>NC_140582.1:438713983-440085780 GCF_964204655.1 Triturus cristatus | reverse complement strand
GGGGACCTGGTGCCCATCCATACTGCCACCCCTAACCATAGGGGACCTGTTGCCCATCACCCCTGCCACCCCCACCCATAGGGAATATGTTCCCCAGCACTCCTGCTACCCCCACCAATAGGGCATATGTTCCCCAGCACTCCTGCCACCCCCACCCATAGGGGACCTGTTGCCCATCACTACTGCCACCCCCAGCCATAGGGGACCTGTTGCCCATCACTCCTGCTACCCCCAGCCAGAGGGGACCTGTTGCCCATCACTACTGCCACACCCAGCCATAGGGCTTATGTTGCCCATCAAAACTGCCACCCCCAGCCATAGGGCTTATGTTGCCCATCACCCCTGCCACCCCCACCCATAGGGCATATGTTGCCCAGTACCCCTGCCACCCCACCCATAGGAGACCTGGTGCCCATCACTACTGCCACCCCCAGCCATAGGGCTTATGTTGCCCATCACTACTGCCACCCCCAGCCATAGGGCTTATGTTCCCCATCACCCCTGCCACCCCCACCCATAGGGCATATGTTCCCCAGCACTCCTGCCACCCCCACCCATAGGGGACCTGTTGCCCATCACTACTGCCACCCCCAGCCATAGGGGACCTGTTGCCCATCACCCCTGCCACCCCCACCCATAGGGCATATGTTCCCCAGCACTCCTGCCACCCCCACCCATAGGGCACCTGTTGCCCATCACTACTGCTACCCCCAGCCATAGGGGACCTGTTGCCCATCACTCCTGCCACCCTCAGCCCTAGGGGACCTGTTGCCCATCACCACTGCCACCCCCAGCCATAGGGCTTATGTTGCCCATCACCCCTGCCACCCCCACCCATAGGGCATATGTTGCCCAGTACCCCTGCCACCCCCAGCCATAGGAGACCTGGTGCCCATCACTACTGCCACCCCCAGCCATAGGGCTTATGTTCCCCATCACCCCTGCCACCCCCACCCATAGGGCATATGTTCCCCAGCACTCCTGCCACCCCCACCCATAGGGGACCTGTTGCCCATCACTACTGTCACCCCCAGCCATAGAGCTTATGTTGCCCATCACTACTGCCACCCCCAGCCATAGGGCTTCTGTTCCCCACCACCCCTGCCACCCCCACCCATAGGGCATATGTTCCCCAGCACTCCTGCCACCCCCACCAATAGGGCATATGTTCCCCAGCACTCCTGCCACCCCCACCCATAGGGGACCTGTTGCCCATCACTACTGGCACCCCCATCCATAGGGCTTATGTTGCCCATTACTACTGCCACCCCCAGCCATAGGGCTTATGTTCCCCATCACCCCTGCCACCCCCACCCATAGGGCATATGTTGCCAATCACTACTGCCACCCCCACCCATAGGGGACCTGTTGCCCATCACCCCTGCCACCCCCACTCATAGGATGGGTGATGCGCCAAACATCCATCATACTCCAACATTAGGTATGTCAGCAAAATACATCCCCCCTAACATCATGACAACAGTGTGTAGTCTGTGACAAATGTCCACAACAGTGATTATGACTTCGAACATACAATGTAACTAACAGCACATGTGTGACCAACAAATGAGTATGCCCTACACAAGGCAAGCATCACTATAGCACTGTGTCAATATAAAAAGAACACCCCCTCACTGTGTAGAGCAAAAGTTATCCCCCCTCATCACAGTGACCAAAAGGTAAGTGACATCATGGTCAAAGCTGCAAATAACAAACAGCATGAATGATCCCTGCTCCCAACACATTAAACACTTCTGGGGCAAACTAGTGGTTGTGTCCCATTCCCTCAGAGATGTGGTGAGGCTAACAGTGCTGTGAAAACCTAACACACTCTCGGCCATGTGCAGACAAGCACCACACATGGGGGCTGTCAATGCATACAGTGTACAATGACACAAGAGCAGAAGTGACCATCACCAAGCATACACACAACTAGAAAATAGACACACTAATCAAAACAACCTGTGTAGACTGTAGGTGTCAGCTCACAAACTCACATTCCATGCCAGCAATGGCACCTAACAACCAGGATGAATGTGCACAATGATGTGATATGACTCTCTTGGACAGCAGGGAAAATCACAGAAACAGCATCCAGACAAATGCCCACAACAGCAATACCAATGCACTGCTGCAGATGCACAAACACAAACAGGCAACCTCACACTGCACATCTGACACAGCATGTGTGTGTGTGTGTCACAGTATCCCCAGGCAACTACATAACACATGAGGGGGGCTGAACTACAGTGACACAGATGTGGACACAGTGCCATACAAAAGTAAACCATAATTGGGACACCCTTAGTGGGCTATCAGGCATTGTGAGATGAGAGGGAGCACAAAATACACATGTGACACAAGCTTGAATGAACACCAACTAACACAGCAAGAGACTGACACACAACAGCACTACCCCCAGGGACCAGACCGTGGGGTGACACAAGCATGCATGACACCTCCACTGTGATGACAAAGGCAGATGTCGTACAAACTGGGAAACCCAGACATGTGTCCTGTTCCACAAACGTACATCACACATACACAAACACAAATCACTCAGCATGGCCCCTCATCCATGAACAAACGGGAGCTAGGGGACCATCCATGCAAACATTTACATTAATCAGTCCACCCTCAACACCACACACCCTGAATTGCAACAATGTGCATCTGTGAAGCTCACATGGACAGGTGACATTGCACATGCACCCATGACAAACACAGGAATGTTGGGAGGAACTAGGATGCACAGACACATCACACAAGGACAGTTTACAACCCTGGGGAATGACAGACATACTGTACATCGGCATGATGTCAAAGCTCACGTAACCTTCAGAATCCCTGCCGCAGTCCCAGGACAATGCAGAAGCCAAGGAGAACCACAAGGCACACATGCTGACACCTGCCAACATTGCAGCCATAACCCGACAAGTGTGAGCATGTCACACACACATACAAATGTCTCAATCACTAAAAGGTACCACCTAGGGACAACTACATGATTTTGCAAATAAACAAGTGCCTTGGGGAACCCTGACTGTGTCCCATCTGTGTCTGACAACATCATCACCACTCAGAACTGACAAATGCCAATGATGATACACCAATTAACAGTAGTGTGTCATGCACCCACACATCTGGTAGACCATGGCAAAGTAGTGAGATGAACACAGTACCACTCAGCAAGCATCAACAACAGGAACATATCAAGGGAACACTGCCTGTGTATGAACAGGGATGTGGACACACACACACATGCTCATACAACACACACCATGGGCCCAGGCTATGTCACGGTACAACAGACTTACTTGAGGGGACCCAACTTCTGGGGAAGCCCAGCTGTGCCAAACATATTCACAGTACGTCTCACTCATGTCTGCAGAACACTTGGTCAGTCAGCCATCAGTTACCACACAATGAAGGCTCTGGTCACAACAGCCTGGGTATGTGAGTCTCCCCTAAGTCATCTGCACATACTCAAAACATATGTCTAGCAAGTTGCACAGAGGTCCCAGTTGCTCCTATACCAATGATGCCCACACCTGTAGGTCCAGTTGTGATGCACACAAAGTCTGGGGAATTGATAAATTGGACAATGGGAAGCACATCATATGTGCATGGGTGCAAGCCACAGATGTGACCATGCAAATGAAATGTTCACAGAGATGTCCACAAATAGTTGATCATGACACACCCAGGTAGCTGCAAAGGATGACATGGATACCCACCAGAATAGGATACATATCTCATGGACCACATGGAGTACCTCACAGCAACACATCAGTATTCAACATTGGAAACCAAGCATTACAGGTGTAAGGACATGTTAAACATCATCAACATAATGTACATCTAAATCAAGTTCACAGGGATAAAGAAAAAAGCTTTATTCAGCATATTAAAAGTTAAACGTCCATTAAAAAAAGGCCAAGGGCCAGTCCATGTCCAAATGCCAATGAGTGAACTAGAGTGACAACTGTCACACCTTGCTTGCCTGCACTGCTAAGGACCGGGGGTCATACCCTCGGAGGGGCATACATGGGGGCAGGCCAGGCACCCCAGGGACAGGATCAGGGCGCAGCAGAAGGAGGCAGTGAAGAGGTGGTGGATGCAGGCGAGACACTTGCAACTGCAGTGGAGTTAACTGAAGTGGTGGGTGCTGTCACAACTGTGGGGCACAAGTCAGATGGCGTGGGTGCCGGCACAACTCCAGAGGGCAGGTCAGATGGAGTGGATTGGGACCCCACTGCAGTGCCCAAGACAGACGGGGTGGTCGTGGACTCCACTGCAGTGCCTACATCCATGGGAGCGGAATGGGGGGCAGTTGAGGTCGGCAGGATGGGGAGGCACGGTCCCCACATCAGTGGCACTAACCGTCTGACCAGGTGTGGAGGATCAAATGGTAGGGGGGATGGCCTTAGCATTTTGGGGATGGTGTATCTGTGGGTGGGGGAACCCGGGGCAGGGAGTGGCGGGGGAACCTCTGGAGTAATGTCCTGGGGGATGGAGGACAGAGACTTTGCCTTGGAGCTGCGTGGTGGGGGGGTCTTGCTCTTCCGGCTCCAGGAGGTCTTGTGGGTGGGGGTCTCAGTCTGACTGTGCCTGGGGGAGGGTGTCCGGGTGTGAGGGGCACTCCCCTCTGTGTGTGGGGACTTCCTCTTCCCCTTGTAATCAGGATCTGCTGGGTCAGTGGGGAAGAGGCCAAGGTCACAGAGGAAGAGCTTCTGGGGAGATGGGGTTGCAGATGATGCAAGGGAAGGGGGCTGGGAGGGAGAGGTCTCGGAGGACTGCGGAGAGGTTGTGGATGACTGTGTGTGTGTCTGTCAACCAGCACCTGTGAGTGTGGTATCAGTCCCCTGCACTTGCTTGTGTGCACGTCTAGACCTTGGTTTGGGTGTTTGTGTGCTTGGGAAAGGTAGGCTGCTAGGAATCGTGGGTGGTGTAGGGGTAGGAGGGGTGCGGGACTGTTGAAGGAGGGACACTGCTGCTGTCAGGGAGGAGGCCATGGACTGATTGGTCCTCTGTAGGGCAGACATGCCCGAGGAAATGCCCTCCATGAAGGACACCAGTTGTGTCAACAGACTAGTGTGTGCATGGAGGACCTTCAGCATTGACGTCTGCCCTACATGGATCTGTCTAAGTAACTCCACAGACTCCACACTCAGGGCAGCAGGGGACACAGGGGCAGGGGGTGCGGTGATTGGCACAAAGGAGACACGCTCACGGACACATGAGCCTACAGGGACCTCTGGGATGGGAGCCGATGGGAGGGTGGTGGTGGTGGTGGTGGTGTTGCTGGCGGGGACAGCCTCACTAGCTGGGGTTTGGTGGCTGCTGACACCCGCCTCCACAAGGGAGTCATCCTCAGAGCTGCTGTGGCCCTCAGCTGGGACTCCTCTGTGTGGCTCCACTCACCCTCCGTGCCACTGGGTTCCCCCGACTCCTCTCCTTCTGTCCCTGTCAGGCTCTGTGGCTCCTCCTGGTCCATGGAGCTGTCCCCTCCTGTGGCCGTGGATGTATCTGGATAGGAATAGGAAGTAAGAGAACAACATCAGTCACCTGCACCAACTGCACACACCACAGTGAGTACATCACATCACAGGGCAAGCCCTGGCATCATCAGCTGAACACAGCTCAAAGTGCAAACACTGTTTAGAATAAGCCAATTGTCATTCTCAACATCACCCATGGCACACATATCCTCCTTGACTTTCACACATATGTCTATTGCATGTTGGATGCTAATACCCCAATGTGCCGACATGCACCACCCACACCTCATTTGGGCATGCAAGTGAACATGTAGGAGTATGTCACTATACACACAGCACATCTCTTGCTACTGACTCAGTACAAGTGTCCGGATGAAGGGATGGGCAGAGACTCATTTCACATGCTTGTGATGCATGCCAGCAACACACACTATGATGTTCTCATGTCCTGATGGGCAATGCCACAATGGGGTGCATGGTGCACACTTGAACACAATGCAGGATCACTCGTAGCAAGTTAAATGCCATGGCACTGGGATGCCCTGAAAGTCAGTCAACTCTGTCTCCTGTCACAGGGGCAGGGCATCCAGACAACAACAATATGCACTGACTCACAATCCTAGCTCAGGGGTAAAGCTAACTCTGCAGATGACCGGCACACTTGCCCATCCCCAGCAAACAACATATACAGGACCCAGAAGACCCCACATCATGCAAATCAGACATATGAGTCTCTGCAAACACAACTCCCTGTACATTAACACATCAGTCTGCCATGCATAAACCCAGCTGCATGAAGGACACAGTTTCATACACCATTGTGCGCAGTCAGATGATCACACACCTATATGTCACACAGGTCTTGTCTCTCACAGTCACATCTCAGATGTCATGCTGACCCTCTGAATCATGGACACCCCAGTTGTACGTAACAACAAGCCACACCCTAATGACACAGAGGCAGACACCTGAGGGCACATGTCACTAAGCACAACCTGTAATTTGATACACAGGAGTGGGATTACAGAGTGTTTCTAAATGCCCTTGAAGAGGCATGACTGGCCAGGTCTACATGAAACAGTGTATGACCCTGGACAGTAGTCAGGTGGCTAAGCAAGTGTGACATACTTGATATACATACTCCTGAGGCCCCAAAATTGGAGTCCCCTGCTGCATGGGTTTGTTTGGAATACCCCAGCCACATGTGGTGAGTCAGACCAGCAATTGGAACACATCTCTAAGGGCACACACAGATCACATGTCAGATCTCAGGCATTGGGTAAACAATTGACCCACCTATGAAACACACAACAGAGTCACGGGAACAGATGCTGTCCGGTGGATGAAGCATAGCTGACTGCAGGGACAGAGTGCCCTAGTGACACAAGCAACAGACTGTAGGGGCCACACCTGTGAAACAGATGAGGAGGGTGCCTCACACAATTGAGGGACCTGAGTATTGGACTACAAGACCTACGTAATGTGGAAGTGTGACCAGGCCAAAAGACTGCAATTAGCATGTCAGACATAGTACACAGATTAGGCATGGATTTTCCCCCTTCCTGCTGCTGTCTGGTCTTCAGCTGCCTATCCAGGTCCAGGAAGACCACTGCCAGTATCCGGAGCATGTGGGGGGTCTGGGTCCGGTGTCCGCCCCTCCTGCGCGGAGGTGACAGCTTCAGCTGGACTCTAGCTATCCTCTGGGTCCAGCCCCGAAGGTCCTACCACCTCTTCTGGCAGTTGCGGATCCGGCGCATGTAGACCCCCACCAAACGAACTGCCCGGGCGATGGTCAGCCATATCTCCTGCTTCTGGTGGGCATCAACCTGTGAGGATGACAAAGTGAAAAGTACATTAACACACATGCCCCATATTTGTGCTGCACACATTTGGATATACATGTCATCATCACAAAAGGAAATGAGTTACACAGGTAGTGCAACCATGGGGAAGGACAAATCACCTGCATGTCTGACATGTTAACAATGCCTGGATAGTTTAAGCTTGCACTAATGCACTTTAGCAGCAGGACACCTGTTCATTACATGTACCTACACACTTTGGGGGATGAAAGTAGTCAGTGAGAATGCTTGCCACTGGTGTACAAACTGCTAGTACTGCTAGTCAGACAACATGCATAATTAGTAAGGCAGTGGACTGCACACTCACCTGCTCCCCTGGTTTCCCATACAGCTTGCTGTACTGTTGAAGGAGCCTGTCCAGCAGGGCCTGGTTCTCCTCCTCAGTGAAGGCTGGGGCCCTCTCCAGAGTACGTGCCATAGCAGGAGCCAGAGGATGCAGAGACAGCAGCAGTAGTAGCAGGGGTGTGGTCCAGTAGCATGTAGTGCAGGCAAGTGAGCTCCCTGTGGGCCAGCCAGCCTTATATCTGTGCTGCAGAGGCAGAATCTGTGCCCTGTGTCCCAAGTGATAGGTCCAACATGGTTGTATTCTATGAATCTGGCCAATCCATTTAAATGTACGACTAGTACACGCCTTCCGCATCATTCAAATCTTCACCTTCATGAAACACTTGAAATTGCAACATTGCTGTAGGCATCCAACTGAATTTCCAGTGCACAACTCGTACAAGTTTTGAATCCGCTTCCATCTCCATGACAGTCCGGAGCCAATGGGTGCGCCTGGCTCGGTCAACTGACTGTACAACGCGTATTTCGAAAATACACATGCACCCGTGTCCAAACGATTCAATGGCCAAGGCGTACGCCTGTCTCGGACCATGCCTGCCCGACGCGTATGCATGATAGTAACCCGCGTCGGACCTCATTGCATTCAATGACAAAGCGTACGCACGGCTCGGTCATGAACCGTGCAATGCGCACGCATTGTCACCCGCGTCGGACCTCATTGCATTCAATGGCAAAGCGTACGCACGGCTCGGTCATGAACTGTGCAATGCGTACGCTTTGCCACCCACGTCGGACCTCATTGCATTCAATGACAAAGTGTACGCACGGCTCGGTCATGAACCGTGCAATGCGTACGCATTATCACCCACAACGGACCTCATTGCATTCAATGACAAAGCGTACGCACGGCTCGGTCATGAACCGTGCAATGCATACGCATTGTCACCCACGTCAGACCTCATTGCATTCAATGACAAAGCGCACGCATGGCTCGGTCATGAACCGTGCAATGCGTACGCATTGTCACCCTCGTCGAACCTCATTGGTGTGACTATTCTACAGATTCAACACACATTTACTAGCCAGAGACACCTGTGCACACCTACCACACTACAGCTTTG
This sequence comes from Triturus cristatus, assembly GCF_964204655.1. NCBI lineage: Eukaryota > Metazoa > Chordata > Amphibia > Caudata > Salamandridae > Triturus > Triturus cristatus. Next base: position 440,077,011 of record NC_140582.1, on the reverse strand, counting down.
GCCACACAGTGTCCCATGGCATGTAAGGCTGCATTCCCTGGGTGTTTGGGGGCCCACATCTGGTTTGTTGGGTGGCACTTTTGTGCAGCCACTCCCAGGCTGTGCACGTGTACATGAGGGCAGCATCCTTTGTGTGTTGCGCACATTACCACTGTGATGTGCAATTGTGCAGTAATGGGCATGAGTCACGGGCACAGTTTCATGTTGGATATGTTTGGGGCATGTCACATACCCCCTGAGTCCAGGGGGTGATGGCATGTATGTCACAGTGAGATCTGTAGATACAATACTGATGTGCACCCACAGTCTGTGTGCATGTTGTGTCTCAGATGTGTCTGATCAAATGTGCCCAATGGGTGACAGTCTCCACATCCACATGGTATGTGCATCAACCTTGATGGTGTGTGTGTGTCTAAGAGACGTACATGTAGGGCCAGCAGGAACAACAGTGGCCACTACCTGTGGGACTTACGCTTGCCGTGTGGTGTGTACGTGATATGCTATGTCCATACCAGTGTCGATGTGGCAATACAGGGACCCTGGGTTTATGCATGGCAAAGATATGTGATGCCTGGGAGACATCAGGCCTCACTTGTCACTGTGGTGTGTGTTTGGAACGTCGCAGCAGTACATAGGTTGGGTGACACAGCCAGATGATTGGCCATTGCACTACATGGGACTCATGTGGACATGTGGAATTGAGATGTGAGGTGGTGGTCATGTAGGTGACATATGTGTTCATGCCCAACAGCACACACCTCAGTACATTGTGTAATGTCATGATCTATCATGTGATATTGACCCTGGTCATGGCCACATGGATGGATGAACTGACTATCTTCCTTTGTGCATCTCTGTACTGCAGGGCACCAGCTGTCCATAGACCATTCCCAGACCTTGCAACCATGCAGGAACGCGACTGCATCAGATGGTACCGCTTCACCAGGCCACTGATTGAGGAGTTGGAGGAGCAGTTGGCGCCACATCTGCTACCTGGCCGGACATACCCTCCAGCACTGACCCCAGAGGTGTAGGTGATGGCAGCCCTGCACTTCTTTGCTACTGGTACCTTCCAGTACACTGTGGCTACTGCTGGTGGTATGTCGCAAACGATGTTTAGTCGGGTGCTACGCGATGTCTTGGAGGGGATGTTGCATTTCCTAGACCTGTACATCAAGTTCCCTAGCCCAGCTGAACTCCCTGAAATAAAGGATGCCTTTTATACACTGGGGAGTATGCCGAACATCATCGGATCTATTGATGGGACACATGTGGCCCTGATAACACCACGGGCACATGAGCAGGCATACTTGAACAGGAAGCACTACCACTCCATCAATGCTCTGGTGGTATGTCTTGCTGACATGTCTATCACACATGTGTGTGCACGGTTCCCTGGTTCAGCACACAAAGCCTACATTGCAAGCCTACTGCAACGCTGATGTCACAGATGCCAGCTTAGCATGCCTGGCTTGTTGGTGTGTACTGACTGTTTCTCATTGTGTGTGTTTGTCAATGTTGTATTCCGCACTCCTAAAAAACTCAGCTACTTGTTCATTTTTGTGTGTGTAGGTGACTCCGGATACCCCAACATGCCGTGGTTGCTGACACCCCTCAGGAACCCTGTGACACCAGCCGAGCTGCGCTACAATGAGGCACATGGTCAGAGCAGGAGGGTGATTGAGCGGACATTTGGCCTCCTGAAAAGCTGCTTTCGCTGCCTGGACAAGACCGTAGGGGCCCTCCCATATGAGTCTGCAAAGGTGTGCAAAATAATCCTTGTATGCTGCATGATACACAACATGGCTGTGCGGAAGGAGGTGCCTCTCATCCAGGATGACGATGACGATGACCAACCTCCGGCACCTGTGGAGGATCCCGGCCTGGGCCAAGATGCCAGTGATGATGAGGATGAGGGCGACGTCTGCTCACAGCTCAACAACATCTTCACCTGAATGTGAGTTTCAAGGGTTGTTATGTCAATGTATGGAGGTAGCCTGGAATGTGTTGTGGCAACTCTGTTGCTGTATGAGTGTGTCTGTGTGCCACTTGACTCGATGTGTGCAGTGACGTGTCCATTCAGGTAGTGTGTACTCCACAATAGGGTAGTACTGCTAACTTGTTTTTGTGTAGGTTTCTTGCAACATGTTTTGTGCATGTGCATTGCATTTCTCTCCTGTTCTGCTGTGCTTTTGACTGTGTCTTGTGTCTGTCCTTCCCAGGGTACTTTGCCTGTTGTTTGGTCAACACTGACCCCCAACACCCAGCATCCAACACCAGTGTGGAAGTTGTCAATTCCCATCAACTGATGTACCACACATCCCTGTACTTCAATTCTACAACACTTTGTGCGCGTGTGTCCACTGTTACATAGAATTACCATGCAACTATTGTAGAATAAATGTGTTGCGATGTGTGATGAACCTGTGCTACGCTTTGTTATGTGCATTGTCTGTCTTTCCACATCTGACTGACATCTGCTTACCTCACCTGTGGGCTTGTTTCCTCTGACTGTGGATGGTGTTGTGTCTGTGTATACCAATGTGTTTCAGGTCAACATCATTGTGTGGGATGAGTAACATGGCCATGGTGAGTATGTGTTGTGGTGCCATAGTGGTGTGTCTCCCTCACATGTGTCACATCACCATGACTCACCTTACGTTGGTCACATTGTTGCAGTATTTGGCATGCACTGTGTTGTGTAGCAGATCGACATCTCCATGAACATGACAAGTTGGAATCACAACAGAGGCAAGTATGGTGTACTGGTGAGTTTATTTTCAAACATGTGTGAGGGAAGTGCACAGGATGGTGGGTGCTGTACATTGGTTTTGGAATCCGAAGTTCACATTAGAGTTGGAAGTGCTGGTAACTGAAATTTCCAGAGTAAAGTCCACAGTCATCTGCTACATTGGCCCAACATGAACCCTCCATGTCATGTGGGCGAGTTGTGTGCGATTGGACAAGGTGAACAGTTTGCGCACAAAGAACATTTTCCAGAACAGGTTTAGAGGCCCTGGGGGATGTGCTGGAACATCTGCCTCTCACATGCCCTTGTTCGGACGACCCCTCTTCTTCCGGGGGGGATCCTCAGGTGTACGGGACTCTCCGCTAGAGTCCTCCTCCCTCCCTATGGTGCTGGCAGATGGTGTTGCGACAGATGTTGTGGCCACACAGGGAGGTGTGGACAGGTTTGTGTTGATCTGGCGGAGGCATTGGAGTATGTCCCGAAGCACCGCTGTAAGGGCATCTCACTTGGCCTCCATGCGGGCATGGTGGGCGACCTGCTCCTGTTGCATGTCCTTGAGGAGCCCCACTACCTGGCCAAATCCTCCAGTGCTATCCTGGTATGCATCTATGATGCGTGCCAGGTGGGGGTCATCATGCAGTCCAGACCCCTATGGAAGGCATGCCCTCTGCCTCCCACCCCTCCCAGCACCCCTATCCACACAGGCAGGACCAGCAGCGGGACGCACAGATGACACTGGGACCCCTTGGGTGGTGTTGCTGGTGGTGTTTGCTGTAGCTTCCGGGGGGTCCTGTGTCCTTGTGCTGTGGGTGTTCATTGGCCTTGGTCTGTCTGTGTTGGTAGGGGTGCCCTGTCAGTGTCCAGATGCTGGAGGCGTGGGTACAGGGGTGCAGGTGTTGATTCTGCTGGAGCTGCATGATGGCTCACACCGGAGGGGCCAGGTTGGTCATCGTCATCCGAAGAGGACAGAGACAGAGTCAGACCAGAGAGCTCAGTGTCTGCCAGAGTCTGGGACTTGGAATCCTCATCATTTGGGGCTGGGTGCCCGGCACCACCTGTGTTTGGAAGAGACACACGATGTGAGTTATGTTTATACATGCATCAATGGTTCACAAACATGACATTTTCTACTTTTCGAACAGATGCCTGCACGTACACTGCTTTTTCCCAGCTTGTCACAGACAGAGTTTGATATTGTTGTTGGCCATTTCCCAGCATGGCCTTGTGCTGCCCACAACAGAGCCCAGTGTCAGACATCTTGTCAGTCCCTTCCCGCTCCCTGTGGGGCGAGTATGGTTCAGAACTTGCTGGCCCATGTGGGTGGGTGTAGATTGTCTGTGACTGCAACTCCCATCATACTCTTGGCTACACCCCCTTCCCAGCATGCCCATACTTCCTTCCTCTTGACTCTGCTTCCCTGTGAGGGGGTGTGACAGCAATGGCAAGATGGCTGATTGTGAAGTCCTGGTGTTTGTTGTTGCCCATTTCCCAGCATGGTCTTCTGCTCCCCACAACAGAGCCCAGTGTCAGACATCTTGTCAGTCCCTTCCCACTCCCTGTGAGGCGAGCATGGTTCAGTGTATGCTTACTGGTCCATGTGAGTGGGTGTAGATTGTCTGTGACTGCAACTCCGATCATACTCTTGGCTACGCCCCCCTTCCCAGCATGCCCATTCTTCCTTCCTCTTGACACTGCTTCCCTGTGAGGGGGTGTGCCAGCAATGGTAGGATGGCTGACTTTGAAGTCCTGGTGTTTGTTGGTGCCCATTTCCCAGCATGGCCTTGTGCTCCCCACAACAGAGCCCAGTGTCAGACATCTTGTCAGTCCCTTCCCACTCCCTGTGGGGCGAGTATGTTTCAGTGTGAGCTTGCTGGGCCATGTGGGTGGGTTTAGATTGTCTGTAACTGCGACTCCCATCATACTCTTGGCTACACCCCCCTTCCCAGCATGCACATACTTCCTTCCTCTTGACTCTGCTTCCCTATGAGGGAGTGTGACAGGAATGGCAAGATGGCTGACTGTGAAATCCTGGTGTTTGTTTGTCTTCAAGTCCAGAGAGAGCCCCTGTGCTTCACACAGAAGCACCCAGTACGGGGTATCTTTTGCTGATTTTTCACTGAGGTGTGTGTCAATGCATTCTACCCAGTTGGTTGTGTGGAGTTTGTGTTGAGGGGGGGTGTCTCCACATGCTGGTAAGTATGGTCAGGGCTGTCAGTCCTCCTTCCCATCATGAGACGTGCTTCCATTGTAGGGCGTGCAGGTTGTCTTTCAGGATGTCAGTCAGTGGTGTCCTGCTTCTGATTTGTACACAACCCCTAGCAGGGCCTTGTGCTCCCCACACCAGTGTCAGCCATCTTGTCAGTCATTTTCCACTCCCTGTGATGTGGGCATGTTTCAGAGAAGTCTTTATGGGCCAGTCAGGAGGGGGAGCATTATCTGTGACTACAGGCCCCATCATGCTTTTGGATGCACAAGGCATCATTGTCTTTAATTCTATTGAGATGGTCAATGAGCCCGTTGACAAAGAGGAAGAATAAAGTGGGGGCCAGGACACAGCCCTGGTGAACCCCTTTCCTAACTGGGAAGCGCGAGGTAAGCTCCCCGTATTTTCCACATCTCACTTGGGCAAAATTGTCTTGATGGAGCCTTACAATGACATTAAGGAGATACGATGGAATTCCCAGATCTCTGAGCACTTCCCAGAGTTATTCTCTAGGTACGAGATCAAAAGCTGACTTCAGATCAACAAAAATTAAGTAGAGGCTGCGCCCTCTACTGTCACCATTTTCCAGAAAACAAGTTGGAGTCTAAAAATCTGGTCCACGGTTGACATGTTTGATCTGAAGCCAGCCTGATATTGGGTCAAAATAGCTGGAATACAGGCGGTTGGAGATGGGGATAGTGGGGGGTGAACCTCTAACTGGAGTGGGGTCTCAGTGGACAAGGCGGAGGCGTTTGAGGGTGGAATTAACAATTCCGGAGTAAGGGAGAGCCTCCTTTCCGTAAGCTCGATTTCCGTATTGACCACCCCTATGGCCCTCTGAAGCATTTTATCTATAGATGTTTGAGGCGCTGAGGATTCAACCCTAGTTGTAGATCTGGGAGGCCCCAGCCTCTTCCCCATTCTGGGATACAGGAACCTTGCGTCTCAGCGTTGGGAGTATCAAACCTAGACACATTTTCCTATAAAAACAGAGACCACAACCAGCTTACAACCAGGGATCAATTAGCACAGAGGTCCTGTAGCTAGTGACCCACTCTCCTTAAACCCAATAGGGTGCCCCGTCCTTCCACTTGCAATTGTACCAAGACACCAACACCAATAGCTTTGAGTCCTGCACGGAGTAACAGTCCTTCAAGGGTCGGCCAGTCATCTGGGGCCATATGTATGAACACATTTTCCCATAGACACAGAATGGGTAAAACCCTTTGATACATTTGGCCCTAAGTCTTTTATTAATCCCCGGAAAAAGGGCGTCACGACGAGTCTTATGAGCCAAGACTGGCTAATCATGCAGGAATTCAGGCCTCTTAAAGCGTCAACACAGATAGTCTATGCAGTAGCAAACGGGAAGGGGTCCAACAAAACAAGAGCAAGTCAGTTACAGGAAATACCTTATAAGTTGAAAGCTTGCTCACTGGTGGTATCACAAGATGATGAGAAATAAAACCAAGAGACCTGGCCCTGCCCTGCCTCTGCCCCGGTGATGACAGGCGCAGGACGGGCCCTCCCTTGGCCTGGGCTTAGCCCGGGCACCGCCCGTGCGCATCCCACGCTGCAAGGGGCGCTCGTTGCTTTTGAAGCGCCTCCGGGCGCAGCTGTGGCATCAGGTAGGGGTTGCTGGCAGCAGGGTGCTGCTGGGGCTTGTGGTTTGGTCCTGCCATTCCCCTCACGGTGCTTGATGGAAAGATTAAAGCTGTTCCCCACACGGCGCTTAATGGACAGATTAAAGCTGTTCCCCTCACGGCATGTACTGGCGCAGGATGTGGCAGGAAGAAGCCGTTCCCCTGACGGCAATCAGAGAGTCCCGCGCTGCGTGGGGCACTCGTTGCTTTTGAAGTGCCTCTGGGCGCAGGTGCGGCATCAGGTAGGCGTCGCTGGCAGCAGGGGGCTGCTGGGGCTTGTGGTTTCGTCCTGCCGTTCCCCTCACGGCGCTTGATGGAAAGATTAAAGCCGTTCCCCTCATGGTGCTTAATAGACAGATTAAGGCTGGTCCCCTCACGGCATGTACTGGCGTAGGATGTGGCAGGAAGAAGCCGTTCCCCTCACGGTAATCATAGCATCTATATATTTAGTATACTATGTATACATGTGAAAATGCTTGGTCCGCCTGTTTGCCTCCGTGGCACAGAAAAAATGGGTGGAACTGACGTCAGCATGCCGACGAGGTCCTCTTATAGTTCCGATGATGTCATATGGTGTCGCGAGCGGAGCCGTGCTATTATGACATCATGTCGACGTAGGAGAGCTAGGAAAGAATTTCCGTGGAATGCTGGTGCAGGGGATATTCACCTAAGTGTTCAGGTTAGTCCTTTGGGAGCAACTGTTTATGTTGCCACTCTAGAAACTGAAACCAGTGATCCGAGGGCAGAGGCCCTGCAGATGGCACACGAGGTGGGGTGCCCAGTCGTGTGCACCAGCGGGGAAGCGAAGTGACAAGCACCACAACCCACAAAAAAAGGTAACGAGGGCACTGAATAACACAGGATCTTCTCTTTGTATCTGGCAGGAACAACGAGGTTAAAATGCCCTAGTTCCAAAATGTAGAATTAGTGCTACAACGGTCTTCAAGAGGACCTGCGATGCTGCTTCTGCCTCCCGTAACCTGGTGGCGGCACATGGGTCACGCGGTATGGTCATACTGCGGTGGGATGCACACTTGTTGACCTCTCATGGCACTGCTCCACACTTCAGGGAGGACGCTTTCCATTAGCTGTATTTTCTGATGACGTGTCGCACTGGCCCCTTCCAACAACAGAACTCCTTTAGATCCAAACAGACTCTTCCACTCTCTCATCGGAAGTGAAACCAGGCCACGCGGATACTTTCACAATACAACAGCCGGAAATGCACTTTTCGGTAAAAAAGCCACATTCCTTCCTCCTAATTTATCAAATAAACGACTTACTGAAGAACAGGGGCCAGCTTCAATCGGTAAACAGCCGTTACAACGACTTTTTTACTTCGCGAAACCATTACAGCTCATGCATTACAACGCATGCGTTGTACATCACAAAGTCATTACTACGCATTGTTTTAGAACACATGGTCATTTAACATGCATTTTGCTGTAAAGGTATGAATGATAAATGACAATGCGTTCTAAAAAAACATGCAGACAATCCACGTCGTTTTAAGGAAACAGAGGCTGTTCCGTTTCCTCACAACGACGTGCACCGCCCCTCAGAGACGACGTGAAGCAGGAACCACGAGGAGAGATGAACCACTAGGAGTGAGAGGTAGGGGGATTGGGCATGGGGTGGGGGTTTCTTTTCTAGGGTTTACGGTAGTGCAGTGGTGTTTGGGTTGTGTAGGGGTCGTGCTGGGGATAGTGTGTTAGAGTTTAGGATAGTGCAGTAGTGTAGGGGGTTGTGCTGGGGGTAGTGTTTTAGGGTTTAGGGTAGTGCAGTGCTATATGGGTAGTGTAGGGGCTCATGCTGGGGTAGTGTTTTAGGGTTTAGAGTAGTGCAGTGGTGTTTGGGTAGTGTAGGGGGTCATGCTGGGGGTAGTGTTTTAGGGTTTAGGGTAGTGCAGTGGTGTTTGTGTAGTGTAGGGGGTCATGCTAGGGGTAGTGTTTTAGGGTTTAGGGTAGTGCAGTGGTGTTTGGGTAGAGTAGGGGGTCGTGCTGGGGGTAGATTTAGGGTTTAGGATAGTGCAGTGGTGATTGGGTTGTGTAGGGAGTCATGCTGGGGGTAGTGTTTTAGGGTTTAGGGTAGTGCAGTAGTGTTTGTGTAGTGTAGGGTGTTGTACTGGGGGTAGTGTTTTAGGGTTTCTGGTAGTGTAGTGCTGTTTGGGTAGTGTAGGGGGTAGTGCTGGGGTAGCGTTTTAGGGTTTAGGGTAGTGCAGTGGTGTTTCTGTAGTGTAGGGTGTAGTGCTGGGGTAGTGTTTTAGGGTTAGGGTAGTGCAGTGGTGTTTGGGTAGTGTAGGGGTTCATGCTGGGGGAGGTGTTTTAGGGTTTAGGGTTGTGCAGTGGTGTTTGGGTAGTGTAGGGGTAGTGCTGGGGTAGTGTTTTAGGGTTTAGGGAATGCAGTGGTGTTTCTGTAGTGTAGGGTGTAGTGCTGGGGTAGTGTTTTAGGGTTTAGGGTAGTGCAGTGGTGTTTGGCTAGTGTAGGGATTCATGCTGGGGGAGGTGTTTTAGGGTTTAGGGTAGTGCAGTGGTGTTTGGGTAGTGCAGGGGGTCATGCTGGGGGAGATTTTGGGGTTTAGGGCAGTGCAGTGCAGTGGTGTTTGTGTTGTGAGGGGGTCGTGCTGGGGGTAGTGTTGTAGGGGTTAAGGTAGTGCAGTGGGGTTTGTGTAGTGTAGGGGGTAGTGTTTTAGGGTTTAGGGTAGTGCAGTGGTGTTTGTGTAGTGTAGGGGGTCATGTTTTAGGGTTTAGGGTAGTGCAGTGGTGTTTGGGTAGTGTAGGGGGTCATGCCGGGGGTAGTGTTTTTGGGTTTAGGGTAGTGCAGTGGTGTTTCTGTAGTGTAGGGTGTAGTGCTGGGGTAGTGTTTTTGGGTTTAGGGTAGTGCAGTGGTGTTTGGGTAGTGTAGGGGTTCATGCTGGGGGAGGTGTTTTAGGGTTTAGGGTTGTGCAGTGGTGTTTGGGTAGTGTAGGGTGTAGTGCTGGGGTAGTGTTTTAGGGTTTAGGGTAGTGCAGTAGTGTTTGGCTAGTGTAGGGGTTCATGCTGAGGGAGGTGTTTTAGGGTTTAGGGTAGTGCAGTGGTGTTTGGGCAGTGCAGGGGGACATGCTGGGGGAGATTTAGGGTTTAGGGCAGTGCAGTGCAGTGGTGTTTGTGTTGTGAGGGGGTTGTGCTGGGGGTAGTGTTTTAGGGGTTAAGGTAGTGCAGTGGTGTTTGTGTAGTGTAGGGGGTAGTGTTTTAGGGTTTAGGGTAGTGCAGTGGTGTTTGGGTAGTGTAGGGGGTCATTTTTTAGGGTTTAGGGTAGTGCAGTGGTGTTTGGGTAGTGTAGGGGGTAGTGCCGGGGGTAGTGTTTTTGGGTTTAGCGTAGTGCAATTGTGTTTGGGTAGTGATGCGGGTCGTGCTGGGGGTAGTGTTTTAGGGTTTAGGGTAGTACAGTGATGTTTGTGTAGTGTAGAGGGTCATGCTTGGGGAAGTGTTTTAGGGTTTAGGGTAATGCAGTGGTGTTTGTGTAGTGTAGGGGGTCATGCTGGGGGTAGATTTAGGGTTTAGGGTACTGCAGTGGTGTTTGTGTAGAGTAGGGGGTCGTGCTTGTGGTAGTGTTTTAGGGTTTAAGGCAGTGCAGTGGTGTTTGGGTAGTGTAGGGGGTCGTGCTGGGGGTAGTGTTTTGGGGTTTAGGGTAGTGCAGTGGTGTAGTGTAGGGGGTAGTGCTGGGGTAGTGTTTTAGGATTTGGGGTAATGCAGTGGTGTTTCTGTAGTGTAGGGTGTAGTGCTGGGGTAGTGTTTTAGGGTTTAGGGTAGTGCAGTGGTGTTTGGGTAGTGTAGGGGTTCATGCTGGGGGTAGTGTTTTAGGGTTTAGGGTAGTGCAGTGGCGTTTGCGTAGTGTAGGGGGTCATGCTGGGGTGGATTTAGAGTTTAGGGCAGTGCAGTGCAGTAGTGTTTGTGTTGTGAGGAGGTCGTGCTGAGGTAGTGTTTTAGGGTTTAGGGTGGTGCAGTGGTGTTTGTGTAGTGTAGGGGGTCATGCTGGGGTCGTGTTTTTGGGTTTAGGGTAGTGCAGTGGTGTTTGTGTAGTGTAGGGGGTCATGCTGGGGATTTTGTTTTAGGGTTTAGGGTAGTGCAGTGGTGTTTGTATAGTATAGGGGGTCATGCTGGGGTCGTGTTTTAGGTAGGCCTGGGCGAAGCACTACGCTACGCTCGCGTAGTTTGCGAAGTTCGCGCTACTTCGCACTACGTGAACTGCACGTAGCACAGTGCGAACACGCGTAGCGTAGTGTTGCGTAGTGCTGCGGTCATTTTTTGCTTGCTCGCGGTCCTCAACGTCAAGTTGGCGACCGCGAGCAAGCAAAATGACATCCTGGCGAGACTTTTTCCTTGTTCGCGATCGCGAGCATGGAAAATAAACCTCCCGGCGAGATTCACAACGCGAGAAGGTCAGGTTTCTCATTGCGAGGGGTCGCGTATGCTCGCGACCGCTCGCGATGAGAAACTACCAGTTCGCGTTGAGAAAGCTGCAGCTCGAGGAAAAATCTACTCGAGCAGCAGAAAACTACAGCTCGCACTGTGCAAGATGCCATTTTCAATGATTGCACAGTGCCGGTTGCTTGTCCGCACTGTGCAATCATTGAAAACAACATCTTGCACAGTGCGAACATGTTACTTCGCAGTTCGCGAAGTGCTACGCGTAGCTCGCGTAGTGCGAACTTCACTTTGCGTAGCTTCGCGAAGTGCTACTTCGCGAACTACGCCCACCCTTAGTTTTAGGGTTTAGGATAGTGCAGTGGTGTTTGGGTAGTGTAGGGGGTCATGTTGGGTGTAGTGCTTTAGGGTTTAGGGTAGTGCAGTGGTATTTGTGTAGTGTAGGGGTTCATGTTTTAGGGTAGTGCAGTGGTGTTTGTGTAGTGTAGCTTGTTGTGCTGGGGGTAGTTTTTTAGGGTTTAGGTTAGTGTAGTGGTGTTTGGGTAGATCGACAACAATAGATCTGGCCAAGCGTGCAGCGCATGCGCTGCGTCGCTAGGCGAGACCTAAAAGCATTGCACCAAGATGGGTGCCAACACTTCCTCGATTGAAGTGTTGTCAGCTAATTAGAGCCAAGCTCTTGCTTGTGTAGTTAGGTCCCGCCCAGATACATAAACACATTTTTCCTTTAATATCTCAAAAACTACTGAACGGATTTACACCATTTAAAAAAAAGGTCACTTTCTGAGCCAAGGGCTACCTTTTTGCCAAATTTGGCGTAATTCCGTTCAGCAGTTTCAGCTGTAACCGTGTCAAAATTTTCTTATGGGAAATTGATTTTCTGAACTCTATTTTTTTAATTTCTCAGGAACTACTGAACGGATTTACTCCATTTGAAAAAAGGTCTCTTTCTGAAACAAGGGCTACCTTTTTGCCAAATTTGGTGTAATTCCATTCAGCAGTTCGAGCTGTAGCCATGTCAAAAGTTTCCTATGGGATTTAACATGGAGAAAACACATTTCGGGACCCCCTTTTTTCTCAGCCCCCGCTTCATGAATCACCACGAAACTTTCAGGATAGGAGCTGTCCCGAGTGCCCCACAAGTTTTGAAAATTTCGCGAAGATTTGTCATCCGGCACCAAAGTTATCGGGAAAACAAAAAATGCTTTGCCAATGGAAACTAGGTCCTAACTATGTACTGGCGACTGCCAGTAGGTAATATATCTATATATATATTCACTGAAAAAAACATAGGTTTCAGGGGTGTTATAGTTAGCTGGACATTTCCCTCGTACAAAACCCTAGAAATTCCCCTGTTATAGTTAGTTCAGCTAACTATAACTCGCGCCCCCGCAATGCACTGCTGATGACATCACATATTACATCACTCATGACATGGTCAGTGACATCACTGATGACATCTCAAATGACATCACTGATGACATCATCCATGTGATAAATTAGTGCATCTTCTCACACCCTAATATAACCTTTGATACACCGACTCAAAATTTCAAACAGCCATTTTGACAACCATAGATACTCCAATAACAATAACTACACACCCACTCATTGACTTTTAGGTCTACATACATGTCCACTCACTCACCTGTACAGTCACTCATACTTACAGTCACTCTGTGCATTTATACACCTATATAGACACTCACACACCGCCAATCATCCATTGAGGTACTGACACATCTAGTCAGTCATGCAAATAATTAATCACAGTCCAATTTACTCACCTATACAGTTAAACACACTCAAGTTCACTTACTCATAAAAATACTAACACATTCTGTGTCTTCCTGCAGAAAAACAAACAGCACATGACACAGATATCCTTGCACTATGGCGCATACAGCCACTCCCAAAATCACACACTCTCACATATAGATAGTTATATACTCATATACACTGCGTTTCACATATGTAGTTACTGACACATGTACAATTGAGATATACATTCAATCACTAACACACCCATATATACACTCCCCCAACCATACAGTCCATCACAGATGCACTCTTAAAACCATGCACCCACTGAATCACCCACTCACACATCTAGTCACAGAGTCACACACACCCTACCCACACAAACACTCAGGCACCCATACAGATACTGAGACAAACAATCAATAACCCATATAGACACTCATATAGCTATTCACAAAACCATGCAGCCACTTATACACCAACACATAGACACATACAGACATTCACACAGTTTAGTCACTAGTCTGCAGTAAGATACATTTAATGACTCACTTATAGAGTCATGTTACGCACCTAGAAAATCATCCATTCACACACTTGTCCACCCACTTATTTTTCAACAGGCCTTTCCCTATATATATTAAACATATTAAAACTGTTCAGAAACACATACTCAATGGATGATGTCATCAGTGATGTCATCAGTGATGTCATTTGAGATGTCATCAGTGATGTCTTCAGTGATGTCACTGACTATGTCATGAGTGATGTAATATGTGACGTCATCAGCAGTGCATTGCGGGGGCGCGAGTTATAGTTAGCTGAACTAACTATAACAGGGGAATTTCTAGGGTTTTGTACGAGGGAAATGTCCAGCTAACTATAACACCCCTGAAACCTATGGTTTTTTCAGTGAATTTCTAAGGTTTTTTAAATGCCAATTCCTAACTATAACGCCCCTGAAACCTTTGGTTTTTTTCAGTGAATTTCAAAGTAGTTTTTTCAGTGAATTTCAAAGGTTTTTTAAATGCTAATTCCTATCTATAACTTATCTCTAAAGATATCATGAAAAGCATTCTTTTTTAAAAGTAGGGTGCACATTAGTTTTGTGGAAAAGCATCTTTGTGATTGGTTAAGAAAAAGCAGTTTCAACGTGGAGTATATATCATAGGATAAAATTTGCTCAGCTCAACCACACCTGCTACTTGCATTTGGAAGGCACTGTTCGAACTTAAAACAATCGTCAACTTTTAACCTGCACGTGTCGTTAAATGTTCAAGAAAATGTTACAAAAAAATATCGTAAAGTTTTTAAAAATAGATGAACTTTTAACCTGCACGTATTGTAGAATGTTCTAGAAAGTGTGTTGAATACATTGCACTTCTGACTTCTATGTGTTGTTGAATATTTAAAAAAACGTTTCATATGGAAAATTAAAAAGAAACCAATAGAGAAGTTTTGAAACCTAAAAGAATCAAGGAACTATTCTAATTTATTCTTTACATGTATTTATGTGTGCAGCAACAAAATTATAGACACAGCAACACTAGGAAGAGGAAGAAGCAGGGAGTGGGGGGACGGGGGGAGATGGGCAGAATGGCACACATGCAAAATTAAGTACAGCACAAGTATAGAGAAACAATGGCCAAAATGAAACACGTCGAGCTCTGGAACCTGCTCGACACCACAGCCCCAGACGTCGCCTTCCTCACGGAAACCTGGATGAACGCCTCCTCAACACCCGACATTGCCATCGCCATCCCAGACGGCTACAAGATCATCCGAAGGGACCGCATCAACCACACCGGAGGAGGCCTCGCCATCATCCACAGGAACACCATCCGCATCACGACCAACACCGACGACACCCTCGCACCCGCCGAGCACCTGCACTTCCAGGTCCACATCAACCCCAAGACCACCCTCAGAGGCACCCTCATCTACAGACCCCCGGGACCACGCACACAATTCAGCGAAGACATCGCCGACTTCATCAGCCCGCACGCCCTCCCCTCCGCTGACTACATCCTCCTCGGGGACCTCAACTTCCACCTGGAGAACAACAATGACCGCAACACCACCACCCTGCTGGACAACCTCGCCAACCTCGGACTCAAGCATCTGGTCACCACCCCCACCCACTACGCCGGACACACACTCGACCCCGTCTTCTCATCCAGCAAGGACATCGCCTTCAGCCATGCCACCGGACTCCACTGGACGGACCACAGCTGCGTCCACTTCAGCTTCAGAAGGACCACGATCCACCACCACCAGCAACAGGTTGCACGCAGAAGCTGGAACAAGATCACAGCCGACCAGCTCGCGACCGCCCTGAGCAAGAACCCACCCACCAGCGCAACAAACCCCAGCCAAGCGGCCACCAACCTCACGAAGTGGATCAGCAACTGCGCAGACGACCTAGCCCCTCTGAAGACCCCGACTAGCAGACCCGGTAGCAAGAAAGCCCCATGGTTCACCGACGAACTCAAGAGCTCCAAGAAGAACTGCCGAGCCCTCGAGAGAACCTGGCGCAGAGACCCAACACCGGACAACATGACTGCCCTCAAGCTCGCCACCCGAAAACACCACCAACTCATCCACACCACCAAGAAAACCACATTCAAGGAACGACTGGACAACAACGCACACAACAGCAAGGAACTCTTCAACATCGTCAAAGAGCTCTCCAACCCCAACGCCGGTAACAACGACATCACCCCTTCACAAGACCTCTGCAACTCCCTCGCCTGCTACTTCCACAACAAGATCGCGGACATACACAACAGCTTCAGCACTCAACCGACGCACGCCACAACCGAACCACCGCCCCCCACCACCGCCCTCCGCGCCTGGACCCCGATCAGCACCGAAGACACCGTCCGCACGATGAACTCCATCCACTCCGGATCTCCTACCGACCCCTGCCCTCACCACGTCTTCAACAAGGCCGACGCTGTCATCGCACCCCACCTGCGGGACATCATCAACACCTCCTTCGACACCGCTACCTTCCCGGAGAGCTGGAAGCACGCCGAACTCAGCGCTCTACTAAAGAAGCCATCAGCCGACCCCACCGACCTCAAGAACTACCGCCCCATCTCGCTGCTCCCATTTCCTGCAAAAGTCATCGAGAAGACCGTCAACAAGCAGCTGGCCGCCTTCCTCGAGACGAACGGATCCCTCGACCTCTCGCAGTCTGGCTTCCGGGCCAACCACAGCACCGAGACCGCCCTGATCGCAGCCACCGATGACATCCGAGCTCTGCTTGACAACGGAGAAACAGCGGCCCTCATCCTCCTAGACCTCTCCGCGGCCTTCGACACTGTCTGCCACCGTACACTAGTGCAGCGACTCAGCAACGTCGGAATCCAGGAGAAGGCACTGGAGTGGATCATCTCCTTCCTCGCCGGAAGGACACAGAGAGTCCGCCTCACCCCGTTCAGATCTGAAGCCACCGAAGTCATCTGCGGCGTTCCTCAAGGCTCCTCGCTCAGTCCAACCCTCTTCAACGTGTACATGAGCCCCCTCGCAGACATCGCACGCCAGCACAACCTCAACATCATCTCCTACGCCGACGACACCCAGCTGATTCTCTCCCTCACCAACGACCCCGCCACCGCCAGAGCCAACCTCCACGAAGGGATGAAAGAGGTAGCCGAATAGATGAAGAACAGCCGCCTGAAACTGAACTTGGACAAGACGGAAGTCCTCATCCTGGGATCCTCACCCTCCTCCTGGGACGACTCCTGGTGGCCCCCCGCCCTAGGCAGCGCACCCAAACCAACAGACCACGCACGCAACCTGGGCTTCATCCTGGACTCCACCCTCTCCATGACCAGACAAGTCAACGCAGTCTCCTCGTCGTGCTTCAACATCCTGCGCATGCTACGAAAGATCTTCCGGTGGATCCCCACCGAGACCAGGAAGACGGTCACCCAGGCCCTCGTCACCAGCCGTCTGGACTACGGCAACTCCCTCTACGCCGGAACCACTGCCAAACTCCAGAAAAGACTTCAGCGGATCCAGAACGCCTCAGCACGACTCATCCTGGACATCCCCCGTCGCAGCCACATCTCCGGACACCTGAGAGACCTGCACTGGCTCCCGGTCACCAAGAGAATCACCTTCCATCTCCTCACCCACGCACACAAAGCCCTACACAACCAAGGCCCAGGATACCTCAACAGCCGCCTCAACTTCTACGCTCCCAAACGCCAGCTTCGATCGACCGGCCACGCCCTCGCCACCGTCCCCCGCATCCGAAGAGCCACCACAGGGGGACGGTCCTTCTCCTTCCTCGCCGCCAGGACGTGGAACTCCCTCCCGACCCACCTCCGCCTGACCCAGGACCACCTCGCCTTCAGGAAGCAACTCAAGACCTGGCTGTTCGAGCAGTAGCGGACCCCCCTCCCCTAGCGCCTTGAGACCCTCTGGGTGAGTAGTGCGCTATATAAATGCTTTGATTGATTGATTGATTGAAGGTGCACAAGTCACACAACCCGCCAACACCACACCACTGAATGAGCATAGAAGTGAAAACCACGCTGTATTCATACAGGATGTGTACAAAGGCCAGTCGTTGGTGTTGTGGGATGTCTGCAACCGTGGTCATCATGGATGAGATGCCCAGCATGTGGCACATGGTCGAGTTCACTGTGTGTTATGCTGCCAAACGGCTGCTCCTCCCTCCCACGAGCCCCCACACTTTTGTACAGTGCGCTGTTGTATCTCGTGCACTTGTACAGCACACCATTGTAATGCCTATTTGCGCATGTCCTGCTACATTCCAACTACAACATCACAGTGCCATTTGGAGGTGGTGCATGCCACTTTACAACATCGACTGCTGCGGCTCTTGTAACAGGCCACACCAGAACACGGAGACACACTTACCGCACTTTCTGTACACGGACATGTCCGAGACACCCCGTTCCCCTTGCCGGATAGGCACACCCCTCCACTGACCTGTGAACCCCATACCAGCACACGCCAGTTGTGCATGCAGGAGGATGCGTGCGTAGCTACACATCCAGGCTCACTGCCAACGCTGAGGTGACAGCACACTTTGATGTTGCAGGGCTCGTGCCTATCATGCTACGACAATGACCACAGGGACACACTTACTAAGATGTGGGTTTGGGGGGCATTGGCGGTCCTGGAGTTGTTGAGATAAGTCTTCTGGCCCTCATGGGTATCCCTGTAGAATGCTCATTGACTCTATGGCACCTGTGGGTGTTCTGGTGTGGCTCTTGACTGTGTTCCCTTTCATGGTGCAGGTAATTGTCCTGCTTAACACCAGCAGAAAGCAGGTGTAAAATCCCTGGTGCTAACGTGTCTTATCACCAGAATTTGTTTCGCATTGCAATTGGTGTGAAAGTTGTAATGTGATTTTTTTCGTGTGCACAACAATATACAAACTGAGCAGTGTATCTCATCAAGATCCAGCACCTGATGCACTATTCCCAATCAATATAAATACAATGAGATTTCTTAATAGATTTCGTGTGTACACTGTAAGTGCAGCCAATACCTCAGTGCAATACAATACAGGATTTTAGTATTTAGAATAAATCGGAAAGGTGCACCTCGTGTCTTTTTGCACGGGATCGGCTACTCTCCATTTCATTATCAGCACTTTAACAGAAGTAAAGTTGAGATAAATCTAACACACTATTCAGAAGTTGGTGAAAACTGCAGATATCACCAGTATTTCAGCGATAAGTGCTCCAAAATTTAACACCATTGTGGACTCCATCAAATAACAGTAATAAGAACAAGAAAGAGTCACACAGCAGTTAAGAGAACAACCAAAAACATTATTAATTTTTTTTTCAAACTTTATTTTTTATAATAATAAATATATAAACGATAAACTATTTTCAAACTTTATTTTTTTATTAACCCCTTCGCTGCTGCGGACATTCCGCTGCAGTGCTGGGGGGGGCAGGGGGGCAGCGCGGTGGGCCTGTGCTCATGACGGAGCCGCTCCGTCATGAGCCACAGTTGAGCTGTGCTCATGACGGAACGGTTCCGTCATGACTCCGCCCATTTGCGTTGTCGCCCCGCACAGGCGGGGAAACAGCGCCGCGCAGGCGGAGCGGCCGCCGACAGGATTGTCATGACGGAACCGTTCCGTCATGAGCACACGCCAACCGTGGCTCATGACGGAACGGTTCCGTCATGAGCAGGGAAGGGGTTAACATAAACATAAACAATAAACTAATAAACAAAATGTAACAACAATAATACAAAACAACAAGGCGGAACACTCCTGTGGGAACCACGGATGTCGACGACAGACCTGGAAAATCAGAAAGATTGTTAAAAAAAACCAACATGGTATTCTCAACAAAATACCACAAGAAACAAATCACAGATATATAAAATGCATACAGCTAACAAAATTTTATAAGTTTAACTTACAAAAACTGTAAATGTTGCCGCTTTAAAATATTTACCGAATCTGAGGAATTTTTTTTGCAGAAGGCACCACGCCCACAACGTTTTTCTTCAGTGGTGAGGACATTTTTTACTTTTTCCAAGGGGCAAACAAAGACCAATGCCACCTTCGTCACTCGCAAGATTTACTAAGAGTTCTGTTACGAGGGGATCCTAACAAAAAATACTCATGCGGCACAGCAAGTATGATGAAACACCTAAGGACCCTTCATCCAAACAATTTTGCACGAGAAGAGTGCAAACAGATGAGAAACACTCCTGTTCTGTATCTGTAAAAAAGAATCACAAATAAATGTATATTAATAACTTTCAAATTTATACTATTCCATTACTGTACAAACACATTTTATATAAAAACTGACTAAGAAACTATAGCCCTGAACCACAAGTGTGACGATCGTTAAAACATATGCATAGTGCATACTACTTTGAAGCAGTTCATGCCTTAAAGCCTACCTCACTAAAAGACTACATGCTAACTGACTAAATGATTACAGTACTATAAGGAGACACACTGGGTGAGTGACAGGGTGTTTGCTAGAAGAGTATGAATACTAACTAGGGAATTAAAGGTGTGAAACACAACTGTGTAGGTGATTAGAGGACTGCATCCATACTGCATAGGCATTTAAAGCAGTCCATGTGCTAAGGCCTGGCTCACTGCATGACTACTTGGGTACTGACTGAATGATTAGAGTACAGCAAGGAGAGTGCCTAGGTGAATTTATAAGTGCTAGGCTTTTCGCACAGGGAATGGATTAGTACTTGGTACTGAATGGGTCACTAGAGGAGTGCAAAGGCAGTGACAAGTGCTGGACTGTATGGATACTGACTAGGAAATTGAAAGTGTGAAAGACAAGTGTCTAGGTGGTTAGAAGACTGCATGCATAGTGCATAGGGGTTTGAAGCAGTCCATGTGCTAAGGCCTGGCTCAGTGTATGAATACTTAGACACTGACTGAATGATTAGAGTACTGCAAAGATAGTATCTTGGTGAATTTATAAATGTTTGGGTTTTAGCACAGTGAATGGATTAGTACATGGTGCTGAATGGGTCACTAGAGGACTGCAAAGGGAGTGACAGGGTATTTCCTGGAAGTGTATGGGTACTGACTAGGGAATTGAAGGTGAGAAAGACAATTGTGTAGGTGGTTAGAGGACTGCATGCATAGTGGATAAGGGATTGAAGCAGTCCATATACTAAGGCCTGGGTCACTGGATGAGTACTTGGGTACTGACTTAATGATTAGAGTACTGCAAGGAGAGTGACTGGGTGAATTTATTAGGGTTTGGCACAGTGAATGGATTAGTACATGATGCTGAATGGGTCACTAGAGGAGTGCAAGGGGAGTGACAGGGTGTTTGCTGGAAGTGAACGGATACTGACTGGGGAATTGAAGGTGTGAAAGACAAGTGTGTAGATGGTTAGAGGACTGCATGCTTAGTGGATAGGGGTTTGAAGAAGTCCATGTGCTAAGACCTGGCTCAGTGCATGAATACTTAGGCAGTGACTGAATCATCAGAGTACTGGAAAGAGAGTGTCGTGGTGAATTTATAAGTGTTTGGCTTTTAGCACAGTGAATGGATTAGTACATGCTGTTGAATGGGTCTCTAGAGAACTGCAAAGGAAGTGACAGGATGTTTCCTGGAAGTGTATGGATACTGACTAGGGAATTGAAGGTGTAAAAGACAAGTGTATAGTATGTTAGAACACTACATGCATACTGCATAGACATTTGAATCAATCTATTTGGTACTTAGAAACTGACTAAATAATCAGACTACTTTTAGGACAGTGCTTAGGTAAAACTTTTACATTTTCAGCTCTGCCACAGTGAACAGAATAGTACATGGTACTGCACCTTAGTGTCAAACCCTGACTCATTTTTTCAATGCATAAGCAAAGACTAGCTTCTAATGCTACTAAAACTTGACAACATGAGATGTTTTAAATTAGTTATCTGTCAGCAAATACACGATGTTACCAAATGCACTCTCACAGTGGTTCTCAAATGCACACAGACTCACAGTGTGATTCTAGACAACAACCACTGTACCTAGGAGTTTACCAAAAATCATTCACTACTGTGGAAGTGGTAAGGGAACTGCACACAATCTTCATATTTCAGGACTGCAATTTTATGTCAAAGCCTGACTCATATAATCAAAGCATAAGCAAAGACTGGCTTCTAATGCTACTAAAACTTCACAACATGACCGGTTTTAAAACAGGTATCTGTCAGCAAATACACGATGTTACCAAATGCTTCTCTCACAATCCTTACCCAAATGCACACACGGTGTGATTTTAGACAAGCAACACTATCCTAGGAGTTTACCAAAACTCATTCACTAGTCTGGAAGAGTTAATGGTACTGCACACAATCTGCATATTTGAGTACACTACATCAGTGTCAAAGCATGACTCATTTAATCAACGCATAAGCAAAGACTGGATTCTAATCCTACTAAAACTTCACAACATGACAGGTTTTAAAACAGTTATCTGTCAGCAAATACATGATGTTGCCAAATGCTTCTCTCACAGTGATCCCAAATACACACTAACTCACAGTGTGATTCTAGACAAGCACCACTATCCCTATGAGTTTACCAAAACTCATTCACTACAGTGCAAGTGGTAGGGGAACTGCACACAATCTACATATTTCACAACTGCAATTTACTGTCAATGCCTGACTCATATAATGAAAGCATAAGTCATAACTGTCTTCTAATGCTACTAAAACTTGACAACATGACATGTTTTACAACACTTATCTGTCAGCAAATACACAATGTTACCAAACACTTCTCTCACAGTCGTTCCCAAATGCACACAGACTCACAGTGTGATTCTAGACAAACAACACTATCCTTAGGAGTTTACCAAAACTCATTCACTACAGTGGAAGTGGTAAAGGAACTGCACACAATCTACATATTTCACGACTACACTTTAATGTCAATGCCTGACTAATTTAATCAACGCATAAGCAAAGACTGGCTTCTAATGCTACTAAAACTTGACTACATGACAGGTTTTTAAACAGTTATCTGTCAGTAAATACACGATGTTACCAAATGCTTCTCTCACAATCCTTACCCAAATGCACACAGACTCACAGTGTGATTTTAGACAATCAACACTATCCTAGGACTTTACCAAAACTCATTCACTACTGTGGAAGGAGTAAGGGGACTGCACATAATCTACATATTTAAGTACAGCACATCAGTGTCAAAGCATGACTCATTTAATCAACATATAAGCAAAGACTGGATTCTAATGCTACTAAAACTTCACAACATGACAGGTTTTAAAACAGTTATCTGTCAGCAAATACATGATGTTAACAAATGATTCTCTCACACTGATCCCAAATACACACTAACTCACAGTGTAATTCTAGACAAGCACTACTATCCCTATGAGTTTACCAAAACTCATTCACTATAGTGCAAGTGGTAAGGGAACTGCACACAATCTATATATTTCACGACTGCAATTTACTGTCAATGCCTGACTCATTTAATGAAAGCATAAGCCATAACTGTCATCTAATGCTACTAAACCTTGACAACATGACCGGTTTTAAAACAGTTATCTGTCAGCAAATTCACGATGTTACCAAATGCTTCTCTCACAATCCTTACCCAAATGCACACAGACTCACAGTGTGATTTTAGACAATCAACACTATCCTAGGAGTTTACCAAAACTCATTCACTAGTCTGGAAGAGTTAATGGTACTGAATACAATCTACATATTTAAGTACAGCACATCAGTGTCAAAGCATGACTCATTTATTCAACGCATAAGCGAAGACTGGATTCTAATGCTACTAAAACTTCACAACATGACAGGTTTTAAAAAAGTTATCTGTAAGCAAATACATGATATCACCAAATGCTTCTCTCACACTGATCCCAAATACACACTAACTCACACTGTGATTCTAGACATGCACCACTATCCCTACGAGTTTACCAAAACTCATTCACTACAGTGCAACTGGTAAGGGAACTGCACACAATCTACATATTTCAGGACTGCACTTTTCTGTCAAAGCCTGACTCATTTAATCAAATCATAAGCCATAACTGTCTTCTAAGGCTACTAAAACTTCACAACATGACAAGTTAAAACAGTTATCTGTCAGCAAATACACGATGTTACCAAATGCTTCTCTCACAGTGGTTCCCAAATGCACACAGACCCACTGTGTGATTCTAGACAAACAACACTATCCCTTGCACTATACCAAAACACATTTCTTCATCTAGAAGTAGTACTACATTTTAGTATAGAAACATAACATAACTCATTTCACAAATTCATAAACAATGACTGGTTTCAAATGCTACCAAAATATAAAAACAGCACAGTTATCTGTCTACAAACACACGAAAAACACAAATGCTAATCACAGAATGGTTTCTACATGCACACACATTGTAGAGAAAAAAGTACTCCCTACACTTTAGCAGGAAAAATACATTAGTCTGATTAAAATCAAAATTGTCTACAGACATCCCCTCACAATTAAATAACTCATCTTTCAAGTTATTTTGTAGATTAAGAAGTATATCAATCACTCACCATATTTTCTTTTACAGAATCTCTGCACTGTGCACCTCTCAGCAAAAGCAAAGAATGGAAAAGTTTCCCTTTCATTTTCCACACATAGACATGTAAACATCAAATCACAATCCTTCGCACATAAACTCAAAAGCAAACACACATTTCTATTAGTTAAGCATTTCAACCCTTGCCTACTGAAATACATTTCAACCCTTCCCCCAATCTGCATTCTGCCTGTTACCATAGAAAGAGGTCATGGAACACTGCACTGAGCACACAGGTCACAAGTTCAGCACACAATGTTCCTACACAAGACAGGAAGTGTGCTTGACTTTTCAACATATCAGCTTCTCATATATAATGTTCCTTACAATCTGTTTTTGTTAATCAATAACAATCATACCTTTAACCCCTTGTGTGCCCATGACGAGCTGGACTCGTCATGGGCCGCGGTTGCGCTGTGCCCATGACGAGTCCAGCTCGTCATGAACCCCGCCCGCTAATGCAACGCCCGGCACAGGGCGGGGAAAGGGCGTGGCACACAAGGGGTTAAAAAACAGAAATATACACCCTACCTTTCAGTGTAGAAAGTTGTCATACAACTAATGATTTCTTGACGTTTTTCAAAAAACGTTGCCGTGGATCCGCGCACCCACCGCGAGAGAATCCGTGCATCCAATGCGGTAGGATGCGCGCACCATGCGCGCATTTCCCCGTTTTTTGTTTTTTAAAAAGGGGGCCCCAGGGGGTCCCCTAAGCACCTCTAGAGGGTCAGAGTATGTCCACTCTGCCCCCTTTATATCATTTACACACTTATTCCCCTTGCATCTTCAGCCTCGCTTTTACCGAGGCAGAAAATGGCCGCCAACAGTTCCTGGTTTCGAATGTAGAGAGACACTCGACAGCCAATTAGCATTCAGCGCGCGATCGGGAGGGTGCGCGTTCGGTTTGGGGAGGGTGCGCATACGGTGCACGTAGGATGCGCGGATCCTCCGCAGCCATAGATATCAGTAACTTTTTTACCCTAATTTTCTCAGGAACTACTGAACAGATTCACACCATATATGCAAAAGGCACGAGTCCGAACTGAGTACTACCTCTTTGCCAAATTTGGTGTCATTCCGTTCAGCGGTTCGGGCTGTAGCTGCGACAACAGATCCTATGGGAAATTGCATGGGGAAAACGCGTTTTGGGACCCCCCTTTTTTCTCGCCCCCCGCTTGACGGATCACCGCAAAACTTTCAGGGTAGGGGTGGAGCGGAGCTGGCCAAAAGTTTGGAAAATTTCGCAAGGATTCGTCAACCGGTGCCAACATTATTCCAAATAGAATGTTGAGGATTTCCTATGGAAAATACGTCCTAACTATAACTATCTACTGGCGACCGCCAGTAGATAATATATTCATTAAAAAACCATAGGTTTCAGGGACGTTATAGTTAGTTGGACATTTGACTCATATAAAACCAGAGAAATTCGCCCATTATAGTCAGTTGAGCTAACTATAACTTGCGCACCCGCAATGCACTGGTGATGATGTCACATATTACATCACTCATGACATGGTCAGTGACATCACTGATGACATGTCAAATGACAACACTGATGACATCATCCAGTGAATGTGTGTTTTTGTAAAGTTTAAATATTTTTCACATATATCTATGCCAAGGTGTATTGAAGAATGAGTGGATTTAGAAGTGCCTGAATGGATTATTTAGTAGGTGCATGACTGACTGTATAAGTGAGTGATTGAACATGTCTTACTGAATGCATGGGTTAGTGGCTAAACTCTGTGAAAGTCTGTATTAGTCTCTCAGTTGGTGTGTAAGCGGCTGCATGGGTTGGTGAGTAGCTACATGAGTGTCTATATGGGTTATTGATTTGTTGTCTGAGTATCTGTATGAGTGCCTGAGTGTCTGTGTGGGTGGGGGGATGTGTGACTCTGTGCATACATGTCTGAGTGGGTGATTCACTGGTTGTATGGATTCAAAAGTACGTCTGGGAAGGGTTGTATGGGTGAGTTAGTGTGTATATGGATGTGTTGGTGAGTGAGTGAATGTCTCACTGGTATATGTGTGAGTAACTACATAAGTTTTAAGGCTGTATATGTGAGTGTTGGAGTATATAAATGACTATATCTGAGAGTAAGTTATTTGAAGAGTGCGTGTATAAAAGAGTGTCTGCTTGTATGAGTGATTGTATAAGACATTAAGTATGTGTTAGTATCTGCATAAATAAGTGATGTGGTGTGTATAAATAACACAGTTGGTGTGCATAACTGTATACATGAGTAAATGGGTATGTGATTGATTCTTTGCATGACTGACTAGGTGTGTGTGTAACTCTATGGATGAGTGGCGGACTGTGACTGTATGTATAGGTGTATGAGTGCACATTATAGTACTGTATTGATGAGTAACTGCATGTATAAGTGAGTGGATGTGAGTGTAGACATAGGAAATAGTGAGTGGTAGGTAGTATCTGGCATTGTTGTGTGTATGGTTTCAAAAATAGTAGTCTGTATTTTAGAGTGTGTCCATCAAATTTTATATTAGGGCATCAGTATGTGCATCAGATTATAATGTGGATGATGTCATCAGTGATGTCATTTGAGATGTCATCAGTGATGTCATCAGTGATGTCACTGACCATGTCATGAGTGATGTAATATGTGAAGTCATCACCATTGCATTGCGGGCGCGCGAGTTATAGTTAGCTCAACTAACTATAATGGGCGAATTTCTCTAGTGTTATATGAGTCAAATGTCCAACTAACTATAACGTCCCTGAAACCTATAATTTTTTAGTGAATTTAAATGGTTTTTTAAATGCTAATTCCTAACTACAACGTCTGTAAAGCCTATGGTTTTTTCAGTGAATTTCGAAGGTTTTCGAAATGTTAATTTCATATTTTAATATTTATAAAACCTATATTTTTTCTATTTTTTGTAATATTGTGGAACTCTATTATCCTTTTTTTTTAAATTTGAAAAATTATGTAATGTTTTATATCTTAAAAAAAAGGTATGTATAACTTTGAGTGTACCAAGCTCCATCAGCACGCGAATCCTATCCTCCATATTGCTAAACTCGTAAAGGATGCACATTTCCTATCCGATGGGTTCGTGGCACTGCATCCCGCCTAACATCATATACGCATGAGGTAGCGCCAGCTGCTAGTTTGGTATGCGATGGGTGCGCGGTACCAAGCTGCGCGTTACGTCATATACGTATGGGGTCGCGCCAGCTGCGCGTTCCGTATGTGACGAGTGTACCCTGCCAGGCCCTGTGTTACGTCATAGACATGTGGTGTCACGCTGGGTACGCCATTCCCTCATTGTTAGGTTTCGCCTAGGCAGCGCATGCGCTGTCTCGGCGAGAGATGCTGTATACAGTATTTTGGGGGAATCTCCAACCACTTTCTGCCCATGCTCTTGATTGGCTCAAATCTGAAATGCTGCATTCTCATTGGCTGCCGGCGTATTAGTCCCGCCTCCTTACTGCCATGATGTTATTTTTATCCTTCCATGGCTATCAGCCCCTTTACTTCAGCAACTCTTTTGTTCCCCTGCCTCCCCCTGTTCCCTCCCAAAGTCCGTGACTTCTCTGACCACCACCATACCCCCACCCACTCCCATTCCTGCCTTCTTTAGCGCACGCATTTTTGTTCACAATGCAATAGGACTCGCGTAAATATGAGTCCTATTGCATTTGTAGATGCTTTTTTCTCATGATTGGCTGCCTGCATTCGCACTTTCTTTTGCCTGACCTGTCCAGACTCTCGCATGCGCGCAATGCTTTACATCATGCGCATGCGTGACAAAAGTGTTTCTCTCTAGTGCAGCGGCTGCCTCCGGCTCGGCACACAGAGACTCGAACCGCGCTCGGCTGGCTGGCTGCAGGATGCAGGCGTGTTTGCCTCACTTTTATTCAAAGCGTGTGCCGAGGCCCTGTGAACGAGCCCCTGTATAACCAGCCATCCTTTGACACCAGACACTCGGCCCGACTGTGCAAACAGAAGTTTAATGTCTCTCGCATGGGCAGAGGCCACTGGTGACAGATAAGAGATATGAAAAGGTGGCTGAAGGGGTTAGTTTGGGGACAGCGGGGCCCGGCTCTTGTGGTAAAAGAGGTAAATAGGTCCAGTGAAAGGGGTAGCCTCTTCAAACAAGTGTTAGCTGCCATCTCTTATTGGGTCTTCAGTTAAAGGACAGACCCCCACTTCTGAACAGAATAACAAAGTTAACAGCCCCCTTATATTTATTTATGTAATATCTTTTGTATCATCGACTCCACCCAGCGGGGCTTCATAGCGCAGTACGACGCACTCTTAAACATGGGCGGTCAACCATTTATTGATTGCTGTAAACAGGCTCCTAATGCAGTAGAAGTCAGTTTTGCCGTTCTTTTAAGAAATACGTCCTAAACGCTGACAGTGTGCTAGTTTCTTTATGTCTCAAAACTATATCTAAATAACTTTAAAGTGTATATGAGAGCAAGCGATAATCTAAAATATTTTAAACATTCATATATTTCTAACTGTAATAAACTTATATTATGGTAAATATATTTTCTCAAAATTGTGTCGGTGCGGTCTCCTTGCACGCTGGGTGCGTGATTGCCATGTGACCTTAAAAAAAAGGATTTGATTAGTTCATAACATTTCCCATTGTAGCAGTTGGAGAACGCCACCCATTTTAGTCATTCTCTCTACAGCATTTGATGAGACACACCTCTTCTGCTTAGAGAGCTTTATTGAAAACTTTTTGCTATGTACACATATCTTACACTACACACAACATGCAACCATCATCTTCATCAATATTCATGGTCTGTAAAGTAGCCATTCACCTGTGATAGCCATGCACCTACAAGTTACATAACCAAAGTTTCCCCCATTGCCAGAGGTAACATGGTTGCATACGCTGTCCACAGCACAATATAATGTAGTACGGCCCAGGGGCAGTATCATGCATAGATAATGAACACACGGACACAAATAGATAGTGGAAGTGGGTACGGGCACATGCGCTCGACTCCTTTTTATTACCAGGGTAACATATCCAGTGACGTCTGTGCTGAATGCGTGTGGGGTGAGTGTAAACCAGCCCTAAGGGAATGGTTGCTGCCAGCATCAACTACAACAGTAATCATTGGATCACACACACAGAGATTCAATAATGAAAGGGTCAGTAGTTTGTGCCTCAGTAAGGTAGGGACAGTAGATGTGAAATAATACACAACAGATTCTATCGTAAAAGAACCATAACTTGTGACATACTGAGATACAGGCAGTAGATCTGAAATAATACACAAAAAGAGTGTATCATAAAGGGTCCATCAGTTATAGTGAACTCAGATAGCCACATCAAAAGCATTCAGCATGTGCACAGCCAGCGATGATCCGTGCTGTGGGTGGGCCGTACTAGGAACAATGTCTGTTGCCTACAGGACTGCAACTCGATCTGAATTGTGAACACTACTGTCTACACTGTAGGCCAGAGAGAGCGGTCAGCAAGGACCCACAGCCACGTGACGTTGACTTGAGCTGTCCTGTTTGCAGTACACAAAGCAACAAAAAGCATATGCGGAGCCTGCGATGATGCGTATTTGGCTTTTAGCACAGTGAAGTGAATGGATTAGTACATGCTGTTGAATGGGTCTCTAGAGAACTGCAAAGGAAGTGACAGGATGTTTCCTGGAAGTGTATGGATACTGACTAGGGAATTGAAGGTGTAAAAGACAAGTGTATAGTATGTTAGAACACTACATGCATACTGCATAGACATTTGAAGCAATCT
Source organism: Triturus cristatus (assembly GCF_964204655.1). Classification (NCBI taxonomy): domain Eukaryota; kingdom Metazoa; phylum Chordata; class Amphibia; order Caudata; family Salamandridae; genus Triturus; species Triturus cristatus. The sequence continues at coordinate 440,047,401 of NC_140582.1, read as the reverse complement.
ATTTGGTACTTAGAAACTGACTAAATAATCAGACTACTTCTAGGACAGTGCTTAGGTAAAACTTTTACATTTTCAGCTCTGCCACAGTGAACAGAATAGTGTCAAACCCTGACTCATTTTTTCAATGCATAAGCAAAGACTAGCTTCTAATGCTACTAAAACTTGACAACATGAGATGTTTTAAATTAGTTATCTGTCAGCAAATACACGATGTTACCAAATGCACTCTCACAGTGGTTTTCAAATGCACACAGACTCACAGTGTGATTCTAGACAACAACCACTATACCTAGGAGTTTACCAAAAATCATTCACTACTGTGGAAGTGGTAAGGGAACTGCACACAATCTTCATATTTCAGGACTGCACTTTTATGTCAAAGCCTGACTCATATAATCAAAGCATAAGCAAAGACTGGCTTCTAATGCTACTAAAACTTCACAACATGACCGGTTTTAAAACAGGTATCTGTCAGCAAATACACAATGTTACCAAATGCTTCTCTCACAATCCTTACCCAAATGCACACACGGTGTGATTTTAGACAAGCAACACTATCCTAGGAGTTTACCAAAACTCATTCACTAGTCCGGAAGAGTTAATGGTACTGCACACAATCTACATATTTAAGTACACTACATCAGTGTCAAAGCATGACTCATTTAATCAACGCATAAGCAAAGACTGGATTCTAATCCTACTAAAACTTCACAACATGACAGGTTTTAAAACAGTTATCTGTCAGCAAATACACGATGTTGCCAAATGCTTCTCTCACAGTGATCCCAAATAGACACTAACTCACAGTGTGATTCTAGACAAGCACCACTATCCCTATGAGTTTACCAAAACTCATTCACTACAGTGCAAGTGGTAGGGGAACTGCACACAATCTACATATTTCACAACTGCAATTTACTGTCAATGCCTGACTCATATAATGAAAGCATAAGCCATAACTGTCTTCTAATGCTACTAAAACTTGACAACATGACATGTTTTACAACACTTATCTGTCAGCAAATACACAATGTTACCAAACACTTCTCTCACAGTGGTTCCCAAATGCACACAGACTCACAGTGTGATTCTAGACAAACAACACTATCCCTAGGAGTTTACCAAAACTCATTGACTACAGTGGAAGTAGTAAAGGAACTGCACACAATCTACATATTTCACGACTACACTTTAATGTCAATGCCTGACTAATTTAATCAACACATAAGCTAAGACTGGCTTCTAATGCTACTAAAACTTGACTACATGACAGGTTTTTACACAGTTATCTGTCAGTAAATACACAATGTTACCAAATGCTTCTCTCACAATCCTTACCCAAATGCACACAGACTCACAGTGTGATTTTAGACAATCAACACTATCCTAGGACTTTACCAAAACTCATTCACTACTGTGGAAGGAGTAAGGGGACTGCACACAATCTACATATTTAAGTACAGTACATCAGTGTCAAAGCATGACTCATTTAATCAACATATAAGCAAAGACTGGATTCTAATGCTACTAAAACTTTACAACATGACAGGTTTTAAAACAGTTATCTGTCAGCAAATACATGATGTTAACAAATGATTCTCTCACACTGATCCCAAATACACACTAACTCACAGTGTAATTCTAGACAAGCACTACTATCCCTACGAGTTTACCAAAACTCATTCACTATAGTGCAAGTGGTAAGGGAACTGCACACAATCTATATATTTCACGACTGCAATTTACTGTCAATGCCTGACTCATTTAATGAAAGCATAAGCCATAACTGTCATCTAATGCTACTAAACCTTGACAACATGACCGGTTTTAAAACAGTTATCTGTCAGCAAATACACGATGTTACCAAATGCTTCTCTCACAATCCTTACCCAAATGCACACAGACTCACAGTGTGATTTTAGACAATCAACACTATCCTAGGAGTTTACCAAAACTCATTCACTAGTCTGGAAGAGTTAATGGTACTGAATACAATCTACATATTTAAGTACAGCACATCAGTGTCAAAGCATGACTCATTTATTCAACGCATAAGCAAAGACTGGATTCTAATGCTACTAAAACTTCACAACATGACAGGTTTTAAAAAAGTTATCTGTAAGCAAATACATGATATCACCAAATGCTTCTCTCACACTGATCCCAAATACACACTAACTCACACTGTGATTCTAGACATGCACCACTATCCCTACGAGTTTACCAAAACTCATTCACTACAGTGCAACTGGTAAGGGAACTGCACACAATCTACATATTTCAGGACTGCACTTTTCTGTCAAAGCCTGACTCATTTAATCAAATCATAAGCCATAACTGTCTTCTAATGCCACTAAAACTTCACAACATGACAAGTTAAAACAGTTATCTGTCAGCAAATACACGATGTTACCAAATGCTTCTCTCACAGTGGTTCCCAAATGAACACAGACCCACTGTGTGATTCTAGACAAACAACACTATCCCTTGCACTATACCAAAACACATTTCTTCATCTAGAAGTAGTACTACATTTTAGTATAGAAACATAACATAACTCATTTCACAAATTCATAAACAATGACTGGTTTCAAATTCTACCAAAATATAAAAACAGCACAGTTATCTGTCTACAAACACATGAAAAACACAAATGCTAATCACAGAATGGTTTCTACATGCACACACATTGTAGAGAAAAAAGTACTCCCTACACTTTAGCAGGAAAAATACATTAGTCTGATTAAAATCAAAATTGTCTACAGACATCCCCTCACAATTAAATAACTCATCTTTCAAGTTCTTTTGTAGATTAAGAAGTATATCAATCACTCACCATATTTTCTTTTACAGAATCTCTGCACTGTGCACCTCTCAGCAAAGGCAAAGAATGGAAAAGTTTCCCTTTCATTTTCCACACATATACATGTAAACATCAAATCACAATCCTTCGCACATAAACTCAAAAGCAAACACACATTTCTATTGGTTAAGCATTTCAACCCTTTCCAACTGAAATACATATCAACCCTTTCCCCAATCTGCCTTCTGCCTGTTACCATAGAAAGAGGTCATGAAACACTGCACTGAGCTCACAGGTCACAAGTTCAGCACACAATGTTCCTACACAAGACAGGAAGTGTGCTTGACTTTTCAACATATCAGCTTATCATATATAATGTTCCTTACAATCTGTTTTTGTTAACCAATAACAATCATACCTTTAAAAAACAGAAATATACACCCTACCTTTCAGTGTAGAAAGTTGTCATACAACCAATGATTTCTTGACGTTTTTCAAAAAACGTTGCCGTGGATCCGCGCACCCACCGCGAGAGAATCCGTGCATCCAATGCGGTAGGATGCGCGCACCGTGCGCGCATTTCCCCGTGTTTTGTTTTTTAAAAAGGGGGCCCCAGGGGGTCCCCTAAGCACCTCTAGAGGGTCAGAGAATTTCCACTCTGCCCCCTTTATATCATTTACACACTTATTCCCCTTGCATCTTCAGCCTCGCTTTTACCGAGGCAGAAAATGGCCGCCAACAGTTCCTGGTTTCGAATGTAGAGAGACACTCGACAGCCAATTAGCATTCAGCGCGCGATCGGGAGGGTGCGCGCTCGGTTTGGGGAGGGTGCGCATACGGTGCACGTAGGATGCGTGGATCCTCCGCGGCCATAGATATCACTAACATTTTTACCCTAATTTTCTCAGGAACTACTGAACAGATTCACACCATATATGCAAAAGGCACGAGTCCGAACTGAGTACTACCTCTTTGCCAAATTTGGTGTCATTCCGTTCAGCGGTTCGGGCTGTAGCTGCGACAACAGATCCTATGGGAAATTGCATGGGGAAAACGCGTTTTGGGACCCCCCTTTTTTCTCGCCCCCCGCTTGACGGATCACCGCAAAACTTTCAGGGTAGGGGTGGAGCGGAGCTGGCCAAAAGTTTGGAAAATTTCGCGAGGATTCGTCAACCGGTGCCAACATTATTCCAAATAGAATGTTGCGGATTTCCTATGGAAAATACGTCCTAACTATAACTATCTACTGGCGACCGCCAGTAGATAATATATTCATTAAAAAACCATAGGTTTCAGGGACGTTATAGTTAGTTGGACATTTGACTCATATAAAACCAGAGAAATTCGCCCATTATAGTCAGTTGAGCTAACTATAACTTGCGCGCCCGCAATGCACTGGTGATGATATCACATATTACATCACTCATGACATGGTCAGTGACATCACTGATGACATGTCAAATGACAACACTGATGACATCATCCAGTGAATGTGTGTTTCTGTAAAGTTTAAATATTTTTCATATATATCTATGCCAAGGTGTATTGAAGAATGAGTGGATTTAGAAGTGCCTGAATGGATTATTTAGTAGGTGCATGACTGACTGTATAAGTGAGTGATTGAACATGTCTTACTGAATGCATGGGTTAGTGGCTAAACTGTGTGAAAGTCTGTATTAGTCTCTCAGTTGATGTGTAAGCGGCTGCATGGGTTGGTGAGTAGCTACATGAGTGTCTATATGGGTTATTGATTTGTTGTCTGAGTATCTGTATGAGTGCCTGAGTGTCTGTGTGGGTGGGGGGATGTGTGACTCTGTGCATACATGTCTGAGTGGGTGATTCACTGGTTGTATGGATTCAAAAGTACATCTGGGAAGGGTTGTATGGGTGAGTTAGTGTGTGTATGGATGTGTTGGTGAGTGAATGAATGTCTCACTGGTATATGTGTGAGTAACTACATAAGTTTTAAGGCTGTATATGTGAGTGTTGGAGTATATAAATGACTATATGTGAGAGTAAGTTATTTGAAGAGTGCGTGTATAAAAGAGTGTCTGCTTGTATAAGTGATTGTATAAGACAGTAAGTATGTGTTAGTATCTGCATAAATAAGTGATGTGGTGTGTGTATAAATAACACAGTTGGTGTGCATAACTGTATACATGAGTAAATGGGTATGTGATTGATTCTTTGCATGACTGACTAGGTGTGTGTGTAACTCTATGGATGAGTGGCGGACTGTGACTGTATGTATAGGTGTATGAGTGCACATTATAGTACTGTATTGATGAGTAACTGCATGTATAAGTGAGTGGATGTGAGTGTAGACCTAGGAAATAGTGAGTGGTAGGTAGTATCTGGCATTGTTGTGTGTATGGTTTCAAAAATAGTAGTCTGTATTTTAGAGTGTGTCTATCAAATTTTATATTAGGGCATCAGTATGTGCATCAGATTATCATGTGGATGATGTCATCAGTGATGTCATTTGAGATGTCATCAGTGATGTCATCAGTGATGTCACTGACCATGTCATGAGTGATGTAATATGTGAAGTCATCACCATTGCATTGCGGGCGCGCGAGTTATAATTAGCTTAACTAACTATAATGGGCGAATTTCTCTAGTGTTATATGAGTCAAATGTCCAACTAACTATAACGTCCCTGAAACCTATAATTTTTTAGTGAATTTAAATGGTTTTTTAAATGCTAATTCCTAACTACAACGTCTGTAAAGCCTATGGTTTTTTCAGTGAATTTTGAAGGTTTTCGAAATGTTAATTTCATATTTTAATATTTATAAAATCTATATTTTTTCTATTTTTTTGTAATATTTTGGAACTCTATTATCCTTTTTTTTAAAATTTGAAAAATTATGTAATGTTTTATATCTTAAAAAAAAGGTATGTATAACTTTGAGTGTACCAAGCTCCATCAGCACGCGAATCCTATCCTCCATATTGCTAAACTCGTAAAGGATGCACATTTCCTATCCGATGGGTTCGTGGCACTGCATCCCGCCTAACATCATATACGCATGAGGTAGCGCCAGCTGCTAGTTTGGTATGCGACGGGTGCGCGGTACCAAGCTGCGCGTTACGTCATATACGTATGGGGTCGCGCCAGCTGCGCGTTCCGTATGTGACGAGTGTACCCTGCCAGGCCCTGTGTTACGTCATAGACATGTGGTGTCACGCTGGGTACGCCATTCCCTCATTGTTAGGTTTCGCCTAGGCAGCGCATGCGCTGTCTCGGCGAGAGATGCTGTATACAGTATTTTGGGGGAATCTCCAACCACTTTCTGCCCATGCTCTTGATTGGCTCAAATCTGAAATGCTGCATTCTCATTGGCTGCCGGCGTATTAGTCCCGCCTCCTTACTGCCATGATGTTATTTTTATCCTTCCATGGCTATCAGCCCCTTTACTTCAGCAACTCTTTTGTTCCCCTGCCTCCCCCTGTTCCCTCCCAAAGTCCGTGACTTCTCTGACCACCACCATACCCCCACCCACTCCCATTCCTGCCTTCTTTAGCGCACGCATTTTTGTTCACAATGCAATAGGACTCGCGTAAATATGAGTCCTATTGCATTTGTAGATGCTTTTTTCTCATGATTGGCTGCCTGCATTCGCACTTTCTTTTGCCTGACCTGTCCAGACTCTCGCATGCGCGCAATGCTTTACATCATGCGCATGCGTGACAAAAGTGTTTCTCTCTAGTGCAGCGGCTGCCTCCGGCTCGGCACACAGAGACTCGAACCGCGCTCGGCTGGCTGGCTGCAGGATGCAGGCGTGTTTGCCTCACTTTTATTCAAAGCGTGTGCCGAGGCCCTGTGAACGAGCCCCTGTATAACCAGCCATCCTTTGACACCAGACACTCGGCCCGACTGTGCAAACAGAAGTTTAATGTCTCTCGCATGGGCAGAGGCCGCTGGTGACAGATAAGAGATATGAAAAGGTGGCTGAAGGGGTTAGTTTGGGGACAGCGGGGCCCGGCTCTTGTGGTAAAAGAGGTAAATAGGTCCAGTGAAAGGGGTAGCCTCTTCAAACAAGTGTTAGCTGCCATCTCTTATTGGGTCTTCAGTTAAAGGACAGACCCCCACCTCTGAACAGAATAACAAAGTTAACAGCCCCCTTATATTTATTTATGTAATATCTTTTGTATCATCGACTCCACCCAGCGGGGCTTCATAGCGCAGTACGACGCACTCTTAAACATGGGCGGTCAACCATTTATTGATTGCTGTAAACAGGCTCCTAATGCAGTAGAAGTCAGTTTTGCCGTTCTTTTAAGAAATACGTCCTAAACGCTGACAGTGTGCTAGTTTCTTTATGTCTCAAAACTATATCTAAATAACTTTAAAGTGTATATGAGAGCAAGCGATAATCTAAAATATTTTAAACATTCATATATTTCTAACTGTAATAAACTTATATTATGGTAAATATATTTTCTCAAAATTGTGTCGGTGCGGTCTCCTTGCACGCTGGGTGCGTGATTGCCATGTGACCTTAAAAAAAAGGATTTGATTAGTTCATAACATTTCCCATTGTAGCAGTTGGAGAACGCCACCCATTTTAGTCATCTCTCTACAGCATTTGATGAGACACACCTCTTCTGCTTAGAGAGCTTTATTGAAAACTTTTTGCTATGTACACATATCTTACACTACACACAACATGCAACCATCATCTTCATCAATATTCATGGTCTGTAAAGTAGCCTTTCACCTGTGATAGCCATGCACCTACAAGTTACATAACCAAAGTTTTCCCCATTGCCAGAGGTAACATGGTTGCATACGCTGTCCACAGCACAATGTAATGTAGTACGGCCCAGGGGCAGTATCATGCATAGATAATGAACACACGGACACAAATAGATAGTGGAAGTGGGTACGGGCACATGCGCTCGACTCCTTTTTATTACCAGGGTAACATATCCAGTGACGTCTGTGCTGAATGCGTGTGGGGTGAGTGTAAACCAGCCCTAAGGGAATGGTTGCTGCCAGCATCAACTACAACAGTAATCATTGGATCACACACACAGAGATTCAATAATGAAAGGGTCAGTAGTTTGTGCCTCAGTAAGGTAGGGACAGTAGATGTGAAATAATACACAAAAGATTCTATCGTAAAAGAACCATAACTTGTGACATACTGAGATACAGGCAGTAGATCTGAAATAATACACAATAAGAGTGTATCATAAAGGGTCCATCAGTTATAGTGAACTCAGATAGCCACATCAAAAGCATTCAGCATGTGCACAGCCAGCGATGATCCGTGCTGTGGGTGGGCCGTACTAGGAACAATGTCTGTTGCCTACAGGACTGCAACTCGATCTGAATTGTGAACACTGCTGTCTACAGTGTAGGCCAGAGAGAGCGGTCAGCAAGGACCCACAGCCACGTGACGTTGACTTGAGCTGTCCTGTTTGCAGTACACAAAGCAACAAAAAGCATATGCGGAGCCTGCGATGATGCGTATGCGTAGTGCGGACAGAGCACTGGAGCAATGTCTTTTGCCTACAGAACTGCATCATCTACAATAGCGACTCGATCTCAATTGTGAACACTGCTGTCTGCAGTGTAATTTGAAGGCAGTAGTGAGCACAGTCTTCCATGAATACCCTTTCTCACTTCCTCTTCACAACAACATAAATCACACAATTCAAATTGCGATCTCTGCTGTCCACTGTGTATACTGTTATTCAGTGTTCTTTACCACTACCAAGAAGAATTTGGTCATTGTACTAGACCTATAAGTCATCTTAAAAAACTTCTTCAAGCAAGTATACTAAAAGGCTATTGTGCATATTTCAGTAGAAGTTGTAGTTAGTTGCCTACTGGATTCTGTAATTAAACAATCACCACTCGATCTGAATTGTAAGCCCTGCTGACCTCAGTGTAGGCCAGAGGCAGTGGTCATTAATACCTCACAGTCACCTGCCATTGGATACGGAAGCACGGAGTTGGATGCACCTGATTGGAGGGGGTACACACAAATCATCACAGACATTAACTTCTGACATCCTCAATCACGGAATCAAGACCCCGTTTCACTGTTCCGACCTGCTGTACTGCTGCACCGACTGTAGTCAACCAAGCCCAATAATCATGTGCAGCAGTTAGCTACGGAAGCACAGAGTGTGATGCACGTCAACGGAGGGAGTTCTGTGAAAACCAAGCAGCAGATAATATCGGACATCGTCCATTCTGGGATCAAGACACCGTTCCACTGTTGGGACCTAGAGTTGCTTGCACCTGGTCGAAGGGAGTACCTTCATCTCCACTCTCAGATATAGTTCTAACATTATCCATTGTGGGATCAAGACAACGTTCCACTGTTGGGACCTACAGTTGGTTACAGCTGGTCAAAAGGAGTACCTTCATCTGCACTCTCAGATGCAGGTCTAACATCGTCATAGTGGATCAAGACACCGTTCCACTGTTGGTACCTGTTGTGTTAGTAGTATACATAGCACTCCACGGTGCTGGGCCTCAGGCTGGGCGCTGTCTGCCTGTATCGCGGTAGCCAGCGTTGATCTCAGGCGCCTTCCGAACTCGCAGACCTCGGCCCAAAAGCTTCAGCCGGCACGTGGTGGGCCCTCTTTCACATACGGCTGTGTCAAAAGGTGAACTGTGGGGCATATGTGTGACGCAGTGGCCATGACGGTTTCTGTGTACCAGCAGACTGAGAGCATTATTCCCACAGCCACCATCGCTCACAGCGTCATCCTCGTGGTGGTGTAAGCTGCGCAGACCTGACAGACATGTTTGCCATTCCGGAAGAGAACCACACCCAGAGAAACGTGCCTTTTATTCATACCGCTACGCTAGCCTTCCGTACGCCGAGCCACCCACTACGCTAAAGATTTGGGGGGGTGAGGGGGCACGTATGCGCTATGTTTTCGTAATCTTCCCTACTGACTGTACTATCATGTTTGCGTTTACTGTCCACTTGACTCAAAAGACCATCAGTGTATGTTGACATGTACATGTCTGTGCTCTGCATACTCAAGTCTGTCCGGCACATCCCCTCAACACTTTGCATTGTATACTTTTATAATCGAGAATCACTTGCCACCTTCGCACATACTTTGCTCCCATCTCTCCCCGCATTCTGCATTGTGTGGCAGAGGTGCTATGTTTGGTTTGTGTACATAGCTAGCCACGGTTCGCACAGTACGTAGTGTCGTAGTGTCTGCTAGGTGTCATGTTGTATGTGATTATATAAGGTAGCACGTTTATTCACGAGCAGTGGTTTCTCCCATTTGCATAGCGCTGTCTTAAAGAGGATATCGAAGTTTTTCTCACAGGGGAAACTTGGGCCCACAATGGCAATCATTCATTACTATGCAAGAATGTCCAACTGCACGACGCTTCTAAGCTTACAGCCCCCAATTGTACGTGCTTTCTTAAAAGCACGCCAACTACCATAATCAGGCTAACATTCACACAGCTTTCTAACGGCAGTTATCTGCTTCTTAATAACATGGACTGCTACGCAATGTGAGCTGGCATACCGTATGTCCTTACTGTTTCAAACCGGATAACTTCCTCTGGCATACTCTAATCCCACCCACACAAAGTAACTCCCAAAGTTCAACTTGGCCGTCAATACCTACTTTGAAAACAGATTTTATTAAACGGAGCAAACTGAAAGGGCTTTTGTTTCAAACAGAAGCGTCCCTCACTTCTCCAAAAGTAATTTACCGACTGCAGATAGCACGAACTTCAAGTAAAATACACTCCCTTTTGAAATACGAACCTCCCATTACACTTTGTGAATTGTTACACAATTTTCAACACATCTGACATTTAAGATCTGGCACACTTTTTTAACACTGTCTCCTCCGGCCTTCTCACAGGCTTTCAAACTGTTTTTAGTCTAATACCAGACTTCATTCATTCAATCATCTCTGGAATAACAGAAATAGTGCCCATAATTCTCGCTCTGTTTGCTGTCATCCTACTGCTATTTTAGCTTGTTAAAAATGGCTGCGCTCCCTGTGGTAACAAGCATGTCTGACAGAAAACGCCTCTACACGAAGCTACATCAATACCGTGAAAAAATGGAGCAACTTTTCGGCTGCCTGCCTCTCTCTATTATTGGAGCCAGCTACAACATGACATTTATTTACACATATACAATCTGCGTGCAACCATCTTTTTATTTCAAAACTTGCCTAATCGACTGGCGAATGGATCTATGCCTTGCCAACATCCCAGCAAACGCTCCCCATATCCAGCAGGTAATGGAGTATCTTGAAAACCATGAACTTGATTGTTCGGGCAGTGGAGCAATGGGGGATGCAACGCAAAAAGTTATCCTGGCGGAATGGGATTACTACGCAGCCGCGAAAGATCTCATGCAACTGCGACCTTTCACAACATCGCAGATTGCCTGCCAATTCAAATTGCCGCTCCAACATTTGAGGAACATTACTGTCCCTTCAGGGATATGAATTGGATCGCTTCGCTTTTCTCACATGATGGCAACAATCGCCTCTTGGAACATTACGCATCTCAAGCCACTGAAGAACCTCCGGACTGCAATCTACAAGACTTGTAAGAAATTCACTTTATTCTTGGATTGATTTTTTCCAACTTTTTTTACTTTTTCCTATTAGATTTTTTAATACACTTCAATTGAACTATTTTCATATAATAACTTTCTGCTTAGGCATTTGAACTGTGTTTTCATTATTGGCCCTTACCTCTCCACACTAACCAGGCTGGATGATGTATGGCCTCTGCAAATACGCTATTTACCTGCTAAATTAGCCTAAACCCAACATCCATTTTGAACCATTTCTATTCTTTGTACACACATCTCTCTGCCTGCCTGTTATCCACAAAGCCCTTTCACACAAATTAGCTCATCCTCAGCCCCTGCTCACGAGCTGGCGATCAAGATAAAAAAACATCTCATTGTTTAGGAACTGGTTGGCACAGTGTGGTAATCGTATCCTACCTTTATTTTCATTCTACAATTTACAGTCATGCATGTCTAATAGGTATTGTTTATGTCACATGAAACTGTAACGTAATGTGGAATTGACTGATGCAGGAGCTTAGGTTTGAATACAGCAGAAGAGGATGGAGTTTGCCTCAGCTGGATGCCTTAGCTCTTGCACCAGTGGTTCCATTTATGGCACTTAAATGACGTCACATATTACATCACTCATGACATGGTCAGTGACATCACTCATGACATCACTGATGACATCTCAAATGACATCACTGATGACATCACTGTGCGCATGCGTATGCGCTCCACGTGCGCATGCGTACATTGTGCGTGCTCCGTACACGCCTGCACGCATGCTCCGTACGCGTGTGCTCCGTACGCGCATGCGCACGTGCTCTGTACGCGCATGCGTGCGTGCTCCGTGCGCGTATGCGCATGCGCGTGTGCTCCGGTGCGCGCACAGCAAGCCATGTGATTTAGAAACAACACTTTTCATTGGTTTATAGTAGTTTCAGGTCATGTGATTAAGAAACAACCCTTTTCATTGGTTTATAGTAGTTTCAGTTCCAGAAACTTCCAACACCACACCCACTCCCCTCATTATTACTTCTGATTCCCTGGGAGAAGGAGCTGAACAGCTTTTCCAGTACTCCAGTACTTGAGAATGGCAGAGCAGCAGTCATCTTCTGGGAGTGAGCAGGAGACCCTTGTGCCAAGGAGACAGAGGAAACAGAAAAACTCTTTTATATGGCAATTTTTCACTTTTCCAGAGGGGCAGAAGAAGGTGAATGCTCCAAAAGTCACCTGCACTCTTTGTGATCGTGTCTTATCAAGAGGAGATCCTAAAAAGAAATACTCTTTTAGTATCTTCACTATGATCAGGCACGTTAGAGATGTACATCCTGTGGCTTATGCTTGAGCTGCTAGAGAAAACCCTCTAGCAGCTCAGCCGAGCACATCTGCAGCAGCTCAGCCGAGCACATCATCGGCAGCTCAGCCGAGCACTTCATCTGCGGCGGCAGCTTCACCTGCTTCTGTTCCTCTGGATATACACCCTCTGTTTAAGAGGGTGCATATACGGTGCAATGCGTGCAATGCTCTTCTCTCTTATGGGTACACCAGCATTCCCCTAATAGAGAGCAAGATACAGCAGCACACGTGCGGCAGTCTATAATTTTTGCCATTTTTTTGTTCCTCTGTCCCTCACTTAACACAACGTCTCTTTTTAGAGCCACCTAACATCTAAACACTTAAATTTGATTTTTAATTCTATTTTTTTTATGATACGCGCACCTCCCGACGGTGCGCCTCGCGACTTAAAAAAAAAAAAATGTTTTTTTCATCCTTCATGGTCCTTCAGGGACCCCCTGACAAAAGCTAGGGGGTCAGGAACTCTGTACCCTGCCCCCTTTTCACGTTCTCCACCTTTCCTTTTCACTGACACACACAAAATGGCGGACAACACTTCCTGATTTTGACCGATTCGAATGTTGACTGACATGTGACCACCAATCAGAATTACGCTCGCGCACGGCACCGTGCGCGGCTATAGATATTTATGTACTTTTAACTGCAATTTTCTCAGGAACTACTGAACAGATTGACACCATATATGCAAAAGGCACATCCCTGACCTGAGGACTACCTCTTTGCCAAATTTCAAGTAATTCTGTTCAGCCGTTCGGGCTGTACCTTTGACTAAAGGTCCTATGGGAAAATGCATAGCGAAAATGCGTTTTGGGACCCCCCTTTTTTCTCAGCCCCCGCTAGACGAATCACCCAGAGACTTCCAGGGTAGGAGCTGAGCGGAGCGCCCCATTAGTTTTGAAAATTTCGCGAGGATCCGTCAACCGGTGCCAAAGTTATTCAAAATAGAAATATCAGATTTCCTATGGAAACACGGTCCTAACTATAACTATCTACTGGCGACCGTAGATAGATACTGGTGAATATATATATATATATATTCACTGAAAAAAACAGAGGTTTCACACATGTTATAGTTAGCTGGACATTTGCTCGTACAAAACCATTGAAATTTCCCTGTTATGTGAATGTGAATGTGAATGTGAATGGGCTTTTGTAGAGCGCGCTTACACTCCAAGGAGCATCTTGGCGCTAGACATCACTGTCTCGACAGAGAAAGAATAGGGCAGCTGCTAAGGTAGATCCTACTCATAGATCCTGGTCAGTGAGTAAGAGAGTGGATTTATACTAGCGCTAAGCAGATTGAATCTTCGGTGTTGAAAATCCAGGTTTTGAGCATTTTACGAAACAGTTTTTCGGACTGAATCAGGCGCATTTGTGATGGGAGCTTATTCCAAGCCTTAGCTCCCAGTACTCCGATGGATTTTCCACCTTTTGTGGTTAGTCTGAATTTGGGGACTGCAAGTAGGTTGAGGTTGGATGATCTGAGTGATCGTGGGGGAGTGTATCTTCCAAACCTTTGGGACAGGTATATCGGTCCTGATTGGTGGTAGGCTCTGAACGTAATGAGCAGGATTTTAAATAGCACTCTTTTGTGGATGGGCAACCAGTGCAGGGTTTTGAGTGCTTTTGAAGCAGATGATTTCCTGGGTAGTCGTAGCACCAGGCGAGCAGCGGCGTTTTGAACTATCTGTAATTTGTGCAGAATAGCTCTGTTTGCGCCTGCATAGATGCTGTTGCAGTAGTCTAAGCGAGATGTGATAAGGGCTACTGCCACAGTCTTTCTAGCTGTTAGGGGAAGGAAATCAAAAAATCTTCTAAGACTTTTAATGATATTAAAACAGGACCCTGCCACAGTACCTGCTTGTTGCTTAAAAGATAGTGCTTCATCGAACCTTATGCCTAGATTACGCGCCGACGTGATGGTGTTGGGGGGAACTTCGGCGTCTTGAGGCCACCAGTTTGAGGGGGAAAAAAGGTTGTTTTGGCCGAACGGGAGGATTTCAGTTTTACCTGAGTTACATTTGAGGTGGTTTGTTCGCATCCAGTCAAAGGTTGCCGTCAGGCAGTTTCGTAAGTTTTCCTCTGCTATAGAGGAGTTGTTATCCAGTACTAGGATAAGCTGGGTGTCGTCAGCGTAAGATATCGTGCTGATGTTAAAGGATGTGATGAGTTCTATCAGGGGGGTCATATAGAGGTTGAACAACACCGGGCTCAAGCTTGAGCCTTGCGGTACCCCTGTTTTTATCGTTTTTTCATCCGAGCAGTAGTTTCCTAGCACGGTTACTTGTCTCCTATGGCTTAAAAAGTTTTTCAGCCATTCGAGGGTGGTTCCTGCTAATCCTGACTCTGTCAGGCGGCCTATCAACACGGCGTGTGAGACCGTGTCGAAGGCCGCCGACAGGTCAAGTAGGATCAGGACGGCCTTTTTCCCGTGGTCCAGTGCCATCTTGAGGGTTTCTACAGTATGTAGGAGGGCTGACTCTGTGGAGTGTTTTGCCCTAAAACCAGCCTGGTTGGGGTGGAGTAGGTGGTTTTCCTCTAGATGTTTTGTCAACTGTTTATTGACTGCCGCTTCGGTCAATTTAAACAGTAGCGGGAGCAGTGATATGGGGCGAAGGTTGGAGAGCGTGGTGGGGTCAGGTAGGGGTTTCTTCTGCAGAGGCTTGACTGCCGCGAGCTTCCATTCAGCCGGAATGGCTGCAGTAGATAGGGAGGAATTTATAATGGAGTTTATTGTAGGATTTACCGTGTCCACCAGAGAGTGGAGCAGCATTGGGGGGCATGGATCGAACGGGGAACCAGATTTATTTGAGAGGATAGCTTGTCGGGTTTCATCGAGACTGATAGGAGTGAAATTTTTCAGCTGGGGTTTGTTGTTGGTTCGTAATGTTTCATAGTAGGGGGGATGTTCAGAAAGGTCAGGGAAGTCTGCGGTGAGTTTAAGTATTTTTTGTTCGAAATAATCAGCTATATCGTTACAGAGAGCTAGAGAGGGTGGTATTTCTTGCCTGAGGATTCTGGGGTTCATGAATTCGTCAACAATTTTAAAGATTTGTTTCTGGTTATTGTTGGACCGGTTAATTCTTTGAAGAAAGTGGTCTTTTTTGGCGTTTTTTATCATGGAGTGGTATATTTTCCTCGCGGTTTTATAGGTTAGAGCTTCCTTTGGATCATAGTTACAACGCCATTTCTTTTCGAGAGATCTGATCTCTGTACGTTTTGCTTTAATTTCGGGGGAGAACCAGGGTGCTGATTTTCTGTTCTGCTTTTTCCTGACTTTCTCTGAGTTGGCCGTACCACAGCACTCCGAGATCCAGTTGCAAAATAATTTATAATCGGATTCTGTGTCTCCAGACAGTGAAGGTGTAGATTTTTCTGCGGTAAGCAGGAGATTTGGTGAGTTCGCAAGCTTTTTCCAGTCTCTTTGCATAGGGACTACGATTTTTTGATTGACGGAGTTAGACCTTTTGTTATTGGTGGTTAGAGAAAAAGGGATTAGACAGTGGTCGGTCCATGTTTGGATCAGTGGGTCTTCGACGGTTAAGGTTTGGGTATTGGTGCAGATGCAGTCCAATATGTGGCCTGCTTTATGCGTGGGCAGTTTGGTCAGTATTTTCATTCCTAGAATGCTTGTCAGCTCGTTGAGCCACATGGTGTTGGGGTCGTTGGGTTTATCTAGGTGGAAATTTAGGTCACCCAAGACGGTGAAGTTTGCATATTTTAGAGTGAGCGTGCTGAGAGCCTCTTCGAAGCTTTCGAAGAAACCGTTTTGGGGTCCTGGGGGGCGGTAAATGAGGGCTCCCGCAAAGGTAGTTTCCTCAGTTAATTGGATGCAGAAAGCCATGCTTTCTGCCCCTTTTACGTCCGGGAGTTCGGTGATGGTACATTTCAGTGAGTCTCGATGGATGATGGCCAATCCACCACCTCTAATTTCTTGTCTGTCGATCCTCTGAATGAGGTATCCTTGGGGGACAGTTTGGGCAATGATCGGGTTGCACCATGGTTTAAGCCATGTTTCAGTTATGAAGAGCATGTCCAAGTCATTCTCCGTAATGAGATCATGAATGTGCTCGCTATTCTTGCACATGGACCTTGCATTGATCAAGGCTCCTCGAGGCGATGTTGCGTTAATCCTGTTTGGTAACTGTTTTACCGGGGTAAGAAGGGTCCTGCAGTAGTGACAGCATACGTGTTATAGTTAGTTCAGCTAACTATAACTCGCGCGCCCGCAATCCACTGCTGATGACGTCACATATTACATCACTCATGACATGGTCAGTGACATCACTCATGACATCACTCATGACATCTCAAATGACATCACTGATGACATCATCCATTGAGTATGTGTTTCTGAACAATTTTAATATGTTTAAATATATATAGGGAAAGGCCTGTTGAAGAATGAGTGGGTGTACAAGTGTGTAAATGGATGATTTTCTGTGGTGCGTAACATGATTCTATAAGTGAGTCATTAAATGTATCTTACTGCATACTAGTAACTAAACTGTGTAAATGTCTGTATGTGTCTGTATGTTGGTGTATAAGTGGCTGCATGGTTTTGTGAATAGCTCTATGAGTGTCTGTATAAGTTATTGATTGCTTGTCTCAGTATCTGTATGGGTTCCTGAGTGTTTGTGTGGGTAGGGTGTGTGTGACTCTGTGACTAGATGTGTGAGTGGGTGATTCAGTGGGTGCATGGTTTTAAGAGTGCATCTGTGAGGGACTGTATGGTTGAGTGAGTGTATGTATGGGTGTGTTAGGGATTGAATGTATATCTCAGTGGTACATTTGTGACTAACTACATATGTGAAAGGCAGTATATGTGCATGTAAGAGTATATAAGTGGGTAGATGTGAGAGTGTGTGATTGTGAAAGTGACTGTATGGATGAGTGTGTGCTTGTATCAATGATTCTATAAGAGTGTAAGAATGTGATACTATTTTTATGAGTAAGTGAACTTGAGTGTGTATAACCGCATAGGTGAGTAAATGGGAGTGTGATTATTTGCATGACTGAGTAGGTGTAAGAGTAGCTCTATGGATACTTGTTAGTGTGTGAGTGTCTATATAAGTGTATAAATGTATATGATAGTTTTGTATGGAGTGACTGTAAGTATGAGTGACTGTACAGGTGAGTGAGTGGAGGTGTATGAAGACCTAAGAGTTAATAAGTGGGTATATAGTTATTGGTATTGCAGTATGTATGGTTTTGAGAATGGAACTCTTAAATTTTGAGTCGGTGTATCAAAGTTTATATTAGGGTGTGAGAAGATGTGGTAATTTATCACATGTATGACGTCATCAGTAATGTCATCAGTGATGTCATTTGAGATGTCATCAGTGATGTCATGAGTGATGTCACTGACCATGTCATGAGTGATGTAATATGTGACGTCATCAGCAGTGGATTGCGGGCGCGCGAGTTATAGTTAGCTGAACTAACTATAACGGGGAAATTTCAATGGTTTTGTACGAGTGAAATGTCCAGCTAACTATAACATGTGTGAAACCTCTGTTTTTTTCAGTGAATTTGCATGGTTTTTAAAATGCTAATTCCTAACTATAACATGTGTGAAACCTATGTTTTTTCAGTGAATTTGCAAGGTTTTTTAAATGCTAATTCCTAACTATAACGTGTCTGAAACCTATGGTTTTTTAAGTGAATTTGAAACGTTTTTTAAATCCTTTTTTTTTCTTTTTATTTTTTATTTAGATTTTTTTTTTAACAATATGCTACCTATGTATATAATCATTGATTTACTTTATCCTGCAATATAGAAAGGTTCACCTTTTTTAAATAAATGGTTAGATATAGTTGAATAACATAGTTAATATCTTCTACAAATCTTTATTTATCTATTTTATTTTTCTTTAGGATTTTTTTCCGTGCGCGTACGGTAAGCTTACCGTACGCGCACGGTACGCTTTATGTACGGTGCGCGTACGTAATATTTATGCTCCGTGTGCGCATGCGTACGCGGTTTACGTACGCATCCGTACTTCCGGTGCGACGCGTAAGCGCTTGCTCCCTACGCGCACGCGCGCGCACACGTTACACGGAACCGCCGTACGTGCGTGCGCGCGTGCGCGCATGCCTCTAATGCGCATGCGCGCGTGTCTTATGTGCGCACATGCGTACTTTTACCGTGCGCGCTCCGTACGCTTAGCGTACGCGCACGGTAAAAGGGAGGTCATGTGAAACAACACTTTTCATTGGTTTAAACTTGTTTCACATCCAGAAACTTCCAACACCACACCCATTCCCCTCATTACTGCTTGTGATTCCCTAGGAGAAAGAGCTGAATTGTCTTTGGGATACAATGGCAGAGCAGCAGTCCTCTTCTGGGAGTGAGCAGGGCAGCAGCATCATCAGACAGAGAAGGAGGAAACAGAAGAATTCTTTTGTGTGGGAATATTTCACATTTCCAGAGGGGCAGAAAAAGGTCAATGCTCCATTGGTCACCTGCTCACTTTGTGAGCGTGTCTTATCTAGAGGTAATCCAAGGAAGAAGTATTCCTTTGGAAATTACTCTATGTTTAGACACATTAGGGTTGTACATCCCAGGACTTTTACTCAACATACTGAAGCAAACCCTCCAGTAAGTCACCCGAGCACATCCGCAGAAGCTCAGCCGAGTACATCTTCGGCAGCTCAGCCGAGCACTTCCTCTGCGGTGGGAGCATCACCCTCTTCTGCTCCTCTGGACATGTACCCTCGGTTTCAGAGAGTACATATAAGGTGCAACACTTGTTACTCTCTTATTGCAATGGGGGAATCTAGTATTCCTCTAATAGACAATAAGATTGAGCAGCACAAGTGCGGTCCCTTCTAATATTCCCTTTCTTTCTTTCCTCTGTCCCTGTATTAACACAAGGGCTCTTTTAAGAGCCACCCTACCTCACAATTTTTTTAAAATTTATTTTATCTTTTTTTTTTTTTTAATTATTTTTTTTACCATGTGCGCACATTTTTTTTTATTTAAAAAAAATATATATATATTTATTTCACCCTTCAATGTACTTGAGGGACCACAAGGGAAATGACAAAAGCAGATTGAAGAGAAGTGAAAACAAGGGACTACGAAAGTAAATGTGTGATAAATACAGATATTTGTAACTTACCTGACCAACTTAATTATCATTAAATGGGTTTTTTTAATTGCTAGAAAAAAGGATTAATTTTCCTAAAATTTCTTTCTCAATCTGTAACAAAAGAAAAAAGTATTAATATTTAACAATACATTTTAGAATACAGTACACATATTTTCATATTTAACAAAGATATGTTTTGCCCTTTTTTTGCTGTTTTCAGAATATATTGAATTTCACTGCAACTTGTGAAACCAATTGCATTCGTCACTTAACAGCGGGCAAAAAAATTAACAATCTGAAAGATTGTTTAAAAAAAGCCCTGAATCTCTTCTCAGTAAAACATACCTTGATAGAAATATAATATATATAATAAAAATATCATCTAACAACAATAACTATTTGTAATAAATAACATCTGTAAATCTTGTTGCTTAAGCTCATACACCCAAATAATATCTGTCAAATAAGTCCACAAGAGAAATTTTTACCTTTCCATGAGGCCAAATGGTAATTTTTAAATTCTTTTTGGATGAAATATCCAAAGGTAATCCAATAAAATCGCAAAAAATGATTTGTTCAGATGTTGCAATTTGTATCTAAAATTTTGGTTTTAGAAAAAATAAATAGGAATTTGGTAATTCTGCAGGCAAACGTTGCTTGAAAATCAATTGAGAATCATTACACAGTGTCCAGCCTTTTTCACATTTAAGAGAAACTGTGTAATGACCAGAAGTTATCGAAGGTCCATCATGGAAAATTATTGCAACTGCAACAAAAGATATTGATAATTGTGTCCAATTTTGTTCCATCAGCTCTACAACGTTGCATCATTAAAATTACATACTGTCCATATTTCTTTAAAAATAACGTTGAAAACATGTCTGATTTACATTTAGAACATTCCATGCTGTGATTGGCATCTTTAACTAATTTACTAAAAGTGACTGATTGACTTTCTGGTAATGTTAAATATATGAACCTTTCAGAATCAACATTAGAGCTGCATGTGTTGAAACAGTTTTCACAACTATGTTCCCATTTATAAGAGAGACCAAACATATTTTCTATTTCTACCCCTTCTTCTTCCAGTACCATAAGAATATACATCAAGAATTCCTGTGCATCTTGCTGGACATTTTGAGTAAACTGTGTACTTCCTGAACATACATCTAAAAGTTTTCTCACATCAGAAGCACTTTCTATTTTAGTTTTATCATTACTCAGCTTCTCAAAAAGAAAACTCAGCAGAGAACAGAATTTTTTTTCATGATTTAGTATTATCTGCTCTTGCCAACTTTCAAGATAAAATACAACATTCAGCACTACATTAGCGTAGCAGTTGACACCAGAGCTATTTTCAAAATGACAACCAACAACCTCTTCAGCATTGTCCTTTTTCTTTTTGCTTGCAATCACATCACTCTCCTTTTGTTTTCTCTTCTGTACATCCTAATTACAGATATTCTCAATTCTCCTTTTCCGACAAACAACACGTTTTTCAAACACAGGATACTGACCTAAATAAGGAGCATAGCTTCTTCTTAATCTATTATATTCCTTTACACAGTTTGCATCAGCACTAACTTTTGAGTCATCAAAGTCTATCATAAATAGACCAGATAATGTTTTCACTCTTGACAAAGCAACATATGCCATACCTTCTTTGAACACAGTTGAACCAATGTTTACAAAAGCACTATCTACAGTTAATCCTTGAGATTTGTGAATAGTTACAGCATATGCTAGAGAAAACGGAAACTGCTTCCTACGTACATATAAGTCTTTCACAAGCAAGAAACGAACTGAACAACGACAAATGTCTTTAACCTCTTCAATGTGATCAAATTTTATTTTTTAAAAATTCAATTCCATCTTTTTTCTGGTATTTCACAAAACCCACAACTTAACCCATAGCTCCATTCACTAAACCTTTTTCTACATCCAAATTTCTTCTTAAAAATACTCGACAGTTCATACAAACATAAAGATTTTTTTCTAATCCAGCTGTTTTCGAAATGTTCTTCTCTAGAGAATCCAATTTATTTTTCAGTTTGCCTGTTAATGTAATAGTAATTCCTTCATGCTGAATTTTGTCCACTGCTTCCATTTTCTTAATCTCTTCCTTTTCCAATTTCAAAAGTTCCTCATTGAATATCGAGCATTCACGTAGTGTTGGCATTAAGCAGATTACAGTATTTTTTTCTGCAACTATTTCTTCATTTGGAAATAAATTATGTAGCATCCGACTCTGTAATACTTCTCTGCCAACTTCTGTAAGTAGTCCAATTCTGATATCTTTCAGAATACTTGCATAATCTTCATCGTTTGCTTGCCTCATATTGGTAGTGAGTTCTTTGTACTCAAAGAATGACCAAATATTCGCATTACTAATAATTCCTAATGACTTCTTTGTGACTTCATGTGTCACAGTATCAAACACTGGTTGTCCTTTAACTGGAGTGAGCTGCAGAAGATCCCCAAAAACTATAACATGTTTTCCTCCAAATAACACGTCATAGTCTCTCTTTAGAATTTGCTGCATTCTTAAATGCACAAAGGCAAGCATTAAGTTTGATACCATGCTTACCTCATCAATAATGAGAACTTGCATCTTCTTCAACACTCTTGAAACTTCGAAGCATGCTTCTCCTGTTAACTTGTGATATTCTATTTTGTTCTCATGCTCCACTGGTAACATTAGCAAGCGATGTAAGGTAATTCCTTTTATGTTATATGCTGCTAACCCAGTTGGAGCAGTAACAACACAAGACAAAGTTAAATCTGTTTTTTGCTGTAGGTAGCTTCGGATGACTTTAATTAAGAAACTTTTTCCAGTTCCAGCTTGTCCACTCACATACATCCTGATTGGTTCAAATGATGCACATGAGCACTCTTTCTTTTCATGTAGTAATCCATGATCAATTTTTTTGTGACTTCTTCATAAATTTGTTTTTGTTCTTCATTCAGTTGCTGTTCCAAATATGTTAAGTCTACTAAATCTTCCTGAGCTTGATTCATAGCTGTTTCCACTTCAGTCATTGCTATTGCAGCTTCATTTTCTACGATTGGTTGTCCTAAGGGATCTTGACTGAGTGTTCCAGAACTTTGGCTGTCTTGAGAACTGTCTCTAGCTACTTCAGCTGCAATTGTAGCTTCCTGTTCAATTTCTTCATTTAACATTTGCACATAATTTGTGAAAGTACTGCATTCAATCGTATCTTTACATGCATTAAAAGAATCTTCATAGCTGTGAAAATCCCCAAGTAATTCATCCTCTGAACGCCATGGTTTAAACAGCTGTAAAAGTGCTAAGTAGTAAAATTCCTTTTTGTCAGGAGTGTCGCAACTCAGCTTCCTGTGATTAATCAAGCTTCCTTTTGTTTGCTTCACCAAACATCCTTCCTCACCAATGACTTTATATTTTCCATTGTTGATGTCTTCTGTGGCTTGCCGTGTAAAAATGTAGTTCTGCAGCACTTCATAGAGACACATGTTCTCAAGATGACAACTTCTTTTTGGGTAATATGTGTCCAACATGTTTGATCTCAAAATATCTGTACTTTCCGGGTCATTCTCTGCCAAATATTCAATTTCTCCAACAGATTTCAGTACCCGATTTCGCATTCCTGCAAGGCCTAAACTTACCCAAATTGTTCTTCTGGATTTGGAGTACAGACTTGCAGATGATAACCTATCTGAGCATTCGTAGGATCCAATTTCTCGATGCGATAACATCTTTAAACTGAAACTGTATAGCTTTTTACTGACAGTCTTCTCGTGAGAAATCTCTTCCCACATTTCCTTCAATTCTGTTTTCTCAGATTTAGTGATGTAAGATGTGACATACCGAGCAACAGCAATAGAATTGTCAGCTACATACTGAATATCCATGTTAGCATTCCACATGGATAAAATGACTAGGTTGTAGTCATTTATATATTTTGACTCTTCTTTTCTTCTTAGGTTGTAGGTATTTTTAGGCGATTTTCTTGTAATAGTATGTCGCACAGCTGACATAAAACTGTTGACTCTTCCTTTTGAATGAACAGGTCGTGGAAATCCAAATCGACATTTTGTGTAGAATTTTTCTTTACTCTTGTACTTTCGTCGACAGTATTTTCCACACCGATGACTTTGGAAACATAAAACTTGCTCTTTTAAGTGTTTCTCTTCTGTGCTTTTAGGTATAGCACATGTTGCATATCCTTTGATGAAATTAAAACTGCATCATCAGAATCTGTTCCAAATTTTGGGGCATCCTTGATCCACAACAGCATATGAATATGAGGAGCACCTCTTGCTTGGTACTCTTTTCTCCAAAAGAAATCCACAACTTCTCCAAGAGGTGGATTTTTTTTATTGCAGATGAAGGACATCATAGCCTCAAATCTATGATTGAAATATCTGCAAACATTAACCGGATCCAATGAGCACAATTCTCCTGCTGTCTTGTATTGGATGTTTTCAATATTTGAATTTGCCTCTCGAAGAAAATCCAGAAGATCATCCCAAGCGTACTCAGCACAGCTTAGGGTGAGAAACCATGTAGGAGTTCCTAAATTCCGTAACATACACTTCAATTCTCCATGGCGTCGGTATCAATATTCATTTGTCCCACGCTGACAAGCCATTAGATTAATCAATTGAGATTCCAAATGATCATCTCGCTGTTGCACTTTGTTCATAAAATCCTTTGCAGACACATTACGTAGATGTACTCCAGTTTTCAAAATGTGATTTACTGCATAAGATAGTGCTGACAAGTCACTTTCAAATAAAAGATGGAACAAATAAGGAATACTTTGACGTAATCTGGGATCTTCTGCATATAATCTTGTAGTCTGATACTCAGAAGCAGGAATCTGTACTGGACGTTCATCATATCGTCCACCTTTTCCTGAAGGAAACAGCTGGGGAAAACAACGAGCTTCCAAGCTCTCTTCCCAACAGATCAATAGTGTTTGCCATAACTTCTTTTGAATGAAGAGGATGTATGCTGAAATGTTCATAAATTTCTTCTTCTTTTGACTTATCCACTTTTTCAATTTGCCCAGCTGGTATTCCTGAGTCTGGTAGTAAAACTTCTTCATCTTCATCCATATAAATTGTTTCATACCATTTATTATTTCTTTTCAAATATAAATTTGCTCTTTGTACTTTTCGTAGATCTACCAGCTCCTGCCAAATTTTCTTGTTCTTTGTTGGTACTCCATTAACCAAAATAACTAATGGTTCAGTTTCCAATCTATCTGCATCAATAGTTTCCATATTTTTTTTCAAATCCAATGGCAAATAGACAACTCTTTCTTTTAAACCTCTTTGTAAATCCGAAGGAGGTAATTTTCCTGTTTTGGGCTCCATACGAACTATAGTCTGAAAAGGATGGACACATTGAATGAGTATAGACTCATACGTATTTAAATCACTAAGTTCTGCAGGAATTTCAACCAATTCTAAATTATTATGTACAGCTCTTGCTGGCATTTTATTTTCTTCTAACTTGTTATAACAGTATTTACAAATACGGTGATATTCACCCAAATCAAAATAATTTTCCAGAAATAAATATGAAGCAAAATCCAACCACTTAGTATTATTTTCTTTTTCACTTTTTTTATAGAGATGAACATACCTTGTTTGATTTTTATAATGGCTTCTCCGGCAACAAATACAAGTAATATTTGGTCTTTCATTAGAGATGATAGTAAATTTTGTCATTTGATCTTCAACATTTTTACTAATAGTAGGTTCTACATTCTCTTCCACATTTTCTTCAATTACTGTGTCATTATCTGCACTTTCTTGTTCCGGACCAAAGTAACAAAACTGAATTTCATCAGTAACCTTCTCTACATCTGATACAGATCCACGGAACAGAGCCCTATTCAGCTCATTTAACTTTAGTGCTGGACTTTTAGCAAAATACAATCTTCTCACAAACTTTCTCATTTCAGTATGATGAACTGCCAGCATCCTAAAATGGTGAAAAACACTTTGGCAAACTTTCCTAGAAAGACAAGCCAGAGAATGTCCTTGCAAACCAGTATTCTCTCTCACTCTACATGAATCTAGTCTTTGAAGCACCTTAACCTTCTGTTTAACACTTTTTTTTACTATATTCTCTTAGAAATTCACGTAATTTATCAATAGATTCCTGTCGTACAGTACAAATACTACTACTAATCCAAGTGTACACTGGGGCTTTAGGACGTCTCCCCATAACCTCATCAGCTATCACTTCTTCCTCACTTCTTGGAACTATTTTCTTCTTTTCCATTATACAACCATCTTTCACTTCATAAGCACGACCTCTGGTGTCAACTGCATGCAGCAAACTATTACTTTGAAGATAACTCTCTTCATTAAAAAATGGTTCAGTACTTGAACTATGCATCCATTCTCCTAAAAACACTTTACAAAAGTTATTTCTTTTCACTACTCTTTTCGTTTTGCTTTGTGACTTCATTACATTGACCATTTTATCTAATGTACGGATCCTGTTCAAAATTAAAATGAATAGTTTTCTTTTAAATCTAAAGCCTTAGCTACAATTGATTCAATATCTTTTTTTCGCTTATAAAATTTCGCTTTCTTCTTATATTTTTTCACATCCTTTAGCAAATTGGACATCACTCTTCTCTGAAACATTTTTCTACGAATGTCTTTAAATGCTGTTTTTCTTTTTAAGTCAATCTTTATTGCTTCTAATTGTACATTAGCATTTTGTAATTTCTCACTTTTGTCCTGATGTTTTCTACTTGAAACTCTATTTGCAGTGGGGACATTTTTCAAATTTGTTCTTTTTTTGAAGATATTTTTAAAAAAATCTTTAGTTTGCTTACCAGAAGACTTTTTCTTTTTTCCAACATGAGCATCTTCAACTAATTTGAGTCCTCCAGTTGTCTTCAAATATAAATGTTTTTTCTGTACTTTTCTCTTCCTTGATATTATAGGCATCTTTAATTTATTTCACTGTTGGTCAGCAATATCTGAAAGAAACTAAAAAAAAAAAATACCTTTATGTAATTTAAATTTATTACTATTTTTTTGTGCTTTTCAAATCTTATAATACTATCTACCCCTTTCCTACAAGTGAAAAACACAATAAAACCAACATGAATTAAAGCTTCCCCTTTCCTACGAATACAATTCTGAAAGAACCAGAGTAACACAAATTAAATCTCTGACAACAATTCCTGTGTGCGCACAGACTCATGGTGTGATTCTAGGCAGAAAACAAAATTTGATTTGCAATTTGAAAGCACACTTACTACTGTGGTAGAGCAAGTGATAATTACTCTAACAGTCTGACACATTTTCATTATTTTTTTCAGAAACAGAAAACAGCACTTGCCCAAACAGCTATTTGAAACCATGAACATGTGCAACCTGAATGACGTACTACACTCTACCAAAGGAAATGTGCCTTGGTGATGTTCAATGCATTAGCGTTACTCACTGCTATCTGAAGCATTACACAGAGCTGAATAGTAAGCATGACTGTACATGAGAAACAGCTTGCTCTCTGCTAAGATTGTCCTTCTGGAGACTGTCTACTGTCAGGTGCAAAAGAGATCTGCATGGACGCTTGCACAACTGCATAAACATTGGAGACATGTATGTAACACTACATGTGTGGTAAGGGTTAATTGGACTTTTGAACATGTACAAACTACACGACCCATTGCAGGAGTGGAAGGAAAATCTACCATGTTGATGTCAAATGTGTTTGCATTGCCCTCTCATTTGTGACATATTAATTTGGGCTCAATGGTAGCCATCACAGTTCAATAAAACAAGCTTCCCCTTTCCTACGAATACAATTCTGAAAGAACCAGAGTAACACAAATTGAATCTCTGAGAACAATTCCTGTGTGCGCACAGACTCATGGTGTGATTCTAGGCAGAAAACGAAATTTGATTTGCAATTTGAAAGCACACTTACGACTGTGGTAGAGCAAGTGATAATTACTGTAACAGTCTGACACATTTTCATTATATTTTTCAGAAACAGAAAACAGCACATGCCCAAACTGCTTTTTGAGACCATGAACATGTGCAACCTGAATGACATACTACACTCTACCAAAGGAAATGTGCCTTGGTGATGTTCAATGTATTAGCGTTACTCACTGCTATCTGAAACATTACACAGCGCTGAATAGTAAGCATGACTGTACATGAGAAACAGCTTGCTCTCTGCTAAGATTGTCCTTCTGGAGACTGTCTACTGTCAGGTGCAAAAGAGATCTGCATTGATCCTTGCGGAACTGCATAAACATTGGAGACATGTGTGTAACACTACATGTGTGATAAGGGTTAATTAGACTTTTGAACATGTACAAACTACATGACCCATTGCAGGAGTGGAAGGAAAATCTACCATGTTGATGTCAAATGTGTTTGCATTGCCCTCTCATTTGTGACATATTAATTTGGGCTCAATGGTAGCCATCACAATTCAATAAAACAAGCTGCCCCTTTCCTACGAATACAATTCTGAAAGAACCAGAGTAACACGAATTGAATCTCTGAGAACAATTCCTGTGTGCGCACAGACTCATGGTGTGATTCTAGGCAGAAAACGAAATTTGATTTGCAATTTGAAAGCACACTTACGACTGTGGTAGAGCAAGTGATAATTACTGTAACAGTCTGACACATTTTCATTATATTTTTCAGAAACAGAAAACAGCACATGCCCAAACTGCTTTTTGAGTCCATGAACATGTGCAACCTGAATGACATACTACACTCTACCAAAGGAAATGTGCCTTGGTGATGTTCAATGTATTAGCGTTACTCACTGCTATCTGAAACATTACACAGCGCTGAATAGTAAGCATGACTGTACATGAGAAACAGCTTGCTCTCTGCTAAGATTGTCCTTCTGGAGACTGTCTACTGTCAGGTGCAAAAGAGATCTGCATTGATCCTTGCGCAACTGCATAAACATTGGAGACATGTATGTAACACTACATGTGTGGTAAGGGTTAATTGGACTTTTGAACATGTACAAACTACATGACCCATTGCAGGAGTGGAAGGAAAATCTACCATGTTGATGTCAAATGTGTTTGCATTGCCTTCTCATTTGTGACATATTAATTTGGGCTCAATGGTAGCCATAACAGTTCAATAAAACAAGCTTCCCCTTTCCTATGAATACAATTCTGAAAGAACCAGAGTAACACAAATTGAATTTTTGAGAACAATTCCTGTGTGAGCACAGACTCATGGTGTGATTCTAGGCAGAAAACAACATTTGATTTGCAATTTGAAAGCACACTTACGACTGTGGTAGAGCAAGTGATAATTACTGTAACAGTCTGACACATTTTCATTATATTTTTCATAAACAGAAAACAGCACATGCCCAAACTGCTATTTGAGACCATGAACATGTGCAACCTGAATGCCATACTACACTCTAGCAAAGGAAATGAGCCTTGGTGAGGTTCAATGTAATAGCGTTACTCACTGCTATCTGAAACACCACACAGCACTGAATAGTAAGCTTGACTGTACATGAGAAACAGCTTGCTCTCTGCTAAGAGTGTGCTTTTGGAGACTGTCTACTGTCAAGTGCAAAAGAGATCTGCATTGATCCTTGCGCAACTGCATAAACATTGGAGACATGTATGTAACACTACATGTGTGGTAAGGGTTAATTGGACTTTTGAACATGTACAAACTACATGACCCATTGCAGGAGTGGAAGGAAAATCTACCATGTTGATGTCAAATGTGTTTGCATTGCCCTCTTATTTGTGACATATTAATTTGGGCTCAATGCTAGCCATCACAGTTCAATAAAACAAGCTGCCCCTTTCCTATGAATGCAATTCTGAAAGAACCAGAGTAACACGAATTGAATCTCTGAGAACAATTCCTGTGTGCGCACAGACTCATGGTGTGATTCTAGGCAGAAAACGAAATTTAATTTGCAATTTGAAAGCACACTTACTACTGTGGTAGAGCAAGTGATAATTACTCTAACAGTCTGACACATGTTCATTTTATTTTTCAGAAACAGAAAATAGCACATGCCCAAACAGCTTTTTTATGCTGAATACAAACCATCACAGTTCCAAAAAACAAGCTGCCCTTTTCCTGCGAGTGCAAGGCTAACAGAGCAAGAGCAACACAAATTAAATCTCTGATAAAAATTCCTGTGTGCACACTGTCTCATGGTGGGATTCTAGGCAGAAAACAGTATTCCTGGGTGATACCACTACACCTTAACTTATGGTGAAGACATACTCCATAATATCTAACATGTTCAAGGCACTTAAATATCTTCCTTAACATAAAATGTAAAACACAACTTTTAAAGTGGTAGAAAAATGTACCATGCTATTTTCAAATGTGTTTGCATTTGCCTCTCATTTGTGAGAAAATGATTTCTACTGAATGCTAACCATCACACTTCAAGAAAACAAACTGCCCCTTTCCTGCGAGTGCAAGGCTATCAGAGCAAGAGCAACACGGATTAAATCTCTGAGAAGAATTCCTGTGTGCACACAGACTCATGGTGTGATTCTAGGCAGAAAACATTATCCCTGGGTGATACCAGTACACCTTAACTTATGGTGAAGACATACTCAATAATATCTCACAACTTCAAGACAGTTAAATATCTCCCAAAACACAAAATATGAAAAACAACTTTAAAAGAAGAATCACATTTCTATTATTTATATCAAAATGCTCCACATACATCCCCTCTCAAATTTATAACTCACCTTTAAAAGTAGTTAGTTCAGAAATAAATGTGGCACTCAAACAGCAGATTATCAGAGCCAAAATCTCTGAGCTGTACACCTCTCTCCTCTCACCAGAACCAGTTAATGGCAATGTCTCCCTCTCTTTTTCCACACATATACATGTTAACTCCAAATCACAGTGCTTCCCACAATTTTTTCAAATGGAAACACACATTTCTATTGGTTGCAAATTTCAACCCTTTCCAAATGATCCCTTCCCCCAACATGACTTCTGACTGCTACCATAGCAACAGATCATGGAACACTGGTGTGAGCAGAGAGGTCAGAAGTTCAGCACACAATGTTTCTAATCCAAGGAGCAAGATTGCTTGACTTTTCAAACCTAACAGCAAATCCAAAGTAATGTTCTGTGGGTACACATTTTTCTGAGCCAATACAAAACATGCTTGTAAAAATCTAAACATACAGCCTAGTTTTAACTGTAAAATGGTTTGAATCCGCCAATCAGTTCTTTTAAAAAAAAAAAAAGTATGTTAGCCTCCATTTTACAACTATCTTTCTTTTCATATTGCCATTCTACTGAAAGACACCTTCTGAGTGCATCCAGATCTCCTTGAAAGATGTTCACAGTGTGGATTGTAGGTCACAGCTATGTCTTCTGGAGTGAAAAGTTTGCAGAAAAAAGAGGTATTGTGAAAGACCTTGCTTTGCCAAATGTAGACATTAAATGGATTGGTCAGAGAGGGTTAAAGTGGCACCAATTAATGCCTTTGGTGAAAACCTTTCTACATCTCCCACAGCCTAACCTTATTATTGTGCACTGTGGTGGAAATGACCTAGGCACTTTAACTGGGGTAGGTCTGAAAATGCTTATTAAGGACACCTTTGTGCAATTGATGTCACTTTTTCTACAAACTGCCTTTGTATATTCTAATATATGCCAAAGGCAAAAGTGGAACTGGTCCAACCAATTTTGTCCGCAGATTGACAAAGCAAGAAAGCACGTCAATAAGTCTGTTTCTGCTTTCCTCAGAGACTATGGTATGGGTTCTATATACCACAACAACTTGCGTTACAACATGCAAGACATTGATAGAGGAGACGGTGTACATTTCAATGATGAAGGGAACAGAGTCTTCCTCTTGAACTTTAGACTCTGCATCGGTACTTACTTGTAGGTACAAAAAAACACTCAATGAACACAACGGCTCTTTTTAGAGCCAACCAACATCCAAACATTTCATTTTGATTTTTAATTCTATTTCTTTTATTTTTTTTTACCGCCGTACGCGTACCATACGCGCACGGTACGCGTACGCCGCGATTTAAAAAAAAAAAATGCATTTTTCACACTTCTGGGTCCTTTTTGGACCCCCTGACAAAGGCTAGGGGGTCTGCAACTTTCTACCTTGCCCCCTTTTCACGTTCTCCACCTTTGTTTTTTAGTGTGAGACACACAAAATGGCGGCCGACACTTCCTGATTTCGACCGACTGGAATGTTTACTGTCATGTAACCACCAATCAGAATTACGCTCGCGCACGGCAGCGTGTGCGTACGGTATGCTTACCGTACGCGCACGGTGCGTGCCTATAGATTTATATGTACTTTTAACTGAAATTGTCTCAGGAACTACTGAACAGATTGACTCCAGATATTCAAAAGGCACATCCCTGACCTGAGGACTACCTCTTTCCCAAATTTCAAATAATTCTGTTCAGCCGTTCGGGCTGTACCTTGGACTAAAGGTCCCTATGGAAAAATGCATGGGGAAAACGCGTTTTGGGACCCCCCTTTTTTCTCGGCCCCCGCTTGACTAATCACCCCGAGACTTTCAGGGTAGGAGCGGAGCGGAGCGCCCCACCTATTTTGAAACATTCGCGAGGATTCGTCAACCGGCGCAAATGTTATTCAAAATAGAATTTTCAGTTTTCCTATGGAAACACGGTCCTAACTATAAATATCTACTGGCGACCACCAGTAGATAATATATATACACACATTTATACATATATATATATATGTATATATGTATATATATATTGTTCCACAATAGCCCTCAAGCTTTAATAGGGCACACGACTTGAGGGCTATTGTGGAACAATTACTTTGCACGGCTACCCTTGGCCGTGAATAGGAGCACCATTTCCGTCTTCTACCAGAAGCGAACTTAAGATGGAAAGGCTTCGGAGGGGAAACGATTCCTTTCTGATGGAGCACGCTCTCCCAGGTGAAAACGGCGCGCTAACTGGATTGTCTCATGCCTACTATAGGTTTTAAACAGGTGCAATTTTGACAGAGGGACCGAGCCTACTTAAGGCAATTACTATATTCACCCTGTATGGACCGCAATTACCAGCATGCAGCTGGTTGGAAAAAACTTTGCCACGCCCACCCAGGGCGGTGTTTCTGTCAATAAAAGGAGATAAACTAACAGTGGTGGAATGTCGTGTCCCTCTGTTCACAGTTCATGAGGAAGGGGCGGAACAGCCTTGAAACGCGTCGAACTTGGAAATTTAATGATATGAGACCGAGGTTGGCGTGCATCAGCAAGGCCAGTATTACCGGATGGTGGGGGAGAGCGTCGTGTGCCCTATTAAAGCTTGAGGGCTATTGTGGAACATGTATATATATATATATATATATATATATATATCGGCTGACCGCCTTGCTCACTACATATATATATATAAAAATCGATCTTTTGTACAACTATTTTCTACATCAATATTATTTTCCCGATATTTTGGTATTTACCTTTTTAAGTATAGCGAGTTGATATTTTTGCATTCTATATATTTCATCAATATTTTTTACTTCTATATTTTTTACATCGATATTCTGTCAGTGAACAATATGAACTCTTCAAATGAAGCCTGTACCCAAAGAGTTTTGGATAATCCCCTTATAACCGGCATTCATTTCGGGGGGTGAGGGACATGCCATAAGTCTCTTTGCAGATGATGTCATCGCAACTTTGGAGGAACCCTTGACTTCTCTGACAACCTTCGTCACTGAGTTGGAGGCGTTCGCCCAGGCAGTGGGCTTCAAAGTAAATGTACATAAATCTCAAGCCCTCAACGTATCATGCCATGTCACTACTCTGGACACTTTGCAAATCCATTACCTGGTCCAATGGGAAGCAGTGTCGATCCCCTATTTATGGCTCCAAGTCACGGCTAAGACTCAGAGCATGGTGTCTCTTAATTATAAAAATACAATCCATCAGATACATTCAGACCTGCATTGTTGGAAGTCGAACAGTCTCTCCTGGCTAGGCCGTATTGCGGCTCTGAAAAGGACCATACTGCCGAAATAACATATCTCTCTCAGACACTTCTGTGGGAGCCCTGGGCAGATAAATGGCCTTGGTAAGCAAAGCGTAGGGTGTGATGTTTAAAAGGCCCATTCAGGGCAGAATTGTATTGCAACAGAGAACTGTGTTTGCATGTTCAGTAATGGCCGCCAATGTGGACTGAAGCAAGTCCTATGTTGTTGTCTATGTAAATGGAGTATTTATGTCCACTGAAAAGTCGTTGCCTCTAGCAATTGACGAAGGCGATAGCTGAAACGCGTTTTGCTGTAAGCTGGTCCAATAAAGTATATTTGGACAACTGTTCCCGTGAGTGCTGGTGCTTTTTGTACCCGGAGCCTTGACTGAGTGCGGTGTCCGTCGCCGCAGAGAAAGCACCCGACCGCGAGTGAAGGGGCGTGACGGAAAAGCGAGCCGGATATATATATATATATATATATATATATATATATATATATATATATATATATATATATATATATATATATATATATATATATATATATCGGCTGACCGCCTTGCTCACTACATATATATATATAAAAATCGATCTTTTGTACAACTATTTTCTACATCAATATTATTTTCCCGATATTTTGGTATTTACCTTTTTAAGTATAGCGAGTTGATATTTTTGCATTCTTTATATTTCATCAATATTTTTTACTTCTATATTTTTTACATCGATATTCTGTCAGTGAACAATATGAACTCTTCAAATGAAGCCTGTACCCAAAGAGTTTTGGATAATCCCCTTATAACTGGCATTCATTTCGGGGGGTGAGGGACATGCCATAAGTCTCTTTGCAGATGATGTCATCGCAACTTTGGAGGAACCCTTGACTTCTCTGACAACCTTCGTCACTGAGTTGGAGGCGTTCGCCCAGGCAGTGGGCTTCAAAGTAAATGTACATAAATCTCAAGCCCTCAACGTATCATGCCATGTCACTACTCTGGACACTTTGCAAATCCATTACCTGGTCCAATGGGAAGCAGTGTCGATCCCCTATTTATGGCTCCAAGTCACGGCTAAGACTCAGAGCATGGTGTCTCTTAATTATAAAAATACAATCCATCAGATACATTCAGACCTGCATTGTTGGAAGTCGAACAGTCTCTCCTGGCTAGGCCGTATTGCGGCTCTGAAAAGGACCATACTGCCGAAATAACATATCTCTCTCAGACACTTCTGTGGGAGCCCTGGGCAGATAAATGGCCTTGGTAAGCAAAGCCCTAAGTTATAGGCCTCTTGGAGAGGGAGGTTTCGGTATACTGAACCTGCACCACTATTATCGGGCCACACAGCTTAGTGCTCTTCTGGAGGGGTCCTGCAATGAATGCAAAAAGCATTAGCTTTTCATGGACCAGGCGGTTGTGGAGCAAAATCTGTGGAGGATTCCCTTCCTTCATAAATCCAACTGCTCCAAAAGCTTGTACCTATCCCCCATCAGACCCATACTGACTGCCTGGGACTCGGCAGTAGAGTGGTGCAAACTCTCTTCCTTTCCCTTACACTTATTGTCGGTAATCATGACTTTTGCCCCAGACCTGGACCCTTTTGCTTTTTGACACTGGAACCGGGGGGGGGGGCTGTAGGTCCATAGGCCATCTATTGGATGGGGAGCTACCGCTACCCTTTGAGAAACTACGTTCGGATCATGCCATGCCTGAAACTGAATGTCTCCACAATAGTCAAGTTCGACACTGGGAGATCCAACCCTAGAATCACCCCAATGCACAGCAGTATCTCACGCGTATGAAAAATGGCTGCTTTCTAAAAACATCAAACACCCGTCTTATTACAGAGCTCTATGGCTTCCTTCACCGTGCCACTCCCCAATATAAATCTCCCAGTCAGAGATGCTGGGAAATAGAAATAGGTCATACATTAACACAGCAGGAATGGGGCAATATCTAACACTGTGTGAGACACGCAGCCTGCAATGTCGCTGGCATCGAAACAGTGACTAAAATAGTCACATACTGGTATCTCACACCTCCTATCTTGCGCAAAGGGAACCCAGCCCGTAAGCCTGAATGCTCGTGCTACTGTGGCTCTTGGGACATGTTATCTCATTTGCTATGGGACTGCCCTAGGCTTGTACCTTACTGGACACAGGTGCTTGATGATGTCGATATTCATTTGAATACGCAATTACCCCGCTCCCCTGCCTATGTTATTCTAGGTCTACCTAATGCACTCACATTCCCACTCAAGTCACACAGAGGCATGTAGATTGGCCGTGCATTGGGCGCAGCTTTGCAAAACATACTGTCACTTAGGAGTATGGGGCATATTCCCACATACCAGGGATGGCTACACCAGCTATGGTATGTGCTTGGCATGGAGCTTACTCTCTTTCCTTATTGAATCAGGGGCATCCTTCCCAGACCTCTGGTGTCCATTTCTCTCCCTCCTGAGCCTTGGAATATCAAGAACTCTCTTGCCCCAAATACTTACGTCTCCTACGATTCAAACCGGCTTCTTGCGGCTCTACATAAGGGGAACACAGACATTTCCACATATCTCTAAGAGATCAGTTAATCTCTAGATTAATGTGGGTGGTCCAAAGGGAGGGGGGAGGGTTGGGGAGTTAGGACTGTTTTATAGTATATAAGATGTCACAGCTAATGGGTAATTGGCCACTGTTCGCTTTGTTTTTGTAAAACTAATGAAGAGAATTAAACCATAAAACTCAGACATAGAGAGCTAATGTCCCAAGAGGACTTCATGTCAAGCACCAGAATGACACAAGCATACAATTGTGTACCCGCCTTAACTGAAGCTGCGAACCAGTTGGTCTTTACTAGCTGCTTGGCTGGCAGCACTGTAGACTGTGCTTAACAAGAGCACATACAGCTGATTTTGTGAGCTGGTAGGGAACTTATTGATCTGAAATATAGTATGTAGGTGCAAATCATTTTTAAAACTTAAAATAGGCTTTTAATATTAACATAATACTAATCTACTAGAAGTGTTATAGGACTTAGAATGGGTAAATGAGGGTGTTAATGGTACAGCTTCCATAGCAATAATATTCAAGTATATTTTATTGTTTACGGCACTCATAAACTTCCTTACTGTTCATATTCATTATAGTAACAATTCACCTTTTCTGCACTAGACTAAGATCTTTGGGCCTGATTACGATGGCAGTGAACCCGCCACTGGCAGCCTGCCAGTGGCAGGTTCACCGCCATCGTAAGGCCATTCTCCGCCCGCCAGATAAGGATGGAATGCGGTATGCTGGCGGACAGAAAGCCCGTCTGCCACGGGTCCGACACAGGCAATTGTTACGATTGCCTGTCGGACCCGGCCAACATCCCAAGAATGGTGGAGGTGCTTGCAGGCACCGTCCGCCACATTAGGAGCAACATCCCGCCTGTCTTTCCATGGCGGTTCCTCAGCCATGGAATGGTTGGCGGGTATTGACTTTGGGCGGCAGTTGGGGGCCCCCCTTGTGCAGGGGCACTTTTGTTTTTCACTGGGGTGCCCCCCTACATTTCCCTGCACCAGGTGGCAGGCACCGCGTGGTGCCTGTCACGTAGTGCAGTGAAAAACAAAACGTGCATTTTTAACATTGGGGAAGGTGCTACAGTCAGCAGCACCCGCCTCAATGTGAAAACTGCCTTTTGAGGCCACCATGATGGCGGCCGCATTTTAATTTGTGGTGCAGGACTGCCGTCAATCCCCGAGACGATGGCGGACGGACTGAAGTCTGTCTGCCATCGTAATGTCCCCCTTAGTTTTAAAATGAAGGTGTTATTACATGTATCCCATATTATAGTGATCCTTGAGTATATTGCTATTTTATGAAAGAGAGTTGGTGGTCCACTAGCTATCTCTGACTCATGTCTCATTGGACTGTGCATTACCTAAAACACATCTTTGCAAACATTGATCAGTGGGTTGTGAATTGGGCTGCAGTTGAACTTGCTTTCTGATTCAGGTTGGCACACTTACTAAGCTCTCAGTGCTAGGAGGTCAAAAATCTGAACGTTATGCTCTACAGAGCTTTAGAGAACACAGCAGTAGAAATCAGAAGGTTGAATTGTATTAATCCAAGTCAAGTCTTACATTAGTTTGAATCTTTCCTTGTTTGCTGCTGCTGCCACCCTTGACAACTCCCAGGTGGGACTCGAAGTCCCAGGGAACACTGCAACCAAAAGGGGGAGGGGACTTACCCCCGCGCATGTACCACAGCGCCATCTCCCGTGGCACAGGACATCTTTGTTTGCTGCCGCTGCCACCCTTGACAACTCCCTGGTGGGACTCGAAGCCCCATGGAGCACTACAACTAAAAAGAGGAGGGGATTTACCCACATGCATATAGCGAAATACGACCTCCCGCAGCGCGGGACGTGCCCGGGCAAAGCCTGAGATCAAGGCGGGCTCGTCCTTGCCCATCATTGCCAGGAACAGCCATGTAGGGCCATCCCCCTTTTGTTTCCAAACGAAGAAATTTGGACTAAAAAGAACTGTAAGTGACTTTTTAATTTAATTCAATCTGTTAATTTATTAGTGGCATGAAGTTAGAATCGTCCTCATTTCCTAAAGGAAACTGTTTGATATATTCCTTAAAGGCAGCTGTAATATTTAATTAGCCTCTGGTATTTGAGTAAAAACATTTTAGTTTAAAACGGACAAAAGGAAGTTAATCGAAGTACCACCTGGGAAATCGCATTTGAAAGCGACCAATGCAATCACTAATTACCTAACGAACACCGTGGGCCTAATTGAAAACAAAATATGCAATGTGGAAGAAAGGCTTGCGGCAACTAAAAAGACTATCAGCAAGGCCCCCTGTAATGTAGTTGTGGTACAAGTTGAGGAAATAAACCCCATAGAGGTTTCAGAAGAAGGGAAATCTGGGGAAAAACCCACAACACACAACCTCCTTGGGTATTTAATAAATCGTTAGAGCTAGTCGAACTTTCCAATTCCCAAGAAACAATATCACCACCGGCCAAGAACAGTAAACGGCCTGGAGCCTTGAGTACAGTAACTTCCCCAAACCATTAAAAGCCCCTTCGTAGTCGAGATAAAAGAATATCCAGAAGCAAAGACAATAAATCAAAAGATCCAAATGATATTAATAGCCATGAGGGCCTTTTAAAAAAACTTCATACCAAATTAGAGAATTAGAGTGGAGGATCATGGCTAAGTTTACTGAAATCAAAAATAGGCCGACAGCATTAGAAAAAGTCCTGAAGAAAGCTGAAAGTGGTGTTCTCTCAGTCGAACTTCAAATCCAGGAAATTATTAATGCCCCTACCATCCATGAGCAATCCGAGAAAATAATAGTGGCCAAAGCATCCTGACCTGTGGAAACACAATATCCCAGAGAATAAACAGTTTTGGGGCAATAGCAGAACTAAGGGGCTCATTATGATGGTGGACGGACATCAGTTCGCCCGCCATCATAGTGGTGCTGGGAACGCCCGCCAGATGTGCGGCGGTCCCACCAGTCTAATTAGGATGCGCTCGCCAGCATGGTGGGTGCATCCTGGCCTTTTAACAATTCGGACGGTGTTGCTGGCTGCAGCACCATTCACAATGCCAAAATGCCACAATGTGCATTTCCATGCGCAATGTGGCAGGCACCACGCGGTGCCTGCCACCTTGTGCATGGGAATGTAGGGGGGTAACCATGGGTACCCCCCAGTGCACCTAGACCCTTCCCCCACACTGAGGGGGACCGCAACGGTCCCCCAAACCCAATCCCTGCCAGCCTTTCCATGGCAGTAGCGCCGCCATGGAAAGGCCTCATCCAGGGCACATCATAATATGGCGGACGGTGCCTGCTAGGCACCCTTTTCCGTCTGCCAGGCAATCAGTGTGATTGCCTCCAGCAGAAAAGCGGCAGACAGACTTTGCATCCTCCGCGATACCCACCGCCATCCTAATTTGGCGGTGAGTAAAATGCTCAGTGATGGCAGAAAGACCGTCACTGCCGGCCCGGCAGTCCTTCCGCCATCATAATGAGCCCCTGTTAGATCTGGGGGTCTCTAGTTGGCAGAGGTATTCACCTTAGACCAAATAGGGACCCTTGCTTCTAGTCAGGGTACAGGGACACACACGGTAGATAACCCCTGCTCACCCTCTAGGTAGCTTGGCTCGAGCAGACAGGCTTATCCCCAAGGCAATGTGTAAGGTATCTGCACGTAGACACCACAATGATCCCCCCTCCGCACACCACAAACTTAGACCACACAGGTGAGTTATATCAAAAATAATATATCTTTATCTAGTTTCCGCAGTTGAAATCAAGCATCACAGGTTTACACAATAGTCGCTTTCTTAGTTGGTCGGGACCGTCAGACGATAGTCTCTAGTCTCTTGAGTGATTCGATACTCACTGAGAATGAATCAGTTTGTAGGCTCTCGATGTTTTAGGCAGCTACGTTGCTCCGGCGGTGTCACTGCGCTCGTTATACAAGCGCTCCTCGGGCTGTTCGGTGCAAGGATTCCACAACTCCCTCGACGAGCCCCCCAGTGACGATGTCGACGTCACCGGAGTCAGCCACTCACAGCGCAGCTTCGTAGAGCAGGGAAATACGACTCTCGATCTGCTTCAGGCCTCCGGGTCGCGGCAAGGCACGTGCCGATGAGCACGTCGATCTTCTTGATGCGGCAACCGGTGTCGGGCCCGGCTCGGTGCGGTACTCTCTAGCAAGACAGAGAGCAGCCAGCCCACCTCACAGGCAGATGTTGAGAAGCTTGGTAGAACAGTCCACGGTCCCTGCGGCACACAGCAGCGCAGGTGGGACACAGCAGAGTCTTGAGTTCTTGGCAACCTTTCTATCCCTGGGTTGCAAAACAGGAGGCCAGCTCTTCTCAGGCCCTTGGAGATTCAGTTGAAGACACAGCACACAGCAAAGTCTTGTTTGGTCAAGTGGATAGGGTCAGCACACAGCAGGACCCCTTCTCCTCCTTAGCTTCAGTTGTACGCCAGAACAGGTCAGCCTTTAGAGCACACAGCACGGCAATCTTCCTTTAGTTCTTCAGCGGTCCGTCTTTCAGCAGAGGTTCCTCTCGATGGTCGAATCTAAAAATCTGTTGTCAGGGGTCTTGTACTTATACCCCTAGAAGTCTTTGAAGTCTTTGTGCAAGTGGGTCCTGAGCCCGGTCTGATCCAGTTCTGGGTGTTGCTGGGGCACTTTGTTTTCCTGGCTCCTACATTCTTTTCAGAGCGAGGGGCAAGGTCGTCAGCCGCCCAGCAGGAGGTGGAGCCAGCAGAGTGGCAGGCAGGCACAGCCCTATTCAATCCCAGGTGCTATCTCCTCCCTCCACTCTCCTTGCGATTGTCGCCATTCAGCAGAGGGCTGACTCAGCCAACCTCCCGGGGGATCCCCAGCCCCTGTCACTCTCAAACCAGACAGTCAATCCACAAGCGCGCCCAGGCACACAGAAGGGTCAGACAAGAGAACAGCTACTCTCTAAAAAGTACTGTTCTCCAACTCAGGATTTAAAAACAATCTCTCCTAAAAGATGTGTTATTAAATGCTGAGCTCAGGGATATCAAACACTCATGTCTTATCTTGTTCGTATGAGAAGATAGGCGGATAGCCATTGGCACCCGCCTCCCTCATGTTAGCCTATGGAACAAGATAGCCTTGCAGTAGTGAACACACAAAATGGCCGGTGTTCACTACCAGAACATGTTACCTGCACTAGTACATGCTCTACCTTCTACATACACCGCACCCTGCCCAGGGGGGTACCTTGGGCCTTCCATAGGGATGACTGACGTGTATGAAAAGGGAAGGGTTAGGCCCGGCCAGTGTGGACACTGGCCAGGGGGACATGGCAGTCCGGGGACTGCAGGCAGGCCTGCGGCGGCAGGCCTGAGACACTGTTTTAGGGCTACACAGGTGGGTGGCGCAATCAGCGCTGCAGACCCACTAGTAGCATCCGTCATCACCAGCCCTGGCACACACAGTGCACTTTACTAGGGACTTCATGGTGATACAGATATGCCAATCAGGTATATCCAATCAATACGATATTTTACACAGGGAGCACTTACACTCTGGCACTGATTAGCAGTGGCAGAGTGTCCAAAGCATCTAAACCAGCAAAACGAAATCCAGCACAGCATCAAAAATCCATGTAGCAGAGGCAAAAGATAGGGGAAAAACCCACGCCAAGGATGTCAGGTCTAACACGTGTCCCCTCCAGCTGAAAGCGGGGAGAACTACCCACCCTCTTGGGAGTTCTCATCGCTAAGGCGGAAAAACCTGGACAGACCATCAGCATTGGCGTGCTCTGTACCGGGACGGTGTTCCACCGTAAAGTCCATTCCCTGTAGGGAGATGGACCACCTCAACAGTTTTGGATTCTCACCCCTCATCTGCATTAACCATCTGAGGGGCCTGTGGTCGGTCTGAACACGGAAGTGAGTCCCAAACAGGTAGGGCCTCAGCTTCTTCAGGGCCCAGACCACAGCAAATGCTTCCCTTTCAATAGCGCTCCACCTCTGTTCCCTGGGAAGTAGCCTCCTACTAATGAAAGCTACGGGTTGGTCCCCGCCCTCGTCGTCCATCTGTGAGAGTACTGCTCCCACGCCTTGCTCTGAAGCGTCTGTCTGCACTACGAACTCACTCGAAAAGTCAGGCGCCTTAAGCACCGGTGCTGTGCACATTGCAGTTTTCAGGGCATCGAAAGCAGTTTGACAGGCCTCGGTCCAATTCACTTTCCTGGGCTGATTTCTAGAGGTTAGTTCCGTCAAGGGGGCAACAATGGTGCCGTATCCCTTGATGAACCGTCTGTAATACCCGGTGAGTCCTAGAAAGGCTCTCACCTCTGTCTGCGTCTTGGGGGGTTCCCAAGCCAGAATGGTATCGATCTTCGCCTGTAGGGGCGCCACCTGGCCGCTCCCCACCTGGTGTCCCAAATACACCACTGATCCCTGCCCTACCTGGCACTTACTAGCCTTGATAGTGAGGCCTGCCTTCTGCAGCGCCCTCAACACTTCACAGAGGTGTTGCAAGTGTTCTTCCCAAGTGGAGCTGAACACAGCAATGTCATCCAGGTACGCGGCGCTGAATTGCTCCAGCCCGGTCAGTACCCGGTTGACCAGTCTCTGGAAGGTGGCAGGGGCATTTTTCAATCCAAAGGGCATGACTCGAAATTGGAAGTGCCC
The DNA here is from genome assembly GCF_964204655.1 of Triturus cristatus. NCBI lineage: Eukaryota > Metazoa > Chordata > Amphibia > Caudata > Salamandridae > Triturus > Triturus cristatus. The sequence goes on along the minus strand of NC_140582.1, from coordinate 440,004,420 downwards.
CTCTGGCGTTGAAAATGCCGACCTCTCCTTTGCCCCGTCAGTTAAGGCAATCTGCCAGTACCCCGAAGTCAAATCGAAGGTGCTGAGGTACCGGGCAGCTCCTAACCGATCCACGAGCTCATCAGCTCTGGGGATGGGGTGCGCGTCAGTCTTGGTGACCGCATTGAGCCCGCGGTAGTCCACGCAAAACCGAAGTTCTGACGGGCCACCGGGTGTAGCAGATTTCTTGGGAACGAGGACCACTGGGCTAGCCCAGGGACTGCTAGAGGGCTCAATTACCCCTAACGCCAACATCTTGGAAACTTCTTCCTTGATGCTGGCCCTGACCTTGTCAGCTACTCTGTAAAACTTCTGTTTCACAGGCAGGCTATCTCCAGTGTCCACATCATGGACGCACCAATTGGTGACACCTGGTGTCAGGGAGAACAGGGAGGCAAACTGACCCAACACCTGGCGACAGTCTCTCTGCTGCTCTGGGGTCAGGGTGGGCGAGAGGACCACACCATCCACTGACCCGTCTTGCTCCTTGGTTGCCAGGAGGTCAGGGAGAGGATCACTATCCTCTTCCCCACCGTCGTCTGTAGCCATGAGCATCGTCACTTCAGACCTCTCGAAGTGGGGTTTGAGGCGGTTTACATGCAAGACTCTAAGGGGCTGCCTAGGAGTCTTCATGTTGATCAGGTAGGTCACCTCACTCTTGCGCTCTACCACCTCATATGGCCCGGTCCACTTGTCACGGAGCGCACAAGGCTCCACCGGCGCCATTACCCACACTTTCTGCCCGGGATGAAACTCTACCAGAGTGGTATTCTGGTCGTACCATCTTTTCATCTCCTCCTGGCTGGCTTCTAGGTTCTCCTGAGCGAGCTTCCTGAAGCGCTGTGTTTGGTTGCGGATGGCCAGCACATAGCTGAACACATCCTGGGGGGTTTTCCCACGGGATTTCTCCCACCCCTCCTTCACCAGTGTGAGAGGTCCTCTAACAGGGTGGCCATACAGCAGTTCAAAGGGGCTGAACCCTAAGGACTTCTGAGGCACCTCCCTGTAGGCAAACAACAGGCATGGTAACAAGATGTCCCACTTCCGTCTCATGGGCTCCGCTAGACCCATAATCATACCTTTCAGGGTGCGGTTGAACCTTTCAACCAACCCATTTCCTTGAGGGTGGTAAGGAGTGGTGAACTTATAAGTTACTCCACACTCCTCCCACAGAGACTTCATATACCTAGAGATGAAGTTGGTACCCCGGTCGGAGACCACCTCTCGAGGGAACCCCACACGGGAAAAGATCCCCATCAATGCACGGCCCACCACGGGTGCTGTGATTGTCCTGAGAGGGACTGCTTCCGGGTACCGAGTGGCGTGATCCACCAAGACCAGGATAAACCTGTTGCCTAAGGCGGTCTTGGGATCCAGGGGCCCTACGATATCAATGCCCACCCGCTCGAAAGGGGTGCTCACTACAGGAAACGGCTGGAGGGGCGCCACGCACTTCCCTCCGCTCTTACCACTGGCTTGACAGGTTTGGCAAGACTTACAAAAGGTACCGACGTGCTTCTTCATCTGAGGCCAGTAGAAGTGGGTGACAAGCCTGTGATAGGTCTTGTCTTGCCCCAGATGTCCTGCGAGAGGCACGTTGTGAGCCAGACCCAATAAGAAGCTCCTGAAGCGCTCGCGTACCACCAGCACACAGGCTGCACCGGGCTCAGCGAACTTAGGCTCACTATAAAGTAAGTCATCCTCCCAGTAAATCAAATGTTCCTTGGACCCTAGGCCCGCTGCCTGGTCTGCAGCCTGCTGCCGCACACCAATGAGAGAAGGGCACTCCTTCTGAGCTTGGCAGAATTCCTCCCTGGAGGGGCCACCCTCTTGCTGCCAATGGGTCAGCTCAGGCAACTCCCCCAGTTCGGCCACCTGCTCCCCTGTAGGTTCCAGGGCATCCCCCTCAGGTTCTGCTTCCTCCTGGACCGTGGGAACGGTGGGGGCTGGTTTCCCGCGCCCTCTGCCCCTTCCTCTCCTGGCAGGTTCCTGGGCCATTGTTCCAGGCTCCAGTTCTACTAATCCACCCTTACTGGCTGTCATGGCACGTGTGGATACACAGATCCACGCTGGCAGTCCTAACATTTCCAAGTGAGTTCTGTGCTCCACGTCCTTCCATGGAGAACTCTCCAGGTCGTTACCCAACAGACAATCTACCGGCAAGGCATCACTGACACAGACTTCCAAGGTACCAGAGACCCCCCCCCCATGTAAAGGGAACACGCGCCATCTTGCAGAGGCGAACTGAAGTGTCAGCTGCCACTACTGGGCGGAGCACATTGGGAATTACTTGCTCTTCAGACACCCACTGACACCTGACAGATGTCACACTAGCCCCGGTGTCTCTCAGAGCCTCTATCTCCCTCCCATTGATGGTCACCTTTTGCCCGTATTTCTTAGTGTTAGCGGGTATCAAGGTATCCTGGACCATCTCTTGGTCTCCTAACGAGACAAGGGTCATCATAGCTAATCCCTCTTCCCCACTGGAAATCAAATCCCCTCCCAAAGCTACACTAGCTAACCCTGGGACTGGAGCAGCAACTGGTGCTGGGGGTTTCGTGGGACATTTAGGGGCGATGTGCCCCACTTCCCTACAAGCATAGCAAGTAGGCGGTGGTCTGCTGCCCTTAGGGGGCCAAGACCTCTTCGGCTTGGGGGCTTGGGACTCCTTCTCCTGGGAACTGTTTTGGGGCCCTTTAGAGAACTCCTTACTGTTGCCCTTGTCCTCCCCACCTTTCTGCTGGGGACCCTGTCCACCCTTGGCTGGCATACTTACCACCCCTTTGTTGACCCTGGTGCTAGTCCAGCGGTCTGCCTCTTTAGCAAGCTCACTGGGATCAGTTAACTTGCTGTCTAAAAGATGCTGGCGCAGCTCTGGAACACATAGACTACTCAAGTGCTCCCAACTAATCAAGTGGCACAACCCCACATAATCAGTAACTTTGCTGCCCTTTATCCAACCTTCCAGTGCACGCGTGTACATACTCACACACTCCACCCACGTACTCGAATCAAGTTTCTTGAAGTTCCTAAACTTCTGTCGGTACTGTTCTGGTGTAAGCCCATACCTGAGGCATAAGGCCTCCTTCATAGTGGGGTAGGTTAAGGTCCCTGCTGCTTCTAAGGGTGCTAAAACATCCCTCCCAGAGGCCTCAAAATGCTTCCACAAACCTGCTCCCCAACTTTTCTCAGGCACTTCATTCATCTTCAAGGCAAGCTCATAGGATCTAAACCACGCATAGATATCCTCACCCCTCTGATAATTCTGCACCAAATCTTTCGGTATGTATACTTTACCCGCCTGTACTGGTTGTGCGCTGCCACCATTCGGACTGGACGCCACCTGTTTGGCTTTAATGTCCAGCTCCCTCATGCTCAACTCATGAGCCAACTGGAGTTTCTTCTCTTCCAAATCAAGAGCATTCCTCCTCTCCTCCGCCTCTTTCTCGCTGTCAAGGCGCAGTGTCCTTTCTTCCGCTTGAGCTTTGAGCTTAAAAAGTTCAATCTCATGGGCTCTAACTCTCTGGTTTTCCTCCAGCTCCTCTGGAGAGAGGCTCCTACTGGAATGGGCGCTGCCAGCCCTAGACGCTGGCCTATTCACTGGCAGATCATCGGATCCAAATCCGTGCTCCGGTGTGCCATCCCCTTCAGTAGTTTCCTCGGTTGCGCCATTCTTGGCCTCCCACCAGGCCCTTAGAGCTTTCTGTAGCTCCGTCCTGTTGGAGCTGCCCTTCGCTGGGCATCCAAGCTGCTTGCAGAATTGCTTTAGTTGCTCCTTCTTGTACGTGAGCAACTTTTCTACTTCAAATTGCAATTCCGACTCCTCACCTACTCCATTCAGAGACATGATGCTTCGTCGATCCTCCAAGAATAGTCTTCGCAAAAACTTCGTGCGATGCAACTGCTTACTAGATTAGTGATGTACAAAGAATCACTGCAGGTCAAGTGCAAATACTGGTTCTAATCCGCACCGCTGACCACCAATGTTAGATCTGGGGGTCTCTAGTTGGCAGAGGTATTCACCTTAGACCAAATAGGGACCCTTGCTTCTAGTCAGGGTACAGGGACACACACGGTAGATAACCCCTGCTCACCCTCTAGGTAGCTTGGCTCGAGCAGACAGGCTTATCCCCAAGGCAATGTGTAAGGTATCTGCACGTAGACACCACAATGATCCCCCCTCCGCACACCACAAACTTAGACCACACAGGTGAGTTATATCAAAAATAATATATCTTTATCTAGTTTCCGCAGTTGAAATCAAGCATCACAGGTTTACACAATAGTCGCTTTCTTAGTTGGTCGGGACCGTCAGACGATAGTCTCTAGTCTCTTGAGTGATTCGATACTCACTGAGAATGAATCAGTTTGTAGGCTCTCGATGTTTTAGGCAGCTACGTTGCTCCGGCGGTGTCACTGCGCTCGTTATACAAGCGCTCCTCGGGCTGTTCGGTGCAAGGATTCCACAACTCCCTCGACGAGCCCCCCAGTGACGATGTCGACGTCACCGGAGTCAGCCACTCACAGCGCGGCTTCGTAGAGCAGGGAAATACGACTCTCGATCTGCTTCAGGCCTCCGGGTCGCGGCAAGGCACGTGCCGATGAGCACGTCGATCTTCTTGATGCGGCAACCGGTGTCGGGCCCGGCTCGGTGCGGTACTCTCTAGCAAGACAGAGAGCAGCCAGCCCACCTCACAGGCAGATGTTGAGAAGCTTGGTAGAACAGTCCACGGTCCCTGCGGCACACAGCAGTGCAGGTGGGACACAGCAGAGTCTTGAGTTCTTGGCAACCTTTCTATCCCTGGGTTGCAAAACAGGAGGCCAGCTCTTCTCAGGCCCTTGGAGATTCAGTTGAAGACACAGCACACAGCAAAGTCTTGTTTGGTCAAGTGGATAGGGTCAGCACACAGCAGGACCCCTTCTCCTCCTTAGCTTCAGTTGTACGCCAGAACAGGTCAGCCTTTAGAGCACACAGCACGGCAATCTTCCTTTAGTTCTTCAGCGGTCCGTCTTTCAGCAGAGGTTCCTCTCGATGGTCGAATCTAAAAATCTGTTGTCAGGGGTCTTGTACTTATACCCCTAGAAGTCTTTGAAGTCTTTGTGCAAGTGGGTCCTGAGCCCGGTCTGATCCAGTTCTGGGTGTTGCTGGGGCACTTTGTTTTCCTGGCTCCTACATTCTTTTCAGAGCGAGGGGCAAGGTCGTCAGCCGCCCAGCAGGAGGTGGAGCCAGCAGAGTGGCAGGCAGGCACAGCCCTATTCAATCCCAGGTGCTATCTCCTCCCTCCACTCTCCTTGCGATTGTCGCCATTCAGCAGAGGGCTGACTCAGCCAACCTCCCGGGGGATCCCCAGCCCCTGTCACTCTCAAACCAGACAGTCAATCCACAAGCGCGCCCAGGCACACAGAAGGGTCAGACAAGAGAACAGCTACTCTCTAAAAAGTACTGTTCTCCAACTCAGGATTTAAAAACAATCTCTCCTAAAAGATGTGTTATTAAATGCTGAGCGCAGGGATATCAAACACTCATGTCTTATCTTGTTCGTATGAGAAGATAGGCGGATAGCCATTGGCACCCGCCTCCCTCATGTTAGCCTATGGAACAAGATAGCCTTGCAGTAGTGAACACACAAAATGGCCGGTGTTCACTACCAGAACATGTTACCTGCACTAGTACATGCTCTACCTTCTACATACACTGCACCCTGCCCAGGGGGGTACCTTGGGCCTTCCATAGGGATGACTGACGTGTATGAAAAGGGAAGGGTTAGGCCCGGCCAGTGTGGACACTGGCCAGGGGGACATGGCAGTCCGGGGACTGCAGGCAGGCCTGCGGCGGCAGGCCTGAGACACTGTTTTAGGGCTACACAGGTGGGTGGCGCAATCAGCGCTGCAGACCCACTAGTAGCATCCGTCATCACCAGCCCTGGCACACACAGTGCACTTTACTAGGGACTTCATGGTGATACAGATATGCCAATCAGGTATATCCAATCAATACGATATTTTACACAGGGAGCACTTACACTCTGGCACTGATTAGTAGTGGCAGAGTGTCCAAAGCATCTAAACCAGCAAAACGAAATCCAGCACAGCATCAAAAATCCATGTAGCAGAGGCAAAAGATAGGGGAAAAACCCACGCCAAGGATGTCAGGTCTAACAGCCCCTAAGAGCGGAGATGATGCAAGATAGGGAGGCATCGTCTCCGCATCAGTGCCCAACTACATCGAGGGTATAGCGCTCCATCCCAGACACACTACATCTACCCCCAGAGGCAACTCCTTATATTATTATATTAAAAGGAGCCCCTAAATTAACATCTCAAGTCGGAGAATCTTGAGCACAACTAATAAACAAAGCAGCACATTGGATGGCTAGTTTTGACCTAAACACTAGTCTCCTCTGTGAAGAAATGATAACGGTTAGACGTGGGACCCACCCAAAAATTAGGTACCAGAGAATGCATTGTTATCAATTTCGACACCTGGGCATGGTCAAAACCTTCCTTATGAAGATCCAGTCCAGACAGCAAAATATGACCAGTCAAGAATAACGAGTCGTCGCTGTACCGTTCAGCTTCTTTTGTATATCCTAAAATACCCAATAATTTGTTGTCTTACTCTCAAAATGCGCTTAGTCAGGGCCCAATAGTGGCATGTACAAACTGTTATACTCCACTCTCTAGCCTGGGCGAACAGGACTGACTGATTGAAGCCAGTGTGGTAGAAACTAAAAATAGGGATAGGAGCTCGAAAGGCAATGAGAACAACAATACTGGACAAATAAAAAAAAGTAAATGTCAAAACCTGCCACATAAAACTCAGATCCTGGACTATAGCTGGGAACAAAAAATAAGCTTAATGATGAGGAGTGGGTAGGTAGTATCAAATCAGTACAATTGTTGTGTCTCCAGGAAACATGGCACACACCAATACCATATATTGATGGCTTTGTCACATTTTCTACCCCAGCTATTCCTTCACTATATGGACGAGCCGTATACAATACAGCACGTTATAGGCACCAATGTTTACACAGATCTGCAACGCAGCGGCTCAAGGCTGTGTCTCAAATACCTGGAGGGATATTATAATCATGCCAATTTTCAAAAAAGGTCATAGGGGGGACGTGAGTTGCTACCGCCCCATATCCCTTCTGGACTCCTCCGTTAAGATAATGGAGAGAATAGTACTTGAGAGATTGGAGGTATGGGCCACTGATAACAACATCTTGACAGACTCCCAATATGGTTTCAGGGGGGATATGGGGATGGTGGAAATGTTTTAATTTGAATCTACTTATTGGCAAGTACAGGTTAGCCAAGGAAGAACACATCCATCTCTGTTTTGCTGAGCTAAGTTGTGCTTTCGATTATGTAGACCAGTCTAAACTATGGGAAACAATGAAGGAAGGAAGAAGGGAAGGTGAGTGTACACCTAGTTTTAAGGTTTCTAGGGGCATTATACAAGGATGTGTCCTTGAACCCTTCCTTTTCTCATTGTATATTAATGGGATAGATAAAACCCTCCAAGAGTTGAACACCGATGCCTATAAAATAGGCCCCCACCCAACTCCTTTGCTCCTGTATCCAGATGATGCAGTCTTAATATAAAGAACTGCTAATGGCTTAGAACAGTTGATTGACGCCTTTGACTCATAAAGGAGCAAAGGGATTGAAAAATTAATTTGACAAAGATATTTGTGATGGTGTGTGGACAGGGTAGGTCTAAGAAAAAGAGTCACTTTGTGAAGGATTTCAAGTTGGATGAAGTCTAAATATTCTCCTATATTGTTTTCTCACAACACCAATTGGGGCCCGTATATAGAGCAGACAAGACCTAAATTAATCTGGATTGGATTGTGGAGACTATTTTTGGATTTTCTATCAAGATAAGTAACAGACCCATACGTGATATGCTTAAACTATATAGCAGTGAGTGTATACCAGTAGCAACATATGGTGCTATAGTATAGGGAAATGCCAATGCACTCACATTACAAACCTGTGAAAATGCATTTTTCTGCCGCTTGTTGGCACTTCAGTGTATATCTTACATAAGGAGTTGGACGCATCATATGTTACTGATATAATACAAGTGAGAGCTTTATGTTCCTGAGATAACATCTGGTGCAAGAAGGGAACAAAGTTTACCAGGGACATAATTAAGGATTCTTTAGCCTTAAAATATCACAATAATTGAAATGATTGAAATATCACAATAAAATCCCATGGTTAACCTATATGGAAAAGTTACTCAAAGACATTGACGAAGATCTGTCAGTGATAAAACCTGCGACAATATTACAATATGTCAAAAAAGAAGTTAAAATGATTCATTTGGAGAAACAGTGTCAATACAGAGATAGCAGAGAAGGGAAAAAGCAAGTGTGTCCAGATATGTGTCTAGTAAAACCTCGTCAGGGCTACCTGAATACCTAGTCAAAGTAACAAATGTGCAAGATAGATCCTATTTGACTAAGTTGCGCCTGGGCCCAATTCATGATATGGTGGCATTCTAAGACATGAAAAATTGAAGAAAACAACTCATAGGTGTCCATATGATGCGAAAACGACCCAGTCCACGATGCACTTTATGCTTTTTTGTAGGTTTTATCAAGATATTAGATTGACATTTTTACCACCAATTTTTGTAACCAAGAATCTTTTCTTTTATAAGGATGCAATGAATTTTATATGTACTCTTGAAAATAAAATAGAGTTCTGTTACAGGTTATATTATATGGGCTGTAAAACGAAGGAAGTCAATTGTATATTTGGATAAATTAGTTTATAAAGAAGATTAAAAGATGGTTTCAGAATGATTTGCCTTTTTTAACTTTGAGATAGTAGGAGGCTTTTTAACAAAGGATTGTATTAATTATTGTATTGAATTATAATGCATGGTATGTTTAACATTTTATTCTATGATGTTTTTGTTTTGCAATTTTATGGATCTTCAAAAATGTTTTGAATTGAATTGAATTGAGTCAGTAAATCCATTACATCAATTTTGTACATTATATAAATTCTAATATAGAAGGGGCAACTTCTAAAAAAAACAACTGTGTTTTTCAATGAATAAACCTTTTCATATTGGTACGAAAACCTGTGTTATTGAGCGTGCAACATGTGAATAACTGTGATTCCATTAAATACAAGTTTGGAGTATTTTCTTCTCTTCCATAAATGTGTCCTTAAGTGGTGATAATCAAGGTTATGCAAGGCACATTCATAATAGTTAAACATCTGCTTGACTTTTTAGTTTAGAAATGTTCAACAAGTAATTGCATTAATAACCAGACCCTTCATTTGTATTGTTAATGTTGGAGCTATTTTAGGGGTGTCATAAAGTCTATGACAGGTACACTGACCATTCCCTTTCAGACTGTACTATTTCCATCATTTGTTCCTCCTGACTCTCACATTTTCATCGCTAGCCTTTTCAGGCTTTTCGGTTTCTTTCATAGAAAGTGTGACATGATTAGGAATGCCTTTTTAGACTTTTTATTTCCTTTATCTGATGACTTCAAACTTTTCTATGTTTATTTCAGATTTTATTATCTATTTCATCAAAGTGTGAATAGGTAAGGCTTGAGTAGATGTTTTCATCATGGCTACTTAATGCCTGGGATGACATGATTTTTGTTTTATAATCCATATGATGGTCAAGTAAATGTCAGACTGCTTGCCTGAATTCCAGGTATTCCGCTGGGCCGATGCTGCACCTTTCGCATCCCCTGGGAGTAATCCACAGTACAAGTCAGAAAGAACTTTCACTGCCAGTTCCTCCCAAAGGGAAGGGTCTTAATGGAAGCATACTGGCTCTATGCACACCAATCTGAAATGTGACTGGGTGGTCTCTCTCTGGACTCTTGCTTATTGATATACATTGTATCAGGAAATCCCGAAGATCGAAGCTGATGGAAGATCCTAGAGAGCTGGAGTGAGACAGTGATCCTGCGATGGAAGATAAGTGGACTCAACTGCAGGGAGACAAAGGAGACAAAGTCAAGCACCTGCACGCGGTCGGGCGCGGTATTGATTACCACGCCCAGTCAAGATGGCCTTTGTGATATGTGTAGGCAGAGATCTTGCGAGAGTTAAGTGGGATCTTGAGCTGATCGGTTCATTTACTATTGGGGACACATGAACTTGCTTGGAGGGAATGTTTGTGGCTAATTTACAGACATAAACAGCCTACAATGTGAGAATCTGGGGAGTGGGCCAACCAAGGTTAAAGGTGTCATGAGAGATCAAAGAGGGATACAGGGACCTCTGTCAGTGGGGCGTCGCACATGGTACAGTGAGCACTGTCATTGTGATGAGTGTGGGTACTGGGATGATGGTTGGCGCTGTTGGCATGGTGAGTGGCATGGATTGGAAAGGGTTATGGACCCCCTAGTGGCGATTAGGTAACATGGGAAAGGAGTCATGGGGTGGGGGGCACAGGGGAAGTTGCAAGTGTTCTGATGGTCAATGCCATGGCCATGCCTAGGTTTGTCAGGATACATAGCATGAAAGCATTGAATCAGACCAGGGGCATGGAAAAAGGACGCTGGGTCCCATGAGCGTTCAGAAGGGCCATAACCTTTCCGTCTATGATGTAGATGAGGCGGCCATGAATACACTTGGAGTCTAGGATATTTTTTTACCTCATACTCCAACTGGCCCTTGACAAGGAGGGGATGAGGAGGGGTACCTGGTCGTGTGTGTGAATTAGGCCTCTTTAATAAGGTCACATGGAATACTCGATGGATTGCATAGTCATCAGGGAGTTTTATTCTAAAAGAAACTGGAGTGGCCATTTTCTCAATTCGGAAGGGACCAATAGCATGATTGCAAATTCTTTGGACCTTCCAAGTCCAGATTGTGTGTGAATAACCCGAACAAGTCACCCTCTTTGAAACTTGGTCCTGGAAAAAGATGCTTGTCCACTTGGGTTTTCATGGTTTGTTTGATATTTGATTGATTTGCCACCAACTGGACATGGATTTGTTGAAGGTGGTGTACATGTTCAGCAACCGACGGGAACAATATGGAATCTGCTGCATTGTGTTACACAGAAAACAGGGAACATCCTATTGATGAATGAGTTACACACAAACTCTGCCAATGGGAGGGCTTTATCCCATTGGCTGATGACAGTTGTTAATAAGCAATGCAAAATCTGTTCAAGAGACTGATTCGCCCGTTCTGTTTGCCAATTAATTTGCGGGTGACTAGCAGAAGACAAGGCAACTTCTATGCCTAGAGATGCACAGATATTAGGCTAAAACTTGAAGTAAACTGGGGTCCATGGTCAAAGATTAGTTTAGTCAGGAGCTCATAGAGATGAACAATCTGTTGTATAAAAATGTCACTGAGTTCTAAGGCCATTGGAAGTTTGGTTAGGGGAATAAAGTGCCCTATCATTGAAAAGAGATTGATAACCACCAATATTGTTGTGAATCTATTTGAAGGAGGGAGAGAAGTAATGAAGTCGACACAGATGATATGCCTTGGCCTGGGTGGTATGTATAATGGCTGATTTAACCCACCTGGAGGGGTGTGGGCAGTCTTATTTTGTTCACAGACTTAACATGTTAGAACAGAATCCTTTACATCTCTGGACATTGTTTGACACCAAAATTATCTTTTACAAATGTCCAGGGTATTCTTTATCCCAAGATGTCCAGTTAAAGCAGAATTGTGATTCCAATTTATCACTGTCCGAACAAGTTAATTGTTAGGTACAAACAAAATTTCATTAAATAAAACATGTCTTGTTTGATTGCATGATTTGACTCAGACGTCCACGCAGAAAGTACTCTGCTTCACACACTGCTATCACTTTGCTTTGCAGTATCATGCTTACCCATATTTAAAAGCCAAATATGCAAATTGTAAATGTGAAGACAGTCACCAAACAACTCACTATCATACCTCTGTGTGGATTGGAAGCACGATGACGATCGAAGAAGGCAACTCTTCAAAGCAAACAATTCATGCATGTGGCCTGTCTTTCTTTGTGCTACACAGAAGAGAGAGAAACACAGCCTCCTCCCACTGCTGTGGTGTGTAACATCACATGCACACACTTCCACACTGTACCGCGTCCCTCAACCAGTCCAGACGCTGCTCCTGCTGTTACAGCAGAGCCTGGATTGTCTGGGGCAGACAGCCTCACCGCTCATACTGAGCCTGGGGGCTTTGGTGCTTTGAGTCACCCACGGTTCCAGCATGCATAGGTGAATTGATGCTGAGCGACCTCTAATGCGCATGTAGGTTGGCCGTACAGCTGCAGCAGTCCAAACCCAACACGTGCACTTGGCCCCAGGTGCGCTGGTGCTTGCTATCCCTGTCAGTAAATATGTAAATATTGTTAAGCCCCACCCACTCCACAAACCTGCACTGGCTTCTCCGTGCCCTGCCTCAGCCCTCGAAACTATAACTGGCCACGCCAGATCAGCACTAAACAAAACAAAACAGTTTTAGTAGTATTACATTTAATTGAATTGGGGGCCAAGGGGAGCAAAATATAAGTGGGGCAACACCCCCACATCCTAAATGGAGGCACCGCCACTGGTCGTTTCAATGAAAAAATTAAGTTTAAACCTACCTTGTTATAATTAGGAAAACATATTCAATCTTTCTATACAAACCAAATTTAAAATGCACAAATATTACAAACCTTAAAGTTATAGTCATACAATAAGTTTATAATTTTTGCAGCACTTTTATTATTACCTTAAAAATTTATCCGCAAATCAAACTTAAACTACACATAAATGTAAAATTCTAAATTTATATTTATTCCTTTAATTTATATTTTACGCATCTCCTTCAAATTTTTATAACTCACGGAACCGGAGTTGGGGGAGCTGTTGATGGCCGCTGCCGTCATCAAAATCAGGCAGGTGGCCATTGAACTTCGGAACCTGTGGTAGCCTTCAATCGGAATCAGGCATCTGAACAATTAAAAGTCGTTGATTGGAACTGCTTTGGAGGCAGAGATCTTGGTGCCGTTCAGCATCACACGGAGTCGATGAGCTGAAACTTGCAGGAATTGCAGAGTAGAGCCCCATCTGACACTACCCAAGGGTCCTTACCTTTAGAACAAGCAAGCATGGTCAGAACTCACTTCTTCCAAGGCAGAAAAGCAGCAAGTAAGGAGGCAGTCCAGGTTCTGGTCTGCGAAAAGCAAGTAAGGCCTCTGGAACTTGTTGTAGTCCTGAAAGTTCAAGCAGGTAACTAGCCAACTGGTTCTTGGAGTCACTCAGGAATCTTGGAAGAGAGACCAGGTTCAGTATCTCATGCAACAAGGCTGTGCAGATTTGTCTTCTCGTTTTCAGTCCAAAGATGATCTGAGGCAATCTTTGAGTTGGGTCTTTTTTATCTAGGTGTCAACTTTTGAAGTGGGGCAGAGTATTGACACTAAGCCCTGCCCTGAGCAGTTCCTCTTTCCTCCCTCAGAGATGCCATGTTGTGTGGCCCCTGGTGTGTTGGTCATTGTGTGAGTGAGAAAACAGGCCATTGAAATGTAAGTGGTGTGAGTGTTAGCCCCACCCCCTCATTCTGCCTTAAGTGATCACCACTAAGCAAACCATGCTCCTTTTATTTAGTGTCAGGTTCCACTTCACAACCCAGAGAGATAGTCAACAGCATGCCAGGCAAGGAGATTACACCCCAGAAAGACCCAAGAGACTGTATGCAGAAAAATACCAACTTTCTAAAAGTGGTATATTTAGGAGCTAAAATCCAATTTTACCACTAAAGAGAATTTTAAATTCCAAGTTAGTGTAAGAATTATTTCTTAAACTGCCCCCATTCGGATTCTAGGCTTTAGTGTTTTGCACACAGTGTTAGTCTATGGGAGAGTCAGGCCTTGCAACAGTAAAAGTCGAAGTTTGGGGGGCATGGCCAACTGCTCGGAGAAATGACCGCTCACTAGCAGAGCTCCCTCCCCGCACTCCCTAACTATTCGTTCAATCCAGCGTTGCCCAGACTGAAAATACCTGACACGGACGTCGATGGTTCCTGGTGAGAAGGAGGGTCGATCAGACGTGTTTTGACCGGTTCCAATCAAAAAAGCCACCGATCCGGGGTTGGGCCCGAGCCGTGCAGCGAAGGACCGGGGTGCGGCCTGGAGGACTCAAGCCACCTGACTCTGCCGCTTTGTGGCTACAGTGAAGCCCCCGTCTGCTGCTTCCTGGGGGGCCGCTTAGCTGCACCTGGAACTGGTCCTGCTCCCACCGGATGAGCGGCAGCGATGCCCCCAGAGAATTGGGTGTCGGACACGCGGCGCGCATATGAGCTTATTGGCAGCCGGCCTGTGCACGACAGCCTGATGGGGTCTAGCTGGAGGTGCACAGAGGGCTCTCCGCTGCCCCGAATTTCTTTTAGCCAGCGCTGGCCCCCGAATCAACTGCTGTGCAGCTGAGTGCGGCTTACTGCCGTGGATTTCCTATGGGGACAGCGCTGGGGGTTGAGGCAGTCCCGACAGCTATGTGGTGCCTGTGAGGGGTGAATTGACTCTAACTCCTGACTGCTCCTCATCCAGTGTTGGGTGACCAGATGCCCGTGGAGTGGGTGAATATAGATGGCTGCCCCCTCATTATCTGCCAGGTAGGATCTCTGGTGCGTTGGTGTGGAGATCCCCATAATTGCCGCGCCTGGTGCGTCGCACTCATTGTTGTTCCCTGACCTCCCTGGATGACTGTTTGCGCCACCTGCTTACCGCCTGACCTAAGTGCTCAGTTGTTGGCACATACTTTTGGGACTTGCCCTCCGCTGGTAGCCACGGAGCCGCAGCACTGACATCACCACCACGGTCTGATATTGCTACCAGCATCACAGTGTACACTCAGGGCACAACTGTTTTGACCTCCTGTGACACAAGGGTCATGCTGTAGCCCTGTACCCTCTCTCTGAAGAGCACGCTTCGATCACTGCTACCCCCATAGATCTCTGACTGGCGAAACCAGAGAGGCCGGTTGGAAGTTGGTTCCATACGCAGGCGGCGGTGAGTAGCCAGTTGGATTCCTCCTTCTCGTCCAGCTCCAATTGAAGCGCCAAAGACAAAAGTGGCGAGCGGCCAAGGAGGCCGCAGCGCACTCCAGACAAAGCTGAAAAAATATGTTTGGCAGAATGGGCAGGGAGACGCACAGACCACTCCCACAGAAGCAAAGAGCCCACCAACACCGACATTGCAGAATATCCTGGCGGCCATCACCACGCTGCATACATCCCTAGAGGGCCGCATTGACACTGTCGCGACAGAGGTCTCCCTGATCAGGGCGGACATGCGCAAGACGAACGAGCATCTCTCTGAGGTGGAATCAACTACCAAAGATCTAGTGACTGACTCTGATCTGCTTAAGCGGCAGGTGGCGGACCTGCAGGCCAACCAGGAACTGCTAATGCACCAGCTCAATGACTACGAGGGCCGTATGCGCCGCAACAACATGTCTATGTTGAGAATCTCGTGCTACAACACCACTAACCTAATGGACTATCCAACTACTTTTCGATTAAAAGGGCGGACAGATTGCCGGGTGGCAGGCCGCAGCCAGGAGCTCCACCCCGTCCTCCCCTGGTGCGGGTGTTCAACTTTAGAGATCAAGATGTCATACTACACTCAGCAAGAGTAAGCCCGCCAGTCACAATTGACAACAGCACGATTACTTTCTTTCCTGACTTTACATTACGGGTGCAGACTGCCGAGGTACGGGTCGACAGCCACGGTCGAATGATCATCAAAGACTCACAAAGTCCGATAGCGTTGTTGCTGATGCATCACCGGGTTAGAGTCAAACGGAGGAGCGGTGAGACCCTGGAACTTTGTTAACTGCGATCCACCTTTGTGAACTTATTGTTGTCATTGTATTCTGAGTGCTGCGCCTGCCATCCGTCGGTTGCCGGGGTTCGCCTGCTGCAGATGAAGAAGACAACGGAGACATAACTATGTATACAAAGTGGGGTGATGGGGGTACTCATTGACTGATACTATTTCACAGCCCTACCTCCTCACTGGGGACAAGCGCTGGGGGCATAAGTTTGCTGCGAAACACTGTTATGGGGAGTGGGGTTGATACACACTCCTACAAGTATTCGTAGTGTGGGCGAAAGGCACTCTGCAAGTTTGGGGGGCAAGTGGTTTCCTGCCCGCCATGCAGGGAGGCAGGGTGGGGGGTGGAAGGGTTTTTTGGGGGTGGGGGGCTTTTGTTCGTTTTTTTCTTCTATTGTTGGGTTAATCGTGTGTTGGGGTGTATATCCTATTCACAGCATTTCTCCGTCATGCATCCTACTCTGTGCTTTGTACAGAGGGTTTTTTCTTGTAAAGGATGGGAGGGGGGTTGTCTTAATGTGTATTGTTCTTTGTTTTTTGGGTATGACAAATATGACTGGCTCTGTGGTACAGCAATCACTGGTTACATGCTTTTGGTATTCCTGTATCTGAAGATTAAGTGGTATACTAATGTGTGTCCCCCTTGGGGCGGTCATGGCAAAGCTCCCCTTGCAGCCGAATGACCACACACTGGGGCGCGATGGGTATGACAACTAAACAGGGGCTCAAGCTGTTGTCGTGGAACGTCAACGGGCTGGGAGACCAGATCAAGCGGGGTATAGCGCTCCAATTTTTGAAAAAACACTCCCCTGATGTAGTTCTCTTACAAGAGGCGCACTTGCTTGGGAATGCTTGTAAGGCCATGTCACGATGGGGTTTCCAACTGGTGGCACATTCTGCTTTCGATTCTGGCTCCCGGGGAGTGGGCATAATGGTATGGAAATCATTCCCCATGACCATCGATCTTGTTTGCGTCGACTCGACGCCCTGGGTAGATTCGTTGCCGCCTCTGGGACCTGGGAAGGGCGCATACTCAATCTCCATTCTGTCTACGTGCCGCCAGGATCATACACCCATGCCTTTGCAGACCTTGGGGACCTCCATTTAGCCTTGCCGGTTGGCAGAGTATTGATTGGGAGCGACTTCAATACCATTGTCTCTGATTCTCTTGACTGATGGCCCCAGAAGGCCTTGCCGCCCTCCAGAACGCGGATCCACAGCTTTCTTGGGGTGATGGGTCTGGTAGTCATCTGGAGGAGTCTGCACCCAGGCCGAACAGCAGTACACTTTCTACTCAGGTGCTCGCCGTAGTATGTCCTGTATAGACTATGTATTGACGCTCGCACATCAACTTGATAGCGGGAAGGAAATACAGCACCTGGCCAGGGGAATCTCTGAACACTCACCTATCCTGTGTCACCTGGAGGTGGGGGAGCCCACAGTTGGCAATTTAGCCCCGATCAGCTCCTGGTATCTTACGACCCCCCCCATCAGAGATAAGATTGTAAGTGAGTCAGACCTTTATTTCCAGGAGAACGACGGGATGGCAGATTCGGCGACAACACTATGGGAAGCCTACAAGACTGTCATACGGGGGAGTAGCTCTGGCCCAGATCTCGGGACTGTGAAAGGAGAAGGGTGCAGATATGACTTGCTCAGAGGGAGAAATCCTTTATTTAGACGAAAGCCTTCGACTTGACGACTTGGTGGAGGTACGGCAGAGATTGCGCATTAAAGTCAAGGAATATGCCGACTTGGTGACTGAGGCTGCCAAGTCGCATCATAGGGCCACACTCAGCAGAATCTATGATGTTGGCGACAAGGCTGGCAAACTGTTAGCCTGGCTAGATCAGAGAGATCGGCCTGACGAGTTGTGGTGGAAATAGAGACAGACTCTCACTACCGCCTCACTGCCCCCCTGGACATAGCAGACACATTCAGCCAATATTACCAGTCACTCTATACGTCTAAAACTCCACACATGGAGGAGGAGGCTTCCTTGCTTTTGCGGGATATTTCTTTGCCCTCGCTCCCTGACGAGGAGCGCTACGACCTTGACCTGGACATCACAGTCACAGAGGTTGAAAAAGCCATCCAAAACGTGCACGGTGGGAAGGCACCGGACCCAACGGCTTGCCGGAGTACTGTGCCGTGCTGACACAATTAGAGAGGATGCTGTCATGGTCTCCCTTGACACTGCTTCCGCATTTGACACCATTGAGTGGACCTATATGTTTGCTGTCCTTCATAAGTTGGGCTTTGGCCCTGAGTTTACAAGCTGGGTTAGACTTTTCTACCAACAGCCGCTCGCTCAAGTAGTTGTTAACAACATGAAATCTCAATTTTTCACTCTAAGTAGGGGCACCAGGCGGGGATGCCCCTTGTTCCCGCTTCTCTTTGCCCTGGCCGTCGAGCCTCTGGCAATGTGGGTCCGCAACAACCCTGCCATAAGGTGCCTCAAGTGGACGTCTGGCTGGGAAGACCGTATATCGCTGTATGTGGACAACATTTTGCTGTATCTGGCATCCCCGGCTGCATCCCTAAATGTGGTCCTGGACATAGTCCATGTGTTTTGCAGATATGCTGGCTATTCCATAAACTGGACCAAATCAGTGTTATACACCCTCTATGGAAAGAGGCCTACGCTCCCTCAGGGATATCAACTGGTGAAAGCTGTTGACGGCTTCAAATACTTGGGGATATGGGTCTCCACAGATCCATCCAGATTTACAACCACAATCTCCTGCCACCTCTCATGCGTCTTAAAGCTGACATCCTACATTGGAAATCGCTTCTGTTATCTCTTTTGGGGCTTGCTGTCCCTTCCCAGGTTCATAAACGCTCTCCATAATACTCCGCACTCCGTTGCACCCTCGTACTTTAGGGAAATCTACTGTATCATACGAGACCTGCTGTGGGAGGGTAGGCCACCTCGTATCGCAACACACAAGCTTACGCTGGGTTGGTTCAATGGAGGCATCGGACTTCCAGACATACGGAAGTACTATTGGGCATCACACCTTACGGTGATTAGCCAATGTATGTATTGTTAACAGGGTGACCCAGCCTTCCAGATGGACAGATGGCTCCTCCTGGGAAATAGCTTTGAAGGGGCCCTTTATGTACGGTCGCTGAGACCCGCCCTGACTGGCCCAACTGAACAAGCGGCTCAGGTGTGGAAGGCGGCTACCAAAAGTTTGGGATGGGAAGGGAAACTTACACAGGCCACACCACTCTGGTATAGCGAGCAATTGGGCAGGTTGATTCATTCTAGGGGTTTTGATCGCTGGGATCTTATTGGTAGATCCAAGGTGGGTGATATGTGGAAGTCGGGTGAGGTAGTCCCTTTTCCTCGGCTGCAGCAGGAATACGAGTTAGCACAATCTGAATATTTCAGGTATCTCCAAATTAGACATGCCCTACTGGCGGTTCTCTCTAAAGGTAGTGAACTCCCGAGTCTTCCCCACTTGAGGATAGAGTACTAGATGGTGACTTGCCAGGGAAGGCCATATCACTCATCTACAAAAAACTGGTTAACAACATGGCAGATCCCCTGACTCATTTGAGGCTTAAGTGGGACCACGATGTAGCGGGATTAGACGATGACAAATGGTGGCCATATCTTCCAGGCTGCGCCTGGTGCAGTTGAAAATTCTCCATGGATCCTACCTGTCTGGGTCAGTGTTGATTCGTATGGGATATGGCTCAGATGGCTACTGTGTAAGGCGGTGTGGGCAGGAGGGAACCTTTGTTCAGACACTCTGGGAATACATGACTATTCAGAGACATTGGGAGGCAGTAGCATACCTTATGGAAGAAGTGTTGGGGCAGCAGATAGACTGCAACTTTAAATTGGCCCTCCTAGACATCTGGGGCCCTACCGACCTAAATGCCAGGGAGCGTATTTGGGTCACCTTAGGCTGATGGTGGCAAAACGCAATATAGCGAGAATGTGGAGGGCTCAGAGCCCTATGGGTATCGAGGACTGGGGCAAAGACATGGACTGGTGTATGGACATGGAAAAGTCCATATATGAAGCCAGGGTGGGCTGACGAGCTCATGGTTACGCACCTGAATGCCACGAGTCTTACTGGACCTGAGAACAATTTTTGGCAGCCTACGCAGCAACCGTACACACATGCCTATTCCCTGCTGACGAGAGGTAATAACCTCGAAACACGTGTCCAGGGATGGCCAACGCGACTTTAATTTTGCTTAATACTCTGGCAGAGGCGCACTCGCTGATGCTTACTTCATGGACCATAATGCTTTGGGGTAACACGCTGATAGGACGAACAGTGTGCGACCAATTGGATTTGTATGAAGCCAGGGGATGCCCGAATAATTGGATGCAAGCCTGGGGTCAATGGAACTTTCACAGAGGAGAGATTTGTGAACCTCAAAGATCGAGAGAAGATATTGTAAATGGGTCCTTCCTGAATATGTCTAAATGGGGACTGAAAGTATTGTTTTGTGACCGCTAAGTCTTAAGAAACTTTTGTAGTGTAACTAAAATGCCAATGTACATGTACCGTGATATATTCATTGATCATGCCTTGCTTTCAATAAAAAAGACATAACATTTTTTTAAAAAAGTCGCCGTTGGTAGATGTTCACTGTTAGGACTTGAAAGACATAAATTATTTATGCCCTACTTTTTAATTACACAACAGCTTTCCCTTGTACTGAAAGGGCCTACTCTAGGGGTGACTTACATGTAATAAAAAGGAAGATTTGAGGCTTGGCAGGTGTTTTACTCTGCTACGTCGAAATGGTAGTTATAAAACTCCATGGCAGGCTGCAGGAGTGCAGGCCTGAGACATACATTTAGAGTTACAGTAGTGGGTGGCCCAATAAGTGCTGCAGCCCACTAGTAGCATTTCATGTACAGGTCCTGGGTACTGCAGTAAATTAAAGGTGGCAAACAGGTATATATCAATTGCAAAATGTTTACCGGGGAAAGCATATGCACTTAATAACTGGTTATTAGTGAAACAACGTGCAGAGTTCCAATCCAACAAAAACAAATTCAGCAACAAAAGGCATAAAAGGCAAAAGGTCTGGGGAGTGATCACTCAAACGATTTTCGGTCCACCACATGACCCCCCAGCAGAAAACAGAGGGAACTACCGACCCTCTTGAGAGTTTTCATCGCTAAGTCAGAAGAATCTGGGAGACCATCATCATTGAAGCTGTCAACCGCAGGGGGATAATGCACAGTGAAATCCATTCCATGTAGGGAGATGGCCCACCTCAACAGTTTGGAAATTTCCCTCACGTATTTGCATGAGCTCCCTAAGGGATCTGTGGTTGCTCTGAACACAGAAATGAGTACCAAGCGCCCAATCCACTACAAATGCCTCACTCTCACTGGTGTGCCGCCTCTGTTCCCAGGGAAGTAACCTCCTGCTGAGGAAGGCTACAGGATGATCCAAGCCCTACTTATGTAGCTGTGATAATACTGCCCCAATTCCATGTTCTGAGGTATCCATCTAGACCAGGATTTGTGTGGAGAAGTCAGGTGCAAGAAGGATGGTGCCATGCACATAGTTTGTTTCAGAGAGTCAAAAGATTTCTTCCACTCCTCAGTCAAATTAACCAGCTTTTGTTATTTCCCGAGGTGATCTTCCCAGATGGAGCTTTAGACTGCATTGTCATCCAAATAGGTGGCACTGAAGCTCTCCAGCCCCGAAAGAACCTGGTTGGCCAGCCTACGTAAGGAGGTAGGTGCATTTATTAGCCCAAAAGGCATCAACCAGAATTGGTAATGCACCTCTGGGGTGGAGAATACAGACCTCTCTTTGACCCTCACAGTTAGGGCAATCTGACAGTACCCAGAAGTTAGGTAAAACGTGCTGAGGAACTTGGCAGCAACTAACTGGTCAATGAGCTCATCAGCTTGCGGGATGGGGTGAGGGTCAGTCATGGTGACTGAGTTCAGGTCTCTGCGGTTCACACAGAATGTGAGTTCTGGACCTGCTTCTGGTGGGGCTGCCAACACCACTGGGCTGGAGTAGAGACTGCTGGAGGGCATGATTGCCCCTAAGACCACCACATTGGTGACTTCACCCTTGATAATTGCTCTCACTTTATCTGGTAGCATGTAGATGTTATGCTGTACAGGCATACTCTCCCCTAAGTCAATGTCATGAAACCACCAGCTGATGATCACAGGGGCAAGTGAGAACAAGGAGGAGAACTGGCTTAGCACTTGGTAACAGTCTCTCTCTTGCTCTGGAGTCAGAGTAGGGGAGAGGATCACTCCATCCACGGATCCATCTTGCTCCTTGGTAGTGAGAAGGCTCACTCTCTTCTTCATCTCTCTCATCTGTCACCAACTTTGGCCCTCTCAAAGTGGGGCTTGAGGCGGCTGACATGCAGGACTCTCAAGGAGTGCCTGGATGTCTTGAGATCCACCAAGTAGGTGCCTTCCCTCTTGCGGAACAGTACCTCATAGGGTCCATTCCACTGATTCTGCAAGACTCAGGGTTCCCTCAACCACACCTTCTAAACAGGTTATATCTCGACCAGGTGGACCTTCTGGTTGTACCACTGTTTCAGCACCTCATGGATAGCCTCTAAGTTATCAGAAGCTTTCTTCCAAAAGTGTTTCATCTGAGTCATTAGAGCAAGCATGTAGCTTACTACATCTTCAGGGGGTGCTTCAGAGGGATGCTTCCACCCCTCTTTCACCAGGTTGGAAGTTCCTTGCACCGGGTGCCCAAACAGAAGCTCAAATGGACTGAACCCAACTCCTTTCTGAGGGACTTCACAGTACGCAAACAGCAGGCATGGCTAGAGAACGTTCCACTGATGCCTCATGGGCACAGAAAGACCTGCAATCATGCCCTTCAGGGTCTTGTTGAACCTTTTAACCACCCTGTTGGTTTGTGGTTGGTAAGGGATGGAGAACTTGTAGGTAACTCCACATTTCTTCCCCATGGCCTTCATGTATGAGAACATGAAGTTGGTACCCCCTTCAGACACCACCTCTTTGGGGAATCCCACGCGGGTAAAATTCCCATCAGTGCCTTTGCTATGGTTGGCGCTGTCACTGTTCTATGAGGCATGGCCTCAGGATAACTGGTGGCATGGTGCACCAAGACCTATTGCCTGAGGCAGTCTTTAGGTCCAAGGGCCGAACAACGTCGATGCATATCCTTTCAAAAGAAGTCCCTACCACGGGGAGGGGAATCAGGGGCGCCTTGCGCTTCATCCCTGACTTCCGACTCAATTGGCAGGTGATGCACGGGGAATGTTGTGAGCCAGTCCCAGTAGGAAGACCCTGTAACATTGGGGGACCACCATCACATGAGCTGAACAAGCTAAGGAGGCTTAACATCATTGTAAAGAAAATTGTTCTCCCTGTATATCAGGTGACTCCCTGCTGCCTGGGCCTTGGCCTGTCACCACAGGCCCTCTAGGGAAGGTCATTCTCTCTGCGCCATGCAGAACTCTGCCTGAGTGGGCCCTACTTCTGTCCGCAAACCAGCCAGCTCAGTTAGAATACCCAAGGAGGCAATCTCTTCCCCTTTAGGTTCTGGGGAGGGACGCTCAGGTTCCGCTTCCTTCCAGAAAGTGGTTACTGTGGGGGCAGGTTTCCCACACCTCCTGCCTTTTCTCTTCTTGGCAGGGACCAGGCCATTGCTCCAGGCTCCAGGTCCTTCTGATCTCCATGGTGTGCTGCCATGGACTGGGTGGTCAGGTATGCCCAATGAGGTGATCCTAGCATCTCTCCATGGGACCTGAGCTCCACCTCTTTCCAGCAGGTGTGCTCCAGGTCATTACCTAGTAGACAATCCACAAGCATGGATGGGCTCACAGAAACTTTTAGAGTGCTGGAAACCCTGCACCTCTTCTAAGGGAACCAAAGTCACTGGCTCATAGCTTGTCTGGTTGTCAGCTGTTATGCTGACAATTACCCCTCCTGTTACTTTCAGCAAGTCCCACACAGTGGGTTTGCTGAGAGGTTTTCGGTGGCCATGCCCTCTTTCTCCTCCACACTGCAAACACGCCTCCTGGCACACTACTATCTGGGGGATAAAGTACCCTTGGCTCTTGAGGGTCCTTGTTGGCCAACTGCCCATCCTGTTACCTCCAGCAAGTCCACACATAGATTTTGCTGAGAGGTGTTCGGTGGCCACGCCCTCTTTCTCCTCTGCTCTGCAAACGCTCCTCCTGACACACTACTATTTGGGAGATGAAGTCCACTTTAGTCCTTTGCCCTTGAAAGGCCGTTTTTGGCTCCGGGACCACCATCCCCCGAGGCTAGACCTATATTTATTATTTCCCAGGCCAGTTTCGGAACCGAGGACCTCATCCCCCCGGGGCCTGGCCATATCTTTTTTTTTTTTAATTGGATGGGGGCCGAGTGGCTGCCCTCCAGGGCCATTTTTGGCTCCTGGGACCCCAACCCCTGGCATGACCATCTCATTGGGTACCGCAGGGGAGCCTGAAGCCCCAGCGGTCCCAGCCGGCTCCCACCTCTTGCGGGAGACGGCATTGCTTTTTACAGCCAGGGAGCTGCTGACATGCAGCTTCCTGGATGTAAAAAGCAAAGTGTACTCCGCTTTGAACAAGCAATAGCAAAATGCTCTCACTTGTTCAAAGCAAAGCACACTTGTTTGTTATGAGATGGCTGGAGCATTGCTCCCGTCATCCAATAGCAAACTGTAATGTCCCGGGGGTGTGCACCATAGGACATTGCTGAAGCCGGCCCTGGGGAGTGGAGGTCCCCAGGGCCATTTACGGCTCCAGGAGCGGGGCTACGCGACCCCCTTCCCAACTTAAAAATAGCCCCGGGGAAGTGGTGGTCCCTGGAGCAGCAGGGAGCATGTGCCCCCCCACCTTGAAGTTTACTAGATCCGGGGAGATGGCTCCGGCATGCATCATATTTGCACATAGCCCTGGGTAGGTGGCAGTCCCCAGGGCTGTGGGGGGATCACCTGGCCCCCCGCATTTTACACAATTTGCATCAGGGAGGTGGCGGGTCCCAGGGCTACATGGAGGGCTGAAGCCTCCCATGCATTATAATTCAAAGTAGCCCCAGGGAGGTGGCAGTTCCTGGGGCAGCGGGGGGCACGTGGGCCCCTTACATTTATGTATAGTAGCCTGGGGGAGGTGACCGGAGCTCCCACATGAATCATAGTTGCAAATAGCCCCAGGTAGGTGGCAGTCCCCGGGGGCTGCCAGGGTGGCCACCTGCCCCCCCATTTCACACAGTTAGCCCCAGGGAGATGGCGGACCCAGGGGCTGCGTGGGGGGGCTGGAACCCCACCATGCATTATAATTCAAAATAGCCCCGGGGAGGTGGCGGTGCAATGGGCCCTGCTCCTTTCCCTGGATTTCTGAATGCAGGCAAGACACTGCTGAAGCTGTTTTCAATATTCCTCTATTTTTTAGCGAAACAGCAAAAGAAGTGTTTTGGTAGTCACTGCCACCTTGTTCACATAGTGTCGTTGCCATCTTTGTTTACCATTTATTCTCTAGAGATGCTATGCAAGTCAGCAGAGAGACAGAAAAAATACTCCATATGTTTTATCGTTTTCAAATATGATTCCAAAAAAGTGCACAGTGCAAAATGTAAATTATATTAACATAGCTTAAATAATTCATTGATACATTTTAAAAATATATATATAATTTACTACAGGTCACCTCATGATTTGTTATTTCATTCCGATTGATTTTAAATCTTAAAAATCTTAGTGATTTACTTGGTTTCTTTCCAATTTTTTAATACTTCTAGCTATTGTGCAAAACAAGGCCTTTGATTCTTGATTATGAATTGGGATGTATTTCCTCAATAGTAAAAGGATTCCTGATGCTGCAGATTGGTTCATAGTAATTGTACTTTACAATACACTGCCATGTATAGCACCTTATGAGCTACATCAATACTATTTTTAATAGAAAATTGCTTTTACACAGCCATAAGGTACTGATTACTCGTCCTCAAACCCCAGTGCATATTTATTTTGATGTCAATTAAAACTCTATGATAGGATGCAATATCCTGGGATCCCATGTACAGCTTCCAATATACTAAGGCCAATGTTTTGATTTCTAGACCAGTGTCTGTGGATTATCAGTGAGAAATCTATTGTTCGAAATGCTGCCCTAATAGGTGACCTGGCTAAATCCAAAAATTAGTTATACGACGGGACGACCATTCCTCTTAAAAAGTGCTCATAGTAATACAACTAAATAAAAAAATTAAAAGAAAAAAACATGATTAAAAAAATATATAATGATTTTATCTGATCAGGTTTTGACACTCTACCATGGCTGCCCTGATGTGAGAGGAAGCCATATTCTAATATGTACAGGTGCACATACATATCCTCATCCAAATTCAAACCACTCTGCACTTTACTCTTCAACATGATTATATAGTGTGACTCCAGTTTCCTCAATTTTTGTTCCTTGTTGCCGCCTCACAAATTTCCGGGGACAGAATCTATCACATAATATACAAGATCTGTTGCCTTTCCCCCATGATTCTCATGTATGTGGCGAGCAACAAGATAGCTCTTATTGTCCCTGTCTATAGCCCTTAGGTGCTGTAGAATTCTGACATGCACCTTATGAATAGTACTGCCTACATATACCTTTGGGCAAGAGCATTGTAAAATATATACAACAAAGTCAGTCCTGCAATTATATGAGTTGCGTATTCTTAGCTGCGTGTTGTATGAAGGTGATGTGAATTCCCTAATGTTTTGGACAAATTTGCAAGCCTTTCAACTGTGGCTTTTTTTGGAAAACTCGGTCAGGTGTCAGGCACGTCTCTGCTCTAGTCATCCTTGGGCTACTAACACAAAGCTCACTTCGCATAGATTTAGCCTGTCTAAATGTGAGAAGTGGATTTTTTGTCAATGTTTTTCCAATTATTGGATTACTCTGAAGATATGACTTTCCTCACCTTCTGGTGGTAAGCACTATACCCTGTGGTCATTCTTACCTGACCCTGGCCCCTTGGCTTCCCACCTTGTTTGTTAAATAACAACATTGCTCCTGGTTTTGCTTTAGCTTATTCTCTAGCTATGTCTAATGTTTCCTGTTCATAGCCTCTAGCGAGGAATCTTTCATTGAATTCTGCCTGAACTTCCCTCAATTATGTTTTCTCGCTACAGTTCTATTGCATGCGGAGATTCTCCGCATACGGGATGCTGTTTTTAAGTTTTGGTGGGTGGAAGCTGTCCACATGAAGGATAGAATTCCCCGCAGTTTGCTCTCTGAATTTTTTGGTATGTATTTTGTTGTCTTTTACAAAGACCTCTAAGTCCAGAATATCCACCTCGCTCCGGCTGATGTTACTGGTAAAGGAGCGGTTCAAGTCATTACAATTTAACTTGTCAGCAAAATTCTTGGCGTAATTAGGTGTACTTTTCCATAAAATAAAAAGGATTGTTGATAAAACATACCCACAGGACCACATTTTCTGTCCATTCTGTGGCATATTTGACTGTAACCACCTGCTCCTCCCTCCAGCCCATATGCAAATTTGCATAACTGGGGGTGAAACAGGTACCCATAGCAGACCCGGTTACTTGTTTGTACAATTGTTTTGCGAATCTAAAGAAATTATTTTCTAAACACCATCTCTTCATTTGAAGAAGCATTAGTAGGTGTTGGCAAAGGTTTATGTATCTCATGCCCAGAAAATGCTTGGCTGCTTCAAGGCCGTCCTCATGTCTAATGCTCGTATATAATGCTGTGACGTCTAAGGTCATGAATACATATGACTCATCCCATGTTATGTCATATATTCTTTGCAAGAAGTCACTCATGTCTAGCAAGAGTGAGGGTAAGTTTCTGACATGCTCATGTAAGAAGTGGTCAATATACTTAGATGTTGTTTCAAATAGTACCCTTATTGCCGATATTATTGGCCAACCTTGTGGATTTTCAGCATTTTTATGTACTTTAGGAATCAAATACATGATTGGAACTGCAGAATGATCTATTTAATTTTTTTTATTAATCTTGTGTTAAAAGTTCCAACTTTCTCCATTTTGCCAATTCCATATTTAATCTCTCTATGATATCTTTGATATATCTCTGAGCGATTTTGCTATAGCATGCTTCATCATTCAATTGCAGGTAAGCCTCTGTTTTATACATTTCAAGGGTCCACAATACTATGTTCCCCCCTTTGTCTGATTGATGTACTACTATTTACTTTCTAGACTAATCTTTGTTATCACGTTTTGATAATCTTGTAAATGACAAATATTGTCCACTCTATGCCTATGGCTTGATCCCACTGATAGTCTCTTTAGGTCCGTAATTACCAAATCTGAAAAAATATCTAATGCATCCCTAAGCATCAGTTTTTAAAAAAAAGACTTTGGTTTAAATGGTGTTGCCATACTGCCTTATAAATCCACCTCTAGTGGATCCCCAGACTGGGCGGTGGTGCCATCCGCTTCCCTTTCTAGTTCGTTGAGATGCTGTAAGAGCTCCATATCCTCCACAGCCAAATTTCCAAATGGTACAGTTTCTTGAATGCTGCCAACCTGTCTTAATGTACTAGACAAAAAATACTTTTGGAGCCTTAATCCTCTCATGAATTTGAAAAAATCAATCCTTGTAATAATTAAAACTCATGGGTATGCAACATGATAGTCCCAATGAAAGTACAGTCTTTTCTACATGGGTTAATGTCATGTCTGTGAGGTTTATTACTGTTTTGGAATTTTCCAGAACTATTTTTTCTGACGTGTCTGTTTTGTTCTTGCTGTTTGATTTGTTTCCCCTGCGTTTGTATTTCCTTTTTCTTTTATCTTTTCAGCTTTCTCTTTTCTTTGAGGACGAGGTCTTATATTCTGAGTCTGATCTAATCTTAAAATATTGAGTTCCTGTACTACTTTTGGGGTTTTACCACTTGGTCCTATTCCTCCCGTGGCACCCTCCTCAGAATCCGTTTCTACCTCTGCACTGACTTCTGAGCAGGTTTCCACTGTTCGTTTTTGAGACGTTTTGCTCTTTCTCAGACATCTGTTGCCTTCTCATGTTGGGAAATCTGCGCGAAAAGGTATAGATCTGGCCCTGTTTGTAATCCATTTTATCTCTTATAAGTTTGGTGGTTTTCTGCTCTTTGACAACCTGCTCATGTTTCTGTAGCCGGATTGTCATCTCCATTTCATATATGGCAATTTCCTCCTTGTCTAGGTGCTGGCTCAATTTCTGCTGTAGTATCTCAGCTCTCGCAAGGATTTTCTCACAATCACTTTTTGCATATTTGATCAAGATTAACAGCATTCTTTTAGATGACTCTGAGCTGTTTTCTGCCCATTCCTTTAACATATTTTGATCCAGATTTTCATATGTAGGCGCAATCAATATACGCAGTCCTCTTGGAATGTGTATCACTTCTACATATTTTTTCAATGACTTATGCTCCCACCACCTTGAAATTTTATTTTTCCTTAGCTTCTCCAATTCTTGTAATTTTGTGCGCAAGTTCATTCCTGGGGACTGGATTCCCACCTGTCCTTTTTGTACACTCGTATTGATATTGATAGCATTTTCATCCAACATTTTCTCAGCTGCTTCCTCCCGCTCTTTCAGCCATTCGTTTGCCATTCCGCTACTGTTCCTTTTACCGACTTCAGCTTGCGCTGCGGTGTCACACACACAGCCGCCTCTCCCAATACCTGCCAATCACCGCACTCAGACTGCCATGGACGCCTACCTGTACACCCAAGCGCCCTCCAGCTCTTCAGCTGGCGGTTCCGACCACTGCTGCCAAGAGATAGGTTCAAATCAGCTCAAGGGGGGTTCTGCGCCTCTATTTCCTCATACACCTGCATTGCTGCTGGTGGGCGCGGTGCCCCTTAACAAAGGGTGTGTCAGAGACACGAGCCCGCACGCTCGTTTATAAATCAACTTCAACTCCTGCTCCTATCCCTGGATTTCCAAAAGCAGGCATCGACACTGCGGAAGCTGGTTTCAATATTCCTTTATTTTCTAGCAAAACAGCAAAAGAAGCATTTCGGTGGTCACTGCCACCTTGCTCACACAGTGTTGTTGCCATGTTTGTTTACCATTTAATCTCTCGAGATACTATGCAAGTCAGCAGAGAGATAGAAAAAATACTCCACATTTTTTATCTTATTCAAATATTTTTCCCAAAAAGTGCACAGTCCAAAATTGAAATTACATTCACATAGCTTAAATAATTCATTTGACATTTCAAAAATATATATAATTTGCAACAGGTGGCCTCATGATTTATTTTATTCTGACTCATTTAAAATCTTTAAAATCTTAGTGATTGACTTGGTTTCTTTCCAATTTTTGAATGCTTCGAGCTGCTGTTCAAAACAAGGCCTGTGATACATGATTATGAATTGAGATGTATTTCATCAATAATAAAAGGATTCATGATGCTGCAGATTGGTTCATAGTATCAGTACTTTACCATACATTGCCATATTTAGCACCTTATAAGCTACATCAATACTATGTTTAATAGACAATTGCCTTTTTACAGCCATAAGGTACTGATTACTCGCCATTAAACCCCAGTGGGGGTTTATTTTGAAATCAATTAAAACTCTATGGTAGGATGCAATATCCTGGGATCAAATATACTTAGTCCAATGTTTTGATCTGTAGATCAGTGCCTATATATATATATATATATATATATATATATATATATATATATATATATATATTACCTACTGGCGGTCGCCAGTAGGTAGTTATAGTTAGGACCCCTTTTCCATAGGAAAACCTCAACATTCTATTTTGAATAACTTTGGCGCCGGTCAATGAATCCTCGCGAATTTCTCAAAATAGGTGGGGCGCTACGCTCCGCTCCTACCCTGAAAGTCTCGGGGGGATTCGTCAAGCGGCGGCTGAGATAAAAGGGGGGTCCCAAAACGCGTTTTTCCCATGCATTTTTCCATAGGACCTTTAGAACGAGCTACAGCCCGAACGGCTGAACAGAATTACTAGAAATTTGGCAGAGAGGTAGTCCCTAGGTCAAGGAAGTGCCTTTTGTAGGTTTGGTGTAAATCTGTTCAGTAGATTCTGAGAAAATAGCCTTTAAATCAATATATATATCTGAGCCCGCTTACGGTACGCTTACCGTAAGCGTACGGTGGCGTGCGCGAGCGCGATTCTGATTGGCTCTTAGATCTTAGTAAACATTCGAATCGGCCGAAACCAGGAAGCGGCGGCCGGCATTTTGTCTCTCGCACTGAGTGTTGTTTATCAAACAAGATGGCCAAAAACATGTTACGGGGCTGTTTTGACAACTCCCTCCCACATAGTCATGTTGAGGGAGTCCCCAAACATCCCCCAAGAGCAAAAACGGTTTTATTTTTTTTTCGGCAATTTCGCCGAGTACGCTTACCGTACGCTTACCGTAAGCGTACGGTAAAAAAAAAAAAAAAAAAAAAACACTATCCACACTTACCCCACCCCCTGTGCTTTTGGTGGCCGTAGGCCACCAAATGTACAGGGCTTATTAATAGGTAAAAAAAACTTAATTTTGGCAACATGAAATTATAAAATCGAAATAAAAAAAACACTATCCACATTGACCCCACGCCCTGTGCTTTTGGTGGCCGAAGGCCACCAAATGTACAGGGCTTATTAAAGTTGATAAAAACCGCGCACGCCTCGAATGGCGTAAAGTAACTTAGCATTTAAAAAAACGTACAAATTCACTGAAAAAACCATAGGTTTCACACACGTTATAGTTAGGAATTAGCATTTAAAAAACCTTGCAAATTCACTGAAAAAACCATAGGTTTCACACATGTTATAGTTAGCGGAAATTTTACTGATAAAAAACCAGTGAAATTGCCCCGTTATAGTTAGTGCTGGCAACTATAACTCACGCGACCGCAATCTTCTGCTGATGACATATGTGTCTTTATGAAAAAAAGAATATTTGTAATATATGTATAGCTAAAAATGTATGGAAGAAGACATGGGCAAATAAGTGTCTAAATACAGTATTAGCATCAGCAGAGGATTGCGGTCGCGTGAGTTATAGTTGCCAGCACTAACTATAACGGGGCAATTTCACTGGTTTTTTATCAGTAAAATTTCCGCTAACTATAACATGTGTGAAACCTATGGTTTTTTCAGTGAATATATATATATATATATATATATATATATATATCCGGCTCACTTTTCCGTCACGCCCCTTCACTCGCGGTCGGGTGCTTTCTATGCGGCGACGGACACCGCACTTAGTCAAAGCTCCGGGTACAAAGGCACCAGCACTCACGGGTACAGTCGTCCAACTTTATTTATTTGGACCAGCTTACAGCAAAACGCGTTTCGGCTATCGCCTTCGTCAATTGCCAGAGGCATCAGCTTTTCAGTGGACATAAATACTCCATTACAACATAAACATCAACATAGGACTTACTTCAGTCCACCTTGGCGGCCATTACTAAACATGCAAACTTCATTCTCAATTGCAATACAATTCATGCCCTGAATGGGCCTTTCAATTGGTTGACATCACACCCTGGATGGGTATTGTCCTGTCATATGTTGAAAAACAATTTAAGTGATAATAATAATACTTAATAATCAGGAGCAAATATCAATACATAGATACTTCAAACTACAGGTGGACAGCCAACTCCTCCCCACTGTTAAGACCAAGTGGCATTTTGGTCTGTACATCAATAATATACCTGGATTCAAGTTTCCTTAATTGTAACTGTCTGTCACCCCCTCTAACATTTAATGGTACGTGATCCAGGCAGAAGAAGCTCAACAGTTCCCTGTTACTCTGGTGAAAAGATTCAAAGTGTCTTGCCACTGGATATGACACATCTCTGTTATTGATAGCCCTCATGTGTTCCAAAATGTGTACCTTGGTTGGGTGAATAGTGCTCCCTATGTAATATAAACCACAGGGGCAAACCAGACAGTAAACTGTGAAACTGGTGTTGCAATTCATTAGCTTGTTAATCTTTTTAGGGGACTGGAGACCTGGAACTTTATAGTGTGTTGTTTTCCTGCTGTTTCTACAAGCCCTGCATTTTAAGCATGGATAAAATCCTGTTATTCTCCCAAAAGGTGATGTTATCCTCTCTTTACTGCAATGGCTTTGTACTAGGTCATCACGTAGCGTTCTGGCTCTCCTGAATGTTAATGGTGGTGCCTTAGGTATATCTTTCCCTAAACGGAATCAGTTTTCAGGATATGCCAATTCCTTCTCAATATATTTCTGATGACCTGAGCATCCTCAGAATAATCAATAATTATCCTGAACTTGTTGTCAATCTTTCTTGCTGGTCTGATAATGTGATCCTCATCTTTAATCAAATCAAGTCTAGACTTCATTTCTGCTTTTCTCATAGCCTCATTTAGGATGTCCTGGTGGTAACCTCTCTGCCTGAACCTATTCATGCTTTCTCGTGCTGCCACTTGATAATCACTATCTAAGGAACAATTTCGCTTAATCCTGAGGAGTTCACCGTAAGGTATACTGCTTATAGTCTTCTCAAAATGACAACTTCAGGCATGCAATACGGAATTCCCCGCGGTCGGTTTTCTATGCAAACGAGTGCACAGTCTGCCTTCCATGGGGAACACCACTAGGTCCAAGTAGTTCACACACTTATTACTAATATCCCCTGTGAACCTGAGGTTTAGGTCATTGTTGTTGAGTATTTCAACAAAATCATTCGCCATTTGTTCAGTACCATTAAAAACAATGAACAAATCATCAATGTATCTTGTCCAACAAATGACTTTCTGAGTCCAACTTACATTGGTCTCCGCCCAGGCCACCTGCTCCTCCCACCAGCCCACGAACAAGTTCGCGTAGCTGGGGGCGAAGCAGGTCCCCATCGCGGTACCACGTATCTGTTTAAACAAGACATCCTGAAACAGAAAAATATTGTTATACAAGCAAAATCTCACGAACTCAATAATCATTGTATTATGTTCAGCCAAATTGATTGGTCGGTCATTCAAAAAATGTTGGACCGCCTGAATTCCTTGGTCATGATTGATGCTTGTGTATAGACTAGATATGTTGAGGGTCATCATTACAAAATTATTCTCCCAATGTACATTTTGTAAACCCACGGGGATAATAGCCACATATATAACTTTAAATTGGCAATATCGACTTATATTGCTTCTTTGTTTTAACACTTTACCTTGTTTTCTTTTATTTCATTTGAAACTTGACAAAGGCTGTTTCGGGCAAAATGCCTGGTTGTTTTTTGCACGATAAAACGTCTGTTTATCAGATTGGTGTGCCGCATCCTGTGTCCATCATTGTAATGGATTCATTTGAATATTACCTACTGGCGGTCGCCAGTAGGTAGTTATAGTTAGGACCACGTTTCCATAGGAAAACCTCAACATTCTATTTTGAATAACTTTGGCGCCGGTCGACGAATCCTCGCGAATTTCTCAAAATAGGTGGGGCGCTACGCTCCGCTCCTACCCTGAAAGTCTCGGGGGGATTCGTCAAGCGGGGGCTGAGATAAAAGGGGGGTCCCAAAACGCGTTTTTCCCATGCATTTTTCCATAGGACCTTTAGAACGAGCTACAGCCCGAATGGCTGAACAGAATTACTCAAAATTTGGCAGAGAGGTAGTCCCTAGGTCAAGGAAGTGCCTTTTGTAGGTTTGGTGTAAATCTGTTCAGTAGATTCTGAGAAAATAGCCTTTAAATCAATATATATATCTGAGCCAGCTTACGGTACGCTTACCGTACGCTTACGGTAAGCGTACGGTGGCGTGCGCGAGCGCGATTCTGATTGGCTCTTAGATCTTAGTAAACATTCGAATCGGCCGAAACCAGGAAGCGGCGGCCGCCATTTTGTCTCTCGCACTGAGAGAGATTTTTAAAATCGGAAGCCCAAAAACATGTAAAGGGGCTGTTTTGACAACTCCCTCCCACATAGTCATGTGGAGGGAGTCCCCAAACATCCCCCAAGTGCAAAAACGGTTTTATTTTTTTTTCGGCAATTTCGCGGGGTACGCTTACCGTACGCTTACGGTAAGCGTACGGTAAAAAAATAAAAATAAAAAAAACACTATCCACACTTACCCCACCCCCTGTGCTTTTGGTGGCCGAAGGCCACCAAATGTGCTGGGCTTATTACAATGGAAAAAAACACTATCCACACTTACCCCACCCCCTGTGCTTTTGGTGGCCGTAGGCCACCAAATGTACAGGGCTTATTATAAGGGAAAAAAACTTAGCATTTAAAAAACCGTACTAATTCACTGAAAAAACCATAGGTTTCACACACGTTATAGTTAGGAATTAGCATTTAAAAAACCTTGCAAATTCACTGAAAAAACCATAGGTTTCACACATGTTATAGTTAGTGGAAATTTTACTGATAAAAAACCAATGAAATTGCCCCGTTATAGTTAGCGCAGGCAACTATAACTCACGCGACCGCAATCCTCTGCTGATGAC
The DNA here is from genome assembly GCF_964204655.1 of Triturus cristatus. Taxonomy (NCBI): domain Eukaryota; kingdom Metazoa; phylum Chordata; class Amphibia; order Caudata; family Salamandridae; genus Triturus; species Triturus cristatus. Next base: position 439,969,121 of record NC_140582.1, on the reverse strand, counting down.
ATATGTGTCTTTATGAAAAAAAAATATTTGTAATATATGTATAGCTAAAAATGTATGGAAGAAGACATGGGCAAATAAGTGTCTAAATACAGTATTAGCATCAGCAGAGGATTGCGGTCGCGTGAGTTATAGTTGCCTGCGCTAACTATAACGGGGCAATTTCATTGGTTTTTTATCAGTAAAATTTCCACTAACTATAACATGTGTGAAACCTATGGTTTTTTCAGTGAATATATATATATATATATATATATATATATATATATATATATATATAACTATACCTACCTACTGGAAACCATATATATATATATATATATATATATATATATATATATATATATATATATATTACCTACTGGCGGTCGCCAGTAGGTAGTTATAGTTAGGACCACGTTTCCATAGGAAAACCTCAACATTCTATTTTGAATAACTTTGGCGCCGGTCGACGAATCCTCGCGAATTTCTCAAAATAGGTGGGGCGCTACGCTCCGCTCCTTCCCTGAAAGTCTCGGGGGGATCCGTCAAGCGGGGGCTGAGATAAAAGGGGGGTCCCAAAACGCGTTTTTCCCATGCATTTTTCCATAGGACCTTTAGAACGAGCTACAGCCCGAACGGCTGAACAGAATTACTCAAAATTTTGCAGAGAGGTAGTCCCTAGGTCAAGGAAGTGCCTTTTGTAGGTTTGGTGTAAATCTGTTCAGTAGATTCTGAGAAAATAGCCTTTAAATCAATATATATATCTGAGCCCGCTTACGGTACGCTTACCGTACGCTTACGGTAAGCGTACGGTGGCGTGCGCGAGCGCGATTCTGATTGGCTCTTAGATCTTAGTAAACATTCGAATCGGCCGAAACCAGGAAGAGGCGGCCGCCATTTTGTGTATTTCACTCTGAAAAAAAAGAGTGAAAACAAGGAAAGGGGGCAATGAGGAGAGTTACAGACCCCCTAACAATTGTAAGGGGGTCAAAGAAGGACAGAAAAGTACAAAAAAAACATTTATTGATTTTAAAAAAAATCACGGGGTACGCGTACGGTAAGCTTACGGTAAGCGTACGGTAAAAAAAATAAAAAAAAATAAATGAAAAGCAGATTTAAGAGTTTAGAAATTAGGGAGCTCTAAAAAGAGCTGTTGTGTTTATGAAGTCATTTTTTTAGTGGTACCTACAAGTAAGTACCGATGCAGAGTCTAAGGTTCAAGAGGAAGACTCTGTTCCCTTCATCATTGAAGTGCACACCATCTCCTCTATAAATGTCTTGCATGTCATAACGCAAGTTGTTGTGGTAAATGGCACCCATACCATAGTCACGGAGGAAAGCAGAAACAGATTTGTTGACGTGCTTTCTTGCTTTGTCAATCTGTGGACAGAAATGATTGGACCAGTTCCATTTTTGCCTTTGGCATATGTTGGAAAACACAAAGGCAGTTTTAGGGAAAAGTGTAAACAGTTGTGCAAAGGTGTCCTTCACAAGCATTTCCAGACCTACCCCAGTCAAAGTGCCTAGGTCATTGCCACCACAGTGCACTATTATGAGGTCAGGGTGTTGGATTTGAATGAAGGATTTCACCAATGGCATCAATTGGTGCCACTTTAACCCTCTCTGACCAATCCATTTAATGTCTACATTTGGCAAAGCAAGGTCTCTCACCATATCTGTTTTCTCTGCAAACTTTTCACTCCAGAAGACATAGCTGTGCCCTACAATCCACACTGTGAACATCTTCAAAGGAGAACTGGATGCACTCAGGAGGTGTCTTTCAGTAGAATGGCAATATGAAAAGAAAGACAGTTTGGAAATGGAGGCATACATATTTTTTTAAAACAAAAAGAACTGATTGGCTGTTTCATACCATTCCAGAATAAAAACTAGGCTGTATGTGAAAATTAATAGAAGCATGTTTTGTATTGGTACAAAAAAATGTGTAACCAAAGAACAGTACTATGGATTTGCTGTTAGGTTTGAAAAGTCAAGCACTCTTGCTCTGTGGAATTGAAACATTGTGTGTCGAACTTCTGACCTAACTGAACACAGCAGTGTTCCATGAGCTGTTGCTATGGTAGCAGGCAGAAGTCAAGTTGGGGGAAGGGTACTAGGCAGAAGTCAAGTTGGGGGAAGGGTACTTTTGGAAAAGGGTTCGTTTTCAACCAATAGAAATGTGTGAATACATGTGAAAAAAAGGGGGAAGCACTGAGATTTGAAACTTACATGTATATGTGTGGAAAAATAGAGGGAAAGTTTGCCATTATCTGGTTCTGCTGAGAGGAGAGAGGTGAACACAACAGAGATCCTGGCTCTGATAATCTGCTGTTTGAGTGTCACATTTCTTTCACAACTAACTAATTTTAAAGGTGAGTTTACAGTTTGAGAGGGGATGTATGTGGTAACTTAAGAAATGAATAATAGAAATGGGAATTGTTTTTGTTGTAGTTACACATGGTGGTTTCATAATGTGTCAGTGTGTAAAAGTGATTTACACTTGCCCCGAAAAAAAAAAAGAGCAGTAAGTGTGCTTTCAAATTGGCAAAGAAATTTCGTTTTGGGACTAATGTGAAAACATGACTCTGTGTGCATAGAAGAATTATAGGCAGAGATTTATTGCGTCTTGCTCTGGTGATTTCACAGTTGGATTAGATGGAAAGGGGGAGCGAATTATTGGGGGAAGAAGCAGAGGCTTAGCACACACCCATGTCCTTGCCGTGTATAGTCATGCACAGTATTTACAAGCCAGTGGGGTTTTCAGGTTTAAGTCTGTAATGCAAATACATTCAGCATCACTAAGGCTGGTTGCCCTTGCTGGAGTGTAGGCAGTCACAGAGAATGCACATGGTGGTGGTCTGAAAAAAAAACAGCTTGGACACGTGCAATTAAATAAATCAAAAATAGTGGTTTCATAATGTGTCAGTCTGTAAAAGTGATTTCAAATTGTAAAAAGAGATTTTCACTTGGCCCGAAAAAAAAAGAGCAGTAAGTGTGCATTCAAATTGGCAAAGAAATTTCGTTTTGGCACTAATGTGAAAACATGACTCTGTGTGCATAGAAGAATTATAGGCAGAGATTTATTGCGTCTTGCTCTGGTGATTTCACAGTTGCATTAGATGGAAAGGGGGAGCGAATTATTGGGGGAAGAAGCAGAGGCTTAGCACACACCCATGTCCTTGCCGTGTATAGTCATGCACAGTATTTACAAGCCAGTGGGGTTTTCAGGTTTAAGTCTGTAATGCAAATACATTCAGCATCACTAAGGCTGGTTGCCCTTGGTGGAGTGTAGGCAGTCACAGAGAATGCACATGGTGGTGGTCTGAAAAAAAAACAGCTTGGACACGTGCAATTAAATAAATCAAAAATAGTGGTTTCATAATGTGTCAGTCTGTAAAAGTGATTTCAAATTGTAAAAAGAGATTTTCACTTGGCCCGAAAAAAAAAAGAGCAGTAAGTGTGCTTTCAAATTGGCAAAGAAATTTCGTTTTGGGACTAATGTGAAAACATGACTCTGTGTGCATAGAAGAATTATAGGCAGAGATTTATTGCGTCTTGCTCTGGTGATTTCACAGTTGCATTAGATGGAAAGGGGGAGCGAATTATTGGGGGAAGAAGCAGAGGCTTAGCACACACCCATGTCCTTGCCGTGTATAGTCATGCACAGTATTTACAAGCCAGTGGGGTTTTCAGGTTTAAGTCTGTAATGCAAATACATTCAGCATCACTATGGCTGGTTGCCCTTGGTGGAGTGTAGGCAGTCACAGAGAATGCACATGGTGGTGGTCTGAAAAAAAAACAGCTTGGACACGTGCAATTAAATAAATCAAAAATAGTGGTTTCATAATGTGTCAGTCTGTAAAAGTGATTTCAAATTGTAAAAAGAGATTTTCACTTGGCCCGAAAAAAAAAAGAGCAGTAAGTGTGCTTTCAAATTGGCAAAGAAATTTCGTTTTGGGACTAATGTGAAAACATGACTCTGTGTGCATAGAAGAATTATAGGCAGAGATTTATTGCGTCTTGCTCTGGTGATTTCACAGTTGCATTAGATGGAAAGGGGGAGCGAATTTTTGGGGGAAGAAGCAGAGGCTTAGCACACACCCATGTCCTTGCCGTGTATAGTCATGCACAGTATTTACAAGCCAGTGGGGTTTTCAGGTTTAAGTCTGTAATGCAAATACATTCAGCATCACTAAGGCTGGTTGCCCTTGCTGGAGTGTAGGCAGTCACAGAGAATGCACATGGTGGTGGTCTGAAAAAAAAACAGCTTGGACACGTGCAATTAAATAAATCAAAAATAGGGGTTTCATAATGTGTCAGTCTGTAAAAGTGATTTCAAATTGTAAAAAGAGATTTTCACTTGGCCCGAAAAAAAAAGAGCAGTAAGTGTGCTTTGAAATTGGCAAAGAAATTTCGTTTTGGCACTAATGTGAAAACATGACTCTGTGTGCATAGAAGAATTATAGGCAGAGATTTATTGCGTCTTGCTCTGGTGATTTCACAGTTGCATTAGATGGAAAGGGGGAGCGAATTTTTGGGGGAAGAAGCAGAGGCTTAGCACACACCCATGTCCTTGCCGTGTATAGTCATGCACAGTATTTACAAGCCAGTGGGGTTTTCAGGTTTAAGTCTGTAATGCAAATACATTCAGCATCACTAAGGCTGGTTGCCCTTGCTGGAGTGTAGGCAGTCACAGAGAATGCACATGGTGGTGGTCTGAAAAAAAAACAGCTTGGACACGTGCAATTAAATAAATCAAAAATAGTGGTTTCATAATGTGTCAGTCTGTAAAAGTGATTTCAAATTGTAAAAAGAGATTTTCACTTGGCCCGAAAAAAAAAGAGCAGTAAGTGTGCTTTGAAATTGGCAAAGAAATTTCGTTTTGGCACTAATGTGAAAACATGACTCTGTGTGCATAGAAGAATTATAGGCAGAGATTTATTGCGTCTTGCTCTGGTGATTTCACAGTTGCATTAGATGGAAAGGGGGAGCGAATTATTGGGGGAAGAAGCAGAGGCTTAGCACACACCCATGTCCTTGCCGTGTATAGTCATGCACAGTATTTACAAGCCAGTGGGGTTTTCAGGTTTAAGTCTGTAATGCAAATACATTCAGCATCACTATGGCTGGTTGCCCTTGGTGGAGTGTAGGCAGTCACAGAGAATGCACATGGTGGTGGTCTGAAAAAAAAACAGCTTGGACACGTGCAATTAAATAAATCAAAAATAGTGGTTTCATAATGTGTCAGTCTGTAAAAGTGATTTCAAATTGTAAAAAGAGATTTTCACTTGGCCCGAAAAAAAAAAGAGCAGTAAGTGTGCTTTCAAATTGGCAAAGAAATTTCGTTTTGGGACTAATGTGAAAACATGACTCTGTGTGCATAGAAGAATTATAGGCAGAGATTTATTGCGTCTTGCTCTGGTGATTTCACAGTTGCATTAGATGGAAAGGGGGAGCGAATTTTTGGGGGAAGAAGCAGAGGCTTAGCACACACCCATGTCCTTGCCGTGTATAGTCATGCACAGTATTTACAAGCCAGTGGGGTTTTCAGGTTTAAGTCTGTAATGCAAATACATTCAGCATCACTAAGGCTGGTTGCCCTTGCTGGAGTGTAGGCAGTCACAGAGAATGCACATGGTGGTGGTCTGAAAAAAAAACAGCTTGGACACGTGCAATTAAATAAATCAAAAATAGTGGTTTCATAATGTGTCAGTCTGTAAAAGTGATTTCAAATTGTAAAAAGAGATTTTCACTTGGCCCGAAAAAAAAAAGAGCAGTAAGTGTGCTTTCAAATTGGCAAAGAAATTTCGTTTTGGGACTAATGTGAAAACATGACTCTGTGTGCATAGAAGAATTATAGGCAGAGATTTATTGCGTCTTGCTCTGGTGATTTCACAGTTGCATTAGATGGAAAGGGGGAGCGAATTTTTGGGGGAAGAAGCAGAGGCTTAGCACACACCCATGTCCTTGCCGTGTATAGTCATGCACAGTATTTACAAGCCAGTGGGGTTTTCAGGTTTAAGTCTGTAATGCAAATACATTCAGCATCACTAAGGCTGGTTGCCCTTGCTGGAGTGTAGGCAGTCACAGAGAATGCACATGGTGGTGGTCTGAAAAAAAAACAGCTTGGACACGTGCAATTAAATAAATCAAAAATAGTGGTTTCATAATGTGTCAGTCTGTAAAAGTGATTTCAAATTGTAAAAAGAGATTTTCACTTGGCCCGAAAAAAAAAGAGCAGTAAGTGTGCTTTAAAATTGGCAAAGAAATTTCGTTTTGGCACTAATGTGAAAACATGACTCTGTGTGCATAGAAGAATTATAGGCAGAGATTTATTGCGTCTTGCTCTGGTGATTTCACAGTTGCATTAGATGGAAAGGGGGAGCGAATTTTTGGGGGAAGAAGCAGAGGCTTAGCACACACCCATGTCCTTGCCGTGTATAGTCATGCACAGTATTTACAAGCCAGTGGGGTTTTCAGGTTTAAGTCTGTAATGCAAATACATTCAGCATCACTAAGGCTGGTTGCCCTTGCTGGAGTGTAGGCAGTCACAGAGAATGCACATGGTGGTGGTCTGAAAAAAAAACAGCTTGGACACGTGCAATTAAATAAATCAAAAATAGTGGTTTCATAATGTGTCAGTCTGTAAAAGTGATTTCAAATTGTAAAAAGAGATTTTCACTTGGCCCGAAAAAAAAAGAGCAGTAAGTGTGCTTTGAAATTGGCAAAGAAATTTCGTTTTGGCACTAATGTGAAAACATGACTCTGTGTGCATAGAAGAATTATAGGCAGAGATTTATTGCGTCTTGCTCTGGTGATTTCACAGTTGCATTAGATGGAAAGGGGGAGCGAATTATTGGGGGAAGAAGCAGAGGCTTAGCACACACCCATGTCCTTGCCGTGTATAGTCATGCACAGTATTTACAAGCCAGTGGGGTTTTCAGGTTTAAGTCTGTAATGCAAATACATTCAGCATCACTAAGGCTGGTTGCCCTTGCTGGAGTGTAGGCAGTCACAGAGAATGCACATGGTGGTGGTCTGAAAAAAAAACAGCTTGGACACGTGCAATTAAATAAATCAAAAATAGTGGTTTCATAATGTGTCAGTCTGTAAAAGTGATTTCAAATTGTAAAAAGAGATTTTCACTTGGCCCGAAAAAAAAAAGAGCAGTAAGTGTGCTTTCAAATTGGCAAAGAAATTTCGTTTTGGGACTAATGTGAAAACATGACTCTGTGTGCATAGAAGAATTATAGGCAGAGATTTATTGCGTCTTGCTCTGGTGATTTCACAGTTGCATTAGATGGAAAGGGGGAGCGAATTTTTGGGGGAAGAAGCAGAGGCTTAGCACACACCCATGTCCTTGCCGTGTATAGTCATGCACAGTATTTACAAGCCAGTGGGGTTTTCAGGTTTAAGTCTGTAATGCAAATACATTCAGCATCACTAAGGCTGGTTGCCCTTGCTGGAGTGTAGGCAGTCACAGAGAATGCACATGGTGGTGGTCTGAAAAAAAAACAGCTTGGACACGTGCAATTAAATAAATCAAAAATAGTGGTTTCATAATGTGTCAGTCTGTAAAAGTGATTTCAAATTGTAAAAAGAGATTTTCACTTGGCCCGAAAAAAAAAGAGCAGTAAGTGTGCTTTGAAATTGGCAAAGAAATTTCGTTTTGGCACTAATGTGAAAACATGACTCTGTGTGCATAGAAGAATTATAGGCAGAGATTTATTGCGTCTTGCTCTGGTGATTTCACAGTTGCATTAGATGGAAAGGGGGAGCGAATTATTGGGGGAAGAAGCAGAGGCTTAGCACACACCCATGTCCTTGCCGTGTATAGTCATGCACAGTATTTACAAGCCAGTGGGGTTTTCTGGTTTAAGTCTGTAATGCAAATACATTCAGCATCACTAAGGCTGGTTGCCCTTGGTGGAGTGTAGCACTGTGGACATGGGCTTTTTATAAAATCTGAAAAGTGGTTTCATAATGTGACAGTTTGTAAAAGAGATTTTCACTTGCCCAAAAAAAAGAGCAGTTTGTGTGCATTCAAATTGGCAAAGAAATTTCGTTTTGTGACTATTGTGAAAAGAAATGTAGTAATATATTTAAATACAATAACAGATTTTTTTTTTAGTTTTTTTCAGGTATTGCTGAAGAACAGTGAACAAAATTTAAGATGCCTACAAAATCTCGAGTTCAAAAAACGCTAAAAAAAAAACTATATTTGAAGACAACTGGAGGACCAAAGTTAGTAGAAGATGCTGATGTTGGGAAAAAGAAAAAATCTTCTGGTAAGCAAAAAAAACAATTTCTAAACAAAATATTCAAAACAAAGAAAAATGTACAAAATGTCTGTTCTCGGAAAAATGTAACAAAACATAGAGAACAGCAAAAAATTGAGAATTTTGTTAATGCAAATATACCTTCTGCAATTGAAAAGTTTAACATAAACAGAAAAACAGCATTTAAAGAGATACGTAGAAAAATGTTTCAGAGAAGAGTTATGTCCAATTTGATAAAGGATATAAAGAAATATAAGCAAAAGGCTAAATATTACAAGAGAAAAAAAGAAATTGAAGCCATTGCAGCAAAAGCATTAGAATTAAAAAGGAAACTATTCATATTAATTTTGAATAGGATGCGTACATTAGATAAAATGGTTAATGTACTGAAATCACAAAGCAAAAGCAAAAGAGTAGTGAACAGAACAAACTTTTGTAAAGTGTTTTTAGGAAAGTGGATGCATAGTTCAAGTAGTGAACCTTTTTTTAATGAAGAGAGCTATTTTCAAAGTAATAGTTTGCTGCATGCAGTTGACACCAGAGGTCGTTCATACGAAGTAAAAAATGGTTGCATAATGGAGAAGGAGATAATGGTTCCAAGAGATGAGGTACAAGTGATGGCAGATGAGGCAATGGGGAGACGTCCTAAAGCCCCAGTGTACACTTGGAATTGTAGTAGTATTTGCACTGTGCGTCAGGAATCTATTGACAGATTTCGAGAGTTTCTAAGAGAATATAGTAAAAAAAGTGTAAAACAAAAGATTAAGGTGCTTCAAAGTCTGGATCCATGCAGAGTGAGAGAGAATACTGGTTTGCAGGGTCATTCTCTTGCTTGTCTATCTAGAAAAGTGTGCAATAGTGTTTTCCATCATTTTAGGATGCTGGCTGTTCATCATACTGGAATGAGAAAGTTTGTGAGACGGTTGTATTTTGCCAAAAGTCCAGCAATAAAGTTAAATGAATTGAATAGGGCTCTGTTCCGAGGAACGGTATCAGATGTAGAGAAGGTTGTTGATGAAATTCAGTTTTGTTACTTTGGTCCTGAACAAAACAGTGCAGAGAAGGACACAGTAAATGAGGCAGAAGTGGAAGACAATGTAGAACCCTCTGTAAGTAACACATTTAATGATCACATAACAAAATTTGCAATAGTCTCTAATGAAAGACCAAATTTTACTTGTATTTGTTGCCGCAGAACTCATTATAGAAAACAAACTAGGAATGTTGATCTCTACAGAAAGAGTGAAAATGAAGATAATTATAAGTGGAAGGATTTTGCCACATATATATTTCTAGAAAATTGTTTTGAATTGGGTGAAGATCAGCGTATTTGTAAATACTGTTATAACAAGTTAGAGGAAAATAGAATGCCGACCAGAGCTGTACATAATAATTTAGAATTGGATGCTATTCCTGCTGAACTTTCTGAATTAAATACATATGAGTCTATACTCATTCAATGTGTTCATCCGTTCCAGACCATAGTACGTATGGAGCCCAAAACTGGTAAATTACCTCCTTCAGATTTACTGAGAGGTTTAAAAGGTAGAGTGGTGTATTTGCCCTTGGATTTGAAAAAAAATATGGAAACTATTGATGCGGATACTTTGGAAACTGAACCATTAATTATTCTGGTTAATGGTGTACCTACAAAGAATAAGAAGATTTGGCAGGAGCTGGTAGATGTGCGGAAAGTACAAAGAGCAAATTTGTATTTGAAAAAAAATAACAAATGGTATGAATCAATTTATATAGAAGAAGAAGAAGAAGAAGAAGATTTACAAGGAGACACAGAAACACCAACTGGACAAATTGAAAAAGTGGACAAGTCAAAGGAAGAAGAAATTTATGAACATTTTAGCATACATCCTCTCCATTCGAAAGAAGTTATGGGAGACAATTTTGATCTCTTTCAGATGAAGAAAGCAAAAGGAAATCCCGTGAGTGTATGGGAGGAGAGCTTGGAAGCTCGATGTTTTCCCCAGCTGTTTCCTAAAGGAAAAGGAGGACGATACGATGAACGTCCAGAACAGATTCCAGCTTCAGAGTATCGAACTACAAGACTATATGCTGAAGATCCCAGATTTCGACAAAGTATTCCTTATTTGTTCCATCTTTTATTTGAAAGCGACTTGTCTGCACTGTCTTATGCAGTAAATCACATTTTAAAAAGTGGAGTACATTTACAAAATGTGTCTGCAAAGGATTTTATGGAGAAAGTGCAGCACCGAGATGATCATTTGGAAACACAACTGATCAATCTGATGGCTTGTCAGCGTGGGACAAATGAATATTGGTACCGACGCCATGGTGAACTAAAATGCATGTTACGCAATTTAGGAACACCAACATGGTTCCTTACCCTAAGCTGTGCCGAGTACGCTTGGGATGATTTACTGGATTTTCTACGAGAGGCCAATTCAAACATTAAAAACATCGAATACAAGACAGCAGGAGAACTGTGCTCATTGGATCCGGTTAATGTTTGCAGATATTTCAATCATAGATTTGAGGCTATGATATCCTTCATCTGCAATAAAAAAAATCCACCCCTTGGAGAAGTAGTGGATTTCTTTTGGAGAAAAGAGTACCAGGCAAGAGGTGCTCCTCATATTCATATGCTGCTGTGGATCAAGGATGCCCCAAAGTTTGGAACAGATACTGATGAAGCAGTGTTATCTTACATTGAAGAATATGCAACATGTGCTATACCTAAAAGCACAGAAGAGAACAAGTTAAAGGAGCAAGTTCTACGTTTCCAAAGTCATCGGTGTGGAAAATACTGTCGACGGAAATACAAGAGCAAAGAAAAATACTACACTAAATGTCGATTTGGATTTCCTAGACCTATTCTTTCAAATGGAAGAGTCAACAGTTTTATGTCAGCTGTGAGACATACTATCACAAGAAAATCACCTAAGAATACCTACAACCTTAAAAGAAAAGAAGAATCAAAAAATATAAATGACTACAACCCAGTCATTTTATCCATGTGGAACGCTAACATGGATATACAGTATGTTGCTGACAATTCCATTGCTGTTGCTCGATATGTAACGTCTTACATTACGAAATCAGAAAAAACAGAATTGAAGGAAATGTGGGAAGAGATTTCTCACGAGAAGACTGTCAGTAAGAAGCTGTACAGTTTCAGTTTGAAGATGTTATCGCATCGAGAAATTGGATCCTACGAATGTTCAGATAGGTTATCTTCTGCAAGTCTCTACTCGAAGTCAAGAAGAATAATTTGGGCAAGTTTAGGCCTTGCAGCAATGAGAAATCGGGTACTGAAATCTGTTGGAGAAATTGAATATTTGGCTGAGAATGACCCAGAAAGTACAGATATATTGAAAATAAACATGTTGGACACATATTATCCCAAGAGAAGTCATCATCTGGAGAACATGTGTCTGTATGAAGTGTTACAGAACTACATTTATTCACGGAAAGCTGCAGAAGACATCAACAGTGGAAAATATAAAGTTGTTGGTGAAGAAGGATGTTTGGTGAAGCAAACCAAAGGAAGTTTGATAAATCACCGGAAGCTGAGTTGCGACACTACCGACAAGAAAGAATGTTACTACTTGGCTCTTTTACAGTTGTTTAAACCATGGCGTACAGAGGATGAACTACTGGGAGAATTCCAGAGCTATGAAGATTCTTTTAATGCTTGCAAAGACAGCATACAATGCAGTACATTCTCAACTTATCTGCAAATGTTAAATGAAGAAATTGAACAGGAAACTACAATTGCAGCAGAAATAGCTAGAGACAGTTCTCAGGACAGCCAAAGTTCAGGAACATACAGTCAAGATCCCCTAGGACAACCAATCGTTGAAAATGAAGCATCAATAGCCATGAATGAAGTGGAAACGGCTATGAATCAAGGTCAAGAAGAATTTATAGACTTAGAAAATTTGGAAAGACAACTGAATCAAGAGCAGCAACAAATTTATGAAGAGATCAAAAACAAAATTGATCACGGATTTCTACATATCAAAAAAGAGTGCTCATGCACATCATTTCATCCAATCAGGATGTATGTAAGCGGACAAGCTGGCACTGGAAAAAGTTTCCTAATTAAAGTCATCAGAAGCTACCTAAAGCAAAAAACGGATTCTACTTTGTCTTGTGTGGTTACTGCTCCAACTGGGTTAGCAGCATATAACATAAAAGGAATCACCTTACATCGTTTGCTAATGTTACCAGTGGAGCATGAGAACAAAATACAATTCAACAAGCTAACTGGAGAAGCATCCTTGGAAGTTTCAAGAGTATTGAAGAAGATGCAAGTTCTCATTATTGATGAGGTGAGCATGGTATCAAACTTAATGCTTGCCTTTGTGCATTTAAGAATGCAGCAAATTTTGAAGACAGACTATGACGTGTTATTTGGTGGAAAACACGTCATAGTTTTTGGGGATCTTTTGCAACTTACTCCAGTTAAAGGACAACCAGTGTTTAATACTGTGACACATGAAGACACAAAGAAGTCATTGGGAAGCATTGGAAATACAAATATTTGGTCCTTCTTTGAGTACAAGGAACTTACAACTAATATGAGGCAAGCAAACGATGAAGAATATGGAAGTATTCTGAAAGATATCAGGATTGGACTACTCACAGAAGTTGGGAAAAAAGCATTACAGAGTCGGCTGCTACATAATTTATTTCCAAAGGAAGAAATAGTTGCAGAGAAAATATACAAGAATATTGCAGAAAACAAAAGTGTCATCTGCTTAATGCCAACTCTACGTGAATGTTCAATATTTAATGAGGAGCTTTTGAAATTGGAAAAGGAAGACATCAGGAAATTGGAAGCAGTGGACAAAATTGAGGATGGAAGAATTACTGTCACAGTAACAGGCAAACTGAAAAATAAATTGGACTCACTAGAGAAGAACATCTCCAAAACAGCAGGATTAGAAAAAAATCTATATGTTTGCATGAACTGTAGAGTGTTTTTAAGGAGAAATTTGGATGTTGAGAAAGGCTTAGTGAATGGAGCGATGGGAAGAGTTGTGGGTTTTATTAATTATCAGAAAAAAGAAGGAATTGAATGTTTAAAAATAAAATTTGATCAGATAGAAGAAGTTAAAGATATTTGTCGTTGTACAGTTCGTTTTATGCTTGTGAAAGACTTATATGTACGTAGGAAGCAGTTTCCGTTTTCACTAGCATATGCTGTAACTATCCACAAGTCTCAAGGATTGACTGTAGATTGTGCATTTGTGAACATTGGTTCAACTGTGTTCAAAGAAGGTATGGCATATGTAGCTTTGTCACGAGTCAAAACATTATCAGGTTTATTCATGATAGACTTTGATGACTCAAAAGTTAGTGCTGATACAAACTGTGTAAAGGAGTATAATAGATTAAGAAGAAGCTATGCTCCTCATTTAGGTCAGTATCCTGTGTTGGAGAAACGTGTAGTTTCTCGTAAAAGGAGAAATGAGAATATCTGTAATGAAGATATAGAGAAGAGGAAAAAAAAGAGGAGTGATGTAATTGCAAGCAAAAAGAAAAAGGAAAATGAAGAACAGGTTGTAGGATGTCATTTTGAAAATAGCTCTGGTGTCAACTGCTACGCAAATGTAGTGCTGAATGTTGCATTTTATCTGGAAAGTTTGCAAGAGCAGATAATAGTAAATCAGGGAAAAAGATTCTGTTCAGAGCTGAGTCTCCTTTTTCAAAAGCTGAGTAAAGATAAAACTCAAATAGAAAGTGCTACTGACATTAGAAAACTTTTAGATGTATGTTCAGGACGAACACAGTTTTCTCAAAATGAACAGCAAGATGCACACGAATTTTTGATGTATTTTCTTCAGGTAGTGGAAGAAGAAGGAGTTCCCATTGACATTTTTTTTGGTCTCTCTTATAAATGGGAACATAGTTGTGATAATTGTTATAATATATGTGGCTCTATTGTTGATAATGAAAGGTTTATTTATTTGACATTGCCAGAGAGTAAAACAGTCACTTTTGCAAAATTAGTTAAAGATGCTAATCATAGCATGAAATGTGGTGAGTGTAATTCTGACATGTTATCAACATTAATTTTAAGGGAATACGGACAGTATGTAATTTTAATGATGCAACGATGTAGAGCTGATGGATCAAAATTGGATACTTTAATAAAGAAGTTTACAGGACAGCAATTATCAATTTCAGGAAAAACTTTTGTAACTGTTGCAATAATTTTCCATGATGGACCTACTGTTACTTCTGGACATTACACAGTTTATCTAAAATGTGAAAAAGGCTGGACACTGTGTAATGATTCCCAATTGATTTTCAAACAACGTTTGCCTTTTGATTTAGCAAATTCCTATCTAATCTTCCTGAAACCTAAATTTTAGAGAGACTTGGCAAGATCTGGACAAAACAATTTTACCATTTTACTGGATTACCATTGCAATTTTGTAGAAAAAATATTTTTAAAATTATCATTTGGCCTAAAGGAAAGATAACCAATTGTAATGTGGACTTTTTTAATTTTTAATGCAATTTTGAAAAACCAATAATTTAGAGATAATCGGTAACTTCTGCACATTTTAAATTTTGGAATGCTATTGGACTGCCATTGGAATTTTTTTCTAAAATGATTTAAAAAATTACTATTTGGCCATGTGGAAAAGTAAGCAATTCTATTGTGGACTAAATAAATTATTCAAAAAATTTTCGTGAACCAAAATGTTACAGAGAATCGGTGAGATCTGGACAGATTAAACTTTAGAATTTTAATGGATTTCCCTTGGAAATTTATTCCAGGAAAAAAAAAAAAATACTATTTGGCCTAAAGGAAATAAAATCAGATGTATTTTGGAGTTATTTGAGATATAATATTGTGCTTATACTTCTCAAACAAACATATCAGACGGTATTTTAAAGAAAAAAGTATTGTTTTTAGATGATATTCTTTTAGAATAATATGCATTTCTGTAATGATAAGTTTAAGTGAGAAGAGATTCTGGGCTTTTTTAATACAATCTTTGAGATTGTTAATTTTTTTTGCCCGCTGTAAAATGATGAATGCAATTGCTTTCACAATTTATAGTGAAATGCAATATATTCTGAAAACAGCAAAAATAAGGCAAAAATATTTTTTGGTAAAAAATGTAAATATGTGTACTGTATTATAAAATGGTTTAAAAATATTAATACTTTTTTCTTTATTTTCAGATCGATATAGAAAATTTTCGGAAACTACAACCATTTTAAAAACTATTTTTTAAAAAAACAAATGAATAAATATTTTTTTGAGTGAGTATGGTAAGTCAATAATAATAATTGTAGTCTCTCAAGGACCTTGTAATGTGATAAATGATTTTTAGTGTTTTTTTTAAAAAATAAAAAAAAAGGTACGCTTACCGTACGCGTACGGTAAAAAAAAAATAAAAAAAAGTTTTTAAAAACATGTAAAAAAAAGATGAAAGATAAGGTTGGCTCTTAAAAGAACCGTTGTGTTCATGCAGGGACAGAGGAAAGGAAGCATGGGAAAATCATTCAAAGCTACAAATGTGCTGATCTATTTTGTTGTTCACTAGGGAAACACTGGTCTCCCTATGACAAATTAGACCTTTACAAAATGTGCAATGAATATCAACCTTCCGAAATCGAAGGTTCATTTCCAGAGGGCCAGCAAAAGGAGATTCTCCCCCCACAGATGAAGGGCTCACCTGACCTGCAGAAGAAGGAGTAAGCTCTGCAGATGATGGTCCAGGCTGAGCTGCTGTGGATGTACTGGCTCGTCTTTCTGAAGAGTTACCTCCAAAAAGATGACCATGTGTCCTTCTGTGTACATCCTGGAGGTGTCTCTTCATGGTGTGATTCCCAAAGGAATACTTCCTGTCAGGATTACCTCTAGAAAGTACACGCTTACACAGCCTGCAAGTAACTAAGGGTGCATTCACCTTTTGCTGGCCTTCTGGAAAAGTAAAATAATCCCAAACATAAGAAGGCTTTACTTTCCTCGCTCTCTGCCTCAAGACAGTGCTGCTGGTGCTAGCCTCACTCTCAGAAGGGCTCTGCTGTTCTGCCATCGTATCCCAAAGACAAACCAGCTCCTTCTCCTAAGGGATCACAAGCAGAAATGAGGGGAATGGGTGTGGTGTAGGAGAGTTCTAGAACTGAAAGTACTTTCAACCAATCAAAAGTTGTGTTTCATGATCACATGACCTACCGTACGCTTACGGTACGCTTACGGTGCGCTTACGGCAAAAGTACGCATGCGCGTAAAAAAGACACGCGCTTCCGCGCATGCGCATAACAGTCACTCACCGGCACTTCCGCGTAACGTGCGCTTGTGGCGTAAGCGCGCACGCGTCCCACGCGCAGTACGCGCGGCTACGCAAAGTACGTAACTATACGCAAGCAGCGTAGATAGATTACGGACGTTGCGTAAACCGTACGCTTACCGTGAGCTTACGGTACGCGTACTATAAAAAAAAAAAAAAAAAAAAAATCTGGAAAAAATTTTTACATGTTTATTTTAAAAAATATATATAAAAAAAATATTTAAGGATTTTAAAAATTTAAGCATAGTCTTTATAAAAGGTAAGAAAATAAAATTAAAAATATGTTTGAAAAAAATGAAGAATAAAAAAAAAAAATAGCATTTAAAAAACCTTGCAAATTCACTGAAAAAACCATGGGTTTCACACACGTTATAGTTAGGAATTAGCATTTAAAAAACCTTGCAAATTCACTGAAAAAACCATGGGTTTCACACACGTTATAGTTAGGAATTAGCATTTAAAAAACCTTAGAAATTCACTGAAAAAACCATAGGTTTCACACACGTTATAGTTAGGAATTAGCATTTAAAAAACCTTAGAAATTCAGTGAAAAAACCATAGGTTTCACACATGTTATAGTTAGCTGGACATTTTACTCGTAAAAAACCAATGAAATTGCCCCGTTATAGTTAGTTCAGCTAACTATAACTCGCGCGCCCGCAATGCACTGCTGATGACGTCACATATTACATCACTCATGACATGGTCAGTGACATCACTCATGACATCACTGATGACATCTCAAATGACATCACTGATGACATCATCCAGTGAATGTGTGTTTTTCTGAAAATTAAATATGTTTTATATATGTATATCTCAAGGTCGATGGAAGAATAAATGGGTATATAAGTGTCTAAATGGATGATTTGTTTTTGAAAAATTGATTGTGTAACTGACTGATTAAGTGTATCTCTCACTTTGTGTATAAGTGGCTGCATGGGTTGGTGAGTAGCTACATGGGTGTCTATATAGGTTATTAGTTGTTTTTTTGAGTATCAGTCTGAGTGTCTGTATGGTTCGGTGGGGGGTATTACGTAGTGCATAGGTGCATGAATGAGTGACTCACTGTTTGTATGTGTTGAAGACAGCATGTGTGCAGGACTGTATGGGTGGATGAGTGTGTGCATGGGTGTGTTAGTGAGTGATAGACTGTCTCAATAGTGTCTTTATGAGTAACTACATATGTTTTAAACCAGTATATGTGACTATTGGTGTATATAAGTGAGTGTATGTGAGAGTGAGAGATTGAAAGAGTTCCTGTATGAATAAGTATGTGTTTCTATAAGTGATTGTTTAAAAGACTAAGTATGTGTAAGTTTCCGTAGAAGTAAGTGTGGTGTGTATAACTGTATATGCAGGTGAATGTATGTTTGATTCTTTATTAGCATGAGTGACTATGTGTGTGAGTAACTCTATGGATGAGTGGCATTATGTAACAGGATGTATAGGTGTATGAGTACATATGATGAGTGAGTACATGTATGAGTGACTGTATAGGACTGTTGGTGAATGAGTGGATGTGTATGTGGATCTTAGAATTACTGAAGAGGTTGTTGTAACTGGTATTGGTATGTCCATTGTTTTGAAATTTTTAGTCTCTATTTTTGAATGTGTGTATCAAAGCTTATATTAAGGTGAGAGGAGGTCTGCCACTCTATCACAAGGATGATGTCATCAGTGATGTCATCAGTGATGTCATTTGAGATGTCATCAGTGATGTCATGAGTGATGTCACTGACCATGTCATGAGTGATGTAATATGTGACGTCATCAGCAGTGCATTGCGGGCGCGCGAGTTATAGTTAGCTGAACTAACTATAACGGGGCAATTTCATTGGTTTTTTACGAGTAAAATGTCCAGCTAACTATAACATGTGTGAAACCTATGGTTTTTTCACTGAATTTCTAAGGTTTTTTAAATGCTAATTCCTAACTATAACGTGTGTGAAACCTATGGTTTTTTCAGTGAATATATATATATATATATATATATATATTCACTGAAAAAACCATAGGTTTCACACACGTTATAGTTAGAAATTAGCATTTAAAAAACCTTGCAAATTCACTGAAAAAACCATAGGTTTCACACACGTTATAGTTAGCTGGACATTTCTCTCGAAAAAAACCATTGAAATTCCCCCGTTACAGTTAGTTCAGCTAACTATAACTCGCGCGCCCGCAATCCACTGTTGATGACATCACATATTACATCACTCATGACATGGTCAGTGACATCACTGATGACATCACTGATGACATCTCAAATGACATCACTGATGACATCACTGATGACATCACTGATGACATCACTGATGACATCACTGATGACATCATCCAGTGACTGTGTGTTTCTGTAAAATTTAAATATGTTTTATATATTTATAGCGAAAGGCCTGTGGAAGAATGAGTGGCTGTACAAGTGTGTGAATGGATGATTTTCTACGTGCGTAATACACTGGAAAAGTGAGTCATTAAATGTATCTTACTGCAGACTAGTGACTAAACTGTGTGAATGTCTTCATGTTTCTGTCTGTTGGTGTATAAGTGGCTGCATGGTTTTCTGAATAGCCATATGAGTGTCTATATAGGTTATCGATTGGTTGTCTGAGTATCTGTATGGGTGCTTGAGTGTTTGTGTGGGTAGGCTGTGTGTGACTCTGTGCATAGATGTGTGAGTGAGTGATTCCATGGCTGCATAGTTTTAAGAGTGCATATGTGATGAACTGTATGGTTGAGTGAGTGTATGTATGGGTGTGTTAGGGTTTGAATGTATATACCAGTGGTACATTTGTGACTAACTATATATGTGAAAGGAAGTATATATGCGTGTAAGAGTATATAAGTGGGTATATGTGAGAGTGTGTGATTGTAAGAGTGGCTGTATGGATGAGTGTGTGCTTGTATCAATGATTGTATAAGAGCGTAAGAATTTGGTACTATTTTTATGAGCAAGTGAACTAGTGTGTGTATAACTGCATAGGTGAGTAAATGGGAGTGTGATTAATGATTTGCATGACTGACTAGGTGTGACATTACCTCTATGGATGATTGGTGGTGTGTGAGTGTCTATGTAGGTGCATTAATGTATATGATAGTCTTGTACGGAGTGACTGTAAGTATGAGTGACTGTACATAAGAATGAGTGGAGGTGTATGTAAACCTAAGAGTTAATAGGTGGGTATGTATATATTGGTATTGGAGTATCTTTAGTTTTGAGAATGGACTTCGTGTATCAACGGTTAAATTAGGGTGTGAGAAGATGCAGTAATTTATCACATAGATGATGTTAAATGGGGGAGGGGTGGTGAGCCCGACTGCCCTAATAATAATGTCCAGGAGGAGGATTGGGTCAAATATTTTAAACCCCAATATGCCGAATCTAATCCTGGCAGGGAGATGGACGGGATTAAGGTTGTTTATCCCAAAGAGCCATTTTTTAGTTTCAAAGAGGTCCTGTTGGCATTAAGTGTAGCATCGTCGGGTAGAGCCCCTGGAATGGATGGGGTCCCGGTAGACCTTTTTACTAATGATAAGGAACGATGGGGTAGATACATCCTTCTCCTCGCTAATGCAGTTGCTCAAGGAGCACCGGTACCGATGAGTTGGAGGGGTGCAATCATCATTCCCATATTTAAGAAGGGCGATAGGGGGTTGCCTGGGAACTATCGGCCAATTAGCTTGATAGCGACCATACAAAAGGTTGTGGGGAGGATGGTGGTAAACAGGCTCATGGAATGGGTTGATGAGCAAAACGCACTATCACCCTTCCAAGCAGGGTTTCGGAGGGCCACTAGCACGATGGACCAGTTGTTTCGATTCTCTCTGGTACAGTGGCGGACTGTGGTACTTGGCGGAGGCAGCTTGTACGCTGCTTTTGTAGATTTGCGGGCTGCCTTCGACCTGGTGCCTAGGTCCAAGCTGTGGTTTGAATTAAGAAGCCTGGGTCTGGCTGATGATCTACTGACTATGGCTATGCGGCTACATGAGGCAAACTTCGCCAGGATACAGTGGGGTAGGCAGGGTGAGACTACTGCTGATTTTCCATTAGAACGGGGTGTGCGACAAGGGTGTGCGATGGCCCCGCTGCTCTTTTCACTATTTATTAATGGGGTAGTAGCCAGAATGCTATCTGCGAATGTGGACGCACCCTCGTTGGCGGGCATCAAGATACCGATCTTGATGTTCGCTGATGATACGCTGATCCTGTCAAAGACTCCCATTGGTCTGCAAAGTGCCCTCTGTATTTTTGATGATTTTTGTAGGAATAATGGTTTGGAAGTTAACGTGGCAAAGACTAAACTTATGTTTTTTAATCCTCACCGTGGTGTCAGACCCAAGTTGTACTTGAGCCAACGCCCACTAGATGCAGTCAGAGCCTTCACTTATCTGGACATCTACATAACTGATGATTTAAGATGGGCTCAGCACATTGACTTGGCTGCTCTAAAGAATAGACAAGTGGCTGGAGTCCTTGGGCTTGAGCATAGGAAATCACAGTCAAAACCTATTGCACCAGTTTTGCAGGCGTACAAAGCAAAAACCCTGGGATCTGCACTGTATGGTGCAGAATTGTGGGGATTTGGTAACCTCAATTCGATGCAGATGTCTGAGAATAAGTTTTTTAGGTCATTAACCGGTCTCCCTACAAGTACACCCCTGATCCCCCTCAGATATGATTTGGGAAGGAAGGCAGTAGGTGACCTGGCAAGGTTACGCCTGATTTTATACTGGAGGCGGCTTTGGACTACACCAGAACTTAAGCATTATGCCGAGGGCTTTGTAGCAGTGATCAAAGCCGATGTCTCCCATAAGATCCAATGGTTGAGTAAACTTAGAACATTGTTATGTGTGCTTGGGTTAAAGATGCTATGGGATACCCCATTAGAAGCATCCTTTCCTAGCAAGCAAGCAATCAAGGAGCTGTATTGGGCACACGTGTTTGAGCAGGCATGGCGAAAATCTGATGCATGTTCTATGTCTGGTCATTTCTTGGAGATTAAGCCCCTCCCTACACTAGAACTATTCTGGGATATTATAACTAACCCAAGGGATAGGAAACTTTTTTTTCAATTGAGGATAGGTGCCCTCCCCTTAAGGTCTTTAACCGGGAGGTGGAGGGGTTTTACCGATACTTCCTGCCCTACCTGTGGAATTACAAAAGAGTCCATTGGGCACTTCTTGTTTTCCTGCAAAGGTTACGCAGCCCCACGGCGTATTTGGTCAGCACCGGCCTGTAAAAATGTAGGTGCTCCCAGCAGCTCTGTAGCTATGACTGTAGCAACCGCTAAATTTTTGGGATGGGCATGGTCCATTAGGCAGAGTTTCATTGTTTAGTAGCTATTTAATTAAAAGAACGTAATATTGGTTACTGTGCTAATGCATTGTGCTTAAATCTATCTTTTCGAATTTTGATTGTCTGTACATTTTATGATGTATGATTTTAATAATGTTTTAAAAACATGATTGTGTGTACTGCTTTTATGAGAATTTTTCGAATAAAGCTTCCTGAATTGAATTGATGTCATCAGTGATGTCATCAGTGATGTCATTTGAGATGTCATCAGTGATGTCATCAGTGATGTCACTGACCATGTCATGAGTGATGTAATATGTGACGTCATCAGCAGTGGATTGCGGGCGCGCGAGTTATAGTTAGCTGAACTAACTATAACGGGGGAATTTCAATGGTTTTTTTCGAGAGAAATCTCCAGCTAACTATAACGTGTGTGAAACCTATGGTTTTTTCAGTGAATTTGCAAGGTTTTTTAAATGCTAATTCCTAACTATAACTTTTGTGAAACCTATGGTTTTTTCAGTGAATTTCAAAGGTTTTTTAAATGCTAATTCCTAACTATAACGTGTGTGAAACCTATGGTTTTTTAGGTGAATTTGCAAGTTTTTTTAAATGCTAATTTATGAATGTTTTATTATATTTTTTAATTATTTATTTTTCAATAAGTTACCTATGTATATTACTATAGATTTACTGTATCCTGCAATATGGAATGTCTCAGCTTTTTTATTTTTTATTTTGGATATAGTTGAACAGCATATTTAATATCTTCTATAAACCTCTAAACATATTTTTTTTTTTAAGGATTTTTTACCGTGCGCGCATGGTGCGTTTCCGGTGCGCGCACGGTACGCTTACGGTGCACGCACGGTAAAGTGTTTCACTTGCGCATGCGTACTTCATGCGTTACCCGTACGCGCGTGTTGTCATTACGCGCATGCGCGCGTGCTACGTTCTTTGTCGAACGCGCGTGTGCCGTACGCGCATACGCACGTGCGTCGTACGCGCGTGCGCCCTACGTGCATGAGCGCGTGCGTCATACGCGCATGCGTGCGTGCTTGTACCGTGCACGCTCCGTGCGTGCACCGTGCGCGCACGGCAAGTCATGTGATCAAGAAACAACACTTTTCATTGGTTTATAGTAGTTTCAGTTCCAGAAACTTCCTACACCACACCCACTCCCCTCATTATTACTTCTTATTCCCTGGGAGAAGGAGCTGAACTGTTTTTGTGATACAATGGCAGAGCAGCAGGCATCTTCTGGGAGTGAGCAGGAGACCCTTGTCAGACGGAGACAGAGGAAACAGAAAGACTCTTTCATTTGGCAAAAAGTGAATGCTCCAAAAGTCACCTGCATTCTTTGCTCTTGTGTCTTATCAAGAGGGGATCCTAATAAGAAATACTCTTTTAGTATCCACACTATGATCAGGCACGTTAGGGATGTACATCCTGTGGCTTTTGCTCGAGCTGCTAGAGAAAACCCTCCAGCAGCTCAGCCGAGCACATCCGCAGCACCTCAGCCGAGCACATCATCGGCAGCTCAGCCGAGCACTTCATCTGCCGCGGCAACTTCACCTAGTTCTGCTCCTCTGGATATTCACCCTCTGTTTGAGAGGGTGCATATAAGGTGCAATACGTGTTATGCTCTTATCTCTTTTGCGGAGAGCAGCATTCCGCTAATAGAGAGCAAGATACAGCAGCACACGTGCGGCACCTTATAATTTTTGTCAAGGTTTTTTTTTTCCTCTGTCCCTTCATTAACACAACGGCTCTCTTTAGAGCCACCTAACATCTAAACACTTAAATTTGATTTTTAACTCTATTTTTTTTTTTTGCCTTGCACCGCACCGTGCGCGCACGGTACGCGCACCTCGTGATTTCTTTTTAAAAATAAAATGTTTTTTTCACTCTTCATGGTCCTTCATTGACCCCCTGACAAAACCTAGGGGGTCAGGAACTCTGTACCCTGCCCCCTTTTCACGTTCTTCACCTTTCTTTTAAATGGAAACACACATTTCTTTTTTTTGCAAATTTCAACCCTTTCCAAATGATTTCTACTCCCAACATGACTTCTGCCTGCTAGCATAGCAACAGATCATGGAACACTGGTGTGAGCAGAGACGTCAGAAGTTCAGCACATAATGTTTCTAATCCAAAGACCAAGATTGCTTAACTTTTCAAACCTAACAGCAAATCCAAAGTAATGTTCTGTGGGAACACATTTTTCTGGACCAATACAAAACATGCTTTTAAAAATTTAAACATACAGCCTAGTTTTTATTGTAAAATGGTCTGAAACAGCCAATGAGTTCTTTTTTTTTTTAAAAAAAAGTATATAATCCTCCATTTTACAACTACCTTTCTTTACATTTTGTCGTTCTACTGAAAGACACCTTCAGAGTGCATCCACGTCTCCACCTCACTCCCTGAAATACACTGCTGTTCTACCATTTTCAAATAAAATTGATTGCTGCTCAGATCCTTGTCCCAGGTAATAAGAAGACATAGTGAGGGGTGTGGCTATGGTGTATGAAGATTCTGGAAGAGAAACTACTATGAACCAATGCTTCTGAGCGCATCCAGATCTCGTCCTCACTCCCTGAAGTAGACTGCTGTTCTGCCATTTTCTATTAAAAATCATACATGTTCAGCTCTTAGTCCCAGGAAAAAATAAGAAATAGTGAGGGGAGTGGCAAGGCATTTATAGAGGAGTCGGTGTACATTTCACAGATGAAGGGAACAGAGTCTTCCTCTTGATCTTTAGACTCTGCATTGGTACTTACTTATAGGTACAAAAAAAAACTCAATTAAAACAACGGCTCGTTTTAGAGCTAACCAACATCAAAACAGTTTAACACAACATAAGAGACTTTTTTCCTCTTTTAATGTGTGCTGTAGAAAACAGCATGCCCTGAAAGAGGAAAAAACGAGGAGAAATGAAAACATTTCTCCTTGTCGTGCCTCGCTACGCCACCTCTAGGGTGGCCTAGCATTCACACGCTACTCCACACTTACGATTTCTCGTAAATATGGAGATATGTCTAGTTCTATGGGTGCAGCATGGGAACACCCACAACAACACCCATGGAACGCCCCTTCAACACACATTGCTGCGTATGAAGTGGCTGTAATTACAAAGAGAGGAAAAGTCATGCAGGGTGGCTTTTCCTCTCCTTGTAAATATGGAGGTGCTCCCTGCACCACCAGTACGTCATGAAAAGTAACGTAGTGGTGGGGCAAGGGGCTTGTAAATATTCCCCAGAGATGTTAATGAAATTAAGGGTAAGACAGACAAAGGGAGAGAGACAGAAACAGAGACAGAGAGCAAGGAACTGAGAAGGAGTAAGGCATTTAGAATGACTGAGATATATGGAGACAGGGAGAGAAACATGGTTGAAAAAATATTGATGGAGGCAGTAAACCTAGGGGAGTAGTAGAGAAGGAGTGAGTGAGTTATGAAAGAGCAGTAAAGAGAGAGGGAAGAGGAATGAGAAAAGCAGAATGAGGACAAGTGAAGAAAATGGAGCATGAAAGTGAAGGGGTGAGAAATACAGATATTTTAAACTTACCTCACTAACAAAATAACTTAATTACAAATGTTTATTTTTGATTTGCAAGAAAAATGGATAACATTTTCTAAATTTTCTTTCTAGAGCTGAAAAAAAGAAAAAAAGTAGTAATATTCAACAATACATTTTAGAAAACAGTACACATATTTTCATATTTTACAAAGTAATTTTTTGCCCTTTTTTTGCTGTTTTCAGAATATATTGATTTTCACTGAAAATTGTGAAATCATTTGTATTCATCATTTAACAGTGGGCAAAAAAATAAACAATCTGAAAGATTGTTTAAAAAAGCCCTGAATCTATCCTTAGTAAAACATACCTTGATAGAAATGTAACATATATATTAAAAATATCTTCTAAGAACAATAACGATTTGCAATAAATAACGTCTGTAAATCTTGTTGCTTAAGCACATACACCAAAATAATATCTGTCAAATAAGTCCACAATTGTCACAATTACCTTTCCATGAGGCCAAATGGTAATTTTTAAATCATTTTTAAGTGAAATATCCAATCTTAATCCTATAAAATTGAAACAATGGTTTCTTCAGATGCTGGAATTTTTTTCTAAAATTTTGGTTTTAGAAAAATTAAGTAACAATTTGGTAAATCATAAGACAAACGTTGCTTGTAAATCAATTGAGAATCATTACACAGTGTCCATCCTTTTTCACATTTTAGATAAACTGTGTAATGACCAGAAGTTATAGAAGGTCCATCATGAAAACAACAAAAGTTTTTCCTGATATTGATAATTGATTTCCTACAAACTTCTTTAATAAAGTGTCCAATTTTGTTCCATCAGCTCTACAACGTTGTATCATTAAAATTACATACTGTCCATATTTCTTAAAAAATAACGTTGATAACATTTCAGATTTACATTGAGAACATTCCATGTTGTGATTAGCATCTTTAACTAATTTACTAAAAGTCACAGTTTTACTTTCTGGTAATGTTAAATACATGAACCTTTCAGAATCAACATTACTGCTGCATGTGTTCAAACAATTTTCACAACAATGTTCCCATTTATAAGGCACACCAAATATATTTTCTATTTCTACCCCTTCATCTTCCAGTACAATAAGCATATACATTAAGAATTCCTGTGCATCTTGCTGGACATTTTGTGTAAACTGTGTACATCCAGAACATACATCTAAAAGATTTCTAATATCAGTAGCACTTTCTATTTTAGTTTTATCATTACTCAGCTTCTCATAAAGGAAATTCAGCAGAGAACAGAATCTTTTTCCATGATTTAGTATTATCTGCTCTTTCAAAATTTCAAGATAAAATACAACATTCAGCACTACATTTGCGTAGCAGTTGACACCAGAGCTATTTTCAAAATGACAACCAACAACCTCTTCAACATTGTCCTTTTTCTTTTTGCTTGGAATCACATCACTCTCTTTTTGTTTTCTCTTCTGTACATCCTCATTACAGATATTCTCAATTCTCCTTTTCCGACAAACAACACGTTTTTCAAACACAGGATACTGACCTAAATGCGGAGCATAGCTTCTTCTTAATCTATTATACTCCTTTACACAGTTTGCATCAGCACTAACTTTTGAGTCATCAAAGTCTATCATGAATAAACCAGATATTTTTTTCACGCGTGACAAAGCAACATATGCCATATCTTCTTTAAACACACTAGATCCAATGTTTACAAAAGCACTATCTACAGTTAATCCTTGAGATTTGTGAATAGTTACAGCATATGCTAGAGAAAACGGAAACTGCTTCCTACGTACATATAAGTCTTTCACAAGCAAAAAACGAACTGAACAACGACTAATGTCTTTAACCTCTTCAATCGCATCAAATTTTATTTTTAAAAATTCAATTCCATCTTTTTTCTGGTATTTTACAAAACCCACAACTTTATCCATAGCACCATTCACTAAACCTTTTTCTACATCCAAATTACTTCTTAAAATTACTCGACAGTTCATACAAACATAAAGATTCTTTTCTAAACCAGCTGTTTTCGAAATGTTTTTCTCTAGAGAATCCAATTTAGTTGTCAATTTGCTTGTCAAAATAATAGTTATTCCTTCATGTTGTATTTTATCAACAGGTTCCAGTTTTATAATCTCGTCATTTTCCAATTTCAAAAGTTCTTGATTGAATATGGAGCATTCATGTAGTGTTGCCATTAAGCAGATTACACTATTTTTTCCTGCAATATTTTTGTATATTTTCTCTGGAACTATTTGGTCTGTTGGAAACAAATTACATAGCAATCGACTCTGTAAAGCTTTTCTTCCATGTTCTGTGAGTAGTCCAATTCTGATATCTTTGAGAATACTTGCATAATCATCATCATTTGCTTGCTGCATATTGGTAATGAGTTCTTTGTACTCAAAGTATGTCCAAATATTCACATTACATATACTTCCTAACGACTTTTTCATGTCTTCATGTGTAAGAGTATGAAATACTGGTTGTCCTTTAACTGGTGTGAGCTGCAGAAGATCCCCAAAAACTATAACATGTTTTCCTCCAAATAACACGTCATAGTTTGTCTTTAGAATTTGCTGCATTCTTAAATGCACAAAGGCAAGCATTAAGTTTGATACCATGCTTACCTCATCAATAATGAGAACTTTCATTTTTTTCAATACTCTTGAAACTTCAAAACATGCTTCTCCTGTTAGCTTGTGGTATTGTATTTTGTTCTCATGCTCTACTGGTAACATTAGCAAACGATGGAGGGTAATTCCTATTATGTTATATGCTGCTAACCCAGTTGGAGCAGTAACAACACAAGACAAAGTTGAATCAGTTTTTTTCTGTAGGTAGCTTCTAATTACTTTAATTAAGAAACTTTTTCCAGTTCCAGCTTGTCCACTCACATACATTCTGATTGGTTCAAATGATGTGCATGAGCACTCTTTATTTTCATGTAGTAATCCATGATCAATTTGTTTTGTGACTTCCTCATAAATTTGTTTATTGTTCATCATTCAGTTGTTGTTCCAAATTTGGTAAATTCAGGTAATCTTCCTGAGCTTGATTCATAGCTGTTTCCACTTCATTCATGGCTATTGCAGCTTCATTTTCTACGATTGGTTGACCTAGAGGATCTTGACTGAGCGTCCCAGAACTTTGACTGTCTTGAGAACTGTCTCTAGCTACTTCAGCTGCAATTGTTGCTTCTTGTTCAATTTCTTCATTTAACACTTGTACATAAGTTGAGAAAGTACTGCATTCTATGTTATCTTTGCATGCATTAAAGGAATCTTCATACCTCTGAAATTCTCCAAGTAATTCATCCTCTGAACGCCATGGTTTAAACAACTGTAAAAGTGCTAAGTAGTAAAATTCCTTCTTGTCAGTAGTGTCGCAACTCAGCTTCCTGTGATTAAGCAAACTTCCTTTTGTATGCTTCACCAAACATCCTTCCTCACCAATGACTTTATATTTTCCATTGTTGATGTCTTCTGTGGCATTCCGTTAAAAAATGTAGTTCTGCAGCACTTCATAGAGACTCATGTTCTCAAGATGATGACTACTTTTGGGGTAATATGTGTCCAACATGTTTGTTCTTAAAATGTCTGTACTTTCCGGTTCGTACTCTGCTAAATATTCAATTTCTCGAATAGATTTCAGTACCCGATTTTGCATTCCTGCAAGGCCTAAACTTACCCAAATTATTCTTCTGGATTTCGAGTACAGACTTGCAGATGATAACCTATCTGAACATTCGTATGATCCAATTTCTCGATGCGATAACATCTTTAAACTAAAACTGTAAAGCTTTTTACTAACAGTCTTCTCGTGAGAAATCTCTTCCCACATTTCTTTCCATTCCGTTTTCTCAGATTTAGTGATGTAAGATGTGACATACCGAGCAACAGCAATAGAATTGTCAGCTACATACTGTATATCCATGTTAGCATTCCACATGGATAAAATGACTGGGTTGTAGTCATTTATATATTTTGACTCTTCTTTTCTTCTTAGGTTGTAGGTATTTTTCGGCGATTTCCTGGTAATAGTATGTCGCACAGCTGACATAAAACTGTTTACTCTTCCTTTTGAAAGAACAGGTCGAGGAAATCCAAATCGACATTTTGTGTAGAATTTATCTTTACTCTTGTACTTTCGTCGACAGTATTTTCCACACCGATGACTTTGGAAACGTAAAATTTGCTCTTTTAAGTCTTTTTCTTCTGTGCTTTTAGATATAGCACATGTTGCACATTCTTCAATGAAAGATAAAACTGCATCATCAGAATCTGTTCCAAATTTTGGGGCATCCTTGATCCACAACAGCATATGAATATGAGGAGCACCTCTTGCTTGGTACTCTTTTCTCCAAAAGAAATCCACAACTTCTCCAAGAGGTGGATTTTTTTTATTGCAGATGAAGGACATCATAGCCTCAAATCTATGATTGAAATATCTGCAAACATTAACCGGATCCAATGAGCACAATTCTCCTGCTGTCTTGTATTGGATGTTTTCAATATTTGAATTTGCCTCTCGAAGAAAATCCAGTAAATCATCCCAAGCGTACTCAGCACAGCTTAGGGTAAGGAACCATGTAGGAGTTCCTAAAATTCCGTAAGATACATTTCAATTCTCCATGGCGTCGGTACCAATATTCATTAGTCCCACGCTGACAAGCCATCAAATTAATCAATTGAGATTCCAAATGATCATCTCGCTGTTGCACTTTGTTCATAAAATCCTTTGCAGACACATTATGTAGATGTACTCCAGTTCTTAAAATGTGATTTACTGCATAAGATAGTGCAGACAAGTCACTTTCAAATAAAAGATGGAACAAATAAGGAATACTCTGACGAAATCTTGGATCTTCTGCATATAATCTTGTAGTCCAATACTCAGAAGCAGGAATCTGTACTGGACTTTCATCATATCGTCCACCTTTTCCTGTAGGAAACAGCTGGGGAAAACAACGAGCTTCCAAGCTCTCCTCCCATACACTCACAGGAGTTCCTTTTGCTTTTTTCATCTGAAAGAGATCAATAGTGTTTCCCATAACTTCTTTAGAATGAAGAGGATGTATGCTGAAATGTTCATAAATTTCTTCTTCTTTTGACTTATCCACTTTTTCAATTTGCCCAGTTGGTATTCCTGTGTCTGCTAGTAAAACTTCTTCAACTTCATCCATATAAATTGATTCATAACATTTATTATTTCTTTTCAAATATACATTTGCTCTTTGTACTTTTCGTACATCTACCAGCTCCTGCCAAATTTTCTTATTCTTTGTAGGTACACCATTAACCAGAATAACTAATGGTTCAGTATCCAAACTATCTGCATCAATTGTTTCAATATTTTTTTTCAAATCTAATGGCAAATAGACAACTCTTCCTCTTAAACCTCTTTGTAAATCTGAAGGAGGTAATTTTCCTGTTTTGGGCTCCATACGAACTATAGTCTGAAACGGATGGACACATTGAATGAGTATAGACTCATACGTATTTAAATCAGAAAGTTCTGCAGGAATATCAACCAATTCTAAATTATTATGTACAGCTCTAGCTGGCATTTTATTTTCTTCTAACTTATTATAACAGTATTTACAAATACGCTGAACTTCACCCAAATCAAAACAATTTTCCAGAAATAAATATGTAACAAAATCCTTCCACTCATGAATATTTTCTTTTTCACTTTTTTTATAGAGATCTACATACCTTGTTTGAATTTTATAATGGCTTCTCCGGCAACAAATACAAGTAATATTTGGTCTTTCATTAGAGACGATAGTAAATTTTGTCATGTGATCTTCAAATTTTTTACTAACAGTGGGTTCTACATTCTCATCCACATTTTCTTCAAAAACTGTGTCATTTCCTGCACTTTCTTGCTCTGGACCAAAGTAACAAAACTCAATATCCTCACAAACCTTCTTCACATCTGAAACAGATCCACGGAACAGAGCACTATTCAACTCATGTAACTTTAGTGCTGGACTTTTAGCAAAATACAATCTTCTCACAAACTTTCTCATTTCAGTATGATGTACTGCTAGCATCCTAAAATGGTGAAAAACACTTTGACAAACTTTCCTAGAAAGACAAGCCAGAGAATGTCCTTGCAAACCAGTATTCTTTCTCACTCTGCATGGATCTAGGACTTGAAGCATCTTAATCTTCTGTTTAACACTTTTTTTACTATATTCTCTAAGAAAGTCACGTAATTTATCAATAGATTTCTGTCGTACAGTACAAATACTACTACACTGGGGCTTTAGGACGTCTCACCATAACCTCATCAGCTAACACTTCTTCCTCATTTCTTTCAACCATTTTCTCCTTTTCCATTACACAACCATCTTTAACTTCATAAGCTCGACCATTGGTGTCAACTGCATGCAGCAAACTATTACTTTGAAGATAACTCTCTTCATTAAAAAATGGTTCAGTACTTGAACTATGCTTCCATTCTCTTAAGAAAACTTTACAAAAGTTATTTTTTTTCACTACTCTTTTCATTTTGCTTTTTGACTTCATTACATTGACTAATTTATCTAATGTACGGATCCTGTTCAAAATTAAAATGAATAGTTTTCTTTTTAATTCCAAAGCCTTTGCGACAATTGGCTCTATTTGTTTCTTTTTCTTATAAAATTTGGCTTTCTTCTTATATTTTTTCACATCCTTTAGCAAATTAAACATCACTCTTCTCTGAAACATTTTTCTACGAATGTTTTTAAAATCTATTTTTCTTTTTAAGTCATTCTTTCTTACTTCTGATTGTACATTACCATTTAGTATTTTCTGTTGATTGTCTTGTTGTTTTCTACTTGAAACACTATTTGCACTGGATATATTTTTTACATTTTTTCTTTGCTTCAGGATATTTTAAAAAAAATCCTTAGTCTGCTTACCAGAAGACTTTTTCTTTTTTCCAACATGAGGTTCTTCAACTATTTTTTTTTGTGCAGTTGTCTTCAAATATACATGGTGTTGCTGCTCTTTTCTCTTTCTTGTTTTTATAGGCATCTTTAATTTATTTCAGTGTTGTTCAGCAATACCTGAAAGAAACTGGAAAAAAAATACCTTTATGTAATTTAAATATATTACTATATTTTTTATGAGCTTTTTAAATCCTATCATATGAGCTGTCCACAGAATGACACATTTTCATTATAGTTTACAGAGGCAGAAAAGAGCACATGTCTAAACAGCTACTTGAGACCATGAGCATGTGTTACCTGGGTGAGAGATTAGACTAGAGCAAAGGAAAGGAGCCTTGGTGACGTTGAATGTGTTAGCATTACACACTGCTATCTGAAATACCACACAGTGCTGATTAGTAACCATGGGAGTGTAGGAGAAGCTCCTGCCTGTGTGCTAAAAGTGTGTTAAAGGAGACTGTGTATTGTCAGGTGCAAGAGAGATCTGCATGGACGCTTGCACAACTGCATGAAGACTGCAGACATGTATGTAAAAGTACATGTGTGGTAAGGGTTAATTGGAGTTTTGAACATGTAGGAATTACCTCACCCACTACAGGAGTGGAAGGAAAATCTACCATGTTTTTTTTCAAATGCGTTAGCATTTCCCTCTCATTTGTGAAATAGTGATTTCTGCTGAATGCTAACAATCACAGTTCAAGAAAACAAGCTGCCCCTTTTCTGCGTGTGCAAGTCTAACAGAACAACACCAAAATGAATTAAATCTCTGACAACAATTCCTGTGTGCACACAGACTCATGGTGTGATTCTAGGCAGAAAACAATATTTGATTGGCAATTTCAAAGCTCATTTACTACTGTGGTACAGTAAGTGATGATTACTATGACAGCCTGACACATTTTCCTTATAAATTAGAGAGGCACAAAAGAGCACATGTCCTAACAGCTACTTGAGACCATGAGCATGTGTTACCTGGGTGAGAGATTAAACTAGAGCAAAGGAAATGAGCTTTGGTGTCGTTGAATCTGTTAGCATTACACACTGCTATCTGAAATACCACACAGTGCTGATTAGTAACCATGGGAGTGTAGGAGAAGCTCCTGCCTGTGTGCTAAGAGTGAGTTTCTTATGACTGTGTATTGTCAGGTGCAAGAGAGATCTGCATGGACGCTTGCACAACTGCATGAAGACTGCAGACATGTATGTAAGAGTACATGTGTGGTAAGGGTTAATTGGAGTTTTGAACATGTAGGAATTACCTCACCCATTACAGGAGTGGAAGGAAAATCCACCATGTTGATTTCAAATGCGTTAGCATTTCCCTCTCATTTGTGAAATAGTGATTTCTGATGAATGCTAACCATCGCAGTTGAAGAAAACTAGCTGCCCCTTTCCTGCAAGTGCAAGTCTAACAGAACAACAGCAACACAAATTAAATCTCTGACTACTATTCCTGTGTGCACACAGACTCATGGTGTGATTCTAGGCAGAAAACGATATTTGATTGGCAATTTCAAAGCATATTTACTACTGTGGTACAGTAAGTGATAATCACTGTAACAGCCTCACACATTTTCATTATAATTTACAGAGGCAGAACAGAGCACCTCTCCTAACAGCTACTTGAGACCATGAGCATGTGTTACCTGGGTGAGAGATTAGACTAGAGCAAAGGAAATGAGCCTTGGTGACGTTGAATGTGTTAGCATTACACACTGCTATCTGAAATACCACACAGTGCTGATTAGTAACCATGGGAGTGTAGGAGAAGCTCCTGCCTGTGTGCTAACAGTGAGTTTCTTATGACTGTGTATTGTCAGGTGCAAGAGAGATCTGCATGGATGCTTGCACAGCTGCATGAAGACTGCAGACATGTATGTAAGAGTACATGTGTGGTAAGGGTTAATTGGAGTTTTGAACATGTAGGAATTATCTCACCCACTACAGGAGTGGAAGGAAATTCTACCATGTTTTTTTTCAAATGTGTTAGCATTTCCCTCTCATTTGGGAAATAGTGATTTCTGCTGAATGCTAACCATCACAGTTCAAGAAAACAAGCTGCCCCTTTTCTGCGAGTGCAAGTCTAACACAACAACAGCAACACAAATTAAATCTCTTACAACAATTCCTGTGTGCACACAGACTCATGGTGTGATTCTAGGCAGAAAGCGATATTTGATTGGAAATTTCAAAGCATATTTACTACTGTGGTACAGTAAGTGATAATTACTGTGACAGCCTGACACATTTTCCTTTTAATTTAGAGAGGCAGAAAGCAGCACATGTCCTAACAGCTACTTGAGACCATGAGCATGTGTTACCTGGGTGAGAGATTAGACTAGAGCAAAGGAAATGAGCCTTGGTGACGTTGAATGTGTTAGCATTACACACTGCTATCTGAAATACCACACAGTGCTGATTAGTAACCATGGGAGTGTAGGAGAAGCTCCTGCCTGTGTGCTAAGAGTGAGTTTCTTATGACTGTGTATTGTCAGGTGCAAGAGAGATCTGCATTGATGCTTGCACAACTGCATGAAGACTGCAGACATGTATGTAAGAGTACATGTGTGTTAAGGGTTAATTGGAGTTTTGAACATGTAGGAATTACCTCACCCATTACAGGAGTGGAAGGAAAATCTACCATGTTGATTTCAAATGTGTTAGCATTTCCCTCTCATTTGTGAAATAGTCATTTCTGCTGAATGCTAACCATCACAGTTGAAGAAACCTAGCTGCCCCTTTCCTGCGAGTGCAAGTCTAACAGAACAACAGCAACACAAATTAAATCTCTGACAACTATTCCTGTTTGCACACAGACTCATGGTGTGATTCTAGACAGAAAATGATATTTGATTGGCAATTTATAAGCACATTTACTACTGTGGTACAGTAAGTGATAATTACTGTGACAGCCTGACACATTTTCATTAAAATGTACAGAGGCAGAAAAGAGCACATCTCCTAACAGCTACTTGAGACCATGAGCATGTGTTACCTGGGTGAGAGATTAGACTAGAGCAAAGGAAATGAGCCTTAGTGACGTTGACACACTGCTATCTGAAATACCACACAGTGCTGATTAATAACCATGGGAGTGTAGGAGAAGCAACTGGCTGTGTGCTAAAAGCGTGTTTCTGGATACTGTGTATTGTCAGGTGCAAGAGAAATCTGCATGGACGCTTGCACAACTGCATGAAGACTGGAGACATGTATGTAAGAGTACATGTGTAGTAAGGGTTAATTGGAGTTTTGAACATGTAGGAATTACCTCACCCATTACAGGAGTGGAAGGAAAATCTACCATGTTGAATTCAAATGCGTTAGCATTTCCCTCTCATTTGTGAAATACTGATTTCTGCTGAATGCTAACCATCACAGTTCAAGAAAACAAGCTGCCCCTTTCCTGCGAGTGCAAGTCTAACAGAACAACAGCAAAACAAATTAAATCTCTGACAACAATTCCTGTGTGCACTCAGACTCATGGTGTGATTCTAGGCACAAAACAGTTTTCCTTGGTAATACCGGTACACCTTAACTTATGGTGAAGACACACTCCATATTATCTTACAAGTTCAAGACAGTTAAATATCTTACTGATTTCTGCTGAATGCTAACCATCACAGTTCAAGAAAACAAGCTGCCCCTTTCATACAAGTGCAAGTTTTACAGAAGAAGAGCAACACAAATTAAATCTCTGACAACAATTCTTGTGTGCACACAGACTCATGATATGATTCTAGACACAAAACAGTATTCCTGGGTGATACCAGTACACCTTATCTTATGGTGAAGACATAATCCATAATATTTTACAAGCTGAAGGCAGTTAAATATCTTCCAAAACATAAAATGTAAAACACAACTTAAAAAGAAGAAACAATTTTCTATTATTTATATGAAAATGCACTACATACATCCCCTCTCAAATTCACAACTCACCTTTAAATGTAGTTAGTTGAGAAAGAAATGTGGCACTCACACAGCAAATTATCAGAGCCAGAATCTCAGAGCTGTACTCCTCTCACCAGAACCAGTAAATGGCAAAGTTTCCCTCTCTTTTTTCGCACATATACATGTTAACTTCAAATCACATTGCTTCCCACATTTTTTCAAATGGAAACACACATTTCTATTGGTTGCAAATTTCAACCCTTTCCAAGTGATCCCTACCCCCAACATGACTTCTGCCTGCTACCATAGCAACAGGTCATGGAACACTGGTGTGAGCAGAGAGGTCAGAATTTCAGCACACAATGTTTCTATTCCAAAGAGCAAGAGTGCTTGACTTTTCAAACCTAACAGCAAATCCAAACTAATGTTCTCTTTGAACACATTTTTCTGAACCAATACAAAACATGCTTTTAAAAATGTAAACATACAACCTAGTTTTTGGTGTAGAATGGTTTGAAACAGCCAATGAGTTTTTTTTATTAAAAAAAGTATGTAAGCCTCCATTTTACAACTATCTTTCTTTTCATATTGCCATTCTACTGAAAGACACCTTCTGAGTGCATCCAGATCTCCTTGGAAGATGTTCACAGTGTGGATTGTAAGTCATAGCTCTGTCTTCTGGAGTGAAAAATATGCAGAAAAAAGAGGTATTGTGAAAGACCTTGCTTTGCCAAATGTAGACATTAAATGGATTGGTCAGAGAGGGTTAAAGTGGCACCAATTAATGCCTTTGGTGAAATCCTTTCTTCATCTCCCACAGCCTAACCTTATAATTGTGCACTGTGGTGGAAATGACCTAGGCACTTTAACTGGGGTAGGTCTGGAAATGCTTGTTAAGGACACCTTTGTGCAATTGATGTCACTTTTTCCACAAACTACCTTTGTATATTCTAATATATGCCAAAGGCAAAAGTGGAACTGGTCCGACCAACATTGTCCGCAGATTGACAAAGCAAGAAAGCACGTCAATAAGTCTGTTTCTGCTTTCCTCAGAGACTATGGTATGGGTTCTATATACCACAACAACTTGCGTTACAACATGCAAGACATTTATAAAGGAGACGGTGTACATTTCAATGATGAAGGGAACAGAGTCTTCCTCTTGAACTTTAGACTCTGCATCGGTACTTACTTGTAGGTACCAAAAAACACTCAATGAACACAACGGCTCTTTTGCACCGTACGCGCACGGTGCGCACACCTCACGATTTTTCACAAAAAAATAAAAAGGTTTTTTTTCACCCTTCAGAGTCCTTCAGGGACCCCCTGACAAAGGCTAGGGGGCCTGTAACTCTCTACCCTGCCCCCTTTCCACGTTCTCCACCTTTCTTTTTCTCTCTCACACAAGTCAAACACAAAATGGCGGCCGACATATCCTGATTTCTACCGATTCCAACGTTGACTGACATCTAACCACCAATCACATTTACACTCGCGCACGGTGCGCGCATATAGATATTTATATGCTTTTAAATGCAATTTTCTCTGGAAATACTTAACAGATTGACTCCATATATGCAAAAGGCACTTCCCTGACCTAAGGACTACCTCTTTACCAAATTTCAAGTAATTCTGTTCAGCCGTTCGGGCTGTACCTTCGACTAAAGGTCCTATGGGAAAATGCATGGGGAAAACGCGTTTTGGGACCCCCCTTTTTTCTCGGCACCCGCTTGACGAATCACCCCGAGACTTTCAGGGTAGGAGCTGAGCGGAGCGCCCCATTAGTTTTGAAAATTTCGCGAGGATTCGTCAACCGGCGCCAAAGTTATTCCGAATAGAATTTTCAGATTTCCTATGAAAACCCGATCCTAACTATAACTATCTACTGGCAACCGCCAGTAGATAATATATAATATATATATATATATATATATATATATATATATATATATATATATATATATATGTGTGTGTATATATATATATATATATTCACTGAAAAAACCATAGGTTTCACACATGTTATAGTTAGCGGAAATTTTACTGATAAAAAACCAGTGAAATTCCCCCGTTATAGTTAGTGCAGGCAACTATAA
This sequence comes from Triturus cristatus, assembly GCF_964204655.1. Classification (NCBI taxonomy): domain Eukaryota; kingdom Metazoa; phylum Chordata; class Amphibia; order Caudata; family Salamandridae; genus Triturus; species Triturus cristatus. The sequence goes on along the minus strand of NC_140582.1, from coordinate 439,930,793 downwards.
CTCACGCGACCGCAATCCTCTGCTGATACTAATACTGTATTTAGACACTTATATGCCCATGTCTTCTTCCATACATTTTTAGCTATACATATATTACAAATATTTTTTTTTTCATAAAGACACATATGTCATCAGCAGAAGATTGCGGTCGCGTGAGTTATAGTTGCCTGCACTAACTATAACGGGGGAATTTCACTGGTTTTTTATCAGTAAAATTTCCGCTAACTATAACATGTGTGAAACCTATGGTTTTTTCAGTGAATTTGCAAGGTTTTTTAAATGCTAATTCCTAACTATAACGTGTGTGAAACCTATGGTTTTTTCAGTGAATTTGTACGGTTTTTTAAATGCTAAGTTACTTTACGCCATTCGAGGCGTGCGCGCCCACTTAACGCAGTTCGTTCCGTGCACGGTTTTTATCAACTTTAATAAGCCCTGTACATTTGGTGGCCTTCGGCCACCAAAAGCACAGGGGGTGGGGTCAATGTGGATAGTGTTTTTTTTATTTCAATTTTATAATTTCATGTTGCCAAAATTTAGTTTTTTTTTACCTATTAATAAGCCCTGTACATTTGGTGGCCTTCGGCCACCAAAAGCACAGGGGGTGGGGTAAGTGTGGATAGTGTTTTTTTTATTTTTATTTTTTTACCGTACGCTTACGGTAAGCGTACGGTAAGCGTACCCCGCGAAATTGCCGAAAAAAAAATAAAACCGTTTTTGCTCTTGGGGGATGTTTGTGGACTCCCTCAACATGACTATGTGGGAGGGAGTTGTCAAAACAGCCCCGTAACATGTTTGTGGCCATCATGTTTGATAAACAACACTCAGTGCGAGAGACAAAATGGCGGCCGCCGCTTCCTGGTTTCGGCCGATTCGAATGTTTACTAAGATCTAAGAGCCAATCAGAATCGCGCTCGCGCACGCCACCGTACGCTTACCGTAAGCGTACGGTAAGCGTACCGTAAGCGGGCTCAGATATATATATTGATTTAAAGGCTATTTTCTCAGAATCTACTGAACAGATTTACACCAAACCTACAAAAGGCACTTCCTTGACCTAGGGACTACCTCTCTGCCAAATTTTGAGTAATTCTGTTCAGCCGTTCGGGCTGTAGCTCGTTCTAAAGGTCCTATGGAAAAATGCATGGGAAAAACGCGTTTTGGGACCCCCCTTTTATCTCAGCCCCCGCTTGACGGATCCCCCCGAGACTTTCAGGGTAGGAGCGGAGCGTAGCGCCCCACCTATTTTGAGAAATTCGCGAGGATTCGTCGACCGGCGCCAAAGTTATTCAAAATAGAATGTTGAGGTTTTCCTATGGAAACGTGGTCCTAACTATAACTACCTACTGGCGACCGCCAGTAGGTAATGTGTGTGTATATATATATATATATATATATATATATATATATGTGTATATAGTGTTGCGGTCGCGTGAGTTATAGTTGCCTGCACTAACTATAACGGGGGAATTTCATTGGTTTTTTATCAGTAAAATTTCCGCTAACTATAACATGTGTGAAACCTATGGTTTTTTCAGTGAATTTGCAAGGTTTTTTAAATGCTAATTCCTAACTATAACGTGTGTGAAACCTATGGTTTTTTCAGTGAATATATATATATATATCACAATAGTGCCTTGTTTCTTTTGAAGTCAGGTTAACAAAAGATATCACAATAATGCCAACACGTGTTTCGCGCCCACTGCGCTTCTTCAGGGCTGTCATATAAACAAAATAACAAACTTAAAGTTCATGTATACAAACTTATTTCTTGACATATATATATATACTTATAATATTTTATTCTTATTTTGAGTTCGTAAACTCTATACAAATTATTCTCAAACAAATCATAATTGACATTGGGTACATGAGAAAAGATAAAGAAGAAGAAAAAGAAAAAGGTAAAAAGGAAGAAGAAAAAGAAGATAAAGAAAAAGAAAAAGAAAGAGAAAACGGGGCTGACACATTTATACTACCTTGAATCACTAGTTTACAAATCTATGCATCTTAATGTTTTGATATCAATATACATTAGTGGTTTATTTAATAATTAATTTAGGACTGGATCAAAGTTTACCTCATCTTCCATAATTAATCTCCTTTCTAAAAAGCTCGAAACAATCTTCCGAATTGATGTAGGCTCCCTTATTTTTGAAGCAGTTACTAAAATGACATTAATTTATTTTTTAATTTTTGACCCTGTTAGTTGAGCTGGATATCTAACCAAAGCTTTAATCTTCTAACTTTATTAGCACCAATATACCTTAGATAATAATCTCACCTTATTGTTGAATCTATTCCACACTGAAAACTTGTCATTAAAATGTTGTTTTATTGATGATTTGGCTAGTGTTCCATGATACGATCTACAAAATAACAGTTGAAAATCTACTTAATTCCACTACACTCACAAATTTAATGAAAAGTTGGTTGTTTACAAAATTTCGTATTCAGCACTGCTTTTATAGTATAGTGCAGATTAATTAAGAAGAACCTAAACAGAGAATCTCTCAATATTTAGATGGCAAGGTGAAATCAAATTAAAATTCTAAAACCAATAATACGTCATCAATCTATATACAATTCAGCATCAATTCTACAAGTAACAAATTTCACTGTTAGAGCCTCCTTCTTACCGCTAAGTTAAACGGCGTCCAGCATTCAAAGTTTCCGTCTATTTCCGCGGGTGAAACACCGTAGATTCACTTCCCCTTTATATACTCCTCCCCTAATTGCCCAATTCAAAATTAAGGCGGGAAAATAAGAACATTATCTAACGGATGTGTACTGTTTGTGAACTGTGTAATTTACCGTATCAATCCAGAAAATTTATTTAGAAAGAATTAAGAATCCCATGCTTTTTTATTAATTATGAGAATTATCCAGAGTCTTAGTTGGTAACATACAAAAGAAAATTAATAGTGACTATTAAGGTTCAAAATTCCCAATATCTTTATATAGGAATCGAACCCCTAACATGAACTCCATGATAATATTCAATTTTAACAAGGTGAGCTATCTTGTTCGCTAATCAAGAAACGTGCTTATGCTAGGCAATCTACTTAAACAATCTTCTAAGTTTTTTTGATAAAGATTTAAGGATCACGTTGTTAAAATAAATTACTAGAATATCCCGAATGTTTAACTATTAGCGAGTAAAAATTAAATGACTGTTTAGGTAATAAATCCCAATGTATCTAAATTAGAGGCGAACCTCAAACATAATCTCCATACTAATATTTTATTTTAACGTACTGAGCTATCTTGTTAGTCACTCACTCTAAGTTTTATTATAAAGAGTTAAGGATCACGTTATTAAAATAAATTACAAAAATACTCCCGAATATTTAGCTATTAACGGGTGAAAATTAAATGACTGTTTGGGTAATAAATCCCAATGTATGTGAATTAGAGGCGAACCTCTAACATAATCTCCGTGCTTGTATTTCATTTTAACGTGCTGAGCTATTCTTGTTAATCACTCAGGAGATTTTGTTATAATCCAATGAAATGCAATGATTTTAGTGGGTTCAGCTAGCATCAATTTATCTTTAAATATAGAAAACACAGCAAAATGTGTTGTTCTCAAACCCATCTTACAAATTACAGAATATAAAAAACTATTATATAAATTATAAAAAATAATAAACTAATCTATAGGGCATTGTGTCTTAAGCTGTATTTTCATACTAGTAGAACCGAACCTGAAATTCACCTCCATGAAGTGTAGTAGCATAAGTACGGTACACTATCTAATTTGGTTTGTGAATCTATTTTCGTCACCATATCAATCACAAACATAGATTAAAGGCCTTTGTTCAGCAATGCATAATCAATATGTTGTACCCTAGAAAAAATCTTGAATTTCACTATTCAGTTAGCACAAGAGGTCGAGATCAATTTACAGTTTTAAATAATATTACCAAGATGTATTTATCAAAATTTATAGTGCTTACTATTTGTCCAGAGACATTTAAAATCTGACTTAACTTAACAATGTATATATTTCTCGATCAACGTTTAGCCCAAAATGTACAGCCTGTAATTTATTGATCCAATATGTTTCCCTGGATCTTAATTTTGCTTCTAAATCTCCCCCTCTTCTGTCAATGGTAACTTGTTCAATGCCCATAAACTGGATATCTCCTAATTCATTCCGTTTATGTTGTTCTTTAAAATGAACTGCCATCGGGTATTTAGGGTCACAATTTTTTATAGCTCTAAGATGTTCCATCCATCTTATTTTTAGCTTTCTCATTGACGTTTATATGACAGCCCTGTAGAAGCGCAGTGGGCGCGAAACACGTGTTGGCACTATTGTGATATCTTTTGTTAACCTGACTTCAAAAGAAACAAGGCACTATTGTGATATCTTTTGTTAACCTGACTTCAAAAGAAACAAGAATAAAAACATCATAAGATGAACAAATAAGAAGATCAATCATCTGTGTATTATTGAATTTGTGAATCTATACTGTTCTCAGATGTGTTTATGTTTAATACTTTGAATAACACTGGTGGGAACCAGTGTCTGAGACTTTAGAGCGCCGGGCATTTTACCTGTAACCCAACTTTTACTGTAATATATATATGTATATATATATATATATATATTCACTGAAAAAACCATAGCTTTCACACATGTTATAGTTAGCGGAAATTTTACTGATAAAAAACCAATGAAATTGCCCCGTTATAGTTAGTGCTGGCAACTATAACTCACGCGACCGCAATCCTCTGCTGATGCTAATACTGTATTTAGACACTTATTTGCCCATGTCTTCTTCCATACATTTTTAGCTATACATATATTACAAATATTTTTTTTTATAAAGACACATATGTCATCAGCAGAAGATTGCGGTCGCGTGAGTTATAGTTGCCAGCACTAACTATAACGGGGCAATTTCATTGGTTTTTTATCAGTAAAATTTCCGCTAACTATAACATGTGTGAAACCTATGGTTTTTTCAGTGAATTTGCAAGGTTTTTTAAATGCTAATTCCTAACTATAACGTGTGTGAAACCTATGGTTTTTTCAGTGAATTTGTACGGTTTTTTAAATGCTAAGTTACTTTACGCCATTCGAGGCGTGCGCGCCCACTTAACGCAGTGCGTTCCGTGCACGGTTTTTATCAACTTTAATAAGCCCTGTACATTTGGTGGCCTTTGGCCACCAAAAGCACAGGGGGTGGGGTCAATGTGGATAGTGTTTTTTTTATTTCGATTTTATAATTTCATGTTGCCAAAATATAGTTTTTTTACTGATGTAATAAGCCCTGTACATTTGGTGGCCTACGGCCACCAAAAGCACAGGGGGTGGGGTAAGTGTGGATAGTGTTTTTTTTATTTCTATTTTTTACCGTACGCTTACGGTAAGCGTACGGTAAGCGTACTCGGCGAAATTGCCGAAAAAAAAATAAAACCGTTTTTGCTCTTGGGGGATGTTTGGGGACTCCCTCAACATGACTATGTGGGAGGGAGTTGTCAAAACAGCCCCGTAACATGTTTTTGGGCATCATGTTTGATAAATAACACTCAGTGCGAGAGACAAAATGGCGGACGCCGCTTCCTGGTTTCGGCCGATTCGAATGTTTACTAAGATCTAAGAGCCAATCAGAATCGCGCTCGCGCACACCACCGTACGCGTACGGTAAGCGTACGGTAAGCGTACCGTAAGCGGGCTCAGATATATATATTGATTTAAAGGCTATTTTCTCAGAATCTACTGAACAGATTTACACCAAACCTACAAAAGGCACTTCCTTGACATAGGGACTACCTCTCTGCCAAATTTCTAGTAATTCTGTTCAGCCGTTCGGGCTGTAGCTCTGTCTAAAGGTCCTATGGAAAAATGCATGGGAAAAACGCGTTTTGGGACCCCCCTTTTATCCCAGCCCCCGCTTGACGAATCCCCCCGAGACTTTCAGGGTAGGAGCGGAGCGTAGCGCTCCACCTATTTTGAGAAATTCGCGAGGATTCATCGACCGGCGCCAAAGTTATTCAAAATAGAATGTTGCGGATTTCCTATGGAAAAGGGGTCCTAACTATAACTACCTACTGGCGACCGCCAGTAGGTAATATATATAGATATATATATATATATATATATATATATTCACTTAAAAAACCATAGGTTTCACACATGTTATAGTTAGCTGGACATTTCACTCGTAAAAACTATAACTCACGCGACCGCAATCCTCTGCTGATGACGTCAGATATTACATCACTGATGACATATGTGTCTTTATGAAAAATAAATATTTGTAATATATGTATAGCTAAAGATTAATGGAAGAAGACATGGGTAAATAAGTGTCTAAATACAGTGATGTAATATCTGACGTCATCAGCAGAGGATTGCGGTCGCGTGAGTTATAGTTGCCTGCACTAACTATAACGGGGGAATTTCATTGGTTTTTTACGAGTGAAATGTCCAGCTAACTATAACATGTGTGAAACCTATGGTTTTTTAAGTGAATTTGCAAGGTTTTTTAAATGCTAATTCGTAACTACAACGTGTTTGAAACCTATGGTTTTTTCAGTGAATATATAAACATATAAATATAATCTGCATATCTATATAAATATAAATTCATGCAAACATATACATATATGCATACATATGCATGGTATGTACATGAAAGTTTGAAAAACTCTAATACAAGCAAAGCTAAAAAGCCACCTAATCACAAACAGAATTGCTTTAACTTTTTTCAATGCTTGTTTACTTTGATTCCATCAAGAAGACATTCAGATGTGTCCCACATTTTCCATAAATTCTGAATGGTAGCACTCTAGTTGCTCATTAGATCACTGTAGTAAAGCTACTGCTCACCAGGGAAGTCTGCTGCTGGTATTGAAAGTGCATGTTTCAGTCTGCATGTCAGAATTTTTTAATGAAATAGAAGAGGATTTGATAAGTCACTCAAAATGTGCCCTAATTTTTCTTTTTTCTCACTAATCATAATTTCTATGGCAAAATGAACCTCCTCATTGTGTTCCTTTTAAATTAAACTACTCACTCTCTACTACTCACTCGCTACTACTTTCTACTACCCACTCTCTACTACTCACTTTCTACTACTCTCTACTACTCTACTACTCTCTACTACTCACTCTCTACTACTCACTCTCTACTACTCTCTACTACTCTCTACCACTCACTCTCTACTACTCTACTACTCACTCTCTACTACTCTCTACTACTCTCTCTCTACTACTCTCTCTCTCTACTACTCCCTCTCTACTACTCTCTCTACTACTCACTCTCTACTACTCACTCTCTACTATTCTCTACTACTCTCTACTACTCTCTACTACTCTCTACTACTCACTCTCAACTACTCACTCTACTACTCTCTCTACTACTCACTCTACTACTCACTCTACTACTCTCTACCACTCACTCTCTACTACTCTCTCTCTCTACTACTCACTCTCTACTACCCACTCTACTACTCTCTATTACTCTCTACTACTCTCTATGCTACTCACTTTCTACTACTCTCTACTACTCACTCTCTACTACTCACTCTCTACTACTCTACTACTCTCTACTACTCTCTCTACTACTCACTCTCTACTACTCACCCTCTACTACTCTCTACTACTCTCTCTCTACTACACACTCTCTACTACTTGCTCTCTACTACTCACTCTACTACTCACTCTACTACTCACTCTCTACTACTCCCTACTACTCCCTACTACTCACTCTACTACTCACTCTCTACTACTCTCTACTACTCACTCTCTACTTCTTCACTACTCTCTACTAATCACTCTCTACTACTCACTCTGTACTACTCTGTACTACTCTCTCTACTACTCTCTACTACTCACTCTCTCTACTACTCTCTCTCTACTACTCACTCTCTACTACTCACTCTCTACTACTCACTCTCTACTACTCTCTACTACTCTCTACTACTCACTCTATACTACTCTCTACTACTCACTCTCTACTACTCTCTACTACTCACTTTACTACTCATTATCTACTACTCATTCTCTACTACTCTCTCTCTGCTACTCAGTCTCCACTACTCACTCTCTACTACTCTCTACTACTCACTCTCTACTACTCCCTCTATTACTCACTCTCTACTACTCTCTACTACTCCCTCTACTACTCACTCTCTACTACTCTCTACTACTCTCTACTTCTCACTCGCTACTACTCTCTACTACTCACTCTCTACTACTCACTACTACTCTCTCCTACTCACTCTCTGCTACTCTCTCTACTACTCTCTACTACTCTCTCTACTACTCTCTCTCTACTCTCTACTCTCTATTACTCATCCTCTACTCTCTACCTCTCTACCTTTCTCTACCTCTCTCTCTACTACTCTCTACCTCTCTACCTCTACCTCTCTACCTCTACCTCTCTACCTCTACGTCTCTACCTCTACATCTCTACCTCTCTACCTCTCTCTACACACACACATATGCACATATATGCATTTATATATATGTATGTATATATATATGTATATACATACATATATAAACATATATATAATCTGCATATCTATATAAATACAAATATAAATGCATGCATACATATACAGATATGCATGTTATTTACATGAAATTTTGAAAAACACTAATAAAAGCAAAGCTAAAAAGCCACCTAATTACAAACAGAATTGCTTTAACTTAAACGAGGGCGAGACCTATTGCATTTTCAATGCTTGTTTACTTTGGTTCCATCAAGAAGGCATTCAGATGTGACACATTTGCCATAAATTCTGAATGGTAGCACTCTAGTTCCTCATTAGATCACTGTAGTAAAGCTACTGCTCACCAGGGAAGTCTGCTGCTGGTATTCAAAGTGCATGTTTCAGTCTGCATGTCAGAACTTTTTAATGAAATAGAAGAGGATTTGAGAAGTCAAAATGTGCCCTAAGTTTTCTTTCTGCAGCACTAGTCATACTTTCTATGGCAAAATGAACCCCCTCATTTTGTTCCTTTGCAAATTAAATGTTTTAAATGTTTCCACTTTATTCCAATCAAGATGGCTCAGGTGTGCCATACGTTTATCATAAGTAGGACTGTTAGCGCTCTAGTTGTTCTTTGGAACACTCTGGGAAGCTGCAGTAGAACACAAAGGAATCAACTGACAGCTCTGCCCTTGTTGGATGTACATGTTTTACTGAGAATGTCAGACTTCATTCTCACATGACTGAGAAAGATAATGTGAATTTACAGAAAAATATGCTCTCAGTTTAGCTTATAGATCACCTTCCAAACCTCTGTGGGAAAAGCATGTGAAAATAGTTTTCTCTTAAGCATGATTCATGATATCCCAGCAGAAGTCTTTTTCACATGGTAAAAATCACCTTAGAACATACTACAATTCCTAAAATGAGTATGGTACCATCAACAAATGATTTATAATGTAACTAAAGTCTTAAAACCTTCTATTAACTGCAATGCTTTTTAATGAGGTGCTATCATGCCAAGCCAAGATGGCTGCCAACACTTCTTGGATGAAGTGCTGACAGCCAATCAGATCTCACAATGAGATGTGTGGTTAGGCTCCGCCCAGATATGTATATGATTTTACTTTTGATTTTCTCAGGAACTACTGAACGGATTTACACCATATATGCAAAAGGCACATGCCTGACCTGAGGACTACCTCTTTGCCAAATTTCAAGTAATTCTGTTCAGCCGTTCTGGCTGTAGCTGTGTCTAAAGGTCCTATGGAAAAATGCATGGGGAAAACGCGTTTTGGGACCCCCCCTTTTTTCTCGGCCCCCGCTTGACGAATCACCCCGAGACAGCATTCCCCCAAAAAATTTCAACAGATTACCTATCACAAGGAAGCGCATAATATGTCCTCCATGTGCGCACGGTGCGCGAAGCGCATCGTGCGTACATGGCCCATCTAGCGTAACGTGGGCATGCGGTGCGCGTAGCGCACCGCGTGCCCACCGTGCGTGCACGGCACTAACTGCGTAAAGTGGGCGCGCGGTGCGCGAAGCGCACCGCGTGCTCACTGTGCGCGCACGGTGCGCGAAGCGCACCGTGCGCGCACGGAACGAACTGCGTTAAGTGGGCGCGCACGCCACGAATGGCGTAAAGTAACTTAGCATTTAAAAAAACGTACAAATTCACTGAAAAAACCATAGGTTTCACACACGTTATAGTTAGGAATTAGCATTTAAAAAACCTTGCAAATTCACTGAAAAAACCATAGGTTTCACACATGTTATAGTTAGCGGAAATTTTACTGATAAAAAACCAATGAAATTCCCCCGTTATAGTTAGTGCAGGAAACTATAACTCACGCGACCGCAATCTTCTGCTGATGACATATGTGTCTTTATGAAAAAAAAATATTTGTAATATATGTATAGCTAAAAATTTATGGAAGAAGACATGGGCAAATAAGGGTCTAAATACAGTATTAGCATCAGCAGAGGATTGCGGTCGCGTGAGTTATAGTTTCCTGCACTAACTATAACGGGGGAATTTCATTGGTTTTTTATCAGTAAAATTTCCGCTAACTATAACATGTGTGAAACCTATGGTTTTTTCAGTGAATATATATATATATATATATATATATATATATATATATATATATATTTTCTTTTCAGCAAAACGATCAATCCTTCGTTATTTAAAGATTGCGCCAAGCCCCAATTCATTTCATTAGCGTGCTTTATTTAAAGCAATGGAAAACACTGTCCTGATGCATTTCAGAACCTTAGTTCCTTGGTCACGGGTCAACAGACGTTTACGTGAATCATGTGATATAGTGCAAGAAAGTGATAACAATACAAACAAAGGACTACGTTGTTGCCATGATTGAGTGAATGCTTACACCACCATATTGAAATGGTTAATTCATACTTGATAATACCTATTTGTATTACTATTTCAAATTACAAAGGCTGAACCACGACTTAAATAATTTCTAATGTAACAGACATGAAAATAGAATGTCACTCATGATAAAGTCAGATTAAACCCAAATCATGTGTAAATTAGCGCCACTTGTAAATCGCGTTAATGTCCAAACTTCTTATTTTGTGCTACACAATTTTACCCAAGTGGGTGAATATTCATGACTACCAATCGCTATGTTGGCCGCTCATTACATTCTTGCCCCAGCGGGCCAATGTCCAAAAACAGACGTGTTTCCAGTTCATTCAATAATACCAATTCATGTGGTTTACTACTGCAACTCTTCACAACAAGGCATACACTCCGTCTCCTACAAAGATAAAATCAAATGCACTCATCAATATATTGGTCTCTTACAACCTATTAAAACCAACACAAACATCATGTACAAGAGGCAACACTTTCAAGATTCACTGTGTAAAAAAACATTACATTTAAATGGTCAGGTTGGGGCTGCCTCTCAGCCGAGATGAACTGATAATTCTTCGTCTTTGTTAATGCCCCCCGGAAACATGGTTTCGTACTTTATTATCAACCGTGATTCTAGTCTACGCAACTCTTGTATTCTATTTCCTCCTCTTTCAGAGATAGCAACTCTATCGAGGGCACAGTATCTCAGCAAACTAGTATCTTTATTGTGGCATTCTTTAAAATGCCGGGCAATAGGATATTGCCTGTCCTCATTCGTTATGGCACGCATGTGTTCCAGAATGCGTAATTTAACTTGATTGTTCGTACTGCCAATATACACTAGCTGGCAGGGGCATATAAGTGCGTACACACAAAAATCAGATTTACAATTTAGATGCTTTCTTATAATGAACGGTTTCATGGTTTTAGATAAAACTATCTGTTTACAGTTAGAACTGTTCCTACAGGCTTTGCATGATGTATATGTATAGAATCCCTGAATATTGGAGCCAGTTTCCTTTTCAGGCATTAAAATATTTCTACACAATACATCTTTTAAGGCTGGACATCTTCGGAATATAACCTTCGGGTAATTATCAGTACATTTCACGAAGGTGTCATCCATACGTAGCACCTTCCAAAATTTATTCAAACACTTTCTGACATCATCTGCCTGATTGCTGAACATGGTGATGAATCTTATAGATTCTTCTTCCACTTCAGCATCAACTTTGATTTTAAGAAGTTCTTCTCTTTTTAGTTTCGTAACTTTCTCACATGCCTTTCTAATAACTTTGCGAGATTAGCCTCTCTCTTCAAACCTGCCTCTCATTGTGTTCATCTCTTCTACAAATGCAATTTCTGAGCTACAATTCCTTCTATCTCTTAATAGTTCCCCATAGGGTATACTATTGATAAGATTTACATGGTGACAACTTCCAGCATGTAAAATGCTGTTTCCAGCCGTAGCTTTACGGAACAGTTTGCTCTCCAAACGATTCCCATTAGTTTTTCTTCCACATCTAAAAACTCAATCGAATTTTTACTGACTGTGCAAGTAAACTTGAGATTTAGACTATTTTCATTGAGGGAATCTACAAATTTGACTGCATCTACCTTATCTCCCTTCCAAATGCAGAATATGTCGTCAATATACCTGGCCCAGAGGACGACCTGATGGTTAAAGGCACTGATGTTTTTCGCCACCAGCTCCTCCCACCAGCCCAGGTAAAGACCCGCGTAACTGGGGGCGAAGCAGGTTCCCATCGCCGTTCCCCGGGCCTGACGGTATATTGTATGATCAAAGATGAAAAAATAGTTTTTTAGGCAAGTTGACATCATATTGAGTAACATCTCTGTGTGCAAAAGGTAACACACAGACTGATCTTTTAAGTAATACCTGCATGCTTCTAAGCCCAATTCATGAGGTATGCAAGTATATAAGCTGTTCACGTCAAGTGTTAATAGTAACCAATCCGGTTCTCAAATTACATCATCAATCATTCTCAAAAAATGCCCCGTATCCTTAACATTTGAGGGTAAAGCCTGCACATATGGCCTTAGAAAATGATCGATATATTTCGAGGTATTTTCAAACATGCTTCCTATAGAGGAAACAATTGGGCGTCCTGGTGGAACATCTTTGTTCTTGTGAACTTTAGGTAATAAGTACATTGCTGATAGTTTAGGATATTTACAGTATAAATACTTATACTCATCACAGGTAATCAAGTTCTTTCTTTTCCAATTATCCAAGTTGTTTTTATATATCTCATTGCTTTTTTCATAACAACTTCTGTCGCTTTTCACGTAACGATCCTCATCATTCAATTGTCATCTTCCCTCTTCTAAGTACATAGTGAGTGGCCATACAACTACGTTCCCTCCTTTATCTGCTTTTTTAATAACTATCAACCTGTTGTCCTGCAGTTCTTTGATAGCTATTTGTTGTTTTTTAGTAAGATTGTTGTTAACCTGGGGTTTTTGTTTCGCCAATTTTTTTAACTCTTTCAGTACCCCTTTCTCAAATACCTCTATTGATTCATTATACATTTGTGGTAAAAAAACTGATTTTGGTTTGAAACCACTATCGCACGAATCATCAATGACCACTTCTTCATGTGCTAGGCTAATCAAAGTATCATCTGTCCAATTTTCATCTGCTAGTTCTCTCAATGTATGCAATGTTTCTATATCACCAATTGATAATGTGGGTTCTTTATCACTGGTTGTATGTGCCAATTGCATCAGCTTATTAGCATGCCATTTTTTCAATTTTAATTTACGTTTGAAAAAGAATAGATCGATCCTACTTCCTGTATAATTAAAACTCCTAGTTGGACAAAAAGTCAATCCTAGCGAGAGTACATCAATTTGTTCATCAGTTAATAAAAAATTAGAAAGGTTCAATACCTTGAGGGTGTCCTTCCTTGCATGGCTGTTTTGCCACTTGTAACCATTCCCATGAGACTTTGTATATTTCCTTGTTGCTTTGCGCCCCGCTTGCCACCTCTGGCGCCTTGACCTCGACCTCTTGCCACTTGAGGACTTGCTAATTCCTGCCTTCCCTTGGCAATTATGTCGTACTCCCTTAAAATACTGGATTTTACTCCTTCCGGGGTTTTACCTTTCCCCTTCTCCATAGATCCTGTGGTCGTGATGTTGTGGCAACTTCAATTGGGGCTCCATTGTTAGTACTCTCGGTGTTGATAGTTCCTTGCACTTGCTCTATGCCCGATGTCACTTTCTCTCTTAAATGTTCGAATTTTCTACCAAAAGTTAGGATCTGACCTTGTTTGTAGTCTAATTCGTCACGATAGAACTTCCGCTGTTTTTTCTGTTTACTTTCTTCCTCAGCCTTTTCCAATCGTGTTTTTAATTTTGCCATTTCTGTATCTAATTCACTTGTGGTGCATTTACTTTTCAACAGTTCTGTGTCTTTAAGCGCATATTTAATCAAGAGTTTTAGCATCACCGTATAACACTCGTGGTTATTTACCATCCACTCTTCAAGAAGATTGGGGTCAGGATCTTGGAAAGTAGGGGTGATGAAGATGCGCAAACCCCTTGGGACTCTTCCAAAGTCTACATATTTTTGAAGGGCAGTCGCCTCCCACCACTTTGCCTGTTCCAATTTGGCTACTTTCCACAATTTGTCCCATAATTCCTTTTTACTATGGGATTCATCCGTGATTGTGCTGTTCACATTGTTCACACCAACCTGACCATCTATAGTTGGTATAAATAGCAGCTCCGCTGCTTCTCGTCGTATTGCCTCTCTGTTTGCCAACATATTGCTTGATTTACTCAGAACCAGACATATACTGGTCCCGTCCTGATATTCCTGGCTGCAGGCTTGTAATTTGTGACGCGCCCTTCAAGTTGCTTCCACCAGCTTTGAATCGTTGCCGCATAAACCTGTAAGGAGCTGATGGATTCCTCATCTAAATGCTCAGTAATGGACCGCTGCTCTACCCCGAGAAGTCAGCTGACCTCCCGTAAGCGTGCCGCAGATCCTTCTACTTTGCTAGAAGTTTTCCACTCGTAAAATGGATACGTGGTGTTGTGCAAAGCGGGCAGAGAAATACTTTAAATCAATCAAACCTTTCTTCGCGGATAATCTCTGCCTCTTAGCGGTGGCGGGCTGCCGGCAAGGTCGCGACCCTTTAAAATCCAGCAAAACGATCAATCCTTCGTTGTTTAAAGATTGCGCCGAGCCCCAATTCATTTCATTAGCGTGCTTTATTTAAAGCAATGGCAAATACTGTCCCAACACATTTCAGAACCTTAGTTCCTTGGTCACGGGTCAACAGACGTTTACGTGAATCATGTGATATAGTGCAAGAAAGTGATAACAATACAAACAAAGGACTACGTTGTTGCCATGATTGAGTGGATGCTTACACCACCATATTGAAATGGTTAATTCATACTTGATAATACCTATTTGTATTACTATTTCAAGTTACAAAGGCTGAACCACGACTTAAATCATTTCTAAGGTAACAGACATGAAAATATAATGGATCTCATGATAAAGTCAGATTAAACCCAAATCATGTGTAAATGAGTGCCACTTATAAATTGCGTTAATGTCCAAACTTCTTATTTCATGCAAGAATGTAATGAGCGGCCAACATAGCGATTAGTAGTCGTGAATATTCACCCACTTGGGTAAAATTGTGTAGCATGAAATATATATGAAATATATATAAAAGAATGCTGTTGATTCGAGTATTTCTGATTTAACATTATCATGTTTTGTTCCAGATGAATCAATTTAATCAGGAATGTTTATGTTGATTATAATTTTGATCGATTTGTTGATTGCACTTTTGAAAATGTCTGTTGACATTTTTATTAAACTTTTTTATTATATTTGCATTTAAGGCACAAACAAATTAGGTACATTATCCATATATTTCTTGACATTACATTTTTCATGTTGCATGTTTGGTCACTTGGCGCTCGAGCTTCACAAATACCCCGACAAAAGACAACCCTCCCCATTACAATTCTAGTTCCTCCTCGTTTTTAGTATCTGAGTCCCCCTCCGCTCTTATGTCTGGAGGTTCACAAATGTATCCCCTGTATTTATTCCAGGGGCCCTATATCTTGTTCCATTTCCTCGGGCAGCCACGGTTGATAAACACTGTTTTTTCGGCCGCCATGGCAACATCAAGATCTCCACACCAGGCGTCAAGCGACGGTGTCTCTCTCGCACCCCATTTTTGCGCAATGTTGCGCTTCACCACCATTATCCCCATTGTTGCCCATTCCTGTGCTGGGCGTGTAAGATCATTCGGCTCTCACAGATTTAGTATACATCTCCTGGGTTCGGGAGCCAACGACATCTCCACCGTCTTTGATATGGTCCTCATCACTTGCACCCAATATTCCGTTATTTTGGGACACTCCCACAGAGTATGAAAAAAGGAACCTTCCTCCCCACAGTGCCTCAGGCAGTACGGGTGTGGTGCCGACCCTATTGTGTGAAGGAGATATCTGGTGTAGTAAGTTCTATGCAAAATTTAAATTGCCCCAATTTAAGTCTTGACGGTATCCCCACCTCCCGCGGTGAGGCCAGTGACTCCCGCCATTCAGAGTCGTCAAATTCACCGACATCTTGGGTCCATTTTCCCCTGAGTGCCACGTGGGGGTCTGGTAAATTGTTCATTAACTTTCGGTATGTAAAAGAGGTGGCCCGCTTATACATGCATTCTGTCAACAGCCTATCTGAAGTAAGTAGACGCTTTATATTTTCTTATAGTTTATCTTTATTCAGATGTAAGGTAACTGCATCCTCAGCTTACTGGCCCGCACATCAAGTGAAGGCAACCTCGTCAACATTCCAAAGCTGCCTCCCTGTCAACATTCTGAACGTTACAACTGTACAGTGGAATGTGGGGGTGGCCGGAATGTACCATGTGATAAGTTATAACACATCTCCCTCCTCAAAGGAGATACATACTAACACAAAGGGTAACAATGTTAGAGCAACAGGCCACGGTGTGGCAAAATGATGTTAAGGGGGATCCCCACATAACATAAACAACAACTAGAGAAGAAAAGTCTTTAACCCATTTGAAATTCCTTGTGCCACCTTGGGGGATTGCGGTCCCTGAGTTCTCTACCCCTTTGTGCCCCCTCTGTTCGGGAACTCTGGGCAAGATCCCTGACATCTTCCTCTTGGTCCGTTTCCCTCGGACCTACGGCCACCCGGTCCATGCTCCATTTTTTGCCATCTTCCAGGATGACCACATTTCTTTTAACCTCTCTTATTTTCCCGGGGTCGTAGTACCTCTCCTCTTTGCCCCCTAGGTTCATTGGTTTCCTGATCATCATCTCTTGTCCCTCTCTGAAAGTTCTTTCTTGCACCCCCCATTTTCTGTCGTACCACTCTTTATACTTCCTTTGTCTGTTGTCAATTCTCTTACTGATCCCCTCTAGATCAATCTCCACTGGTTCCTTGGGGATCATCCAGTTGGGGGAGAGTTTTGAACCTGCCTTCCTCCCCCTCAATAGTTCAAACGGCGTATGTCCTGTGGAGAGGCTAGGTGTGGTGTGGTAGGACCAAAGCATGTCTCACAACGCCCCCTCAATAGGAGTCCCCGCTTTCACTGCTAGTTGTATGCACTCTTTCAGCATACGGTTAGCTCTCTCCACTTTCCCGTTAGCTTTAGGACAGTACAATGGGGTGCGTATGTGTGTTATTGACATGTCCTTAAGATACTCCCTCATCTCCTCTGATACCAATTGGACGCCATTGTCCGTGATTAAGGTGGAGGGAATGCCCTCCTTTGAGAACACTTCGTTCAAAAATTCAATCAGCGATCTTGTGTTAATGTTACTCACAAACTTGTGTGTTATCCAGTTGGAATAGTAGTCTATGAGTACAAGAATGTACCATTGCTGTGGCCCCTTAGCTCTTATGGGGCCAGTGATGTCAAATCCCAATTTGTCCCATGGGGACCGTGGGACTTCCACAGGACTAAGTGGAGCACGCCTGATACATCTTGTTTTGTCACTTTCGCCACATGCGTAGCACTCCTTCACCTTGTCCTCCATGTGTGTATCCATCCCAGGGAACCAATATTACGACCCCAGTCTCGCCTTGCATAGGCTCCTTCCCAGGTGCCCCTCATGTGCGAGGTCCATGATCTGTTCTCTTAATCCCTCTGGTGGAACTATTCTGCCCGACTTGAGGAGGTATCCACCCTCTATGGACAGTTCATTTCGTACATTCCAGTACGGTTGAATGTCTTCTGGTAGAGTTTTGCATTTCATGGGCCATCCTTTGTTTACCCATTCTTTAACCTTGTTGAGAGTGC
Source organism: Triturus cristatus (assembly GCF_964204655.1). NCBI lineage: Eukaryota > Metazoa > Chordata > Amphibia > Caudata > Salamandridae > Triturus > Triturus cristatus. The sequence continues at coordinate 439,912,623 of NC_140582.1, read as the reverse complement.
TATCTTGTTCCGTGTGGTAATCCCACTGATTTCTTGTCATTGCTGGGAGTTTGACCTCGAGGACCCCTTCGCTGTTCCTGTCCTCCTCCTCAGGGCTTCCCACTGGGGATCTTGATAAAAAGTCTGCAACTTTGTTCTGTTGGCCTGGAACATACACTGTCTTGAAGTTGTAGCACTGCAATCCTAGAACCCATTTTGCAATGCGTGGGGTCATGTTTTCCATAACTTTGTTGCCGAACAAGAAGATTAAGGGTTTATGGTCCGTGCACACTTCAAATGGCAAACCCCACACATAGAAGCTAAAATGTCTAATCGCCCAATACACCGCCAATGTTTCCTTCTCTATAGTAGAGTAGTTAGACTCAGAGCCAGATAGCGACCTTGATGCAAACGCAACCACTTTAGTCTCGCTGCCCCTCCTTTGCGAGAGCATGGCGCCTATGCCCTTACCACTTGCATCCGTAGTGATTATGGTATCTTTTGTAACATCAAAGTTGCCTATGTATGGTGCTGTCATAATAGCTTCCTTTATGTTCTCAAACGCCTGTTCCTGACTCTTCTCCCACGCAAATGGAATGTCTTTCCTCAAGATCTCTCTTAGGGGATTTGCTAACATTGCAAAGTTCTTAATGAATTTGGCCATGTATTCCGCCAAGCCCAAGAACGATAGCACCTCCTCTTTGCTTGATGGCGTAGGTGCTCTTCGAACTGCTTCTACTAGATCGATTTTGGGTTTTATCCCCTCCTCCGAAATGGTATGCCCAAGGTAATCCACAGCGGTTACACCCACTTTGCATTTGCTCTCTTTCGTGGTAAACCCTACCTCCTTTAATCTGTTCAGTACTCTTTTGGCATTAAGATTATGTTCTTTCTCATTTGCTCCGTAAATAAGAATGTCGTCCTGAAAGCACATTGACTTGGGACAATCCTTCAAAACATGTTGCATCACCCTTTGGAATGCCGATGCAGCGGATGCCAGCCCAAAGGGCATTCTTAAGAATTTGTAGTTGCCAAAGGGAGTGGTGAACGCTGTCAATGGTTGTGATTCAGGATGGAGTTTGATTTGGTGGTAGGCCGATGAGAGGTCCAGAACACTGAAAAATTTAGCCCCTTGCAGTATGCTCAACATTTCATGTATCCTGGGTAAAGGGTGTCTGTCCACCACAATGTTGGCATTCAATGTCCTGAGATCCACACATAGACGGATGCTCTTTCCACCCTCCTTGCTCGTGATAACAATGGGCGCCAACCATGCCGCACATTCTATCTCCTGTATAACCCCTTGCTCAACCAGCTTCCTCAATTCAAGCCTCAAGGGTTCCCTCATAAGCAAAGGGATTGACCGTGTTTTGTGCACCACCGGTATCGCTCCCTCCTTCAATTCAATATTATGCATGTAATTTTTTAGTACCCCCAACTTGTCACTGAACACTTCAGGGAATTCTTTCACTAATTCGGATCCCACCACTGGGGGGTCAATCAACAACACCTGCTCCTGGTTGTTTGGGTCGAGTTTAATACCCAATTCCTTTTGGTGTTTCCACCCCAATAAACTGGACCCCTCCTTTGTCACATATACCTTCCCTACTGTGTGCCTGTCTTTGAACGAGATTCTCATCCTTATCATCCCCTCCAGTGGTATGGGTACCCTATTGTATCCCATGGGAGCAATGTCAGCTGTTTCTAGTATTAGATTGTGTTTAGCAAATTTCTCATTGAACCTGTCTTTATCAACCAGAGTGAATGGGGAACATGAGTCAGCAAACACCTTAAACCTTTCCCCATCCAGTCCTATTTCGCATGTGGGATACTGTGTTTGTTCATCCTTGCTTTCATCATCCACCTGAAAAATGTAATTTTTCTCTTCCTCTCTCTGTTTTCTACTACATGGACCTTATTTGAACTCACATTGCACACCTTAGAAAAATGTCCTTTCCTATTGCACTTCCTGCATATTACATTGCGGGCTGGACAGCGCCAATTGTTAGCTAAGTGATTATGATTTCCGCACCTAAAACACTTCAGGCCTTCCCCTCTATTACTTACGTTCTCTTTGATTCTATTCTCAACTTTACATACTGCCTCCCCATTAGCGCTGTCTTTCCCTGCTTCTTTTCCTGTTGCTCCCCCTGAAACTTTCATTTCTCTCATGCACTGTGCAGTATGTTCCAGCCCCTTAGCTATGCTAATGGCTTCCTCCAAGTCTGGATTTCTAGTAAGTAGTTCTTCCTGAACCTTCTCCTCATTGGTGCATCTCACCAATTGGTCTCTAATGAGTGAGTCTGTAAGTAGCCCGAACTCACATGTCGCTGCCATGCCCCTCAATACCGCTATGTAAGATGACACCTTTTCTTCCTTTCTTTGTGCTCTTTTAAAGAATTTGTGTCTTTCCAACACAACATTTATTTTCACCTTAAAATGTGCTTCTAGTTTCCTTAAAGTATATTCATACACATCCACTCCCTCATCTTCTTCGCTCCCTTCATCATCCACCTGTCTACCTGTAATATCCTCAAAAACTTTCCTACCATGTATACCCAAATTATGCAACAGAATGTGTTGTTTCCTTAGGTTTGAAAAGTTCCCACCTCCTATAGCTATTAGATATGACTTGAAAATGCCTACCCATCTTTTCCATGGTATTTCTGGCTCCCCCAGCTCATTTAGAAATGGAGGCGGCTGACTCATCCCTGCACCTGCCATGATGTTGAAAAATTATGGTAACCCCAAGTGCAGGCAAACAAAAATATTCTTTCGGACCCAGTGTACTGTACTGTAATTATAGATTAAACACAAAGAATATTTTTTTTTTCTTTTTCCTTTTCCCAAATCGGCATTAACCTGGACCTGCAGTGACCTGAAATCACTTCCTCATATTTTTTCTAACCTTACTTTCACCACAACAGTCCTCTTTTTATGTTTGTTGTATTTCCCCCCATTCCCCTTGATGTGCTCTGACGGGTCCTTCCTGTGGCAGCCTGAGGGAAAAACGTGCCTGCGATGGTTCCTTTCTCCTGAGGAGAACGCTAGTCCTGCAGCCTGCAATGTCCATGTCTCTTCTCCCTAAACACGCTCAGCTCCCCGATGAGAGGGGTATCTTTTATAGACCTTTCACGGCAACTGCAGTCAGCACCCTTCGTACCGCCGAACCCGGAGACCTCTCACCGCCAGATGAAGCTCCTGACGATCGGCGCGCAGCGAACTCTGTGTGGGCGAGGACCTTGGCAGCTGCTGCGTAGATCACGGGCATGAACCGGGGGGAAAAGAAGGCAGGAGGAGGAGGGTAAGATTACAGCTGAGTGTCCCCCTTGTATGCCGCTGTGCCACTACGGTGCTTGGCAAAATTGTGCTGCGGTGCGCTCGCCACACACCGCGCTACCTAAGCTGCCTGCACTGCCTCATAGATCGCTACCATCGACATCCCATGCCTGCTGCTCCGTTTCACATAGACACTTGCTTCACACCCCCGATGTAAGCAAATCGCCGGTGCCACTCATAGAGTCACCCGTGACTGAAGCAGGCTGACGGCTGACCTTTATTCGCCTTCTTCAACCTCTATTCACCAATGCACCGATATTCTGTGGTGGTATAACGCCACTGTAAGTCCTTCCTCCCCTGGCTTTCCTTTTGTTTCGCTTGGGGTAAATTACGTACTGTCACTCCCCCGATTTTACTCCTCACCATCAGCGAAGCCCGCAGTGAAGCTACCTGAAGAAATCTTCTTCTTCCATGAGTTTTCCTCTGCTCCACTTCATGCCAGTAAGTCAGAATTACTACAGGGGAGAATGCAGCACTGTCCCTGTCACAGCTCCGGTCATCCTCGTCACCATCTGAAGTAAGTAGACGCTTTACATTTTCTTATAGTTTATCTTTATTCAGATGTAAGGTAACTGCATCCTCAGTTTACTGGCCCGCACATCAAGTGAAGGCAACCTCGTCAACATTCCAAGGCTGCCTCCCTGTCAACATTCTGAACGTTACAACTGTACAGTGGAATGTGGGGGTGGCCGGAATGTACCATGTGATAAGTTATAACACTATCCTCTAGGGGGGTGGCCTCAGGGACCTTAGTGCCGGGTGGTAGGGCCGCATGCAGCGCATGTCTGATCTGCAAGTATCTGAAGCTTTCAAAGGGCGCCAGGTCATATTGCGCCCGGAGGTGCTCAAACGTGGCGATTTCTCCCTTGTGTCACATATCGCCCACCGTCGATATACCAATTGCGTCCCACTTGTCAAAGCCCTTGCAGTGTCTCAAGCCACCTAGCAGCTGCGTTACCCACAGATGGGTAAGCTGGGTTATCTTTCCAGTCCATCCCATTTTAGCATGCGCTTCATGCCATATGCTGACCGTCTGCCCCGTGGGTCCAAGTAGTGCCGGCGTGTGTTTCTTGTTATAGAGCGCGGACATCATACCTCCCTCCCCGAGCCCATGTCTATCTGCCATATAAGCAGGATTCGTCTGTGGAGCATGAACCCATTGATTGATGACTTTCAAGTGCGCCGCCCAGTAATACAATTGTATGTCTGGCAGTGCGATGCCCCCATCATACCACCCTTTGGTGAGTTTGCGCTGTGCAATGCGCGCAGGCTTGTTCCCCCACAGTAGCCCAGAGACCTGAGGCGCGATGTGTTTAAAATAGGCGGTTAGCACGGAGTATGGTGTATTTTCGAGTGCGTATAGAAACAGAGGCAGTGCCATCATCTTAAAAAGTGCTGCCTTCCCCAATAGTGTTAGGGGGAGCGTCCTCCAATGGGCATCATCTCTTTTTAAACGTTCCAGGGGAGGCCTAAGATTTTTTTGAAAGAATTCTTCCGGGTCCGCCGTAACGTAAATGCCCAAATAACGGAACGCGTCCACTAAGATCCGCAGTGGACAGTCCTTTGGAAGCCGCAGCGGCGAACCCCGGAGCAGAAAGAGGACTGATTTGGACCAATTGATAGTGTAGCCCGATGCACGACCAAACTGATCACATATATTAAGGAGTGCCAGGATGGATCGTCTGGGTGACGACAAATAAAGCAGTACGTCATCCGCATACAGCGATATGCGATCCTCCCAGTCTGCTGTCCAGCGCAGGCCACGGATCATGGGCTCCCACCTGATCCATGCCGCCAAAGGTTCCAGCACCAGCGCAAACAATAACAGTGACAGCGGGCAGCCCTGACACATGCCCCGGGACAGTGGGAAGTCATTTGATATATGCCCATTAGCTGTCACGTGGGCCAGCGGCTTTGTGTAGAGGAGGCGCACCCATGCACAGAATTTGGGGCCGAACCCCAAGTGTGTCAGGACCACAAACAGGAATGGCCATTACACCATATCGAACGCCATACGGGTGTCCAGGGACAGAATAACTGCTGGCTCCTGAAGATAAGGTACACGGGCCATCACTCCGTGTAGCCGCCTCAGATTTAGTGCCGTGTTTCTACTAGGCATAAACCCCGACTAGTCTGGGTGAACCAGTGTTGTGAGATGTGGGGTAAGCCATATCGCAAGGACCTTTGCTAATATTTTAGCTTCAGCATTGATTAAGGAAATGGGGCGGTAGGAGGTACTGTCTTCCGGGAACTTCCCAGGTTTTGGGATCGCCACTATTGATCCTGTGGAAGTTCTCCTGTCGCCAGACTGTCACAGTACATATGGAGCAGGTGCGGGGCCAATGTCCCCGCTAACCTTTTGTAAAGTTCTACGGGGATTCCGTTAGGACCTAGTGCCTTCCCAGATTGTATGGAGCCAATCGCCACCTGCAACTCATCGGCCGTCAGATCCACCTCTAGCGTGAGGGCCGTTTCTGGCGCGAGCTTAGGCATTGCGATTTCCTTGATATAGGTCATTGCCTCTTCCATTGGCATCGTCGACAACGATGTGTACACCTGTTGGAAGTGCTGCGCTAGCCTGTGTATTATGGCCCGCAGGTCAGTTTCCATGGAGTTATCGGTCATTCTCAGCTGCGCTATCCACTTTTTGTCTCACTCCCTTTTGTCGAGCCAGGCGAGGAGTTTCCCCGCTTTATCGCCGGACTTGTATACCTTGTGTCTCGTCGCTGAGAGTCTGAGTGCAGTCGCCCCTCTCAAGTGTTCCCTATGTAGCTGCTGTTGGAAGCGCAGGCTGCGGGCCATGTCGGGAGTCGGGTCTCGTGAGTGCAGAGGGTCAGCCCTCTGGAGCTCTGATTCTAAAGCAGTGAGTTCCTGCTGTTGTTCTCGCTTATAGCCTGCAATAGAAGAGATGGCTTGTCCTCTGAGTACGGTCTTATAGGCCTCCCAGAGGGTGGACGGGGACTGGACCGACCCGGCATTGTCATGGAAGTATTGTTGTGTCGAGGTGCGTATAGATTTCATGATCTTGGGAACTCGCAAGTGTCCAGGGAATATGGGGAAGATACGCTATCGCCCCCCCTGGCGATACGTGTATGTCAGGACAACTGGCGAGTGGTCTGAGATACCCCTAGGCCAAATGTCAACTGTGTCTACATGCTTGAGGCTCTCCGAAGAGGCAATAAAGTAGTCTATTCTCGACAAGCTATTATGCACCGTGGATTGAAAAGTAAATTGGTGCGCCATGGGATGTCGACGTCGCCAGACATCTACGAGCCCCAGCGCCTCCAAAAAAAAACCCGAGACGTGACACCCCCGCCATCCGATCCAGGAGAAAGTCACTCAGGGCCTGAAGCGCAACTGCCTGTAACGCCGTGTGGAAATATGGATTTTTATGATCAGTTATGTCCCCTATCTTGGACCCCAACGGTTTCATGTATAAGTCACAAGTACATGTATGTTCCCTCCAGTTTCAGTTTTGAAGACGCAAACACATGTGCGTCCACCGTTAACATGTCCTCTTTCAGATCCGCCATGAATGGGCCGGATATTCTATTCCTAAGTATGAAAGGCCACCGGCTTTATATGGTTCATTTATCCCATTTTACAGTCCAGGCGAGTAGGCCCTGATTCTGCCATTAAGCCTTTTCCTGCCTTCTGCCTCTGAAAGCTCCAGTCTGAGCTCGCATCTGTATCCATGAACTTTGTCCTACTCCCTGCGCGGCTAACGGTGCCTGACTCGGCCTGTCGGCCTATCTGCCTGCCAAAAACTGTATTTCACCTTCAAGATTATCTGCTCTGCTCCGCTCCTCATCCAATGCATTCCTGTCTAGCAGTTTAAGTAAACATTCCTCTAGCTACCGTGCAAATGGGCCCGGCTTCTCTGTCTTTATGCAAGTAATTCATAGCCCTGTTACTATGGAAGATTTCTGCCCTCGCATCTAGTGTAGACACTTAGACGCTTGTACACGCACTAACAGTCAGTATAGTCAGTATAGAATAAGATTCTATCCTAAGAGACCTCTCTTTTTGGATAACACAGTTCTTTAAACATAGGATGTAAGATATGATTTAGGATTAGGTTGACATAACCCCAGACTTCTGTCTCCACATGTAGAGCTAAATGTCAAGTCCCATTCACCCCCTAGTTGCACGTCAATCACACGTCATGCTCCTGCGCGCGCATCTCTGCCAAGTATTTTTGCTGACATTGCGAAATTCTTTCATGGAACCACCCATTTGTGACATCATACCTAATGACGTTCTTTAGTTACGCCTAGTTACACCCATTTTAGTTACGCATGTATGCCTTTATCTCTATTATCAACTGTTACGCCTCCTGCATCTGTTTCACTGTAATGCCTCTTCTATAAAAATGATTACCTGTCAATAAAGTATTGTCCTTCACTTCCTGAACCTTCGTGGTGATGGAATATGAAGCCCACAAATTCGAATTGTGTTTTGGAATAAAGCCCGTTCTGAACCTCTAATACCACGGATTCTGCCTCTTATTTTATTGAGCTATTCTTATTAATTTTCCGCATCAAATTAAGTACCGGTAATTAAATTATTTACCACATATATGGCGCCCGAACAGGGACACTTTCTCATCTCACGCGCCGGAGGTGCGTTGGAGGCCCGGTCTCCTGCCACAGCTGGACGGACAACGACGCGTACCCACAGGATTTCCTGTATCTCCCTCCTGCCGAGCGGGGGTAACTGAGGCTGCGATCAACACCCAGACGAGGCGGTGAGAAGTGCGAAGTATCCCGACCAGAGCCTAGCTGAGAGAGCAAGATCCGAGGTATACAGAGGCCCACCAGGTTCCGAAGTTCCGAAGTTTCGAGTCGAGTCCAGTCTGGTCCAAGTCCAGTTCAGTCCAGTTCCGAGGCCTTCCGTTCCGAGCTACCCGGTGAGTACCATTGCCGGGGAGGCGTTCTGACGTGCACATAGGTTGTGCCGGTCAAGACGGGTTTGGGTACACAAATCCGGTCTGCACTGTTTCAGCAGTGTATCTGTACTGTTTAGCAGTATATCAAGTATGTCTAGTATATAATTCAGAATTACCTAGTTAGTGCCGAGTATTATGCTTAGTGACTAGTTCCCTAAATGTCCATCATTGTTGTTCATTAAATGTTAAATGTTAAAATGTTTTAAATACGTTCTGCATATTGTGGTGTGAATGACTGTTCATTATTGTGTTTTGTTGTATTAAACGTGTTCAAAATTAGGTATCAGATCAGTTCTCAATATGCCGCTCTTTTCGAGATTAAGACAGATCAAAACTAGAAAAGGGGTACTCGAAGAAGCTGTTCCCATTCCTCCTAGGGACACTCCAGGGTACTTCATGTATCATAAACATGGCCTAGACGCCATATTATTTCTTGATTTATGGGTAGACTACACCAAGGAATTACCAGAAAGTCAGAAGTGGCCCGCAGCTGGGACCTGGGATGCAGATTGCATCATGAAAGTAGAGGAAGAATTATGGAAAAAGAAAGCTAGACAATCACAGAAAGATGCCATTGAATTATGGCGTAAAGAATCATATAGACGTACAGAAAAAGCACTCAGACAGGAAGAGAAAAGTAAGGAGAATTCAAATAAAGTCCGAGAAAATCTATTAATTGAAGAAGGTACCCGAGCAAAATCAGAACAAGCAGACAGACAAAGAAATGCCCTTATGAATGGTATGTATCCTCTTCTGGCCGAAGGGTTACCTAAGGCTACTCCGGAGATACCAAAAGACTTGCCACCTCCATTGTTTCCGATAAAAGCACATCCCAAAGGGCATCCCAGAACCGCAGAAGATGTTTTCCTTTCCTCTTATTTAGACGACGCAGCTCCCGAGTATGCTAATACTGCACCACATAGACCGCCTGCCGTGGGGGTTCAACGCCAAGACCCTCCGTCTGTACCTCCGCAACAACAAACTCCGACACAAGTTCCGGCAAGCACACCTGTTTCTACAGCTGTACCCACACCTATGGTTGCTATATCACGTTCAACGAATCCTTTCACATCCAGCACCCCAGGCGGTGCTACAGGAGGTACAGCAAACATTTTTTCCACGCCACCCAGAGTAAATAAACTTTCCTTTCAAGAATTAGCCCACCAACGTACGCCCAAACTAGTAACTCCCGACATGCTTAAGGAACTTCTAGTAGATTGTAGATATGATCCTGTGCCCGGCAAGGAGGACGAAATGCTGCTGGCATCATTACGTATCCGACGAGCTGCAATATATTTAGGGAGGCTACCAGGAATGACTACACATTTAGAAAATATATATCACTTTGTCCAGTCAGGGCGAGATTCTGAGAGTATTAATAGAGCCATGGAGTACCAGAAAGTGGAGATACAGGGGGAACTGTTACGTTTCCTCATAAATTGTGTGATCAGAAATCAAGACCGACCAGGGGTAAATCCAGAAGAAATGCGAATTCTTACCACATGGAGTCGGAATATATCAGAGGGGAGACATAATAAACTATTAAGTATAGTAGCTATGTGCCGAAAGATCCGCAAAGAAGTAGAACGCATACACGAAGAAAGATTAGCGGTAGACCAGCCTGAACAAAACGAGGAGGAGGAAGAATTAGAACTGCCCACAGGACAGTTAGAAACCATGGCCTATGTAGGTAGAGGGAGATCTTGTAACAATACTAGATGCTTTACTGATCCGATACGTCCTATACGTCCAGATAATAACAGAAATTTCCAAACCCCTATAATAAATATAAGGTCCCCCGAACATTCGTTCCAAGCCGCTGACAAATTACTCCGAGAACGAAGGGGTTATCATATACTCGATTCTATAGACGAACAAGAATTAGCAAGGTCAGCCGTTCACTGGGTTGACAGTGCCGGAAAATATAGTGATGATACACTAGCACATACGTTTTTAAACCTCACCCCAGATGAACAGCGTTTAGCTGGTATCTATATGATTCAACAACTCCTTATATTATATAAAAGCCAACACTCCGATCCTGGTCCCTTACCTGATATATTGACTGAATTACTCACGAATAAATGGAGAGGTTCAGGTACTGAGTTAATTAGAGAAATACTGGAATCCAGAAAGCAGTACATTCTTTTTGTATGCCCCGAACATGTCTCACTGCCCATCAAGGAAAGAACGACGTATTATATGGATAGACAGAATCCCTTACGCGAAGTCCACCCGATAAAAGGTGATGACAATCAGTTTAAACGTGTGTTTGTATACACACCCATATCTAAAATGGAACTATTAGAAATGAAGAAAGTGGTACCCAGTCATGACAAAGACCCAGCGGGTTTCCACCGTGAAATTAAAGACATGTTGCTCATGGGAGAGTATACCTATCCCGACATTATGAAAATATTAAAGGTATTATTGCCTGCGGGCATTTACGAAAAACTCAAAGAAAAGGATTGGGAGGTGGGAGACCAAAAAATAGATTGGACAGCATTAGAAAACGAAGAAACAGCTCGAGGTCCAGGTTTAGGTCTCGGGGAAAAGACCAGAATACTACCAGGTTTATTAGTACAGGTACTGCCACGTTTATTAACTACGAAAAAGGAAGACTGGGGTGCAATCTCAGCCTGTAAACAAAAGCAAGATGAAGACACTAGTGATTTCTATGCCCGATTCGAAAAATGTTTTGGTATAAATAGTGGAATAAAAGCAAGTAGCGAATCGTATCCACATCTGTTTGTGACAAAATTAGTTGAAAATGCCTTGCCCCAAGTTAAGAATAGAGTATTGAAATTCGAGAGTACCTGGCAAGGTAACACTCCGTCACAAATGTTACAAATGTTACAGTACCATCACAATAGAATTAGAGAGGAACAAGAACATGAACAAAGACGCATGAAAGACACGAAAATGAAAATGCTAGTTTCCCAGACAGTTCCAGCTGACGGTCATAAAAAGGGTATGACACAGTCCAGTGTTTCAGCAGGTCCTGTAAAAGGGACATGCAACTATTGTAAACAGCCAGGTCATTATGTACACGATTGTCCAGTTTTAAAACATAATATCGCCATAGGTAATACAAAAGAAAGACCACGGCCACTTAGACAGGATCAGAACCAACAAGGAGCCCCGCAGCATGCACAGTCCATGCCGGCTCCGCAACAATCTATGCCAGCTCCACCACCGCAGCCTATTGCTGCCACACAGACAACGACACAACAGATGTACCAGACCGCACAGTATGACTATCCTGATTATCAACGATACTCATGAAACAGCCTAGAGAGGGAAGTTGGCTTACCCCTTATCGAGGTCCCTGTAGATCAAGAAGGACCTTATGTACACAGTGAATTATTAGGTCAAGATAGAAAATTTTTACTTGATACAGGGGCAAGCCGAACAACCATAAAACGTAGTGAAGTTCCAGGGGCACCCCTCTCAGGCTCACAGAATATTTCCCTTGGTTTTTCAGGAAAACCTATCATTAGCGAAGTATCACAGCCTCTTCCCCTTACGATTGGTCCTTTGACACGAACTACAGATTTATTGCTTACTAAATCATGTCCAGAAAACCTGTTAGGTATAAAAACATTGAAAGCTCTAGGAGCTATAATATGTTGTTCTCCGGAAGGAGTAAGATTGTTTTTACGTGATTTCAAAGGGCACTACGTGTCCCGAGACATGGATCACCGACTGCAGACTTTACCCACACATTTATGGGCACAAGGCCCTACAGATGTTGGTTGCATGAACATTACAACATATCGAGTCACACTAAAGACAGGAGTGGTACTACCACGAATGCGACAATACAAGTTACCCCCAGATGCTGTAGTGGCTTTACTGCAAATCATTGACGAGCTTATTACCCAAGGAGTGGTTGTGGAAACCGACTCCAATGTATGTAATTCCCCGATAATTCCGATTCTTAAACGAACTGATCCAAAGGCCCCGCCAGTATATCGATTGGTTATTGATCTGCGCGAATTAAATAAATGTATTGTACCACAATACCCCGTAGTCCCAGACATTTCTTCATTACTGACAGCCATTGATTCCGAAGCAACATTCTTTACTGTAATTGATCTCAAGAATGCCTTTTTCAGCGTCCCAATAGATCCGGAAAGCCAATACTTGTTCGGATTTAGTTTAAATGGACGAAGCTTTAAATTCACACGCGCACCTCAAGGATTCACAGAAAGCCCCAGCATCTATAGCCAAGCACTGAAACGAGAACTTGACAGTATCCACATGCCAGTCAACACTGCCCTGCTTCAATATGTCGATGATCTGCTGATCACCGCTAGAAGCGAACCTGAATGTGAAAAAGCCTCACTGACGGTTTTACAATTTTTGGCCGAAAAGGGGCACAAGGTGTCCCCTTCTAAGCTGCAATTCTGTGTTCAGCGAGTTGTTTACCTTGGTCACTCGCTGTCCAAGGAGGGAAGGCAGCTTACACCCGATCGCATCCAGTTAATTGCTAACATGCCAATACCCAAGACACAAAAGGAGGTGCGGGCTTTTATAGGCCTCACTTCATATTGTAGGCAGTGGATCCCTCAGTATGCATTTCTAGCAAAACCACTCATTCAGTTGACAACACAGGAGGCAGCCACATCGACTGTCCTCCCTTGGACTCAGGAACATACACAAGCTTTTGAAAGCCTAAAGAAAGCTTTATGTCAAGCACCTGTTTTAGCAACACCATGTTACAATAAACAGTTTACACTCTTTGTTACAGAACGCGAAGGTACTGCCTTGTCAGTACTCACTCAGGAACAAGCAGGATCACACAAACCATGTGCTTATTTTTCTAGTACATTAGATCCCGTAGCTCAGGCTCTGCCTGCGTGCCTGAAATCAGTGGCAGCGACAGCTTTAGCAATCAGACAAAGCGATGCCATAGTGTTAGGACATCCATTGACAGTACAAGTACCACACGCAGTAGAGGTTCTCTTGAACCGAACGCAAACACAACACTTGACTATAGCAAGACTCACCGGTTACGAATTAACATTGTTTCAGCCACACATAGAAATCAGACGTTGTAGTACATTAAATCCTGCCACACTGTTACCAGTAAACGGAACAGACCCACTAGCTCATGATTGTATTGAAGTTATTACTATCACGACGAAACCTAGACAAGACTTGACAGACGTCCCATTGTCAGACCCAGACCTGACGTTGTATGTAGATGGTTCATGTATGAGAACAAGTACAGGAGAGTTAGTGGCCGCGTATGCAGTCACAACAGACACTGAAGTCATTGAAACAAATTGCATAAATACCTTGTCAGCTCAAGCAGCAGAGCTCATCGCTCTGACACAAGCCTGTATTCAAGCTACGAATAAGAAAGTCAACATATACACTGATTCACGTTATGCATTCGGAGTTGTACATGACTTCGGCGTGCTGTGGCGAGAGAGAGGTTATTTAACTTCTCACGGTGCTCACATTCAGCACGGACCCCTCATTCATGCCTTATTAGATGCAATACATCTACCCACTGCAATATCAATTATGAAATGTAAAGCTCATACGAAAGTTACTGATATCATTTCCCAAGGCAATGATCTAGCTGACAGAACAGCTAAACAGACTGCTCAAACTCACACATCTGACATGACAAAGACAATAGTTCCGACACCAACACATTGCATGATGGTTAAGGATCCCGCTCTTGACGTAATTGACATACAGACACATGCTACACCAGATGAAATAAAGAAATGGACTGAATTAGGAGGGATCCAAACGGATCAAGGATGGATGACGAAGGAAAAATCTGTATGGTTCCTTCCTGATTCTATGGTTCAAGTTATCATTAATACAATACATAGTCCAGCACACCTAGGAGAAAAAGCTATGCTAGACAGCATTCAACACATTTGGTTTAACAAACATTTACGAGCAGCAGCTAAACAAAAAGTTCGTACCTGTATGATCTGTTGTCAGTTTAACCCAGGTAAAAGCATTCCCGTAGAACAGGGTGGATTTCAGCCTCCTGAGCACCCTTTTGAAGTCCTCCAGATGGATTATATCCAGATGGAACGATGTCGAGGATTCAAATATGTTCTTGTAGTTGTCTGTGCTCTTTCCCGTTGGACAGAAGCATACCCGGTCTCAGATTACACTGCCCCGACTACTGCCAAACAGTTGGTTCGAGAATTCTTCCCACGGTACGGTTTACCACGTGTTGTCTACTCAGATAACGGCCAGCCGTTCTCATCCGAACTAATGAAACACGTTTCACTTTTGTTAGGCTATCAATGGAGATTTCACTGTGTCCGACACCCCGATGCAGCAGGTCTCGTGGAACGACATAATCAAACTCTGAAAATTAGATTGTCCAAAATATGTAGGGAGAAAGGTGTCGATTGGGTAGTAGCCTTACCAGTTGCACTCTTTTATATGAGAATGGTAGCACACTCTCGAACAGGGCTATCCCCTTATGAGGTGATCTTTGGCAGACCACCAAATATGTGGGGGACGCCTATACCACGCAAAATAACTGATGTTGACTGTAATATGCTGACAGATTACCTGGCTTCCTTGATGTCTGCACTACAATCTTGTCGTTCACAGGTAGCTGCAGCCTTTCCCGACAACACCGAGGTGAAACCCCATGACGTAGTTCCCGGGGACCTGGTGTTAGTGCGGAATTTCGACCGGAAGACTCAGCTGGATCCTAGGTGGAAATCGCCTCAACTTGTACTACTCACCACGAGGACAGCCGTGAAGATCGAAGGTCGCAAAGGTTGGATACATTCAAGTCATATCAAGAAATTTCATGGACTACCGTCTGATGTAAATGATACACCTCGCGTGTCTTCACCGATTGACTCAAAGCTTCCTTTGGTTGAACTAAGCGATAAGGAACTATACAAACTAAAACTACGGTCTAATAAGTCAGACAATTTGATTGTTTAAGTCCTCTCCAAGGTGAATCGGTCGAATTTGTCTCTGACATGTATCCCCTAGACCTGAATAGAGAAAGAAACGGAAAAATGCAGTTGAAAAAGCATGCGTACTGTAAATCACTGCGTAGTCATTGCACAGTGACGTTATTAATTTTGTTTTTCTTAAGTCTTTTAATAATCGCTGCAAGTATATTGTTGCACATATATTATCCTATTTCTAAACATGTTTACAATGTTACTGCTGAACATTCTTTTAGTGAATTACCCCCGCATGAGTTGTCCTATAGATTTGCGCTGCGCAATAACACTTTTATTAGTATGTTACATCATTCCCATCAGACTAGCAATGCTACAAATTGTTGGATATGTGGCCGACTCCCTCCCTATCAGAACCATAAGGGAATTCTGCCTCTCTTTCCATATCCGTTCACACACAATGGCTCCTGTGGAGCATGGTTTAGTTTAATTAATTCCCTAGATTCGAATTCTGCAGTTTATCAAGATAACTGGGTATGGGGAAATCTGAACTTAGTTTTGCTTAAAGTCTGCTACCCTAACAAGGAGGGACTTCCCAAAAGAACAGGAACTGATCTAGAAAATGAAGTATACGGATTAGGTAATTTCACGCTTAATCTCATGATCCTGAATGTTGAATCCGAAGCTGCACCAATTTTGCCTGCTATGTCAGTATTTCCAGTTAAAGGTGAATTGTGTGTAAGAAAGAATGGTTCCATACATATGGGCCATAGTAAGTGCACCACTGTAATAGAATTCAGTGATCAAGGCAAGTCTACATTTAGAGCTTCTCGCCATTCCTACTTTATATGTGGTCAGACTGCATATATACGTTTGCCTCTAGATTGGGATGGTACCTGTTACATCGGATTCCTTTTGCCACCTGTTTTCCTAGCTCCTCCTGATTATCATAGAAATACTCATTTAGTACACAATAGACAGCAGAGAGATCTCCCAATCGTCGATTACACTGAAACAGCATGGGAAAAATACACAGATTTCAATAAAGGTTTCTTCCCCTATATAGGTACAGTCACTAATAGTAAGTTGATACGTAGATTAACCAGAACCCTTGAAGCAGTAGTGAACGAAACTATTTCCGCCTTAGGCAATTTAACAGAAGAGCAGTCTGCTATGCGGATTGTTGTGCTTCAAAATCGTCTTGTCCTTGACGTCATCCTGGCCGATAGGGGCGGAGCTTGTAGGGTCATCGGATCAAGTTGTTGCATTTTCATACCAGAAAATTCGCCGTCTGTATATAAAGCCATAACCCGCCTTCATAAGATTGTAAGCCAGATACACCAGAGTCCAGGCACCTGGACTTGGTCCGGTTGGTTCTGGGGCGTGTTGTCAGCCTGGGGATGGAGAATGCTCTCCTTCCTAGGTAATGGCTTTCTCATACTATTCAGTTGCTGCTTATGTCTACAATGTGGGCCAGCGATTTGTGGTCTGTGTGCCACCTCGTGTATCCCACATCCAAGTTTTCGTTCGAGATCCCGGAAGAAGAAAGAAGAACAAATGATGTTATATGAACAGATCAACGGATTGATGAAGATTGATATCTCTTAAGGGCAAGTAGGGGACAAGGAGGGAATGTGGAAATATGGATTTTTATGATCAGTTATGTCCCCTATCTTGGACCCCAACGGTTTCATGTATAAGTCACAAGTACATGTATGTTCCCTCCAGTTTCAGTTTTGAAGACGCAAACACATGTGCGTCCACCGTTAACATGTCCTCTTTCAGATCCGCCATGAATGGGCCGGATATTCTATTCCTAAGTATGAAAGGCCACCGGCTTTATATGGTTCATTTATCCCATTTTACAGTCCAGGCGAGTAGGCCCTGATTCTGCCATTAAGCCTTTTCCTGCCTTCTGCCTCTGAAAGCTCCAGTCTGAGCTCGCATCTGTATCCATGAACTTTGTCCTACTCCCTGCGCGGCTAACGGTGCCTGACTCGGCCTGTCGGCCTATCTGCCTGCCAAAAACTGTATTTCACCTTCAAGATTATCTGCTCTGCTCCGCTCCTCATCCAATGCATTCCTGTCTAGCAGTTTAAGTAAACATTCCTCTAGCTACCGTGCAAATGGGCCCGGCTTCTCTGTCTTTATGCAAGTAATTCATAGCCCTGTTACTATGGAAGATTTCTGCCCTCGCATCTAGTGTAGACACTTAGACGCTTGTACACGCACTAACAGTCAGTATAGTCAGTATAGAATAAGATTCTATCCTAAGAGACCTCTCTTTTTGGATAACACAGTTCTTTAAACATAGGATGTAAGATATGATTTAGGATTAGGTTGACATAACCCCAGACTTCTGTCTCCACATGTAGAGCTAAATGTCAAGTCCCATTCACCCCCTAGTTGCACGTCAATCACACGTCATGCTCCTGCGCGCGCATCTCTGCCAAGTATTTTTGCTGACATTGCGAAATTCTTTCATGGAACCACCCATTTGTGACATCATACCTAATGACGTTCTTTAGTTACGCCTAGTTACACCCATTTTAGTTACGCATGTATGCCTTTATCTCTATTATCAACTGTTACGCCTCCTGCATCTGTTTCACTGTAATGCCTCTTCTATAAAAATGATTACCTGTCAATAAAGTATTGTCCTTCACTTCCTGAACCTTCGTGGTGATGGAATATGAAGCCCACAAATTCGAATTGTGTTTTGGAATAAAGCCCGTTCTGAACCTCTAATACCACGGATTCTGCCTCTTATTTTATTGAGCTATTCTTATTAATTTTCCGCATCAAATTAAGTACCGGTAATTAAATTATTTACCACAGCCGGGTGAATATAAACAGAAACTATGTTGATAGGGTGTCCCTCCCATTGTCCCACAAGAGCCGCAAAGCGACCACCTGCGTCTATCTTTCTTTTATGAATTATTATTGGTGATTGTTTGCGTACCAAGATACCCACCCCTCTGGACCCGGGTGTGAACTCTGAGTGGGCCACCATCTTGAACCCCCACCTGTCTAGTGCCCGACATGTATTCCCAGTGAGGTGTGTCTCCTGCAGCAGGACCACGGCTGGGAAACTTCGCTTAAGACTCTGCAACACCAGACCCCTTTTAATTTTGTCCCTGAGGCCGTGTACATTCCACGTAACTAGCGTTAGGGACTTCATCTGTGAGTCAGGCATCTGCCCCTGCTCAACCGGCTGTGAGTGTGATACTGCCATGAACATCGAAACACGCAATCAGTGGGACGGAGGAGTGTGTGCCGAGTCCCCACCCTCCCCATCTGAGGATCTGTCGTACCCAAGTGCCTATATACAAAACCTGAACAAAAAAACCCAAACCATAACCACAAAACCCACCCTCCACCCCCCACGATGCCTCCCTGATAGACGGACTTAGAACTACCCACCATCCCAACATTGCAGAGCGCTCCATACCCAATCCCAGTAACAGTACTTGCGTGTCGGGGGTGAGAAGTCCGGGGAAGCAACTTCGTCCATCCCCTTCCTGTGGACCATTGTTCTGTTAGACCTTATTTCACCAGCAGCATAGACCCTGCACCAGTGGATCCACGCCCATCTGCTCAGCAACCCCAGAAGAACACAGGAATCCTGCAACGTCCCACGGCACGGGTGAGACTACCCCACCATTGCCCTTTGTCTTTGTTGCTGCCAGCCTGCAAGGGCCACAGGTCCGCTTCTTATTCCTCCGTTTCTAACCTGTGCTCGGAGTCTCCTTCCTGTGCCTGTCTGCGATCTTCGGGGCCTCCCTCCGCCCGTCGCTGCTGGTGGCGTCTATCCGGCCACCCGCGTCCTTCTACCTGCCGCCAGCCCTCGAGCCATTCCTGGGCCTCCTCCGAATGATCAAAAAACCAAGTTTTACCATCGGCTATGACTCGCAACCTCGCTGGAAACAGCATTGAGTAAGTAATTTCTCCACGCCGAAGATCCTTTTTTATCTCCTGGAAGCTTCTATGGCATTTGGTGACTGCATCCGTAAAGTCTGGAAAGAAGAAAATCACCGAGTTATGAACTCGAAGTGGCGGGGCCACTCTCGTTGTCTGCAGTATGACATCGCAGTCGCGGAAATTAAAGATTCGGGCCAACACAGTCCTGGGGGGCGCCCCCGGCCTAGGTCTGCCACTCGGCACCCTGTGCGCCCTTTCAACCAAGAAGAATATGGACAGCCCCCTTGGTTGGATTCTTGTCTTGATGAGTTCTTCAACATACAGGTCCATGGCCTGGACCCCTTCACTCCCGGGAAGGCCCGTGATTCGGACGTTATTGCGGCGGGAGCACCCTTCCTGGTCATCCAGCTTCGTCGCCATTATTTTATTCTCGGCCTCCAGGTGGTTAACTCTCTGAAGCAATGCGGCCGTATCACCAACCAGGGATTTCGTCGTTTGTTCCACCTCCGTGACTCGCGCCGTCATTTTCTGGAAGTCAGCCCTTAGGAAAGACACATCAGTGGAAATGGTGCCAACCATGGATTGCACCTGAGTGAGCGCTGTCATAATGTCATCGAGCGTCACCTTGGCCGCTCCTTCTTGGTTCGTCACTTCATCGTGCGATTCTATCCGGTCCGCTGGAGCCTGTGATTCTTTAGAGTAGGCATATTTGTCCAGTTTGCCCTGGGTGTTTGCGCGTGGGCCTCTGCCCCCCATCTTTACGTGAAGCGCACTGCCGCAGTCGGTAATTGCCGCCGCCAGCCACAGGGCTTTCCTCCCCCGTGCGGCCTGTCGGGTTTCCCGCCGCGGATGCACCTGGAAGGCACTGAGGTCGCAGGTCCACCCCAGGCAGCCACATGCGGAACACTTCGATCAGTGACTGTCAGGTCTCTCAGGTTTCAAAACAGGCTCCGCAGAAACACCACTGTATCAGTCCACTCAGTGCCAGCGTTGGGGGGCAGATGTACCTCTGATTCCTGGTCTCATGCTGTCCAGCATCCCCCAGCCTCAGTGCATCACCACACGGTCCCACCAGTGCCGGCAGGGGGGTCCCCCGGTCCACACCCGGCGTGCCCAACTCCGCCGTCCAGGGCCCGCAGCACCCCAACCAGGCCTCCAACGGCAGGCGTCGGGCAGTCCGCCCCGTAGTCACCCCCCCAACAGGCTCCTCGCCTCCAGGGCACCGCGGCAGTGGCGCAATTATTTATTACTTGGCCCCGAATGGGCGCCCGCACCTCACTTCCCCAGCGCCCTCCTCACCGGTGGCTACTCCTGGGCGGGCAGTATCGCTCCGGCACCGACCTCCGCTGGTGCTGCAAGTCGCTCCGAATTCCAGCAACACCTCTTCTGTCCGTTATGAGCCCTGCAGGGGGTGTGGGGGGGACGACCGGGGGAAGGCCTTACTCTGCCGCCGCTGCCAAGAACGGCCCTCAAGCCCACCACGGACACACCACCAGCGCGCAGCAGAGCGTCAGCCGGCGGATCCGGTATTCAGGCGAGTCCCCGGCATCCGGCGTGCATCTAGGCCGCTCCTCGCTCTCCGCCATGAACGGCCTTACAGACGGCGTGCATGTCCCGGGAGAGCACCGATCGTGGCACCCGGGCCTCGGGAGGAAATTGTAGGTCCTCAGGCTAATTAGTGTGTCCGGATTACTTGCGGATGTTGCGGGGAACCGACTTTGTCCCCGGAGCTTCCCTAGGCTGCAGCCATTGCGATCGGCAGCTAGCCACGCCCCCCCTCTGTTGACATTTTTAGATGTATTTGTGGAGATTTAATGTTCATGCAATGATCTGTCTGTGCCTCTATTAAACAGAAAGCTAAGTATGTCTTCAATGTCCATGAAAACATGTGTATATATGACTTTTTGTGAGGTGGTGGGGCTCATTCACTTTGAGAAAGTCTTGTTCAAGTGAAACGCGCCAGTGCGGTTGAAATCTGCTGAATGAAGAGAACATTTCCACACACTACATGGAGTGCCCGTTGTTCTTCAGCTTGCCGATTGCTTCTGGAAATATATATATTTATATCAAACAAAGCTGTCTTCGACCCTGCAGAGCGGCTTCAACCAGACGGAATTAAACATCCCGTAAACCAATTTAATGAACAGACAAAGCAGTGAAGCCCATTTCCAGGAGTACCAGGCAAGTTATTTAGTAATGAAAAAAGCAGCACATTTCATATCCTCCTTTCCTGATGCATTTCAACTCTCTGAATAGCCTTGATCATAGATGCAAAACATTTCATTGATGATGCCCATGTGCTTATAAAAGACCAAATAAACATGTGACCACTTGGTTCTCATCCTACATCTCTCAGATGCACTTAAAAAAGTATCACACATTAGATCACACTGCAGAGTAATGTCAAATAATGGCAACAATTGCTTTATGTCACTGCAACAGCATTTGAAATCACTTTATTATCAGTACACTCTTTTTGAAGTTTTCACTGTAAGCTAACCCAGTAATTTAAAAATACAGGATACATTGGTTGTCCCTTCGGCCATGGAAGTGCATTGTACATTAGTTGATGACCTGAAGTATTGCAGTTAATATTATGTCCTTCCAATGTGCTCTTTGACAATGTGCACAGTGCTGTCCAATAAATTATATTCTTAAAATCACAGGGTCCCGAAAATATCCAGAGGAATTGCAATGTTTCTCTCGTATGCCTTGCTCAAATGCCACACTTAGTCGTATCCAGGTAAGTCCTTTCCTCATGTGAAGGCAAGAGGGTCATGCTCCCCAAACTATTTTAAATAAACCATGGACTCAGACCTTTCCTCAATACCGCATCCTAGCAACATCACGAAGAGTGCCTTCTACTCACTGAAAACACTATCTCAGATTTCCCATACCTTGCGTATCAACATAAATTGCAAGCCATCCTCACACTCTTAGGGCTTATTACGAGTATGGTGGCTCTGGGACCGCCATACTCGATGTGATGGTCCGACCAGCGCAGTGGATCCACCCGCCATATTATGAGTGTGCTCCCCCTGGGTGTGATCTGGTGCGGCAGCAGTCTGCAAATGGATTGAATATGTTGTTGGTGCCGATGCCCACACCACCAAGCATATTACGACCTGCATATCCACTGCCATGAAATGGGTGGTGGAAATGCAGGTAAGGGTGCCCTAGCAGGGGCCCCCACTGATTCTGGGCCTGGTGGTGCGTGCAGGGGGCACATTGTGTGCCCCCCTCTGGATTTGCCCCACTTGTTCCTGCACAGTGTGGCATGTATGATATGGTGCATGCCACACCATGCAGAAAAATGAAGTAGGCACTCTTCCATTGGAAAACCACCAAACTCGTAATAAGACCCTTAATCTCCAAGTTTGACTATGACTCTAGCGTATACCTTGGTGCACCTGCATTCATTATAGGCAAAATACAACTCAGACAAAATGCTGGTGCAAGGGTTCTTCTCCTCCTTCACCCATGAGTACACATGAGTCCAGTCTTGCAATCACTTCCCTGGCTACCTATAGCCAGAAGGCCAATGTTTAAGGCACTGTGCGTTGCCCACAGAACCTCCCAGCAAAAAGCACTGCTATACTTACAAGTTAAACTCAAGTAATACAAACCACACAGAACACTGCACTCCAGGCTTGCACCACTTAACATCGTACCACTTTACCAAAAGAAGTCTGTAGGAGGCACTGATTTCTCAGTGCAAGCCCCTGAGTTTTGTAACTCACTACCATCCATCATTAGAAGCACCCAGCAGTATTTATACTTCCGAAGGCATCTATTTCCAAGATAACTGCATCAGCCACATCCTGGCAACAGATGCCAGAACACAGTTGGACCTTCAAGCACAATCCTCAAGTTACACCCCACGAATTGCAAACAATTCAACCAAGAAACTGCTTTCATTATGCAGGTAAACAAAAAAGGGTTGACTTTTGGTTCTCCGTGGCATTATTTATTTATGTACTTTCATATATAACAATTACGGCCCACAATAATACTAAAACCTTATCATGCAGAGGTCACCCACAATTTGTAACTTATACCTCTTACATTCACATAACACATATCTGCTACAAGAATTGTCCAACACCAGCTCTGTACAACCAAAAAAGAAACATCACCAAATAAACTGGCATAGAATAACTGACAATTTGGACAACTTTAATATAGTCCATTCACTGCAGGTCGCAAATATCTATACAATCTGTCTGTGTATTACATCTCAGAAAAAACACTCAGATTCAGATTGGGGATAGTAATAAAAATGTCCATCCCAACAGGTCTCTCCACTTCTCTCTCCCTCCAACCATGCCAGCTCAGGACAAAAACTATACACAAACTCTTAGGGCCCGATTCACAGAACTAACTTAAGACAAAATCCTAAACTTAATGCCAGTTTGATATTCACAGAAGGCACTTACTCATTTTGGTATTCACAGAAGGCACTTACTCATTGATGAGTAAGTGTCTTCTGTGAATACCAAAATGAGTAAGTGCACTTACTCATTTTTGTATTCACAGAAGGCACTTACTCATCAATGAGTAAGTGCCTTCTGTGAATACCAAAATGAGTAAGTGCCTTCTGTGAATACCAAAATGAGTAAATGGTAGTAACTATAGGATTTTGTCTTAAGTTAGTTCTGTGAATCGGGCCCTCAGTTTGGACAACCCAGTGTAGAAACCAGCTAAGTAGAATATGTCACTAAAAATACCATAAGGGAACCTGCAGAGCTGTTCAAAGTCACCAGAATGCTCAAAACTATACAATTGTATGTCTGTCTCTTACATTTCATAATCCAACACACTGCTATGTGCAGCATCCCATAGCACGATAACCACACCACGGCGGTCATCATGCATGATATGGAAACACTTTCTCACATAAGGGCAAAATAAAAACAACATCTTTCTAACCACACATCCTACACAGTGTAGAGTTCTACCTATGTAGACAAATGCTTCAGCGCCCCACATAGGAGTAGTAAGTGCTATATAAATGTTGCAATACTATGCAATCCTCCTGTCACCTATGCAAAGGAAAAGTGGTTGGGAGGAATGCAGATACCCAAAAGCTTTCAAGTAAAGGGCGTTACTAAAATAGAGTGTCCTAGTTTAGCATGAAATTATAACGCCCGATGAAACCAGACCAAAAGAGACCTGCAGATTATCGCATGATATTTTCAAACCATAATTTGCATTACACATGTGAAATTATAATTTTTATTAGGCTTATAGTGTCACATTTTCATTGCACTGAAATTTGTGCTCTAAAGTGTACCGCGGGGGACAGATCTCACGCAAGTGAATGCTGGTTCCTTTTCGCACCATTGCGCAAGTTATAGCGCTGTGCTAAAATGACTTCCTTAGCACGGGCGTGGTTAATGTCATCGATGGTGCATGACCCTTAACAAAGATGACACTGTCCATTTTTCCCCATCTCTGCAGTACAGTTTTGCTGACTTTCACTTAAGGATGCCCTACAGGACGTTTAGTGAATCTGTGCCACAGTCTGAGTGGAGAGAGCCAGACATATTTCCCACACAAGAGATTTTCAAAGCTCACCCCCATGCTTCTGACACAAATTAAATCTCAGTGGTATCTATGACTTGCAAAGCCATAGTTTCGTTCCACCATTTTTTGTTCCTTTCAGACCCTAGACCAACTACAGCATTTTTTGTAGATTAGTTCCAAAGGATTTCAGCTTGGTGCTCGAATTCTGAGATTTAGGTTAGATTATGTCATTATTCTATTTGATTCAGCAAGCTTTTATGTGATAACCAGGACTCCAGTGCTAACCGCAGTGCAGGTTACTTACAGCACAGATTCTCACGTATTTACTTTTGTCTGGAAAATCCTTCTTGTGTCTCCTAAACCAAAACCACAGGAATTTTAGCTATAACTCTTAAAACTGTTGCATTTGTACGCAAGTAATGTATCTTATTTAACTCAATCTATGAAAGAGAAATATTTATACTGTGGGTAACATGAAGTCGCTTTAACTGTTTTTACATTTTATTTTGTGGTGCTGTTGCATTTTAAAACGCGTCTCAGTTATTTTCATCTAGAGATGTAATATATTAAGTTCTATCCTCTCACAGCTGTTTCTCCTTATTTCAATTATTAATTGATAAGAACAACATCCGCTAACCATGCATGCATTCTTTCCCACAACAGAATCAAAGGGGCAGATTTACAATAACTGCCGCATCCCTGCTGATATGCAGGGATGCGCCAGTTATTGTGCGCCACGGCTCCGCCACCATGGATGCGCCGCATTTACAATGCGGCGCACCATGGGGCAAAAAAGGGACAAATGCGTGATGGATCTGTGCCGTAAGGGCAGTGCATTGCTGGAGTTGCGTTGCAAGCGCGACACAGCTCCAGCAAGGCTCTGGGGTGCCCTATTTTCACAATGCTGCGTCAATCCTTACGCCTGCTTCAAGCAGGCGCAGGGTTTTGACGCAGCATGGGCTCAAAAGTGACTGAGTGAAATCTTGTAGATTTCACTCAGCCACTTTTAAGAGGCGTTCCTGCGACGGAACGCCCCCCACCCCCGCACAGGAACGCCTACTTCTGGCGCAGGGCTTTCCAACGTGACACATCTCCCAGATGCGTCATGTTGTAAATACCCCGCAGCATGGCGCTGGTTTTGCGCCGCCGCTGCATCACAAAAGTGACGCATCGGCGGCATAAAAGAGGCGCAAGGGGCTTGTAAATCTGCCCCACAGTCTTTAACACAGCTACTTCAGTATGTAAGTTTAACCAATGCAAGGTAAAATCTTTATTTAAGAATGGAAACCGGGGGTATGGTTGACCATCATGAAGCAAGGGCGTGTCTCACTTTGTCACTGTGATGGCTGTCATCCTGTACCAGAGCTCTATACACTCAATCTCGCTGGGTCAGACCACGTTTAGTGAGGTCACATGGCAGGCAGGGACTACAGGGCCCCAACCGTGGTAGTTGCGATTATTTGCCACTGGTGTCCTGCGATCTGTTTTACTATGGGTCTGCAAACTGGGGACTATTACCCAAATGTAGATCTCTAGAGGCAAAAGTATAAATATATAAAAAAAAATTATATACACCGGATACATTCCCAGAACTCAGAAGAGATAAGGATGTGGGACAGACAGATGATATGGAGTGGCACACAGCCTTGATGAAACCTACATAGAATTAATTGCAATAGACACAAATTGTGAAGATTAAGCAGGTAGCAGTCCCATGTTGTTAACCTCCCAATGCGGTGGTGTTCACACCCACAGACTGCTTTCCTTAGCCACTGGAGCAGTGATACTCAAAGTACGGCCCGGGTGCTGCGTGCAGCACTCCTGACCATTACATTCGGCCCCCTGATCAACAGTAGCACGGGAATCCACGAACAGTGAAAATATGGTAAATAAACAAGCAAGCTTGTATTTAAAGGTTAAAATAAGTTATAGGAAGTAGCTACAGTGGCGTAGCAAGGGGGGGCTTTCTGCCCCTGCAGCACGAGTTTCTGGGGGCGCCGGCCTCGGAGTGTCAACTGGCCAAAGGTCTAGCTACGTCACTGAGCAACTAGGGTGTCCTGCAAAGTTTGGATGTAAAAGCACCGAGAGGCATATTATCAAGACACGGCGTTAAAATAATGGGCTTGATAATATGCCCTTGGGAGTTCCCATAGAAGCCCATGTTCTGGTGTCAACATGGGCTTCTATCGGAATTCTCCGCGGCATATTGTCAAGCCCATTATCGGCGCTTTAGCGACAGTTTTCTGCCGCTAAAGCTGTGATAAATTTTAACGCCGTGCTTGATAATATGCCCCCTTAATTTTTAAAGAACTCTTGCAGCAAAAGTGTAAAAATATGATAGTCTGTTCAAAATTCAAAAAGTGTACATCATTAACAAGCAGACCGTTTCACCTTAGAACAACAGATTATATCAGTGCATTGAGAAGAATATTTTTTTTAAGTGATAGTTTTCAAACATGAATGTAGAAACTTTCATACTCTAACTCCGACACACCCTTCCCCCACACTCAACAATGGCAATAGTGAACTAAGGGGATAGTCAGTTCTTATGTGGACTTTTTGGGCAACCTGGGTTTGTATCATACATGAACATTATGGTTTATTAAATAAACCACAGGAGAAGGATTTGTACAGCACAGATCCTAAAGGTTTGTATTTTGGGATCCTCATATATGATCATGGAAATGGAGGGAAAGTGAAATAATACAATTGCAGGGATCACACAATATAGTTAAGTGGAGACGCCGGGATTAATCCCAAGTTTTTGGTTTCAAATTTTGAAAATCAGACCCTAGATGTATATGCTTTGCTTCCCCTACGCCCACCATATTGTCAACCTCCCCCAGCCTCTGACCGCCACCCTGCTGGCATCAATGTGGCCCTCGGTCACATCACTGACCAAACTTTGTGGCCCCTGGGAAAATGTTTGCGAGTACCCGTGTACTAGAGGATAAAGTGTATTGCACTCCCTTCGGAGTAAAGGAAAACAGACAGGCATTTCTCACTCTTCTCAATGACAAGTTAAGTGCATCAAAAACGTATCTACAGGGGCTACATGTACATATGAACTCTTACCCTTAGCCTTAGCACTTGAAAAAGTACACACACACAACTGCTGGTATTTTATAATAATTGAATATTTATTATTTACAAGCAGCACATACACCCTATGTATTAGAATGAAGGTAATTATTATGATTATTTCAGCAATCATTATATAAAACAAAATGACCATTAGAAAACCCGAATCATTTTACATCACACATCCCTATTTATTTCCTTAATAGATAAGTCTAATCTTTATCTAACACCTATGTGGAGACATTACCAGCCACATGGTTATCTCAGCTGAACTATTAGTAGTTTCACTAACTGTTTTATGCCAAGCCATGTAACTACCTCTGCATGCCTCAGAAAGCTGTGGGGTCTGTAGTCGGATAATGGAACTCGGTCGTGCCTTGCCAAGTAATCAGTTTTCATGCCCCCCCCTTATTCCCAAGTCTCTTTATACCTTTCCCCCAACGATTTATGATCGTTTCCATGAGCTGTTCATGCTTTTCCTTAACAGTTAGTGGTGTGGTCCCCTTTGATTTGTCTTGTGCCAGTTTTTTTAAACTCTGGCATCTCATCTTCTGCCTTCATCATTTCCCTAACTAATGGCAGTCTAAACCCATGTAACATTCTGATGCACATTTTTCTTGGCACCGCTATAAATACCTCCCAAATAGTTGTGAGTGTACAGATCACCTGGTTGCTCTAAAATAATTAGTAATAACTCCACTGATTTTGTGTCTGAAAGTTGTGCATTGTTTGTGGTTGGAGCGGCCCTGTTGATATAAATGTCTGCATTTGTCTGATTATTTGAACTGTGGATGTCAGATATAATTTTCCCCAACATGCGTGTTGTTTTTCAGAACCGATGCTCAAATGTAATTGTCATTCCGCCATTTGTCCTCAGGCCAAAATCTGCAAGCAATGGGGGGGGGGGGGGGGGGGGGGAGATGATATTTCTCCCCTTCACAGGCCATCTCAGAGACTGCATTTATTTCCTGCTCATTTCCTCGGCATAAACAGCCAGTTTAGTAGTATCAGGAGTAATTAGGTTATAGAATTTGTCACTGGATTAGACGGCAGTGTAGGACCAAATTGTATGGCAGGGTTGACTGAATTACGCAGCACTAAAAAAACACATTTTGTGGCTCACTCTGGCATAAACTATGACAACATTATTTTGGTATTTTATTAATTGAACACACATCAATAATGTATGGTACGGAAATTACCATACATTTTTAACACCTGACCACAGAGATTGGGAACTGAAAGTTAACAATTTAAGCTTCCAAAAGGGTGTGACACTGCGCAGTCATTGCACAGCAACACGTTTCGCTCCTTTTTTAGCAAAATGTTCATCTATTTAACCTTGAAACATTTTTTTGTTGAAATGTGAAACTTATGCAGAGGATTACGGGTCAAGTACAACTCTATATAAATACCTGAACATGCTTTTGCCACTCAATGCAACATTCCAGTGTGCCTGATTACAATTGCTGCAGTCACGCATGTCAGTGCTGGGACCACTGATGTTCTGTCTTCAGATAAACCTCTAATGGAGTCTGTGCTTTGCTTGGTGACTCTAGACCTGATACAAATTTAAATTACGTCGGCGTCATTCACGCATTTTCAGGAATTTCAAATTATGCTTGTTACACGAAATTCCTGTAATTACGCTATTTTATGTAAGTATGCTCCATTCACAGTGAATGCAGGGAAACAACGGAATATGAGCGACTGTTGGTCATGGTATGTTAGATTTCCCCCAGTGATATACACCCTTGCTTCAAACTTTAACACAGCGATTCGTTTTGCATTAAATGTAATGCAAAATGATGGATTCTCATTTCGCGTAATTATCTCTAAGTTTGCCAAGTTTTTTTAATATTGTCGAAAGTTCATATAATTATGCAAACAGCAAATTATGCGAATTTCACATATACATACCGGCTTTCTCCCTCAGGATGTGATACAGATTCCACTGTCACCCAGGGAGTGATTTTATTTTCCATCATCTATCACCTTTCATTTTTCTGGAAAGAGTAGCATGTTTCCAGGTCTAACTTTAGCAGTCTCTATTTCACCTTAGTAGTAGTTGCACGTATTCTATACTGTGATACTGCTAGAAGACGGTGTACTGCTGCTGTATAGTCAGGAAAGATTTTCCAGCTGCCCGGATCCCCCCTTACCCTGCTTAATTCTTCTATCTCTCAGGGAATTGTTCCTGACTTCTTTAAAGCCACCACGGTCATTCACATCCTCAAAAAGGTGGGTGCTGACCCTACCCTTCTTTCGAACTTTAGACCTATTTCTTTACTCCCATTCCTGAGCAAGATCCTGGAGAATTACCTCACTTCCTGCCTCTCCACTTTTATTGAAAATAACCACCTCCTCGCCGCCAACCAGGCTGGTTTTCGCCCTGCTCACTCCACGGAGTCCGTTGTTCTCTCCGTGGTGGATGAGCTCAGGAGGAGCGCTGACACTAATTCTCCACAGGCCCTGGTCCTCCTTGACCTGTCCGCCACCTTCGACACGGTCGACCACTCTACTCTTTTAGACCGCTTCGGGGACGCCAGCGTTCGGGGTCCTGCTCTGGCCTGGCTCACCTCCTTTCTGACGGACCGCACCCAGGCCGTTAGACTGGAGGGCTTTTCCGCCCCCATCTGTCCAGTCTCTTGCGGGGTGCCCCAGGGCTCGTCCCTCTCCCCTCTCCTTTTCAATCTTTATATACACCCTCTGATTGCCGCTTTGCAGGAAATGGAGGTCACGGTGTTCAACTATGCCGATGACCTTCAGTTCATTTTCAACCTCTCCCCTACTCCTGGTTCTATTCTCAAGTTCCGCTCCACTCTGACATTCATCTATAATTGGATGAACCTAAACCAACTTAAATTAAATCCCGACAAGATGGAGTTGGTTCTTATCGGTGGTCCTTCTAACCCCTGGACCCCTCTTTTCTGAAATAGCAGTTCTACTTGTTTATACAGCATCTTGCTATGTCATCGTTTAGACAGTATTGTGCTATTTGCAGTCTCAATTTTCATACAGTAGCTTATGTACACCCTATTGTCGTATTTAGTGTAGATGAAGGATGGAAAGTGAACAATAATACAACCCTTTTTTCATACTATTCCACAGCCAAGTATTACATCCAAATTCCATGTCAGTACACTATTGGATGCAGTATTACACCCACCTCCCCGAAACTTTAGACTTTGATGATTACCACATCCACCCTGGGCTTCTAAGTACCCTAATTGCTTACACTTAACCGAGTGATAAAGACTCACAGTCAAGTCATTCCAGGTATATCTGTTTAGGTAGAACAGAGCCATCCTTCATTCAGAGGCAGGGAGATGCAGGAATGGATCTTACAGAAACCTGGTCATGCCACCAGTGTTCAATGTCAAAGTTTATGTTGAGGTCCAATCAGCACAATAGAAGGTGCAGATCATGAATCCTCCTGGTTGGCAGGGTGTGTCCAAGATGGTGACCGGGTGGATGTGTAGTAAAGGAGATGCGTTCTGCAAGCCAGCCCAGAACCATCCTGTTGGCTTTTGTGCTGCTCCGAGAGTGAAGGTGGGTGCAGTGGATACCAATGACTTTACTCCTAATGGCGCAGTTATGCCAGGAGTGCTCTTACCCATGAGGACATCTGACTGAGAATCGTGGCCCATCCAGGCTTTAAGGCTGCAGCCGACCACCCTGTGGGCCACCAGAGGGATACAGGACCTGCACTAGGGGTGCAGGAGACTTGCCTTGCTCTGGTGCTAATATCGGACTCCTCTTGACCCTCCGTCAACAACGGACGAGGCATCAGAGAATCAGGGACCGAGACACGTAGGGACCAAAACCACGGACTCGGATGTCGGCCCCCACTGCTTGGGCCTAGAACAGTGGGGTGCCACTTACGCGTCCTTCCCCCTGAACCATAGTGCAGTTGGGGACCACCTGTGCCTCAGCTACCGACCACAATACCCTGATTGAGGCAACAAGATCTCCCAGACTTAGCATACCAATCTGGTGGGTATTGCCCCCTCTGCGGAGCATCAGAAGGATCCTGTGACAGACATTTGCCCATCCACGTGCTAGCCCGAAGCTGTTTTGTGTGGGACTAAAAGGGGGCCTATCCACTGAGCCTAGACCTCTTCATGGTCTAGAACCTGATCTGTGATCTAGGAGGATACAACAAACATATCCTTTTTAGTAAAATGAGACTACTGTTCTTGTCTTTGGTTGATGACATATAGCGATGGAACCAGCACATCAATTGTAAGGATTTATAGTTCTGAGCCTTTTTTTCTGAGTAAGAGGAGTGAAGCTTACAAAACAAATGATGTAAAATGTAATGGAATGTAACATCCGGACCCTTGCACTGACGTAGTGTGTGCCAAGTTTTTGCGTGAATTGTCGATGTATGGCACAGGTGTTGTCACGAGACTCAGTGTGTAGTCACTCAGGGCCTAATTACAAGTCTGGTGGTCCATGGACCACCATACCTGTGGGGGCATGGCGGTCTTCTGACCGCCCTATTACAATTAGGGTGGTCGGATTGCCACTGCCCTGCTGCAGCCGCTAGGGAACTGCGGTTCCCTGGCATTGTTACAGTAGTCAGGAGGCCACAATATGCTTGGTAGACCGCCATTGTCCCGCCAAGCATATTAAGAGTTTCCTCATTTCCCTAAAGTGAACAAAGGGGGCCTTACAGTGCCCTCGAGTGCTTCACGCTATGTGGATGCATACAGGGGGGTACAACATGTGCCTCCCTATGTGCATGGACACCCGTTCCTGCACTGCATGGACTTTACAGTCCATGCCGTACAGGATCTGTTTTTAATGTTCCCATTGCTGTGCCCATTTTTATAGGCACTGCCAGGGAACAGTAAAAAAAAGCCCACCTCACATGAGAAATGCTTGTATTCTGGAGGGCAGCCCGACCACGGGTTTGACGGTGCTGCGGCTGCGGACCCTGTGCCGCACCTCCACACTCGTAAACAGGCCCTCAGTGTCTAAACTCAATGTGCGGTCCCGGATATGATTGCTGGAACCGTTCGGATCCATGTTAGATGGCTACTGGTTTCAACATGGCACAAGAAGTGGCGTTAGTGCAGCCTCCCCAGATAGTAGAATCATATTGCCTGCGTTCATGTCACTGGAGGGTGGAGATTCAGGCACTGAGGTGAGGAAGGATGGAGATTGAGCTGCCTTCAGAAATTCAACTAGGTCATTTTATCAAGAGGCTTCTATTTAGATTTGCCTGAGCACTGTCATTTGGTGGATGGGCAGAGAGAGGGGGTTATTTAGCAGATTCTGTTGTTAAAAGTGAGGACGTTTCTTGTCAGGTCCTTCCATATTGTCTGTCCCTGATTACACAACGGAGCTGATGACATCTAGGTACAGAAATCTCACACTTCATTGTGCCTTGTTTTGAATTCTCACGGGAGCATCATCAATACATTCTGTGAGAGTCCTCACATTGCAGGAAGGCGTTGTCTGTACTACACCAATACAAAGAAACAACCCCTTGGCAACCAATTAAAAAGTATGAATACAATACAAAGATGTAGGCCAAAAGAACAAGTGAATAAATATACATACTTTATTTAATCTCCAAAATAATATCAACAATTAAATTCAATCTTGTTAAACTAATTTGGGCGTAGACAACCTCCAAAATAGAATTATATTCATATATCATAACACAAAACTATTACAGAAAAATTAAAATGATTGATACAAAAAAAATATTCTATATCCACGTAATGACAAAATAAGAAACAACACATGACAAACTAAATTGCATATTTAAACATATAAAACCAGGAAAAATACATGTTAAAACAGAAATAGTAGCTTGATTCCTCATTAAGATATATAATAATAATAATAATTTCGTTTTCTGCACACATTTCAGTTAGGGGTGGGCGACAATTTCCGTTCCGCTCGCGGAAATTGCGACATTTCGACATGTCGAAACTTCCGCGATCCGCGACCGGAACGGACATATGCAGGTGCAGGACAGGATTAATTCTGGCACGATGCTCCTGTCATAAAAAATTAAACCTCAACAGAAGGCACTTACAGATATAAATAAAGCAGGGGACTTAGTTGAAGCTCAAATTCAGTAACGCATTAATCAGCACAAAACATTCGGGAGCTAGGTCGAGGCTGGGCAGGTGTGCTTTTCTCCCCACATCTACTGTCAAAAATTAGCTGTGATCCTTGATGGAGCTCTGTGCATCCACGACTTCCTCGAGCGCAATCCCCGTGTAGCTCCTGACGCCAGGAGGTTCTGTCTCCTCATCTGCTGCTCTGATCGGTCTCTGGCCCTTTATAAACAAGAGGCATGTGAACTGCGATGGACAGCTGACTCGAGGGACCCCGGGGCCCGTCGGCGTGGTGGCAACATTAGAGACACACATGGTCACCGTAGACAACTCTTCTGGCCCTTTACGCAGCTGTAGTGTGGGAAAAGCACCTACATTTACCCAATGAGGTAGCACTTACTGATCAGCCAGTAGAAAGTACTCCAGTTGAGTAGAGGTATTGCACAAAACGGTGGCATCTTCTTGGGTAAATATGCAGGGTCGGATTCATTCTGGCACGATGCTCCTGTCACAAAAATTAAACCAACAGGAAGCACTTACAGATATAAATAAAGCAGGTGCCCGAGTTGGAGCTCAAATTCAGTAACGCATTAATCAGCACAAAACATTCGGGAGCTAGGTCGAGGCTGGGCAGGTGTGCTTTTCTCCCCACATCTACCGTCAAAAATTAGCTGTGATCCTTGATGGAGCTCTATGCATCCACGACTTTCTCGAGCGCAATCCCCGTGTAGCTCCTGACGCCAGGAGGTTCTGTCTCCTCATCTGCTGCTCTGATCAGTCTTTGGCCCTTTATAAACAAGAGGCATGTGAACTGCGATGGACAGCTGACTCGAGGGACCCCGGGGCCCGGGGCCTGTCGGCGTGGTGGCTACGTTAGAGACACACATGGTCACCGTTTACCGTAGACAACTCTTCTGGCCCTTTATGCAGCTGTAGTGTGGGAAAAGCACTATACATTTACCCAACGAGGTAGCACTTACTGATTAGCCAGTAGAAAGTACTCCAGTTGAGTAGAGGTATTGCACAAAACGGTGGCATCTTCTTGGGTAAATATGCAGGGCAGGATTCATTCTGGCACGATGCTCCTGTCACAAAAATTAAACCCCAACAGGAATTCAGTAACGCTTTAATTCAGCACCCAAAAATCTCCGGGATCACGCGAAATTTCGCGTGATCGCGGAGATTTTTTGCCGTTTCGCGATAATTTGCGAAAGGCACTTTCGCACATTCCGCCCACCCCTAATTTCAGTGAACTGACATGCCTTCTTCAGGAAGAGCCGCAAATTAAGTGAAATGAGAACCCTAACTTCTATGGTGACATGAGTTTAGGAGACAATTAATACTACAATCTGAGTATGCTGTTCAGAAAACTAATGGAGAATTGATTAGTACTAATTGTGAATAGAGTTGATCACAAAAAACGAGACAGAAGCTGAAAACTGCTAAATGCTGTAATCCACAGAGAATGGCAAGGAGTGCTCTGTACTGACTTAAAGTGAAACAAACACTTCTAATGGGTCTTTAAATGTCTTGCGAAATAAAGATTCCAGATAAAGCGATGCGGTCGGTATCTGCCAAGAATGGAAGAGCTAGACTCGTCCTATTCCCGTGTACTGCACAAAGTATTTGACTATTGCCTCTGATTAACTGAATGATGTATCCTTCCAGGTACGGACGCAGCAGATGTGTGATGGGAAGTGTACTGCAGCCAGAGAATCATGTGAAAGTGGTCCATACCAAAGTGGTTCCAAAACCTTAGACAATGGATCAAAATCCATTAACTGGAAAATTAATATAAAAGAGGTACTTTAACTAACCCACTTTGCTCCAATTCCAAATTGTTCTTGTCCAAGGCAGAGAGTGCTCCACCGATCACTGAATGAGCTGGTATTTTTGTGACAGCCAGCCTCCAAGAGGTGAGGGAACATCAACTGAAGTCTGTGTATCTTGCTTGAAAAGCTGTGTGTCTGCCTGCTCAGAGAGGAAAAGGGTGTGGCTGGTCCTGAAGGGGGAGAGAATGTCCAGGAGAAAAAGCCCAGCCATATTCCCAGTGTGAGGAACACTCTGAAGAAGACAAATTGGGCTTGGGATTGTGCCTAGTGCAAATTCAAGCTTAGAGAGGACCCCCCACTGTGGTAAATATTTCTCCTTTACCGGGACTGAATTTGATACAGAAACATTAAAAAATAGCTCAGTAAAATGAGAGGCAGAATCCGTGATATTAGAGTTTCGGAATGGGCTTTATTCCGGTGGTCGATTATAATCGGATGCTTCAAGTTCCATCACCACGGGGGTTCAGGAAGTGAAGTACATACTTTATTGACAAGAAGTAACTTTTATAGTACATACATCATAATGAAGTGAATACAGTAGGCGTAACAATTGATAAGGAAATTGACGTCTGGTTTGCGTAACCGAAAATGGGTGTAATAATGAGTAAAAAGGAACATGATTGGTTATGATGAAATACATAGGTGGATCTATAAGATAATATTTGGCATAGATGCGCGCGCAGCAGTCTGACGTGTAATTGACGTGTAACTAGGGGGTGAAGGGGACTTGACATTTAGCTCTACGTGTGGAGACAAGAAGTCTGGGGGGTCAAGTCAACCTAATCCCAAATCATATCTAACATCCTATGTTTAAAGAACTATGTTATCCATAAAAGAAGGACTCTCGGACAGAATCTATTCTATACTGACTGTGCGTGCGTGTACAAGCGTCTAAGTGTCTACCCTAAATGCGAGGGGGTAGGAATATTCCATGGTAACAGGGCTATGAATTACTTGCATGAGGACAGAGAAGATGGGCCTTTTTGCTTGGTAACTGGAAGAATGTTTAGTTAAGCTACTAGGCAGGAATGCATCGGCTGAGGGGGAAGCAGATAATTCGAAGGTGAAATACAGTTCTTGGCAGAGAATAGGCTGATGTCAGGCTTCGTGAGCCGCGCAGAGAATGAGACAAAGTTCATGGTCACAGATGCAGGCTTGAACTGGAGCTTTCAGAGGCAGAAGGCAAGAGGAGTTTGATGACAGAATCAGGGCCTACTTGCCTGGACTGTAAAATGGCATAAGTGAACCATATAAAGCCGGTGGCCTTTCATATTTAGGAATGGAATATCCAGCCCATTTATGGCGGATCTGACAGAGGACATGTTGACGGTGGACGCACATGTGTTTGCGTCATCAAAACTGGAACTGGAGGGAACATACATGTACTTGCGACATGCACATAGAACCGTTGGGGTCCAAGATAGGGGACATAACTGACCAGAAAAATCCATATTTCCACATTCCCTCCTTGTCCCCTTCTTGCCCTTCAAGAGATATCAATCTTCATCAATCCATTGATCTGTTCATATAGCATCATTTGTTCTTCTTTCTTCTTCCGGGATCTTGAATGAAAATCTTGATGTGGAATGCACGATGTGGCACACAGACCACAAATTGCTGGTCCACATTGTAGGCATAGACAGCAACTGAATAGTATGAGAAGGCCAATACCTAGGAAGGATAAAACTCTCCATCCCCAGGCTGATACCGCATTCCAAAACCAACTGGACCAAGTCCAAGTGCCTGGGTTCTGGTGTATCTGGCTTACAATCTTATGAAGGCGAGTGATGGCTTTATATACAGATGGCGAATTTTCTGGTATGAATACGCAGCAGCTTGATCCGATGACCCTACAAGCTCCGCCTCTATCAGCCAGGATGACGTCAAGGACAAGACGATTTTGAAGCACAACAATCCGCATAGCAGACTGCTCTTCTGTTAAATTGCCTAAGGCGGAAATAGTTTCATTCACTACTGCTTCAAGGGTTCTAGTTAATCTACGTATTAGCTTACTATTAGTAACAGTACCTATATAGGGAAAGATGCCTTTATTAAAATCTACATACTTGTCCCATGCCGTCTCAGTGTAATCGACAATGGGGAGATCTCTCCGTTCTCTGTTGTGTACTAAATGAATATTTCTATAATAATCAGGAGGAGCTAGGAAAACAGGTGGCAAAAGGAATGCAATGTAGCAGGTACCATCCCAATCTAGAGGTAGACGCATATATGCAGTCTGACCACATATAAAGTAGGAGTGGCGATAAGCTCTGAATGAAGATTTGCCTTGGTCACTGAATTCTACTGTAGTAGTGCATTGACTATGGCCCATATGTATGGAACCAACCTTTCTTACACACAATTCACCTTTTGCTGGGAATACTGACATGGTGGGTAAGACTAGCTCAACTTCGGATACGACATTTAGAATCATGAGATTAGGTGTAAAATTACCTAATCCATACACTTCATTTTCTAGATCAGTTCCTGTTCTTTTGGGGCGACCCTCCTTGTCAGGGTAACAGACCTTGAGTAAAACTAGGTTCAGATTTCCCCATACCCAACGATCTTGGTAAACTGCTGTGTCTGAGTCTATGGAATTAATTAAACTAAACCATGCTCCACAGGAGCCATTATGTGCAAATGGATGTGGAAAGAAAGGCAGGACTCCTTCATAATTCTGATAGGGGGGGAGTCGGCCACACACCCAACAATTG
This sequence comes from Triturus cristatus, assembly GCF_964204655.1. Classification (NCBI taxonomy): domain Eukaryota; kingdom Metazoa; phylum Chordata; class Amphibia; order Caudata; family Salamandridae; genus Triturus; species Triturus cristatus. The sequence goes on along the minus strand of NC_140582.1, from coordinate 439,874,289 downwards.
GTGGTGTTACTAGTCTGATGGGAATGATGTAACATACTAATGAAAGTGTTATTGCGCAGCGCAAGTCTATAAGACAATTCATGCGGAGGTAAGTCACTAAAAGAATGTTCAGCAGCAACATTATAAACATGTCTAGAAATAGGGTAATATATGTGCAACAACATACTTGTAATGATTATTAAGAGACTCAATAAAAACAAAATTAATAATGTCACTATGCAGTGGCTATGCAGTGATTTACAATACGCCTGTCGTTTCAACATTTTTTCGGTATTTCCTCTACTTAGGTCCAAGGGATACATGTCAGAGACAATTCAACCGCTTCACCTTGGAGAGGACTTAAACAATCAAATTGCTCGACTTGGTGGGCCTAAGCTTTAGTTTGTAATTTTCAGATTTGTTCTGTTCAACAAAAGGGAGTTTTGTATCAGTCTGTGAGGGAGTGCAGGGCACAATGTCTGTATCCGAAGATAGTCCATGAAATTTCTTGATGTGGCTTGAATGAATCCAGCCCTTGCGGCCCTCGATCTTCACGGCTGTTCTTGTGGTCAGCAGAACCAACTTGGGGGCTTTCCACCTGGGCTCCAGCTGAGTCTTTCGGTCAAAATTTCTCACAAAGACAAGATTACCCGGAACAACGTCATGGGGTTTCACCTCAGTGTTGTCGGGAAAGGCTGCAGCTACCTGTGAACGAGAAGATTGGAGTGCAGACATCAAGGAAGCCAAGTAATCTGTCAGCATATTACAGTCAATATCAGTTATTTTGCGTGGTATGGGCGTCCCCCACATATTCGGTGGTCTACCGAAGATCACCTCATACGGGGATAGCCCTGTTCGCGAGTGTGCTACCATTCTCATGTAAAAGAGTGCAACTGGTAATGCTACTATCCAGTCGACCCCTTTCTCTCTGCATATTTTGGACAGTCTGATTTTCAGTATCTGGTTATGTCTTTCTACGAGACCTGCTGCCTCGGGATGTCGGACACAGTGGAATTTCCACTGATAACCTAACAAAAGTGAAACGTGTTTCATTAGTTCGGATGAGAACGGCTGGCCGTTATCTGAGTATACAACACGTGGTAAACCGTATCGTGGGAAGAATTCTCGAACCAACTGTTTGGCAGTAGTCGGGGCAGTGTAATCTGAAACCGGGTACGCCTCTGTCCAACGGGACAGAGCGCAGACAACTACGAGAACATATTTGAATCCTCGACATCGTTCCATCTGGATATAATCCATCTGTAGGACTTCAAAAGGGTGATCAGGAGGATGAAATCCACCCTGTTCTACGGGAACACTTTTTCCTGGGTTGAACTGGCAACAGATCATACAGGTACGGACCTTTTGTTTGGCTGCTGATCGTAAATGCTTATTAAACCAAATGTGTTGAATGCTGTCTAGCATAGCTTTTTCTCCTAGATGTGCTGGACTATGTATAGTGTTAATTATGACTTGGACCATTGAATCAGGGAGGAACCATACAGACCTTTCCTTCATCATCCATCCTTGGTCCGTTTGGATCCCTCCTAATTCAGTCCATTTCTTTATTTCGTCTGGTGTAGCATGTGTCTGTATGTCAATTACGTCAAGAGTAGGATCTTTAACCGTCATACAATGTGTCGGTGTCGGGACTATTGTCTTTGTCATATCGGGGGTTTGAGTTTGAGCAGTCAGTTTAGCTGTTCTGTCGGCTAGATCATTGCCTTGGGAAATGGTATCAGTAACCTTTGTATGGGCTTTACATTTCATAATTGATATTGCAGTGGGTAGATGTATTGCATCTAATAATGCATGAATGAGGGGTCCGTGCTGAATGTGGGCACCGTGGGAAGTTAAATAACCTCTCTCTCGCCACAGCACGCCGAAGTCATGTACAACTCCGAATGCATAACGTGAATCAGTGTATATGTTGACTTTTTTATTCGTGGCTTGAATACAGGCTTGTGTCAGAGCGATGAGTTCTGCGGCTTGAGCTGACAAAGTATTTATACGATTAGTTTCAATGACTCCAGTATCTGTTGTGACTGCATAAGCGGCTACTAACTCTCCTGTACTTGTTCTCATGCATGAACCATCGACATAAAATGTCAGGTCTGGATCTGACAATGGAACATCGGTCAAGTCTTGTCTGGGTTTTGTCGTTACAGTAATAACTTCAATACAGTCATGGGCTAGTGGGTCTGTTCCGACTACTGGTAAAAGTGTGGCAGGATTCAATGTGTTACAGCGTCTTATTTCTATATGTGGCTGAAACAATGTAAGTTCATACCCTGTAAGTCGTGCTACGGTCAAGTGTTGTGTTTGTGTTCTATTTACAAGAACCTCTACTGCATGGGGTACTTGAACTGTCAATGGATGTCCTAACACTATGGCATCGCTTTGTCTGATTGCTAAAGCTGTTGCTGCCACTGATTTCAGGCACGCAGGCAAAGCCTGAGCTACGGGATCTAATGTACTAGAAAAATAAGCACATGGTTTGTGTGATCCTGCTTGTTCCTGTGTGAGTACTGACAAAGCAGTACCTTCGCGTTCTGTAACAAAGAGTGTAAACTGTTTTCTGTAACATGGTGTTGCTAAAACTGGTGCTTGACATAAAGTTTTCTTTAGGTTTTCAAAAGCTTGTGTGTGTTCCTGAGTCCAAGGGAGAACAGTCGATGTGGCTGCCTCCTGGGTTGTCAACTGAATGAGTGGTTTTGCTAGGAATGCATATTGCGGGATCCACTGTCTACAATATGAAGTGAGGCCTATGAAAGCCCGCACCTCCTTTTGTGTCTTGGGTATTGGCATGTTAGCTATCAACTGAATGCGGTCGGGTGTAAGCTGCCTTCCCTCCTTGTCCAGCGAGTGTCCAAGATAAACAACTCGCTGGACACAGAATTGCAGCTTAGAAGGGGACACCTTGTGCCCTTTTTCGGCTAGAAATTGTAAAACTGTCAGTGATGCTTTCTCACATTCAGGTTCGCTTCGGGCGGTGATCAGCAGATCATCGACGTATTGAAGCAGAGCAGTGTTAACTGGCATGTGGATACTGTCAAGTTCTCGTTTCAGTGCTTGGCTATAGATGCTGGGGCTTTCTGTAAATCCTTGAGGTGCGCGTGAGAATTTAAAGCTACGTCCATTTAAACTAAATCCGAACAAATATTGGCTTTCCGGATCTATTGGGACACTGAAAAAGGCATTCTTGAGATCGATTACAGTGAAGAATGTCGCTTCGGAATCAATAGCTGTCAGTAATGACGAGATATCTGGGACCACAGGGAATTGTGGCACAATGCATTTGTTTAACTCGCGCAGATCAATAACCAATCGATATACTGGCGGGGCCTTCGGATCTGTTCGTTTAAGAATCGGTATTATCGGTGAATTACATATATTGGAGTCTGTTTCCACAACTACTCCTTGGGCAATGAGCTCGTCAATGATTTGTAGTAAAGCCACTACAGCATCTGGTGGTAACTTGTATTGTCGCATTCGTGGTAGCACCACTCCTGCCTTTAGCGTGACTCGATATGGTGTAATATTCATGCATCCAACATCAGTAGGGCCTTGTGCCCATAGATGTGTAGGTAAAGTCTGCAGTCGGGGATCCATGTCTCTAGATACATAGTGACCTTTAAAATCACGTAAAAACAACCTTACTCCTTCCGGAGAACAACATATTATGGCTCCTAGGGCTTTCAACGTTTTTATTCCTAACAAGTTTTCTGGACATGATTTAGTAAGCAGTAAATCTGTAGTTCGGGTCAGAGGTCCTATCGTAAGTGGAAGAGGCTGTGACACTTCATTAACAATAGGTTTTCCTGAAAAACCAAGGGAAATATTCTGTGAGCCTGAGAGGGGTGCCCCTGGAACTTCACTACGTTTTATGGTCGTTCGACTTGCCCCTGTATCGAGTAGAAATTTTCTATCTTGGCCTAATAATTCACTATGTACATAAGGTCCTTCTTGGTCTACTGGGATTTCAATAAGGGGTAAGTCAACTTCCCTCTCGAGGCTAGTTCATGCGTAACGCTGATACTCGGGATATTCATACTGTGCGGTCTGATACATTTGTCGTGTTGTTGTCTGTGTGGCAGCAACAGGCAATGGGGGTGCAGCTGGCACAAACTGTATTGGCTGTTGTGCGGCTGGCATGGCCTGGACATGCTGTATAGCTCCTTGTTCATTCTGGTCTTGTCTGAGTGGCCGTGATCTTTCTTGTGTTTTACCTATGGCGATATTATGTTTTAAAACTGGACAATCGTGTACGTAATGGCCTGGCTTTTTACAATAATTGCATGTCCCTTTTACAGGTCCTGCTGAATCGGAATGTGTCATACCCTTTTTATGTCCTTCAGCTGGAACTGTCTGGGAAACTAGCATTTTCATTTTCGTGTCTTTCATGCGTCTGTGTTCATGTTCTTGTTCCTCTCTAATTCTATTGTGATGGTACTGTAACATTTGTAACATTTGTGATGGAGTGTTACCTTGCCAGGTACTCTCGAATTTTAATACTCTATTCTTTACTGGAGGCAGGGCATTTTCTACTAATTTTGTTACAAACAGATGTGGGTATGATTCGCTACTTGCTTTTATGCCACTATTTATACCAAAACATTTTTCAAAACGGGCATAGTAATCACTAGTGTCTTCATCTTGCTTCTGTTTACAGGCTGAAATTGTACCCCAATCTTCCTTTTTCGTAGTTAATAAACGTGGCAGTACCTGTACTAGTAGTCCTGGTAATGCCTTAGTTTTGTCCCCAAGCCCCGAACCTGGACCTCGGGCCCTTTCTTCTGCTTCTAATGCTGACCATTCTATCTTTTGATCACCTACCTCCCACTCTTTTTCTTTGAGTTTCTCATAAATGCCAGCAGGCATCAACACCTTTAATATTGTCATAATGTCGGGGTAGGTATACTCTCCCATGAGTAACATGTCTTTAATTTCTCGGTGAAACCCCGCTGGGTCCTTGTCATGACTGGGTACTACTTTCTTCATTTCTAACAATTCTATTTTCGATATAGGCGTATATACAAATACGCGTTTAAACTCATTGTCCTCACCCTTTATTGGGTGCACTTCTCGTAAGGGATTCTGTCTATCTATGTGATACGTAGTTCTTTCCTTGACGGACAATGGAACATGTTCTGAACATACAAAAAGAATATACTGCTTTCTTGATTCTAGAATTTCTTTAATTAATTCAGTACCTGGACCTCTCCATTTATTCATAAGTAATTCAGTCAGTATGTCAGGCAAGGGACCAGGGTCCGAATGCTGACTCCGATATAGTATAATGAGTTGTTGAATCATATAAATCCCAGCTAACCTTTGTTCATCTGGGGTAAGATTCAAAAATGTGCGTACTACTGTATCATCACTATATTTTCCGGGACTGTCCACCCAATGGACAGCTGCCCTGGCTAAATCTTGTTCATCCATAGAATCGAGGAAATGATAACCCCTTCGTTCTCGGAGTAGTTTGTCGGCGGTTTGGAACGAATGCTCGTTAGACCTTATATTAATTATAGGTATTTGAAAATTCCTGTTATTATCTGGACATGTCGGATGTATTGAGTCAGTATGATATCTAGTCTGATTCCTATTACAAGATCTTCCTCTACCTACATAGGCTATGGTGTCTGACTGTCCTGTGGGCAGTCCTGACCCTTCTTCCTCGTTTTGTTCGAACTCGTCTACCTCTAATCGCTCTTCGTGTAGGCGTTCTATTTCTTTACGGATCTTTCGGCACATGGCTATTATACAGTTTTGTTTATCATGTCTCCCTTCTGATATATTCTGGCTCCATCTTGTAAGAATTTTCATGGCTTCCGGGTCTACCCTCGGTCGGTCTTGATTTCTGATCACACAGTTTATGAGGAAACGTAACAGTTCCCCCTGTATCTCTACTTTCTGGTATTCCATAGCTCTGTAAATACATTCTGGATCTCGCCCTGTTTGAACAAAATGATATATATTATCTAGATGCGCAGTCATTCCTGGTAACTTTGCTAAATACACTGCGGCTCGTCTGATACGCAATGATGCTAGGGTCATTTCGTCCTCTTTTCCAGGCACCGGGTCATATCTACAATCTATAAGAAGTTCCTTAAGCGCACGGGCACTAAGGAGTTTGGGTGTACGTGAATGCGCTGACTCTTGAAAAGTAAGCTTATTTATTCTGGGTGGCGTAGAAAAGACATTGGTAGCTCCTCCCGCGGCCCCATCTGGGGCGTCGGGTGTAAAAGGATTCGTTGAACGTGACACAGCAACTACAGGTGTGGACACAGCCATAGAAGTAGCTGTAGGAGCGGATACAGAAACAGATGTGCTTGCCGGAACTTGTGACTCGATTTGTTGCTGTAGGGATACGGGTACTGGATCTTGGCGTTGAACCTCCCTGGTATGCGGTCTATGTGAGGCGGAATTGGCATACTCGGGAGCTGCGTCATCTAAATATGAGGAAAGAAAAACATCTTCTGCGGTTCTAGGATGCCCCTTAGGATGTACCTTTATGGGGAACAATGGGGTTGGCAAGTCTTTTGGTGTTTCTGGAGTAGCCTTAGGTAATCCTTCGGCCAGAAGGGGATACATACCGTTCATAAGGGCATTTCTTTGTCTGTCTACTTGTTCTGATTTCACTCGGATACCTTCCTCAATTAATAGATTCTCTCGAACTTTATTGGAATTCTCTTTACTCTTCTCTTCCTGTCTATGTGCTTTTTCTGTTCGTCTATGTGATTCTTTACGCCATAATTCAACGGCGTCTTTCTGTGACTGTCTGACTTTCCTTTTCCATAACTCTTCCTCGACTTTCATGATGCACTCTGCATCCCAGGTCCCTGCTGTGGGCCACCTCTGACTTTCTGGTAATCCCTTGGTATAGTCTACCCATAAATCAAGAAATAATATAGCGTCTAATCCATGTTTGTGATACATAAAGTGCCCTGGGGTGTCCCTAGGAGGAATAGGGATGGCTTCTTCGAGAACCCCTTTTCTGGTAGTGATCTGTCTTAATTTCGAAAAGAACGGCATATTGAGAACTGACCTTATACTTGATTTTGACCTGATACTTGAATTTGAACAGACTTAATACAATAAACACGATAATGAACAGTCATTCATACCACGATATACTTAAACACTTCCAACATTAAATATTAAACCTTTAACTGAAACAACAATGATGATCGTCTGCATAACTAATCACCAAGCTTAATTCTCGACAATAACTAGACAATAACTAGACACTTCGGAATACTTCGGAATACTTGATATACTGCTAAACAGTACAGATACACTGCTAAAACAGTGCAGACCGGATTTGTGTACCCAAACCCGTCTTGACCGGCACAACCTATGTGCACGTCAGAAATGCCTCCCCAGCAATGGTACTCACCGGGTAGCTTCGGAAACGGAAGGCCTCAGTAACTTGAACTTGACTCGGACTGGACTGGACTCGACTCGACTCGTCGGACACTGGGCTTGACTTCGGACTGGTGGGTCTCTGTATACCTCGGATCTTGCTCTCTCAGCTAGGCTCTGGTCGGGATACTTCGCACTTCTCACCGCCTCGTCTGGGTGTTGATCGCAGTCTCAGTCGCCCCCGCTTGACCGGAGGGAGATACAGGAAATCCTGCTGGTACGCGTTATTGTCCGTCCAGCTGTGGCAGGAGACCGGGCCTGCAACGCACCGCCGGCGCGTGAGATGAGAAAGTGTCCCTGTTCGGGCGCCATCATGTGGTAAATATTTCTCCTTTACCGGGACTGAATTTGATACAGAAACATTAAAAAATAGCTCAGTAAAATGAGAGGCAGAATCCGTGATATTAGAGTTTCGGAATGGGCTTTATTCCGGTGGTCGATTATAATCGGATGCTTCAAGTTCCATCACCACGGGGGTTCAGGAAGTGAAGTACATACTTTATTGACAAGAAGTAACTTTTATAGTACATACATCATAATGAAGTGAATACAGTAGGCGTAACAATTGATAAGGAAATTGACGTCTGGTTTGCGTAACCGAAAATGGGTGTAATAATGAGTAAAAAGGAACATGATTGGTTATGATGAAATACATAGGTGGATCTATAAGATAATATTTGGCATAGATGCGCGCGCAGCAGTCTGACGTGTAATTGACGTGTAACTAGGGGGTGAAGGGGACTTGACATTTAGCTCTACGTGTGGAGACAAGAAGTCTGGGGGGTCAAGTCAACCTAATCCCAAATCATATCTAACATCCTATGTTTAAAGAACTATGTTATCCATAAAAGAAGGACTCTCGGACAGAATCTATTCTATACTGACTGTGCGTGCGTGTACAAGCATCTAAGTGTCTACCCTAAATGCGAGGGGGTAGGAATATTCCATGGTAACAGGGCTATGAATTACTTGCATGAGGACAGAGAAGATGGGCCTTTTTGCTTGGTAACTGGAAGAATGTTTACTTAAGCTACTAGGCAGGAATGCATCGGCTGAGGGGGAAGCAGATAATTCGAAGGTGAAATACAGTTCTTGGCAGAGAATAGGCTGATGTCAGGCTTCGTGAGCCGCGCAGAGAATGAGACAAAGTTCATGGTCACAGATGCAGGCTTGAACTGGAGCTTTCAGAGGCAGAAGGCAAGAGGAGTTTGATGACAGAATCAGGGCCTACTTGCCTGGACTGTAAAATGGCATAAGTGAACCATATAAAGCCGGTGGCCTTTCATATTTAGGAATGGAATATCCAGCCCATTTATGGCGGATCTGACAGAGGACATGTTGACGGTGGACGCACATGTGTTTGCGTCATCAAAACTGGAACTGGAGGGAACATACATGTACTTGCGACATGCACATAGAACCGTTGGGGTCCAAGATAGGGGACATAACTGACCAGAAAAATCCATATTTCCCTGTATTATTCATTTGGCGAACTGTGCGGGTTTTTGCCTGATATTCCCCCTTTGTAGATGTTCTGTATAGATGGGTGGGAGCCACAGCAGTAGCAAGATATCACTGCAATAGGTTGGGATAATCTCTCCTGAGTAGAGCTTCGGTGAGTGTAACCACTGAGGACATGGTTATAGCCCGTAGTGAGTAGAAGAATCCAGTACATCAACCCCATTACTGTGTGTAGTACAACTTTTTGTTGTGCTATTAAAGTGATTATCATTTTACAAGAACTGCACTGGGCTAATCAGCATCCTATTGTGTCTGTTGGTTGATTGTTGAGTTCTGAGTTTTTGCCTCCCACACTTTTTGCTTGAGAAGACTTTGACTGCTTGCCCTCACTACCCTGAGTGTCAAGTCCAGAAAGGGTGCAATTGGACAAGTTTGCAGAGCCATAGTAGAATTGATGTCTCATAGGCCCAGATGTACAAAGCCATTTAGCATTTCTTAACAGGCCCAATCGCTATTTTTGCCTGTTAAAGAAATGTGAAATGGCTTTTTCAGGTGTACAAAGGGCCAAAACCGATTGCAATTTGCTATTTACACAGAGTAGAAATCACAAATTGTGACCGTGTTAGGAATTAACTATTTGCGATTCATACAGCACATGTACAAAGCATTTCCTAAATGCGAATTGGGCATTTAGAAAATGCAATTATCATCAACTTCAAGTCGATGGTAAACATGCAAAATAAAAAGATGCAATAAAAATGCATTTTTATTCATTGTGACATGATGCGCACATATGCCCCTAGGGCATATGTGCACTTACATGTGCACTTGGGAATTCAGGGTCCCTCCAGGGGGGCCCTGAGCACAGAGGCAACCTTGGCTTTGCCTTTCCCAAATTGCGATTTCCTATTAGGAATTCGCAATTTAGGAAATGTAAACCATTTCCTATTTCACCCATAGGTGGGAATGCACTGGCATTTCCTATTTTTGCGACTCCCCAGTAGCGATTCGTAATCTCTAAGAATCGCTACTAGGGAATTGCACATTTTGTACATATTCTTTTGCAATTCCTACGTGGTTGCTATTTTGGAAATGCAAACGGGAACCTTAGTATATCTGACCCTATGTCTCACCTGTAAATATTGCTAAAACTGAGTCCATAGTAGTCTGAACTCCTCTTGTAACTTTATGAATGTTTTAATTGCTGGGTTTATTGGCACATCCCTCAAAATTGTAATTCTCAGGGTGTACCATCCTGTAAATCCTTCAACATCTACCACTCTTGGTAATTTTGTACCCACCCATTAGTGATTATGTTGTGCACGTTTTTACTCCACCCCACAGAATGTGATGTAGATCTTCATATATTAGATACTGTTCTAACGGCAGAAGGCATAGTATTTGGCAGCCTTCCTCTGTATAGAAATAAAGGACGGTTTAATGGTCCAAGCCCACATAGGCAGGGTCAGATCTTGTTTTCCAATATCAATATGCTTGTTTTGTTTGCAACTACCAAGTGAGAAGCTTAGTAGTATGTTACTAGGTCTGATTTTCCCAAACTACTATGGAATGGAAACTTACAGTACTTGATCATGCTGACCCTTGCAATCTGATTTCAGCACCGAAAGGAGCTGGTGAGGTTTTAAGGAGGCTTACAGGAAAGTGTGCAGAATATTTTCAGAAGGGTGACCATTTTGAACAATGCAGTCATCTCCATGCAAGAAATTGGTAGCATTTTCTTTGGGAAATTCTTTCTTGCGTTTTTCCCTAATGTCCAAATCTTCCCCTTCCATATTCGATTTTGGCCTTCAGAAGGTAGTTGATTATGGGAATAGATGCTCACAGCTACCAATGTCCCAAATCCCTCATTTCTGCGACTGGGTAATAACAGAATTTGTGCCAATTAACTTGTAGCCCGGTAAAGTTACCAAATAATTCAGAAATTGTATTTATTCAAAATGGGCAATTATTTATCACACTTTCATTTCATTTTCAACCCCCGGGACATTTACGTCATCAGCTAGTCAAGCTCTGCTACAATAAGCAGGAGCAGCCCATTGGAGAACAAGAATAATAACCTTGAATTTGTAAAACGCATAGCTACCTCTGAAGTGGTTTCCCAGCGATGGGGACCCTGGGGAAGATTAAGCAAGCTATTGCCCAGAGTCACATGGTGCTGGGCTGGGCTGACCTGCCACTGCAGCGGGGATCGAACCATGAATCCTGTGGTTCAGAGTCAGGCACCCTGGCCGGTGCACCACACCTCTTCCAACAATCGTCTTGTTTTCCTCCCCACCGGAATGGGGTCATACACTGCCTCTCACAGTCCAAGAGGCCACCACCATCGAAAAGCAGTCACTAATGCATGTGCCAATCTTTTTCCCATTTCCTCCTGCAGGCCTTCAATTCCTCCCGATGTGGGCTATTCGGGTTTGGGCTCAAAATGGAAATGCTGTGACATGCGACAGGTTATGTAATGTGAGTGTAGGAGATTTAGGGCCCTATTAGGAGCTTGGTGGGAAGGATACTTCACAAATATGGTGGATATGCTGTCAGTCATATTACAAGTGCATTAGAGCCTAAAGTGCTTGCAATACGGCAGATAGGATATTAGTCACATTTATGATGGAGTATTCCATCCGCCAAAATCTAAATAAGGCCCTTAATCCAAATAATTATGTTTCAGAATTCCCACAACACTTGGTGATTCAAAACATTGCACTTCTTGGACATGCTAGGACAACTGACTATTGAGTGTGTTTTATGGCGTCCAAGAAATCCCAGAAGGTGAGTGTAGCTATTAGAAAGCTCAGTCAGGGTTCTAGACATCCTAGCACAATGTAAATTCGTCCAAGGAAAGACGTGCCAAAGGGAGTAGCCTTGGAACTAAACATAATGACCAGAGACCCAAAAAAGGTGTTTATATATTAGAGAACCCTGCTGCAGGAAGGGGATTAAGAGATGCCTTTGAATACCACAGAGACATGCTGCTATAATTACTAAGCATACTCATAATGGGACTGGAGGTGGGTTGATAAAATCTTAGATTGCCGAGGTAGATTCCTGGTAGATAATTTAGTTAGAGAATGAAATGACTAGACCAAACTAGTCATGGAAGCATATCTTTGGCAGTACTGTATGAGTATGAGTGGATCTATATGGCTGTTGGTGCCAAACTTGCATTTCTGAGGAACTCTTATAGAAATAATAACTTTGTGGAGAGGGCAAAAAGATACCATTGCAAAAAAGAAGTAGCAGATGTCAGGAGATAACATTAATGGTAGAATGAGTGTGCAATGTATGATGGAGTGAACCGCCTTCAAGTTCTTGTGCCCTAAGGCAGTAATAGAACCCGTAGATGACTAAGCAAATGTTTATTCTCAGTGCAAAACTTCTGAGTTGAACAGGTTGAGGGAGGAAAAAGGGTTGTGCATGGAGCAAGTGGATGAGGACACTGGTCCAGGGATGATGTGGTAGTCTGTGTGATCTCTGAAGTGCCTTGTGGCTTGCAGCCCAGGGAACTGTAAGTAGTCTCAGAATCAAGGTTGCCAAAACTCATCTTTATTGCCCTCAGACACAAGTTCAAGTATCTAGTTTGGGATACCAAACACGCAGATGTGGACCATGCTACTTTGAGGATTCGGTGGTCAGCATCCAAGGGGTTTCTTCCTGTTTGTAGAGAACACAGGGAACATCTAGGTGGTCTTCAGTTCAATGTCAGACATCAAACTATGCACACCACATGCACCACAAAAAATGCTAGCAAGGTCTCTTTCCATCAATTGTAGACTGTGCTGTGACGTACTCACTTTGTGGCCCTGTTGACAAGTGCTTTTGGTTTGTTTTTTACCTGATAGCACTGGACAGTGAGTGTTTTTGATATGGTGCGACGTTTCTGCATATGTCCTATATTTATGTCTAACGGATACATGCCCCACACTGAAGACTGAAGCAGCAAGGACTTGGAATGCATAACAAGTGCAACCATCAGCAATAGACCTCAGTCTCACTGTTCTCAGTCTCACAGTTTTTTTCTTAATTTGGGACTGGCACACAATGATATTTGGTCTTGTGCAAGAAGTAGCTAATAATTTACCAAACCCCAACAGTTTTTTGAGGTGGCTTAAAATAATGTGGCATCTTGTGCTACACAGGGACTTCTAGATGGCGTATGGGCTGCATCTCAAGCTTGGATGAACGGGACCCTCTCTATGCTTTTGGAGTCTTTTGCCAAAGCCTTAACAATTAGATAAGTCCAGTGTTTATACTTTGTGAGTGGAGTTGTACAGCGGCCTTTCAGGTGCAGTAGGGAAATCATGGGCAATACCTTTGTGCAATATAGCTAGAGGCTCTGCCGAGCCTCTGCTGAACGTGAATTTTGCAATATCACCTGCATGCTGATTTTATGATCCCTTGTGAATCACATTTGATCGCTAAAATAGTAATTTCTTGGGTTCAGGACCTTTAGCAACCAGTATAGCTGGTTCTAAGGCTATAGTAGAACACTGGGGGGCAGATTTGCAAGCCCCTTACGCCACTTTTGCGTCACTTTTAAAATTGGAAAAGTGACGCAACAGTGGCGCAAGGGGTTTGTAAATCTGCCCATGGGATTTTTAGAACTCCTTTGAATATGACTGAGTGGGTCAGGGCGAATAATGTCTGGTTTAGGCCTTCTGCTTCAACATTCCAGTGTTTAGTTTTGTGTTGCTCCCTTTTTAATCTAGAACATTTTACCCTCAGTATATGGAATGTTCTAATAGTCCTCTAGTCCTTCTGCCTCAGGCTATACCAGTAGTTAAAAGCCCTCTCATTCGCTATAGGCCCTCGCCTGGTCCTCAGGCAATAACTCAGGTCTCAGGTTCAAGGCCTTTAACAACTAGTATACCCCTCACCAAGGGCTGTAAGGCTATATGACATCTTTTATCAGCAATATTTTCACTGACTTATTTTTCATATTCAACACATTTACTTTGAAAAACACCGTATTGAAGACAAAAAGTGATAATATGTAGACTTAAGTACATACTTTATAAAGTGTGTCTGTGTTTGTGTCAGCCTTAAGGGAAGTCAAACATGAAGCTTTCAGCAACTCTTGAAATACATATGCAGTGTACAACAGAAAGACAGTCAAATACATCCATTTAGCAGTCTTTTTGAACGACAGTATATACTATTCAATCAAAATTAACTATGCACGTGCTGCCATAAACTCATTAATAGGGCTCTCTTTGACAAAATGGGAATTCCCTAGCTTTCGTGAAGAATGAATTTCAAATTTTATTAAAGATAATTTGTATTACATGTGAAATCACGTTATTCTGTCAGGCAGAAATAGAGATATTATGAAGGTACAGAGATATTATTATGTCAGTGTTGATATAAAGGAGTAGCCACACCAATCAACCTCCAGTCTTGTTGCTAAACAAGGAAAAAACTAAATGGGGAAGCTCAGGCCAGCAGCACGAACAGGGCCAAGGAGCTCAAACTTGGAGTAAGGCCAAGGGGAGGCGGTGTTGGAGGTAAACTGGAAATGAAGAGGTCTGGACCAGTCTTCAGCAGGGTTCCGGATGAAAGAGCCAGGTGGCTGTGGCACTTGCCCAGCAGCCCATTCTGGGTAAAAAGAATCTGTAAGAAAGAGAGGAATATGAGGATACAGGGTCTCCTGGAAATCATATAAATATCAATGTTCACACAACAAATGTAAATGTGCACCCATAGGGAGCATGGGAAGGATATTATAAACGTTGCTGGAAGGTTCCACATAATAAGCTAATGGTGCTGTGAGAGATTGAAAAAAGTGAATGCATGAGTTGGACAAAGGAGACCACAGAGTTGGAAATGAGAGGTCGTAGACAATGGGAACAAGATAAAATAGAGACTAAACACATGTAATCTAGTCTTAGATTGGAAGGGAAAAGGAAGTGACAGGAGTTGGAAGAAAATTGGGGAAACTTTATAATTATTAACTGTGAAAAGAGCTTAAGTATCTGGGAGTGAGTAATACCCTTTGAATTCAATGAAAAGGATTGAAGAACTGAGAGAGCCCCCGAGAGAGTGATCATAAACAATCAAAAGTGCTGAGCAAGGTGTTGTGTGTTGCCAAGAGCAGCAGAAGTCGAGGACGTTTGCTGGTATGCTATGGATATTACATGGCTTCTCTGTTTTGCGTGATATTTCAGAGCCATTGATTATACACACGTGTTCTATTGGCAGTGGTTTTAATGATGGTTTGCAGAATCTGAGCATCTCTACCCACCGTCACCACATCTTTGTTCTGAATTGTATTTTTGCTAAGAAACATTGCATTGCTGTTGTAGCTAGATTGATGAACTGAATCTATAGACTAATCCACCCTCCTCCTTTGTTGTCTGGGAGCATTTGTCCCGATATTATGGAAGTGAGAGAGAATACTGCCAGTATTGTGCCCTGAGAATGGTTGTGTATGAAAACATGATCTCTAGGGGAAAATATCTTTTGGTCCTGTGTTTTTTATTTGTGTCAATCACATTGAAATGCAAGGGAATGCAATGAAAGCATGTCTGCTACTGAGGACACACACTAACTGCAATGATAGCAGCGGTCACCTATTAGCTCCGATCAATTAAAAATAGCCTTCTTCAGAAGTACTCCTACTCAGGGGCAGCTGGTGACATTTGAAAGTGGTGGGCCGAAAAATGATTGGCATACTGCACGGTTGCGAGCGAGCGTAGCGAGCGAGCCTGAAACACCATAAGGGGGGTTCGTTGCGATTCTCTTCCCGTGAACATTTTGAAAAAAGAGAAGAAAAATGATGCATTTTCAAGCAAATTTGAGAAAGCAGGACGGTTAATAAAGCAATTTTGAAAGTGCCTCTGTGAACTGTCACTTTTCTCTTTACCTATCTCTCTCCCAGAATTCACCACCTTCATCTGTAAGTGGCTGCGAGCTGCCCTATCGGCGTCACTCTCTTCCAGTAATACTCTCACTTTCCCATCATCTAAGTATCCCTTCCTACCTTATCTCTTTCGCTATCTCAGCATCTCCCCTCCTCTGTCACTGGCTGGGTGCTGCTGACACTGCCCGGTGACTGTCTCTTGCTGCCCCTTCCATTGTATCGCAACCCCCATGCTCTCCTCTCCCTATCTTGCTATCTCTTCCTATCTTGTTGCTGTCACATCCATCTTGCTTGCTATCCCTCCCTACATCTCAGTATCCCTTCCTCCTCGTCTCTTTCTCTGTCTCCGCACCTCCATTCCCCCGTCATAGCAAATGACAAGTAGTTACGACAGAGCACATCTCACACAAGAATCGGATGAACTATCGCTAGACTCTACTATAGCGCCTAATATGTACCGGTGATAGCAGATGGTGGACGCTTAGCGCTGCCACTCTTTTAAGGTCCGGCGTCCGGTCCGGGGCATATTTCTAATCATCGGCCTTCACCCCCAGAGCAAGAGAGAAAAGTCAGTTAACCGGGGAATAGAAAGAGAAGGAAACAGTGACATAAGGGAACGAGGGTGCAGAAAGTAACGTGTGAGAGTAACGGATCTGTCCTAATGCCCATTGCTTATATCATTAAGAGAAATGAGAACCCTAACTTCTATGTTGAATTGAGTTTAGGAGACAATTAATACTACAATCTGAGTATGCTGTTCAGAAAAACTAATGGAGAGTTGATTAGTACTAATTGTGAATAGAGTTGATCACAAAAAACGAGACAGAAGCTGAAAACTGGCAAACGCTGTAATCCACAGAGAATGGCAAGGAGTGCTCTGTACTGACTTAAAATGAAACAAACACTTCTAATGGGTCTTTAAATGTGCTGCGAAATAAAGATTTCAGATAAAGCGATGCGGTCGGTATCTGCCAAGAATGTACTGCACAAAGTATTTGACTATTGCCTCTGATTAACTGAATGATGTATCCTTTCAGGTACGGACGCAACAGATGTGTGATGGAAAGTGTACTGCAGTCAGAGAATCATGTGAAAGGGGTCCATCCCAACGTGGTTCCAAAACCTTAGACAATGGATCAAAATCCACTAACTGGAAAATTAATATAAAAGAGGTACTTTAACTACCCCACTTTGTTCCAATTCCAAATTTTTCTTGGCCAAGGCAGGGAGTGTGCCACCGATCACTGAATGAGCTGGTATTTTTGTGACAGCCAGCCTCCAAGAGGTGAGGGAACATCAACTGAAGTCTGTGTATCTTGCTTGAAAAGCTGTGTGTCTGCCTGCTCAGAGAGGAAAAGGGTGTGGCTGGTCCTGAAGGAGGAGAGAATGTCCAGGAGAAAAAGCCCAGCCATATTCCCAGTGTGAGGAACACTCTGAAAAGACACATTGGGCTTGGGATTGTGCCTAGTGCAAATTCAAGCTTAGAGAGGACCCCCCACCTCCCTGTATTATTCATTTGGCGAACTGTGCGGGTTTTTGCCTGATATTCCCCCTTTGTAGATGTTCTGTATAGATGGGTGGGAGCCACAGCAGTAGCAAGATATCGCTGCAATAGGTTGGGATAATCTC
This sequence comes from Triturus cristatus, assembly GCF_964204655.1. Classification (NCBI taxonomy): domain Eukaryota; kingdom Metazoa; phylum Chordata; class Amphibia; order Caudata; family Salamandridae; genus Triturus; species Triturus cristatus. The sequence continues at coordinate 439,856,918 of NC_140582.1, read as the reverse complement.
TCCTGAGAGAGCTTCGGTGAGTGTACCACTGAGGACTTGGTTTTAGCTCATAGTGAGTAGAGGAATCCAGTACATGAACCCCATTACTGTGTGTAGTACAACTTTTTGTTGTGCTATTAAAGTGATTATCATTTTACAAGAACTGCACTGGGCTAAGCAGCATCCTATTGCATTGTTGCGTTCTGAGTTCTTGCCTCCCACACTTTTTGCTCGAGAAGACTTTGACTGCTTGCCCTCATTACCCTGAGTGTCAAGTGCAGAAAGGGTGCAATTGGACCAGTTTGCAGAGCCATAGTAGAATGGATGTCTCATAGGCCCAGATGTACGAAGCCATTTAGCATTTCTTAACAGGCCCAATCGCTATTTTTGCCTGTTAAAGAAATGTGAAATGCCTCTTTCAGGTGTACAAAGGGCCAAAACCGATTGCAATTTGCTATTTACACACAGTAGAAATCACAAATTGTGACCGTGTTAGGAATTAACTATTTGCGATTCATACAGCACATGTACAAAGCATTTCCTAAATGCGAATTGGGCATTTAGAAAATGCAATTATCATCGACTTCAAGTCGATGGTAAACATGCAAAATAAAAAGATGCAATAAAAATGCATTTTTATTCATTGTGACATGAAGCGCACATATGCCCTTAGGGCATATGTGCACTTACATGTGCACTTGGGAATTCAGGGTCCCCCCAGGGGGGCCCTGAGCACAGAGGCAACCTTGGCTTTGCCTTTCCCAAATTGCGATTTCCTATTAGGAAATCGCAATTTAGGAATTGTAAACCATTTCCTATTTCACCCATAGGTGGGAATGCACTGGCATTTCCTATTTGCGACTCCCCAGTAGCGATTCGTAATCTCTAAGAATCGCTACTAGGGAATTGCAAATTTTGTACATATCCTTTTGCAATTCCTACGGGGTTGCTATTTTGGAAATACAAACGGGAACTTTAGTATATCTGACCCTATGTCTCACCTGTAAATATTGCTAAAACTGAGTCCATAGTAGTCTGAACTCCTCTTGTAACTTTACGAATGCTTGAATTGCTGGGTTTATTGGCACATACCTCAAAATTGTAATTCTCAGGGTGCACCATTCTGTAAATCCTTCAAGATCTACCACTCTTGGTAATTTTGTCCCCACCCATTAGTGATTAGGGGGCATATCAACAAGGGCTTTATCTCTGCTTTTTTGGCTTTAAAAGCCAAAAAAGCAGAGATAAAACTAGCACCCTATCAACAACAGGGTGCTAACATGCAAATTTGCATGTTAGCACCCTTTTACTCTACACTTCCCCTTGCATCTCTAATGAGATGCAAAGGGCGCGTTCCAGAGTAAAATAATAGGAGAAATGTCGCTAAGCGACATTTCTCCTATTATCAAGAATATCGCTAACCCTGTTAGAGACAAAAAAAGCAGCGCTAACCGCGGTTAACGCTGCTTTTTTACGTCTGGTATTTTTCTGACTTAGCCATGATATCCTATGTAAGGTGGATATCATGGCTAAGTTTGTCTGTCCCTATCAACAAGCTAACGTGAGATTATCGCTGGGTTTCCAGCGATAATCTCACGTTAGCCACTTATCGCTAGGATTTTTTTCGCTATTGAGATAAGCGTTGCTAATAGCACGCTATCTCAGCGATAAAAATCAACGCTAGCCGGCGATAATTATCCTAGCGCTAAGTGCGCTTAGCGATAATTATCGCCGGTTGTTGTTGATATGCCCCTATATTGTGCACGTTTTTACTCCACCCCATAGAATGTGATGTAGATCTTCATATATTAGATACTGTTCTAACGGCAGAAGACATAGTATTTGGCAGCCTTCCTCTGTATAGAAAATAAAGGTTGGTTTAATGGCCCAAGCCCACATAGGCAAGGTCAGATCCTGTTTTCCAATATCAATATGCTTGTTTTGTTTGCAACTACCAAGTGAGAAGCTTAGTAGTATGTTACTAGGTCTGATTTTCCCAAACTACCATGAAATGGAAACTTGCAGTACTTGATCATGCTGACCCTTGCAATCTGATTTCAGCACCGAAAGGATCTGGCCGCAGAGGTGAGGTTTTAAAGAGGCTTACAGGAAAGTGTGTAGAATATTTTCAGAAGGGTGACCATTTTGAACAATGCAGTCATCTCCATGCAAGATATTGGTAGCATTTTCTTTGGGAAATTCTTTCTTGCGTTTTTCCCTAATGTCCAAATCTTCCCCTTCCATATTTGATTTTGGCCTTCAGAAGGTAGTTGATTATGGGAATAGATGATCACAGCTACCAATGTCCCAAATACCTCATTTCTGCGACTGGGTAATAACAGAATTTGTGCCAATTAACTTGTAGCCCAGTAAAGTTACCACATTAATTCAGAAATTGTATTTATTCAAAATGGGCAAATATTTATCACACTTTCATTTCATTTTCAACCCCCGGGACACTTACGTCATCAGCTAGTCAAGCTCTGCTACAATAAGCAGGAGCAGCCCATTGGAGAACAATAATAATAACCTTTAATTTGTAAAACGCATAGCTACCTCTGAAGTGGTTTCCCAGCGCTGGGGACCCTGGGAAGGATTAAGCGAGCTATGGTGCTGGGCTGACCTGCCACTGCAGCGGGGATCGAACCGTGAACCCTGTGGTTCGGAGTCAGGCACCCTGGCCGCTGCACCACACCTCTTCCAACAATCCTCTTGTTTTCCTCCCCACCGGAATGGGGTCATACACTGCCTCTCACAGTCCAAGAGGCCACCACCATCGAAAAGCAGTAACTAATGCATGTGCCAATCTTGGTCCCACTTCCTCCTGCAGGCCTTCTATTTCTCCCGATGTGGGCTACTCGGGTTTGGCTCAAAATGGAAATGCTGTGACATGCGACAGGTTATGTAATGTGAGTGTAGGAGATTTAGGGCCCTATTAGGAGCTTGGTGGAAAGGATACTTCACAAATATGGTGGATATGCTGTCAGCCATATTACAAGTGCATTAGAGCCTAAAGTGCTTGCAATACGGCAGATAGGATATTAGTCACGTTTATGATGGAGGCCCTTAATCCAAATAATTATGTTTCAGAATTCCCACAACACTTGGTGATTCAAAACATTGCACTTCTTGGACATGCTAGGACAACTGACTATTGAGTGTGTTTTATGGCGTCCAAGAAATCCCAGAAGGTGAGTGTAGCTATTAGAAAGCTCAGTCAGGGTTCTAGACATCTTACCAGATTGTAAATTCACCCAAGGAAAGACGTGCCAAAGGGAGTAGCCTTGGAACTAAACATAATGACCAGAGACCCAAAAAGGTGTTTATAGTGTAGAGAGCCCTGCTGCAAGAAGGGGATTAAGAGATGCCTTTGAATACCACAGAGACATGCTACTATAATTACTAAGCATACTCATAATGGGACTGGAGGTGGGTTGATAAAACCTTAGATTGCCGAGGTAGATTCCTGGTAGATTATTTTGTTAGAGAATGGTATGACTAGACCAAACTAGTCAGGGAAGCATATCTTTGGCAGTACTGCATGAGTATGAGTGGATCTATATGGCTATTGGTGCCAAACTTGCATTTCTGAGGAACTCTTATAGAAATAATAACTTTGTGGAGAGGGCTGAAAGATACCATTGCAAAAAAGAAGTAGCAGATGTCAGGAAATAACATTAATGGTAGAATGAGTGTGCAATGTATGATGGAGTGAACCGCCTTCAAGTTCCTGTGCCCTAAGGCAGTAATAGAACCCGTAGATGACTAAGCAAATGTTTAATCTCAGTGTGAAACTTCTGAGTTGAACAGGTTGAGGGAGGAAAAAGGGTTGTGCATGGAGCAAGTGGATGAGGACACTGATCCAGGGATGATGTGGTAGTCTGTGTGAACTCTGAAGTGCCTTGTGGCTTGCAGCCCAGGGAACTGTAAGTAGTCTCAGAATCAAGGTTGCCAAAAGTCGTCTGCATTGCCCTCAGACACAAGTTCAAGTATCTAGTTTGGGATACCAAACACGCAGATGTGCACCATGCTACTTTGAGGATTCGGTGGTCAGCATCCAAGGGGTTTCTTCCTGTTTGTAGAGAACACAGGGGACTTCTAGGTGGTCTTCAATTCAATGTCAGACATCAAACTATGCACACCACATGCACCACAAAAAATGCTAGCAAGGTCTCTTTCCATCTATTATAGACTGTGCTGTGACGTACTCACTTTGTGGCCCTGTTGACAAGTGCTTTTGGTTTGTTTTTCACCTGATAGCACTGGACAGTGAGTGTTTTTGATATGGTGCGACGTTTCTGCATATGTCCTTTATTGATGTCTAACGGATACACCCCCACACTGAAGACTGAAGCAGCAAGGACTTGGAATGCATAACAAGTGAAACCATCAGCAATAGACCTCAGTCTCACTGTTCTCAGTCTCACAATGGTTTAAAAAAAATTGGGACTGGTACACAATGATATTTGGTCTTGTGCAAGAAGTCGCTAATAATTTATTTGAGGTGGCTTAAAATAATGTCGCATCTTGTGCTACACAGGGACGTCTAGATGGCTTATGGGCTGCATCTCAAACTTGGATGAACGGGACCCTCTCTAGGCTTTTGGAGTCTTTTGCCAAAGCCTTAACAATTAGATAAGTCCAGTGTTTATACTTTGTGAGTGGAGTTGTACAGCGGTCATTCAGGTGCAGTGGGGAAATCATGGGCAATTCCTTTGTGCATTATAGCTAGAGGCTCTGCTGAGCCTCTGCTGAACCTGAATTTTGCAATATCACCTGCATGCTGATTTTATGATCCCTTGTGAATCATATTTGATCTCTAAAATAGTAATAACTTGGGTTCAGGGCCTTTAGCAACCAGTATAGTCGGTTCTAAGGCTATAGTAAAACACTGGGGGACAGATTTACAAGCCCCTTACGCTGCTTTTGCGTCACTTTAAAAATTGGAAAAGTGACGCAACAGTGGCACAAGGGGTTTGTAAATCTGCCCCTGGGATTTTTAGAACTCCTTTGAATATGACTGAGTGGGTCAGGGCAAATAATGTCTGGTTTAGGCCTTCTGCTTCAACATTCCAATGTTTAGTTTTGTGTTGCTCCCTTTTTAATCTAGAACATTTTACCCTCAGTGTATGGAATGTTCTACTAGTCCTCTGGTCCTTCTGCCTCAGGCTATACCAGTAGTTAAAAGCCCTCTCATTCGCTATAGGCCCTCGCCTGGTCATCAGGCAATAACTCAGGTCTCAGGTTCAAGGCCTTTAACAACTAGTATAGCCCTCACCAAGGGCTATAAGGCTATATGACATCTTTTATCAGCAATATTTTCACTGACCTATTTTTCATATTCAACACATTTACTTTGAACAAAAAGTGATAATATGTCGACTTAAGTACGTACTTTATAAAGTCTGTCTGTATTTTTGTCAGCCTTAAGGGAAGTTAAACATGAAGCTTTCAGCAACTCTTGAAATACATATGCAGTGTACAACAGAAAGACAGTCACATACATCCATTTAGCAGTCTTTTTGAACGACAGTATATACTATTCAATCAAAATTAACTATGCACGTGCTGCCATAAACTCATTAATAGGGCTCTCTTTGACAAAATGGGAATTCCCTAGCTTCCGTGAAGAATGAATTTAAAATTTTATTAAAGACAATTTGTATTAAATGTGAAATCACGTTATTCTGTCAGGCAGAAATAGAGATATTATGAAGGTACAGAGATATTATTATATCATTGTTGATATAAAGGAGTAGCCACACCAATCAACCTCCAGTCTTGTTGCTAAACAAGGAAAAAACTAAATGGGGAAGCTCAGGCCAGCAGCACGAACAGGGCCAAGGAGCTCAAACTTGGAGTAAGGCCAAGGGGAGGCGGTTTTGGAGGTAAACTGGAAATGAAGAGGTCTGGACCAGTCTTCAGCAGGGTTCCGGATGAAAGAGCCAGGTGGCTGTGGCACTTGCCCAGCAGCCCATTCTGGTTAAAAAGAATCTGTAAGAAAGAGAGGAATATGAGGATACACGGTCTCCTGGAAATCATATAAATATCAATGTTCACACAACAAATGTAAATGTACACCCATAGGGAGCATGGGAAGGATATTATAAACTTTGGTGGAAGGTTCCACATAATAAGCTAATGGTGCTGTCAGAGATTGAAAAAAGTGAATGCATGAGTTGGACAAAGGACACCACAGAGTTGTAAAAGAGAGGTCATAGACAAGGGGAAAAAGATAAAATAGAGACTAAACAAATGTAATCTAGTCTTAGATTGGAAGGGAAAAGGAAGTGACAGGAGTTGGAAGAAAATTGGGGAAACTTTATAATTATTAAGTGTGAAAAGAGCTTAAGTGTCTGGGAGTGAGTGATACCCTTTGAATTCAATGAAAAGGATTGAAGAACTGAGAGAGCCCCCGAGAGAGTGATCATAAACAATCAGAAGTGCTGAGCAAGGTGGTGTGTGTTGCCAAGAGCAGCAGAAGTCGAGGACGTTTGCTGGTATGCTATGGATATTACATGGCTTCTCTGTTTTGCGTGATATTTCAGAGCCATTGGTTATACACACGTGTTCTATTGGCAGTGGTTTTAATGATGGCTTGCAGAATCTGAGCATCTCTACCCACCGTCACCACATCTTTGTTCTGAATTGTATTTTTGCTAAGAAACATTGCATTGCTGTTGTAGCTAGATTGATGAACTGAATCTATAGACTGATCCACCCTCTTCCTTTGTTGTCTGGGAGCATTTGTCCCGATATTATGGAAGTGAGAGAGAATACTGCCAGTATTGTGCCCTGAGAATGGTTGTGTATGAAAACATGATCTCTAGGGGAAAATACCTGTTGGTCCTGTGTTTTTTATGTGCGTCCATCACATTGAAATGCAAGGGAAGGCAATGGAAGCATGTCTGCTACTGAGGACACACACTAACTGCAATGACAGCAGCGGTCACCTATTAGCTCCGATCAATTAAAAATAGCCTTCTTCAGTAGTACTCCTACTTTTACGCTTTATTTATGTGTGCATTGCATTAGTTTAATTGCTCCTGTCAAAAAGTGGGCTATTACTTTGGATGAGGGTTTCGATGTCGCCTAATAGGTACCCTCTGCTTTGATCACGTCACATTTCTAAGAGAAACATTGTTCACCCCTATTCGTGGTGGCACAAGCAAGAGCCAATGTCCCAGAGAAATGTGTATGAAGTTAAAAGAGTATGAAACAATATCACAGAACAAAACAAAATAAACTTTCCAGGCCAATTTAGAAAAATCAATAAGAATTTAAGAAGTTGAAAGACACAAAATCAGACAGGATGAATCAGTGACATAGATTTTTAAGACAAAAAGCACCAGGTAAAAGTCACATGCTGTTAATGACCAGTGAACAATTTCAGACCAACTGCTATGGCGTAGGGCTGGTGTATGCCAAGCGGGTCACACTGTACACAGAGTTTTCTGAGAACCTAAAGGTTTTTCTGCCTCTCAATGTCCTGCAGTGGGCAAAGCAAGATGCTGGAGAGGGTTCCTCAAAATCTGATTGATCGTCATTGAGCTTCTATTGGAGCCTTCAGATTTGGCACCAAAATCCCCGAGTAAGACGAAGCAGGATTCCGCAGCCACCAAGGCGTTTTGTTGCTAAGTTGGATTGGCCCTATTACTCGGACCCCAGGTTTTAAATCAAGTGCTCTTTTTGGGTTCTTGAAATTCTCCAGTGGGACAAAGCTGGGTGCAGCAGCTGGGCAGGACTCCCATATGCAGCACACATAGAAGGAGGAAAATGCCATCAACAAACAACAAAAACAATCATCTCTGCAATGCAGGCACCCTTGCACCATGCTTTAAGGGTGCCTGTGTTGGCGCTAGGCAACCAATTGTCCACCAGCGCAGAGAAAAGCCCAGGGATGCGTCATGTGGCTGTACATAGGACACATCCCTGTACTTTACTAATGATGCAGATTAGCACAGCAAGATGGCTTGCACTGTCACGCTGTGCTATTTTCTAGTAAATATGCCCCAATGTTTAGAAAGTGTCCCTCCAGGCAAACCTAAATCACAATAAGAACAGGTGGGGGATTTTTGATGTGCCCAGTTGACGGGACACTCAGCAATGAAAGATTTGGGCTTTTTTCAGATTCTGCTTCTGAGGATACCATGATGGCCTGGATCCTTTCACCACCACTAGTCACGACACTTGCTACTTTAACTACCATAGACTCATTTATAAATCCATTCATGATACTAAGTAGGACTGGGTTCAAATTGCATTATGCTTGCATAATGAGCACAATTTCAGTAATTTTGCATTACTCTTGCTATATGACAATCCCAAAACTATGCCATTGGGCCACATTGTGTAAATATAAGTCATTTGCGTATAACTTTACTGCAAACGTAAAGGGAGAAAAGCAAAAGACAGAGATTGTGCGACTGTTGTTCGCTGTGCTTTGTTTTTTTGCATAATTTTTTAATGCTAACTGCATCTTTGCATCCAACATTGACGGGAAGATGCATTGCACGCTAAAATACTACTGCAAATGCCACTTTTGCATTTTGTGAAATTATGCATAATTTCACAAAAGTATGCAAAAGCAAATTACATGAATTTTATACACCACGTTTGTGTCATTTCAGGGCATTGTACAGGCCTAGCCAGGCCAGAGTACAAGGTGTCAAATGGGCAGCACTATCTACTCAAGAGCTCTTAACGTGGGCCCCAAATGAAACAATAAAATAGTACAAAGTTAGGACCAACTAACTTCACACAGCTGGCTGATCTGTTCTAATAATGCAGAGAGAGGGCTGAAGAATGGCGCTAAGGACTCAGTGACAACCTATATGAAGACACAACCATTGCCCCTTCACCAGCTAGTTCTACACTTCCCCTTTAATGCGGAAAGTGGCCTTGCACTGCTTTACCTGTCAGGACCTCTGTGCGCCTGATCACTCCACAGGAGTGGAAGTAACTTTAAAAGACCCAAAAGCTCAAAAAAGGAGGTCTGAGGAGGTGAATCCACAAAAACAGCTGTAGACATGTTTACTGGGCTGCATTAACAGAAGACAAGCAGCATCTTGCACATGCATGCCAGCAGTTGATGTGCACCCTCGCACACCACCCCCTCCACTAAGGCCAGCAGACCTGTTTTCCAATCTCAGAAACACAGAATTAAAGTACTGCTCGCTTTGTAAGGCATAACTTAGTATCCTGTGGTTTTTGAGTTTAAACATGATAGATTTTTCCGTGCTCTTCTAGTATCCTAAAGAAAGATTGATTGGATGGCTACATTTGCCAGCCAACCCATAGATTTGCATCTCTCCTCTATTTTGCCTCTCTCAGATGTCACTAGTTATGGTTTTGGGGAAGTCATAAAAACTGATCCCAAATTAAAAATGTACCCGGCCGTCTATTGTGGCCATTCCTTGATTCATGGGCGCACGTGCTGCACAGGGAGCAATAAAGCGAGTATTCGTATGCCGGGTGCAATGCCCTAAGAACACACGCGTCTTCATCAGTGCTCCAGGTCCAGGGCGAGGTTTGAAGGTGTTGCATTTTCCATCCAATGCATCATGTTTCACAGGCCCAGAATGTTCAATTTTACACTAAAGAGAAGTACTTTCTCTGCCAAAGCGATGGATGATATTACCCAACAGTGTAGCAACAGACACTGGTCACTAAGTAAATATCGTAAAAATATGAATACAGAAGCAAGTAATTTTTTCAATAAAGGTCATCTTTTATAATGCTTCCTTAACATATTTCCCCTGCAAGTCATTTTGGGAGAGCAACTTATTTCAGTATTCTGTTAAATGTGCCATTTCGCGTTCCAATCATGTTTCATTGCTTGGTACAATCTTCGTTTCACTTCCTATATTCTGAAGAAGGCAGCGATTGTAGAAGTTTCAAGAGTGCGGAGATTGATAGGGACTTTGAAGAGTGGGTGGGTTTGCTGAAGAGGAATTTATGATTTTAAGAGATTGGGGGAATTCAGTGCTTAATTTGTAAAACATGAATTGCCAGGACCCTTTTCAAGAGGCCGCTGCAGCTTTTGCCACCCATTGCCCGTGACACTACCAACACAACCAGTAACTATCACACCCCTAAAAGTGTGGCAATTCAGACTATTCCAGGCCACTTAATGCAATAACAACGCTGTAGGCTGCATTTTTTTTGTACTATAAACTAGTAAACACTGTGGCCCCGATTCACAAGGGTAAAGTTAGACTAAAAGTTTAATTTAGACCAAAAGTCTAACTTTACTACTTTTCGGTATTTACAAAGGTAAGTTCCTACTAGTAACTTTACTATTAGTAAGCATACATTACTAGTAAAGTTACTACCAGTAACATTACTAGTAGCCATGTTGCTAGTAGTAACTTACCTTTGTGAATACTAAAAAGTATTAAAGTTAGACTTGTGGTCTAAGTTGGTCCAACTTTACCTTTGTGAATTGGACCCTGTGTTTTATGCTTATCTCAACATTCGACAAACAGTGCCACACTGTGATGGGCTGTCATAAGTGGCGGTATGACAGTGAAGTGCAGGTGCCGAGCACCTGAAACCACTGGCTCAAATTAAGCATGAGTTGAGAGCTACACATTTGAGGGGTGAAAGTGGCGTTGTCAGAGTTTGATGCTGCCAGTGTGCATGTGTTTTTTAGTGTATTTTGTCCCTATTGGGTGGGGGGAACATACTTGGGTGTTGGGATTCTTATAGGGATACTACATGAAGAGTATAGCCTTCAGTAGTAGACTTGGGTAACAATATGATAGCTATGAAGGATTGGTTGTGAAAGAGACAGTGGTACAATTCCCAAGTAACAAACGTCTTTCTAATATGACTTGGATATGGTCACATTGTAGGGCCCGATTAAGACTGAGTGGAGGTGTAGACATTCTGTCAGTTGGTGGCCTTTCTACCCTGCCCTTGAGCCTTTGATCCTAGCAGATGCCAAGACCAAGCCACCTAGCTGTTATGACAGTCTTCAAGAGGCGTTTACAATGTCCCAAGGTTTAAGGGCTTTTATACACCAAACATTTTGAGACTGCATTTGTAAGATGTTTTTGGGCTCTTGCAACAAAGCTGCTGGGCTTAGGGAAGTTGTGTGCCATGTTTGCAATGACCACACCTCTTAGTTGAACGTTGGTCATGTCAAACCACATTACACCAGAGAGGTGTGGCTCACTGGTTAGAGGCGGCAGGAGAGGTGTGGCTCACTGGTTAGAGGCGGAAGATCCGCAAGCAGAGAATCGGCCAGGGACCAGGGTTCAATTCCCGACGCGGCAGGGTCGTGGACCAGGGTCAAAACGGACTCGATAATTCTCGCCTCAGTACCTACTCTAACCAGGAACATACTCGGCAACTCTGGGCATTAGCTTGCCTCATCTCCACAACGGCCCCCCACATTCGCCGGGGATGCCTGGTTTCACCTTGGAGATACCCAGGAGGGACCATCTCACAGGGATAGCCAGGACGGGTTCCCCAGCGGTCTACAGCGCCACGACGCCTCAGGGCAGCAGTGCGCTTTACAAGACACTTACATTTACATTTACATTTATTGTGGTCACACCCAGTATATTTCCAGAGTTCACAGGAAATGAAAATGGGCAGTTGTCTCTCACTCTTTCTCTAGTGAGGTATGCTCAGTGAGATCAGAGTGTTGCACGTTAGACAAAACATGCAAGAACATGCCTCATGTGGAAGTAATATATAGTGCCCCATCCCCAAAACTAGTATGCATACACAGTAATTAATTGATATCCTACAATAAATGGTTCTGATTATTTGTATTCTTATAATCTGCATTAGATTGCTATTATGCATATTAGGGAGCATGTTAGATATGCCCCAAACCTATTTCATCACACATCCCTAATCAATTTGTCTAAAATCCTCCATACTTGCTATCTAAGAGCATAGTCATTTAAGTGTATAATGATATAACAAGCCATGTAAAGCCTTATCTTGTACCTTAATGAGCCGGCTGGGCTGAAATAGGTCCAATACTCTCCAGCAACCAGTCTGTATGTCGAACACAACCTCAGTAATTGTATCTTATTCACCTTTTTATACACTGTGTTCTATAGAGGGAAGAGGGGACAGCTCTGGGTTGGCTCCTGTTGTTTTCTACACAGGATACTGAACAACGCTCTGTGTTCAAAACATAAACTACACAGAAGCTTACTGCTACATTTCTTCCTCCTTCCACCAAGACAAAACTCACAAGTTGGTTTGTTCTTCTAGCCACATTCAAGCTTTTAAAGAATATTGAAGATTGGATTTTTTTTTCTCCAGCCTGTTAGTGCGACTCTCAGCAAAACATGGCAATCAAGCACACATTTTTTAAGCTGAACTATTAAAACAAGTTAGCCTGATTTCCATGTACTTTCACCACACACTATAATGAGCTAACCATATAATGTCAATATTAGCTTATAACTAGGTCTGGATTGTATGTAACATTAAGAAATGCATATAGAAGCCTTGACACACACATTACAAAAGACTGCAGATAGTGTTTTTTTTTACCAGAAATTTCATTTGTGTACATAAAATGTTATGTAACTTGGACTCATTTGCAGCAGATGATACAGAATATGTCAATGACTATTCCTGAATCCAAAATTTACAAGCTGTGCTAGGCCTGTCTAGGCACACAAAAGTTATGGCTTACTGCTCAATCAGAATTTGACTCTATGTATTCTTTAAGCACTTTAAGAATACACATTAATAACCAATGTACTACTGACTACTGTGTTTAGTATCTCCTTCTGCGTTTACCACTTAGTAAATAAACAGCAGCCGACAATGTTTTGTCAGTGTATTGCATTCTATTTCATATGTATTTATGCAAATTTTCCTAACTCTTGTGAGACCCAAAGTACTTTCATCAAGTGATGGACTTTCTATGTGTATCATTTCCATTGTGCTTCATGCACTCACAAGGTCATTTAGTACTCTGATTGCAACAGGGTCCTCGGCGCCCTTTCAGTTCATGGTTGATAAGCCGTTGGTTGTTGCTTGCCTTAGATGGGGGCTGTTAGGTGACTGCATGCGATTTGTAGTCTGAAAAGGCAAATAAGCTTTACGTGTTGCAGAGAGTGTGAGAATTTGGTGCCATGCACATGCAACCATCTTTGTGAGGAGCATTGTTATAACTGGAGGTTATCTATGAAGTAGTTCTTGAGGTAGATCTTACTTGGGTTGTGCCCAGTGGTGAGGACAATAGCAGCCCCTATCAGCATCTAGTCTACCGAGGGTTGCTTAGTTGTCTAATGCTACCTTTGGATGCATGTCATCACTAAGAACTTTTGTATGTTTTAATGAGAGTAGCACTGTTGAGACTCACTTAGGATGAGTTGCCTAGTATTTCCATTCACTGTCTTATTTAGAAGTTTCTGGGTCAGTATGCAGCCTGTAGGTTAACCCGTTAACTGCAGGGGCTTTGCACCTTAGTGCTGATCCTTTTTTTTGCTACTTGTGCTAATTTGTGCATAGGGCTCAACATATGGTATCCACGCCACATTGGCATCCTTTTTTCCCAACATCCTGGGGATTCTAATAATACCCAGAATTTGGGGATTACCCTGCAGGGGTTAAAAAAAACAGCTAAAATACCGTTTACTTTTGAGATTTGTGTGAAAATTAGAACAAAGTGCTCCGCGAAAGAGTGTCTGTATTTTTCCCTAAAAATGGCATCAACAAAAGATTTACTGTGCTAAATTCACCATCTTCTTAGCCTTCAGAAACATGCAGAGCTGAATAAATAAACTTTTTTTAACCACAGATTTGGCATATTTCAAAGAGCAAACACATTTTTTCTGCTCTTTTGTGCTTTCAACCTACTTCCAGTTTGTGGTGGAAATCAAGGTGAAACCCATGGTTGATCCAGGAGAGCTATAGATTTCTGAAACGTAGACAACATTCGGAATTAAGTCAGGTGCCATATTTGTAGATCCCTCAAGATTTTCCCAAAGAAACTAACTGTTGAAATAAAGAAATATTGAGAATGAGTAGGGAAAAACAGCCAGTTGTGACTATGTTTTCATCTGTAACTTTTAGTCTTGATGGCCGATTTACAAAAGCAATACACCATTACGTCCGCTAGATCCTTAGGGTTGAAAAGATAAATAGTATTTGTAGATTGTAAAGATCCCAGAAGTGCCCATTGTATTCACTGAGCTGCACCGTACAATGATTTTTCATTGTGTACCGAGTATATATCAATTAATTTGGTGAAATATGTAGGGTGAAAAATGGGTATACGGGAAACCTATGTATTTCTGAAATAAGCACCAAATATGAAGTTTAGGAGCAGTGGCTATTTTTCAATCTCTGAATTTGTGGGCACCCATACTAGTATGTGATTTAGAGGGTATTTTCAAAATGTCTTCTTTCTTGCACACTTGCTTACATTTGGAAGGCACAAATGAAGTTTGATCCTATTGGCAATAAGAAATGTTCTATCATTTTATATTCCTTCACGTCTTTCAATAAAAATGGTACCTCACTTGTGTGGGTAGGCCTACTGCCTGCGACAGGAAATGGACCAATATGCAACATGGACACATCACATTTTTCCACCCAAAACGGATCCTTTTTTCCAAAAGTGGGTAGCTGTGGATTTTAGGCCCTAGCTTAGCTAGCACCTATGGAAACCTAGCAAACCTGGACCTTTTTAAAAAGTATACACCTGGGGGAATCCAGGGTGGGCTGACTTGTGTGGCTCTCACCAGTTGCTTTCCCCAGAATCCTTTGCAAAGTTTAACTCAAAAAAACTATTTTCATTACATTTCTGTGAGGTAAAATTCTGGAATCTGCGGGGAACCACAAACTTCCTTCTACTCAGCATTCCCCTACATAGTCCAGTAAAAATGGTACTTCACTTGTGTGGGTAGGTCTAGTGCCCACGACAGGACATAACACAAAACACAACATGGCTACATCACATTTCTCCATTTAAAAATTGCCCCATTTTTTGCACAGTGGGTAGCTGTGAATTTCGGGCTATGGTTCAGCCGGCATCTAGGCAAATCTAAGAAACCTGCACATTTTGAATACTATACACCTGGGGAATACAGCAAGTGGTGACTTGTGTGGCTCTCACAAGGTTCTTTACCCAAAGTCCCTTGCAAACCTCAAACTTTGACTGTGATGAAAATATCTGGAATCTGTGGGGAGCCACAACCTTCCTTTTAACAAGCAGTCTCCCAAGCCTCCAGATAAATATGGTACCTCACTTGTGTGGGTAGACCTGGTGCCCACAACATGAAATGGCCCAAAACACAACATGAAGACATTACATATTTACCAAATGGCCCAAAACACAATATGAAGACATCACATTTTTCCACTCAAAACGTACCCTTTTTTGGGGAAAGTGAGTAGCTGTGACTTTTGGGCCTTGACTCAGCCAACACCTGTGGAAACATACCAAACCTGCACATGTTTGAAAACTAAAGACCTGGGGGAATCCAAGACAGGGCGACTTGCATGACTCTCAAAAGGTTTTTTCACCCAGAAGCCCTTGCAAACCTCAAACTTTAACAATCAAAAACACATGTTCCCTTACATTTCTGTGATGGAAATTTCTGGAATCTGCAGGGAGCCACAAACTTTCTTCCTCTCAGCATTCCCCAAAGGCTTTCGATATAAATTGTACCTCACTTGAGTGAGTAGGCCTTGAACCCACAAAAGAAAATGGTCCAGAGCACAACATAGCTACATCACCTTTTCCACTTTTTTTGCAAAGTGGGTAGCTGTGAATTTTGGGCCCCTAGTTCAGCCGCACCTAGAGAAAACTAGCATACCCGCTCAGTTTTTTAACGCTAGACATCTGGGAGGATCCAGTAAAGGGGTGACATGCAAGGCTCTCACCAGTTTTCTTTATCCAGAAGATCTTGCAAATTTCAAACTTTGACTAAAAAACTCATTTTTCTCATGTTTCTGTGGTGGAAATGTCTAGATTCTGTAGGGATTCACAAACCTTCTTCCACCCGGCATTCCCCAAGTCTCCAGATACTAATGGCATCTCACTTGTGTGGGTAGGCCTAGTGCCTGCAACAGGAAAGGGTCCAAAACACAACATGGCTACATCACATTCCTCCACTCAAAACTGACCCTTTTTTGCACAGTGGGTGGCTGTGAATTTTGGGTCCTAGTTTAGCCGTACCTACAGAAACCTAGAAAAGCTGCATATTTCTTTAGACTAGACATCTGAGGAAATCCAGGAAGTGGTAACTTGTGTGGCTCTCACCGGGTTTTTCCACCCAGAAGCTCTTGTAAACCTCAAACTTTGACTAAAAGACACATTTTTCCTCACATTTCTTTGATGGAATGTTCTGGCATCTGCAGTGAGCCACAAACGTCCTTCCACTCAGCATTCCACTAAATCTGCCCATGATAGAAAACGGCCCAACATGGCTACATCACATTTTTTCACTTGAAATGGACCCTTTTTTTACAAAGTGGGTGGGTGTGAACTGTGGACCCTATTTCAGCGCATCTAGGGAAACCTAGAAAACCTGCTCATTTTATGAAACTAGCCACCCAAGGAAATCCAGGAATGGGTAGGTGACTTGCATGGCTCTCACCAGGTTTTTTTTCCCAGAATCCCTTGCAAACCTCAATCTTTTACTAAATAAACTAATTTTCCTCACATTTCTGTGATGGAAAGTTCTGGAATCTGTGGAGAGTCACAAACTTCCCCCCATCCAGCATTTAACTAAGTTTCTCGATAAAAATGGTATCTCACTTGTGTGGATAGGCCAAGTGCCTGCAATAGGAAACGGGCCAAGATGCAACATGGAGGCTTCACATTTTTCCACTCAAGACTGACCCTTTCTTTGCAAAGTGGGTAACTGTGGATTTAGGGTCTTAGCTCATCCAGCAACTAAGGAAACTTAGCAAAGCAGTACATGTCTGAAAACTAGACACCTGGGGTAATCGAGGGAGGGGAGACTTTCATGCTTTTCACATGTTTTTGTACCCAGAATACCTTGCATACCTCAAAGTTTGACTAAAAACACATTTGCCTCGTATATCTGTGATAGAAAGTTCTGAAATCTGTGGGGAGCCCAAACTTCCTTCCACCCAGCATTTCCCTAAGACTCCTTATAAAAAATGGTACCTCATTTGGTGTGGGTAGGCTTAGTTCTCCTGGCAGGAAATAGCCCAAAACACAACATGGATTCATGAAATTTTTCCACTGAAAACAGACCCTTTATTTGCAAAGTGGGTAGCTGTGGCGTTTGAGCCATAGCTCAGCTAGCACCTAGGGAAACCTAGCAAACCAGTGCATTTTTAAAAACTAGACAACTAGGGGAGTCCAGGAATGTGTGACTTGTGTGCCTCTCACTAGGTACGTCTTCCTGAAGCCCTTGCAAATGACAAACTTTGATTTAAAAAAAACATATTTTGATACATTTCTGTGATGGAAAGTTCTGGAATCTGTGAGGGGCCACAGATATCAGACCATCCTGAGTTCCCACGTGTCCCCCAATAAGAATAGTGCCTCACTTATGTGGTGGGCCATGAGACCACAACACAAAAGGTGCAAAAGTGCTGCATTGACAGATAAGCAATAGGGGTAGCTGTGGTATTTGGGGCATGCTGTGTTGCCACCCATGCAGACCTACGAACCACAGACATTTTTTAAAACTAGGCAACCAGGGCATTCCAGGGCAGTGTTCCTTGAATGGATTCCACAAGGTTTTCTTAACCACAATGCCCTGCAAACCAGAAACTTTGCCTGAAATCAGGTATTGTCCCTATATTTCTGTAATGGAAAATCCATGAATATGCAGGAATTCACAACATTTCTATCACTAAAACATTACTCGCGCTTGTGGCAATAAAAATGCTACACCAATTGTGTAGCTGGACCAAGTGCCCATGACATGAACAGATCAAACCAAGGTCAATGGGAACCCTTGTAAGGGTGCTTGGAGGAGCACAAGCCTTTGCCTAAGGGGCCACTCTCCCATCTATTGTGACTAGTTGGTAGATTCCTGCTTGGGGATCGCCCTCCTCTGGTGATCTCTTAGCAGGGATCCACTGGGCCCAGGAAGCAATGGGAAGGGGGGATTCTCTCCTTTCCAATGATATCCCTCCAAAAGCAATCAGTGCTCAAGGAGTTGAGATTTGCCCCTGGGCACAGATGCATTGGCTTAT
This sequence comes from Triturus cristatus, assembly GCF_964204655.1. NCBI lineage: Eukaryota > Metazoa > Chordata > Amphibia > Caudata > Salamandridae > Triturus > Triturus cristatus. Next base: position 439,838,774 of record NC_140582.1, on the reverse strand, counting down.
TTTACTTTCACTTTACCGTAATGATGCCAGGGTCTGATGTAAAAATAAAATAAAAGACTTCCTCTGGTGCAGAGAACCAGATGGGCCTTTAAATTCCTCCCAAGTGTCAGCCAATGGCTGACACACCCACTGGGAAGGTAGTGCGGGGGTTAGCCATTGGGTGACACCCACACTTAAAAGGTTAATTATATCAGTGGTCTGAGAATTTATGGTCTTAAGGTGAGTTACACCATGGTTTGAAGTGACAAAGCCAGCATTTCAGTTTTTTTTAATTCTATTATGTTGCTTTTTATTATTATTTTCATTGGTGGGGTATTCCGGAGTTAGCAGGTTTTTTCTTTTAATTAGCTTCTGCCAGTCCTTTTGATAAATGAGATGAATAAGAGCGGTGTTATCTATGATCTAAGGTTCCCTAACAGAGTTTAGAGGTTAAATTTGCACTGTACAAAAACTGGTCCAGTACAATGAATTGCCCTGTAGGTGATGCAGAGATATTTAAATGCAATTCTTTTTTGCAACAGGAAGCCAGCACAATGACTTGAACCTGGGAGTGATAGGATTGTCTCAATTCAAGCTGAGAACTTGCATGACAACTGTAAGCTGAATTAATTGAAGTTTTACACTAAAATATTTTGTGAGTCTCATTGGTATTGCTGATGTGAGATAGGATTAATGCTGTAAAGTCGTGGATCGTTCGAGGATAGCCTAGTAACTAGTAAGAGAAAATGTGCTGAAGTGTTTTCATGATGCTGAAGGTTGTTTAGTCACATTACTGGCCTGACTTTGAAGCGAGATTTTGGGGCCCATATTCACAAAAAGTTCTTCACTTCTGTCAGTATAGTGAGTGAAGTTCCAATCTCCAATGTCTAGGCTGTGAAGCTGTTGTTGGTTTTTCATAGTCCTCACATTAGGATATCAGTTTTTGAGGGGGTTTAATTTGAGGCTGTTTTATAGCATTCATGTGCCCACTGACTGCAGGCATCAGGAGAGTGCAAATGGTTCACTGTCTTCCAGGTTTTCTAATTTGAGAATAATCTAGGTATGGGCGACGTACTTGTGACATGTAAGGTTGAAGAGTTGTTAAGCTCAAGAAGTGGTGACAGGTATACATTGAAGAAAAGGCGATAAATCATTCAACCTTGGGGAACAAATACTTTTTTCTGAGATTATTTTATTCATTTTAGGGTCATGCCTTGAATCCTGTGTTGGCTAGACTTTGGAGAAATGCAGCTTTTTCAATAAGTTTGCCAACAAATGTGGTATGAGATATAAATATATATATTTAATTAATGTTAGTCCATGAGGTCAAGTCCTTTTGTCTTGCTTTGTCCCAGTGCCCTCCAAGCACTGGGACAAAGCAAGGGTCACTGTTCCTATGCACACAGGTGGTGCAGCCCCCTCTGGCATAAGGATAGCCGTCTTGAGTCTGCATAGGGCAAATGTCTGATCAGAGAAGCAGCTGCTTACTCACATCTTGCTATGGCGATATATATGACTGGATTCCCCTCTGGACAAGAAACATTTTAAGACATGGGCAAAGTGGGCTCTGTTAGAAATGGGGATTTCTAACTGGTGGAGGTATGCACTTTTGTCCAAGTATGGACCTTTCCTTATAGTCAGGGTAAGGTAGTTACACACTTTGGATAACCCCTGATCACCCCTTGATAACTTGGCACAAGCAGACAGGCTTATCCCAAAAGAAATATGCAAAGTATTTGTACTCCAAAAACACAGTAATACAGTGAAAACACCACAAATGGACACCACACCAGTTTAGAAAAATAAAGTATCTTTATCTAAACCAAACAAGACCAAAAAGAAAAAAAATCAACATACATGTATCAAGTTATCACTTTTAAAATGGTTACTTCAAAAAAAGTACCATAGAAACAACATAGCTCCATCTGGGACTAATACGACTTTGTGACAGGCACATGAACCCCAAAATAACAGTACCTTGGAAAAACGAAGTCAACAGGCACTGCACAGCATCGTGGAGGTGATGCGTCAGTGCCGATTCCCTTCTGCCATGGGGGAGGTGAGGTGTCAAGTCCGTGAGGAGGTGAGCCATCGAAGCCAGGACAGGGAAGTAAGGCGGAGGCAGTGGTGAGGCTCACGTTGGGGTGAGGCGCTGCAACATTGTAGAGTTCGTGAAGGCACCCTTGTTGGTTATCAGTTCTGCGATAATGTGATGCTGGCGCTAGTGGTGATGGCGTCAGTGTGAGTGCTGGTATCCGGAAGGCCAATAACTGCAGGCATCGGCAGGCGTTGAAGGGGGTCGGAGCTGCAGTGCAGGTGAGGCGGTGCGTCGTGCACTTCATGAGCGGTGCCCCTGACGGCGGTGCAGGTTGTGGCATCACTGGTGGCATCGCAGACAGTGTTGGAGTTGTTTTTCTGGCTTTGCAGCACCAACCATGCAATTCTCAGGGCACATGAACTGGAGCTGGTGCAACATTTGAACACAGGAGTCCACAGAGGAGTACAGGTGCTGGTCAGTGGGTGCAGGTGAAGTCTTTGTTGCCCTGAGACTTCAGAACAGGAGGCAAGCACACAGAACCCCTTGGAGATTCTTCTTCAAGCAGGTTCACAGCAAAGTTCCAGTCTTTGTCCTCTCTTTGTCAGAAGCAGCAACTGCAGGTCAACCCAGCAAAGCAACACAGCAAAGGGGCAGTACTCCTCCTTACAGCTTTCCAGCTCTTTCCCTTGGCAGAGGGTCCTTTTGAGTCCAGAAGTAATCTAATTCTCTGGGGTTTAAGGTCCAATACCCATACCCCGTTTTCTCTCTGTTCTCTTTGTGGCAAGGGTCTCTGAGTTATTCCCTCTCTGGCCTAACGTCACTACCGGAGGTGGAGACAGCATTGTGCACAGGAGATACAGCCTAGTCAGGTACTAGGGAAACTCCTTCCACTACTCTAAATGCAGCCCAGGTCTATTCAGCCCAGTTACGAGTCACCCAGGAATGGCAGGACACCCCTCGAACCCCCACCCCCTTTGGGACTGTCGTGGGTGAATGCACATCCCCAGCCTCTGTCACTCCAAAACCAGACAGTGAATACACAAACAAGCAGAGGCACACAGAATGGTTAAACAAGAAAATACCCTCTTTCTAAAAGTGGCATTTTTAAACACACAATTTAAAAACCATCTTCACAAAAATATGTGTTGGTAAATTCTGAGTTCAGAGAGCCTAAACTCCATTTCGCCATCTTGCCCCCAATGGAAAGTTACACTTGTAAAATGTTACAGTGCAGCTCCCATGCTATCCTATGGGACAGATAGACTTTCAATAGTGAACAACGAAATACTCAGTATTCTCCTACCAGGACATTTAAACACACTAGTCACACTAGTACATGTCCTATCTTTCACATGCACTGCACCCTGTACATGAGGATACCTTGGGCCTACCTGAGGGGTGCCCTCTATGTAAGAAAAAGGAAGTTTAGTGCCTGTCAAGTGGGTGCATTGCTAGCTCAACGTGGCAGTTTCAAACTGTGCATTCAGACACTACAGTGGGAGGTCTGAGACACATTTACAGGGCTACGTCTGTGGGTGGCACAATCCGTGCTGCAAGCCTACTAGTAGCATTTGATTTACAGGCCCTGGCACACTAAGTGCACTTTGCTAGGGACTTACCAGTAACTCAAGTATGCCAATCATGGATAACCAATCATAATTACAATTTGCAGAGGGAGCACTGCCCTTTGACAATGATCAGCAGTGGCAAAGTGACCAAAGATCCCAAAGCATCTAAACCAGCAAAACTAATTCCATCATACAGTCAAAATGCAGGAGGTAAAGTCAAAAAATCAAAGGAACTACACCAAGGATGCCAAGTCCAACAGTCTGTGGCTCAGGGCCCCAGACTTTCAGGGGACCTGATATACCCAGCTCTGTTCTGCAGAGAGCCTTTACCTGATGACCTCGAATAAGTCTAAACCGATTGTTTAAAATAGCGTTTTTCTTTACTTTATTTTTAATGTGGGTAATGTCTAAGAGTCTTACAGACAAAGGTTGTGTTTATATTTCATGCAACATCCATAAACATGTATCTTTTAGATAAAAACAGGAACTCAAATATGTGAAATGGGAGTGGGCCACATAAAATATTTGCAGTACTATATACACACATCATTATCCCTGAATATTAGATGTAAACACATTTAGAATTTGGACCAGTGTGCTGTGCGCTGTCAGTGCCCTTGCCAAAGAGGGCATGAAAGAGCAGCTGAAACTGTATCATAAATTCAAATCTGTTCCGAACAGGGGCCCCCAAAATAAGTCAGCCCAGGGCCCCTAAAATCCTTAAGGTGTCCCTGCACTGGCCCTCACTTCCACCAAGTGCTCTTCTTTTCCTCACAGGCCACGTTGGTCTTTGCAAGAACAGGTGCTCAAGGTTCTGGGGCAGGTCGTCTTGGGTTTCCATGGATGATGTTCCCTCCCCCAGCTGGGAGCCTGACAGACCTTACCCCAGTCCTCTTCAGTGGTAGAGGTCGTGCAGAGCTTCTCCTCCTCAACATACAGCTCTACTGGATACTTGGCAGTTGACCTTTTTGTGGCCTCAAGCTCTCATTCTTATAGTTTATTTCCACACATAGAAATTTGGTTTAGTGTCTACGCACTTCAAGTTTGTTCTGGGGTCTGCTTCCCTTTGAAGCACCCACTCCTATGCCTGCTCCTTCTCCAGAAGGCTGTCTGTGACAGCAGGAGCTACTCCAGATCTGATGGCACTATAACACAGGCCACAGGAGTGACTAGAGGTACACATCTGGATGTCAGCCACAGTGACATGTGCATCAAAGTATTGCCAAAGGACAGAGGTCCCACTCTTTATGATTCTCTTAGCAGCCCCATCTCTTTCCAAACTTGTGCCCAGGCCCCTTCCCTGTGATCTTTCTCAGAATCTAAGAGCATCCTGTGGAGAGTACAGAATAGCCTGGCTCTTCTTTTGTCCAGTGTGTGTTCCACCCAGGAATTCAGCATTCCACAAATCCGTCTTGGGGGTTTCTCTTCCTCCCAATTCTCCTACAGTCTGCTCTGGATCTACGAAACTGGGACCCAGAGTCTTCCATGTAATGTGCCCTTCAAAGGCACTCCCACTCTTAGCACACATATACAATCACATGTGCGCTGCATAGTACTACATACTAATTCGGTGAGTTAAGCACACAACAGTGGAACTTTACATGACTATACACCTCACTCCACTGACACAGGTTAAAAAGGCCTGCTAATGCCTACCGATCACAACATGGTGTGCTGTCCCCACCTTGATTTTGCTACTTAACTCCTGGCAAAGAAGATAGCCTTTCACTACCATTATGGTTGTGCTTTGGGCAACCCCCGCGGTCAAACAGGACCACAATCCGTGAGACAAGCCAATGACTTGGTGCACACACATGATTTGTGTTTGCCATTCACTACAAAAATCAGCATTATGGACTCAAACATAGTTGCAAGTGTGACACTCAGAGCAGGGGTGTACGTCCATCACCATGAAAGGGTGTTTCCCATCCCAACAGACGCCCCTCCCAGATCAAACTACCCTGAACCAGCTCCTAACCTGGAGAGGTTGGGTGATCAGATTGGTAAAACCGGTGGAAGTCCATCAGTATTCCAGTGGCTTAATCCTACTATGTGCTCCATTACAAAATGTAACCCTTGCAGAAAAATAGTCCAATTTGGGATTCTCTCCGTTCATAGCCATCAACCACTTCAATGGCTTATGATCCATTTGCAACACACACAAACTTAGTGCCAAACAATAAGAAGTGGGACATAGGCAATACCCACACTATGGGAAAGCACTCTTTCTTAATAGCCACCCAAATCTGTTCTTTCAGTAATAACCAGAGTAGGACTGGGAACCCAAAGCAGCCCAGGCAACGTTTGTCAGACCAGACTCCATACGGTGCATAGTGAGCACAGTTAGTGAGCCTAGCCACTACAAGCGGATTTGGAAGGGGTTCTCTCGCTAAGTAAATTGGGAAAAATGGTACATTCTACAACACATTTTTCAATTTATATTTAATTGTATTTGTTTTTAAAGTATAGTAAATGATGACCTTACAGTGACCAGGATATGACAATCTTTATTGGGGCGCTTCAATGATCCCCACACTATCACCCTCCAACAGTGCCTCTCATCTCTCCATAGCGCCTCTCTCACATGTATTTGATTTGTTTTATAGTGCCTCTCATAACAGTGTAGGGTGTTGGAGCATTTTACATTACACACACATTCAGAGACAATGAACCAGACGAGTAAATCAGTGTATAGAAAATGTTGCATAAGACAAAGGAGACTACAAGGTGTAGGATTCACATGTCGACAATTCTGGTAGACATTTTTGAAAAGGCGTTGGTCTGAGGAAGCACATAGTCAAGATTCAAAATGTAACACAGTTGTTAGAGTGAACTTCACTAATAAGAATTTATTTCTACCCAACAAACTCATTTTAGCAAAATTAGGATAAGGAAAGACAGGGAAAAACATAACTTTGTAACACAGATTACGATTGGAATTTATGAACTGCACTGTGACAAAAGCATCTCAGTTACAAAAGCAGTAACCCACTGAGCTATGCACATAGAATACTGTTCTGTGATCTGCACAGTACACACTCTTTGCAGCATTCATATTAACCCTCTGCACTACCTTAAAAGAGTCAAACCTTCCACTAGACAAAACTCAAATATTTCTCCAGAGGGTACATTAATCACCAGAGTTATCCTGGCACTTTTCTTGCTGTCTGTAAACTGTTGGCTATACAAGGAACTCTTCACTGCTTTTAAAACTGCTGCACTGGTAAAAAACTGTCCCCCAGTAACAAAAGCCGCCCCCCACCCATCCAGCATCGCAGGGAAGCAACCGATGCCCGGTCCGGCCAGTCCAGCCATGGTAGTAACCGTCTACTCCTAAAGGCTACCAGACGCTCTCTACCCTTGACATCCAGTTGAGCTAACACAGCTCCAACTCCCTTGTGAGAGGTATCTGTTTTCGGTAACAGTGCATTTCTTAGTGTCTTCTTCAATGCCTCAAATGTTTTTTCACTCTCCTCAATCCAGATCACTCTCCTCGGTTGCCTCTTGGAAGGTTCTCAGTAATTCAGGGTGGAGGTGCTATTTTTCCTCAATTCCCTCTCAGGCAGTTTCATGTCTGACATTCCTTCTTGTTCGACTTTAGATTTTAGTTAAGTCTCTTGTTTTCCATGTTCTGTGTTCTCTCTCTATGATTCACAAAAATGGAGTGGGCCTTGCATTTTAACCTCATACCACCATTTACTTAATATAGCACCAGTGCCTCTTTCTTCCCTATCCTCTTCGCTGCAGCTCTGTGATGTCATTCTTCATTTGTATATTAGCACCAGCTCTAAGGTGACGACAATATTATCGCCGCTTTAGAGCCCGTTTTCAGGCGAAAAGCGGCGATAATATTATTGCATTGTCATCAAGGGCACGCTAGCGCGTGATTCCTTGACATTTTGCCCTTTTTCCACACGCCTCGCCTCGCATCCATAATGAGATTCAAAGGAGGCGTGGCTGTGGAAACAACATGGGATAATCTCGCGAAGGCAGCTTCACGATATTATCAAGGAGGGTTAGCGATATATAAAATCGTGTTAAGTATGCCTTAATGCAGGAATTTCACGTCACCATGGAAAACAGCGATATCCCAACTATCTCTGGAATTTTTACCGCCATTGCGATGCGCGTTGTTGATAACGTGCTAACCGTTATCGCCGGTCCTTGAAAATATGCCCCTAAATGCGTTATTTAGCAAGCATTGGTTTGTGTAACCGAACCCAGACTCTCTTTCTGCTCCTACTTTCTGTTGTCACGACTCTCTGTTTTTCTTATCTTTTGTAACACGTGCAAACTGCAGCCGTTTGTGCTGGAAAAATATTAGTAGTACAAATCTCAATTTCTTTAATCTCTGCATTGATTTTTAATATTCATTTGTTCAATTGAAAGACGTATAGAGTTTGATTAGTAACTATTCACATTAGGTGCATGAGTTACCACGGCTCATTACTTTCCCCCAACATTTATCTGTTATAATTTTATTGCCAGTAATACAATTACGGCTCGCATTAGTTTAATTAGTCATGACTCACAGTATGCAATCAATTCGTATTCTCATTTTAACACAAAAACAAAACGATCCGAACAGAAACTTTGGTTAATGGACTGTAGAACTATAAATGTCTAACCACGCAAAAATATTTCTCATCATTTTGCGATTTCATTTTGTAATTGCTCACATTTTCTGCCCCTTAATAATGTCCTACTTTATTCCAATTCTGCAGTGTAATTATCAGTCTGCTCCTTTGTCGTGTTCTTGACAGTAATAGCCCAGGCACTCATAAGTGTTGAATTTAATTTTTTTTTTCCAAGTTAATTCAGTCTATGTGCGGTAGGTTTTTTATTTCAGTGACTGACCCTTCGGATGCAGGCACGGTAAGCTGAACATTAGTTGCTTTGCTATCCAAACACGAGTGTACCGACAATTCCAGTTAGGAATTTTTAGAAATGTTTTCGTTGTCCTTTAGAGCACCCATATGCTCCTTCATTGGCCTTTTCCTGGTGATGCCCTTGTAAATAATAGATAACATGGAAATATCCGCAGTTCAGCAATCAGATTAGGGGCTTGATTGAGAGATAGTTAGAACGATATTTGCAGTTGGGATACGGCTCCACGTGATCCGACTGGTCTGGTGTTGTGCGGTGGTAGTACAAGACCCGATGTTACCAGCAGTTGCGGCCGGCATGGTTTGCGGGTGGGGGAGAGGGCGCCGTGGGTCATGAGGGGGTCACACGGGGGGATGGGGAGTTGCAATGGAGGGAGTGAGCAAAATAAATAAATAAAAATCACTTACCTTGCCGCTGCCGGTCCCGCGTCTCTGCTTTGGCTTTTCAGGAACAGGAAAAAGGCAGCCAGGCTCCCACCCCTAAGCCAATCACAATGCTGCAATGTAGTGTTGTGATTGGTCTGAGCACCATGACATGGCACTCTGCCAGGCGCTGGAGGGATGGGCATGTTCTCTATGCAGGCTGTAATGCGGCCTGCATGAACAAGTGGGAAAGAGCGCATGACTGGTTTGGGCAGCCCGGAGGGCCGACCAAACAGTCATTGCCAACTTAGGCATGGGCAAACCACTCCTCCCCTGCTCCGAGAGCAGAGCAGCCCCACCCGCCCGCAAAGGAAACATAAAATGATTATAACTGAAAGTTTTATGTTTTTTGTTTTTGCTTCTAGCACTGCTTGAAAGCAGTAGGGTGACGCTCCTCCGCCATAGCGGAGGACCCGCCGCTGGTTACCAGCTGGTAATTCTTGCCAGTAAAACTGCTTGGCGCTTTTGTGAACACAGCAGCCAAATCATGACTATTGCTACAGCCCATCCTTTGTCTCTGACAAGAGTGTATCATTTAGTGCTCCCCCCATGCCAGAACTAATCTTCCTCTAAGGGCCAGATTATGAAAGGTTTGGCATTGGGTTAGTGTTACTTTTTAAACGCTAACCTGACGATAAACGCATTTTGGGATTCGCAAACCAAAGCAAAAAATATTTGTATTGGTTTGTACGGAAATGTAATGCAAAGCAGTGCAAAACGCTGCTTTGCATTACTTTGCGTTAAGGGATTGTTACATGAGGAGTACATGGGTGTTCCCATGCAACCACCCATGCATTTTGACGCTAAAACCGATTCACTAACATTAGTGGAAAGCTTTTAGTGTATCGTCTGGAATTGATGTGCTACCTTATATGCCACCACTACCCCCTGTATATATTGTAATGCTGTAACCTACATAATGTCCAAAGAAGCCAGAAGCTTGAGACGGCTGACAAAAAGCCCTTTTCAGTCTGTAGATCATATTAATGAATGCAATTGGGCTGCCATGAACAATGCAAGCACCATTACTCTTTAAACCTAAAAAAGGGGGTCAGACTGTTATGTTGAGTGGTCTTCAAAAATGTAGGATCTACAATGTTTATGCTAATCCAAGATCCTTGCAACGTTTTTTGCAGGATTGTTACAAACAGATACATTAATTGTTATATGTTGCAGACAGCATTTTATACAATTTTCCACGGAGTGGGCTTTGGGTCCACACCTTGCTGGTGTTTGGTAGGCTTTCTAATCTTTTGTTTCTTATAATAGCAGGACATATTATCTCACTCTCCATATTACTTCTTACACCCTCATGATCACTTATACATAATCTCTACATTCATACCCATGCTTTCATATCACTCACCAGATTCTCACCATTGCTACCCATCATGCACTCGCATCGCGCACCATCCCTACCCATCACATTCTCACATCACTCCCCATAATCTCACCATTACTACCATCAGTCTCACCATCACTACCAATTTCAGTTGCACCAATTCATAGCTGCCCATTACACTCTCATCATATCTCTATCATAGTCTTACCAATATTAATAGTCATGTTTCTGTCACTTAAAACAGATTTCCCCATTTCTACCTACTACTCACACCATTACTACCATCACACTTATATCTTATTGTGGTTACATTTATATAGCGCCTCATATATGAATTTGGATAATATAGAAATAGTTAAAGATGATAATTATGTTGTGCATGGACACAACATAATATACATTTCGGAAAGTATAGAACATTTTATTTTTTAAATTGTTATGTTGAAAAAAATTCCATCCACCTCTATTGACATTGCCAATCCTGGTGCAAATTTTAAAAGCATCAGACATTGGAAAAGTCCAAAATAATGAGCTGAGAGCACTAGGAATGTGGGAAATATTGACGTTGTCAATGCTTGCTTGCATAGGCCACCCACCAAATCAACATGTGTACATTTGCCTCCAAATCCATTGTAGAATAAGAAATGTCAAATGTGATGTTTGTACAGAAGGTTATAGTGGTGCAGCTTGCAACTTGTGAAGAGATTTAAGTAAGATAAACCTAGATTTTGTTTGCAGCTTAAAAAAATAATGTTGGTGATAACATGGAATACAATTTTGCTGTCAGTATCAGGAGTGTGTGCTTATTGATTGTGAAAATGTGTACAGCCTTTCATCTTGTGATCGCATTCTCTCTCTTTATCTGTCCATTGCTTTCTTTCTTCCTCAATTTTATTAATTATTTTTCTTTGCTTTTGCCATGAAATAAAAATGTGTTTTGTATGAAAGTGGATTGCTATTTTAGCTGGACAATTGCTGGACAAGTGTCCACCTCAAATATTAAGACCTCCACCAGCTAGATGTCACACAAGGTAAATTAGATAAATGTGTACTCAATTCTGGTAATGTGCAACAAAGCAGTCAGGCTTAAATCATGTAACATGTAAAGTATTCAATCAGTGCATAAACAGTACTAACACAAAACACAATACAACTGCACAACCAATTTTACAATAAAGAGTTAAATTTGACCAAAATGACAAATATCCAATATGGGAACATGTTACATAAATTTTTAAAGAATTAAAGTGAAACGCCTCCAAAAATAATAAAGCGCTGGATTGAAGTCAATAGTCGTAGTTGACCAGGACCAAAGTGCAATTTCAAGCCAACCGTGATGAAGCTCTGGTGAGAAACAGCAAGTTGATTGGTCCCAGTAAATGCCGGAAAGGCAAAAAGTTTGGAAAAGTCACACTTCAGAAAGGGACTATGCCACATTCTTTTTGAAAAATATTGACATTTCTTCTAAGCCCTAATGCAGAATAAGAGAAAAATCCTCTACGTGTGGGACCCTGCTGAAACTGCAGCTGCTGCAGTGGAACCAAATACCTGATTACTGAAAGGTGGTTGGTCCAGCTGGAGCTTTGGAGATTTCTCACTAAACATTTTCCAGGTCTCAACCCAGAATGGCACTTATTAATTTTTTCAGAAGAGCAGAGATCTCCATGCAACTTCAAGTTGGTGGTAATTAGCGATTTCCTTTAAAAAAGTACTTTGTTGCTTTTTTTAAAGTGTCATGTGGCACACATTCATGCCCTTAGGGCATGTATGTGCGCCACGTGTGCACACATGCATATTTCAGGGGTGCAACATGGTGTCCTTTTTACACCCTGGCACCCTTGAAATAGCTCCCGCTATTTGCGATTCCTTAATACCGAATCGCAAATAGTGAATATCTTCCCATTCATTCCTATGGGGCTCCTAGCCCATAGGAATGAATGGGTAGGTATTCCTTATTAACAAATCTCAATTTGCGATTCGTTATTAAGGAATTTTAAGGAATCGCTAATATTTTAGCGATTCCTACCTACATTCAATTTAGCGAGTCCTTAATAGCGATTCGGTAAAAATCACTATTAAGGACTCGCTAAATTTAATTTACCTACATCTGGCCCAAAGTCTAGTCCCAGTTCATTGCCTCTGGTCCACTGGGATTCTTCACAGAAATTTCCTCTTTAGCTTTTTTATATTCCTGGAGCCACCCAGGGGATCTACCTACATGGTCTTTCTATCGTTGGATGTCATGTGGAAGGGGGTCTAACCCCCTCACAACCTTCTCACAAGTCACAGATGCTAATTGCAACAGGCTTCGCCCACTTGGAATCCTTTCAAAAGTCAAGCGGTGTACTGCAGAAGGCTATGTGAAGGCTCTCCAGCCTGTGGGTGGGGGACACCCTAAGACATTCTTAGTCCCTCTCTATCCAATAGAGTGAATGTTCCCTGGCATGCCCTGCCTACATTTTTTAGTAGTTCCTGGTGTCTTACTTTACACAGGTGCAAACTGCAGTGTCAGGGCAAAACCAAAATGGCCAAAGCATTGAGCAGCTCCAAACTTTGTCTCTGAGAGCTGCAGGTGTGTAGGCAAGTGTACTATGGAAATTACTAGTTCCTCCCACATCTAACACTAAAATCCAGTTTGAAGCAGGCCCTGAAACTGCAACATAAAATGAGACAGAAGTCTAGTGAGACAAAAACAGGGAATATACAAGAATTATGTTCAGGGCCTGTTTGAACTCTTTCAAGGGCTCAAAGGTTTACCTTAGATAGGCCTGTCATGTAGGATTTATATACCATATTTCTTTTGTAGACGGACATTTCAGAACTGGCCTTGCAGCTCCTAATTAAACAGCACCACAATTGGAGGTGGCAAAATGCCTGGGGGCAGGGTGGGAAGAAGAGCAGGGACACAAGAGGCACCCTGTATAAAAATATATATTTATCAATCACTGCATGGCATAAACCGGCATTGGAAGTGTGTTGGTGATTTCCATGACGTGAAGTGTCTGCAAATGGATCCTGTACCAACACGAGGTACAGCAGTACCCACCCTAAATAGCCTGCTGAACTCATAGGGCTATCCCTGCCCATTCAGGTCAACCTGTCAATCAAAGTGGTCCATTGTGTGGCTTTCAGAAGGAATTTCACACCTTATTGCAGTCAGGGATAGAAAGGAGCCTAAAGATTATTTCCTAATGGAACAGCTAAATCCAATACAGTGAAAAAAGCTTTTGATGATGTATTAACTTTAGGTACATGCTAACATTAATTTCGACTTTTTCCCCTTCTAGACACTATGCACTCTAACTTACCTGATTAACCTAAGTATGGTCATTTTAGGGGTGACTTATTTAGCTCTTAGAAGCACGTTTTTAGGCCCTTCAAGGATTTTATTTTTACTTGTTAATGTGCAAATATAAGAGCTTGCAGGATACTGGTGAGCAGGCCTGTGTCATGTTTTCAAGATCACGAAGTGGATGGCACAATATAGTGCTTCAGTACGCTTATGACATTTAATTTTACATGTTATAGGTGCAGTTCTTACATCACACAAAGTGGCCTTATAGTAAAATAAATATGCCATATGAGGTTTCAAGACAATCTTGACTTTGTTGTAAGGATCAGAGCACATACACTGAGCAAGGAATAGCAGTGTCACAAAGTTAGAGTTCAAAATTACCAGCAGGCAACTGCCCAAAAAACATAATAAAACTGGGGTGACCACCCAAAAATGGGTCACATTGCAACATGTTAGTATTTATATTAATCATGTTTTCATTTTATGTCATAATGACTCTATTTTGATCTCTTTTGTTCTCTCTTCTCCTGCCCCATCTCTCCCCCTGTCTTTCTCATGATATTGTATTCTCCCATTCACGTCCTGGCCCATTAGTTACATCCTCTGCTAAGTTTCCTTGGGGCATATTATCAAGCCAGGCGATAAAATATCGCCGCTTTAGCGGCAGAAAACTGCCGCTAAAACGGCGAAAATTGGCTTGATAATATGCTCTATGGAATTCCAATTGAAGCCCATGTTAAATGTGAAGGACGTCTAACATGGGCTTCAATTGGAATTCCGTAGAGCATATTATCAAGCCCATTATCGCCGTTTTAGCGGCAGTTTTCTGCCGCTAAAGCGGCGATAATTTTATCGCCTGTCTTGATAATATGCCCCTTTATTTCTCACCTTGCTTAACTCTATAATTTCCAATGGCTACTTCCTATAGACTCATCTCACTATCTTTTCATCTCTGCATCCAGCTGTCACTCTTATTTTTCTGTGCCAATCTCGATCACGCCCCCTATCTGGCACCTGCATGAATGAACGTCTACTCACAGGCTGCAAGTAATTAAGACCGGATTTGATTTTCGATTTGGAATATCCTGACTGCTTAAAGAAATAAGCACAGTCCTCACCTGGTAACACACGCATAGCTGACAGCGCTATGAGTGAATATTGATTTATTTTTCATTTAAAGCATGCGTTTCATCAGTTCCCCGTTTAGCTGCCTAATTTGCAGGTATCCATTTCATACCATATTATTTCTTTTCGTTTCCATTAAAAAAACATGTTTGGATTATTTTGACGGAATTTGACATAACCTCCGCAATATCCTGTCTGAAATATTTATTCAGGATCCTAACGGAATGCTTGGAGATGTTTTAGTGTCATATTATGATTCCACAAGTCACGAGAGACGAGGACTGCGCGCGCATCTAGTGTCCTTTTGCATCGTTGCGAAATCTGGCACAGTGGCCGATCCCCTGACCCGTCTCAGCAATTGCTGTGCATTGGTGGTTTAAAACGAGCATCCCCCCCTTGTAAGAGATTAGAGATATAAAATGAACCAGTAACTCATTATCAGTGCATACTCGTGAAATATTTGTTTTCCAGTTAAGAAAGATTTCCTATTAAATTTGTATATGATTTCATCGCATAAATAATTTGTCATGAACGCATACCTCAAACTCCAAAAACAGATCCGTGGAACTGACTGAAGATCAATCGAACCTGATTTTAGAAAGGTTTTATTCTCTGCTGCTGAAAGACATTGGTGCATGAGTCACGCGCGCAAAATTTTCTGACCCTTAAATGAGATGCTAGGTTTTAACACTGGAGGCAGGAGGCGGAATTATGCATGTTAATTGCTTAAATTATTTCCCATGGTGTTAGTGGTATTTAGGAGGATTAATTACTTCCTCGGGTGTGCCAATTCACTCAGCTGTGGGTCAAATTGTTATAATTATTACCTTTTAAATGGCAATGCAATTATTCGTTGGCCCACAGTGCCAAATATGCTTACATCTCCTTTTTTTGTTTCTGGGAAACTTCCATTCAGCTCCGTGAACTTTGTCGTCCATATACTCTCTGCTAAAAACACGTGCGGGACAGATGGGGAAATGCTTCCCTCATTTTTAAATATATACGTTAGATATATATATATATATATATATATATATATATATATATATATATATATATATATATATTTATATATATATATATATATATATATTCACTGAAAAAACCATAGGTTTCACACATGTTATAGTTAGCTGGACATTTCACTCTTTAAAAACCATTGAAAATCCCCCGTTATAATTAGTTCAGCTAACTATAAAGGAAACAGTCAATCTATAACTATATACATAGGTAGTTTAGTGTAAAATAAATATATAAAAAATATAATAATACATACATAAATTAGCATTTAAAAAAACCTTACAAATTCACTAAAAAAACCATAGGTTTCACACACGTTATAGTTAGGAATTAGCATTTAAAAAACCTTGCAAATTCACTGAAAAAACCATAGGTTTCACACATGTTATAGTTAGCTGGACATTTCACTCGTAAAAAACCATTGAAATTCCCCCGTTATAGTTAGTTCAGCTAACTATAACTCACGCGACCGCAATCCACTGCTGATGACGTCGCATATTACATCGCTGTATTCACTAAGATACTGTTAATAAGTTAGTTATACAATTAATTTTACAAAAAAAACATCCATTTAGACACTTATTTACCCATTTATTCTTCCATTAACCTTTAGATATACATATATGAAACATATTTTTTTTCAGAAAGACACATATTCACTGGATGATGTCATCAGTGATGTCATCAGTGATGTCATTTGAGATGTCATCAGTGATGTCACGAGTGATGTCACTGACCATGTCATGAGTGATGTCATATGCGACGTCATCAGCAGTGGATTGCGGTCGCGTGAGTTATAGTTAGCTGAACTAACTATAACGGGGGAATTTCAATGGTTTTTTACGTGTGAAATGTCCAGCTAACTATAACATGTGTGAAACCTATGGTTTTTTCAGTGAATTTGCAAGGTTTTTTAAATGCTAATTCCTAACTATAACGTGTGTGAAACCTATGTTTTTTTTAGTGAATTTGTAAGGTTTTTTTAAATGCTAATTTATGTATGTATTATTATATTTTTTATATATTTATTTTACACTAAACTACATATGTATATAGTTATAGATTGACTGTTTCCTTTAATATGGAATGGCTCAGCTCTTTTATTTTGAATTTGGATAAAGTTGAACAGCATAGTTAATATCTTCTATAAACTTATACACAGTTTAAAGTGTTTTTTTTTTCTAAGGGTTTTTCACCGTGCGCGCACGGTGCGCGCACCAGGCGCGCACCCCACGATTTTTTGAAAAAAAATAAAATGTTTTTTTCACCCTTCGGGGTCCTTCAGGGAACCCCTGACAAAGGCTAGGGGGTCAGGAACTCTCTACCCTGCCTCTTTTCACGTTCTCCACCTTTCTTTTTCACTGCCACACACAAAATGGCGTCCGACACTTCCTGATTTCGACCGATTCGAATGTTGACTGACATCTAACCACCAATCAGAATTACACTCGCGCACATTTGGTGCGCGCACCGTGTGCGCATGGTGCTCGCATATAGATATTTATGTACTTTTAATTGCAATTTTCTCAGGAACTACTGAACAGATTGACACCATATATGCAAAAGGCACATGCTTGACCTGAGAACTACCTCTTTGTCAAATTTCAAGTAATTCTGTTCAGCCGTTCGGGCTGTACCTTCGACTAAAGGTCCTATGGGAAAATGCATGGGGAAAACGCGATTTGGGACCCCCCTTTTTTCTCAGCCCCCGCTTGACGAATCACCCCGAGACTTTCAGAGTAGGAGCTGAGCGGAGCGCCCCATTAGTTTTGAAAATTTCGCGAGGATTCGTCAACCGGCGCCAAAGATATTCAAAATAGAATTTTCAGATTTCCTATGGGAACTCGGTCCTAACTATAACTATCTACTGGCGACCGCCAGTAGATAATATATATATATATATATATATATATATATATATATATATATATATATATATATATATATATATATATACATCCACAATCCTTGGATGAAAAGTTGTGTGAAACACAACCAGGAACGGACCACCACGCAGGTAAATAGTTTCCAAGTGCAGGTTTATTTTTCCCTTACAGCAACATGACGCGTTTCGCCCGGATTCAACCGGGCTTGATCACATGACATGTCGAGACAAATCAGTGCAATAAATACAATTTCTAAGTGAAACAAACTCCTCCTATAAGATTCATAGAACAAGAAAGCAGACTCAAAATGGGAGCACCATTGTATATATATCTCTCTCAACAGAAACATACAAAGTATAAAAGTGCAAATACTATTATTATTGCGAATCAATTACAAAGATAAATGCCATACATAAATATTTAAAAAAAAAAAAAAAATATGTATGATAAAAGGACAATGTAAAAAAAGTTAATGAGTAAATAACAATAAAGTTATTCAACGTTGTCCTCTTCGAATTCAAAACTTAATAAAGTTGCGAATACAGGGCAAGTGCCCAGTGACTATCTGGCATTATATGTCTCCCTATTTCCATTGAAAATCTTGTGCTACTATAATTCTGAGGAACAAGAATAAAGTGCTTAGTGCAAAAATAAGTGCTGAATGCATTTTTCCCAGTGCCAAAATGAATAAATAAATAATAATAAATACAATGCATGTTCACTATTAAAAACATAGATCACTAGCATACTGTGTGTAAAACAAACTAAATTCAACATATAGACGTCAACATCTTAATAGTAAATAAATGGTCAGCGCGATTAATCTTAAATGCAAATACCAAAAAAATATCTTCTGTCAGCTATAGGTATTTACTTATACGCAAACTGATCATTGAAGAAAAACTGGTTAGCGACATTAAGAGGATAAACCTAAATAACAATGTGCTATGTATGTAAAAAAATTATGAGATTAGAAAAATTAGACATCATCAGCAATTCATATAAAACCCACAATATATCATATATCACATGTCAAACACATAAGATGACAGAAAAAAGTTTTAGAATTTGTTTTTCAGACTTAGAAGGAACAACGCCAATCACGGTATCATTTCATATAAATCCCAGATAGAGTACTGGTAAAATTAATCAATAAATTAATCAATAAAACCGGTAAAAAATCTGATAAAAGACAAGACCAAAAACATCAATATGGCTTTAAAGGATAAAACACTGGTTTATAAAAAGTTGTGTAGGTCCTCTCCAGTGTTAAGGCCATTTGGCATTTTGGTGTCACATTGTAAAATATATTGGCTTTCCAATTGGCGCAATGTTTTCTCCCTGTTGCCTCCTCTTATTGATTTGGAAACTGCGTCTATTACATAATAACTGAAATCATTCAGATTATTTTGATGTATTAGTTTAAAATGACGCGCAACAGGGTAGGTAGCGTCTGAATTAACAATGGCACATAAGTGTTGCAAAATACGATTAAAAACTTGTAGTTTTGTGCTACCTATGTATGGCAAGTGCATTCTAACACATAGATAGCATAATCTGTTTTGCATGTGAAAAAGCCTTTGATTTTAAAGGGCGTTGGAGAAAAAGCATCTGAGTACTCTTGTTTGCTAATTCCGAACTTGCATGCCCTACAAGAACTACATTTATAAAAGCCTTTTCTATTGGATAGCCAATTGCCAGTATTGCTTACTTCTGAGCTAGTTTTAACTAGGGCATCCCTCATAGAGGGTGCCCTTCTGAATGTGATGGCTGGTTGGGCTTTTAATTCTGGTGCAAGGGTGATGTCAGATTTTAAAATTGGCCAGCTTGTATTAATGATTCTCCTTACTTGATTCTCTTGACTACTGAAAGTCGTTATCAGCCTAACTACTGGTTTGCTATCTTCAACGTAGTTGGCTTCAGTGGGAGCTTCACCAGTGTGATCATTGGATATTGTAGTATCACTGTCCAAACCCTTTACTTTGTTTAAAGCTGCCTGCAAATCATTCATTCTGTACCCTCGAGCCAAGAATCTATTTACTGAGTCTTCTAGGCAATCTGTCAAATCTTCGTCGTTGCTGCAAATTCTTTTTATCCTTAAAAATTCCCCGTAGGGTATACTTCTGATAAGGTGTCTGGGATGTGTGCTGCTGGCATGTAATGTTGAATTTCCGGCCGTAGCCTTTCTATGGAGTTTAGTGTGTATGATATTGTTGCTCACATATAATTCTACATCTAGGAATTCAACCCTCCCTTTGCTGATACTCGCTGTGAATTCTAAATTCAAATTGTTGTTGTTGATAACATTAACAAAGTGTTGTGCGGACTCTTCAGAACCCTTCCAAACCACACACACATCATCTATAAATCTCCACCATCTAACAATATTGTTGGTAAAGACGTCACTGTGGGTGTTGCTGAGGACATGCTTCTCCCACCAGCCAACATGTAAACATGCATAGCTGGGAGAAAAGCATGCCCCCATTGTCACACCTCTAAGTTGTTGGTATATCTCTTTGTTGAAAAGAAAGACATTTTTAGTCAAGCATATTTCAATCATTCTCAATAACATTTTGTTGTGCTGGTTAAATTGTGTTTGTCTATTCGACAAAAAACTTTGTATCGCATTTAACCCATTATTGTGATTGATACTTGTGTACAGGGAACAAATGTCCATAATTATAAAACAATATTCAGTGTCCCAAGAGATTTCTCTTATTTTGTTTAAAAAATGACTAGTGTCTCTGATATAGGAGGGCTTCCACATATTCATGGAGAAAAAAATCCACGTATTTGGACATGGATTCCAACAGGCCTCGCTGTGCAGAGATGATTGGACGACCAGGCACTGGATTAATCCGTTTGTGTATTTTAGGAATAAAATACAGCGTCGGAGTGATGGGATGTTCTGTTTTCAAAAAATTAAATTCATCTTTGTTTAGTAGACCTTCCCTTCTCCATTGTGATAATTCTTTAAATACTTGATTCTTTGTAGTTGTGAGGTCATTAAATGTGGCTTTTTTATAGCATAATGGATCACTGAGATGTTTTTTTAGCCTCTGTCAAGTATGCTTCCCTGGGCCACAACACAACATTGCCTCCTTTGTCAGCTTTGTTGACTATAATGTTCTTGTTGTCATTGATCTTTCTCATTAGTTTTGAATATTGCTGTTCTGAATAACTGCAGTGTTTGTTCCTTTGTATGACTGTTCTATTCAATTGTTTTAAATCAGCAATGACGCAATCACCAAAAACATCAATTGCATCTCTCGGCATCATGGAGCAAAACACCGACAGTGGGCAAAATGGACTTGTCACTGGGCTAGTACTTATAATACCCATTTGATGGAGTTCTTGTTGAGTACTAATAGAATCTTCATTAGTATGTTCTGCCAGAGAGTACATAGTTTTTAGTGTGGAGACATCTGATACATGTAATTGAACACTCGGTTGAATTGCAGTGTGAATTGAAATAGCCGTAATGTTTGCTTTATTGAGTTTATGATATTTGATTAACTTGAGCTTGCGTATGAACTTGAAGACGTCTATGCGTGATTGGACGTATTTGAAACCATTTTTAGGGCAAAAAGAGAGTCCCAAGGATAAGAGTTGAAGTTCTGCAGCATTAAGATCTAAAGTTGTTAAATTGATCACGGTGTTATCTACGTTTGAATTTAGAGGCTTGGATGGAACTTGTCTCTCCCTCTCTTTCCTCTCCTGTTGCTTCCTCCTCTTGCGCCTCTGCTTGCGGCGGTAGTTTCTCCTGTTATTGCTTGGGGTACTCGCGGCCTCAGGGTATGTCTCCGGTCTTCTATCATAAACCCCAATTCCTCTGATGAGGTAAAGTTATGAATTGTCTGTGCCTGGTCCAATGATAAACAACTTCCCTCTGAGTCGGTACTACTGATTATTGAACTAAGATCTGTATCCGAAGTTGCAGTTTCTATCTGGTTCTGAATATTGATTGGTGCTATATATATATATATATATATATATATATATATATATATATATATATATATATATATATATATATATATATATATATATATATATATATATCTGAATCGCTGATTTCCAACTTCCCCACGGGCGATGAAAAGATACAGCACAAACTCCTCTTTGTTGGAATGACAAGATATTTATTTCTCACATCTTCAATATGTCATTACGCGTTTCGACTGACACAGCAGCCTTGATCACACATATATGTATATATATATATATATATATATATATATATATATATATATATATATATATATATATATATATATGTATATTACCTACTGGCAGTCGCCAGTAGGTAGTTACAGTTAGGACCAAGATTCCATAGGAAGAGCATTTTTTGTTTACTTATAACTTTGGCGTCGTTTGATGAATCCTCATGAAATTTTCAGCTCCTATGTAGAAAGTTTGGGGGTGATTCATCAGGGGGGGCCGAGAAAAAAGTGGGGTCCCAAAACATCTCTTCTCCATGTTAATTTCCATAGGAAACTTTAGACAACGCTACAGGTAGAAAGGGTGAACAGAATTACCCCAAATTTGGCAGGGAGAAGGGTCTTGGTCTAGGAAGCACACTTTTGTTTATTTGGTGTAAATCCGTTCAGTTGTTTTGGAGAAATATCAAAATGTACAGATATCAATATTTGGGAATTCTGCCTTCTGATTGGCTGAGTGGTTACAAGCACGAGCTTGCCGCTTATTGGCTGCGAGCGGTGTGAGCAGTTGCAACTAGGAAGTGTTGCCAGCCATTTTGTGATTCAGTTGAAGCGAGTTACAGGAAAAAAGGGCAAAAAGAGTAGGAAAGAGGAGGGTAGGAGCGCTGTGAGGTCTGTGGGGTAGTTAGGGTGTGCTACACAGGGAGTGTGAAGCGATGTATTCACCCCTACCGGTGTGAAAGTGCTGTTTTGCCCAGAGTGAGATGGTGCTGAGGTGAGGTGCCGGTACACTCGGGGATGAAACCGTGAGCTGATTGCTGTAAACTGATGTGCTCTGGGCAATCTAGCATACTGGCCGCTGTAGCATAGCTGTGCAAGTGGTGTTAGTATGGGTTTAGACTATAGCGCTGTGAGCTCTGTGGGGTGGTTAGGGTGTGCTACACAGGGAGTGTGAAGCAAAGTATTCACCCCTAGCGGTGTGAAAGTGCTGTTTTGCCCAGAGTGAGATGGTGCTGAGGTGAGGTGCCGGTACACTCGGGGATGAAACCGTGAGCGGATTGCTGTAAACTGATGTGCTCTGGGCGCTGTAGCATACTGGCTGCTGTAGCATAGCTGTGCAAGTGGTGTTAGTATGGATTTAGGCTATAGCGCTGTGAGATCTGTGGGGTGGTTAGGGTGTGCTATAGAGGGAGTGTGAAGCGAAGTATTCACCCCTAGAGGTGTGAAAGTGCTGTTTTGCCAAGAGTGAGATGGTGCTGAGGTGAGGTGCCGGTACACTTGGGGATGAAACCATGAGCTGATTGCTGTAAACTGATGTGCTCTGGGCGCTATAGCATACTGGCCGCTGTAGCATAGCTGTGCAAGTGGTGTTAGTATGGGTTTAGACTATAGCAGGAGTGGGAAGCAAACTACTCACCCCTACCGGTCTGAAGACTCGAATGGAGTGTTTTAGCATGCAGGAATAAAGAAATAATTGTGAAGAATATAATGCAGAAGGTTGCAATGCCACAGTAGACAAATGGTGAAATCCGTTGTGTTTACAAAAGTGGCTGTGTGGGATAAAGCGATGGAGTCTGCAAGTTATATAAAAAGTGTCTTTATTTAAGTGCCATAAATGGAGCCACTGGTGCAAGAGCTAAGGCATCCAGGTGAGGCAAACTCTAACCGCTTCTACTGTATTCAAACCTAAGCTCCTGCATCAGTCAATTCCACATTACATATTACAGTTCCACGTGACATAAACAGTACACATCAGACATGAATGACTGTAAATTGTAGAATGAAAATAAAGGTAGGATAGGATTACCACACTGTGCCAACCAGTTCCTAAACAATGCTGTGTTTTTTGATCTTGATCGCCAGCTCGTGAGCTGAGGATGAGCTAATTTGTGCGAAAGGGCTTTGTGGATAACAGGCAGGCAGAGAGACGTGTGTACAAAGAATAGATATGGTTTCAAAATGGATGTCGGGTTTAGGCTTATTTAGCAAGTAAATAGCGTATTTGCATAGGCCATACATCATCCATTCTTGGTTTGTGTGGAGACGTAAGGGCCAATAATGAAAACACAGTTCAAATGCCTAAGCATACTCAGAAAGTTATCATATGAAAATAGTTCAATTGAAGTGTATTAAAAAAAATTATAGGAAAAAGTAAAAAAAGTTGGAAAAAATCAATCCAAGAATATAGTGAATTTCTTACAAGTCTTGGAGATTGCAGTCCGAAAGTTCTTCAGCGGCTTGAGAAGCATAATGTTCCAAGAGGTGATTGTTGCCATCGTGTGAGAAATGCGAAGCGATCCAATTCATATCCTTGAAGGGACAGTGATGTTCCTCGAATGTTGGAGCGGCAATTTGAATTGGCAGGCAATCTGCGATGTTGTCAAAGGTCGCACGTTGCAGGAGATCTATCGCGGCTGCGTAGAAATCCCATTCCGCCAGGATACCTTTTTGCGTTGCATCCGCCATTGCCCGAACAATCAAGTTCATGGTTATCAAGATACTCCATTACCTGCTGGATATCGAGAGCATTTGCTGGTATGTTGGCAAGGCATAGATCCATTCGCCAGTCGATTGGGCAAGTTTTGAAATAAAAAGATGGTTGCACGCAGATTGTATATGTGTAAATAAATGTCATGTTGTAGCTGGCTCCGATATTAGATAGAGGCAGGCAGCCGAAAAGTTGTTCAATTTTTTCACGGTATTGATGTAGCTTTGGGTAGAGGCGTATTCTGTCGGACATGCTTGTTACCACAGGGAGCGCAGCCATTCTTAGCAAGCTAAAATAGTAGTAGGATGGCCGCAAACAGAGCGAGAATTATGGGCACTGATCCTGTTATTCCAGAAATGGTGGAATGAATGAAGTCTGGTATTAGACTAAAAATAGTTTGAAAGCCTGAGAAAAAAAGCCGGAGGAGACAGTGTTAAAAAAGTGTGCCAGACCTTAAAAGTCAGATGTGTTGAAAATTGTGTAACAATTCACAAAGTGTAATGGGAGGTTCGTATTTAAAAGGGAGTGTATTTTACTTAAAGTTCGTACTATCTGCAGTCGATAAATTAGCGAGGGATACTTCTGTTTGAAACAAAAGCGCTTTCAGTTTGCTCCGTTTAATAAAATCTGTTTTCAAAGTAGGTATTGAAGGCCAAGTTGAACTTTTGGAGTTACTCTGTGTGGGTGGGAATAGAGATTGCCAGAGGAAGTTATCCGGTTTGAAACAGTAAGGACATACGGTATGCCAGCTCACATTGCGTAGCAGTCCATGTTATTAAGAAGCAGATAACTGCCGTTAGAAAGCTGTGTGAATGTTGGTCTGATTGTGGGAGTTGGCGTGCTTTTAAGAAGGCATGCAAGATTGGGGGCTGTAAGCTTAGAAGCGTTGTGCAGTTGGACATTCTTGCATATTAATGAATGACTGCCATTGTGGTCCCACTTTTCATCTGTGAGAAAAACTTTGGTATCCTCTTTAAGACAGCCATATGTAAATGGGAGAAACCACTGCTCGTAAATAAACGCGCTACCTTAGATAATCACATACAACATGACAAACAACATGTACACCTGGCAGACACAACGACACTACGCACTGTGGGAACCGTGGCTAGCCATGTACACAAACCAAACATAGGACCTCTGCCACACAATTCATAATGCGGGGAGAGATGGGAGCAAAGTATGTGCGAAGGTGGCAAGTGATTCGCGATTAAAAAAGTATACAATGCAAAGTGTTGAGGGGATGTGTCGGAGAGACTTGAGCATGCAGAGCACAGACATGTACATGTGAAGATACACTGATGGTCTATTGAGTGAAGTGGACAGTGGACGCAACCATGATAGTACAGTCAATCTATCAATCAATCAATCAAAAATACGTTTATTATGACCAATTGGTCTTTAAACTACATATACCATCATACCACAGCTAAAAATACAATTATACTTTTTTTTTAAAAGACCTAAAACCAAATGTCATTATTTCTCATAAAAACTTGTTTTTGGAGTAGCATACTGTAAGCCAAGACCGAATGCCTAAAAATTCAATATTTAAAAAATACATAAAATAATTACAGAGATTCAATTTGACTCTGTTTATCTCTCCTTGGACCACTCTTTCCATTTCCTTATTCCATGAGAAGTCTTTTAGCTACTTGGACAAACTTCGCCAAGGCAATTGCAATGTCAAGGAACTGCATGTCAGTAAGGAGCTCGATTGCTTGCGTCCTTGACCTTATTCCATATTTTAAAAAAATTGGCCTTAAAAGCAATCGCCGTACAGATAGCAATTTTTGGCAATCCATTACAAAATGAACACAGGTACATTTTAAGCCTAACCCACATGTACATTTACCAAAATCATCCATTAATATGTTTTTTATTTTTTCATTTGAACGAGCGGGGTTGATGCCTATTCTTACCTTTAATAATTCCAATCTCATCCAGTGATTCGGTACAGTATCTAAATACGGATACCAATTACCATTGCTCCAGGTATTTAACATAAAATGCACAGACCCTTTTTTTTTCAGGTAATCCATGTCAATGTGTCTAGATTTTTAATTTCCGAAGATTTTTAGAACACTCTTCCATTCTTCAATACATAATGACTCTGTGATAGTACAGTCAGTAGGGAAGATTACGAAAACATAGCGCGTACGTGCCCCCTTCCCCTCCAAATCTTTAGCGCAGTGGGCTGGCTCGACGTATGCAAGGCTAGCGTAGGGGTATGAATAAAAGGCACGTTTCTCTGGGTGTGGTTCTCTTCCGGAATGGCGAACACGTCTGTCAGGTCTGTGCAGCTTACACTGCCTGACGCTGTGAGCGAAGGTGGCTTCAGGAATAATGCTCTCAGCCTGCTGGTACCCAGAAACCGTCATGGCCGCTGCGACGCACATATGCGCCACAGTTCACCTTTCAACACTGCCGTATGTGAAAGAGGGTCGACCACGTGCCGGCGGAAGCTCCTGGGCCGTGGTCTGTGAGCTGGGAAGGCTCCTAAGATCAACGCTGGCCACCGCGATACAGGCAGACAACGCCCAGCCTGAGGCCCAGCACCGTGGAGTGCTCTGTATACTACTAACACAGTACTCCAACAGGTACCAACAGTGGAACGGTGTCTTGATCCCACAATGGACGATGTTAGAACTGTATCTGAGAGTGCAGATGAAGGTACTCCTTTCAACCAGCTGTAACCAACTGTAGGTCCCAACAGTGGAACGGTGTCTTGATCCCACAATGGACGATGTTAGAACTACATCTGAGAGTGGAGATAAAGGTACTCCCTTCGACCAGGTGCAAGCAACTCTAGGCCCCAGCAGTGGAACGGTGTCTTGATCCCAGAATGGCCGATGTCCAATATTACCTGCTGCTGGGTTTTCACAGAACTCCCTCCGTTGAGGTGCATCAGACTCTGTGCTTCCATAGCTAAGCGCCGCACATGATCATTGGGCTTGGCTGACTGCAGTGGGTGGAGTACACCGTGGTACAGCAGGTCAGAACAGTGGAACGGGGTCTTGATCTTGAATGGACGATGTTAGAACTGCATCTGAGAGTGCAGATGAAGGTACTCCCTTCGACCAGGTGTAACCAACTCTAGGTCCCAACAGTGGAACGGTGTCTTGATCCCAAAATGGACAATGTACGATACTACGTGCTGCTTGGTTTTCACAGAACTCCCTCCGTTGAGGTGCATCAGACTCTGTGCTTCCATAGCTAAGTGCTGCACATGATTATTGGGGTTGGCTGACTGCAGTCGGTGGAGTACACTGCGGTACAGCAGGTCCGAACAGTGAAACGGGGTCTTGATTCCACAATGGACAATGTTAGAAATGTATGTGAGAGTGGAGATGAAGGTACTCCCTTCGACCAGGTGCAACCAACTCTAGGTCCAAACAGTGGAAATGTGTCTTGATCCCAAAATGGACGATGTCCGATATTACCTGCTGCTTGTTGTTTTTTACAGAACTCCCTCCGTTGAGGTGCATCAGACTCTTTGCTTCCGTAGCTAACTGCTGTACATGATTATTGTGCTTGGTTGACTGCAGTCGGTGGAGTACACCGCGGTACAGCAGGTCGGAACAGTGAAACGGGGTCTTGATTCTGTGATTGAGGATGTCAGAAGTTAAAGTTTGTGATGATTTGTGTGTACCCCCTCCGATAAGGTGCAACCAACTCCGTGCTTCCGAATCCAACGGCTCGTGATTGTGAGGCGTTAATGACCACTGCCTCTAGCCTTCACTGCAGTCAGCAGGGCTCACAATTCAGATCGAGTGGTGATTGTTTAATCAAAGAATCCAGTAGGCAACTAACTACAACCTCTATAGAAATATACACAGCAGCCTTTTAGTATACTTCGTTAACGAAGTTTTTTAAGATGACTAATAGGTCTAGTACAATGACCAAATTCTTCTTGGTAGTGGTAAAGCACACTGAATAACAGTGTACACAGTGGACAGCAGAGATCGCAATTCAAATTGTTTTTATTTATTTATTGCAGAGTTTTGTGTAATTTATGTTGTTGTATTTTGTGAAGAGGAAGTGAGAAAAAGTATTTATGGAAGACAGTGCTCACTAGTGCCTTCAATTTACACTGCAGACAGCAGTGTTCACAATTCAGATCGAGTCGCTATTGCAGATGATGTAGTGTTGTAGGCAACAGACATTGCTCCTAGTACGGCCCGCCCACAGAACGCATTATTGCTGGCTGTGCACATGCTGAATGCTTTTGATGTGGCTATCTAAGTGCACTAGACCTGATGGGCCCTTTATGATACAATCTTTTGTGTATTATTTCAGATCTACTGCCTGTATCTCAGTATACCACAAGTTATGGTTCTTTTGCGATAGAATCGTTTCTGTATTATTTCACATCTAGTGTCCCTACCTTATTGCAGCACAAACTATTGACCCCTTTATTATTGAAACTCTGTGTGTGATCCAGTGATTACTGTTGTAGATGATGCTAGCAGCAACCATTCCCTGAGGGCTGGTTTACACTCACCCCACACGCATTCAGCACTGACGTCACTGGATATGTGACCCTGGTAATAAAAAGTTGAGCGCACGTGCCCTTACCCACTTCCACTATCTATCTGTGTCCGTGTGTTCATTATCTATTCATGATACTGCCCCTGGGCCGTACCACATTACATTGTGCTGTGGACAGCATATGCTACTATGTTACCTCTGGCAGTGGGGAAAAGTTCTGTTACATAGCTTTTACATGCATGGCTATCACAGGTGGAAGGCTACTTTTCAGAGCATGAACATTGATGAAGATGATGGTTGCATGTTGTGTGTATTGTCAGATATGTGTATATAGCAAAAAGGTTTCAAAAAAGCTCTGTAAGCAGAAGAGGAGTCTCATCAAACGCTGTAGAGAGAATGACTAAAATGGGTGGGGTCCTCCAACTGTTACAATGGGAAATGTTATGAACCAATGAAATGCTTTTCTTTAAGGTCACATGGCAATCACGCACCGAGCGCGCAAGGAGGCTGCATCAACGCGATTTTGAGAAAATATATTTACCATAATATAAGTTTATTACAGTTAGAAATAAATAAATGTTTAAAATATTTTAGATTATCGCTTGTTCTCATATACACTTTAAACTTATTTAGATATAGTTTTGAGACAAAAAAAAACATGAGGGAATGGCGTTCCCTGCACGACACCATACGTCTATGGTGTAACACAGGGCCTGGCAGCGTGCAGTCATTGCATACGCAACGCACAGTGTGCGTGACCTCATACGTACATGATGTAAGGCGTGGCTTGGTACTGTGTACTCGTCACATACCAAAGTAGCAGCTTGCGCAACCACATACGTATATGATGTTACGCGGGACGCGGTGCCACGATCCCGTCGGATACGAAATGTGCATCCTTTACGAGTTTAGCAATATGGCGGATAGGATTCGCGTGCTGATGGAGTTGGTGCACTACCGGTACGGGACTTCAGGGTTCTAAAAAAAAAAAAACGATATACATACTTTTTTTTTGAAGATATAAACCATTACATATTTTTCAAATTAAAAACAAAGGATAATAGAGTTCCAAAATCTTACCAAAAAATAGAAAAAGTATAGGTTTTATCAATATTAAAATATGAAATTAACATTTAAAAAACCGTAGAAATTCACTGAAAAAACCATAGGTTTTTCAGGCGTTATAGTTAGGAATTAGCATTTCAAAAAACTTAGAAATTCACTGTACTGTATTGATGAGTAACTGCATGTATAATTGGGTGGATGTGAGTGTAGACCTAGGAAATAGTGGGTGGTATGTAGTATTTGGCATTGTTGTGTGTATGGTTTCAAAAATAGTAGTCTATATTTTAGAGTGCGTGTATCAAAGTTTATATTAGACCATCAGTATGTGCATCAGATTATCCAGTGGATGATGTCATCAGTGATGTCATTTGAGATGTCATCAGTGATGTCACAGTAATATGTGACGTCATCACCAGTGCATTGCGGGTGCGCGAGTTATAGTTAGCTCAACTAACTATAACAGGCGAATTTCTCTGGTTTTATATTAGTCAAATGTCCAACTAACTATAACGTCCCTGAAACCTATGGTTTTTTCAGTGAATATATATATTATATATATACATAGATATATATATATATTCCAAATACAAAGTACGTCGCACTCAGTGATTCTGTGATCCAATATTTTATTTACAGCACAGCACTACTCCACCAACGCGTTTCGACCTCACAGGTTCTTTTTCAAATTGAGTTGGTCTTGTTTATTTTTTATTTTATACTCTCTCCATCCTCTGCCTGTTATGATGCATGATGGGAGTAGTAGTTTTTAAAACATCATCTTTTATATATATATACACACACCCAGTGATTCAGCATCCTCCAAGTAAAACCATTGAAAAATATGCATGATTCACTAAAGATGACTCCTTTTTGTGCCCGAAACATTATTATTTCTGTGCTTTAATCACAAATTGGGCGATGGCGCAGAACATGCACTTGGAGTGGCGCAATTTAGACTCCACCCTTCCACATCACAGAAATGCCAGCTATATGTGCAACTGACATTATAAGCGCTGTGTGCCTTAACTTTATTTAACGTGGAGTGAAGCATATAAACGCATTATTGAAATATATCCACTGTAGAAACTAGAGATTTATGTAAGTGTGTACATTAATATCTAGCTTAAATATGAAGACGTACTTTTCATTCACATTTACACTTGTGTTTAAAGTTTTATTGCATTTATTTTGACATTTGCATATGTAACCATAAATTTGTTTATTCATGTTTTGCATTTATCCTGAACTTACACATGCATGTATAATCATATATTCGCAGTGCACATTGAAGTGCTTAGCTAAATTTAGTCTGATTAAAGGCCTTAATTTGGAAGCTTATTTTGCTTTATTAGCTTGTTGATTCTTTTGCAGGTGCATTCTCAAAATGTCATTAGCTAGGGAAAGGAGTATTGTTGTATTATTGATAAGTAGGCCTGGAAAGAGAATTCTCAGCAAGAATGTGAAGACCTAATGAGCAGAAGAAGCCTCCTATTCATTTTGTATCAGGAAGGAAGGGATGCTCATTGTTACTGAAACTGTCCAAGCTCTGTGGGATGAGAACGTCTAGGGTGGTGTAAATGCATACGGTGAGAAGAGAAACAATTGGTTCCTGGTTGGAAGGGATATGAGCGTTGTTGGAAGTTCATTGGTTTTAACTAGTGTTCATACTCTTAGAAGTTAGAACAGATTCCCTTAGACTTTGAGGGATATAGACATATCTGGCTCTTTTATTCTTGCAAGTGTGAAGCTTCCTGCTAAACACTTATTCCAATTCTAGAAGACTTCTACTGGAGTCTTCACTGTGCTCACAGCTTCCCGCATTTCCCAATTTCCTTGCAACCCCACTCTGCAATCCATTCTTATTTAAACCTAGAACTTTAGATCACTTTAGAATGTATTCATGTTTAGGAGAGAGAATCGGAGTTCCTTTAAAGAACACTTATTTCTAATTCTCAGTTACTGTATTTTGAGACTGTGATTATTTTGTGTTTTATTCTACTGAGACTGAACCTATTGCGATATTTCAGCTAGCCAGCTGTAATCCTGTATCTTTTTAATATCCTCTTGACATGCATATATATTGGACTGGTTGTTAATTGGTAATAAAGCTACTTAACTTCAATTACCAATTCTTGGTCCTCATTGTGTGGCTAATGGGCTTCATGAAAGTTGAATTGTTCTTTTATTGCTAACTCCCTTGGCCTCTCAGTCAACTCAAAAGATTCATAAGATGAGAAATGGTAAATTATGCTGCTGTACACTCTCTCACTTAACCTGGAAATCGACTCTACATTTAACAGGCAAATTTACCAAATTAGTTCTTGAGCTGCAGACAGTACTGCTCGCAATGGGAAAGCAGTGATAGCCTATCCATGTTTACTAGCTGGATTGACTGCAGCTCACACACTGAGGCCCTCCTCACTAGTTAAGGGCTAAATTCCGATTCCTCTGCACATTTGTAATGTACTTAAAAATAAAACATATATATACTAGAAAAAATATATAGAAAAGTAAGTGTTTTGTTAATTAGGAAAATGTATAAAAATAAAAACATGTAAATAAAGTGCATATCAAGATAGAACAAAATAAAAAATTATTCACTTCAAATTAACCAACAAAATACAACTAAACACTATTCATATTTGTACTCCGAACTTAACCACATAAAAAATGTTGGACCTCTGGCGGTCATGTTTACAATTCCACTTCAAACTTAACTACATTGGTGTAAGTGTTGGAAGTCGAGGGGGGTAGATTTACTATTCCCACTCCAAATGTAACAACATTGGGGACAGTGTTGGACTTTGGAGGGGTTAGATGTATTATTTCCACTCTAAACATAACTATGTTGAAGAACATTTTGAACATTGGGAAGATCATATGTACTATTTCCAATACAAATTTAGCTACAATGTGGAAAGTGTTGGATTTTGGATTGGTCAGATTTACTATTCCCACTCCAAACATAACCACATTGGAGAAAGTGCTGGACTTGGGGGTGGAGGTGAGGTCACATTTGTTATTCCAATTCCAAATCTAATCACATTGGGGAAGGTGTTGGACTTTGGTGGGGCATCATTTGGGTGTGCTTGGTTTACTATTCCTGCTCCACACTCAACTATACTGGGGTAAGAGTTGAACTTTGGAGGAAGGCATATCACATTTAATAGCCCCACTCTAAACGTAACCCTTTTAGCGAGAGAATAACATTTGGATAGATCAGATTTACTATTCCCACTCCAAAAGCAACCACCTTGGGGTAAGTGTTGGACTTTTGTGTAGTGAGTTGTACTATCCCCAGTCCAAACTTAACAATATTGCAGAAAGGCCTAAAGTCTTTGGAGATCCCCTGACACAACCTATGGTGGCAAGTAATCGTGTGGTGAAATTTGACACAGACCTCTCCTTTACACCTTTCATCTGGAAGATCACAGGATCCTGCTTTGGTATACAGACTTCTTACAAAAGACCTTGAAATTCCTAAATGTTCACACCAGGAAAATGATTGGTCAAGCTTTGAAGCATTTATAGAGTGCACTATACCCTAAGGTGTAAAAGCACTGAGTGAAGTCATTCTGTAACATTCTAAAAGCTCCCAGAGAGATACTAGGAGGATTAATTGGAAAAGAGCCTTTTTTTCGGTGTTTTTTAAAAACGGTCAGTGAGTCTGATTCCAAAATGTCAGCAGGCAGGGTGTTCCATAGATTGGCAGCAGCCACCGAAATGGAACGGCCTTCCCATCCGAAATCTGGGAATTATCACCTTCTTACGAAAGGAGGATCTGAGAAGCCTTCTAGGCATGGACCAGCGAAAGAGTATATTATACTGGCTGGGTCCTTTTTAATGTAGAGCTAAGAAAATTATGCTGAGAGCCTTGAAGGTGATCCTCTTTCTGAGTGTGAACCAGTGGAGAGAGCAGATCCTGTCTCTGACCAAGAGATATCTGGGGATGTTGAGTATGTTGAGGAGTAGGCAAGCAGCCGCATTCTGAGTGATGTGAAGCTTGTTGAGGCTGGAAGCCTTGATGTTGAGATACAACGAGTCACAATAGTCCAGTTGCAAGGTGACAAGTGACTTTCACAGAGTATCCATCGGGGCCAGGTGCTTCCCCAGATGTAAGTGACTTAATGTTGGAGACAATTTCTTCAGAGGAGATCGTGGCGTTAAGGAGGGACCTGCCCTCTGGTGAGACTAACGGGTGGGTACAAGAATTCAGGTAGGAGGAGCATTCTCCTGGACCAATCCTGCCATTCTCTAAATTCTATGGCAAAAGAATTGTTGGAATTGGAAGATCATAACCATAGGGGGTATATATGCATTTGTGACCTCCCAGAGAAGTTTAAAAATTATGCCATCTATTGCGTTGAGTTTCTGGAGTCATGGATCTCTCGCAATTTGGGCTTCACCTTCGCGAAAGACGTTGATATAGAAAGAGCCCATAAAATCCCTTCAGGTAACTTTCCAAGTGTAGCCTATGGTAGCACTGGAAACCCCACAGAACAATTATCTTTTGACTCTACGCTATCGCCACACAGAAGCTGGCACATGAGGAAAGTGCAGCAAATTCAGTGGAATGGGTCCCACATTTCAATAGCTCATGACTACTCCAAAGAGACTCTCTACTAGAAAAGACTTTCTGGCACCGACAATAGCTGCAAGATCATAACATCCCTTTCTCATTTGCTGGTCCAGTTAAATTCGGCATCCTATTCAGGGGCAAAGCATTGTTCTTCAGTTCACCATCAGACCTTCAAGCCTTCTTCCACTCAAACAGGAATGGGCATCTGACGTAAACTTGCTCCTTACTCATTCAATCAAAATCTTCGCTTTCCATCTAGTTCTCTTTTCTGGGCAAATTCTGTGCTATCCACTGGATGGAGTTAGGATAGACACTGTTGAGGCTTTGCCAACGTTTGGCCTTTGTGTCATTGGTTCAATACAGGATATGGAAATGGGGCACCTCTACATTTTGGGGATTGGGTGGTGTGTGGGGGAGTGTTTGGGGTTCTGTTTTGTTTGCCTGTTCTTTCTTCTTTCTCTCCTCTACACTTTCCCTCCGACTTTCACCCACCTCAGCCTTCCCTAACCCTTTCCCCATTGATATAAGCAAAGATTTGGATGGCAGGCCAACTTTAAGGATTGCAACTCCCTACATTTGCTGCGATAGATGTGATAGATACCTAGTGCCTCATGTACAAGGAATGAATGCAGCGCTGTGCCGCAAACCATTTGGCTGCACAGCGCTGCATCAGTTTCGAAGCACAGGGATGCATCATATCTACAAAGATATGACAAATCCCTTTGCTCTCCCCTGCGCTGGGCACAAATTCCTCCCATGCGCTGACGCAGGTACCCACTGCATTGAGGGGAATGATTGTTTATGTGCCGGAATGTGTCTCTTCCTGCACATAAACAATCTGAAATGGCGTTTTGGGACTTCTATGTGTGTTGCTTAATGCAGCAAACATAGAAGTTGAAAAATGTCTGTCAATGATTGTATATGTGCAGGAAGGGACGCCTTTCTGCACATTAACAATCACAAGAGGTGATTTCCTCGTTCTATGTGTGCTGCAGAATGCAGCATGCTTAGAAAAAAGAAAAAAGAGGAGCAATGAAAACATTTCTTCTCGTTGCGCCTCCCTACGCCTCCCCTGGGAAGGCATAACGTTCTGATTTCATGTTTATGATTTCTTGTTTAAATCTGGAAATATGGCAGAAGCCATGGGTGTTGCATGAAAACACCCACAGCAACTCCCATGGCAAGCTCCTTTCACGCAAAGTGTTGCGTGTAAAGCGGCCATATTTACAAGGATACGAATAGCCATTCAGGGTGGCTTTACGTGTCCTTGTAGATATGGGACAGCTGGCTGTGCCGCAAGTGCATCACAAAAAGTGAAGTACCCGCGGCGCAAGGGGCTTGTAAATAAGCCCCCTAAACTCTAGGGTTTCTCTGTCAGTGTTTTTCCATGCAGTTACTGCTCACCTTACTAATCTTCAATTGCCGTATACCACCTTTTACGCTCCCATCACACACACTGACCTAGCTTGCCTGTTCATCATTTACGCATCTCTCCTCGAGTTTCTACGCTGTAACTAGATAGCTGTAATTTGAAATGTCTCGTTAAACACCAAGGGCCTTTTACATCTGTAAAACAAAACAAGATCACTGACTACTGTCACAAACTAAAGGGGTACATAATTCTATTATGAGAGACCCATATTGAGTCCATCAAAGATGCCAGATTCTATTGCCCTTGGATCATAGAAACTCTAATTTCTCCAGCAGTAGACCAAAAAAATGGTGTTATCTCCTTTTTTTCAAGAAAATCTGTAATAAATGTTCTGTCACACTCACATGACCACCAGGGCCGTTGTTTAATAACTAGGGTCTCAAGGACCAAATAATTTGCCATTGTAAACAACTATGCACCCAACGATAATTCAGTAGATTTTTCAAGGATTCGGATAAACATGGTTTAGAAATCCCAGAGAAAATACGGGTTTATCCTAGGTGGAGACTTTAACCTTCCTATGGACAGCGTCCTGGATAGACTCTTCTCTTACAAATTCCTAGGCAGTAAGTTCAATAATCAAATGAATCTATGTTGTAACAATTACAACCTAGTATGTATTTAGAGGCTGTTTAACCCATCCAGCAGAGAATACTAATTCTACTCCCTGCCTCATCCCACTTTCACTGGAATAGACAACATCTTAATGGACAAATCCCTTGTCCCACCATCACAAAATCCCAAGATTGTACCGATAGTAATATTTGACCATGCATGTATATCAGTTGACCTTGACCATGCCGATATCTCTCCCCATTGAAACTCTGGCACCTGAACGATTGGAAGATGAAGTCTCCAAATCCAAAATCAACAAAGCAATAACCCAATTCCTAACACAAAACACACCAGGTGATACTTCTGAAATGATCTGATGGGATGCCCTGAAAGCCTGTCTGAGAGGCACGCTGATAAACCTAACCGTAGCCAGCAATAAAATCCTGAATATACGTCTTATCTCCATTGAAACTGAGATTAAAGCTCTGAATTAATCCATCACATACTCTGCTGGCTCTAGGGAAATGTATGTAACATACAATACAAATTTAACCAAATACTCAGCACAAAAGCACAGAAATAGGTCGATATTGCTGATGCTGCAAAATTAATTTCACACAACAAAGCCGATAAGGCCTTACCTAATTATCTGTCAAACTCTAAAAACAGAACCGTCACCTCAGTTATTAGAAACAATGCTTGCAAAACCCTTACATCTCTCCAGAATATTCTAGAACTCTTCCATAAAATCTGCTGAGCTATACACCCCAAAAACAATAATTAATCCGGGTAGGATCTCAGCGTTGAAGTCCCTGAGATGTTATGTAGGACCTATGCAGAAAATTGTAATGCATTTTTTTAGAATGCGCATTACAGGACAGCGTATGCATGTGATCATTGACTCTGTCCCAATCTCTGTCTGTGAGGGGTATATCCAGGTCCTCTTCCCAGGATAAACATGCTTTTGGTGTAGGCCCTACTGTGTCTTCACACATAGCCTTATATAGGAGCGTGATTGTTAGACTGGGCATCCTTGCAGGGGTTTTCCCTGATATTTTGCGGCTACCTCCTGTGTTTTGATGCTATGCTGAATTTCGTTTTTGCTGGCTTAGATGCTTTGGGCACTTTGCCACTGCTGATCAGTGTCGAAGTGCAAGTTATCCCTGTGTAAATTGGTATTGTAATTGGTTCTTACTGATTGGCATACCAGTAGGTCCATAGTAAAGTGCACTGAGTGTGCCAGGGCTGGTAAATCAAATGCTACTAGTGGGCCTGCAGCAATGATTGTGCCACCAACATGAGTAGCCCTGAAAAGATGCCTCAGGTCTGCCACCATGGTGCCTGTGCGCAGTTTGTTAACTGCCATGTCAACTTGGCAAGTGCAACCCCTTGCCAGGCCCTCACCTTCCCTTTTCCTACGTATAGGACACCCCTATGGTAGGCTCAAGGTACCCCCACTGGGCACGGTGCAGTGTATGTGAAAGGTAGGACATGTGCTGATGTGTGTAACATGTCCTGATAGGTGAAACACTGCCAATTTTGTTTTTCAATATCGAAAGGCTATATTGCCCCATAGGACAGAATGGGTAATGCTTTGTAACATTTTACAAGAATATCTTCCCATAGGGATAAGATTGAGAAATGGAGTTTGGTATCCATGAGCTCAGAATTTGATAACACATCTTTTAGTAAAGATGGTTTTTAAATTGTGTGTTTGAAAATACCACTTTTAGAAAGTGGCAATTTTCTTGTTTAACCATCCTGTGTGCTTCTGCCTGTTTGTGGATTGACTGTCTGGTTTCAGTGTGACAGAGACAGAGGATGCGTATTCTCTGTAGACAGCCTCTGCGGTGGGGAGGGTTGAGGTGTGCCTGGCCCTTCCTGGATGTCTCAACCCTGAGCTGAATAGATCCTGGCAGCATATAGATTGGTGGGAGGAGATTTACCTTGCACCCGAATGGAGTCTTTCTCCCTTACACAATGCTGTCTCCACCTCCTGTGGTCATGCTGCACAAGTGAAGGCAGAACTGGTTTGAACTGGGCTCAGAGCCCCCTGCACAAAGAGAACAAAGACATTTTGAGGTATAAGTATCTGACCCAAAACCCCAAACTTAAGATCATTCCTAGAATTCAAGAGGAACCTTTGCCAAGGAGAAGACTGAGGAGAAGTACTGCCTCTTTGCTGTGTGCTGTGTGAGGTTGGCCTGCAGTTGCTGTTTCTGCTAAGGAAAGGAGAATGACTTTGCTTTGTGCTGTGTCCCCTGCTTGAAGGAGATCTCCAAGGGCCTGTGTGTGCTGGCCTCCTGTACTGAAGTCTCAGGGACACAAAGACTTCACCCCCAACTCCCCTAAACTCTGCTGCTGTGAGTTCTGACCTGCCAAGAGGTGCCTGTCCCAGTTTTGGGCCTCTAGAGTTGCTGCTGTTGGGAGCTGGAAGAAAGGAGAAACTTAAAGAACTAGAGAAATAGACACATCGCTGTTCTTATCGCTGTTTTTCCGATACATCTTCACGCCACTAGAAGAATTTCCAAGCACCGCCGCGCTGCTGCGAAACTGACGCAGTGCCTGTCACCGCAGCAAGAATCGACGCATCGAGGGATCGCAGCTGAAGACGACCGACGAAGCGCCACTCGCAGCATCGATTGCTGCTGCATCCCGGATTTCCACGCATCATACCTGTCCGCAAAGTTTTCCCGACTCATCACCTGCGAACCGGAACCGTCACGAAGAATCGACGTATCACTCCCCATACAGACTGGATTTGCAGCAACTCATCCTCTGCGTGCTGCATAACTGTCGCATCGCCTCCCCAGGGTCTCAGGAGTGTCGCATCACTTTGTTTTCAGACTCTGCGGCTGTTTGGCTTGAATTTTGATGCATCTCCAGGTACTTTGGTGTAAAATCATGCCTCCATAGTTTTCTATGGTACAAGTTCTTGAAACCTTTCTGAAAGTCATATTTGTAACTGTATATGTTGGATTTTTGTAATTTTTGTTTTGTTTAGTTTAGATAAAGATATTTTATTTTTCTAAACTGGTGTGGTGTCCTTTTGCGGTGTTTTCACTGTGTTACTGTGAGTGTTGTACAAATACTTTACGCATTGCCTTTGGGATAAGCCTGTCTGCTCATGCCAAGCTACCAGGGGCTGACCAGGGGTTACTGAAAGTGTATATACCCCTTACCCTGACTAGAAGCAAGGGTCCCTATTTGGACAAAGATACCTACCTCTGCCAACTAGAGACTCCCATTTCTAACAGTGATCAAATGCCTGCCCCAACTACATGTCAGCATTATGCCCAAGGTTTGAGTAAATGGAGGACCTTCAGGGTAAGTTGGCCTGGTTATTTTAGCATAGTCTGCCAAAGCGTCCCGTGCCTCTTCAAAGGAAATTAAGTGCTCATCGGATAGATCCCCAAGTTGCTCGCAACCACCCTCTCACCATACCCGAAAGGACATATTTTCCAGTAGTAAACAAATATTCTTTAAAGTCCAGACCGGAAGTTCCCTCTGGAACGGAGCCCACTTCAATATTGATTATACAAAAACGTATGGAATAATGTGGCAGTATGCCTGGCAACATGAGGAGTGTCCGACAGGACACCTGCACCATCCATTGGGAGTTCCAGAAGATGTGCCAACTGTACCCTGTCTTGTAACAGCCTTTTCTCATGATTATCAGGAGCCCAACCATCAAGTCACATATTGCAGTTGAGCGGCACATTAATATTGCCTTATCTGTACTAATTCAAAAAGCAAACAATGGCACGTTACACACTAAGGGCCTCATTTACGAGGCCCATAGCATCACTTTGCGCCGCCGTAGCGTCACTTTTTTGATGCTCCAGTGACGCGATATGCCGCAGCATATTTACAAGGCCATGCAAAGCCACTTTGCATGGCTTTTCATGGCCTTGTAAGTATGTGCCCCTTTTATGCAGAACACTGCATGAAAGGGGCATTCTATGGGTGTTGCTCTGGGTGTTCTCACTCAATACGCATGGAATCTGAAGCATTCCCAGATTTACGAGGAATCGTAAACCTGAGAATGTGTCAGATTCTTACACCAGGGGTGGCGTTAGGGAGGCGCAACAAGAGAAATATCCTTATTTCTCCTAATTTTTTCCTCTTTCCATGTGTGCTGCATTCTGCACCACACGTAGAAAGAAGAAAACACCTCTCGTAATTTTTGTTTGCAGGAAGACGTTCCTTCCTGGTTGCAGGAAGACGTCCCTTCCTGCCCCAAAACAATCACCCCTACAACGCAGACACCCTTGCACGATGGCGCAAGGCTTCCTGCATTTGTGCATGGCAGCCCATTGTGCACTGTACAGGGAAAAAGGACAGGAATGAGCCATATCTGCCCTTTCCTTTTGACACAGGGCAGCGCAGCAAGATTCCTTGCTGCGCTGCCCTGCGCCAAAATTTCATAAATTAGGCCCTAGATGTTTTTCTTGCTTGTTTGCTTTTAGGTGCACCAGAGAAGAGACATTCACATGACAGTCCACCAATCACTTCCGCTTGTACAGCTTGGTGCAACTCCTAACTGAGAGCTTTAAGGTGACCCCAAAGAAGGAAGCTTCCAAGAAAGTGGTCAGTGAGACGAAGGAGCTTCCCACCAGAGGCATGTCATCCCAAATCATTTTGGACCATCGCGCCGTATACTTGTCGCACCGGACTCCAGGTAGCAAGTTGAGAGTAGCAGTCCTGCATCAACAGCGTCACCCCGACCTAAGCCCAGGACCTTGTCTGTCAGTGAGGCAGCCACTGCAATCATGTCGATGCCAATGAGTAGTGACGTTGAATTGGATGAGTCCCTTTTGCAAAGTACTACAAAATGAGTACATTTTCCTGATGTTGGAGCAGAACAGAAGGTTGAGCTTCCTTCCAAGCAAGAACCTCCTCTTTTAGAATCATTGGCTCCCAGATCTCCAGCAAGGAAAAGGAAGGGTACTATTCTACCATCTTCTTCAAGCATCACTTCTGATGATGATGATAGGGAAATGGAGTTGACCCTAGCAGAGTCCAGGAGACAACATGAGAGGCAAGGGAAAAGGCAAGTTCCTGAAATACTTAGACTTATGGAAGTAGATGATGAGGAAGTGACAACGACGAGGCAGTCATTGTGGAATGTGACTCAGACGAGCCTGACATTTTTATTCAACGTGCTCCGAAGGATGTTGCACAGGTAGCACCTTCAGCTCCCATATTTGCAAAGTCCAAGCAGAGACCTGAACCAACCCCTACCTCAGGAGAAGCAGAGAGGCAAACGACGACACACCCACCTACCTCCAATTCTTCTTCAGGCATTTGCAGTGGTACAGTATTAAAAAGTACTC
This sequence comes from Triturus cristatus, assembly GCF_964204655.1. Classification (NCBI taxonomy): domain Eukaryota; kingdom Metazoa; phylum Chordata; class Amphibia; order Caudata; family Salamandridae; genus Triturus; species Triturus cristatus. Next base: position 439,797,106 of record NC_140582.1, on the reverse strand, counting down.
GGTCCATATTGAGCCTTTTTACGGTGAGCAAAGAGGGGGAGGACATTGCAGTATGCTGCATTTGCCACACAAATGTTCATCGAGGTAAGCCTGGTACAAATTATGGTACTAGATGGCAAATGACCCATATGAAAAAACACCACATAATCAAGCCGGTGGAGTATCTTAAATAAATTGCTGTATGTGGTTGTGCTGGTGAGGAGAGCAGGGGAATATTAGTTGCAAGTCCAATTACGGTGGAAGTGATGATGAGGAAGAAGAGGGTGACATCTTCACACAAAGCAGTCCTGTCCCCAGCTGACCACCTCAGCAACTTCACAATGGCACAAGACTTCGAGTGATATGGAGACACCACGGCATACAGTGGCTGCCTCACCACAATGCACATTGTGTAAACCACCACTATCTACTTTTTTGAAAGATGCCTGTGTGAGTGGCACCAAAAAAGAAGAAAATCCAGGCTACTATTATGGGCATGTTTATGCAGGAGGGGCCCTACGAGGGGAACCATCCAATTGCACGTTTGTACAATGGGAAGTTGGCATAAATGTTAGCACTGGACATTCTCCATTTTTCTTTTGTGGAAGGAGAGGGTATCTTAGAATTTGTGGCAGGCACCTGCCTGAAATGGAAGGTACCAAGTCAGACCTATTTTGCCAGACTTGCTGTTCCAGCGCTGCATCACGATGTGCTGCAGTTGGTTGGACAAGCTTTACAGCAAAGTGTTTTACACATCATCTACCTGACGACAGATGTGGACCAGTTGTTAGGTGACTGATTACATGTGCATCGCTGCATGCTGGATCTCTTTTGAGGGAGTAAAGCAAAAGATATCTGCAGGTCCTGGCCCTAAAGAATGATTTAAGAGCATTCGGTTGTATGCAACAATTGACTATGTTTGACATGGAGAAATCACATACATCTGTAAACATCTTGGATAAATTTAACACAAAGTGTATGAATGGCTGTGATCCAAAGGTCTCAAAATTGGATTTGTTCCCACAGACAATGGCAAAAACATAGTCAAGGGCATGTCAGACAAAGTCTATTTCAGGGTCTTGTGTTTGGCCCACTGAATCAACCTGGTGGTGCCAGATGTTCTAAAAAAAGAAGACATAATCAGCAACACAATGACCACCTGCCGAAGAATCGCCACCAATTTCAGACATTTTTGTAATGCCCGGAAACAGTTGTGGATTATTCTGCGTAATAAGAGAGCACTAGTTAAAGCCCTGATACAGGAGGTGCCAACACGTTGGAACTCGACATATTACATGTTGCAAAGTCTCTTTGAGCAGTATAAACTGATCAATGACTATGTCATTCTAAGATGGGGGATGCAGTTGCAAAAGCTATGACCATGGATGCGGACAAATGGGGCCTAGTCAAATGCGTGACACAGTTCCCTTCTGAGGTTTAGCCAGGAGGACAGTATGATGGGCCCCGCTATCCCATTGTTGCATCTCCTACAGGACCAGGTAAAGAAGGTGTCTGAATTGTTTGCCCCCCATAAGTGTGAATGAAAATACAGAAGCGCATGCTTTGGTACAGAGTTTTCTCTTTGCGCGGATGCACATGTGACCCGTGTATAGGCCTGGGCTAAAATTTCGTTCCGTTCGCAGAAATTGCGATAATTAGACATTTTCGCGTTCCGTGGAAAGCGCGAAAATGTCAAAATTTCCGCATTCCTCAGCTTGGCGATAATTTGTTTCTTGCTCGCGCTGTAAAATAATACATTCTTGCGCGCGCGCGATCGCCTTACCTGAATCCCTGCGTTCGCCGACGAGTTTTCTTGATCCGGTTGCGTTCTCCATGAGATGTTGTATTGTTTTTAGCCATTTGCGCTGTCTCGCGACAGTTCGCGCCCGCAGTGACGTCATGCGTCGCGCGATCACGTCTTTCTTCTCGCGATCATGCACCGCGAGACAACTGAAAACAAGATGGCCGCGCCCGCGAGCAACCACATGGGTAAGTTGGCGAGCCGCAACCATGCAGAAAATCTCGCGAACATGCGGGAAAAAAACTTCTGCATCTTCGCGTTATTTCTGCGTGTTTGCGATAATTTTTAACATTTTCTCGATAATTTGCGAAAGTGGATTTCGCAAATTCCGCCCACCCCTACCCGTGTAGTGCCGTTCGTAGGCGATTTGGTATGCGATGCCGCACTCTGCGTTGCACACGGCAAGGCAAATGGGCCCCCCGGCAAACTCCACCCACACACAGAGCTCCGCATAGCACAGCTGAGTTTTTTAGCCACTTCGTGGAGTTCCGCATAGCAGAACTCCATGAACTCTCCCCAGGCCTCAACACAACTGCAAAAAAGATCGCCCAAGCCTCCAATAGGTGTCTGCCCACCGTCACTTTTACACGGTGCTCAGTACGTAACAGGAGAACCCACTTATGAAAATGTGGCCCAAAACCCATGACCTGGAGCACCTCAATGAGATATCCGCAGTCCACCATGTCAAAGGCATTTTGTATGTCAAAAGCCATAAGTGTCAATTCTTCATTCCTTTGTCGGACCTCAGGAAGGACAGGAACCAGCCTCCTCAAGTTCATCCTGGTGCTATGACCAGGAATAAATACACACTGGTCCTCATGTACCAAGCTCTACAGAAAGGCCGCCAAACGTGTAGCAAGCACCTTCCAGAGGACCTTCATGTCCGTGATAATCATTGTGAGGGGCCTATAGGTGGCTGGGTATGACTCGCCTCCCCCCAGTCTAAACATTAGGCAAATGTTCCCTTCGGGGAGGAGGCAGGATACCGGCATCCCAGGCTTCCAGATAAAGCTCTAAAAGCTGATTAGCAAATGTGTCTTGGAAGGAACGATGAAGCTCTGATGGGAAGCCATTGCTTTCAGGGGCCTGCCGACTAGGAATAACACTAATTGTGGCCCTAATCTCTTCCAGTTCCAACTGGGCTTCAAAAGCCTCCACCTCTTCCGCCCTCAAGTGGGGAACAGTGTTACAGCAAACAAATGATGGACGGAATGCTGACAATGCAAACATTCTCCCGCAGTCAAACGATCTGGGTTAAATCCATCATTCTTTTGCCCACTAAGCCACCCCAGTTTGGACCCAGCCATATGCAAATTAGTTTTGACCCTGTGCCCCATGGGAACAGTCCAGACCGAACTGCCAGGCCAGGTCCTCCCTGGACCGGAAACAAGCATCCTGGGACCGGTTTCAGGGTATGTCACCCTTACCTTGAATCCAGTGGCACAGTGAGCAAGGGACCCACGTCTGGGCATACCCATCCCACTTAGGGCGAAAAGTGTTACAGCAAACAAATGATGGACGGAATGCTGACAATACAAACATTCTCCGCCCAGTCAAAAGATCTGGGTTAAATCCATTGTTCTTTTGCCCACTAAGCCACCCCAGTTTGGACCCAGCCATATGCAAATCAGTCTTGACCCAGTGCCCCATAGGAACAGTCCAGACCGAACTGCCAGGCCAGGTCCTCTCTGGACCGGAAACAAGCATCCTGGGACCGGTTTCAGGGTATGCCACCCTTCTTCAGCCAGGCTACCTTGAATCCAGTGGCACAGTGAGCAAGGGACCCACATCTGGGCATACCCATCCCACTTAGGGTGAAAAGTGTTACAGCAAACAAATTATTGATGGAATGCTGACAATGCAATCATTCTCCCCCAGTCAAAAGATTTGGGTTAATTCCATCATTCTTTTGCCCACTAAGCCACCCTAGTTTGGACCCAGCCATATGCAAATCAGTCTTGACCCTGTGCCCCATGGGAACAGTCCAGACTGAACTGCCAGGCCAGGTCCTCCCTGGACCGGAAACAAGCATCCTGGGACCGATTTCAGGCTATGTCACACTTCTTTAGCCCGGCTAGTTTGAATCCAGTGGCACAGTAAGCAAGGGACCCACGTCTGGGCATACCAATCCCACTTAGGGCGAAAAGTGTTACAGCAAACAAATGATAGACGGAATACTGAAAATGCAAACATTCTCCCCCAGTCAAAAGATCTGGGTCAAATCCATCGTTCTTTTGCCCACTAAGCCACCCCAGTTTTGACCCAGCCATATGCAAATCAGCCTTGACCCTGTGCCCCATGGGAGCAGTCCAGACCGAACTGCCAGGCCAGGTCCTCCCTGGACCGGAAAGAAGCATCCTGGGACCGGTTTCAGGGTATGTCACCCTTCTTCAGCCAGGCTAGCTTGAATCCAGTGAACAAGGGACCCACGTCTAGGCATACCCATCCCACTTAGGGTGAAAAGTGTTACAGCAAACAAATGATGGACAGAATGCTGACAATGCAGACATTCTCCCCCAGTCAAAAGATCTGGGGTAAATCCATGGTTTTTTTGCCATGTGCTCGCCATGTGCTTCTCCCATCTTCACTGTTGCCTGCCCTTGAGTCATCAACTATAATTAACTCTTTCAGCACTGAGCCAGAGCCTTGCGCATGGTAAGAAAGGCCTGTAGTTGCCAGAATGCATCTGTCTATAGTGGTTAACTGTCAGGCTATTCCAACTGATGTAAGGGTTTTTGTTACTCCTCCCACTCTGTTGACTAAGTAGTTTGCAGTTGTCCATATATGTGAATAGCTATTCTTGTGTATACTTGTACCTCCTCTTTTTGAGTCTTCATGCTTACTCAGCTATACACTGGCCATAAAAGGCCCATGGTTTCTGTACTCCTTGGACCACCTCGTACAGTGGCCTGAGGGTACTGTATTGACGTAGTCTCCCTCATGACAGGTTAATAAATCTATTTTCTTTGATATTACAGCTTCCATGCCAATCTCTATTTTGCTAGTCTAAGGACTTAAGGACAAAGAAGGGAGAACCCCTGCACCAGTGGGCCCATGAAAAGGCTCACTCCCACATAGATACATATTTGCTATTTTTCTAAACTGGTGTTGAGTCTTTTTGTGGTGTTTTCACTTTTTTACTGTATGCGTGCACAAATGCTTTACATATTGCCTCTGTAGTATAGCCTGACTGTTCTTTGCCAAGCTACCCGAGAGTGAGCACAGGCAAACTTAAGTGTGTACTTTACTCATCCTGACTAGAAGGAAGGGCCCCTACTTGAACAGGGTGTATACCACTTTCAACCAGAGACCCCCAATTCCAACAATGTCAAAACCACAACACTCCAATGACATGGGGGAAGGGGCTTCTTGGCAGCACTGGTGCTCAATCACACATGGTGTGGTGGTCAGAATCGATTTGAAGACACTTTGTCCAGATGGGATTTAAAAAAGATAAAGATGCAGGAAACCATTGCTCCATCATTACTCTGCTGAAGGAATGGGACCAAGGAGGAACGTTAGAGTTGCCTTAGTGAATGATCTTCCCAGACATTCCAATCTTGTTCATCCTTGCATTCCTAAATTGCCTCCCTCACCATGTGTCACTTCAATATTACGACCTTCTCCTTGCTGCAGACTATAAACAAATGGGCATTATTCTTCATTCCTGATATAGATTGTGTGCTTGGATGTGTTATCTATTTGGGGGAGACCCATTCCAAGCATCTCTGCGCTAAATCTGTTTTTCTATTGGTGGGAATGGGGAGATTTTATTTTCCTGTATTCAGAATACTGGACTAGATTGTGATTTCAAAATAAAACTGAAAATCCTTTCTCCTCCTACTCCAAGGAGTTCTTGCTGTTTCCTTCTATGCCCCTGAATAGAGGAACCTCTATCCCCAATGTGTCAGCTAAAAGTGACTTAAGTTATCAAGAGAGTGGAGGTGACTCTTCAAGTCTGCTTCCAAGTGTACAACAGACAACAATCTGAAAAGACTAGATAAGGAAGCATGCCATAGCAGTTGTTCTAGTCTGTACCTTTTAGGACTTGGCTTAGACTCATGTATGTATTGCTGGCAAGGTTATTTTATCTAATTTTAACTTCTTTGGCTGCATGATATTGTATTTTTAAAAAAAGCACTCAGACACAATAAACAAGGCTTACCTCACGCACGGCTCCTCTGGTGCCGATCGGACCGCTGCCGCATCTTGCTTCCTACCGGCTCTGGTTGCTCCTGACCCCTCCCCTCGGGCTCTGACGCCTTTAGGAGGCGCTATTTAGGATGCTGGATGCCCGGCCGCGCAGCGGACGCATGCAGCGGACGTGCGCAGCGGGCGCGCCGGCTGTGCGCCAAAGGCACGCCCGTCTGCGCCCGTCCGCGCCCGGAAGTCGCCCAGTGCCAGAAACCCTATATTTTCTGTTATATCATATAGTAGGACTGAGCTGTTTGCCTTAAATACTGGTGAGTGCATTCCCCCTGTAAAAATGGCACCTAGTGATATTTGTAAAGCTAATGGGTGTGGGCTATGCCCCCTGAAACTTCTTGATCAACATGTTAGATGCTATCAGCAGTATGAAGCTGCAAACATGGAGGGACATTTGGGTCCCATACACCAGAACCACGGTGTAGGGAACGGCATGCAAGGACAGCACATCCATTCAGATGTATCTCCCCATGATCTTCAAGCCTATAATACCTATCCCTCATTTTTTAGCGGCAAGCTAATCAAGGGTATTCTACTAAACACCAGATCCATGGGAAAGCACAAATACGAATTAGCGGACTTGATTCTGGCGGATCATCCTGACCTGGTGTTCCTTACAGAAACTTGGGCCAGTGAGAATTCTGACCCTGACTGGAATGTTGCGGTCCCCGCTGATTACTCAGTGGTTCATGTAGACAGGACTGGTACCAAAGGTGGAGGGATCGCTATTATATATCGATCATGTCTCACCGTACGGATACTGCCTCAGCTCGCTGTAGAAGTGGAGGCTTTAACCTTTGTCATTAAGTACAAAGATTTGGAACTTTTTAATGGGTTACTAATATACCGACCACCGGGGGAAAGGTCCCCGTTTATAAAAGCTCTTCAGGCATTTTTAGAATCCTGTTTGGATTATCCCACTTAGAGGCCAATAGTAACTCTGATACTTCTAAGTTGGTGGATAATCTGACAAGTTACGGCCTCAAACAACTAGTTGAAGAACCTACACATATAGCCGGACATATACTGGACGGCATTTTTACCAATTACGAGCAGCTTCTAGTTGAGAGTGTCGTACCCACCCTATGGTCTGACCACTCTACTATCCACTTCAGTATAATGCTTCCATCAGTAATGAGAGGTCGAAGACGAAGGGTAGAGATATCTAAGTCCCGTCCCTGGAAAGAAATTAGAAAGAGTGAGTTGCTGACTACTTTGGAGACTGAGTCACCTAAGGTGTCGTATGACATCAACACCTCAGCATATAATTTTGAAGAATGGCTGAGATCAGCTGTGAATTTGCTTGCTCCGGAAGTTATTAAATCTTCCCACAATAAAAGGGTTACTTCACCTTGGTATATGCATGAGCTGCGGCAAATAAAAATAATGTTAGACGTAAGGAGCGAATGTGGAGATCTGATTATAGTTTGGAGCATAAGAAAGGGTATAATAGTATACAGGAAGAGTATAAGGCAGCGATAAAACAGGCGAAATCAGTATATTATACCACAAAGATCACAGAGGCTACCAACTCCTCTAAAGAGCTGTTTAAAACAGTAGCAGAGCTCGCTAAGGGTCCAGGTGATGAGGGGTTTCAGCCAGACCAAAGCTTTGTGGAACAACTGTCTTTGTTCTTCCAGAATAAAGTACAGAGGGTATACAATTCTCTGCTGACTACCGTAGGTGCTCAACAACACCTGACTGTTCCATCCCCAGTAACCGGGATCTTCCACATAAGCTAGCTCACTACGTCCCCCTGGAAGAGGACCAAGTGGTCAACTTGCTGCTCCAGACGAAGCCTGGTTCTCCATTGGACCCTTGTCCCCCGTATATCCTACATCTATTGCCCCACAAGATCAGTTCCTTTTTGACACCTCTTATTAACGCCATCACTGCTTCTGGGGTATTTCCCATGCCATGGAAAAAAGCTTGTATTAGTCCTATTTTGAAGAAACCTACATTAGACCCTTTAGATGTAAAGCACGATCGGCCAATTTCCTGTCTTCCATTACCTGCTAAGATTCTGGAAAAGCTGTTAATTTACAATTAACGGACTATCTGGATAGGAACAACTTGTTGGATCCCACACAGCATGGTTTCAGTTTGTCTCACTCCACTGAATCTGCATTGCTCACGGCTACTGAACAGATTTGGAAGGTGATGGATGGGGGAGGTAGAGCCATACTTATCCTGCTCGATCTGACCGCAGCCTTCGATACTGTAAACCATTCGGTGCTGGTGCAGCGGCTGAAGGAAGTGGGCATTGTAGATAAGGCCTTAACCTTACTCACCTCCTTCCTAACATCAAGTGACCAACAGATTAATTGGAATGGTGTTCAATCGGGAGTATTCAAGCTCCCGTGCGGAGTACCGCAGGGCTCTGCGTTGTCTCCGACTCTTTTTAATCTGTATGTCAGACATCTGGCACAGGTTATCACTGAACATGGTTTAATGTTGGTGTCGTATGCTGACGACACTCAATTAGTGGTCTCCATGTTTCAGAATGTCGAGCAAACAGCTGAGAGGTTCCGGAACTGTCTTACTGATGTAATGGCGTGGATGACTGGGAACTTCCTGAAGATAAATACTGATAAGACCGAGGTCATAGAGTTTGGCCAACTTCCTTCCATCTGGAGCCAAACTTGGTGGCCCCCTGAGGCAGGCTCCTGTCCAGTCCCGGTAATCAGGGCAAGGAACTTGGGAGTGGTACTGGATAAAGATCTAAAGTACGCCTCTCAAGTCAATCAAGTCGCCTCAGCCTGCTTCTTTACTTTGAAAATCTTACGGAAGATTCTACCTTTTATCCCGTTGTCTCTCCGTAAAACGGTGGTGGGAGCCCTTGTCCTTTCAAAAGTGGACTATTGTAATGCGCTCTATCTCGGGATAGGTAAGGGACAGATGAAAAAACTCCAATCCCTCCAGAACGCGGCAGCACAACTACTTCACGACCTGCCCAAACATCATCCGACCTCAGCAGTTATCAAACAGCTGCACTGGCTTCCAGTAGGCCAGAGGGTAAAATTCAAAGCTCTTTGTCTGGTGCATAAGGCAATTTATGGGGCCGGAGCTTTGGACATTCAATTGATGTTTCCCATGTACCGACCCGCTCGTACCCTTAGATCTGCTAATGTAGGGCTGGTCTGTGTCCCCAGAATTAAAAGAGCTAGATGGGGTGGAGCTGGCTTTTCATATCAAGCCTCCAATTTGTGGAACTCTCATCCGGAGGTTGTCAGGCTGGAACCTAATAGGTTTCTCTTTAGAAAAAAGATAAAGACCTTCCTTCGCGCTGTGTGTTTGGTCCTCTTAGCGCCAAGACGCCACGGCATAAGCGTGCTTTATAAATGTTTCAGTCAATCAGGCTACCCCTAATCTATAAAGGCACAGCCTGTGTAAAACAATGGACTGGAAGAAGTCTCGGATGATCATCAGCTATTCGGTTTAGTTTGACCATTGCCATAAATGATTTGTGTGCTCTCCATCATTAGACGTATTCTTTACAACATCATTAATCACCTGGAGGATCTGACATATCACAAAGGGAATATCAAGTTTAGATGGAAACCCAGAGGAAAACAAGCTTAAATTAAAATAATTTTTCGTAAAATATAACATCAGTTTAATGTCACTGCTCAGAAACAGGGGTTGCATTTAAAGAGGCTGGCTAGGTTTACTGAACGGCCCAACAAATTTTTTAGGATGTGTCTTTGTCAACTTAAAATAACATTTGGCAGTAACACATAACCTCTTTCCTTGAACCAGGATATTGTAGCTATAATTGTTCTGCATGTAAAGCTACGTAGTATCCAGATGCAGTTACTGTAAAATAACATGTATTTATTTCCTATAGTTGAGAAATTGAAGACCTACTGCTGAGTGTAGCTGGCAGTGGAAATTAGCCTGATTGGTGAAGAGTGATTCAAGCAATCTATGTTTAAGAAAACTAAGGAGCTAAAAGAGAGCAGTGTATAATCATTTAGAAAATCAAAAGACATAAATCATTCATAGTAGTTAAGTGCAAACATTTGTGGAAATACTACTGAACTGTCAGCACAATTAATGTAAAAAAGGGAAGCACAGGCCAAGCTGACATATGTACAATATAAACCTAAAATACATCCCATTATATATTAGACTTTTTTAGAATATGATACTCAAGCAATTGTGATCTAGACTAGGATTAGAAAGGTGTATCTGGTATATAAATTATGCTGTAGATCTTTATTTAGATTTAATAGCCGGTACACCCCAGTTCACATGAAGTAAATACATTGGGCCCTATTCACAAGGGTAAATGTTCATACATACATTTACTCACATGTATCTTTACTTTGTAGTGATTTGGATATTTGTGGCTATTCACCATTTCTGAGTGCAAAGTTACTACAAATTGTATAGTTACATGTCCCATGTTTGACCATTCGCCATTTCTGAGCGCAAAGTTATTGCAAAGTGTATAGTTACATGTCCCCTTCCCCTGAAACTGGTTTTGGGGAGCCAAATTAAGAGTGCAAAATAACTGCTAGAAACATTTTTGTGGCAAATCTTTTTATTAGTTTTCAAAAACACCAGTGGGATCGCTCACTAAACATACAGATCCAAACAATGGGACTTGTAGCATCAAAGAAGTCCCAGAAGTCTTATCGTATTGCCCAAAATACAGGGAGAGTGACATATTGCAAAACTGAGGGAGGGGGCTAGAAGGAGAACGGTGATCAGAAGGAATCTCGATGAGCACATACACCACTGTGGGGAAGGCGATAGGTTGGTAAAAATTGAGTGCATGATGCGCTGATTGATAGCATACAAGTGTTAAGGTCTCATTAGAGGAGGAGTAATGTAGCCTGCAGTAGGTTGCTGTATGTTGATGTGTGGGGACTAAGACGATATAAATATTGTGGCAGTGTTTTCTTGCCCTAGAACATTTGGGTTTGTAATACTTATGGGTAGTCTCATAGATGTTTGGGTAGATGTCTTGAGCCCTTATGTCACAAAAAGAGTTGTAACGTTGATGCAGCGGAGTTTACCAGCTCTACACATTCATACACACAACAATCATTTGGGCCCATATACATTCATACACACTGAGCTGGCAAATATCCCCTGGTCATCAATTTTATTTACCCTAGGAAACCTTTACACCAGTGTTCTTACTATTCTTGTCTCCTGAGTAAATGGACATTCGATAAGATCTAGTAGTAGATTAGAATAGGGAGGAAAGACAATAATGCATTTAACTTAATTTTTAAAGAACCACAGATTCAGAGGGAGTTTTTAAAGTTTATCTGAATCAATAATTTTGTGAGTCAAATGAAAACACACATGAATATACCAGAAATCTCCATCAGGAAAATAATACAGTTAGCTTATAATCAGTTTGCATTAATAAATTCTTGCAATGACAGCACCTGAGGAGAGAACGGACAGAGAGCAAGTACGGAGCATTTACCCTACAGATATATTTACCGAGAATGGTGTGAGGACCCCGACATCAAAGAGTCTAGGACTCAGGACCAGTTCAGGACAGGGAAAGGTGACCTCTTCTAGTGCAACGCCAGCGTTACACCCCTCTCTGGTGCTACTCTCTCCGGCTCAGGCACATCCGGGCCCCTTCCTAGATGTGCCTCCTCGGTTGATCCGCAAATTTTCCCTAGTGTTGGATTCTTCAGTCAGATTGCAGCAAAATCGGCCAGCATCTCAGCATAGCATCAGCATCTCCGCATCAAGTGTGTCTAACTATCTAGAACTTACCTCTGTTATACCAATTCAAATGTATGATCCACCCCCAAATGTTTCAATTCCATGTTCACCCGCAATTTTGATTGGGCCAAGTAGTGGGGTGAGGACATCACACCATACCAAGTGCAATACTTTTCTTTAGTCTATTGTCTAATTCCCCGCCCCTTAATTTTAATACCCACAACCTTTATTCCCACAGGCATTTCATATGTGGATCAATAAGTCTATTTTACAATGTTGCAGCCTCTTCCGTTTGTAGGGTCAAGAGCTGGGTTCCCATGTCCTTGCTGGGCTTGAGTTTGGCAGTCACTCAGGTTAGTTCACTTGCTCCGAGCAAACAGCGCATGTGTAGAAGTCACATGGAAACAGAGACGCGGTCACCCTCCAAGGCCCAAATGGGAACTATTAATAAAGTCAAAGAAGAACACGTTAGAATACAAACCTAAATGTATTCACTGTATGCTAATTACTTCTAGTCTAACTCCATTTACTTAATAAATCCTTTGCATTAATAGCTTAGTAGAACTTGCATGGGTTAGTTTCAGCTCAGCATGCGTATTAGTGCTTTACTTTAAAGCGGCCATTTTTAAAAACTACTGCGCAGCTGCAAAGTTTTCCCCCATGCGACAGAAAACGTCATACTACTTAGATGTAGTAGACGCATGCGCAGAAGAGTTCCCGAGTTTTAGCGGCCATTTTAGAACACCCGGGTTACTTATTAAGACAGCACATAGAAAAGCTTCCCCTAGTTATGATTATGTAAAATGTGGTGCAAAATTAGTATTCACGGACAGATTGGTTATAGTATTACAGGTTATTCAGGAGAATTGCATACGAGCAAGTTTCTTTACATACGAAACCTTGCTCCATCAATCCCTTCTCTGATGGCATTTTATGCCATCACTAAATTCTATTAAACCAGATGCCAACTTTAGCATTCTACCATTTCAATGTCTTCAAATCTTTTATTCTTTCCTTTATCTTTTTTATATTGTGATCCTTTCATTCTTTTGTAGATATTTTCCTTCAATTCTTCAAGTCGTATTTCTTCTAATTTTCTTTTTGTACCTTTTTCTTTCACTTCGTACTTCTTTCTTTTCCTACTGCATTTGCGAAAAAACATAATCATCATAACTAGCAAAGTTATGCTCATGATTGGCAATAATATTTGACCTAAGATACCTTTACCTATTTTAGAAAACCAACTACTTATGGTGGAAAAACTATTTGTTATTTTCTTCCATACACTGTCAACCTCCAGTGGTTTCAGTTCTTCTTCCAAATGACTATTATTTTTAATATATCCTCCAATCTCTACACTTTTGTCAGGTATATACATGCAACAATGTTGCGCTTTCAGCATTTTACAGACTCCACCCTCCTTTGCCAATAAGATATCAAGGGCAAGTCGATTTTGCAAAACCATAGATCTGACAGCAACTAATTCTGTATTGATCAGTAGAAATCCTCCAGCAGTGTCAGTAGATAACCGATCAACTACTGTTGACAATTGACAAGTTTTCCGAGAATTTAGCAGAACTCCCACTGAAGGTATCAATGCACTGAATATATCGCCTACTATTTCTGAAAAACTAGCTCTTTTATATCTTGTTAGTCCACTATTGTCGTTATTGCTTCCAGTGATTCTTTTAACATGATAGGCTTTAGGGAATACTATTCCGAAATAAGAACTCCCATACCAGTGATCAGGTAGCCTAAAATAGGCTTTGTTTCCACAAATATAATAAATTCCAGGAAATACTGGATCAGTTCCTCCCTAGAGTCCCCAACCCCCAATCACTAAGAAGTTATGCTCACATTCACTGGAGCCAATAAATATGTTGTTATATTCTGTTTTAAGTTTATGGAGACAGATTTTCCCTTTCTTTTCAAAGTCCAGAGTCATGGCAGCATGAGTCTTGCCAGTTACTAAAAGGTCTTCCCTTTTAGCCCATTTAGGTATCTGAGGTTTCGGTTCAGAGGCTCTTATTTGGAAATCCTGTCTCCTATTTTCTACTTAATTAAAAAATATTTTTTCTTCTTCGTGTAATTTACAAGTTAATTTGCGTTTATGTGCATCAGCTATATCTATTGTCTTCATTGTTAGGAAATATTCACCCACAAACTGTGAGTCTCTAGTACTAAGGACAGGGTTCATGCTCTTTCGCATGGGAACTTCTGAAAATATTACATCTACATTTGAGTAATATTAATACTGCAGCTTTCCAGTCCTATAGAATAAATTAGCTAATACACTACATGAAATACCATATGTCAAGGGTAAATGATGATAAGTTACCCCTTAGCAATTTCATGCAAACGTAACAATCACTAACTTCCATAGTTTCTACATAATGTACTAGTAGATTTGCAAATACATTTAAATCAGTTTCATTCTTATCTACAGTGTGATGTAAATCTAGCTCATCTGGTGTTTCAAAGTCTACTCTATCTCCTTTAAGGTTTGCAACTTCTGCGTGTGTGATAGTACTATTTTGTTTGTCAGTAACCATCAGATAGGGAATAGCTATTGCTAATATCACCCATATTATGAGGACTAATATTAGACTACATATACAGATCCTACATTACTTCTTTATACAGCTTTGTTTTGGTTTTCCAGCAACATTATTAACAGACATCTTGGGCAAGAAGATTATATCTTCTTAACTTCAGAACCTTGTATGAGATAACACCTTAGGTGCCTTCTCTCTTTCAGGTCAGTATCACTTCTTCTTTGATTGGCTTAATATTCAGTTCTTCATCACTTTCTTCAAATAAGTCGTGATTTTCAAAGTCTTCAAGAGTAACATATGTCCATTCAGGACCCTTGAACTTGTTATTCAATGTCTTCAATCTTTGACTCCTTCGCTTTGGTACTTTGGAAGGTCCAGATTGACTAGTTACTTCATTTACTTGAGCAGGTTTTTCATTGATTGTCTTAAGTCGAAATTTTTGGCCAATTATCATCTTTTCGACTTTTCTTAAACTTCACTGCACTGCCAGGTTCTTCAAGACTCCTTTTATTTTCTTTAGATTTTGGCACAACTTGATCAGCTTAGTCTTCAGATTTCCTCACTATCTGACCTTGTCCAGGGCTTATTATTTCAGCCTGTTCTGCCTGAATGGGTTCATCTACCTTAATCTGACCCTGTTCAGGATTAGTGATGTCTGGTTTTTCTTCTGTATCCTGAACCTACGTTTCTATGCCTATCTCGTCCTGTTCAGGTCTTTTTACCTCTTTACCTTCTTCTGCCTGAATGTTTTCTCTAAATCCTAACTGTCCGTCCTCAGACTCTGGAACAGCGCTTTGAGTTTCTTCTGTCTGAGTATATTGTTCTCTCCTTATCTGTTCCTGCTCAGGTTCCTGAACAGTTGTTTCCCTACTTTCCTGAGCGACTTCTTCTACACCTGACTGATCCTCACTCTCCTCCTGTCTATCTAACTGTGTTTGACTTCTAGTTCTTATAAGTACTTCAGATATGTCCACCATTGGGATCCAGTCATCCTGATAAGTGCTCGGCTGATCTTGGGCAGCTACTTCAGGATCTTCTATAGGATGTTACAAATCGAATTGGCCACACACTGCTCGTCACACCAGCAAGTAGCCCCAAGGAACTCTGGTAGATGTAGTGGCGACGGCGAGTACACCTATGCCACAGTGTTAGAAAAGAAGTATGTGTCGCATTAGCCATCCCTGGACACGTGTTTCGAGGTAGTTGCCTCTCGTCAGCAGGGAGCAGGTCAGTGTAAAGGGGTGCCGCGTGGACTGCCAAAGTGTAATTAAAACAGGTAGAGTACCTCTCATGGCGCGCAGGTGCAGGTTTGATTAATTTATTACGGCTCCCTTGAGCCAACAGGCTGACGAGCCTTGGACCTGCACCTGCGCGCCATGAGAGGTACTCTACCTGTTTTAATTACATTTTGGCAGTCCACGCGGCACCCCTTTACACTGACCTGCTCCCTGCTGACGAGAGGCAACTACCTCGAAACACGTGTCCAGGGATGGCAAATGCGACACATACTTTTCTACATACACCGTGGCATAGGCGTACTCGCTGTCGCCACTACATTGACCACAGTTCCTTGGGGCAACTTGCTGGTGTGATGAGCAGAGTGCGACCAACCTTTGATTCATTTATTACGGCTCCCTTGAGCCAACGGGCTGACGAGCCTTGGACCTGCACCTGCGCGCCATGAGAGGTACTCTACCTGTTTTAATTACATTTTGGCAGTCCACGCGGCACCCCTTTACACTGACCTGCTCCCTGCTGACGAGAGGCAACTACCTCGAAACACGTGTCCAGGGATGGCTAATGCGACACATACTTTTCTACATACACCGTGGCATAGGCGTACTCGCCGTCGCCACTACATTGACCACAGTTCCTTGGGGCAACTTGCTGGTGTGACGAGCAGAGTGCGACCAACCTTTGATTCATTTATTACGGCTCCCTTGAGCCAATGGGCTGACGAGCCTTGGACCTGCACCTGCGCGCCATGAGAGGTACTCTACCTGTTTTAATTACATTTTGGCAGTCCACGCGGCACCCCTTTACACTGACCTGCTCCCTGCTGACGAGAGGCAACTACCTCGAAACACGTGTCCAGGGATGGCTAATGCGACACATACTTTTCTTCATACACCGTGGCATAGGCGTACTCGCCGTCGCCACTACATTGACCACAGTTCCTTGGGGCAACTTTCTGGTGTGACGAGCAGAGTGCGACCAACCTTTGATTCTTCTATAGGATGTTTTTCAGCTGCACAACCTTCAGCACTACCAATTTCGGGTTTCAATTGGAACTCTTCTTCTTCAGGAGCTGGCACCCTTTTGGTATGGCTTGCATGGATCCAATTGGGCAATCCTGCGCACTTTACAGCTGTTGAGGTAGTTAGAATAACTTGATGCGGTTTATCCCACCTTGGTGCTAGGCACGATTCTCGAGTGTGATTCTTCACAACTACCTAATCACCGGGATTCAGATCGTGTGAGTGGCTCAGCTGTCTGTTAAAAACGTCTTCCCCAGCCTGATGAGAGATAGAACACACTCTGTGAGCCAACTCTTTGCAATACTCCAAAACCAAGTCATCATTTTTATTCAACAGCTTGTGTCCTGGTACACATGCTTGTCTCATTGCTCTTTTCATGGGGACTCAATCCAGTATTTCTGTCTGGAATACTTCTGAGTCCCATCAAAGCAAGAGGCAAAGCATCAGGCAATTCCAGTGGATTAGATGTACACACCTTTCCGAGTCTTGACTTGATTGTGCCATTCAATTTTCCTACCACTCCAGAAGCCTCTGGACGGTAAGCGCAGTGCAATTTCTGTTCGACTTTGAATGCTTCACAGATTAGTCGAATTATTTCATTATTAAAATGAGACCCTCTATCTGATTCAATCGTTACTGGAAAATCAAATCTAGGAATGAGTTCTCTTAATAAAAGTTTGGCCACTGTCAAGCTGTCATTTCTTCGGGTTGGGTATGCTTCCACCCACTTTGAAAATAAACAAACTATGACAAGTGCATATTTCAACCCTCGACAAGCAGGTAGTTGAATGAAATCTAACTGGAGTCTCACAAAAGGTCCTTCTGTCTTCCCAATTTTTCCCATGCAGACCACAGTTTTCCTACCAGGGTTCCTTTGTTGACATATTAAACATCTCTGGCAAAGGCTCTCTGCTACACTCCTGAACTTCGCGCTAAACCAAACTTGTCTAAAGAGTCGATTCATTGCATCCCTGCCCACATGTGTGTCTCCATGGTACATTCTAGTCATTGCCGCAAGCATGCTGTCTGGCATGACTGGTCTGCCATCATAACAAACCCATACACCATCTTCTGCCCTTCATTGACATCCTATTTTCACCCACTCTTCCTTTTCTCTCATGTCGACTGCATCCTGCAGACCTTTCACCTCCTCCCAGGTCCCCACTCCTGCAAGTAGTATAAGTTGGCAGCTGATTCCACAAGGTTCGATTTTCTGGTTTAAGGCAATCTTATGCCTTGCAATATGTTGGGCAACCTGGTCAGCATATCAGTTACCTGCTGTCAAATAGTCATTTCCTGATTGGTGAGCAGCACACTTAACCACGGCTACCTCTTTTGGTAATTGAATTGCCTCCAGTAATTCTTTCACAAAAATTCAATTTTTAATAAGAGTCCCTGAAGAAGTCAGGAACCACCTCTGCATCCACAGTTGGCCAAAATCATGCACAACCCCATAACCATATTGACTGTCAATAAATATGGTTACTCTCCAAATCTTCCCAATTTTGCATGCTTTAATTAAAGCTATTAATTCAGCGACTTGTGTAGATCTGACCTCTGGTAAATAGGATGCTTCGACTATTCCAGTTAATGTACATACAGCATAAGCAGCATTTAATCCTCCCTCCTCATGTCTCATGCATGAGCCATCTACAAACAGCTCATGTTCTGCATTTTTCAAAGGTTCTTCTTGTATGTCAGGACGAGGTTTGGTGCTAAGTTCAGTCACGTCAAAACATTCATGCTCAACTTCATCTCTCACTTCTTCTGCATATGGATCAGGTAATTAGGTAGCTGGATTAAGAATAGTGCCCCTCATTGTCACATTTTCAGCTCCAAGTATTATTCTTTCATATTTTGCGAACCTACTGGGAGTTAGGTACTGTGTTTGGGTCCTGGTCAGTAAAATCACCACTGCATGAGGAACGTACACCTTGACAGGGTGTCCTATCACAATTGACTCACTCTGTTCTATGCTTACGCAAGTTGCAGGCCACAGGATCCAAGGTAGCAGAAAAATATGCCACTGGCCTTCTCATTAATCCGTGTCTCTGTGTTAAGACTGATAGCGCACAATTACCCCGCTCATAGAAGAATAATGCAAATTCTTTTGAATAGTCGGGCTTGCCCAAACCAGGTGCTTCGCACAAACATTCGCGCAACTTCCTAACAGATTCTATACTTTCTTCATCCTATTCTTTAGGGTCCTTTGCTCTTTTTCTGGTCATTTGTATCAGAGGTTTGGCTAGTAAAGCAAACCCTACAATCCACTGTCTACAGTATCCTACAACTCCGAGGAACATTCTTATTTCTTTTTGGGTTCGTGGCAACTGCATTTGTCTTATTATTCTGATTCTTTCAGAGGTCACCCTTCTAACTCCTCTTTCTATTTGATGTCCCAGGTATTAAACTGAATTTTGAACGAAAATAAGAACTTGCTTTCTGGATGCAATGGAATGGAAAAGAATGCATGACATAAATCGATCACTGTAAACCATCCTGCTTTCCATGGTATCTGATAAAGAATCACAGCTGGATTAGGCACTGCTGGGCAGCATGGTACAACAATCTTGTTAATTTTCCTGAGATCTTGAACCACCCTATATTTCCCTTTAGGTTTCTTAATGCCAATTATGGGTGAGTTACAAGGGCTACTCATTATTTCTTCCAGGATACCTTGTTCGACCAATCGCTCTATCTCTGTTGCGACACCTGCCTTTACTTCTGGACTCATCTTGTATTGTCGGGTGTTCGGGTAAACAGCACCTTCTTTCACAGTCACTTTTACAGGATCTACATTTGCCATTAATCCTATTTCTTTTCCAGTAAAATCCCATATGTCTGCATTTACAGTTAGCTTGACTTCTGCGGTAATTCATTTTGCGTCACCATTGAATATAATTCATTTACTTCTGTTCCCTGTTTGGCTAACATGAACTTGTAAACTCCATCTTCATCTAGGGTTTGTATTGCAACACCATCCGCTGTGCAAAATATAGTGCAATTCATTTTGCACAACAGGTCTCTAAAGCAAGTTTACAGAGCTTGACCACAAACTTATGCATTTCTTTAAAATTACCAATTTGCACCTCCATGGGTTCTGTGATTGGAGTGCTAATCCGATTGTTTAAAACACCTACAACTTGTATGTTCTCTCCAGAGAGGGGCAGGTTGGGAATGTCTGCTGTTCTCACAGTAGACCTGGTAGCGCCAGTATCTAACAAGAAGGTAATATCATTTCCTTTTACTTTACCCTCAATGTAAGGCCCTGACTGATCTACCGGTAGGGATGCACCAAGTACGCACTCCCCTTCCTCCCCCCTCGGGCACCGTCATTCCTGATCATAATCAATCAGTGGGTCCTGCAAAAGAAACTGAGATGTTACAACATTTTTCTTACCACTTCCTTCTGGAAATCCGGCGTCCACACTGTACTTGGCTTGACTCACAAAATTTGATTTAGGGGCAGGTGGCAATTGACTCTGAAGATCTATACCCTGTTGCTGATGACTCATTAACACCTCATTCTGCGTCTGTGGATTTAAATTTTGATTCGGGGCATTATTAACTTGTATGGCTTTACACTCGTTCTTCCAATGCCCCAACTTCCTGCACCCATGACAGGGAAATTTTTTCTTTGCCTCTTCTCGATTTAATCTTCCCCACGGCTTCCCCCCATTATTGTCACTCTGACCATGTGCTCTTCCCTGATTTTCTGATTGTTTACTTAATTGGAGCTCTTGCTATTCAGCTAATTTTGCTTGAGCCCACATTACTTTTTCTTCAAAAGCTTTTCGTTTGCTATCAATTTCGTCCCCACAATATTTTGCATATTTTAGAATTTCATCAATGGGCTTTGACTGCCAGCACAGCATGTGCTGCTTAATCATTTGAGATATATCCAATCTCAGCCCAGACACAAATCGATACACAAAATGATTCATATCTTTATTTTCTAAACTTTCAAACCCACTATACTGTTTGAACACCTGTAAAAGATGTTCGTAGGATGCTTGATTCCGGTCCAGGGAAGACATGGCTTGGCAGTTCGGGCTGGACTGTTCCCATGAGGCACAGGGTCAAGACTGATTTGCATATGGCCATGTCTGAACTGGGGTGGCGTAGTGGGCAAAAGAACGATGGATTTAACCCAGATCTCTTGACTGGGGGAGAATGGCTGCATTGTCAGCATTCCGTCCATCATTTGTTTGTTGTAACGTAGTACTCATGTACAGACTCATCCTTTTCTTGAGTTGTTATGTCTATCTTTACCCAATCGGTTTCTTTCGGGGGAATTTTACTCTTTAGATAGGTGATTACCTGATGATACTTTTTCATTACATCCTCTGACAGGGCTCCGGTTTTTGAGTCTCTTGGATATTCCCCACTAGGCCAACCCACAGTAATCTTACATTCTGTCCACAAATCTGCAGGTACTACTATGTCAAACAGACCATCCAGATCCTTCAATAAAACCTTTGAAACTTTCACAAACCTCTCAACTTGTCTGTACCACTCTACTAGTTTTTCTCTCAATTTTGGGAAATCATTCGTAAAAGACAAAATCTCCTGTCTAGTCCATGGCACATGTACGTACCCCCCTCCAGGTACTTCTCTCATCGGATACAACCTCTCAGCTTTTTCTGTTTCTCTCATGACATATTCAGATGTCGTTCGATTTGCCTGTGCTTCTTCCTTTTTCTTTGCCCATCTAACTTTCCATCTTTCAAGATCTCCCCACTTTTGCAACAAAAACAAAAATTCCCTGATCTGCAACTTTCTTCCACACACATTCATGTTTTCCAAAGCCTTATCAGAAAATTCTGCTCTATAGGGTTTCTGCAACACCTTTGATTTCTCTATTTCAATTCCCGTTTGCGATGCCAAATTAGTCAGCTTTTCATGGAATTCCTTTGTATTTCCTGTAATGCTTCTACAAATAAACAGTAATTCTTCTTCACTGTATGTGTTTAACCTGTCTAGACCCACATTTCCAGCAACCATTTCTTCCAATTCCACTCTTAATTTAAAAATGTCTAGTATCTTTGGCTGTGACTTTGGTTTCTCTATTTCTTGAGACCATCTCTCTATATGTTCTGGGGTTACTATTGTGGCACTTCTAGTTCCTGATGATGTCTCTAATCTCACTTCCTTTGAACAACTGAGCACATTTCTTTTTGGGGTTTCCATTATTGGCTCCGGTATGGGCAAATCCATCAATGATATTACTGATTCACATTCACTTGCTTGATCATCTATTATTACCTTCTCTTTTCTAGGTTCTAAGCTTGGAGTAGGCATTACAGGGACTTTAGGACAATTAGATTTTTCTCCATATAACGGAACTACCGGACCTATTGTAACTGGTATGGTCAATGCTTCAGGATGTGCGTTTAGCTGAGCTATTCTCTGAATCAATTTGTCTCTGTTTTTATTTATTGCTTCCCTTTCCTTCTCTTGAAGTACCCTATCTGCGGTGTCATGTACTATTTGTGGAACCAAAGGTGTTCCTATCATCGGGGCACTAGGGGTCATTCTATTGAATCCATCATTATAAGGTGGAGGACTTTTCATCAATAAATCCTCCAAATACCCTTCTTCTGTTTCTCCACTATCTATCATGGTCAAGTGCTTAGTCTTCTCTCTAGATTTACCTCCCATCTGCTCTTCTGATGTTAACCAAGGGAAATTTGGGGTAATATTTGCTTAGAGTCCTGTTGCTTCGTGGTCTGTCACGCTCAAATGCTTCCATTTCCCATTCTTCTAAAGCCTCATATTGAGTCAATCTAGGTCTGGGTTCTAACTCATTCATTCATGTTCTCAAATTGTACAATATTATTCCATTAAAACTTCCGTACTCAGGAAATTCTAATATACCATCATCCTTTGTGTATTCTACCCAATGTTCTAACCATACACTGGTATGATAGCCTCTCTCCACCATCATGTATCAAGGCAAAACCTGCCTTCTAATCCTCTTAGATCTATCTTCCGCCTTCGATACGGTCAATCATGAAAAATTACTCGAACGCCTTAAACTCAGGATGGGCTTGGACGGCGTTGTCCTAAAATGGTTCAGGTCCTTCTCCATAACCGATCTCAGAGATTCCTCATTAACGGCAACCTATCAGCTCCCACCCCGGTCATGGTTGGAGTCCCCCAAGGTTCCACCCTGTCACCCACCCTCTTCAATCTTTACTTGGAGTCACTGAAGTTCTTCGTTCCGCCAATATCTCCTACCATATGTACGCGGACGACACCCAAATATACATCAATATTACATCACTCGAGGAGATCCTCGCCCTGAACGAGACCCTGAAACTAACTGTCCAGTGGCTAGCCGCTCACCAACTAAAACTCACCGCAAAGAAAACTGAATTTCTCCTGATCTCCCCCTCTAAAGTCAACCCGGAGATACCGATGTGGATCAAGGCCATCACAGCCTTAAATTGCCCGCCTACCATTGTGGACTCTACCAAATCACTAGGCATATTCCTCGACTGAAACCTGAACATGCGAGACCACATTAACTCAATGGCCAAATCAGCCAGATTCCACCTGAGCTACCTTTGGAAACAAAAACCCTTCATCGATGCTCCTGACTTAAAAATGGCAGTCCAAGCACTAGTCATCTCTAGACTGGAATATGGATGCTCCACCCTCACGGGATTACCCAAGATCTCCTTGGCACCTCTAAAAGCCTGTCTCAACGCGGAGGCCAGACTACTCACCGGCACTAGGAAATTCGACCACATCTCTCCACACATGAAAGCACTAAACTGGCTCCCTCTAGAGGCCAGAATACAGCTGAAACTGGCATGCATTACACACATGGCCCTACATGCAAACTCCCCTGCATACCTGGCACAGAAACTTGTGTTATCTGGAGGAAGCAGGAACTCCCGGTCCGCTAGAAATCTCCTGCTCCGACCTGCCCATTTTCAGAAAAAAAGAACCTACAATAGGGCATTCTCCGGGGCAGCACCAAGAATCTGGAACTCTTTCTCACCCGACATCAGAAGAATCCCTTCTCTAGCACGCTTCAAGAAGGAGGCCAAAACCTTTCTCATGGGTAAATTCCTGGTCTAAGGCCTTCTCTCAGCCACCACAATGTGCCTGTTGAATCTAAGACTATTGCTTCTTCCACAGATCACCAATCTCACACCGCCGAGAATATGTGGGGCTACTGTTTTAACCGACTCTAACCATAACTGTAACCTCACATTTGTGTCCCCTTTTTGCCCCTATGCTCCCAGCAACCCTACCCCGCCCCAATCCTCTATATATTTCTGCACTTGAGACTTTCCTGGGTTTTTTTTTCTGTTGTTTTCCTCTGTTAACCATGTAAAGCGCTCTGATACCCTCACGGGTCAAGTTCGCACTCTATAAAACATTCAAATAAAATAAATAAATAAAATAAATGTATGATGCAGGCGTATTTGGAGGAGGAAGGAGAATCCCCTCTCTACTCTTAATGGGTTTGTCCTTTTTGAAATACTTCTTAACCCTTTGCATGAAAGTCATTTTTCTCTTTTCTCCATCCATTGCGTGCTTGTGCTGGTTAAGGTATTGCTCGTACGCAAACCCTACAAATCTTCTATCTGGTCGAGTCCCTGTTAAGGTTGGATCGTACATCCAAAATCCACTATCTATTATTATTCTCGGGATCTCTATTTTTATGACCAATCAAATGCTTGTTTTAATTCTAATAATTCTCCAATACCAGCGCGTTTTCTAGTCTGTGGACCAATCAACTTTTACTCTGCTTGCTCAGCCAATGCTTGCACGGCTTTTCTGTGACATCAGTATCACTCCTCACAACTGACCCCTACTTTGCAATTTTCACATCAACAATACACCCGCTGTTTCAGCGAATCCCAACGTGGCTTTCAGTGACATAAGTGCAGCACCCTCAACTGACCCCTCCTTCACAATATAATACAAAAACTTATTTTCTCACAAACTTTTCACATAATTTCATAACAACGTTTAAACATTTGCTATTGTGTCTGACCCACTAATTCAAAAAATATTAGTAAGATTTATTTCACTGCGAGTAAAACACTTCTGCTTACTCTTCAGGGAACCTGCTATTCCTTCAGTATTACCCTTTCTAGGTGATATAATACCAACATTTCACCAGCGAACTCCTCGCTATCAGTTATTCTCACTAACATACAAGAAAATTTCCCTAACTTAGGGGCATATCATCAAGGGCCTTATCTCCGCTTTTTTGGCTTTAAAAGCCAGAGAAGCGGAGATAATGTTTTCGCCCTATTAACAAGTGGGTGCTAACATGCATAAACGCATGTTAGCACCCTTTGTCCCTACGCCTCCCTTTGCATCTCTAATGAGATGCAAAGTGGGCGTTCCTTCCCAAAATAACTGGAGAAATGTCGCTAACCGACATTTCTCCAATTATTAATGGGCACGCTAACAAGCATAGCGATAAGAAAAGTAGCGCTAACCGCGGTTATCGCTACTTTCGTTATGCCTGCTTTTACTTTGACTTAGCCATGATATCCAATGGGAGGTGGATATCATGGTTAAGTAAGCCCTACCCTATCAACAACGTAGTGGAAAACGTTGTGCGATTATCGCTGGAATCCCAGCGATAATTGCACATTTGGCAGCTAACTAAGTTATTTTTATCGCTCTGGAGATAAGCGTCACTGATAGTGCGCTATCTCCGCGATGAAAACAAGCGATAGCCAGCGATAATTATCCTAGTGCTAAGTGTGCTTAGCGATAATTATCGCCGGTTGTTGATAATATGTCCCATTGTGCTTCTAGTCCTGTGTAACTTTCAGCACTTTCTTGATCCAGACCAATAACCTCACTGCAGTGTGGCTTCCATTTACCACCCGCTATTCAATATTTCTGGGAATTTCCAGACATCATGAAACAATACATAACGGGTTTTGGTTAAACATAATTCAATAATTCAAAATTTCAAACACAATCCTCACCTAACTAACTATATTAACCATGCCTCTGCTACCAAGTAAAACTGATGCAGCTGAGTTTACCAGCTCTACACATTCATACACACAACACTCATTTGGGCCCATATACATTCATACACACACTGAGCTGGCAAATATCCCCTGGTCATCAATTTTATTTACCCTAGGAAACCTTTACACCAGTATTCTTACTATTCTTGTCTCCTGAGTAAATGGACATTCAATAAGATCTAGTAGTAGATTAGAATAGGGACGAAAGACAATAATGCATTTATCTTAATTTTTAAAGAACCACAGACTCAGAGGGAGTTTTAAAAGTTTATCTGAATTAATAATTTTGTGAGTCAAATCAAAATACACTTGAATATACTCCATCGGGAAAATAATACAGTTAGCTTATAATCAGTTTGCATTAATAAATTCTTGCAATGACAGCACCTGAGGAGAGAACGGACAGAGAGCAAGTACGGAGCATTTACCCTACAGATATATTTACCTAGAATGTTGTGAGGACCCCGACATCAAAGAGTCAAAGACTCAGGACCAGTTCAGGACTGGGAAAGGTGACCTCTTCTAATGCAACGCTGGCGTTACACCCCTCTCTGGTGCTACTCTCTCCGGCTCGGGCACGTCCGGACCCCTTCCTAGATGTGCCTGCTCGGTTGTTCCGCAAATTTTCTCTAGTGTTGGATTCTTCAGTCAGATTGCAGGAAAATCGGGCAGCATCTCAGCATAGAATCAGCATCTCCGCATCAAGTGTGTCTAACTAGCTAGAACTTACCCCTGTTATACCAATTCAAATGTATGATCCACCCCCAAATGTTTCAATTCAATGTTCACCCGCAATTTTGATTGGGTATATTATTCCAATGCTAAGAGCCTATTGGGGAAATAGGAACTACACTACAGTGGGTGGTCTATGGAAACAGAAGCCTGTGGGGAACTGCACATTTCTGACATTAGAGGTTGGAGACCATGCCAAGTGCACATCTTTGAAGGCAATATTTCTTGCCAAATTTGGGCTCAACCCTGAGAAGTATCACCAAAGACTCAGGGACAACCAACACCTCCCCAAGCAATCCTGGATGGATTTTGTGGACTACTCTTGTACGGTACTGAATGGATGGGTGTGGGGCAGCAATGTTAATGATTATGTTGGGTTGTATAATTTAATCATGAGAGAGCACATGCTCAGTATCTGTTTTACAGAGTTGCCCAGCACCTAATTGACAGTAAGCTGACTGACAGCAGGAAACTTGCTGATAAGGTAGACTCTGGGCTAGTACCAGAGGGTCCAAGAATGTATCTTGGGAGTAAACCCACAAAGATGGTCAGGATTCTAATCAGAAGAAAGAGAGGGAAAAAAAACCTAAAAATAAGGAGTTCTCTAAAAGCCACCAAAATAAGTCTCAAGGGAGCAGAAGTAACCAGTCCCCGTCTGATACTAAGAAGAAGAGGTTTCTTTGACAAGCAGACATACCATCTAGCAAGTGGGAAGGATCTCTTACAGAGAAACACTTCAGCTCAGGTATTGATTTTGACGCATCATCACACAAATATTTCATATACGTAGCTGAATCACTGCAAACACAGACAATATCACTCTAATCTTTGTTGAACTTGGTAAGAACTTTTTGCCTCAGCATTCCAAGTGAAACTGTATTCCATGTTTTCCAAAGGTCTGGTGTCATGTTTTCAACACTATCCCAGATGCTTGGTGACAGCACTCTTTTCACATGTACCTGTCATGACACCTTGCATTGAATATTTAAAGCCTGGAGTGTTTGGCAATTTACATACTATAAATACTGACTCGCTAGAAAAGGGGACTGATGTATCAAAGGGTTTTACCTCACCCTGGGCGGAGTATGCATAGTGGTGTGCTACATAGTTCTATGGAGTAAAAAAAAACCTCTGTGGAATTACGTGGAGCTCTGCTCCACCACGGGACCACACAAAGCAGTATAAAACAAAGTAAAACACACCACTTACCTTGTCTTCTGCCTGCCCTGCTCCTCGCCGCGGTGTCTCCCTTCTTCCTGCAAACCTCCTCCTCGCGTCCCTGTAGGTATTACGTCTTCTGTGAACTGCGTGCACTGCGCGCGTGCAGTTCAAGCATGATGTAATACCTACAGTGATGCGAGGAGGAGGATGCCAGAAGAAGGGAGACACCACGGGGAGGAGGAGGGAAGGCAGAAGACAAGGTAAGTGGTATTTAAAAAACAAAAACAAAAAATGGGGCTGACCTCGTACTCCGCTCCACCATGGAGGCGGAGTTTTGCCTAACTTTGCATTCCCAGCGGAGCGCGGACATGGTAAATTTCCGCAAATTCTGCTGGCGGAGCGGAGTACGACTCCCGGGGTTATTTTTACCCATTCTCTGTCTGTGGGAAAAATGTGATGGTGTATATTCGGAAATATTCCTATGAAACCAGTCATCTCACCAATCAGTGAAAGAATCAAACGTAGCCAAAATATCAAATATGATTTTGATATTTCCTGATTCTCTACAGTTTTTAAAATAATTAAATAAGACCTAAAACATGCTTCTAAACTCTGCATCTTTAGATCGAAAAACTCAGTGAGATTCCGTGAAATTCCGCAAGCAGGTGGAATACTATTTTTCCTACCACATTCATACTTTCTGTCAATGATGATGAATATGTCATTCCATTAATTGAAATAGTGACAGAGTCCCAGCAAAGGAAAATTTAATATCATAAAAATATCCTGAGTTTTGGCATTTCAGTGGTTTCAGAAAAGCATTCCTGCCTGTCTGATTAAAATTTCAATTGGCCTTGCTGTCCATATTAAAAGACAGTTTATTGAGTCTGCAAATGTCTCGGCAGAGGAATGTTTGAGAAGTGCAACCTCAGCCGTTCTGCCGTGATGGAGTCAATGGGGTTAATGGCAGCACATAACGTAAGATATAAGCACTCTACAGAAGAACAAAATTAATTTGCACAGTGTGGCAATCACTGCTTTTTAGAGGACTCTATCCACGCTGGGCTGAACATGAGCAAACGTGGATAGGAGGAGCTCTGGTGGTGCAATTGTGATGTATTCATAAATCAGTGCTTTCTGGACCTGTCATTGGTGCTATAATGAGGGTCAATAAGTACCTCTGTCTTAGAGTGAGCCAGTCTTCCACCTCTGTCTGAGGGAGTCAGCAACATAAATCACTCTTTAGGGAACAGGTTTCCCCCTGCAATGCCTGGTAAGGATTTAAAATGTTTTGTGTAACAGGAAACTCTTCACCAACTCTGAAAATCTCAAATTTAAGGGCTTGTACTCTGTGGATAACTTGATGAGAGAACAGTTACCTCTCTTTCCTTTTAAGGACAGCCTTTCCTTAATTTTCAAAATGAAGCTGACAGGGCAAATAGGGTGGGATGGGGGTAATTAGATGAATAAATAAATGTTGACCATTGAACCTGCTGACAATGGGGAGAGTCGATTATTTTCAGTTACTGGTGCAGCTCTTTTCCAGTGTGCATACAAATCTGGCACAAGAATATATTTCATGTCTAATATTTGACTGTGCTCTAAAGTTTGCCGCATTTCAAGACTGGGCTTCACAGTCATTCTTTGCTTCTCATCAGAGGTAGTAAGTGCTATAAAAATGCCATTCAATACTTTTTTAGGTATCACTACTATCCAGAAGCAGTAACAGCAAATGTTTACATAACACAATTGCACTTATGTTATCATCCCCAGAAGTGTGAAAGGCTGAGTCAGCCCTTCCACGGTTCAATCCTGTGAATTACAGGTTACACACCAATATTTACAGCTGGTACATTACAGCTGGGTGCCACATGGCTCCCTGCTGTATCACCCCTCATCAGCCAGGCTAGCTTGGATCCAGTGGCAGAGTGAGCAAAGGACCTAAACTGGGACGGTATAGTGAGCAAAAGAACAATGGATTCAACCCAGATCTCTGAGTGGTTGAAATGTGTCGGCACTCTGTCCATCATCTTGTTGTGTTTGCTATGTTCTCCCTAAGTGGCCAAGGGTATGCCCAGATATGAGTCCCTTGCTCGCTGTGTCACTGGATTCAAGGCAGCTTGCCTGCTGATGAGGGATGATACCATGAAACCGGTCTCTGGAGGATTGTTTCTGGTCCAGGGAGGACCTGGCCTGACAGTTTGGGCTGGCCTGTACCCATGAGGAGCAGGGTCAAGACTGATTTGCATAAAACTGGGTCAAATCTGGGGTGGCATAGTGAGCAAAAGAGCGATGGATTTAATCTAGATATCTTGACTTGGGGTGAGTGGTTGAAATGTTTCAGCACACCGTCCATCACCTTGTTGTGATTGCTATGTTCGCCCTAAGTGGCCAAGGATATGACCAGATGTGGGTCCCTTGCTCGCTGCGCCACTGGTTTCAAGCTAGCCTGGCTGACGAGGGGTGATACCCTGAAACCAGTCCCAGAAAATTTGTTAGTGGTTCAGGGAGGCTTGGCCTTGACTGTGTGCCTGTCCGGTGTGACCAGATATTCCACTTTAGTGCTTTACGCCTCTTAGCGCTATTCTTGCTTAAAACCTTTAAAAATCAACATCTCAATTTCTACTTAATAGGTTTTTGTCATTTTAGTCATGTTTTATTTATTTAACTAAGCCCTATTTTTCTAACAGGGTGTGAAATCTTTTTACATGGTGTTTTTACTGTTTACTGTTTGAAGGGATGCATAAATACTTTACACATTGCCTCTAATTTAATTGTGTGCCAAACTACCAGATGATGGGCACAGGTTAATTTTGGGTTTGCCTGCTTTTACCCTGACTAACAACCCAATTTCTAAGAGTTTGAGGTACTTATCTTCCTGTTCGGGACTGCCAGGAAAAGCCTGGCAGTTGTAAACAGAAACAAATACTTACCGCAATACCTGAGAGAGTACTCCATGGGTATCAAGGTCATTAACTAATATTAATTAGAATTCGACTGAAGAGTTGCTCAATCAGAAACATGACAGATATTCCATCTACCTTATTACAAGTGCCATTTGATATAATGCAATTGTACTTTTGTAGGAGGGACATCCGTCACGTTTGTTACGGAGTAACCCGCCTGCCGAAGTCGAAATCAGGCCCTTCGTTTTTTGTTATGCAGAACCAAAATCCGGTTTTGTGAGGTTTTTCTGTAAAAAGAAAAACACTTACTGAGCAGTCAGCTGAAAATTAGTAGCCACTCAGCAAGCTTTCCCCTCAGAGCGTCACGCTGTGTACCACAGCTCTGATTGAGGAGCAATGTATGTTGAAATGTTTTTCTTTAAGTGTTCCACAGAATGTTTATAACTTTACGTAAACGAGTGAAGACCAGTGGATCCATCAACATGTCATTTTGTTCTATGCAAAGCAAATAAAATATTATAATTGTTTTGCTCTCAAAAGAAGGTTGTCAACCCTGAGTTGGAAAGTGTGAGTGATGTGCTTAACGTTTCATGGAGTGCAGCACAAATTCTTTGCCCACAGTGAATAATCATAAAGGATACTGGATCCTCTTATAACTATTTACAAATACTGCTTTTCATCACCAAACTCTTTCCAAGGTGGGCAATGTTCAACATGGTTAGTGTCAGGATTTAAGATATGAGGATTTAGTGCTAAAGAGCAGTGATGAGGTAGGAAGGGCCATGGTGGGCATTATTACTGTGCAGTGAAGGAGTCTGAAGAGATCATATTCACTGTCACTGTGCAGTGAATAGATTTGTGTGCTGTTAGAACAATTAGCCTATTGGAAAGGAAAGGAGGAATTTGACAAATATTGCTAATTTTCTTCAAGATGTTAGGGCACTTTTATTGCAGCATAAGGAGCATTTCTAAAATATGGTTACTGTCAGTGTGCAATGTCAAGGCATGAAGGATAAGTGACAACCTCAGGTGTGCAGTCAATCAGTAGGTAGTTTCGCAGTGCATAGTGTGAGTTGGTAGTGTCAGTGTGCAGAGTCAGTGGATGCAATATCAGGATCTGCAGTGTTAGTGCATTGTGTCAGAATCTGGAGGGTCAGTGTGCAGTGTCAGGAGCTGCAGTGCACATGGGATTTGTTGTCGTGGTACGTGTTAGGGTAGGCATTGTAACAGAGTGATTGTCACGGTGAGCAGTGTTAAGTCCCACACTGTAAAGCTTCGCAACATCATGGTCTGCAATGTTAAAGGAAGTCTTGTCATGTTGGGATGTGTTGGAGCGTGGTGTTCCTGTTAATGATCAGGAAGTGCAGCATCAGTGTTTGAAGTGTCACAGTTTGCTAAGCAACGCTAAGGTGGGCAGTTTCAGTGTACAGCGTTGTGATCTGAAATATCAGTCATCAAGAATATAGTCTAAAAGTAATGTGTCAATCTGTCCATTGCTGGGCCATGAATCATCTGGGTGTGCATAGTCAGGGCATGGAGTGAAAGTGAGGTTGATTTCAGTATAGGTAATGTCAGTATAGAGTGTGAGGGCCTTGCTTAAGTATCTGTGTACAGTGTCATTATCTGTAGTGGCAAAGTGCTGTAGTCTTATTGTAAATAGTCTGCATGCACTGTGCTTAAGGCCCTCATTAGAAGCAGCCTGGTCAATTGTGATACGTGTGGTAACTGCTGGTACTGCAGAAATTGCAATAATGAGTTTAGTGATAAATATCAGCAGATCAAACCTGCTGATATTTATAATGGGGAAAAATGTCCAGTGGTAGTCCCCAAAAACTCATAATTGGGTGTAATTTATTGCACCCAATACATTTTGACTCCGCAGATTTTATCAGGTATAAATATTGCACCAATTACTGGGCCACTCATAGAGAGGGCCATAGTCTGTAATATCAGTGTCTGCACTCTAAGCGACTATAGCGACAGAGTGGGCAATGTCAGTTTAAACAGTACCAATCATCAGTGTCAGTGTGTGCAGGTTCAGTCTATGCTGTATCAGGGTGCCCAGTGTAATGGTAAACCATCAGTGTCTGCAGTGTGAATGGGGAGCACCATGGGCCAGAGTCTGGATTTGCAAAGTCTGTGTATATTGTTTGTTTGGGCAGTAGAAATCTTTAGTGTCAGCGTGCAGTGTCAGAGTCTGTAATCTCATAGTGCGCTATGTCTCCTGGGCTCCATTAAAACATATAAGTTCCTGCACATTCCTTGGTCTGTTTCTTTGTATTGGTGCCGGTGGCCAGTAATCTCTCTGCCCCGCTGTTTATAGAGGGCTGTCCATCTGCCCCACACCTTTTTTGAATTTTTGTGGCCATCTACTCCACTCCTATACCAGTGTCTCTACTTCTGTGCACATGTCTGTGCAAGCTAACAATTTCTATTTGGTTGAGGCTTGCTGGTTGCCCCGCATCCTTGCAATATCTCTCTTACCTATTCTGAACCCCAATGCATAAGAAAGTAGATTGCCCCTGGGTTAATCAACATCATTTGGGATGTTGATGTCCAGGACTACAGCTAATTCCGCAATTATTTTTTTCTAGTATGTACGTAATTTAGGGTATCCCCAGACTGTGTGGAGAAACCAACCTTCCTCTATGTTGCATTTGCTCCATGTGGGAGTCTGTGATCTTCGCGTTTTATAGAGTTGCCGTCTATTGTAGTAATTTCTGTGTAGAACTGTAGGTTGACTCAGTCTCTATTTTATAACCGCCTCTCTCATATGTATTAGAGTAGTTTTTCAATACATTCCAAGTCACCTTTAGTTTCAGTAAGTGTTCCAGTTTGTTTGGTAAATGATTAAAACTGATTTGTTTTTATCTCTCAAAGAAACAGTCTATTCTCCAGTGGGCTGCTATTAAGTGGTTCTATCAAACCCACTGATTCTGCCTCATAGGCCTGTCTGAGTTGGATATATTCATGATTCTGAGCATATGTTAATTCCCATTCCTCTTACAATTTGTCGAATGTTTTCAGTCCTTCCCCATCCTTCACATCTCCCACTTTAGATATTCCTATAAGGTCCCACTGCTGAAAGCCTGCCAGCGTCTTCGTTTTTTTTTTCAATGTGTGGCCCTTCCATATTGCAATCAGTGACAGACTAAAACACTACCAAAAGATCAGACTTGATTTTAGTTGTGCCCGGTCCTCTACAGTATAT
This sequence comes from Triturus cristatus, assembly GCF_964204655.1. NCBI lineage: Eukaryota > Metazoa > Chordata > Amphibia > Caudata > Salamandridae > Triturus > Triturus cristatus. The sequence goes on along the minus strand of NC_140582.1, from coordinate 439,763,583 downwards.
ATGATGATGAGAGGAGACCTGGAAATATGCTCCTAAACCCTGCAACTTGAATCCAGAAAAACAAAATCAGAAGAAATAAGAGAAAAATGAAACAACATTTTAGATATTGTCTAAGCAACAAAATGCAAGCAAACTATTCTTAGATTAGTCTTTCTTGCTCTTGTCTTATATAACAATGTTACACTGTGCAGCCCCTTCAGGAAGAAATAAAAAATGACATATTCTCTCTCACTTTATTTTCTTTAAATGGCATTTTAGTTTGTGGATGTGGTTTTTATCAGTGTTTATATGCTTACACTGATACAGGCAGTTTCACTTGCAGGTAGGTTGTATCAGTTATTAAAGGTTTAAACCGACAACTTCAAATCTAGATATGTGTGTATAATATGCAGTGACTAAGTGTGCAGTGTATCGGTCTGTGATGTCAGGGTAGACAATTACAGAGGGAAGTGTTAGTGTGCGCAGGGACAGTAAACCATTTCAAAGTGCAATCTCTGGAGGAAAATGTTTAGGTTCTCATTGTTAAGGAATACAGAGTTGGTAAGTAGTGTGAGGGTGTACGATGTCAGTGATTTCAGTGTGAGTGCTGGGAGTTTCATAGTGGGTTTTGTCAAGACTTGAAGAGTTAGACTATGCAATGTCAGAGACTGCAGTGTCATTGTGGTAAATATCAGTGGGTAGTATCAGTGGGCAATATTAGGGTCAGTAATGTTAGTGAGTAGTATTAGAGACTTTAGTGGCAGTTGTCAGAGGATTCAGTGTGAGTGGTTGCATTGTAAGCATCTGCTGTTTTTGAGCATACAATGAGGACATGTACAGTGTCAGCATTTTGTGTATGTGCTTATTCTAATAATGTGAATTGTTTGTCACAGTCAGCAATGCCATTATGCTGTCTCAGCAATATTAGTGCCCATTGTCAGGGTCTCAAGTGTTAGTGTGTAGAATGCAGCACATTATTGAAAGAAGAAAAAACAAAGAGAAATAACGTTATTTTTCCTTTTCCGCTTCCCCTGGTGAGGCCTAAGGTTTTGGTGCATCCCCAGGTTTACATGGTTTTGTAAATCTGGGGAAGCATCAAAATCTATGGGTGTCGTGTAGGAACACCCACCACAACGCCCATGGAACACCGCCCTAGCGCAGAGCAAGGCAACCCACAGATATGTGCTTCCTTGCGTTACTCCATATCTATGAGGCCATTCAAAGCCATGCGAAGTGGCTTTGCGTGACCTCATGAATATGATTTTATAGCTTGCACTGCTGGAGTATTACAAAATGTGACACTGCAGTGGCACAAGGCGATCATTAATATTCCCTAAAGTGACCAAAAGCACAGCTTACTCTTCCCAAAAAATGTTGTGGTGCATCCTCTCTACCTCAAATCCACTACATTGGGATGTCACTACATCAGAAGGCACTACTTCAAAAGTACCTCTGCTGAAGATGCCTATACACTGAAAAAGATGAATTTATTACCATTTAATATAATTTCGATGATATTTAATTTAAATAAGAGACTGGGATTCATTTAATGTGATTAATAATGTAAATGTAATCAATTAAGCATTAGGGTGGCAGAGGGGGTTAAGTTACATCTCCATTTAGATTAATATCATTAGAATAGAAATATTGTATAACCAGTTAGCATTAACATTGGGTTTTGGGTAAGGTTACATATTTAGTTGAAGAGAAAGGAATATAAATTGGTTATAGATGATGGGCAGCATTGGGGTTATGTTAAGATAGGTAATTAGATTTCCTTGAAATTAAATTCATTTAATGCTAGGGTAACATTATGTTGGTTAAATAGTATAATTAAATATAATATAATTTAATAATTTTGACATGGGCTGAAGTAGTGGTAAATCACATTTAAAACTTGGATTGGCAGTATAGTTGCAGTCGAGATAGTGGCTGCAAAGTAACCGTGCCTTGGGTTATTTCTCATGTTACTGGTCTCCGAGGTAATAAAAAAGAACCGGTGTCTGTCTTATTTCATCCTACCAGCACTCTGTGACCTTCACTCTTACATGCCAATTCATCAACACTACTCTTATAAGCTTTCTTAAATGTCTTTTGTTCCTCACTACATTTCTTTTTACAAAGAGAGCCAGGACAGAAAAATAATTGTAGGCAATGGATGACCACAGAAGTTATGTTGGTGGAACAGGCTGTCCTTAAGAAGCACTATCTTGAGGGCTGGTTCACCTCAAGAGAAACCTAGAGCCTTATTTAGGGGGCCTTGCAACACTTTTACGCTACCGTTGCCTCGCTTTTTGTGACGCACTGGCGCAGTAAAAAATGCTCCATGTTGCGCCCTATTTAGAAAGTAAAAACAACAATTGATGGACAGAATGCAGAATAATGTCATACATTCACCCCAGTACAGAGATCTGGGCCTAAATCCATCGTTTTTTTGCTCACCATGCCATTCCAGTTTGAACCCAGCCATATGCAAATCAGTCTTGACCCTGTACCTCATGGGAACAGTCCAGCCCGAACTGCCAAGTCAGGTCCTCCCTGGACTGGATACAAGCATCCTAGGACCGGTTTCGGGGTTTCACCCCTCTTCAGCCAGGATAGCTTGATTCCAGTGGCATGGAGAGCACGGGACTCACGTGTGAGCATACCCGTCCCACTCGAGGTGACAAATGCAAAAACAACAATTGATGGACAGAATGCAGAACAATGTCATACATTCACCCCAGTACAGAGATCTGAGCCTAAATCCATCGTTTTTTTTGCTCACCATGCCATTCCAGTTTGAACTCAGCCATATGCAAATCAGTCTTGACCCTGTACCTCATGGGAACAGTCCAGCCCGAACTGCCAAGTCAGGTCCTCCCTGGACTGGAAACAAGCATCCTAGGACCGGTTTCGGGGTTTCACCCCTCTTCAGCCAGGATAGCTTGATTCCAGTGGCATGGAGAGCACGGGACTCACGTCTGAGCATACCTGTCCCACTCGAGGTGACAAATGCAAAAACAACAATTGATGGACAGAATGCAGAACAATGTCATACATTCACCCCAGTACAGAGATCTGGGCCTAAATCCATCATTTTTTTGCTCACCATGCCATTCCAGTTTGAACCCAGCCATATGCAAATCAGTCTTGACCCTGTACCTCATGGGAACAGTCCAGCCCGAACTGCCAAGTCAGGTCCTCCCTGGACTGGAAACGGATTAAACCCAGATCTGTTGACTGTGTGTGAGTGTTTGATTGATTCTCATGCTCCGTCCATCACCAACCCCTTTTTGTACCGCTTTGTTCACCATAAATTGGCAGGGTATGCTCAGACGTGAGTCCCTTGCTCACTTTGTCACTGGATTCAAGCAAGCCTGGCTGAAGACAGCTGAAATGCCAGAAACCGGTCCTAGGAAGCTTGTTTCCGGTCCAGGGAAGGCATGGCTTGGCAGTTCGGGCTGGACTGTTCCCATGAGGCACAGGGTCAGACTGATTTGCATATGGCCATGTCTGAACTGGAGTGGCAGAGTGGGCTAAAGAACGGTGACGGATTAAACCCAGATCTGTTGACTGGGTGTGAGTGTTTGATTGATTCTCATGCTCCGTCCATCACCAACCCCTTTTTGTACCGCTTTGTTCGCCGTAAGTTGGCAGGGTATGCTCAGACGTGAGTCCCTTGCTCACTTTGCCACTGGATTCAAGCAAGCCTGGCTGAAGACGGCTGAAATGCCAGAAACCGGTCCTAGGAAGCTTGTTTCCGGTCCAGGGAAGGCATGGCCTGGCAGTTCGGGCTGGACTGTTCCCATGAGGCACAGGGTCAGACTGATTTGCATATGGCCGTGTCTGAACTGGGGTGGCAGAGTGGGCTAAAGAACGGTGACGGATTAAACCCAGATCTGTTGACTGGGTGTGAGTGTTTGATTGATTCTCATGCTCCGTCCATCACCCACCCCTTTTTGTACCTATTTAGAAAGTGACGCATCTAAGCAGATTTTTCACTTTGTAAAGCCCTGCGCTACATTATACCTGCATCAGGTTTAATGTCTGCAGGGCAGCCACGGCCCGTGCTGGGAAGAGCGGTGTGGCTGAGATTGGGGGACATTCGACACACGACCACAAGGGAAAATTAAATAAATAGTTAATTTTAACACATCAACATCTGTTGAAATCCTCCCCCACCTGGACCCACTGCCCTTACCTGCATGAACCGCGGCTGATGCAGGGTGGGCATTCCCCCATAAAAAGCCTCGTAGAATTGGCAAAGTGAAATCTATCAGATTTCACTGCACCACTTCTAGGATGCCACTGCGTCAAAATCTTACACCTGCATTACAGCAGGCGTAAGACTGATGCATGCACATTTAACATGGGATTTGCTCATGTGTAATGACACATTGTTGGAGTTGTGTCACTTTTGCGACACACTCCAGCAATGCTCCATTACTTCACCGTATCTGTAACTCCTTGCGACATGGAGCATCGTACAATAAATACGGCACATCCATCGTGTCACAAGAAGGGTGCAGTGAAAACTGTTGCATCAATAAATGAGGCCCCTAGATGCCACCTTCCTTACTTGGTGTATACTTGATGCAGTCTTTGGAGAATGCTAAAGATATTGGCATAATCTCTCAAAGATAAGGATTCTAACTACAGTTAAGTAAGGGTATTATCATGGCTGCAGGAAGAGTGCAAAGATTATCAGCACCACACTCAAAACATATTTATGTATTTAGTGCAACTCCCAGCAATATAACTTCCCAGTATCTGCTTAATGAATGCCCCGGGCCTGCCTGGCTGTTGAATGTGAAAATATCCATCGTGGGAACACATTTAGAACACATTTAGTTTTTTACATTCTTTATTTGTGTAATGTGTAATGCTGTTGCATTTTACTTATATGTCACAACCATCCTTCATGCTCACACCACCAACACACTTTGGGGCTTTTTTAGGCTAAATAAATTGTGATTCTTTTCGTGATTCTATCGCTATACTTAATTGAAATTTCCTAAATCCGATTACATTTTCATTTACTGGGTCAATAGCTATCTCTGCAATTTTTGTTGCGAACAATTGCAGTTTTTAAAAACTTTTTTTAAATGGGATTTTTCCTGCTTTACAGTTTGTCATAAATCACTAAGGATCAGCATAGCAGCTCCCCTTCATGAAAAAATATACGAATCCCTGCAGTGAGATCCCATCAGCAGAACGACTCTTTTAGTCAAAAGATTTTAAATGCAATATGTGGGAATGTTGACATGCAAAAGCAAATAACACCACACACATGTAGGCAACTAAGATTTCTCACCACTTTTTTGAAGAATGTCAAAATAACAAATACAAGTCAAGGAACAGGAAACACAAGGATAGATCAGGACCCAGGCTCATACATATTAGCAGCTGTTTCTAGTAATTATTCCCTGCAGAGTAGGCCATGTATTTGTCAGGAATTTGACACGTGCCCTGCTCTTCTGTATGTTGATGCTGATGTTAGTCCTAATCCAAAACACTTGCTTTTTACACTCATATAGGTAAAACTAACATTCCATTTGTTCAGTGTGAATTTTAATGTGTTGTTGCATGCCAGATGAGGGCAAAGAGAGTCAAGTTGGTCTATGCCTTTTCCCATTTGAATGTTTATCAGCAGTAGATGCTCATGCAGGCCTTTGCAATTCAAATACCACCGCTCTCCTAAATGTTCCTAACATCTCTGATCTAAAAGGGAAGAGACTGGATAAAAGAGATCACATTTGCTTCTGACTTCTTAGGCAAAATGGGGCTTATGTACAAGCCCCTTGTGCCGCCAGTACATCACTTTTCCCATTTTAAAAATAACTCACCAGTTCTTATGAATGCTTCGAAGTTACCCTATGGAAGCGTTAAACGTGTTTAAGTTTTGGGTTGCCAGATCACCAACCAATACTTGCAATTCAAACTTGAGAAGGTCAGAAAGATTGCTGTTGGGTGTTTAGGGAATTTGATAAACTGCAATGCAGGCTGGCTTTGAACAAGTACCCAGAAGGTAAACCACTCTTAACCAGTCACCCAAACCTGGTCATTGATTCTTACCAAAAGTGCTGGAATGTTTGCTAGTCAATGCGCAGCCATACATCGTTTTTTTATACCTTTAAAGTGCACCAACAGTGACCCATTTCACGAGGAAACTAATCATACTATAGTCAGCAATTGAAGTGTCACTTGAGTATGGGAAAACATCTTCTGTTGCATGCGCACCGCTTGAGTATGGGAAAACATCTCCTGTTCCATGCGCACCGCTTGAGTATGGGAAAACATCTCCTGTTCCATGCGCACCGCTTGAGTGTGGGAAATCATCTCCTGTTGCATGCGCACCGTTTGAGTATGGGAAAACATCTCCTGTTGCATGCGCACGGCTTGAGTATGGGAAAACATCTCCTGTTGCATGCACACCGCTTGAGTATGGGAAAACATCTCCTGTTGCATGCGCACCACTTGCATATGGGAAAACATCTCCTGTTGCATGCTCACCGCTTGAGTATGGGAAAACATCTCCGGTTGCATGCACACCGCTTGAGTATGGGAAATCATCTCTTGTTGCATGCGTGTACCGCTCAATGAAGTGTGTATATTTATTGTTTCTAGTTCATAAAACTACCCTAATGATATGGGTCATATACACAACAGGTTTGTAGAATCGTCAGAATTTAAAGCCTTGCAGATTTATTGCTAATATTTGTGCAGAGTTCCGACTTCCTTGGGATTGAGAAAGATCCCAGGGAATATATAATTAAATCAATGTAACTGATATTTTACATAGTAATAATCTTCATTGTATACTTCAGGGGTTTGTTCCTTGAGATTGCAGTGACAATCTGATGCAGTACGCCTGGTGTAAATGTGCAGTTACACATTTATGTTTAAAAGAAGCACATCCATCCTGCTGCACCCCTTTAGAATATTTGGGTGTTCCCTTCTTTTTCCCCACTCTGGAAAGCACGTTCTACACTTTTAGCAGGTGCAGGTTTTTGTGAATTTCCAAGATGGAAAGCCACCCGTTACAACGTATTCCCTACTTGATATTCCAGACTACAACCACTGAACAATGTTTCACCCTGGTATATTGTCCATCTCTACAGAATTAAAAGTCTATGAAGCAGGATCTGGGAATTTATGCATGAAGGTCAGTTATTTACAGAACCTAAGTTTACTATAGCTTTAAAAAAAAATATGTGAATGAGAACCATAGCGAGTCAAGAACATTTTGAATAGAAATTGACTGTACTAAGCAGTAGAAACATGTTTATTTCTTTTGGAGATTTGTTGTGTGACAGCTGTTGCTCTACAGCAACTTCCAAACACTTTGGCCCTCATTATGATGTCAGGCAGAAAGCCATCCAACAGTTCGACGGAGTCTTTCCTCCCGACATAATAGGTTTAGTTTCTGCCCGACTGCCATATAAGGATACTGGTGGTCGGAGGGAAACCAGCGGGGGAATTCGCTCCAATTTCGACGGGCTCACAGAGGCGGGAGGAATTGTAATCTCAAAATGGCAGCGGAGCCAGCCTCAGCTCTGCTGTCAGGATTACAATATTGCTTTCCACCCGCCATGAAAAAGAAGGCGGAAAGTGATTTTGAGGAGCCCCCTTTCCCCTGGCCCTCCGCTATGGGGCTTAGGGGGCTCCTGTGGTGCCCACCTAAGCATCCCTGCACCATGTGGCAAGCACCACAGGGATGTTTGAAAACATACATGTTTCTATTGAAGCTGGTGCTGTTGGCCTTTTCCGGCGACTGCACAAGCTGCAATAGAAAAATGGATGTTTCCGACCGTCCATAGGGCGGCCGCATCGTAATACTGCAGGAGGAACCACCGACTAATAGTCGGGCGGATTCCATCCTGCTATGGTGTCATCGTAAGAGGGCCCTTTGTTGTGAAGCACAATCTGTTGAATGAATGCTCAGAGGAACGAGACAAAAATGAAATTACGTCAAAAGAATGGGCCCACCCTCTATACCTGGGAATCTCTAGGCTAGTAGAAAACAGGGATTCCTTCGAGCAATTTTCAAGAAGTAATCAAACTTTGTAGGGTCATCCAAAGAACTCATATTAGCAAGAAAGTTCAGCAAACATCGCAATTTTGTTACAAGAGAAAAAAACTGCAAGACAACAGTGAAGTGTTATGAGTATTTTATATACAATTATTGAGAAAGAATATAATTGTACATGGCAAAGGTTCCAACAATTGTTTGTGAGGTGAGGGCCTGCAGTCTTCAGGTGTGCAAAACATGCACATAAACACAATGGTTCAAGTAACTTGGGTGGAAGCAAAACAAAGGTGTATGTGATAACTTGCGATCAGGTTACTAGAAGCATTGTAAATGTATCTACCTTGTAAGAGGTTGTCAAACTTAAACAGGCAAAACTGAAAAATGCATTCGACGTTTTGACCACATGCAATCATTTTAAGGGTTCTTCATGAAGACAAAAGCCGTCAACACTTCGGTGTAACAACCCTGCTGTGAAAAAGAGCTGGGGCAGTTCTGCTCGGTAGCGGTTCAAAATAATTATCTCTAGGAACATTGGGGTTAACCCGTTGCATCTCAGAGAAATCACAGAGGTACATAAAATAATCAATGGATTGGGAGTCATTTTATGATAACGCCGTGAGAAAACTGGAATGCATTCTCTCACTAGGAGGATGCGCTTACCAGAGAGTTATATTTGTCCAAGGAGTGAAAGGACTCAAAAAAGGAATAAATATGAAATGTAAAAAAAGGTAAAAAGGCTACGCAAACATTGTGGTGCTGTGCGCTTACCAATTAACGAGTCAATATAACTAATTTATGAATATGGTTCTGAAAAGATTGTATGAGAGATCCATAAGATGAAAAGAAACACATTGTCATTCTGTTCAGACAACCAAAGGACAAGCAGGGGCTATTGTGACTCAACTCATTAGGGTTGAAGTTGCTTGCCTCTGATGTACCGGGGCCTTTCTGAAAACAAACTAGGTCAAGTAAAATCCCTCCAGCACTTGACTCTCGGTGGCCCCAGTGGTGAACAGTCACTGAGTTCTCAGGGACATAGGGGCAGATTTACAAGCCCCTTGCGACACATTTGCGTCACTCTTCCCATGTTAAAAGTGACGCAAAAGTGACGCAAGGGGCTTGTAAATCTGCCCCATAGTGTACAGTGCTCAAGCTCAAAACTGAACACAAAATAGCGCAATAATTACTTGTCCAACCCAGTGCCTTCATTTCCAGATGCAAAGTGCTTTAATGCACGCAAGAACGAAATATTACACACACTATACTGAAAAGATGCAATGTAGTATCCTGGGGCTGGGTTTCGCTATTTTTACCCGCTATTTTTCCACAGATCCGCAGTTCTTGTCCAGGGAGTTCCCCCCACGAACAAAGTTATAGCTTGATTAGGCTCAGGTGCAAAATTAGTGCACTATAATCTAAAAAAGCTCCCTCTCATAGTTCAAGGTATTTCTCTTAAGTGCGGCTTGGCTGTATACTCGATGGTGGAGCTTGCATGATCAGAGGGCTGCCTGATTTCCTCTCAGTGCAGTCCCTCTTCTGCAAGATCCAAGAACGCGACTCCAGTCCTCCTCCTCCAATGCTTCGGGTGCCATTGCTGCAGTCGCATCTTTGATGAGATTGCTGCTGGTAGGCATGGGCCTCGCTAGCAGGAGAGGCTGTTTCTGGCATATGATAGGTGGAGGTGTTCTGTGCTTGAAGTAGCTTCACACAGGCCAATCTCGTTGGAGCAATGAACAGCACAAATTCAGTGGTAACAAGGGCACCCGCAGTCCCCACTTCTCTCTGCAAGGGGTCCTGTCCCACAATTTTTTCTGGTCACAGAGGCACTGGTCAAGACACGATCTTCTTTCTGGCCATACGGGTGCTGGTTAAGTAGCGCTTCTTTGGTTCTCACCTGGAACTGCGAATCAGAGGGTCTGTTACATGCATACACACTGGTTATGTAGATCGCTCTCTTTTGTCTTTCTTCCCTGGCAAACCCCTCCAGCGTCAGGTTCTCCTCCTGTACTATTCCTAGAAGATTAGCAGGCTCCTTCCCTCTCTCAGCAGGCAGGCTGGCTTCTAGGCACATCAGGTCACATTAAGAGCTTCTTCCAGCAAGAGCTAGACTTTAGTGATGTCTCCTTGCCTCTGGTAAGCTGGCTGTTAGGCAGACACCAGATCTTGTTGCACAGCAGTTCTGTTAAACCTGACATCCATTGCATGGTATTCCCCTAAGCTTTTTACCTTCACTCCCCTATATTTATTTATGTTGGTTTTAGGACTCTGTGCACTTTACCCTTTCTAACCAGTGCGAAGATGCTTGTGCTCTTTCCCTTAAGCATGAAAAAAACTGGCATATACCTAATTGGCACATTTCATGTATTTATAAGTCCCAAGTAAATGGTACTACATGTACTCAGGGCCTGTAAATTAAATGTCACTAGTGGGCAGCAGTATCCAGGGTGCCACCCATTAGAGTAGCACTATAAAATATGTCTCAAATCTGCCTCTGCAGCCTATACTACAGTTTTAAACTGCCATTTCGACCTGTCAAAAAATACCTTTTGCCAGACCTTAACCTTCCTTTTAATACTTATAAGTCACCCCTAAGGGAAGACCTACAGGCCCATAGGGCAGGGTGTAAAAAGTAGGACATAAAAAGTATTTACATTTCATAAGCGCTGTCAGTGAAAAACTCTTAAAGTTGATTTTCACTGTTGTAAGGCTATCTCTCCCATATTACCTTATTACACTTAATAAGTGATAACTTCATTTTGGGAACAGACAGTTAAATGCTTCTTCCACTCATATGAATGGTAATTTAAAACCCTCATTAATGGTAAAGTCAGATTTTAAGTTACTACTCTGAGAATGTCACTTTTAGAAAGTTGGCATTTTTCTGCCTAAATCAAATATGCCATTCTGCCAGTGTCCAGGATCAAATGACATTGAGTAGCTTTCCTGGGGTGTGTTGTGTATTTGCTCCCGTAAACGGGGAAAAAAAGGACTTTGGGGGTGGGGCAGAGTATTCTTCAACTGAGCAGTATGTCCTGGGGGATTGTACTCAGCCCTTCCTGAAATTTAAAGGGTTGTATCAGGGCTATGCCTCCCCCTTTCTGACTTCCACCGCTTGCCAGCCCTGACATTGACAAATGCTGTTCATAGCTGGCCCTGCTTGCCCTTTGCTACCCTGGACAGTTTGGAGCCAAACCCAGGAAATGGGGAAAATATAGATAAATGGGGCAAACCTCACTCACAGATTGGCACTGGGTATAAGAATAGCACCTCCAGAACCTCTCATCAGAACACTCCTAGATCTTTGGAAGATTCAGAAGAAGAACTGCACTGCTGTCTTGTATTGAATATTTCCGTGCGACTTTCACCTTTCTCAATTAGCAACACATATTCTTATAAGTACTTTGAGTACTTTGTGGAGCACTCTCTTCTTTGGTCATTAATAACTTGGAACTGGAACAAAAAGTGGATCATTTATACTGTCAAAGCAGACAGAGGATGTTGATCTACTAGCTGCACTTTCAGAACCAGTTTGTGACAGTTCCTTTTTCAATTGTTTTCTACAGGCTACTCAGCTCAAACAATACAGGATAGCTTCCAGTCTGGAGCATCCATTACAGAAGCACAAAGAGGTATGAGCTTTCCTCACGTGGCTTTCATCGGTCACTGAAGAGTGATTGGGGAAAGACAAAACACTGACCTCACCTAAAGGATCCCTTTCCCCATCAACAGCAGATTCTGCAGCCCCACCAATTACCCTTACCATCTGCCAAAAAGCAGTGCAACAGGAAGACTAATCATTAGCCCTTCTCATCAAAAGGCATATTTGAATTTCTAAAGGGGCCTTGTCTTCTCTCACAACACTTCAATGCCTAGGTCTCCTACATCCAGCTTCAGAAACATCAGCAAAACAATTCTACTGACTGGGAAAACAACGTCTCGTCTGTCTTGTGCTCAAAGGGACATTTAAAAAAGGATGCCACAAGCGCTCTAGTTCTCCCACACACAATGCATATGCCATGTAGTACACATACACAAACATGCACAACATACAGGTGGAATGATAGCTTGAATGGAATGGAGTGTTCGTAGGAATGAAATGGAATCAGTTAAATGTTAGAATGGGTTGTACATCAGAACATCAAAATCAAAAATGTCATCATTAACAGTAGCAAAAACATCTGAAATATAAATAGTGCCTTAAATATCATTTCAAGATATATTGCTCAATTGGATTTAGATTTTATATTATTGTCTCAAATAGGTGATATTTTTGTAAACAATATTTTGGCCACAATATGTTTTTCTGAAGATATTAAGTCAACTATTTTCTGGTGCCATATCATGGAATATTGCATAAAAGGACTTGAAATCCATCATAATTACAATCTGGGTACTGTTGTTTAAGGGCAAATATACGTTTTTCAACATTTTGAAATCTGCCTTATTAGAGGATTTGCCCTCATCCACCAATCTCACATCACTTTCCATGTGTTATGAGTCCTTTAAACTACTGCTTGTTTAACACATTACTGGGTCTTTGTGCATCTACCCACTTCTTCTAACTCACAATCATTCACCACCCACCTAAAAACATATCAGAATTCTTTCCAATTAACCTTATGAAATTGGCACAACTCATGATTTCCTCTACCAAGGGTTCCTTCATTTGAGAGGACTTCAACATTTGTGGTAAAGACCTCATAACTATAATACCTAGGGACTATTGCATAACATGATCAACTAACTAATCGATTCAGCCACTCTTGAAGCTGGCAACAGTTTGGACCTGCATTTAACACAAATCTCAAATCAGTCATCATCAGACAGCAACCAGTTTTCTAGTCAATGTTTTTCATTCTATTTTCTCTGTAAGATGAAGTCCATTCAAAACAGCAAGGAAAGCCACTCCTCCACTCTGATCCTGGAATAGCATCTAAAACATGAGCAGGCTACAGATTTCCATTATTCTCTTACAGGCAAGGATTTCCCGCCTTCTGATGACCCATTTGACAGCCTGCACTGCCTCCTGCTCATCGTCACTGCAACACTTCATGTGATTTCTGTCACTAAAATGATACTCAAATCCTCTAAAACCAGCTTTAATAAATTATCCGTCTTCTAAACCCAGCCTCAACAAATTGTCTCCAAAGGATAGAGTCTTTGTAAGAAAATGGAAAGTATTTTGTCTCCTTTTAGCCAACATCACATGCCACATCCAGGACAAAGGCTAACAAGTATTGCTTTCTTAGCATGAAAAAAGGCATACTTCCCTTCTCATTTCTTACAAGCCAAAAGTCCTCTACAGAACATTTTTGGCTCACTAAATGAAGTGATTCCAGACCCTTCATACAACCTTCAAACGCTACCCTCTCCTGGTCTCTTTGGAAGGAGTAGATTGACGTCCTAACTGAGATGTGGGCTCTCTGAACTAAACTGAAGTAGTTGGGGAAGAAAGCGATCAACCAGAAATGGAGCAAAAAGTGTACTTGTAGAACTTTATTGTGGAATTTAGCAGTGCTGGATGCTAAGAAGACAGACCCGAACTAGTTGGATTTTAGCAAACCCTTCCACATCCTGGCATTTAAGGGAGCATGGTCCCTCAGAGATACCCCCTTTTTATCTAATTTTGATCATTTCTTTTGCCCTGTACTACCTTCCCCCTCTGGGAATACGAAGGTGGAGTTTGAACTCTAGTCTCTCTGGCATTAAAGTATGTTGGCACTAAAGTAGAATCAAACAATGATTATGTAGGTGTGGTCTTATTAACTTTTCAGGATAATTCACTGATGTTAATGGTACATGTGTACAATACTTAAGGCAACCTTACTCATTCAGATATACTTTCAATTGGGAAATGTAAGAACTCCCCAAAAGTTAGAGAGCTGGGTATAACTGCCAAAGTTTCAATATTGGTTTGGGGGATTTGTAATATTCATCTTTGTCCTGGACCTCGCCTCTTATTTCAAGGCCCTGGGGTGGAGGACATCTCCCCACCCTACCACTTTGAACACTCTTTACAGGGGGATCAGTTGAATGATTTGCTTCACTTACAGAACCTAGTCATCCCCAGTGCTCAGGCAGTTCCCACTTATGTTGAATCTATAGTGAACCCCTTTTTAATTTCCACATCGCTTCTCTCCACTGTGGTTACTCTCTTATATGGGCGGGGTGGAGCGATCACAACGCTTTATTTATGTATTTATCTAATTTATGAAGTTTTATATAGAATGAACTTGACCCTGGAACGGTATCAGAGCGCTTTACAAATGAATATCAAGAAGGTACCTAAGAGTAAGTTAGCCATCCACATGTAGCATCAAGTGCAGATCCTGGTTGGTGAACTGTGTCTGATTAGTACCAAGCTAAATCAAGCGCTGGGATGGGAAAGGTTTTGTTCATTAAAAGCAGTTTGAATTTTTTTAAAGGAAGTGCTTTAAGGGTTCATTCTGATTTCCGGGGGCAGGAAGTTCCAGATCCTAGCTGCTAGTCCTAAAAAAGTATGGTTACAGGTTTTCATTTTCTGAAATTTGTGAGGTTTCAATAGAAAGGTGCTGGTGCTTCTCGATGGTCTGCCACCACCTGACAATTCCAGTTTATTGGCTAGATTCCTTGGTGTGTTGAAGTGTGAGGCTTTGTGTGTCATGCAGGCAATTTTCATTTGGGTTCTTGTCTCATAAGGGAGCCAGTTCAGTGCAATCAGATCAGTGGTGATGTGGTTGTTCGTTTTTGAGCCTGTGAACAGCCTTGCCTTGCAGCCAGGTTGAGGGAAGCTCTTAGTGGAGCAAGTCTGGATCTCGGCAAACCACATACGGTTGTATTTCCATATAGTCTATTCTGGGGATCACTATATCTTGCATGGCTGATTTTTAGGTAGTTGGCAGCGAGGAAGGGTTTTAGTTTTCTAAGAATGTTTATATGAACATTTGCTCTTCTGGTGGCTACCCAGATGTGTTTGTGCATGGTAAGATTCTTGCTGATTGTTATTCCCAGTGATCTTGTGAAATCTATGATGTGTGGTGTGCAGTTGAAGGCTGTTAAGTGTTTCATCCAATCTTCAATGTCAATGTGTCATTTTTGCTGGGGCAATTAGGAGGAATTTGGTTTTGAGCGAGTTGAGTTTGAGATGATTTCTGGTCAGTCAGTTGAGGGTTTTTTGCAAAGTTGTGTTGAGCAAACAGAAATCATCAGTGGATGATATGTTTAGGTATAGTTGGGTATCATCTGCATGCATGTGGTAATGAACATTGGAGAGTTTCAGAATTTCAGTTAAGGACTCCGTGAATGGATTGAAGATGGTAGGTGATAAGGAGGATCCCTGAGGGACTCCCAGGGTGACCGGAGTGGTAATGGTCAGAGATTGGTTAATTTTCATCCTTTGAGTTTGGTTGTCTAGGAAAGAGGAGAAATACTTTAGGGCAACCTCTGATAAACCCATTCTGTGTTCAAGTAAGTCTAGGAGACTGTTATGTTTGACTGTATCGAAGGCTGAGGATTGGTCTAAGAGGATTAGGAGGCAGGGTTCGTTTTGATCAAGTAGTCTGAGCGCGTCATCGACAATGTGTGTCAGGGCTGTTTCTGTGCTATGGCTCGGATGGAAGCCTGATTGGAACTGGTCAATAAGGTGGAATTGAGCTATGTGGTTGCATAGTTGGGTATGGTTGCATTTCTGCAGTAGCTTTGCTAGAGCAGGAATGGAGGATATTGGACTGTAGTTATCTGGGATTGTGTGGTCTGCTGTGTTTTCTTTTTAGAATGGAGGTTATGTGTCCTGCTTTTAGGCAGTCTGAAAGGGTTCCTTGGAGTAGTGAAGTATTCACTATCTTGTTCCAGCGGAGTATTGGAGACATTTTGATCTCATTGAAGATGTTGGCTAGAAGAGGTTTGCAGAAGTGATTTGATGATTTAAGTGTTGTCAAGATCTAAAGAATGGCATTTTCGTAAAAGGTTTTGAAGGTGTTCCATGACGCTTTGTTTTTGAGGGTGAGTCCTTGTTGGTTAGTGGTTTCTACAATCAGAGGCGGGTAGGGGCTAATTAGAGGTATCCTTGTGAGGTGTTCTATTGATGTATGGAGGTCACTTTCTTTTTAGATTTTTCAAGGAAGTGAGAGGCAAATATGTTGCAGTTTGTTTGCGGATTGGATCCTAATGAGGAGGCGTTAGGTTGTTGATTGAATTGATGTTTGATCATTTTGAACAGTTTTCTTGGGTGATTTCTGGCTTTGTTTAATTGAACTTTGCAGAAATTTGCTTTTGAGATTCTTATGTGTTTGTTGTAGGTTCTCCTCCGTGATCCCAGGTGGTTAAGGTGTTTTAGGGGTGGTGCAGATCTCCATGCACGCTCAGCTAGTCTCAGGGTATGTCTTAGTTATTTAGTCTCCAATTGTACCATGGTTTCGAGTTTTTGGACAGTCTTTTTAGATGAAAGGGTGCAACTGTGTCAAGTATGATAGTCATGTAATTGTTATAATGGGTTGTGAGGTCATGGACATCTGTCATGTCCGCTGGCAGAGGCAGTACATTGTTGCTGACGGTTGACAAATCCGTGAGGTTTATGTCGCAAGTGTTCCTTTTGCATTGTTTGGGTTTCTTAAGTTAGGGTTTATGTGTCATTGTTGGTTCGGTGATGAGGAAGGTGGTGATCCGTCCAGTCACATGGGACAATTGATACAAGTTTGATGGATTTTGTACTAGCAATGACTAGTCCAGTGTTGCATCTAGGTTGTACATAGGGCTGCCACAGATTTGGTCAAGGTTGAGATTCGCTAGGAAGGTTTTTAGGCCATTGACTGAGGGGTCAATGTGGTCATTCTAATGAAGGTTGATCTCTCCAATGAAGATTTGGGTGAAGTGGTGCCCTACTTTGGAAGTGATGATTTACATGATCTGTTCAAAAAATGAGAGGCTGCACCTGGAGGCTGGTAGATCCCATGTAATTTACATAGGAATCTGTTGTTGCTCACAATATTTATGCATAGGTAGTCGCAAGTGGAAAGGTCAATGCTTTGTAACTGATGCATCATATGGTTATTGTGGTGTATACAGGCAATGCCACCCCCGATCTTTTTGGTCTGTCTGATCTTATAATGCCATAACTTGGTGGGACTACACTGAAGAAGCGTTATTGAGCCATGTTTCAGTTAGGAGAACTAGATCAAGATCATGTGCATGGATGAGGTCAGCTATGTCCGCTGTGTATTTCATGGCCCATCTGCAATTGAGGAGCATGCACTTCAGGTGAAGTTTGGTGTCCGCTGAGATTTTCTCTGTGATGGGTACTGGTTTGAGGTTGGCCTTATTTACATATCTAGAGTTGGGTCCTCTTCTCTGTGTGGGTTTGAGGCAATTTTGAGGGTGGGATTCAGGCTATGTGGGATGTCATGGTTTGCAGTCTTGTACGTGAGGAGAAGGGAGTGGATGTCATTGTCTGATAGCGAATCCTTGATCCTGACCGACTAGAAGAGGTGTTGGGGTAGGGTGCAGATCACCAACTTGTGACAGGGGGGCTGGATGGTAGTGGACCAATTCTAAGTGTTTGTTGGTAGATGTGATTGGCATCTGTTATTATTAGGGTGGATCCACCTATTACTAACAGGAATCTTTGAGGGCCACCTGTCGTAGGCCAACTCTGTTGTAATGCTCGTTAGATTCTGTTGGTCAGATTTGAGTTGCTGTAATTTCTGTGTAATTTCACCAACTCTGGACTCTATCGCAACGTGGTAACATGTGGTTGTGGTTTGAGGCAGTCTGTCCGGAGGTGTGTGGGTGATCTGAGTTTCATTATTGTTCAGGTTTTTGTCTGGAAGGGTGGTAAGGGAAGAGGTATGAGTGGTGGAGCGTTTGGGCTTGTAGACTGAGCTTGAGGTGGTGGAAATGCTTTTTTCATTGCATTGCACTGTGGCACTGTAGTGTTGGCTCGCCTCCATCAGAGCCAAGACTCTCTTGAGTCATCTGCAGCTCCAGATCAATTGGTTGTTGCAGAACAAGGGAGGCAGTTCAGGTGGGAGAAAATTGTCCCAGATGATTTTGTGGGTCACTTTTGAAAAAATACAGTTTAGAGATGGCGAAAAGTCTCAACCCTGACTTATACCCTAAAGACATTCTTTTGACTATTTCGGCTTTGTGCTGGAGTTAAAAGTGCCCTTATGGTAGCTGGCCCGGGAAGCCCTGCTTCTAACAATTCCCGGTGGTTTAACACAGACTGTTCAAAGGCTTTGGGGGCCTTAAAGGTAGCACTTAAATAACGAACGAGAGCTAGGTTGGGGATACAACTTCTAAGATCTATATATAAGAAGGCCTTGAAAGATTGAAAGGAGTCTCTCAGGAATGATATCTGGGAGGAGCTGCTACATGCTACACTTGTAGTGCCACAGTGGCATTTTGAAAAATCTTAAACCACCGCTTTCTGGCAGTGAACACTTTATCTGGCCGGGCACCGGTTATACCGTAACCCCATTGGTACGCCCATTTCTCGTCTATCTACCCCCTGGATGACAGTCAAGATTTGCCAGCATCTAAAGTTAGTACATTGAAGGTTAGATCTCCCTGTCTATCTTTTTTCATCTCAGAGGTTATTGGTGCTATCAGCCATCTGTCAGGCACAAGGCCCCTGGCCCTGATGGTGTTCCTGCAGATCTTTTTAAGCAGATATTACCATCTGGGATCCCGTACAGACAAATTTCCTAAATGCCGTGGTTTCTTATGGTCTCTTGTCCTGTTGGTCGCAAGAAATTTTAGTCCAAGTATTCAAGAAAGGGGATCAAGAGGATCCAAAATGTTACAGACCAATTTCACTTATAGACACCACAAAGAAGGTTCTGGGCCAGGTTGATTTAAAAAGGTTGATGGAATGGGCAGTATGGGTTTAGACCTGAGTTAAGTCCCATCATGCAATCTCTGAATCTCTATTTACTGATTCAGAAATAAACTGTGGCCAAGAAAGGGACTGTCTTTTTCGGCTTTATTGACCTTTCAACAGCTTTTGATTGGGTGAAGTATTTCAAAGCTGTGGCTCCTCTTACTGTTATTGGGGGTGGAGACAGCACTAGATTATTTTATGGCATATCTGCATTGGGAACTGTCGGGCCTGTTAGATTCACAAATGAGGGTGCTAGCACGCAGAGCTTTCCTATCACCCGTGGAGTATGACAAGGTTGTATCCTGACATCATTTTTTTTAGCATCTACATTAAAGGCCTGTAAACAGCACTAATGGAAGCTCAGGGTACCCCTCCTAGGGTTCGCTGACAATCCTAACGTTTTTATGCAACCAGAGGGGATCACTAAAGACATCTACCAGTGGGTCAAACAAATTTCCTAATGCAGGTATCAGCTAACAGTGAGGACAATGAGTTCTGCAAACCGTCGGTGCGGGCTTATTGCCAGATCCAGACAGTCAATTCTCTGGAGCCTTACCTAACCTGGGTGAACAACATTTATCACTGACATCTTTTATCCAGGTTTAGGGTGAATGTGTTCCTCCCACTGGTTAGTGTTCCTAAAGGATGGGTGGCAGGTGGCCGTTTAGGTCCCTGCAGCTGTGACGGTTTCTCAGGGCAGTCATACCTGCATGTTGTCATGTTTTGCAGTTATTACACCTTGCCAAGTAAAAAGTATTTGATTCCAGTTCTGCTGGAGGCTAAATTTACTCAAGCGAGACCAGCCAGGCTTTTTCTTCCCGTGTTGGAAAATGTTCGCATATGTCTTAGTATGGGTCATGTTTTGAGCAGTGTGGTAAAAAATGTGAGATGCCTGGCCATAATGCTTCCGGTGTTCTTAAAGAATGTCTTTGGTGTTTATTGGAACCTGTATATATTGGATTGCCTGTTTGACTCTCTTTTTATATATTCTGTATTGTGAGTCATGGTTACATTATTAGGTTTTTACTGTATTTTCATTATGTTTTATATATTTTTTGATTATTTATTCAACCGAATAAAGAAATGTTCTTCTTCTTCTTCTACCCTCTCAAATATTGCGAGGATTTTATGCTCTTCTTCAGTGAAAAAACTACCAAACTCTGGACCAATGTGAAATAATCATCATCCTAACAAGAACGCTTTTCTGTCTCTAAGCATCCCAACTCGTACTTATTTGTACCAATAACCAAAAACACAATCGAAAAAATTATTAATAAACTCAAACAATCCAACCTAATAAAGAACATCACCAGATTCACCAATGCTTCCCTATCAGCAGGTGTTGTACCAAATAGACTTAGGGACTCATTTAACGTGTGGCAGATAGTCTGCCAGGCCACTAGGTCAGTGGAGGTGATCCCCTCCACCTTCCTGATAGAAGACTGCACACCATAATTGAATAACCCCACAAAACAGGGGGATATATTTGCCTACAGTGGAGATGTCACCAAAGCACCTGCATTGAAGGCAGAGAAACCTTGCCAAATGAGTGCCATATTTGATGCACTCATTCAGCTATCTTGTTTTCAGAAAGACAAATCCCAAGTGTGAGGTTATTCTTGAAAAAACCAAAAAGAAATCAATGTTGTGTAGTTGATGGAGTTTTCTCACTGTACTTGGGACCATTGGGCTACTTACTTGGTCCAGACTTCCATACCTGACATGGGTATCTTAGGCAGGGAGATCTAATAACCTTTCTCTCCACTCTAAAGAAGCCAAGAAAAACAGTCCCTTCTTCCTACTCTACATAGAGCAGGGAACCCCATCCATGTTTTAATGGCAGTAGCACTAAAAATGTATGGTGGTCATCCCACTCTGCCAAATTCTGAAAGACATCAGTCTGCTGACCCAAAAGTACTGTCTAATTATAGACTGGTCACTGGAATCACTTTCATCATTAAATTCCATGAAGTGGTGGCCACCTCTGAACTATGTGCCTGCTTGGAACCCATCATCTAACAAAGTCACTTCTAGCAGTGCTTTAAACCTAGGACATGCACTGAAATGCCCCAAATGAACATTATAGAAGAATTTCTCTAAGCTATGCCTTAATTTTCCTGGACATGACTGCTGCCTTTAAGTGAGTCGATCACAGTATTCTCCTCTCCCATCTGGAAACTACTTATTGCTTGGGATAAACTTTCACCAATCGTTTGATCTGTCCTCTAAAACTACACCCCCCAAATAAAACTTGACCTCTTCTTGTCAAAAATTACTTGCCATCAGTGGAGGTGTCAGGGATTTTCCATCTAATGGCCTCTTTTTAATGCTTATGTGGCTCCCCTTGCAATGATTTCTAACAGCTATAAATGTCGTTCACCATATCCATTAGCACAGCAGATAAATACATGTAAAAATCCTAAATTAAACACAGCACTCCAGTCAATTGCATAAATGCCTCATACAGGTTCATAAATGGACGACAGACCACTTGCTCAGCATGAAAGGGAGCAAAAAGCAAGGTCTTAATTATTGGTACAGAAAATCCTGAAACACTAGCCACATCTTCTGTGGCAA
Source organism: Triturus cristatus (assembly GCF_964204655.1). Classification (NCBI taxonomy): domain Eukaryota; kingdom Metazoa; phylum Chordata; class Amphibia; order Caudata; family Salamandridae; genus Triturus; species Triturus cristatus. Next base: position 439,742,158 of record NC_140582.1, on the reverse strand, counting down.
CCCTTTCCTCTTCCATCAACTCTGTCAAAAATCTGAGTGCTATATTTCCATTTCTACCCAGGCCATTCTGTGATAAAAACAACTTTTTTTCTATCTTTCTTTCCCCTCTCCTCTAATTTCAAGGCCGGCAACTAATGGTGTTACTGTAACTCTTTTTATGACAACATCCTGGACCCGTCCCAGTACCGAGACTGCCCTCATCGCCACCACCGATGACATCAGGGCCCTGCTGGACAACGGCGAAACCGCGGCCCTCATCCTCCTGGACCTATCAGCTGCCTTCGACACTGTCTGCCACCGCACCCTATGCACACGCATCTACGACGCAGGAATCCGAGACAAGGCTCTGGAATGGACCACCTCCTTCCTCTCCGGCAGAACCCAGAGCGTTCACCTCCTCCCTTTCCGCTTCGAAGCCTCTGAGATTAAATGCGGAGTACCCCAAGGATTATCCCTCAGCCCGACACTGTTCAATGTCTACATGGCACCGCTCGCCCACGTCGCCCGACTGCACGACCTCAACATCATCTCCTATGTCGACGACACACAGCTGATCCTCTCCCTCACCAAAGACCCCCTCACCGCCAAAACCAACCTCCAGGAAGGAATGAAAGCCGTCGCCGAGTGGATGAAGCTCAGCCGTCTGAAGCTGAACTCGGACAAGACAGAGGTCCTCATCCTCGGCTCCACCCCCTCAGCCTGGGACGACTCCTGGTGGCCATCCGCACTGGCAGCAGCACCAACACCCACTGACCACGCACTCAACCTGGGGTTTATCCTCGACTCAACACTCTCCATGACCAGGCAAGTCAACGCCATCTCGTCCTCCTGCTTCAACACCCTCCGCATGCTCCACAAGATCTACTGGTTGATCCCCACAGAAACAAGAAGAACGGTCACCCAGGCCCTCGTCAGCAGCAAGCTGCACTACGGAAATGCTCTCTATGCAGGAACCTCAGCCAAACTCCTGAAACGGCTACAATGCAACAGAACGCCTCTGCTCGCCATATCCTCGACATCCCGCGCCACAGCCACATCACACCACACCTGAGAAACCTGCACTGGCTTCCCGTCAACAAGAGGATCACCTTCAAGCTCCTCACCCACGCATGCAAGGCACTCAACAACACCGGACCGGCATACCTCAACAGATGACTCTCCTTCTACACCATGAACTGACAGCTCCGCTCCGCCGAACTCGCCACCGTCCCCCGCTTCTGAAGAGCGACCACCGACAGCAGATCATTCTCCCACCTCGCCGCCAAGACCTGGAACACCCTCCCCGTCCTCCTCCCGCAGACCATGGACCTACTAACCTTCAGGAAGTTTCTCAAGACTTGGCTATTCGAGCAGTAGCAGCAACCCTCCCCCCCCCCCAGCACCTTGAGACCCTCACGGGTGAGTAGTGCGCTTTACGAATGTACTGATTGATGCGTCTCACGTTACAAAGAGCACAACATTTTATGACCTGCTTCATCCTCGGCTAGAAAAGCTCTGAGCATAAAATACTCCATTCTTGAGAACACTCTAAAGGTGGCCAATCAAGCAAAGGATTAAAGTCAAAACCTTGTGCCTTGTATATGAATCAGCACACATCACACTCCCAACCAACCTCTCATTCACTCCATAGCAGACAACCAGATGCTTAAAGTCAGCCTCCCAACACTTCTCCCCAGTTCTGCATCCATCGAGACTGAAGCAGCTTGGGGAAGATCTCTTCACAAACAAGGTTCATTCCTGTGATGCGCTCTCCACCCCAATAACTGCAATGAACGTCACCTTGGATCATTCCGAAAATAGCTTAAAACCCGCCTCTTCCTGCAAGCATTCACCCCTGAATGACTCTCCACCCCTGTTACTTTCCCCAGTCCCCACTGGTGGCTACTGGCAGCATGTAACTTCCTATTGTTTGCTTGGCTGCACTATGAAACCTCAATTAACTGCATGTTTTAGCAGTTGCCCTGGTGCCATTTTGACCAGCCTGTCCTCAGCATGCTGCTCTTTACTGACCTACGTTTTACTCCTGATTACCCGGGGCAGAAAATTGCCTATTTCTAAGCAACTATCCGTTCCAGATCATTTTCCGATGGCCTGTAATTCCGATATATGCAATAACTCATGTTATTGAATTAAGAGTTACACCACACCCGATAATGGCCCTCAGGTAACTTTCGCCAGGTCAAACATGCAGATATTAATTAGGGGAAAACTTTCTGGTAAATAATGAGACTTGCAGATTTTGGAGCCAAAAGCACAAAAATGTAGATGTGTGCTACATTTTTCCAGCAAAAGCCACAATAGGCGAAAATTATTCTCCCCTTCTCCACCCAAGACATATATCGAACACCTCAGTGGCTGCCATGCAAATTACTTTACCACTGACTCAGTTAACCTCTCCTCTGCTCCCCTACTCTTAAAAAAGCGGCCGCCCCTCAACCTCACTTTGACTGTCTGTAACGCCCCCTCAATCCAGTGTTGATTCTGTAGCATAAAAATACCATTGCAAGTGTCAGTTCCGTGGGGTACCCTCATCACCGGTCTCTATTGCCACTGCTGACACCCAGGGCCGGACTGGGAACCACAACCGGCCCTCGGCCGCCATCCCCGGGGGGAGGGGGGTGCCGCCGAGCTCTTTGCCAGGGCCGGTCTCGGCCGATTTTGTTACAGGGCCGATTCTGCAAAAACCCCCTGTAACAAAAACGGCCCCCCAGGAGCCCAAAACCGGCCCCCACCCGTGCGGCGCACCGGGGGATTGCCCGGTGCCCGCTACGGCCAGTCCGGCCCTGCCGACACCTACCACAGCATCCGGAAGCGCAATCATGGGCACCATCTTGAACACAAAAATCCTACAGTCGTCACCAAAGGTGACATTTCCCACTGGGATTTATCATTCCAAGTGAAAAAGACTGCGGATTTCCCAGAAGGGGAGATCAAAACAAACCGAAGCAAGCACCTAGGGGCTTATTTATGAGCCTTTGTGCACACTTTTGCACCGGCGTTGCATCACATTTTGTGACGCACCTGCGGCGTAAAAATTGTGGCACGTTGCACCATATTTACAAAGTGACGCATCGAAGCAGATGCGTCACTTTGTAAAGCACTGTGCTACATTATACCTACTTCAGGTAGAATGTATGCAGGGTGGGCGTTACCCTGCAAAAAGCCTTGTTGAAGTGGTGCAGTGAAATCTATAAGATTTCACTGCATCACTTCTAGGACGCTACTGCATCAAAATCTTACGCCTGCCTCACAGCGGGTATAAGACTGACACAAGCCTTTTCACATGGGGTTGCCCAATGTGAAAGGACAAATTGCCCGACGTGAGTCACTTTTGTGACACACTCCAGCAATGCTATATTAGTGCGCTGATAGATACGTTGCGACATGATGCGTCATACAGTAAATATGACGCATCCATCGTGTCGCAAAGAGGGTGCGCTGAAAAGTGTTGCATCACTGCTTTGTCTCAGCGATGCCACACTTCTCATAAATGAGGCCCTTAATTGGAATCTGCTGCCAAGCTGCCAGGGCCGAGGAATTTAAATCTAACCATAATATGAAAATCACCCCAGCGCCTAGGTGGGTGGAGCCCCCGTGCATTGTTAATCGGGGCCTCGATTTTAAATGGGCTGTCATTTACCGCTGCTCAGGCTATGGCGCCAGCCTCGCGCCTGACATTATCACGTTCAGCGCGTCTCGCGTTGCCTTTGGAATCACGAAGATTTTTTAAATATAAACCAACACAAAGTCTCACTGAGCTATTATTACATTTTTCCTTGAATTGTATTAAGACACGTGGACAAATCACGACTGAGCGACCGGTGACCCAGAACTGCCTTAAGAGCAGGAAGTATCACTGTGCTTGAGCGTAGATATGCTCAATTACAGGTCCAGATGTCGCACTGTTATTCTTTTTGTTAGAAATTATAATGTTCACTTTTGCACGTTTCATTTATCATTTCAGATGGGACCGGTTAATTTTACAGAAAGTGCTTTGGTTAATATCCAGTTTCAGTATTAGCTCGTGCATTAAAATTCCGGTGTTCAGCAATAGGAACAAACTGCTCTTCCGAGATATATGTGCTCCACTTATGTACCTCATGGTTTGCAAACGCATAAACAATGCAGGCGATGTACCTGGGTAGCCTGGAGCCCCTTCTGGTGATGCAAGGCCGGGGCCAGTGATGCTGGTCAGTGCTCTGAAATTCTTCGGTACAAAATACAAAACTGCACACACTGTGAAACATGATCCCTTGTGTCACACGATACAAGCCTAATTCGTGTCTTTGGGATGAACCAGCCATTGAAAAGAAACTGCACAGAGTACTTTTGGAGAATAAATCGAATGACCTTCTGTTAATTAAGACCAGTACGAATCTGCCACAACTTGTTATCCGTGATGTTTATTCTACCATTCCACCCTAAAGTATGACTATCTGATTCTGACCTAAAGAAAGATAGCTTTTACTTCTATTCAGGGAAAATGCACATCATTGAAAACAGAACAATTCCTCTCATTACTATAAGGGGGAAATCCTGAATTCTGACTAGGGAAGAGGTGCGTTCAAGTTGTGTCATGTTGAAATAATTGGAGACTGGGTGTATCTGGCTTGTCAATGCTCTGAATCTCTGGAGCATAAAATAATTATGGTGAATTCGCGCACCGCAGCTAAAGAAGTCAAATGAAGGTATTCTCACAAAAATGTTGAAAATATGACACTTTAATGTGTTGTTGTGAAGCTCAGTTATCATAATAATGCTCTGCATAAGATCAAGGTCAAAACTTTCAACCACTTGCCAGTGCTCTTGGAATCGGAGGTAAACAACATGTCTATCTTATGAATTGTTTGCCTTCCACAGCATGACTGAATGAGTAGACATGTGCAGTGTTGCTCTGCAAATGCAATCATTTCAGCGTATGTCCCGTCAGATGTAGTTGGTGTGAACATAATTCAGAGTGGGCTCATCCTGTTGTTGTGTTTCTCCCTATTCTGGAGCATGGACGCATTACTGTGTCCTTGCACTCCTTGTTTTTTCAAGGACTACATTTTTAGGTCTCGCCTGACCCAGCGCATGCGCTGGTCTGGCGAGACTTATTGAGAGGGCTCCAAAAAGTGCTACCAGGCCAGCCTAGAGCTATAGTGCAGGTGCGCGGGCGCGCACGCCACGCTTGACCACGATTACTTTCACTTTTGCGGCCGCACAGCCGCTTTGATGTTTGATCGCGATCATTTTTGCGGCCGCGCGGCCACTTGGCATAGCCAATAGGTCTCGCTTATGGGACCTTATAAGTATTTAGTTATGCAACTGTTGCATGGCTAAACACTTATAAGGTCCCAAAGGCGAGACCTATTGGCTATGCCAATTCTTGTTATTTTTGTAGAAGCACACTAAGAGAATCCATGTGTTTTCCAGCTGACTCCCTAGTGTGCTTCTCTTCCTCTTCTGCACTGCTCTGTCCTGCCAATGTGCTTCTTCCCCACCCCTTCTATGAGGTGCTTGCCCTCATATGCTCCACCGCCCATGTTCTTTTCTCTCCCATGTGCTTCTACCCCCTCCCAGCTCCAAGTGTTGTCTGTCTCGCCTGGCTGCTTTTCTCCTCCACCATCCATGCTGCTCTCCCTGTGCTCTCTTCCGCCCTCATTGCTGCTTCCCACTGCCTGCGTCCTCCTCATAGCTTTCCAAACCTGTGTCACTTGATCTTGCAACAACCATTTGTGTTGTTTTGACATCCCCAGCCATGTTGTTTTCCCCACTCACTTTGCCCCATGTTGCTTCCATGCCCCCCACTCATGTTGCTTACCCCACCCATTTTCCCAAAAAAGCAGTTTGCACTTTTTTTCTTTTATTTTGCAAATCCGAACTGGATCAGCAAATATAAAGAAAAAAAGCACCCATATCATTGTGTAAGATTGCGCATGCATGGTGCATTTACTCACAAAATAATGCAATAAGCTTTCTTTATTTATCCATGCGGCACAGCATTTGAGATGCTGTCCAGCACAGCTAAAAAGTAAAAGCCATCGACAAAGCCAATCAGTCCCAAAGGAGAGACCTATTGGCTTTGGCAATGCTTGTTCTTAAGGTGAGTTGTTAGTTTATAGATGTCTGTTTGCAACTGCTTAGGGGGAGTGTGTTTCTTAGCTAGAGTTGTGTGCGCTCTTGTAGTGTCTACAGTCAGCGACATATCTCATAAATGTATTCTGATTCTTTTGGTATCTACAGTTAGTAAGGTAGTCTAGCACTAGAAAATTGTATCCATTTCACTTTTCATTAACTGACATAGAAGTACAAGTTTTTTAGAACTCTATATTCCATATATGCATTTACACATAGCTCTTCTCAATTTTACCCATAACATACAACAATGAAAAGCACTTTATAGCATTCATGGCTTTCTATTGCTTTGCAGCGCAACCGTTGGCCTGATGCTTTTGACAAAATGCATTACATAGATTTGCATTCTTTTCTCACAAAGGTTTTTATAAGCGCTATTTAAGTTAGCTCATCTCAGCAGTAGCTCTAATTTCCACATTCAGCAGTAGCGGCTGCTTCAGGACTCGGGTGGTGAGGGGTGGGGGTAGGAGGGTAAGGGGGGCCGAAAAAAACTTTAAAAAAAGCAGCAGGAAGCACCTGGCTCCCAGGCTCCCAATAGCCAATCACAACGCTGCAATGCCTGCCACTCTGAGGGACTATCGCCGTATCTAGAAATCACCCACAGGCCAATGGTGATCTCTTTGCCCTCAGAGAAACGGCTGTCACTTTGGTTCCTCTGGGGGAACTGCAAGTTTTCTGTGTGGCCGTGGTCTTTTAGACAGCTGAGCACCAAGCGTTTTCCTGGTGGTGATGGACAGAAAATAAGCATCAGACCTTCTTCACTAAATCAATATCAATCAATCAATATGAACTTTATTCGGATAAAAACAACATATCCATAAAAGTGCAGTTAAAAAACATTATTTACAGTTGGACATAGAAGAAATTAGTCCGAAATCATAGAATTACGAAAACGTACAGCCATTTTTAAAAAGGATCCAACTCGGAAACATAATTCATCATTATCTATTGCAAGCATCAACTCATAGGCTATTTTATAATCAGTTACGCATCGGGATTTAAAGTACGGAATCAGAAATTTTTTCGTGAGCGGTAAATAGAAGGAACAAAAGAATGAGAAATGTAACATTGATTGTTTCAGATTGTGGGTACATGGACAGGGGGTGTGATCAAGGTTCAGAGAATAGCCAGTTGGAAAAGACAGTAAGTATTTCATGGTGTCGGTCCTTAGCCTGAAGAATAGACCCCGTTCCCAACAGCCAACAGGTTTTAAGAGATATGTAGGCATTACTGTGGATACATGCTCTATTCGCATATATCTAGCAACGGAGGTTTTATTACGTTCAGCTGCTAGCCTAGTTTCTTTATACGATGCATAGAGTAGTTTTTCCACAGTTTTAATGCTTGGGGGGTTGTGGGCTAAAGGGTTTATAAAAAGATGTTCCAAATTCAGGCTAATTAAGCTTTTGTGGACTCCGGCCAACCATGATATGACCAGCCCTCTGTCACATTTTAAACAATCCAGGATAATTTCCCTAGTCAGTTGTGCGGCCGGGTTTTTCCAAATCCTAAGCCAGAATTATGTCGGGCGTGCCTTAATAAAATCCTCTATATAGGATAAGTGAAGCTCGCCGTGACAAGCATATGTAGATGAGGAAAATGGGGCACCCAATATTTTGCGACAAAACCTGTTCTCTTCTCGTTGGATAGGTGAGCTGGCAGTGTTCCCCCATACCTCTGCGCCGTACGTAACGGTTGGAATGCATTGTTGTCTGTAAATTTTGACAATAGCAGGCACTACCTCTATGTTTTTGGGTTTGGGTAGCCTGAGAATTGTATTAATAGAATTAATAAATTTCCTATTGCAATGGGCAATGTGATCATTCCACAAACCGTTAGATGCAAAGACCTGGCCCAGATACGGAAAAGTGCTGGTGCTAGACAATCTGGTAGAGTTAGATACAATAGAAAGGTTAAAATACTTCTTAGTCCCACATGACATTAAAAATGATTTCTTAAAATTAGTACACAGATCTAATGTTGCCATAAATTCCACAAAACCGTTGACCAAAGCTCTCAGGGCATTAGGGGTACGCCCCATTAGCACAGCATCATCTGCATAAAGCAGCGCGGGGATTTTATTCCCGTCGATGCTAGGGACGTCCTCAGTTAGGGGCAGTAGAGATTTAGATAGGTCATTGATGTATAAAATGAATAGGAGGGGGGCCAAGACACAGCCCTGTCTGACCCCCCTACCAATTTCAATTGGCTTAGAGACCTCACCGTTCCTTCCAATGCGAACCCTGGCTTTCAGGTCTCTGTGTATATATGCTAAAAAGGAGACTAATGAGTCGTCAAGGCTGAGAATTAAAAGGGTTTTCCACAGCTGGGATCTGTTTACAAAATCAAAGGCTGAGGTAAGGTCCATGAATGCCAGATACATTGGTGTTTTCTTAGCTACGGTGTATTTACTGACAATCAGGTGAAGATTCAGGCATTGTTCAACAGTGCCGACCCTACTCCTAAAACCCAATTGAGACCGATGCAGGATCTTGTTATCCTCAGCCCATGAATTAATTCTGTTAAATAACACCCGTCCCAGGATTTTTAGGGTGTTATCAATCAATGAGATTGGCCTATAACAGCTCGGGTTGGATCGGTCTCCTTTCTTAAAAATTGGGACAATAGTGCTAACTGACCAAGTGTCTGGGATAGATGAGTTGGTGAGATTGTTAAAAACATTCGTAAGAAGTGGCGCCCAAAAATCAGGTTTACTTTTAATAAGGTCGATAGGGAGACCGTCTGGTCCGGGGGCTTTGCCCCCCAGGCTTTGAGTTATTGCTTCTTCGACCTCATATAGTTCAATCAATATCCCACCAGTGTATATGTATTCTTTTTTGGGATTATTGGAAATTGGGGCAGCATAAATCTTACTAAAATGATCTTCCCAAGATTCACTCATAATGTTACATGCAATTGGTGTGGGGATATTACCCATAGATTTCATATCCTTAACTGCCTTCCAAAAATTCTTGCTGTTTTTTAACACATTAGCCTGCACAAGATTTGCCCAGTTGTTATTAGTAAGCTCTTCCTTTCTGCGTTTTATAACTTTTTTATAGTTTGCCCTGAGTGATGATATAGCGGACGCCACTCTGGGTTTGCTTACAAGGGCCTTTCTTAATGCTCTATTAGCCGCAGAGCATTCAGCATTAAACCAACCAAGCTCATAATTCGGCTCCCTTATTGGTTTAGACAGTATATTTTTAATGCCAGAGCATAGCCCTGAAAAGGCGTTAACTACCTTTATATTATAAAGGCAGGGCGTTAAACAAATGTCCACCAGATTTGAGTGGTGTTTAATCATTTTTTCAAATAAAGTGTTGTTGTCAATATTGCGCCAAACTACTCTGAGTTTGTCATTTGATGCCACCAGATCTCGTGCACCGAGCGCAAAATCATGCGCAGGGCGACGTGAAAAGCTTAGAGTAGTACTAATCGGATTATGGTCGCTTTGCATAGTTTGTATCACCTCTGCCTTTAACACATAACTTTCTAAAGAGGCGGTTACAAATATATAGTCAATAATAGAAGTGGAGCCTCTGCTTCTATAGGTAGGAATTGCGCTACTGTCAGGGGGGGAGGGATCGGCAATCTGCATAACATTCCGGAAATTATGGGAACTTAAAAGATTCACTAGTTGTTCCCCTCGTTGACTCAGAGGAACTCGTGTGTCAAGTCGGATAGCAGAAAAAATGTCTTTGTGAATCTTAACATTAAAATCACCGCCCAAACATATACCCATAATTTGGTCATCGCACGTACTAGATTGTAATTGTAAAACAAAATTAAACAGAGATGAAAAGTTCATATTGGGCACAGTTTTAAAATCATCATTGTAAAAATTTATCAAATAAATTGAAACTCCCCTAGTATAAAGAACTGCATGAAATTTGTCGCTGTTCGTAGGTATAATTCTGAAACGACCACCTGCCTTAATATTCACTAAATAGGACAGTTGGAATGATGTCTTTTTTCCGTTGGCCTATCGGAGTAGGCTTTCCAATTACATTGCCAGCAAGGGCACCACCATTGGAAACATGATGGTCTACTCAAGTCAAGCAAACAGACCTAGGATTTGATGGACAGGGTACTTACAATGTTTGTGGTGAACACCTTGTACACCAAACTCTCAATCGGGCCTTAAGTCTGAAGGCAAAAAATCCAGACTGGGCAAAGTTACAAAAGTGTCCGGTTGATGATAGGGCTTGGCTGGGCACCCAATTTTAATTTTCACCCTCTGAACTGTTCCCACCAAAACCAGCAACTTCAGCGTGTGCTCGACCAACAGATATCCAACTTCAATTGCACCTTATTGATACAGCCTTCAAACATTCTCCACTGTAGGACTTTGAGTTCCATAAAAAACACTAAGGACCTGATTATGATTGAGGTGGATAGGGTTACTCGGTCACAAACGTGATGGAGACCCCATCCGTCAAATTGCAAATCCATTATATCCCATGGAGCTTGGAATATGGCAGACAGGATATATATCACATTTGTGTTGGAGTATCCTATCCATCAAAATTGGAAAAGGGAAAAACTTTGACCGGGATGACCTGCTTGATTTAACTCACCTCAGTTCCATCGCTGAAGTCGCTCCTAGTTTCCAGTTAACCTCAAACAGTGACTTCTGAATTTACTTTTTCTTGATGCTTTTTGCCACAAAACTTTAAAAATTCATATAATTGCTTATTGGAGTTTAATAATTTTGGTGTCATATTTCTCACTACATTTTTCTTGATTAATAGGAAATGGTGGTGGAATTTGTATTTTATTTTGTGTTTTTAATTTTTTTGATACTGCTTAATGCTTTGCACACTTTTCCGAATTCAAGCCAGTCCACAGCCATCAGAAGTTGTTCCCAGGTTTAAATTATTGAGCTGTGTGTTTAACCTGATAGGATATTGGGACTTATTACATGGAAAACTCCCACCCTTCCAAGACAATACCCCATTTTTTAACGGAGATCATGTGAAAGGAAGAAGACTACCTTTAGTGCTATCAAGAATGTAAAAACGTTCAACTCAGCAAGTTAATCAACACTCTTGTGTTAGTAGGCAAGATGCAAAAGGTTTAAAATGTCATACATGGGCACTTCCATTAGGCATTCATTATTGTGACCAGGAAAATATTGCTGAAGTTACAGTTGCACTAAGAAAATCAATATTTTACAAGTTCCCTTTCAAATTCTTTAAGCAGTCCAATAGACATTAACCACTTTAGTGAGGGGTACGGTCAGTGGCTGAACCCCGCACTATCTCCCCAGTGCATCTGCCGTGCATTGGCTGACAATTGGGAGGCATATAAAGGGTCCTCTGGTGCAGAGTCCAGAGGGATTCCTTTGTTATTTTTTTAACTCAAGCTGCCCGAGTCAACTTTTGTCTATGAAAAGAACGGATACAAACTGAGATGAATGGGAGTCCCCTCAGAAGGGCTCCCATTGACCTGTTCCTGTTGCAGGCACTAGTCTCAGACACACAATTGGTGCAGCACAAATGGGGTAATGCTGGCTGGTAGGATCTTTGTGGATGCCTGTGGATTCCGGAAGTTTCCATTACAGAAATGTAAGGAAAGTATGTGATTTCAGACATAGTTTGAGGTTTACAGGGCGTTGTGGGTAAGAAAACCTCATGGGGTTCATGCAAGGCCCACCACCCTGGTATTCCCTGGTTGTCTAATTTTCTAAAATGTCTATGGTTCATATATTTGCATTGGTGGCGTAACAGCACAGCCCCAAAAACCACAGCTACCCTGATTACTTATCTCTCAACGTAGCACTTTGTGGCCTTTCTGTGTTGTAGTATCATGACCCACACACACAAGTGAAGTGTCGTTCTTATCAGGGGACTCAGAGCGGTCGGAAATATGTGGTTTCCCGCTGATTCCAAATCTTTCTGTTACAGCAATATGAGGAAAATGTGTGCTTTTTTTTACCAAAGATTGATGTTTACAATGGCTTATGGGTAAAATTACCCTTTAAGAGCAACACAAGTCACCCCACCATGGATTCCCCAGGCGTCGAGTTTTCAAAAATGTGCAAGTTTGCTAGGTTTCCTTAGGTACCGGGTGAGCTAGGGCCCAAAATCCACAGCTACCCAGTTTGCAAAAAAGGGTCATATTTGAGTGGAAATATTTGATGGATCCATGTTTTTCGTTTTAGACCATTTCCTATTTTGGGCGCTGGGCCTACCCACACAAGTGAGGTACCATTTATATAAGGAGACTTGGAGGAGGCTGGGTGGAAGGATGTGTCTGGCTCCCCGCAGATTCCAGAGCTTGCCATCACAGAAATGTGAGGAAAATGTTTTTTTTAGTCACAATTGAGGTTCTGGGTAAAGAAAACCTTGTGAGAGTGATGCAAGTCACCCCACTCTCGATTTCTCCAGGTGTCTGGTTTTAAAAAATGTGCAAGTTTGCTAGGTTTCCCTAGCTGCCGGCAGAGCTCGGACCACAATCCACAGCCACCATTTTTGCAAAGAATGGGTCCGTTTGAGTGGAAAAATATGATGTATACATGTCGTGTTTTGGGCCATGACCTCTTACGGGCACTAGGCCTACCCACCCAAGTGAGGTAGCATTAGTGCCTTCCAAATGTAGGCCACTGTGTAGGAGGGAAGGCATTTAAAAAAATACTCTCTATATCATATGCTAGTACAGGTGCCCCCAAATTTGGAAATGTACAAATACCCACTGTTTCTAAACTCCCTGTCTTGTGCCCATTTCAGAAATACATAAGTTTACTTGATACCCATTTTTCACTCTACATATTTCACCATATGAATTAATTGGCCTGTACTTGGTACACAAAGAAAACACATTGTACGGTGCAGCTCAGTTGTTGGCTCTGAGTTTCTTGGGTTTTCAGAAAACCTATACACCCTATATATCTCCGTAATTATAAGGATCTAGCTGATTTGTAAATCGGCTATTGTGCAGTGAAGTTATAGATGAAAATATTGGCACAAATGGCCATTTTATCCTACTCATTTTCAGTATTTCCTAATTTCAGCAGTTAGTTTCTTTTGGAAAATCTTGAGGGATCTACACATATGACCCCTTGCTGAATTTGGAATTGTGTCTACTTTTCACAGATCTGTAGCTTCTCTGGATCACCCATGAGTTTTACACTAGTTTCCACACCAAACTGGAAGTAGGTTGAGAGTACAAAATATATGAAAACTGGGCTACCGCTTTGAAAAATTCCTAAACGGTGATAATTATTATTATTTTTTTTTTTTAAATGCAGATCTGGCATGTTCCTGAAAGCTGAGAAGATAGTAACTTTAGCACAGCAAACTATTCATTGATGACATTTTTAGGAGAAAAAACAGACATTTGTATCCAAGGTACTTTTTCCCTATTTTCCCCAAAAACTCAAAATGTAGCTATATGCACCCTAGTTTCTCGATCCCTTCCAGTGGAATCATCAAACCTTGGGTACTTTTGGAATCCCCGGTGTGTTGGTAATAAAGACACAAATTTGGCATGGATATCTTATGTGTACAAATGTTATGGAGCCCTAAGCACAGACTACCCAGAATAGCCAAAAAAGGGGTCAGGACGGTCTGGTGGGGGGGAGGGGCTGAAGGACGTTCAGGGGGATGTCAGGACAGCTGTTGAGGGGTTAAATAATTAATTTCCATATGCATTTGATAACATTCCAATGATCTTAAATCAGGCTCCTAGCCATTATAATCCTCTTTGTCATCCAACATTCTCAGAGGGTATAATAGGGTTGTTTCTTTCCCTTTAGTTAGACTCAAGTCTGAGAAAATACATACTCGGACACTAATGCAAACTAGGATGACGAGTATGACTAATATTTACTTGTTAATCCTTATTCCCCACCCACTAAATATGCCTTTCAAACTAGACCAAACACCTTAAAGTGTTGCAACATCATTTAAGTTATGCAATCGATTTAAACATTAAAATATATTAAAAATCACTTGTGTTTCCCTCGAGAGAGACATTCAGAATAAAAGCAAAGCGTACTGCACTGAGAATTAAACAAGTGTTGCCGCTAATAGCCAGGACAAATTAGGAACAATGTTATTCTGTAAAATCACAGTCTATTTGTCCACCAATTGGTCAGAAATTGAACCAATTGGTATGGCGATTGTTATTTCACATACTTCGGCCATTGTTGTAGCTCATAGACAGACAGTCCCACTCCATAACTAGGGGTGAAAATGACAAAGAAACAGACAGTCTATGAGAGTCTCTGAGTAATCGGGTGAGTATGGGAGAAAGTTGCGATTTGGAGTCTCTGTTGGGGGTATTATGTAAGCATGGTAACAAGATTCGGCCCAACACTTGTGAAGCCAAACATAAGCTCGACTCCCACATGCAGAGAAAGTTGCAGACTGATTGGCAGTGCCGCTGCAAGGGAACAGGACTGCCAAGGGAAGTTGAACTTAAGAATACGATAAAACTGATTCAGTGATTAAAGGGAGGAGCATATCACACTCACTATGTCCCATATAGATGTTCTCAGTCTGGTATTGAAAGCCACTCCATAGACAGTGTCTGCAAGGTGGATAGCTTGATTCAAGATCTCGGGATCTGGCAGCTGAAAAACAAGGGTGGTGACATTGTCACATTAGGGAATTGAATGCCCATGTGCCTGCAGTTCATGACACTTTCCTTCTTTGTTGAATGGACACCACTCTGTAAAAAGTAGTGAGTAGACAGACACATGTCCAACATGATGAAAACTTTATGTTCTCTTTGTACTGCTCCAGGAAGTGCAGGAACGTGTTGTTAATGCAGATGGGGCATTTGTCCTGGAGGTGGGCAAGAGGCTCAGTGCAGTTGATTACTTCATGTCTGCCACCTTCCCCCTTCAGACACTACCATGCAGTGAGCCAGCCAAGCATATGCATAATGAAGAGGGCCAGCCAGATCCCTCAAGGGATCAGGTAGCAAGGAGGATTTCCACTATTAACGTCTGCAGCCTTATCTGTAGGCAACAGAAATGGATGCATTCTGAGATGCCTGTACAGTGCAGTGGCAGAAGCAGGAACACTGTAAGTGGCAGGAGAATGAGGTCCTTCAAAGTTAATGCAGGGTGAAGGAATCTTCTAATTCCTGGCATTGGGTTGCTTCAGACAGTGAATTTTGAGTCACAGGTTTGGACCGCTTAGGGTTGCAGGTCCAGTCTCTCTCGATTAGATGGTCCACTTGGAGTGTGATGCATAGATTCAAGCAGACAAAACATGGCACTTCATAGGGCATTCATTGGAATGTAGATTTCAGTTTCTGAACTGTCACATGCACCCAGTTTCTGGGCTGTAGTTCATGGCAGGGTTTGTTTCAGGCAAGTGGGTAAAGTCACTCTGACTTAGTAAAGTAAGCTGTTGAGACAGCAGATCAATTGTTTGCAGGACTCTAGAGTCACATCTTGATTAAAGGGCAAGTCAAGCAAAGCTGAAGTCACTAGAAGTTTGGTAGACAGTAGAATAGTGTGCCCTAGAATTACTTCATAGGTACTTAATTTAGTATTTTGGTTAGGAATGGCTCATATTGACCAGAGTGCTAAAGGTAGAGTGCGGGCCACTTAGGCCCAGTCTCTGCACAAATCTTAGATAATCTACTTCTTAAAATTCCGGTGTAATGCTTGACATTGCCTAAAATCTGAGAGGTAAATACAATGCAAGTACTCTTGAACCCCTAACACTTTAGGCAATTGCTGAACTACAGATAACACAACACAGGTTCCCTTGTCACTTCTTTTTTTTTTTTTTTTTTTTTTTTTTTTTTGAAAACCTTTATTGACAGTTCAATAGAGAACAAGTATGGGCCTACAACCCCCCGGGGCCGGCCGCTAAGCAATCAGAGCAAAAAGAAGGGCAAGTGTAAACACAGGCAGCACATCGGGGAGCAGAGTCGTGATGCTATTACTGTGAACAGCGTAGGTAGGGCACCAGGAGAAAAAGGTTTTCGTTTTATAATGAAACGAAGCAGAAGGATCAGGTGCCAGACAATTTTCAAACAGCAATTCCAGGTATGCAGAGTAATAGACGTAAACGATTTACAGCAATCTATTAGGTCAATAGCGCAAACACAAGAACATCAGGATGAGGAAGAGTATCATAAGCAGTTGCGCCTGCAGTCCCCCGCCAGAACTCCCGGAGAGCACCCCGGAAATTGTGGTACACATGGAGCGGCAACGAGTCATAGCAAAGGAGGTGTATCACGCTGATCCCAGAAAAAGAAAAAAAAAAAGAATCAGAGAAGAAAAAGGAGGCCATGGAAAAAGAGATAAAAGACGAAAGAATCCCCTCCCCCAACCCCCCACCCTGCACCTCTGCAGATGAGTACGGCCCCCCCCCCAGCAGTGTGCCTGTCGCCCTGGAACCAGACCCGAAATATAGGAGAAGAGGGAAAAAGAAGTAGGAAAAGAACCCCACCAGACGGGGGGGTGGAGAAAGTATTAATAAACTGGAGGAGGGCCTTCAAAACATACCCCCGGCTTCTCCCTCCCGCACGGTAAGTTTCCCCCAAAGTGAACAATAAACAGCACAAAAGCGATCTTCTCAAGAAAGATGGGGAGCACTATGCACCTATTATGCTGTTAGCTATGCCAGGAGAGCACGCAACCCCTGAGCCCGCCCGTCCACTAGATGACCACCCCTGAAGGATCAGCCTTATCCCTGACCACTCTTTGGAATTCTGCCCATGCCTACCCCTCGACCCAGCACCATATCCGACGTTACAAGGTAGAGGATTGTCCAAAAACGTCCGAGAAGCGACGCACACAGATGGGGTGGAAGTCTCTGAGCATCAACACAGTCCGCAGCGTGGAGAAACAGGCTTCCCAGTGCTGCCCCAGGATATGCACTGCACTCAAGGTCCAGGAAGGCAGAAGCAGCCAAAGCAGACAATAGTTGCTGGAGTTGTCCCTGGGTCGCAGGAGGGCACGTACGGGACGAGGCTACCACATCCCACTCAGGTCTAATGCCTCCGGGACAGATCAGGCCCTCAGCTGGACGAACACACTGTAGCATACTGGCCTGAGTGTCCAGCCGTGCACCAACCTCAGGGGTGGCCGCCAAAGTGTCCTCCTGTGCGCAGTGTGGGTAGTCCCTACGTACGTGCGGACAGGTGGGCCGCCATTGCCCCAACGCCGACGCCACACCGTCGAGCTTACTCCCCAAGACCCGGACACCATGAATCAAGGAGGAGTGAAGAGCACCAAGGGCCTCGAGGAGGTCGCCGTACCCCAGCACAGCTCTCTGCGATCGCGCCGCCACACTCCCAAAAGTCGCACTCTCACAAGCCCGCTGCGACCCAGCGGACAGGATGGTAGGCTTCATCGCAACAAGATGGCCGCCAAGTATGCCCGACCCTCACCGGGGCCGGGACCCTGGGACAAGCGTCTCGATGGCCACGTCGCTGGTGACCGGGTTCCGGGGGCAGGCGAAAAGTTATCCGTTGCGTGGTCACGGGCAACAGTCGTCCCCACTACGGACCCGCTCCCGTAAAAAGCCAGGGGCGGCCCGCAATGATCTGGGCAGGATACGGGCGGCAGCCGGGCAGCTCCCCATCAAAGGCAGGGGCAGCCACCGGAGGATCTGAGAATTGCCCCCACGGGCATGCACTCGGACCGCTACACTTGACAGTAGAAACGACCACGACGAAATGTAGGCCGAGTTTGGCACCGCTCCGGCGGACCGCCTCCGCCCAGTCACAACAGGCCGCTGTTGTTGAACTGCCACCCGGCCACGGCGTCCACCTGAGGTCCCGGCTCCAGGGCAGCACAGGCCGCAAAGTTCAAATGCTCGTTTCTCCGGCGATACCGCAGCCAGAAACCTCGGAGTCACGCAGTCGGGTGCCACTCTCCTTCAGAAACACGACCGCGTAGCACAGGTTAAGGATCTCGTGCAGGATATCCGTGCGGGATGCGGAGGTTCACAGAGCCGGGAGTCTACGCTGCCGTCCCGGTCGCCATCTTGGCTCCTCCCCCCCTTGTCACTTCTAATCCAGAGAGGAATTCTGAACCTCTGGATGAAGACTTGGAGCAGCTTCTTAGCTTTATATTGGTAGAATCGGCTCGGGCACATAGGTGGGCTTTAATCCACCTAAGGGGCATACAGAGTAAAACTGAAACAGAAACCAAAAGCAACATTGAAGTATCTTAATGAAATCTATTTGAATATGGACAAAGGGTCTAAATCAGTTCATAATTTGAGCCTGCGGTTGCTGGTGGGGCTGACTCGCATTGATTTTCTGTGGACTGGCACTGATTTTTCAACTACGGAGCCTTGGTATTCCACATTCAACCTTCGATAGTGCTGGTTGCATTCTTTAGAGCAAAAGTTTGGGTCTTTACCCCACAAATTAAGCAATGGTCACAATGGAGGTGGGTGGGCAGTTTGAGTGGTCCTGACACTTTTGCCAACATTAATGATTTGGCAAGTGGTACAAACGTCACAACACTGGTGGACAATGGAGAAAGCTGAGGAACAAAGCAATGGCTACCTGTGGCAACTATCATACCATCTTGGATAACATGGGCAACACTGTTGTATAGTTGGGATAAGATAGAGACCACTACTGTAAAAGCAGCCACTCTCCACCATTTGCCCTGCCACACTCCAGCGGGGTCCCTTTGCAACTGTATTCTAGCCATGCATTCTTTGCATTGCCATGGTTATATTCCTGTAACTCAGTGGGATCCTTTAAGGTGGTCATAAGGCATTCAGGGTCCTGGGATATGTAGTCATTTCAGACTTAGAGGCAACGCGTCCTTTTGTAGGAGTTAGATCAGCAAAGGCATCACCTTCAGACACTTCTTTCTAAGTGGATTGATGTGCAGCACATTTAGCAAGTACATCGAGCAAATTCTTTATGTAAATTTAATAGGGACACCCTAAGAGGTGCAGAATCCCTGGTGCATCTAGAGGAACCAGAAATAATGGTCCACACTGAAGGTTTAATTGGAATCATTAATAATGGTGATGACTTTTGTGCAGCTTGAATGGAATCATGAGTGAGGGCTAATAGTTCAGCTACTTGAGCAGAATCAATATACAGCCAAATATCGGATCTCAACGCAATATATATCACAGACAGCGTAAACAGCAACCAAATCTCTCTTATCATTTCTCAGACATGAGCCGTCATCAGGTTTGTAAAATGGGCGTGCATCGGGATGCAATCATGAGGTTCCTCATTGAAGGCTGTAGGGAAAAGAGAAGCAAAGTTCAACACAGGGGATCATATCAACACTATATGAGAAGCAGATAGCAGCAATATTTAATACTTTGACAGCCTGGACATGGAGAGATGTTACGTTTTTGCGGATAATAATAATGCAGTGATAGCTGCAGCGAGGGATAATCTAGAACAATGTTTTAGAGGCTTCAAATAAGTAGGCAGCAGCAGTCACTCTTTTCAGGCATGACAACATCCTCAATGCTCTGCCATCAAAAGCAAAGGAATAATGTGCAATTGGTTTCTTTTTGGTTTCTTTTGTCCACATTGCCTTGTACTAAGATGACAGTACAATATGAAAGGTTTAGCATAATCCGATCAATTTATGGCAGGCGCACAGGAACATGCTGTTTCAAAGACACACATGTTTATTCTGCCACTTTGCACACAGGCAAAGCTTCAAAAGTATCTTTCGTAAAAACATCTTGCATAACCCAGACCCACTGCCTGCAGTACCTTGCCATGGCTAAACGAGTAACTATTAAAGTAGGAGTAGTTCCTCGTAAGTAAAGGCATCACAAGTTGCTGAAGCCAAAAGGTTGGCCAATATTGTCGCAACGGACGGTTGGTTGATAAATGCTGTCTATTGTTAAACTGCAGCTAGCTAATCGTTGCTAATTTCTTGCTTTTTTTTACTTCCTGCAACTCTGCTCGTTAAAGTTTTAAATCTGTTCAGCACTGATTTTAGCTGCAATAATTTTAAATAATTTGTTGTACCTGTTGTGCTGCACCCTCTGGTCCGCCGCGGTTGTTCCGATTGAGCGGAGAGGGTGTCATAAGAATCCAGTTTGCTCGGGGCTCTCGCTGAGACGGCGCCGTCTTGATGGTGGTTGGTGGCCCAGCCCGGGAAAGTTTCTCACTTCCGGGTGGGGGAGCATAAAAACCATATGGAAGTGCGAGCGCACAGTGGGCGCGCCAAAGGCAAGCCCGTCTGCGCCCGTCCGCGGCCGGTCGGGGCCAGGGAATATTCATCTACTGACCTTAAAACCCTTTGGAAAAATTGGGCTCTTAATCCTCACACTGAGAACATGTTAGACCTTTTGGGGATCCTAAGCCTTAAGAGCACTGACTGTATATATCCTATCATCCCTTCTGCCCTGAAGACCCTTAGCACGCCCATCATACCCCTAACTCCTTCATCCAGTCCCACATGTCTGGGACAGGAGCAATTGTCAATTTGTTATCTTAACACCCGATCAATGGTGAAACACCAACTTGAGATCTTTTATTTTCTTGATTCTGACAAACCTGTCATTCTCCTCTTATCCGAAACTTGGTTGACGGAAGAATCTAGTCCTGACATTTTAGCTGCACTCCCAGTTACTATTTCCTCCAGTCCAATAGGTCAGAAAATAGAATCAGAGGAGGAGCTGCAGCTGTAATTTCTCACAAGAGCAAATTTAATTATTTTGCTACACTGCGAATTCCACTAGTTGATTATCTCTTGCTCAAACTTGGGTCCGACCACTTTTCCTTTGTCTGTGCCATATTTTATAGGCCTCCTGTACTTATGCCTATTTTCTTGCAGCTACTGAGTGAAGCCATTGCTGATCTGGCCATAAATCATGCTAGAGTATTGATTGTTGGCGACTTCAACTATTGGCCTAACAATGTGCGGGAAAGCTCTCATTCGGCCGAATTTACTGATTTACTGACAGGTATGAACTACACAAAGCACATTAAAGTTCCCACTCATGCCAAGGGAAACACCCTAGATCAGGTCTGGACCTCTAATCTAGAGAAAGCCAACCTATGTATTTCCCCCTGTTTATAGTCAGATCATCTGTTCATCACTTTTACCATCTCGAGTACCCTTATGCCTAAACTTTCTCCCCCAGCCACCATCATGGCCAGGAACTGGAGCCGGGTCGACACTAAAGAATTTAGCACTTTATTAGCTGCATCTCAACCCTTTGGCATGGCTGTCTCCCTTCATTCCCAGGCAAAAACCATTAACACTTGGCTGGAATCTGCTAGAGACAGTATTGCTCCGCTACAGACAATTAAAAACAAAAGGCCACACAACGCACAGCGCTGGTTTTCTGACAATCTGAAGGCCATGAAATTGGCCTTGTGTCAAACTGAACGGAAGTGGAGACAGGACTACTGCCCCCATAAAAAGATTATCTTTACTGCAGCACTTAAAGATTATAAAAACTTCATTATCAGAACTAAATCTGAATAATTTTCTTCAAAAATCCTGTTGTCAAACCTGACCGCGTCATCGTAAAACCCACTTCCTCACAATCCTTATGTGATTCACTCAAGAACTCATTTATTGAGAAAATTATTAACATTAAATCTAGTATCCCTCAGTCCCCTGCATCTGTGGATTTTTGCGGCTCAAATTTTAATCCTCATTGCCTGGATCATTTCACTTAATACTGTGGTATCTGCTTGTTTTTTTCATCTCCGAAGAATTCGTAAAATAAGCAGATATTTAACTCTTGAGGTCGGGATTCAAGTTGTTCTTGCCCTGGTGATGTCGCGTATTGACTACGCTAACTCTTTGTACACCGGTATTCCAGCTTACCAACTACGCCGGCTCCAACTGGTACAGAACCAAGCCGCTAGGCTTGTATATGGTCAACCTAAATCTCACCATGTGAAACCGTTGTTGAAAAACTTACACTGGCTTCCCGTGAGCCAACGCTGTCTTTTTAAACTAGGCTGCACTATTTACAAAGCCCTCTTGGACTGTAGCCCGATTTTTATTGCTTCCAGACTACAACGCTATGTCCACTCTCGAGCCTTGCGCTCTGCAAACATGAATCTGTTAACCCCTTGTCCGTTTAAGCGTAAAAAACACGGGGGTCTTCTTATCTCGACTTTGGCGCCACAATTCTGGAATTCTCTCCCCCTTGAATTGCGCCTGTCTTCTTTCTATACTCAGTTTAGGATGTCTCTCAAAACCTGGCTGTTTGTCCAGGCCTACCACTGAACTCTCCTTTTTTCTGCTCCAGCAATTGACTGACCCTGCTTAGCGCCAAGAAACCGTTGGTGAACATGCGCTGTATAAATTGTTTTTAACATAACATAACAGGGGACCAGAAGGTCAGATCTTAACGCCCCCACACACCTGTTGGTGTGTCATGCTTCATCATTCGGCACTCCTCGTCTGGCCGGTGCTGCAATGCCTGATGGGCCTGGGGGCTCTTTGTCGGAGATCTTTTGATCCGAATACGCCGTTTGGGTGAATGCATGAGAGGGGACAGTGCAGATGTGTTTCTGGTGAAAAGTGAAGTGTGTCTAAAATAGACTCCGGTACCCCAAAGCAATTCTTTATGGGGTAGGGGTACCAGGACAAATAAAAACAGTGGTGCTATCCTTCAGTCACATTGTACCAAGACAAGTATGAATAAAGTGAGGTCGTCATGTTTCATTCCCTAGTCGCCCAAAGTGTCAGTCGGCATTTCATCAGGACCTAAATATATCAGTAGAATATTGCCCCATGAGGGGCAGGGGAACCCATTTCTAATAAAGGGTGGCCACTCAATGAATACAATACTGCACCTGGATGGTTTCAGCACAGTGATTCCACCCACCCCAAGGTGAGCAGGAAGTAGCCACTTAGGCAAGGCGGAGGGTCCGAGTAAAACCTTGGGGTGGACTCACTTTTTTTTTTCACCAAAATGAACATTGGTATTCTCTATGCAGATTACTTCAATCAAGTGTTTAATTTGTTTATTATTAATGTTAATTGTGTAGATCCTGTTGTTACACATGTCATATGGACACACAGCAAAGTTTTGTTACCTGTTAACATAGAATGTTTGTCATATTGTACTGTTGTATGTCACTTTCTCATATTGCATCGCGTTTACATTGACTTTCAGAAAAAAAATGTACAGCGCTCAGTGAAATGTTTCAAACACTCAAAAAATCTTAATGTTGTTAAGAAAATAGGTGGCAGACAGAGTAGCATTGGAGACCTTGTGTCCAATTTACAATATACATTGGCAAAACCGTAGCAAGAGTAGTCAGGGTCAAATACAAGAGTATGTTGAACAAAATCAAGTGTATCAATCAGTTTTCTGGTGATTTAGAAGGACATACTCCCCTGTGGCAGGCATTAGAGTGGAGCCCTCATCCTGCCTAATAAAGGTCAACTAGAATCACTGGTCCTTCTCCAGTTCTCTATGGCAAAAGGCACTTTGAAGAGTGTACCATATTGCGAACCAGAATCAAAGATTATTTTGGGAAGCCAGAATTGCCCCTCACAGGATGAGATAGTTTCCAATGTGAATTCATTCTATAGTCAGAATCCTCCTTCCCTAGGACATTTCGCAAAGTCTCTTAACTATCACTCCTCTTACTAGTTTCGTGCAACGGCGAGATGTGGCCTTTTTCCCAACATATGGATCAGTACAGATTCAATTGAAGCTTTATGGTACCATTATATTGATTTTATATTGAGTTTGTTATTCGCTCTCTGCGTTGCACTGATCAATTGTTGCTTAATCAGATGTATAATTATATGGTTCTTTGAGTCTCTCTCTGACACTAACTTTGTGTATAACATTACAACTTAAAGTAGAGTAGATACTGTGTAGGGACCTTTGTGTTTTTGTCTAGATGTATGGTACCAACACCTAAATTTACACCTGCATCCAGGGCCGGCTCTAGGGCGGTGCGACCGGTGCCACCGCACCGGGTGCTGACTCTTCCAGGGGGTGCTGTGTTTGGAAGTATTTTATGGTGTTAAAAGCACCTGCTGCTGCATTGCTGGCCTCCAGCACTTTTCATACAACAATAAACATGTCAAGATAACTCTGGTGATTAATGTTCTTCCTGGAAAGAGAAGGTGTTTGTCTAGTGGAGGTTTTAACTCATTGTATGCTAGCACACAGGGTTAAGATGCCTGCTGCAAAGAACCATGCAGATCACAAAGTGTATATAGTTCAAATAGGTCAGTGCTTTTGTCAGAGAGATCCCTTTGTTGCTAGCAATGTAGATGTTAAAATCCGAACATGGAACAGTGAGCTACTAACTGTAATCAAAGAGCTGCATGCAAACTGCAAGGTATAGATTAGAGAACTATGATTTTTTCCTCGGTCTTTCATTATTCTAATGTTTCAGAAAGGTTTCATTTCCATTAAAAAAAAATTATTATTAAATGTAACCCCCAACCATGGGGTTATGTTTTAAATTCTGAGTCTGTGCTTCTCCAGACCGAGCACTCTTAAACTATATTGTTTACCAGTAGGGATGACATGTGACTCACCTTGTGGTCTTCTGGCTTATGTAACATTTCCTATACACTGATTTACACACATATGATTGATTGTCTGGTATAGGAGGCACCATTTAACTAATTAAATACATCTGAGAGAGAGTGGTTATGGAGACTTGAGGGGGCACTGTTAAAGGGTGGTAGTGAGGAGTCTCTGGAGGCGCCACCAAACATGATGTTTTCTATCTGAAAAGTGCTAAAACTGAAAACATTGTGCTAGCAGAATCTACTCTTCCTAGTAGTGACTGCCCCTACATCCACACAGAAAGTAGAGAATCTGGGGACCCTCTTTGATTTTCAGCTTTCAGTCATCCCTCAAATCAATTCTTTTTTTTTAGTATGTCAGTAGGCAACTCTTCATTCTGAGGAAAATTCTTCTGCTTGCTCTTGTAAATGCCTCCCCAGTTTGTATTGATTATTTACATTATCTGGGATGACTAGACTTTGCAGTGTGTTGTTTAAAGGCAAACCAAGAGGTGCAAACCCATCAAATGTAGGCACCAACAATATACACAAGACAGAAAGAACCCAGCTGGCTCAGCAAAGGCCACGATCAAAACCAAGATGATTTTTTATTACCTATATGGTGAGTTGGAACCAAGCACCATCATATCTACAAATGTAATTTCCCTTCACTTCCCTTCAAAGAGCCTCTGATTAGTGTCTGTACTCCAAATCCTTCAATGTTCATTCAAGCAACTGAAACACAGTGGCTGTCGCCTATTAATACAGACGCTACTCTGGCACCACATAGACCCCCACCTTAGAGCAGAACAAAACTATCTATTATAAAGAAAATTACCTAAACTGAACTTTCCAGGAGTTATTGAATTAAGGTATTTTCCATGGACCAGCGATGGAAGAATGTTGGGTTGGGATTCTCTCCTCATCCAAGTGGGCTCTAACAGTCACTATTTATTATTCTGTCTCTTTTTGTCTTTTTTTCCCCTCATTTGATATATATCGTCACTCTTTTGCTATCTCAAGATGACACCGAGCACTTCACTAACACCTACAAGCATACAAATATTAATGCGATTAACTATGAATTACGCAGACCCCTGTCTTTGTGGGATGCCCTGCAACCATTTTGCTTGGAGGACTGAGTGATGTGGAATTTCCCCTAATGTGTCTGAAGATTACTTCAGCCATGCAGCTTCCTGGAACTTTTAATCAAGTTACCCCTTAGAGGAGAAGAAGCATCACATCACAGTGATTACCTGTGATTCAGCACAACAGGCCTGCAGGAAGCATCCCTATCTTCAAAATGGCATCTAAAAAAGGAACTCATTTCTCGTGCTTTATTTTTTGTCATTTTCCACTATCCCTATTAGGCAGAAGCAGGAAGAACAGTGTGTAGTGATATAAATGTCGAGTAATTTGTTTAACTGTCATTTTCCCCACACTGCTCCGTGGACAAACATGTTTATGACTATAAAATTAGACTGTGTGGCTTTATCGATGATGGCTACAGCCGGATAGAGATATTAGAGGAAACCTACAGAAGATGAATTGAGGTATTAAAGAAACAAAGGAACATTTTAATTTGAAGATCAGAAAGGAATGAGTCGCCTTTCATTGATTGGAGCCTTGAAGAAACAAAACTTTCGCGAAACACGTGTCGGTTGTTTATGTCACAATATTTGATGGAGAACTGTGATCGATGTATGGAGGCTTGGATATTTACTTAACGCTATTTAATGGAGATTCTTTTCAAGTGTATGAAAAAGAAGAAAAGCTTGATATAAAAAGAAGTATATGTGGACTTTGGAACTGTGATATGTGTCTTTCTCAGCACATGAACTTATGTTTATCACTATGATAATATAGACTGGTAATACCAGAAAACGACCCAGAAATGCCACATGATATCTCCCATCTGTACTGGAGTTGTCCCTGGGGTCATTTGCTGTTGGCGTTTGTAGGTTGTAAACTCCTTCAGACTGTTTCTGCCTGTTAGTTCCCTTTTGTGTGCTGATATCTGAAAACAATACAAGTGGCTGACTGCTGGTAATTGTACCTCTGGCTCAGATTTGTCAGTAGATTAGATAAGGAAGGTCAGTATATCTTGTTTTCCTTCAGTTAGTTTTAGTTTTTGCTATCACCTTTGATCATATGATCCTAGCCTTAGTATTTTATTCAGTAAATCCATGTCCTTTTTAGCCAGTCCTTGGGCATTCTGATATGTTGTACTCATATTCTTGTTTGGATGCGCTGCATGGATAGTTTCATTACAGTACCATTGATTTTGATGTGTTGCAACAACTACGACCTCACGCACAATCCCTATGGATACTATTATTTTTACTTCGAACCAGATGCTCATGCAGTGTTTGGCCTCGCGTGAATTTATTAACACGGGCGATCTGACATTCCTGACCGAGCTCTGTGTGAGGACATGCCAATGCAGCCCATCAAACGTGAGTAAAGCACAATGACTCACAGTATCCGCATCTTTCCGGGAGGTGCCTGTGGTTTCCTCCCACATAATGGCAGCTCTTTCCAGTAGTGCCAGTGAGACCACAGTGGCTGAAATGCTGGTACTGTCTTCTTAAATGTATGCTTTGCAGGATGGAGTGTGTTCTCCACTAAACATATATTTACTCTGTTGAGAAGGAGCGAGCGGCTTTCACACAAACAATATTGCAATACTTATGGAACTGATGTTTCGTATGTATAGAAACCCTGCAGCTAAATATTGGTGCTGCCCCATTAAAGTACAGCAACCACAGTGAGAAATACTTGTCCTGCATAAATCCACCGCATTATTGATGAGAAATTCCAACCCTCTTTGATCAAATAGATAAACCAGCTAAGAATGCTCAGTGTGTTATGTCGAAAATACAGAAGCTCTGTGGAGAAGTGATGAAATTACCTCATGGACCAAAAAAAGATGGCTGCTGCCTGGCTTCTGCTCTCCAGAGCCCGTCTACACTATCAACCATTAGACTTCCAAGGGCTCTCTTCTCTATCCACATAGCCAACGTCTCGGGAGATCACAGGAAGACACTGGCAGGTGCTAACCTGAGGGAGCGGAACTAATATTTAGAGGATGGAGCAGCAACAAGAGGAGCAATGCCTCAGACGAGCATCTCCTCTATTCTTTCCATTATTTGGTTTAGAAGATCACTAGTGAGAAGCAGGTGGGCTGATGCATTGAGCGGCAAATCTGAATACTAGGTGCATGACAGACAGCATGAGAGGTGCAATATGGGCACCTATTTAATTTTGTCTGGAGTTTTATAACCAGTGATATTCATGTGCAGCACTGCTGAGAAGCGCCCGTCCTGGTTCATCAAAAATAGAGCAACCAAAGATTGTTCTTTGCCCCCTATCCCTTTCCAAGTATAATGTAGAATTATCCCCCAACTGCTGGTCTTGTCAACATAACCCTGGCACATTAATGCACTCCTTTTTCTATTGTCCCAACATTTTCCGTTTTTGGACTCAAGTATGTAAATCTATATCTTCCATTTGTTCAATTAACTTTCCTTTCGATGTTTATTCTATATTTTTGGTAGTAACTCTGTGGTATGGATTGGTTCCCGTAAGACCGGTATCTTTGTGGATATGCTAATTGCTATTGCTTTTCAGGAAATAACCTCCAATTGGAAGGATGCTTCTAAAGTTTCCTATTCCGCCTGGTGGAATCTTCTCTGCTACCATCACAGACTGGATAGAGCGTCAGTCAGCACGTCTCAACAAATGATTCGTAAAGAAGCCTATTGGTCTCCACTCACTAATTATTTATCCTCGTCTGTACTTTGTAACAATGACTCTTCTTTTGTTTACCAACCGCCATGACTTTTTCTTTTCTTCTTTCTATTTTCTTTCTTTTGCTTTTGTAGCTTTTATTAGTTAAGGTTGGGTATGTTTTTCACATCAAGGATATAATTATGTTTTCTGGTACTCGCTATATAGTTTTTGATGAGGTCATTTCTTATCTTTTCCTTTCTTTGTTGTTTCTTTTTTCTCCGCCCCTTTTCATATTTCTTTCTTCTTTCTCCTTTTTTCTTTTCTTTTCTTCTCTTTCTTTTCCTTTCCTCTTCTGTCTTTCCTTTCTTTGAAAAATGTAAAATGCTATTGTGTTTCACGGTGCAACCTTTCGTTATTGCTTCATACTGTGGGATATATATCACTGTTAGTTACACTGTAATTTTTATTCCCTTAGCATTTTTATTCTATTTTGTTATCCTTTTGCTCTTTTTCCTTACAAAAGTTTATTTGCTATTGTACCTATGCCTTTTATCTGCTTCAATAAAGCTCTTCAAACTAAAAAAATAAAATAAAAGAGAGCAACCAAGTCGAGGTTAATTAAACAATATGATCCAAGGGGAAGGGCAGTCCCAGGTACCTATTGATGTCGGTGAAGTTAGAGGATCCTGGGTGGAAGCGAAGGGCCCAACTCCTTCTCAGTTAATCATGAACCTGGGAGTGCACTCCTTCTTGGATAATATTGCAATTCTAAATCAAACTCATAAAATTTAGGGTGAGATTCGCAAACATTCTTAGCGTGATAGATTGTTTTTCATGGGCCTGCTCGGATGGAAGGTTACAAGAAATATATCTCTTGGATTCATTTTTATTTCTGTTGGATTCTTTTGGGTGGTAAGGCATCGCCATTTTTGTCCATTAAAATGCAATGCGTAGTAGATATTTGGTTATCAGGGTCACAAAATAGACCAAATGTAAGGGTGATAACGGATTTTACTTACAATATAAAACATTTGCTAGTGGTATCCTGCTAAGTTTAGGATCTTATTGGTGATTTCTAAAGTGACTGTACCCTGTGAAAAAATGTTGATCCTGTACTGATATTTGATAAACCATGCTTCGGAGAAAATTGTTTTCTTTCGTGATTTTCTCACAGACTTTTTGGAAGGTGCCCCAGAAGCTAAAATTAGAATGCTATTTTTATAAATTCACAGTATTGCCCATAGCCATGTGAAAACAAATCTGACATGCTGAGGAAAATATGTATTTCCAACAGCAGCAGTATTTTGATTTCCAACTGTTCTACTGCATCTTCACCACAGAGTTCTAATGAACAATTATAGTGCAATATTCATGACAAATACGAAGCACACCAGAATAATTTGTTCCTGGAATCATAGCTGTAGAGCTGAAAGTATTTCTTACAGTGAAGTCTGCAGTAAATGAACAAAATGAGCGATTTCTTTTTGTTACATAAATAAGGATTAGTGCATTGGAGAGCTAAAACAAGGACACATCTTCCATAAGTTCTCCAATAGCTTCCTCGTTTATGTACGGAAAAAAAGTATGGCATGCTGAGTGAAACGTACCTAGAACAGCAGCAGCAGTTTGGCAGTGACTCCCCATTGGTCTACTGTGGCTTCTCCACACAGTTCCAAAGAACAACTAGAGTGCTAACATGCTGTTTTCACCTCCTGGAAGGCAATTTGTTGAAATAGGATCTGTTAAAGTTAAGCCTTTCCTATGGAGCAGGATGAAGTAAATCTATATTGTGGTGATAATGCTGATATGAAACCAGCTGGCAAAATACATGTGAGAGAAGGTATGGGTTTTAAGTGACGCGATGCATAACATATTTTTAAAGGGGCTAAAAACTGTTAAAGAGAGAGATCCCCTCCTAAATCCAGCATCCCCTTTCACATGTTTACTCAATCTCCCCATCTCCTCCATTGATAAGTACCTCTCTAATTTTAAAATAATATCGATTTAGTAGACGTCATCTTTTTTAGTCTTCCACTTAAATGTCTATGAGTAATTTCTTTAGAGTGCACTAAGGTATTTACAGACAGATCTCATAATTAAAACAAATAGATTTGTGCTCCAGTGGGTAGTAAGACCCTTCAAAGAGTTTCTTAATGGACGTGAAGGGCCTTACATACAGTTTGATGAGTGGAATACTCCATCAAAGATTTGACAGATGTTCAATCCGCTGTATTAAGAGTGCATTATAGGCTCGGGCACTTGTAATATGGTGGACAGGATATTTGCTACCTTTTGACAGAGTAAGGCCCTTAATTTTTTTTTATTTTGTACCGCTTCCACTTGTCAGTAGTTGTGCCTCCCGATATGACCATGCACACGCTTCAAAATAATTATTCTAGTGATTTAAATATAAGGAAGTAACAAAACATGTTTAGAAATATTTATTTTCTATAAACAAGTCTTTTATATTCCTTATAAACGGCTTAATTTACATATAATTAAAACATTTTAAAATAATTAATATTGCAAATAGGACAAAACAATCAGGGTTCAATTTTAAAAAAGAGTGACAATACTCATCCAAAACATGGAAAGGAATGTTTTTGGGGACTCTTTGAGTTCATGTATTTCTAACAGCAAACATAAAAAGCATTTTTCGCGTACATATATGAACCATTCCACAGGTAAGTGAAAGATTCTAAAAGTGTCTTCTCAAGCAGCATGTCTCCCAATGCTGGCAGATTCTGTGAGGTAGATCAGCATGACAGCTCTTTATTAGATCTCTGTGACCTACACAGGCAACTGTAATGGGAAAAATGTGTATTGATAAGTAGGTTGATATTGTGATAAGGCTTGTCTCAAGTATCAACAATGAAGCTCCCAGGTAGATGTCGACTAGCTAGGAGCAATCAAAATGCAGCATTTTGGGAGGTATACAGCTGACTGATTTAAAATGAGTATTATCTCTCCAGCTTCATAAAGCAACCCTATTTAGAAGTGATGATATTTTATCCATGGGAGGTGTGGCAGTTCTGCTGAGGGGTGTTCATGTTTGTAACTGCCCCAGTGAGGGATCTGAGGGGTGTTCGGAGAAGATGCCAAGCTCTGTTGGTCGTTTCTATTCCCAATCCACTTGCAATATTATTTCTCAGGCTGGAATTTACTTCATTGGTGTGTATCAGTATCCGAGTGCTGATGGAAATAGATAATGATATCACCCACGTGGCCACACATTCAACCGCTTTCCCGAGATTCTACAATAGGTTTTTTAAAGTTTTCTCCCTATTGTTTGCCCATATTTGGGTCCTGCCCATATCTCCCTCTTTATTATTTTCCCTTTTAATAATTAATTTGTGTGCTCTACAGCATGTTTTTATTTTAGGTATTATTCTTTTGAGTTCCTTCACACTTTTATGTCAGCTATTTTAATTTCTCAGTATCTGTGTGTACCAAGTACCAAGTGTGATAGTATTAGAGGCTGAGCTCTGTTGACATTTTCTTTTCCCATTCTCTGTTTTATGTCTCTGGCTAGTCTTCCCCTCACTAGGGAGAGCTGCTTCCTGACTGCTTCAGTTGTCATAGTACCATGTTGTCACTTGCATGCTCTTGCAGCGGATGTGTGAGGCAGGACTTCCGGTAGAATTTCAAAGACAAGCCTAACCACACACCAACCATGATTAGTCATTCATCTTACATCTTTTGCCAGGTATGTTTGAGGATGCCTCATACACTCTTCTCTTAGGGTACGTGCTGTATGGATGATGTCTTGCACACTGGAGGTCTCCCTACGGTGGGCTGGTTACTATGAAATGGTCCAACTCCTCATGATCTGTTGGGGTCTCACTGCTCAAACACCGTTCTTGGAAAATGTGTGATTTTGTAACTCTAACAAGGATCAAAGCTCAGTGCAAAGATTTATTTACATAGAAATGTCATGACAAAATAAAGCATATTGTTTAAATATTACAGGAGGAGTAAAAGTAGAGGGATGTAAATGGATGTATGACGTTACAACGCATGCTGTTACAACGAATTTTTTACAACGCAAATGCTGTGACAACGCAAGTCTTTACAACGCAAGTCTTTACATCGACTTGCAGTAGATGGCGTGCTAACATTAAAAAAGGGTAATTTACTATTCTAACTCCAGTCCACGTTGCAGTAGGGAAGGTATTTGGATAGTAAACTACACTATTTTTAATGTTAGCACGCCATCTAGTGCAAGTCGATGTAAAGACTTGCGTTGTAATGGCATGCGTTGTCACAGCATTTGCGTTGTAATAGTTTCGTTGTAATGGTAGTGCGTTGTAAAAGTTGCGTTGTAAAGGTTGTTCCCCGATATATATATAACATATAACAGGAAACAACCAAACACTTTCCTCTGCATTCTGTCAGTTTGATCCACTCAAGTTATAAATTTTACATAACGATTATGAAGCGCGAGGTGCTGGCAGTGGTGGCTCCTCCTCAATGGCAGAGGAGTGTTGCCCCACAGCTTGGACCGGAGCCAGCAAATGTAAAATAAAACAATGATCTGGCATCGTTTTATTTTGGCATTTGCAGGCTTTTAGTGAGCGGTTTTGGGAGGGGCGGGCCTAAGCATTGGAGAAGGGAGGAGGCATGCTATTTGCACTCCACTCCCTAAGTGTGCATGTGTTTTGATCGGCCATCTTAGGCCGACCAAAACACACATGCGCACTGCTTTTCGCCAGCCCAGCTGCATTGAACAGCCGGGCTGGAGAAACCCCACAGACTCCCTGGTCCAAGCCGAGCATCTTTCCTGCCTGCTCAGAACAATCTCTGCAGCATGGGGATTGGATGGGAGTCTGGGTCCCAGGGGCTGCTGGGACTCAAGAAGATGAGAGGCGGCGAAAGCGACGCAACGCTGGACGCGGCCGGCAGCAAAAGGTAAGTTTAATTTATTTTTTAAATAATGTACGTCTATCCCTACCGCACGACCCCTCTTGCGCGACCCCACCCACCCCACCACCCTTTGTTTATGGCAGCCGCCGCTGAGTGCAGTGGGACATGTGATTACTAGTAAAGAGCCCATTTCTAATTTACCTACTTCTGGTTATAGCAAGCAGAACTTGTGAATGCTAACATATGCATTTCAGTTCCTTGAGTTGTTGCTTCTGTGTAGTGAATTATATTCCTGGCGAAGGCATTCATTTTCAGAACGTACTGTTTATTAGAAGACTTTGGTTCTCAAAGCATCTTCGTTCATCTTGTTAGGGCATTTTTTATTTGAGCTGAAGAGCGTCAATCCCCCGAAGTGAGCCATGTTATTGTCAAGGTTTGATGTATTTTCGCAGGAACGTCAGGGACATAAAGCAAAATCCATGACTTCCCCAATCCACCTATTGCACCCAACCAAGTCAAAGTGACAATGGCAACCTGGGGGAGAAGGGCAACAAAACAAGGAACAGGGGTAGAGATCCCTCGTCGATACTCCCAGTGGCACAGGACACCTCAGGATAAGGCACAAGGCTATGGGAAGGTAGAGCATGAGTTAATATGCAGGAATCCTCAATCCATATCCCCTTTTTATTCTCCTTATGGTATTGTTTCCTACCTTACACTAATGAGATCAAGGTCAGTATATCCCTTCCTCTTTATAACGTGTAAGACTTCTATCAGGTTCCCAAATAAATAAGAAACAATACTGAGGTATGTGAACCTTGTGAAACAAAATTCAATGTAATCTTCTGAGTAATTGTTAAAGCCTACCTTTATGTCAAGTCTTGCTTGTAACAATAAGAATTCTGAAACCACTATGTAACAAAAAAATAATCTTGTCTTCAGGTATTCCTTTCTTTACAATAGGTTCATGAAAAAAAAGGGATGGATCCCCACAGTGCCAGGAGCAGGATTAGGTAAGTAGTTACAGAAAAAATTAAATTAAAAAAAGCAGCGCAAGAGCGCTGTTACCGTCAAGGTTCAGAATGCAGTTTTGAGTTCTTTCTTTTCTTTATTTGCAGGTTCACTGAAACGTTCCAAAAGGAGGACGCCGCCGACAACCTTACCAGAAGCAACGCCGCCTAGAGAAGCTGCAGGAGGGACGCCACCGGGAAAGAGCCGCAGGAGCGACACCGCCGTGAAGGAGGACCATCGAACAGACGCCGCTTCACGCGCCGAAACAACCGAAGAGGTGCAGCGTCCAGGGGAATTCAGGTAAGTAGAGTCTAGAGTCTAGGAACATGTAGGATCGAGTGAACGCGAAGCGTCACTGATCGAGGGAGGCTAGGCTTTAACGCACTGGACCACCCTCCGCGCATGCTTCTGAGTGAGTGGCGGCCATTTTTGTAGTCCGCCGGGATCGAAACCGGCAGTCTCGACAGTTATGGCTTGTTCCATAATGGGTCACTCTGTATATGGTTGTAACAGGCCCCACTCACCTCGTCAGCCATACACTTGACTGGCAAAGTGAGCAGGCCCGATACCATACTCAGTGACGTGCAGACTCAAATCTAACCTGTTTTTTCCTGAAACCGATGATGCTCTGCTCTTACCTATTACTGTTTGGATAGCTATGACTTCTATCACCCCCACTGCTGATGATGGTTGACACTGGATAATAGTCATGATAAAAGTTGTATGGACACATTTTGTTCTGGCTTCTCTCTTCTGCTGTGAATGTAGCTAAAGCATTATTGTTAAACGTTTAACTTCTGTTTCTGTCCAAGAAGCTACGTTGAACGGGTCAAGCAGATATTCACTTGTTGTAATGCACCTTGGATTTTAGAATCTCTCGAAAATCTTTTTAAAAGTTTGCAAAAATAAAAAAGCTCATGGATGCACAATTTTGATGAGCAAGAAATAAGTACATCTCTGATTAAAAAACTGCAAGATCTCCATTAGACCCAATAGCATAAGGATTTTAGACATGGGTAATGTATTATATCACATGCAAATGAAATGTGCAATGAAAAGAAATCTTTCCGATGACGTTGTATTGATGTTTTTATCTTTTTTGTTTATTCAATGACTGTTGATTGATTATTAATATTTTAATTCATTTTTATTTTTCTGAAGTCCAATGGGAATCCCTATTAACAGAACACATTCCTCCTTTAAATTGAGATAGAATTTATACTGTATCCTACTCTCTGACAGAAACTTACATATCCTGATCAAGGAAGAACTATACTTTCTTCATGTCAGAACCCGTTTCTGAGGACTATGGGGGCAAGCAGGAGCTACTAGGCCCCACCTTGGCTTTTTACTCCTGGTATCACAGAGCCCACCCTACCATGGGTCCTGTGTAACTAGGTCAAGTACTACTCCTCCAGCAGTTAACTATCTATGGCAGCACAATTCAAGCAGTCCAATGCTTTTTGGCTGGGAGGTAGATGCAAAGTGCACAAAAACTCACAATTCAAAACATTCTAAGAAGCCCCAACAAATTAATGTTCAGCCAGATATTTACTTTTATGAAAAAGTAGTATTTTTATACCAACATAAAGTGAAATACGGCACACAGCAAATAATACACAACACGCTTCATGAGGAGCGTACTCTAACATTGTCTGGGTACATCCCGGAGTCCCAGTCTTTTAGCTGAAGGACGGTGGTTCTTCCGTATTCATGTGAATCAATCCTTCAGGTTAAGTCCTGATAGAAAGAATAAGTCTTAGAAGTTACAAGATGGCTTATTAAAATTCAAAGTGTCCCAGTACAGCACTGCTTTGAGTGAGATCAAGTTGCAACAGAGGCTCAATTTTCCATCAGTCAGTCTTACCTGCTCTCGCTTGTAGCTGTGGTTCGGCAGGCCCAGGTGCATGTCAGCAGCTCAACAGTGAGCAGCAGTCTGAATGCTGCTGCGAGGAGGCAGGCTTCCACTGTGCTCCTCCACTCATGAAGTAAGTCTTCCTAAATCTGGTGGCAAGTCTCCGGTGACCCTGGGTTCAGGTTATGGAATCAGTGCTCTTATCCTGCTACACTGCTTTAGTACATGCTGCACCAGAGCAGTATACATGTTCTTCACCGTGGCCCCCTCCTAGCAATGGGGTCCTGAAAAGCACACTCCGGGTGACAGCCCCTTCAGGTCACAACACTGCACTGGTCAACCTTCTCCCTTGTGACAGCACTGTACCAAGGAGATGGCCCTTATCTTCCACTCGGCCCCCACCTGGCATACACAGGTCAGGCCACCATACATATGGCGGTGGCCCCTTTAGGTCACAACACTGTAAGGGTAATGGCCCACTTCCTGCCACCCACTGCACTAGGGTGACAAACCTTATCATCACAGCAGCCCCATCCTGGTATTGAGGATCGCAAACAGCAGCACTCGGGTGGACATCCCAATCAGTGCAGCGGTCCTCAATGTGGACCCAGAATCTCACAATCTGCTTTAGGGATCCACACGATAAGATCCCCACCGGACATCTCTCCATCCCAGCGCTCCCCTACTTCTCACAGGGTCCTCTGGTCTTGACAGGCAGAGTCTGGTGCTCCAGGATCCAGGGCAGGTGGTATTGATTCTCCTGGGCAACATATCCTCCCACAGCTGGGAGACTGGCAGGCCTCAGTCCCCAGTCCTGGTCCCAATAGGCAAAAGTCATGCTGAGCTTCTCAACACAGTTGTAGAGCCTGGGTGTGACAATTTTGGAAGGCTAAAGATCCCATTTTTATAATCCGTTTCAAGACACGGATGTGATTTAGTTTGTGAGCCTTCAAAGTTTGTGATGCCGGGGGTTGCCCCCTTTGAAGTGCCCACTTGTCTGTCCTATCCTTTGACTAAGAAGCGGTTTGATACAGAAGGAGCAACACCAAACTTGAAAGCTCTACAAACATGCCATGGGAGTGACTTGAGTATCTCACCTGGATGTCAGCCTCATTGATGTTTGCCTCAAAAAAACTTATCATGACCTCCAGCTCTATTCTTTAAGAGTAGCTTATCAACTCCATCTCCTTCCTGAATTGTGCCTGGGCCCCAACAGACCGGTGAACTTTAAAGAATCAAAGAGCTATTTTGAAGTTAGCCTGGTTCTCCCTTCCTGCAGTGTGTG
This sequence comes from Triturus cristatus, assembly GCF_964204655.1. NCBI lineage: Eukaryota > Metazoa > Chordata > Amphibia > Caudata > Salamandridae > Triturus > Triturus cristatus. Next base: position 439,704,874 of record NC_140582.1, on the reverse strand, counting down.
TCCCAAAATCTGTCCGAGATGACTTCTCCACCTCCACATGCCTCTCACAGGACCCTTGGTTTTCAGTGTGAAACCCAAAGGCCACCATGCTCTTTATCAGGCCACATACTGCACAGTAATTACATGTACACACTAATGCTGAACAGTGCTACATGCTTAAACTATGTAGGCTAAGGGTAGATTAAGCACTGAGGAGTGGAACGTTTTATGAGTTGAACAGTAGGCTCCAGTCCATTGACACAGCCAATAAGGTCTTTTTACACTACTGATCATCTTTACCAAGATACGGGATGCTGCCACAACTACACTTGTGCTACTTCAACTCTAGGGAAGGACAAAAGGACAAAAGTCCTTTACCAATACCATGAAAACGCTTTGAGCACCTCACGCAATCTGAAAAGAACGCAATACGTGATCCCAACGCTATAACAGAAAATCTTTCCATGGATCCGCTCAATTTCTTATTTTGAAAAATATACAAGAACAGTTCATCTTTTGAATTCTCAATCTAGCATTTGGTGAATAATATAGACACTGTGCTCATATTACTGCCTCTTAATGTTCAGAAGTTTCAGCCTCGCATGCTTGAGGATACTTGTGCCACTCTACATACTCTCTCCTTTTGATAAGTTCGCCAGGGCAATTGTTCACTTGGCTTTAGGAGCTTAGTCCCCCTTCCCTAGTGAAAGTGTGCACTTTCTTCTTGGTCTTACTTCTGTTTCTCTCCATATATTAAATCCATAGTTTCCCATCTATTATAAAATCTGGGGACTGAGACTTCATTACTGCCCAATTTTAAGTCGATTTCCTTGTTGTGAAACATATTTCAAACTTTTGAGACTAATGTTAATTACAAATATTTCATTTTCTCAATAATCATTCTCTATTGCATTCAGCCTAGGATAACTTCCATCTAGCTCATGGCAATGAGAACACTTTCTTTGCTGTGTTAGACAACATCCGCTTGATACTGGATTCACTAAGACAGGCTACCCTGAGCCTCCTGGATCATTCTGCAACCTTTGATGTGGTGGTTACGTCATTCAACTCAAATCTAGCTTTATTCGGCTGCATTTAAAACCACTGAAGTGAATTTGGAGCAGTGTCCTTAGGTGGAATAAGCAATTTGCATTATGTGCTCATCTGTCGTTTATGTATTATGGATCTCTTATATGCATATAAGAAAGCTTGAGCCTTACAAAATGACATTGGGAGGAGCTTGAAAACCCAGTTGGCTGTCCAAAACAACTTGAAGAGATACTGAGAGACTCTGTGCACCATTCTTTTATTTTGAAATTTAAAGCATATGCACTTTTCACCATGTTCACAAGGCTATATAAAAGATTACAACAGAACTTTTCAGCAAGGTTAAAACACATTTAGGGGACTATTTACTAGCCTTCTGAATTTTATCATGAGCTCAGGTTCGTGCTGCATTGGCAAAGTTCTAAAATGGCAGGAGATTTGTATGTTCTCTGACCATTGATTATCTATGTGCTGGCAAAACCCTGGATTGAGACTTTTATTGCTCTCTGCACAGTAAACATCGCATGCACAGAGCTGGACTCTGTTTTATGAGGATGAAGCCCCTGGAAAAAGTGCCTCTGCATATACTAAGCTGGTCCCTTTTAATTTCAAAACCGAGGGTATCAGGGTGTCTGATGGATTAGCAAAGAAAAGAGAGTCCATTTTCTGGAAGATGAGAGAAAAGAAATAAAACCCTATTAAAATCTTTGAAAAGTATTTGTCAGGACCCCTTAAAAAGGGCCTAACGTCATGCAGGTTCTACTGGGTTCAACTGTGGGGGCTGGGGCCTTTTATTCCTGCTGTCCCAAGGCCCAACCTACTATGGATCCTGCTCATCTAGGCCAAGTACCACGTCTGCGCTTGAATCTCAGTGGTAACTGTGGTCAAGCAAAGGTCAAAGATTACTTTATTCCGACCACAAGGTCATAAAAGTAGACACAGCATGGTAAAAGAGCACATTTTAAAAACAGATATAAAATAGACAATATGGTATGATTCAATATAAAAATAAGAATAAGTTACAGAGATAGGAATAACAATCAGTACAATTGATGGGAACAAGAAGGTCAAGCAAGAAATCATGCAAATCAATTTGGTAATCATAAGTAACTACCATACTAAAGTGCATAAAAGTTAATCCAGTTCACAACAATGACCATCTCATCAAGCATTTGGTCCTTTTCGGCCATAAGGCATGCCAGTATCTAGATAAACCAAAAGCCACATGCTTGTGTCCGTGCTTAGCAATCTAAGCACCTCCAGATAGTGGCCAGAGCCAACAATTTTACAAAGTGGAAAAATCCACTTGGCCCTCAGCAATTTATATATCGGGCAGAAAAATAGGAGATGAATAATAGATTCAGCACTAGCATTACAAGCAGGACATTGATCGTTATTCTCAGAGTCTGACCTCCAGTTTTTGCAAAACGTTTTATAGCGGAACTGAAAAAACAACTTCCGGGGTCAAGCAGTCAAGGCTCCCTCAGGAGGGAAGTATAGACACAAGTCAGTGAACTCATAGTACGAACAATAAATCAATGTCCAGTCAAATACTTGCTTTTATAAGAAAAACAAGTATTTTATTTCTAACGCTACACATGCAAAGAATTACGAATTTCAGAATTAACAACACAATGCTCTTGAAGTCGGGACTCTATTAGTCGTCAGGCAAATCTATGTCCCTCCCTTCTTCATGTAACGTTTTTGAGATATTCTCTATTCTCTGGAGGTCGCATCCAGGGAATGCTCACTATTAGGCCATACTCAAGAGTTCCCCTTTGACTCTTCAAAATTTAGTCAAAAGTGTCTATAGTGCTGCAGTACCGTTAGCAGTGAGTCCCCCGCAACCCAACCCGCCCAGTTCACATCCTACCCATTCTCGCAACATGGAAGAATTCTGCAGTGCAGTGGGGGCCCTCTTCACAAGCACCAGTGAGCCCTGCTCTGCTCGGCAAAGTCGGGCTGCCTGCAGCCCACACTGCAGCACCCAGTGGCTCAGGTTCTCTCTACTGAACGGTGCTGTTAGAGTTCTCTCAGTTGTCAAACTGCTCCCAGCTCGGGAAAGCGTGGTAAATTGGCTTAACCCGTCAAGAGGGAATCCTTTCTTCAGCTCCTAACTGGATCCCGATGAGGGTGAGACGTCATACATAGCATCCTCAGTAGTCCTCAGTGGTCAGTCAGGGGCAGCTCTCTCATAGTGGATTTCCAATCTGTAAAAAATAACCTCAGTCGCTCCTTCAGCCAGCGGCCCAAATATTTCAGCAGTGTTTGAACTGGTAGTCCTTCCTGGTATACAGGGTTGATGTGGTACTGGACAGGGTGAGCGCATGCTCCTCTGATACAAGCAGCCCAGCCATGACGAGTACATGTTTTAGCGCTTCTCACAGTAACATCTTTACCAGTGCCCCCCTCTGGCTTACGGGATCACCGCAGTGTGGCTCTATGGGCTCTTCCAGTCCCGCACAGTGCTTAACTTCTGGCTCAGTCCATGTTAGCCCTCTCCTAGCTTAGAGGGGTTGGTAAGTCGAAACTTCTGCACATTTGCAATGGCCTGGTTGGTGCATAGCTAAGTGCTCACACCTTGCACAGGGAGTCCTCACGGTAGGACTTCCCTTTGACCTCAGTCCCTCCAACGCTCTCTTCTTCCTCACAGGGCTGACTGGTCTAGACAAGCAGGCAAGTACTGGTGTTCTAGTCCACAGTGCAGGTGATCTTGGATTCCTACATGGTTAAACTCAGAATTAGGGATCCAGACAGCAGTACAGTTGGGCACTCAGGGCAGGGGTACTAATTTGCAGCCATGCAGATGACTTTCCCGTCCCAAAAGTATTTCCTTAAAATGGTGGTTACCCTATCCCATTACCACTACCAGCGGCATGCTTCATCATCAGGTACCTCTTTGCCACCACCATTTATTCAGGTTGGTGTGGACTCCAATGGTGGCTCTTTAACAAGATGGGAGTTTTTCTGGGGAAAAATGCCCAAGGTTTAATTTAAGAGTGAATCCATTCACTCTGATTAGTGTGTTCCGAGAAGAACCTGCATCCTGCGTGTGCTTATAGCACGGAGACCTTAAGGTTAAAAACGCATAGGAGGGGGTCTCCATGTAAACTCACCATTATAGGCCTTTTCCTTGCATGTGTAAAAAGCAGCAGTCCTATACGTTTTGTGCCATGCAAGCCTTTAGTGAAGTTGGCATGTTTTTGCCCTCAGTCAAGCCACAGAATACTCAGGAGCATAGGCTAGGCCTGGTCATTGTTTCTTCTTCTGTCTGTGTCAGTCCTACCATATGTAGTCATGGAACATAGACAGCTAGGGAGTGAAACGGGGAGGAAGGAAAACGTGCCACCTGGACATTCCAAGTACAAGATCTTGTCATAACGACCCGTTAAGAAACAAAACTTTGCAAGTTATTTCACCCTTTTCCACATTCCTCACTTATTTTCTTGCTCCGTTGCTGCCCATGCTGTTGCATGCTCATTGCACAAAAGTCAAAACAATTGTCATTGCCAATGCTTGTTGTTGGTGCACAGCATTATCTATCGGTTTCATTTGTTATTTGTTTAAAACAATCGTTCTTCCTTTGTTTTTTTTCCCTGTTAGTAACGTATATTATAAAGACCAAAAACCTATAGGCTGCAAAGATATCCAGTAGAAGAAATCTTTGCAACTGGTCAATTGGAATTTTCACCAGGTCTGTAGTTGAGTTGTAGTCAGCGCACCTACAGACGCTTTGCTTTAGCACGAATGTAAATTAAAACACAATGAGAGTTTCCATCCCTGCCACGATATTCCACACATTAAACAACTTCTCTTTGAATCCAGCTATGACAGAAGCGTTCCAGATAACACATATGTTTTGTTCTCTAATCCTGGACTGCAGAAAGCCAGCCGCAATTGATTAAATAATAAAAATAATGGAAACCCCGAGTTCATGCATTATTCAAATAACATTTTCAAAGCACTCAGTCACAAGTAGTGTAGGTTGTTTCCTGCTCTGCATATAGAGTATTTGGAAATCGTTTATTCCATTATGTATTTAGTGGCAGTGTCATAGCAGTTACAGAGTTCGTTCTGAATTCATATCATTTGCATACTTTTAAAGAATTATTCGCTGGGGCATCATTTTCTAAAATTAAAACCCAGAAAGTCCTTCCTACTAATTCACTTTACATTTGCGTGCTCCGAAATTACCAAGTCAACTCAAATGTTCATTGCTGTCATTTCAACATGATAACTATATCTTTAGAAAGTCAAGATGTTTTCTCCATTCAGGCAGCACCGCCAATCACCAGAAACAGGCACTTAATGGAAACCATGTACACTCCAGCAAGTGGTTCTGCAAGTGAAGCATGAATAGAAAATAGGAAGCAGAATGAATGCCTCAAAATAAACAGATGCCTCAAGGGAAATGAAAAATACATGTTTTGACTGTACCAGAGTGCATCAATTGTACCCCATGTTGAGTTAATCATAGGCTGACTAAACAGGGAAGAATTGGTGTCCCAGCATCTTTTTCACCAGATGAGTTTCAGAACCTCCACAGAGATAGACACACATTGCAGGCATATGTAGTAAATCAGAGGACAGTTGTATTTTGGGCAGTGCACGTGGCAAATGTTGTGCGAAAGTATAGGTCTCCTTTGGCAGTGTGTACCTGAAGCTCAACTCATATTTTCTTACTCTTCTATGCTGGTGTGAACTGGAGCTACAGAGGACCAAGTTGGTCTGAATGATGGACTATGAGTTTCTACTAAACTTGTTTTTAGTTGAACAATTAATCGTACCTGTTGTATGTGTGGCTTATTTGTAATAGTTGTGGAACCTTCTCTGGCAGATCAAGTAAGGGCTGCTACTGGGCACAATGAGATAGTGAACTGGATCCCCCTCAAATGTCAATCAGTGGTTTATGGACCTTTTTTGTCTGCTATTCTGCAGACAAAATGTTCATAAATAACAATGTTAGTCAATAACATGAAAGAGGGACCGTGGGCTGGCGTGCACATTGAAACAGAAAAAGGGAACATTAAATGATGCAAAATACAAGGAAAGGAACAAATAAAAATGAGCATAAGCGAATCACTATCAAGTAGACTTCTTTTCATCTATGTAGGTGAGTTGAACTCAGAGAGAACTAGTACTTCCCAAACGTGTCACCTATCCATCATCCCAAAAATCCACCTTTTGAATGCAACTTTAGTGCCTTTTACACATTTGCATTTTTGGGTCTTTCCCGCCCCGGGCAATTTGTCATCTGCAAACATGGACACTGTTTTTATTGGGAAAAGTGTGGCAATGGTGGGTGGGGTGGTAGCAGTTTTGCCATCTAACATATTCTACAGCTATACATCACAGAAATATGAGGAAGTTCTGTAATTTTCCAGCTACTCACAAGGGATTCTGAGAAAGAAAAAGGAGTGAGATCCATACACATCACAACACCATGAACTTCCCCAGGTCTATAGCTATCAGATATATCTGAGTTTAGTAGTTTTCTCAAGGTCCTGGCAAAAAAACAGGCCCAGATAAAAAAGCTATTCACCGTCCCAAAAATCAACCTTGTGAATGCAACTTTGATGCTCTTTACATGGTTGGTTTAGACCTTTCCACTCTCAGGCAAGAGAGGCCCACCCATATGATTGCAAGTAGTTTTGCCACTTCCTGCAAATTATAGAGCTGTCCTTCACCACAATATTAGGAACTACTGTATTTCTATCAAAAGTTTGATGATTATGTATGGGAAAAAGTGTTGTTAGCCGCAATCCACACAACCTGTGACTCTCCTGTGTCTCTACTTTCAGAAAGTTGACAGGTTTCCCTCGGGGTCCAGCCAAACCCAGGCCCAAATACAGCAGCTATCCTCTATCCCAAATTCAACCTTTTGAACGCGTGTTTAGCTCCCTTTACTTGGATGCACTTTTCCTTTTCCGGACGATATGTGAAATTTAGTTTTTAACTGCTGAAATAAATAAACTTACCATTACTTATTGAAATCTCTAGATTTTTGGCTGTCTATTGAAAGTCAGTGCTCATAAAGAACACTTATTGAAAAAACACCATAATCATTTATCATTATGGGCAATCCCGGGTATCACCAACGATCCAAAAGCTCTGATTCTTATGTTGATATAAGAAATGCATTGTTTTCATATCCAATTTTTTTAATTTAATTTTTCATTATTCATGGTTGGTAAAACATAAAAAATCATTGTAAGCCACTACTCTGTAGGCCCTCTTGGCATCCCAAGTTTTTTGACAACATAGAAACAATAAATATCAATGCAATAAGAACAGTTTTGGGTCTGGCAGGCAGAACATTGTACTTACTTTTGTAGATTGACCTGCTGTGCAAAAAGCTATTATTTCTCTTATTCATAATTTTCCTGCTTACATTCTTTTTTTTTTATTTCAATGATTAGTTAAGAAAGCCTATGTGATCAATACAAATGACCTCTGGCTGAAGTTTGTCTACTTTACAGAAATGTATAGCTTTCTGGGTTCACCTAGAGGTTTCAGAACCTTTTCCCTAGTGGTTAGCCTGTGCTTGTGGTTACAGGGTGAAGTGATGGTACCGGCTCTCACTGTTGTTTACTGAGACAAATTATTTATTATCAGACCGAAAGCAAGTTCCAGAAAGGCAGTTGTGGGAGAAAGAAGATGTAAGCTAACAATAGGAAACTAGTGACAAATGGATAAACTGAGGATGAAAAAGAACCAGCAATAGTGAAATAGAGAGATAGGAAATAAACGGTGATTGAAGAAAGAGCCATGAGGTGAAATCAAGACACGCCAGCTTTGGTATTCTCCAACAGTTGGCAGCACCAATGGACTGATGCTCTAAATGAACTGCTGCTCTGCTGCACTGGCATGCTTCCCGCTGCCCCCCTACCTGGGGAAGAAGAACTGGACCTGAAACTTCATCTTGAACCCAGGACCCCAGAGTGACTCAAAGGGCTAGTCTGCTGGCCTGATCTGAGTATCAGGGACGTAAAGGCAACCAAGCCAGTCCCTGAAGCAAGCTGCAGCAAGTACCTGACCCCCAAGTCATACCTGGACCCTTGGGGCCTCATGTAGGTAAATAAATTTTACCGGTTCGTAAATACCGAGCCGTACCGAATCGGTAAATTAGAATCGGTAAGTTATATGTAGGTAAAAATTCGGTAACAGTTACCGATTCGGTAACATTCGGTAATTACGAATCGGAATACACCGAATCGGTAAATACCGAGGTGGAATCCACCGATTCGGTAAATACCGAGGTGGAATCCACCGATTCGGTAAATACCGAGGTGGTATTTAGCGATTCGGAAAATACCGAGGATACTACCACCTACCCTTAACCAAGTAGCCAATATCACAATCATGCCATCATAGAAGGTCTCTCAGGCTTGAATAGGGGACCCCATACCTCAAAGATCAGCTCAGTGAAATCACATCACAGGAGCATCAGGAGTCTCCTCGCAGGAAGGCTCGCCTTCGGTCTGAATAATAAACATGATGTCTGTGATATTAAAAGCACCAACTCTCAGGTATGTGCAGCTGCGCGTGTGCCATGGCTAAATCGTGGGTCGAACAACCCAGAGTGGAAAACATGCATTGTGTAAAATTCCAGACTGTGTGTCACAGCATGTACAGACCAAGGTCGCTGCGCAGTGCTTGGGATGGGAACAACATAATGCACTCGTCTGAAGGAATTTTCGAGTCATCAGTTTATTCAAGAAAGAACATGTAAACGCAGTGTCGTGTGCAAAGACACAAATATGGCTACATAACATTCAACGCGGTCATGCCAACTGAACAATGCATGTTCGTATGCAGGGAGAACTCACTACACGCCCCCTTGAGCGAAGCAATATGTAATAGGCAAGAAAAGAGGGAAAGCAGAGTTCAGTTTGGTCAGAGCAGGACAGGGCATAACCAATGCAGCGCCAAAGTCCTACAGTCCAATTAATTGCAGCATACAATTGTAAAAAACACAATGCATATATAGTAAACAACTCAAGCAGACCATCAGGAAGAGAAAAACGAGAAATAAAAGACATGAATGTCGCGCCAGGGTGCTGTCCAGTAGCACAGGCGCAATGGACGACTATCCAGTCAATCCATGAATGTATAGGCAGCATATGTGGCCACGGCTTCCAACAGCCAATCGTTTTCAGGGCCACAAAAAGTCTCAGCCATCCAATTGAGTAAAGAAAAGGAACATACGTGTGCTCCAACCAACGGAGCCTCTAGCACAATCTGAGGGCACCCGGAATGTTCCTCCAAATAGCTCATGGACAAGAAGTCGTAGGCTGCCGCTGAGATGTCCCAATTACCCAGGATACCAAGCGCCGCTCCACACTCCATGATCCGGACACCATAACAGGACAACTCGTGAGACACTAAGGGCCGCATCAGTCGATCGAAATCCGGCACCGGAGACAGCATGTTGGTCAAGCACAAATCCAGAGGCCATTCAAAGGGACAATCCAGGCAGTGCAATACAGGTTGTACGCAGGTGAAGTAGGAATACCTGAAGGATAATCCATAAGCCAGGCTCAAAGTCGCCAATGGCAAAGTACCATAGAAGTCAAGCATCCTATCACGAAGAAGATGCAGACGGGACAGGCGCTCGTGTGGCACAGAAGGAGCAGCCATTCCGTAGTATGAAAAGTAAAAGCAGCACACCTTCCACCAGCGCCAGATGCAGCGGAACACCTCCAAAGATGCTCGGGAACAGTGAATGTAAAATGCCGAAATTACACAAATAATAGTGTGGAAGGAGGTCACGAGACCCGAGCCCCACATGTTCACACAAATTGAGCCAGGCCGGTCGTGGACGAGGCATTGATAATACATTGGATCAAAGAGCCGAAATGCAGGGGGAGGTCAGTATTCAGAAGCGCCTGTTCCTCAGTGCGCGTAGTAGCAACGTGAAGGACAAATATTTCACGAGGGAAGTCAAAGGCACCTGTTTGTGGGACAATGGCGCTCTATTCTGCTCAACTAGTTGGACTCTGCTTTCAAGGTTGGAATCGAAGGTCAGATGGAAACATCCCGCCGCCCATGCGGGGGTGGAATAAGAACAGTATTGCAGCAGACAACTTCATGCGAGACAGTTATGTACGGGATTACCACTCACATCCCGCAGCAAACATCATTTATCATATTTAAATGAATACCGTTTGCAAGCACAGTGAAAGAAGGTGTAATCACAGGCACTGGGATACCTCGTAGGACGCACGCCGAAATCGGGGCTTGTACATTGCATGCGCCGTGTACTTGCATGTGCCCATTGTCTCATGCATGAATCCTAGGAGTGAGAGTGCTAGTGCTAATATCTATAACGGCTTAGGCCTTCTCCATGTTCGCTTGGTCAATGGCTCTCAGTCTGGAGGCCGCCTCACTGTGCGACAACTTGCAGACCTCGTTGTAAATAGCATACGCGCACCTTTTGGTTCTGCCACCCACGGGACCTTTCACAATAACATTCCATTCGGTATGCACATTGATGGAGTGGGTGGACTTCCTGATCCTGTAGATGTGCTCTGTGTCAGCTGGTGGACAGAGTGGGATGTGTGTCCCATCAATGCAGCCAATGTAATGGGGGAATGAATTCCTGAAGGAACGGGACAGGCAACTCTGGGATACACCACCCACCGCAGCTGTCACCACCTGCGAAATGCCGGATGCCAGCAGATGTGGGCTGCAGAGCACCTGCACATGTGGGGGTATGGCGTGCGCCCTTCTTATTGGCTGGTCCAGGAGTGGGTGTAGGTCCCTGCTTAAGTCCATGATGGTTTCGGGGTGTAGCCTGTACCTCTCATGTATCTCTGCATCAGTCAGCTGGAATAGTGTGATGCGCTGTCTGTGGATGCGTTCCTTCCGTCGCCAAACCCTCAGTCCTGCTGCCTGTAGACGTAGGCGCATTGCAATGACGTGCATGGCTGCCAGGCTGTCCACGCTGTTGCATTTTGGGATTGCTGAGCTGCACTGCTGTTGGTTACCACCTGCTTTCAATCCGTGTTAATTACCGACTCTTATTTACCGATTTTCCTGGATTTCTTATTTACCGAGTGCTCCTACATGTCATTTTAATTATTTCCACTTCATATTTACCACTTCATGTTTACCGATTCGTTAATTATGTATTCGGTAACTATGAATCGGTATTTACCGCCTCATATTTACCAAAAAGTGGTTTTTGGACTCCTACATCTCACTTGTCTGTATACCGGTCGGTAACGGCATATTTACCGAAATTCGGCCGTTACCGACCGGTATTTCGCTACCTACATGAGGCCCTTGGTGTGGCACATGGGCTCTTGAAATCAAGCTTTTTGGCTCTTTGCCGCCGCAAACAAACCCGTTCGCACAGGAAACATGCCACTCACAATGAAACGCGACACAAGTCACAGCCACCCTGCCTCTTTTGTGCAGCACGCATCGATCGCCCGTGAGAACCTCCACTCCAAAGTTTCTGCCCGTCCCTCTGTGACACCCGGCCTGCTCTTCAGACCATGCTGACCATCTGCCGCGACGCACTCCTTACTCCCTGCGACCCTCTCAACGCAAATGAGACTCTTGCCACAAAACTTGAGATGGTGAAACTTCAGCTGGACTAATCTGGGACTGTATCCAACCCACACTCCATTGCAGTAGGCCTGAACTTTTGACTTTGACCCAGTCCAGAGCGACCAGATAGCTGCGGTTGGCACTTTATGCTCTTAGGCGCTATTTTACACTTTATTTTAAAAAAATTCCTAACTCTGGTTCTATTGATTGGATTTGTATTGTATTGGTCTTGTTTTATTTTCTAAAGTCTACTCTGTTTTTCTAACCTGATGTGGGAAGTATATGGGTGGTATTTACACTGTATTACTGTTTGAAATGGTGCACAAATACTTTACACTTGCCTATAAGTTAAACCTGACTGCTCTGTGCCAAGCTACCAGGGCTTGAGCACAAGTTAATTTGGGGTTTCCTTGAACCTTACCCTGACAAGGATTGTGGTTGCAGCTCTAGCTCATGTCAACAAGTAACCCAATTTCTCACAGTACCTCTCAAGATCAACAATATATGCTACATAAACTGTATATTTTGATAGTATACTTCTAGCTCATATATTCACATATTCATTCGAATGTATGATGCTTTGAGAAAGACCAAGTGCCTTTAACATGTATATATAAGTGAATTCTCAAGTTTTAGTTTCTTTCTGATAATTCAAAATCTTAAGGTCGATTTATCCAAAAATAAATTGAATGATATTAATTGATCGTTCAAAGCCATTTCAGAGAAAGAAGCTCTCCATGGAACTGCACCAGGGCTATTTTCTCGTAATAAACTTGGCAACAGAGACATAATTCAGACTTGTCTCAGAGACAGGCTGAGGACTCGAAAAATAAATGATGTTCAGGTATGCATGTGCAAGTTCAAAATATATATACTGAACCTGCACAGAACAACAGACTTCTGATGGTAAGGATGGAAATGTAGGTGTTTGCAAAATATACTGTGTGCTATGTTGTCCATTCAGTGTAGCCAGGTATACTGTGGTGTTCTGATAGCTGCAAAATCATACTGCATTAAAATCAGCTTTAGGTAAATCCTTAAAAATAACTGGGTTGATTTCTTGTGTTGCACGCTTGAGCAAATGGTTGCTATAATTCACAACAATAAATCAAAAATGTGACAATCTAGCAGGTTTTGTTATGTGCCTGACTTACATTATGTCCAGGTCATCTGAGAGAGAACGTGTCCCTTCACCCCACTCTAGGTGGTAAGTTGGTACATATTTTTGTTCACTTGCCCAGTGAAATCCATCAGGTCGTGATCGAGGGGAAAGGTCCCTGATAATGTAACATTATGGTTTTCCCTTTAAACTATGGGGCTTGTCACCCACACCCATCAGCAATAAGCATAAGATTCGGCTCCGGAATGCTTTTCAAACGACTCGGATCGGGGGAGTCCGACCGAGCGATTTTGATGCATCTGGAAGCTTCTGGATACGATTCGATTGGACTCCCATTTACTTCAGTGGAAGCCTGTGTTCCAAATGAGAACACTGGCTCCCAATGACAAAAGGGGTGGTTGGGGAAACCCTTGTACCAGGTGCTGGGCACCCTACGGTGCCTGCCACACTGTGCATGCATGGGTAGGGGGACCCATGGGTACACCCACAGGCCCTATCCGGAGGGCCTCGGGTGCTACAGGCCCCCTAAGTAAGATTCCAACAGCCGATTAGTTTATTATTAGGGTATTTAATTTTCATTACGAGTCTACCCTGCCATATTTCACAATGCATTGCAAATTACAAGTGTGCTCAATTAAGGTAGCGTGTACCTCTAAAGAAAATAAGAACAATTTCACAGTTATTCTTGAACAGACGCTCCAGTAGATTGAAGTGTGGGAAAAGTCAGGAAAATGCTACAGACTACTGTTGAAAATGATAGCCATAGGATAGTTAATTCTTACTTTAGTAGCGGGTTGTTGGGTTTGAGGGGAATAGGGAAGGAAATTATTTAAATTATACATTTATGCTTATTGATTTTCAATTATTTTTATGTTATTTTGTTATTTTACAATGTATATTTTACTTTTGTATAGTTAAATTAATCATTTATATTTTAGCTGTGGGTTGTTCGGTTTTAAGTCTAAAATTTGTTTTTCACAAAGTGATTATAGTAATCAATCAATCAATAAGGATTTGCGAGTGCGGGCAACTTCACTTGTGAGGGTCTCATGGTGCTGTCGAAGAGTGCTGCCTGTTCTCCTATGGGTTGAACATCCATGTCTTGAAGTCCTTCCTGAATTGCTGGAGTGATGGTGAGGCTCTGAAGTGCAGGGGGAGGTCATTCCAGGTCTTGGCCATCAGATGAGAAAAGGAGTGACGTCACCTGTTTGTCCGGCGGATGCAATGGGTAGCAGCTAGGGCGAGGGATCCGGATATGAGATTCCTGGTTGACTGGTAAAAGGTCACACGTTGTTTGAGGTACGAGGGTCCTTCCTTGTGTAGCACCTTGTATGAGTGGGTGAGTAGCTTATACAGGCATCTCTGCATGACTGGAAGCCAGTGGAGTTTCCTGAGGTGAGGTGATAGGTGCGTCCACTGGAGAGGTCGAGGATGAACCTGGCCACTGTGTTCTGAACACCTGGAGTTTCTTCATGAGTTAGGCTGTTACACCTAAGTAGAGGGAGTTGCTGTAGTCAAGTCTGAGGATGACAAGCGCCTGCATGACAGTTCACCTGGTGTTGGTTTGGAGACATCTGAAAAACTTCCTGAGCATGCAGAACGTGAGAAAGCAGGTTGTGGAGATGGCACATACTTGCTTCTCCATGGATAGCTGTCTGTTGAGGATGATGCTGAGGTTGCAGGAGTGTTCAGTGGTTATCGGGGTTGGGCACAGCTCTTGGTGCCACCATTCACTGTTCCAGTGTGTCCTTGCCTTTCCCGAAGTTGATTACTTCTGTCTTGTCAGTGTTGAGTTTGAGACAGTTGTTTTTCATCCAGTCGGCAACGTCTTTCATGCATCTATGGAACTTGTCTTTGACGTTTCTTGCATTGTTAATCAGAGGGAGGATAAGTTGGGTGTTGTAGGTGTAGGAGATGATGTTTGTGGTTTTTGACAATGGTGGCCGGGGGGGGGGGGGGGGGGGGTCATGTATATGTTGAAGAAGGTTGGGCGGATGGATGAGCCTCAAGGTACCGATTTTCTGTGTTCTTCCTGTGAGGTATGTTGCAATCCACTTGAGGGTTGCTCCTTGAATTCTGATCTGGTGGAGCCTGTTGATCAGAGTGTGGTGGATACGTTGTCAAAAGCTATACAAATAATGGGCGTGCGCAAAGTGACAAAGTCCAGATAGAAAAGTAAGATTTTCAAAATTCTTTATTGTTCATTCGATTTCAAAACTTTAGATTCCAGCCTATGTTGTCAAAAGCTGCTGAGAAATCAAGAAGGATCTTTAATTTGTAATTAATGATGTATGTTTAATTACTTGTTATATAAATTATTTGATGTATTTCTAATAATAGGTAATTTAATGTATTTAATAATACACTTTGTAAATGTATTGTATTTCTATTCTTGTTTTCACCCACGCCAACATGCCAGCTCCCCTCGCCGCCCAACCGACCAATGCTGCACCTGACCCGCTCAACTGCATTCTCCTCAACATGCACTCCCTCCACAAACATGCCACAGAAATCTGGAACCTCTTCTACGCTGCCTCTCTTGACATCGCCTTCTTCACGGAAACCTGGACCAAGCCCTGCTCTGGTCTGGACATAGACAACCCCATCCCCGACGGCTACAAAATCACCCACAAGGACCGCACCAAATGACCAGGAGGAGGCATCCCCATTGTCCACAAGAACACACTCCGCCTGATCACTCACTCACCATCGTCAAGGAGTTCACCAGGCCAAACAGCGAGACCACAGATGCCTCACTGTCCTAAGACCTCTGTGACAAACTCGACACCTTCTTCCACTACAAGATCAGGCAAATGTATGAGAGCTTCGACACCCAAGACCCTGCCCCAGCACCCATCACCACTGCACGCAACCCTGCCGCACCCCAACAGACCCTGTTCAACTGGACTCCACTTACCACAGGGGACACACACAAGACCATGAAGATAATCCACTCCAGAGCTCCATCAGACCCAGGCCTTTTTCACATCTTCCACAGAGCAGCCACCTTCATCACCCCAGCGCTTCGTAGTACCATCAGCTGCTCCATCGAAACCATCACCATGACTGGAAACACACCGAGATCAACCCCCTGCTGGAGAAGCCATTCGCCCACCCGACAGACCTCAAGAACTTCAGACCCATCTCCCTCATCCCCTCCCCAGCCAAGGTCATCAAGAAGGCCATTAAAGCCAACTCTCCGAGTTCCTTGTAGAGAAGCATCTCCTGGACATCTCTCAATCCAGTTTCTGAAGTAACCACAACACTGAGACCACACTCCTCGCCGCCACCTAACACATCCTACAGCCCCTTGACCAGGGCGAAACCACAGCCCTCATCCTACTTGACCTCTCAGCCACCTGCAATACCATTTCCCACTGCACCCTAATCATGAGACTCCACAAGGCCGGTATCCACGACAAGGCCCTGGACTGGATCCACTCCTTCATTACCGGCCTAACCCAGTGAGTCAGACTGCCTCCATTCATCTCAGAACCTACAGAGATCAGCTGCAGAGTGCCCCAGGGCTCCTACCTGAGTCCCACCCTCTTCAACATCTAGATGGCCCCCCTCACAGCCATTAACAGAAACCACGGACTCAATATCGTTTTCTACGCAGATGACACCCAGCTGATCCTCACCCTCACCAACGAACCCAGAGCCGCCAGAATTAACTTCCGCAGCGGGATGAAGGTCATCACCACCTGGATGAAAGATAGCTCCTTCAAGCTCAAATCGGACAAGACTGAAGTACTCATCCTGGGACCCACCTCCTCAGCCTGGGATGACTTCTGGTAGCCTACTTCACTGGGACATCCCCCACACACAACCTCGGCATCATACTGGACTCCTCACTCACAATTAACAACCAGATCAGCGCCATATCCTGATCCTGCTTCTGCAATCTCTGCCTGCTTGAAAAGACATTCAGATGAAGCCCCACAGAATCCCAAAATACGGCCACCCATGCACCCATCACCAGCAGACTCGACTACGGCAATGCACTCTACGCCAGAGTCACCCATAAACAGCTCAGGAAACTACAGAACGTTCAAAACGCCATAGCCAGGCTGGTTCTCGACAACCCCTGTAGCAGCCACATAACTCAAAACCTCTGACACCACTGGCTCCCATTCAACAAGAGAATAACGGTTACGCTCCTCACCTACGCCTAGAAAGCTCTCCATGGCGCAGGACCAGCATATCTGAACCACTGCCTCTCATTCCACATACCCGCCAGACAACTTTGCTCCGTCCAACTCGCCCTGGACACCGTCCCACATACTCACAAGACCAGAACTGGAGAAAGATCCTTCTCGTACCTCACCACCAAGACCTGGAACACCCTTTCCCTCCACCTCAGGCAATCCCCATCCGTGACCCAATTCAGGAAGGATCTCAAAGACCTGGCTCTTCGACTGAACCTCCACGCCGAGATGGATCAGCAGCCCCCCACTCCCAGAGCCTTGACACCCTAATGAATGACTAGCCACGCTTTACAAACTCCTGATTGACTGACTGATTGATTGCTTTACATTTTATTTGTTTTATTTAATTGCTATCTTCATGTTATTATTGTTTTATTTATAATTTATTTAAATGTTTGCGGTGTTAGTGGATTCTTTGGGTGATAGGTAGTAAAGAGTATTTAGTTTACATGTATTTTTTTGTTTTTTAAATTATTTTGGTATTTTTATTTACATTAATTTTATTATTCATGTTGTATATGTTTGTTCTATTTTGAAAAAGTTATGTTATGTTATGTTATCTGGAGTTTTATTAAGCGCTCAGCTACTCAGGCAGAGTGTCCCAGCGCTATCAGACCAATAACCGCAGAGCCCCAGCAGGGAAGAAAAGACTTATTGGCCGAACAGCCATGTTTTGAGCTTCTTTCTGAAGGACATTAAGCTCTCACTCTTTCTTAAGGACAGTGGGAGGGCATTCCAGGCCAGGGGCGCAAGATATTTGAAAGACCGCCCACCGATCCGGGCACGCCTAATTGCCGGGACCGTGGTGGGAGACAGTGACGCAGAACGCAAGGCTCTGGCAGGCAGATGAAAACCAATTCTCTTCTTCAAATAGAGGGGACCCGTGCTATAAAGGGTCTTAAATGCCATAGTGAGCGCCTTGAATTCAATGCGCCTCTGAATTGGCAACCAGTGAAGAGACTCCAACAGTCCCGTAGCATGGGAGCGATGGCCGAGGCCAAAGATTGCCCGAGCGGCTGAGTTCTGCACTACCTGTAAGCGTGAGAGAAGGAACTTCGGAAGACCCAGATAAAGGATATTGGCATAGTCCAGCCTAGATCCTATGATGGCCTGCACCGTAATTTTCCTATGGGCAATGGATAGGAAAGGAAGACATTTTCTTAACATTTTCAGAATCCCAAAGCATTGACCAACCAGGCTCATAATCTGTGGTTTAAAAGTAAGACAGTTGTCCATCTTAACACCGAGATTCTTAGCCACCGAGGCCACAGCAGAAGGGGGAGACATATCCGCCGGCCACCAGGACATCAAACAGGGATTCGGAGGACAACCGAAGAAAAGAACCTCGGATTTGTCCGAGTTGCATTTAAGCTGGTTGCATTGAAACCAGGCAAAAACCGCACCCAAACAGCTTTTGATGCGATCTCCGTTGAAGTCCATGTTTTTTTCACATGTGAAAAGAAGCTGAGTGTCATCAGCATATGAGACAATCTGGGTGCCGAAGGACTCGACCAGCGCCGCCAAAGGGGACATATAGATGTTAAAGAGAGTAGGGCTTAATATTGACCCTTGAGGAACTCCCACGGGCGGCACTGCCGCCGAGTACGGAGGAGCCCAGACTGTCTGTTGACGATTGGCAAGAAAGGACTTAAACCAACTGAACACCGTTCCCCCAACACCAATCTCCGCAAGTCTCGCCAATAGGCGATCATGTGGAACGGTGTCAAACACCCCCGAGAGATCAAGCAACACCAGCAGTGCCTTCCCCCCGGAGTCCTGAAGTTCCTTAATGGCCTCTACCACCTCCAGCAGTGCCGTTTCCGTGCTCATATTCGCGCGGAAACCGGATTGGGTATAGTGCAAGACACCGTGGGACTCAACAAAATGTGAGAGAACGGACTGTACATGCTTTTCTGCCACTTTAGCCAGGGCAGGGAGCAAAGAGATAAGCCGGTAGTTAGCATGGATGGCAGGGTCCAGAGAGGGTTTCTTCAGAAGAGGAAGGACCATCGCCTGTTTCCAGGCAAGCGGCACTATCCCTGTTTCCAATGAGCAATTTAAAATTGGGTTGACCATAGGGTTGATAGCATGAGCCACTTTGGCTAGAAACTTAGTGGAACAGGGGTCCAGCGGAGAGCCAGATCTCATTTTAGAAAGAAATTCCAGTGAGACTTGAGGCTCAATAGGTGGAAAACTTGTCAAACTGGGCTGTCCCGGGTCCACAACAGAATGGGGTTCAGGACAAGACACTCCCCCCCAACGCAAAAGATGGAAAAGTTGCCTGGATGCTTTTGATCTTATTGGCAAAAAAGCTAGCCAATTGCAAAACCCAAGGTTCCGAAAAAGAGCACTTAGGAGTGACGGAGGCTGGTGATGTGAATTCTTTCACAATCAAGAAGATTTCTTTGCTGGTGTTAGCGGCCTCCTCAATCCTTTGAGCAAAGTAGGCTTTCTTGGCCAAATAGATTTCCTTATGATAGGCCTTAGTGCAACACCTATAGGCCTCCCTCAAAGGATCCAGATAGTTCGCTCGCCATGCTCTTTCGGCCTTCTTACAGAACCTTCTGCTGGTATTAAGCACAGGCGTGAACCATGGGGCAGACACTCGCGTAGATTTCTTGTAAGACCACCTAGGCGGGGCCAAGTCCCCCAAACATTGCATGAGCCATGCTTGAAAGCGGACAAGGTCCTCTTCTAAGTCACCCGTAAGCGAGCAGGGGTGAGTTAGCCGATACTGATCAATCATTTCCAGTGTTACTCGATGGAAGGCACGCGACATTCGGGGTTGGCACCCGTTACTTCTAATAGTCACAGTGGTTTTGGACTGGATATTAAAGGTCACCAGTAGGTGGTCGGACCATAACACTGGAAAGGGGGGCGCAACTGTAACAGGTGAGGTAGAGAAAATCTGATCCAATATATGCCCTTTGTTGTGAGTAGGCGACACTACGTAGGGTGACAGGCCCAGAGGAGTGGTAATGTCTAAAACTTTAATGGTATCTTCAGCATCCGCACTATCAAAGTGAACCTTAAAGTCACCCAGGAGAATGAAGTGCTTAAATTGAACACTCATTGCCGAGATCACTGCGTCCAGCTCCTCGTTAAACGATCCAATAGGACCTGGGGGGTCTGTCAACCAACAAACCCGCGCAAGATTGAGCGGGTGAAAGTGTTAGACAAAATCCAATGCTTCTACCCCAAGAATGTCTTCAGTGGGTATGATGGAACACTCAAAGCGTCTGTCTATCACCAAGGCCACTCCCCCTCCTTTGCCTATGCGCCGGTCTTTCCTTAGCATAAAGTAATTAGAGGGCAGGGCATTTGCTACATCTGGGCCTGATGCTTCGCCAAGCCAAGTTTCCGTCAGGAAAAGGCAGGCGGGATTAAAATCAGAAAGAAAGTTAAACAGATCCTGAGCATGTTTGCTCGCAGACCGGGTGTTCAAAAGGGTGCAGCTGAAAAAGCGTTCAGCTGGACTCCGCCCCGTTGTTGAAGTTACGTGATGGCCAGGCTTTGCGGGGCCTGTCTCCGTCCACCCATCCTTTAATGACCACCCACAACCAGTGCAAGGATATTTACCCCGAAAAGAGAGGTCATGGATACTGCAGCCTCTATTTATACGCGGTCTTAAGGCTAAAAGCTGTATGGCGGAGTAGCCTTTGTTTCCCCAATGGAACAGTGTCCCTGGGTCCCCGACCCGTCCGCATCCGGGACGCTGACAGGCGCAGACGGGCTTTCCTTAGGCGCTCCTTTGGCGCGGGAAAGGCGCATCCGCTGTATTTGTCCGCTGCGCGGAGCCATCCCCGTCTCACTTTATACTTACCGCCCGTGAGGCAGGAAGCCTAGTCCGCCGCCTAGCAGGCCTGCCTCACCTAAGATGGCCGCCGTACCAGTGCGTCTGTCCTGCCGCTCAAATCAGCAGAGAGAGGGTCGCCAGGAAAGCACGGCAAGAGGCAGGGGGAGAGCGGCGCGGCACCAAGAGCAGCAGCGAACTACACAACTGCCCCAAAAGGTAAGAGCCGAGTCCCCCTCACCAAAGAATGAAAGATTACAGCAAGAGATCTCCCGACTTTTCGCCTCAGGAGAGAAAGGCAGTGCGCAGTTCCCAACAGTGGCACAAAAATAATTTAAAATACAGTTTAAAAACAGCGCACAACATGTGCAAAAAGCAATTTACTCAGAAGCTACGTAAATGAAGCTCACTCCGACAGGCAACCGCCACGGGAGTCTCATTGGAATAATAATGTTATGCAGTTAGGAGTTGGTATGGCATATGCATCCCATCATATGTCCAACCCTTTCCATGTCTTCCCTTTCATTGGGGTGGGATCAGTAAATGTAACTCCCCCAAATTTCAACACTTTCCCTACTGTTGCTTACCTTGGGTTGGAAATAGCAAACATAACCCTCCCAAAGTTAACACTTTCCCTCCTTTTGCTTATGTTGGACAAGGAAAAGTAACTGTAACCCTTCCAAAGTCCAAAACTTTCCCTGCTTTTGACTACGTTGGAGTGAGAATAGCAATTCTAACCACTCCAAAGTACAACACTTTCCCTGCTTCTGCTTGAATTGGACTTAGATTAGTTACTCTGACTCCTTTGAAATCCAAAACCATTGTTAGTTTTGTTTATTTTTGATTGGTGTTATGCTTTTTAACCCCTTAGCTGCTGGGCCTTTCCCTCACCCCGCGCTTAGGGTTCCATAACTTTTTTCTACATAAGGTATCCACTCCAAATGTATCCCATTCTTTCCAATTACCTGGGGATTCTGAAGGTGCCCAGGGTTTGTGGATTTCGCTGCAGGGAAGTGAAAAAATATTCATAATAAAGCTATATTTTGAGTTTTTTGAGAAAAATAGAAAAAAGGGCTCGAGATAAAAGTGTCTATTTTGTTTCCTACAAATGACATCAATGAACGGTTTGCTGTACTAAAGTCACCCTCTTCCAAGCATCCAGGAATATGCAGAGCTGAATCAAAAAACCTAATTTTGTACCACAGTTTTGGCATATTCCAAAGATGTAGCCCATTTTTCCTATTTTTGTGCTCTCAGCCTACTTCCAGTGTATGGTAGAAACCAGCATGACATATATGGGTGGCCAGGAGAACCATAGATTTCTAAACATTAGATAACATTCCAAATTCAGCAAAGGGTCATGTGTGTAGATCCCTCAAGGGACTATGTCACTATGGCTGATTTACAAAAGCAGTAGATCAATACGTCCTCTAGACCCTCTGGTTGCAGGGATGTAGTAGGCTTATAGGTTCTCTAAGAACCCAAGGTACCCAGAGCAAACAATTAAGCTGCACCATAAAATGTTTTTTCATTGAGTACAGAGTATAGCCCAACTCATATAGTGAAATATGTAGAGTTAAAAATGGGTATCAAGGGAACCTCTGTAACTATGAAATGGGCACAAGATGTAGAGTTTAGGAGCAGTGATTATTTGTGTATTTCTGTGCCCATACTAGTGTATTATTTAGAAGGTATTTTCAAAATGTCTTCTTTCTTATTCACCGGCTTACATTTGGAAGCAAAATCCAATTGGTAATAACAAATGTTCTACTATTCTATGCTCCTACATGTCTTCAGATAAAAATGGTACCTCACTTGTGTGGGTAGGCCTAGTGCCTGCAACATGAATTGGTTTAAACCGCAACATGGAAGCATCACATTTTACCTCTTAAAACTGACCCTTTTATTCCAATGTGGGTAGCTGTAGGTTTTAAACCCTAGCTCAGCCGACGCCTAGGGTAGCCTAAAAAACCTGTACATTTTTTGTAAACTAGACATCTAGGGGTATTAATAGTGGGGTAACTTGCATGGCTCTCACCAGATTTTCTTATGCAGAATCCCTTGCAAACCTCAAACTTTGACACAAAAGCACATTTCCCTCACATTTCTGGGATGGAGAGGTCTGAAATCTGTGGGGAGCCACACATTTCCTTCCACTCAGCATTCCCCTAAGCCTCTCGAAACAAATGGCACCTCACTTGTGTGGGTAGGTCTAGTGTCCGCGACAGAAAGTGGCCTAAAATGCAGCAAGGATGCATTGCATTTTCCCAATGAAAACTGCTCCTTTTTTTCCAATGTGAGTAGCTGTAGATTTTGGACCCTAGCTCAGCCAGTCCCTAGGGAAACCTAACAAACATCTCCATTTTCGAGAACTGTACACATAGAGGTATAAAGAGAGTGGTGACTTGTGGGGCTCTCACCAGATTTTTTAACTCAGAATCCCTTGCAAACCTCAAACTTTGACTAATATACACCTTTTCCTCACATTTCTAAGATGGAAAGGTCGGGAATCTGTGAGGAGCCACAAACTTCCACCCACCCAGCATTCCCAAAGTTTTTCGATAAAAATGACACCTCACTTGGGGTAGGCGTAGTGCCTGCAACAGTAAACGGTCAAAATACAACGTGGATGCTTTGTATATTTCCACTCTAGATTGACCCTTTTTTCCAAAGTGGATAGATTTTGGACCATTGCTCAGCGGGCACCTAGAGAAACCAAGCAAACCTGTGCATTTGTTAAAACTAGACACCTAGAGGAATACAGAGTGGAGTGACTTGTATGACTCTCAGCAGGTTTTTTCTACCCATAATCTCTTTCAAACCTCAGAGTTTGACTAAAAAAACACATTTTCCTCAAATTTCTATGATGGAATGGTCTAGAATCAGTGAGAAGCCACAAACTTCCATCCACCCAGCATTCCCTCGTGTGTCTCGATAAAACTGGTAGCTCACTTGTGTGGGTAGACCTAGTGCCCGCAACAGGAAATGGCCTACAATGTACCATGGACGCATCACATTTTCCCCCTGAAAACAGACCCTTTTTTTCCAATGTGGGTAACTTTAGATTTTGAACCCCAGCTCAGCCGGCACATATGGAAAATTAGCAAACCTGCAATTTGTTTTTAACTAGTCATCTAGGGGTATACGGGGTTGGGTGACATGCATGACTTTTTTGACTTAAAAAAACACATTTTCACACATTTCTGTGACGGAAAGTCTGGAATCTGCAGGGAGCCACAAACTTCCATTGATCCAGCATTCTCGCAAGTCTCCCGATAAAAACTGTAACTTATTTTTTTGAGTAGGCCTAGTGCCCGCGAAAGGAAATGGCCCAAAATGCAACAAGGACGCATCACATTTTTCCACTCAAACTGACCTTTTTTTTCAACTTGAGTAGCTATAGATTTTGGACCCTAGCTCAGCCGGCCCCTAGAAAAACCTAGCAAAACTGTACATTTCTGAAAACTAGATACCTAGGGGTATTCAGGGTGGGGTCCCTTGCATTGCTCTCACCTGAATTTTTACCCAGAATCCCTTCTAGACTTCAAACTCTGACTAAAAAAAACATTTTCCTCATGTTTCTGTGATGGAAAGGTTTGTAATCTGTGAGGAACCATAAACTTCCATCTGTCCGGCATTCTTGCTTGTGTTCAGATAAAAATCGTACCTCACTTTTTGTGAGTAGGCCTAGTGTCCCCAACAGGAAATGACACAAAAAAACAGCTCCACTGGCTCCCGGTACGCAAATGAATCAAGTTCAAATTTGTTACATTGTTCACAAGGTGGTGAATGGCAAGGGCCTCAGCTATCTCGCAAGGAAATTCAACCACTATACACCCACTAGGTCACTTTGTTCAGGAACTAAGGGGCATACTCTTAAGGCCTTATCTTTGAGTCATCTGCACTTTAGCGCAGCAAAAGTGGCGAAAGAATCATCTCCCCATTCACAAGCTGGTGCAAACTGCCCACATCCCCAGTTTACCAGCGATAGCATTCGCAAAAAACATAGCCATCGATGAGAGCGACAACTAACGCTAATGACATGCAGAGGAGGCGTTCCCGTGCAAAAACACATGAAAACACCACTTTGCGATATTTTCAATGACCAGCCAGATCTGCAATGAGGCGCGTTATCAGCAGGGATCTAACACCTGCCTTTGACTGGTGTTAAGCAGAACGACTACCTGCAGCATGAAAGGGAGCCCAGCGCAGAGCTACATCTGAAGACCAACACATGGCATGGAGACACTGATCATGCAGCTCGGAGACCCGAGAGGTCCACAACACCCACCGCCACCACCCCCATACCCCCCCGGACCACACACCCCCCGGACTCCCACCGAGGCAGCGCAGAACAGAACAGCGAGCATTCCGTAAACGGCATGGCCCCTCAGCCACACAATAGCAGAATGTGGGTAGAGGTGGGAACCAAGTATGTGTGAAGGAAGCATGTCACCCATGAATAAGAATGCACACAATGCCAAGTGTGACGGTGATGTGCTGACCGACCTCAATATGCAGAGCACAGACCTGCCCATGTAGACATATACTGCTGGTGTCTGTAGTGTTGTGGACAGTGGACGCAACTAAGTCACCTCAGGCAGTGGGGAAGAGCTGGGACATGTAGCTAAGTCACCCCCCGGTAAGCGAAAATGTTGCAATGTAGCCCGAAGAGGGACCAACGTATACACACCCCACACACAGGAGTCCTTGCATGAAGATATCTTGCATGGAATGGCCTTCACACTTACTCCCACAACATCCCAGGCATACAAACGGTGCACACTGAAACAACTCATTGATCCGAAATGTGGCATTTCATCCACAGGCCTGCCGCAGGTCAGAATAGTGCCGCTTCAACAAGAGCCACTAATGCAATGGCCGCTCATCCCGGACACATGCTCAAACCCTGTCATGTGGAACTGCACCGTGCAAGAATGCTGCATCTACTGGGGGCCCTGCCAATGGCAGGGCTGCGGATCAGTTATTGGCTAAGCTTCCGTCTTGCCAACTTCTTCTGCGTTCAGCCTGTGTTGCATTGTCGATCATGCATATTTCAAGTGGTCCATGGATGTCTGCCTATCCAACGGGACAGTTGCTGAACTGGACTTTGACATGTGTGTGCACTCCCTGTTGGCTCACGACCAGGAGTGTCACAGTGATACCCGTTTATGGGATGCCTGGACACTTGGCTTACATGCTGGTTACTGGACCTGGGAGATTGCACAAATCCTTGTGCGCAGTGACCACATTGAACCGCTCCCTTATTGGGCTGTAGTGCTAATTGGTGTAAGGGGGTGGACTTAGTACATCTGTCCGGACCTGCTAATGGATCGCCTCGCCGTCCTGTTTGATGAAGTCAACAACAACCTCATGTTGGAAATGTTAGCCTACGAAGCTGCAATCACTTTCATGGATGAGTAACTATGTACCTGCAGCCACAACAGATCGGAACACAGTGCACATATCCTGACACCTTGTGGCATCTTGGAGATCTGGTCACATATTCCACGACAACTGTGGACATGGCTGCATTCGCCAGGACACCAAATACGTTTCGCGGACAACAACGTGGCTAAACACACACCTGTGGAAGGTGGGGCATTCCCCCGAAGTGAACAGCGGCGTTCCTCATTCTGACATACTGCTGCATTGGTCTGTATGTTGGCACTTCTCTTTCCCATACTGACACACATATGCTAATAAAGTCTACGCACCTTCACTTGTATTCAACTGTGATGTGTGTTGATTTGTATGTCAATGTGTGTCTCAATGCCTATCTGGGTCATGGCCGCATGTGATTGCTGTGTCATTGGTGCCAAACAAAATATGGCAGTCTATGTCCAGGTCCGAGGTGAGTGTCACTAAGTGTATAGGGGGACAGTGGGAGGTGTTATTCCAGGGCATGATGCAGAGGGCAGGACCGAACAGAACACAGCCATGGTGGTGAGTGCTTCCAGCAGTGTGGTCTGTGCAGGGGGTGGGGTCTCATGGATGCAGCTGATTTGTTGGGTCTTCTCTGCAGGAGGTGTTGATTCTCCCTCTGCAATGTGAAGGGGAAATGCAGATTGACATTGTGTTCACATGTATGTTCACGCATTGTACATGTGTACAGTCAGACAACATGGCAATGTACATTGTGGCTGTTTATGAGTAGATGCCTATCGGAAGCGGGACACTTGGCATTTCTACACCATCAGGGATGTGAGGTTGTACTTGTACATTGTCATCTCACAGTTTGCTGCTATGCCAAAGGCGAATGGCCATTTTCTACACACAGGCGGCAGCAGTTGTGTCCTCTGTTCTGTTGTGAATGCAGTTTTTACCACATTGTTCTGTGTGCTCTGCATCTTATTGTCATGTTGTGCAGTGTCCGGTCCCCCAACTCCTGCCACCGTCTCCCCAATGATGGCCCCAGGCTGGTCTTCCGTGGGGCTTGTGGGGTTCTGGTTGTCCTCTGTACTTGCTCAGGCTAACTCCATGGTGCCTCGCAGTTGTTTGGGTCTTGTTTGTGTTTTTTGTTGCCGCTTTTATAGTGATTTTGGCCACCTGACTTGTGGGACTTGCAGGCTGGTGCTGCTTCTCTCTGGATTGTTTTTTCGCAGTTATGCCCATTGCAGTTTTTTTTCACGTTGGGCTTTAGATTTTTATTTCCGTCCAGGGACTTTTATCACGGTCATTTGACGCGTTATCGGGGGACTATCGCATGTTACCGCCGTGCTGTGAATACGGCGTTGGCACAGAGTTATTTTCCCGCGATAGACGGTGATATGTGAGATTGTGTTAACTAATTTTGGAGATGATTATCACACGTTCTTGTGAATATCCCCCATAATCTCTTCTCCTTGTTCTTTGGTTCAAAAAATCACGGATGGGTGGGAAAGCCATCTCTCACCTAGCTCCTCTCTATTGGAACCAGCTTCATACCTATCTGCGGCAATGTCCTGACTACCTTCAATTTAGAAGGCTTCTCAAAACTGCATTATTGTAATATGCCCCCCTTATTGGCCTACTGTAGCACGTCCACAGCACAGAGATACCCCTTCGGGGGTGATTCAGGTGCTCTACAAATAAAACATGGACGCATCACTTTTTTCCCCACTGAAAACGGACCCTTTTTTTGCAATGTGGGTAGCTGTAGATTTTAGACCCTAGCTCAGCTGGCAATTAGGGAAACCTAGCAAACCTGTACATTTTTTTGGACTAGACACGTAGGGGTACTCAGGGTGAGGTGACTTGCATGGCTCTCACCAGGTTGTTACACCCAGAATCCCCCACAAACCTCAATATTTGACAAAAAAACACATTTTCCTCACATTTTTATATGATGGAAAGGTCTGGAATCTGCGAGGAGTCACGAACCAGTCAGCATTCCCCCAAGTCTCCCCATAAAAATGTAACCTCACTTGTGTGGATAGGCCTAGTGTTCGCGGCAGGAAGTGGCCCAAAATGCAACATGAATGCCTCACATTTTTCCATTAAAAACGGACCCTTTTTCTCCACTTTGGGAAGCTGTAGTTTTGGACCCTAGGTCAGCCAGCACCTAGGTACGCCAGGCAAACCCTTTACATTTCTGCAAACTAGACACCTAGGGGTATCCAGTGTGGGGTCACTTGCATGGCTCTCACCAGGTTTTTTTACCCTGAATCCCTTCTAAACCTCAAACTTTGACTAAAAAAACACATTTTCCTCAAATTTCTGTGATGGTAAGGTCTAGAATCTGCAGCGAGACACAAACTTCCGTCCATCTGGCATTTCCTCAAGTCGCCGATAAAAATGGTACCTCACTTTTGTGAGTAAGTCTAGTGCCCCTGACAGGAAACGGCTCAAAACGCAATATGGACGCATGACATTTTTCCACTCAAAATCGACCCTTTTCTCAATGTGGGAAGCTGTAGATTTTGGACCCTCATCTAGGGAAACCTAGCAAACCTCTAAAAAAAATGTAAACTGGACATCTAGGGGTATGCAGGGTGGGGTGACTTGAGCAGCTCTCATCAGGTTATTTAACCCAAAATCCCTTACACACCTCAAACTTTGAGTAAACAACACATTTTCCTCACATTTCTATGATGGAAAGATCTGGAATATGTAGGCAGCCACAAACTTCCTTCCACCTGGCATTTCCCCTAGTGTCCCGATAAAAATGGTGCCTCACTTGTGTGGCTAGGCCTTGGTGCCTGTGACAGAAATGGATCAAACCAAAGTCAATGGAAGTCCCCAGGGAAGGCCCCCATTGAACTTGGTTTGAGCCATTCCTGTAGCATGCACTAGGCCTAGCCACACAAGTAGGGGGTGTTTTTATTGGCACAAATGGCGTAATGCAGAGTTGTAGGATATTTGTGGCCTGCACAGCATTGTGGGTAAAGGACCCTCATGGGATCCACACAAGGCACACCACCCTGGACTGCCTTGCTCCCATGCTTGTCAAAGGTGTCTGTCGATCGTATGTTAGCTTGCGGGGCACCACTGCATGGCACCTGCCCCTATTACATATTGCTCAACATAGAGATTTAGGGCCTTATGTGTCATTTTCTCTTGGCCCACCCTTATAAGTTGACTACTGTTCTTATCGGGACATTTGTGGGAACTGAGGGTGGTAGGAAACCTCTGGCTCTCTGCAGATTCCAGGTCTTTTCATCACAGAAATGTGAGGAAAATGTGTGTTTCTTACTAAAGTTTGATGTTTGCAAGGACTTCTGGGTAAAATTACCTGGTGAGAGCCATGCAAATCATACACCCCTGGACTACACTGGTTGTGTAGTTTTCAAAAATGTGTAGGTTTGCTTAGATGCTGACTGAGCTAGGGCCCAAAGTTCTTAGTAAGGGCCATATTTACATTTTGGCTGACAAAATAGACTCTGTCGTCCACCCCAAATTTAGAAAGGACCACCAAGGTGATGGTCAATTCAAAAACATTGACAGTAGCTGCCAAAACCGTGGTTCCTGTCAATGTTATTTTCGTTTGATGCACTCCATCAACATTACCGATCCATCCATCAATAATTTTTAAACAATTTTTAAAAACAAAATTCCAAAAACAGATTTAAAAAAGAAAAAATGCCCCTTTCACAATGGGAGTTATCTCTCATGTCAAGGGGCATTTGACAGTTATCACTGCCCCTTACCACCATGGTTTTCCAGGTAGTGACGAACAGTGAAAGCTGACCAGTATGTCTGCACATTTAAATTAGGCGAGCAGACACAGAGGTCAGCTGCAGATGGCCCTTACTCATTCAGGACATGGGAGGGATAAAACCATGCCATAGATGGATTCGTCTATTCCACGATTACACCAATGTCGTGTTCACATATATATCGGGTGGCCAAACCATTATCTTCATGGTAAGGATACTCTGTTGTGACTGTGATTGAGTATCATTACAGCCACAGATATAAATCTGGTACTAATTTTTCTAAGTTAATCCACCACTTACAATGGTTGGTTCAAGCAGCTCCAGAAATGCAAGCTTCAAAGCACCAATACTTATCAAACTATCTGAATATTGAAACCAAGACTACTGAAGATGAGGCATATACTGTATCAAGGCACCACCCACTTTATGGTCCATTCACATGCCATTCACGCACCACACACAAGACTTTCATACCGCCAGCCAGGGACTCAATCTAACAGATCAGTGCACTCACATCAACATACCCCCACCATGAAAGGGCCCATCACATTGATACGCTACAAAACAGAATCCCAATTTACGTCCAGACATGTTGGCAGTTGATGCATCCACAACCTTCGCAAATGAAAAAAACTGTTTGACTACATTTTTACCATCTATCAAGTAACTGCCTCGATTTTGAACATTACCGAATGCATGCCTAATGAAACTTTACTAATGGCTCCCATGAGGTCACATGAGGTCAGAAAGAGATGTTTTACATGCCTCTTAAGCGCACTTACTGTGGTAAATCCAACTCCTTCCAGTTTGTGGATGCAAGTTGGCGGTGTACAAGTATGCCTCTGAGGATTTATTCCTCAAACTGAGTGAGCCTATCTACCTTTGAAACTAAGGCAAACATGCTGGAGAATACTGCCTAAGTTCCCTAAAGAGAACGCCATAAACTACGAAGAACGGTAGTTTTTAATGCACAAGGTAGTCAGTGACAACGTAGCATATGTCACGTTCACGGTTATGTGCAGTGCTGTGACTGTAATGCACATGTCATACAGTAAACTGTACATATACATAGGGCCTGATAATGATGACAGTGGGATAGCCACTGACAGTCTGAACCATCATATTCGCCATCCATATTTCAATGGCGGGCAGATGGCTGGTGGTCGGCAAGACCGACCGCCACGCATCCAACGGGCTCCTTGAGCCTGCCGGTGCAGGGAGGGGCTTGTCTTCCCTATCATGGCGGTGGTGCCTGCCAGGCACTGCCATGGGGATTACAATGTCCCTTTCCGACCACCATTTCATGGCGGTTAACCCGCCATGAAAAGGCAGGCAGAAATAGAAGTTGAGGGCCCATAGTGGGCCCACCTTGACCCCTGGCCCTCCGATATGGGCACTGGGGGGCACCTATGTTGCCCCCTACATACCCCTGTACCATGTGGCAGGCACCGCATGGTGCCTGCCATGTAGTGCAGGGATATGTCAGGTGTCCCTATTTTGCATTGAGGTGGCTGCAGCACCCACTGCAATGCAAAGTATAGGCATTACGACTGTGTGGTGGGGGTCACATCATAATGCCTATGTCGGGACTGCTGACAGCCTGTCGGTGGTCTCGATTCCCGATAGGGTGGCTTGCGGACGTAAGTCTGCCCACCATCCTAATCAGCCGCTAAGTTCTGACGGAGGATGAACATGGCAAGCAGGACACACATTTTACTGATACGTGTAGTATTGGGTATAGAGTTCTTTGTAATGTTATGACTTTTTTTGTAAAATACACTATCACCCGAGAGAGTATCCTGTCGCTGATGCAAGAGCAGTAAGGGCTGATCCATGAAGTAAAAGCCAAGTGTTCAACTTTGTGCAGAATGCACTCATTTTAGAGACAGAACGTATGTGTAAAGGCAGGTCATTCCACCCTTTGGAGCAATTAGGAGAAGTCTATTTTCTTTGTTCTGGTGCTGCCTATGCTGAGCAAAAGTATCTGGAAGGACTCTGTAATCTGAGGCGGTATTGAAGTATGCTGGACCAGTGCTGTGTAAGACTTTGAATGTGTGTTTCAAGAGTTTAAAAAGAGCTGCGGATTGGGAGTCAGTCAAGCTGTTTCAGGTGCCGGGTGTGTGCATTGGAATGCTAAAGGAGGAGGCTGCCTGCTGCGTTCTGTATGATTTGGAGTCATCTGCTTAGCTGAGTGAGGGAGTAATTCACTATCAGGGTGACTGCAGCGCCGGTGGGTTTGAATCGGTAACTGAAGAAGTGATGTCATGTGTATCTGTACTACCTTTAGTATCTGCCTTCTACCTGTGCAATATCCCTGTGAAAGCACACCTAGCCTAAGCTTTTCTTAGCCCTTCATGTATCTGTCCTCATCACAGTTGTGTCTAATACTATAAATTTTGTGAAGCTATACTAAGTCGTTCCATTGCTAGCTGCTTGAGTCTCAAGGAAACATGTCTTTCATGCAACTTAAGCACACTCACTATGCTAAATCCAACTCCTTTCAGTTTCTGAATGGAAGTTGGGGTGTGCGAGTATGCCACTGAGGCCTCATTCCTCGAATTGAATGAGCATATCTGCCATTTAAACTAAGGTAAACATGGTGGGGAATACTGCCAATGGTCCCCAAAGTAATAAGCCCTGTGGAACTCATTCACCAAAACTTCTACTTTTGCTTTAAAGTATAAGGACAATATACATTTCACTATATATCCAAATTAGTTCAGATGACACAGTGTTCAGAAAGTGAACAAGTCTATATATAACAACAAAGAACAAGATACTGTACAGATCCCAAGGTTCCATAGGATTTTATATCAAACAAAGATAAGGGGAAATCCTGTCCGTTCATATAGGGTATCTCCTGGATAATCATAACATGTTTTGAAAGCAACTTAGGGAGGGGATGTCAACATTTCGACCTATTGTTAATGTTAGAAATTGAACTCCTGGCTGTCTGAAGTATTCACCCAAGTCAGACAGGAACCCCCACTCTAGTCAGGGTAACCTAAGTGCACACTAAAATATAACCTGTGCTCACCCTCTGGTAGCTAGGCACAGAGCAGTGAGACGTAACTAAAGAGGTAATGTGCAATGTATTTGTGCAACAAAAACACACAGTAACACAACTAATTCACCACAAAAAGACTCCACACACGTTCATAAAAATTGTTGTCTATATTATTAGCAAAACGAGGCCAAAAATGAAAACAAAACCACATACATCTCTCAAGATATGCTCATTTAATAAATATCAAGAATCAATCACAGTTTTCAATAGTTCTTGACTGTTGAAGGAACACTCATGTTTAAAGCGTTTTGTATAAAGTAGGAGAAACTGCAAGATGAGCAAACTCTGGAGTGCCGAAAGAACACTCGCGTTGGATCAGACAGTCACAGTATCGCATCCCAAGGTGGAGTGCTTGTCTTTAGAGAAGTGAAGTGCAGAGTCTGAGGAGGTTTTCTGCTGCCAGACTCAGAGTCCCAGAGCCGCACCTGTATGGCAACAGTCTTTGATGACCAAGCCATCAATCCCTTGGAGAACACTCATAGTACAACAAAAAGGTATCAGGAAGCAAGTCACCACACAAAAGCAGGTCGAAGAGTGGCAGCCCCTCCTGCAGCACATTACTCAGCAAGCAGCAGGTCAACACAGCAAAGCAGTTAGAAAAGTGGCAGTCCCTCCTGGCAGCACAGCAGTACTTCAGGCATTGTGCAGATGTAGAGCCAGCAGTGTCTGGTTACAAGTCCCATGCAGTGTCTGATTTAGGGTGGTCAGAGCCCCAGTACTTATACTCAAAAGTGCCTTTGATGTACGGGGTGACTTATAATGAGTTCTCCGAAGTGCACAAGAATCTCTTTCAACCCAGTCCTGCCAGCCAGGCTGTCAGTGAAGGGTTATCAGTACCTTATGTGTGGGCAGGATACTACCTATTCAAGTG
The DNA here is from genome assembly GCF_964204655.1 of Triturus cristatus. Classification (NCBI taxonomy): domain Eukaryota; kingdom Metazoa; phylum Chordata; class Amphibia; order Caudata; family Salamandridae; genus Triturus; species Triturus cristatus. The sequence continues at coordinate 439,671,095 of NC_140582.1, read as the reverse complement.
GAGTGTGAGCCCCTCTCATCCCTCCCAGCCCAGGAAGACCCATCAGAACGCAGATGAATGCAGACGCAGTTGAGTGACCTGTGTTGTGGCTGTCTAGAGGGAATGCACAAATATAGCTGTCTCCTAATCCAGCCCAGATGTGTATCGGGTACAGGCTGTCAGGCAACCAGAGCAATAAGTGCAGAGAAATGTCCACTTTCTAAATGCATAAACAACAATCAAATGCCAATACAGATACTCATTTGATCTATCATTCAAACCTGATGACCACAGTCCTTAATTGTTTCGATCATTTCATTATTTATTACAGAAGTGTTTTAGTTTCTTTCTTTTTTATATTTTGCAAAGACATTTTTGAAAGCTATTTTTATAAATCAAAATGTTTACCAATTCAATAAATACACCAATGTGTACACCACTGGGAATAAACACTTACAATATGTACAACAGGGAACAAAACACAAAGGGGCAGATTTACAAACCCCTTGCGTCATTTTTGTGCCGCCGCTGCGTCACTTTTGTGATGCAGCGAAGGTGCAAACAATGCGGGCGATTTACAATGTGACGCATCTAGGGAGATGCCTCACGTTGTAAAGCCCTGCGTCACATTATACCTGCGTCAGGTATAATTTATGTAGGGTAGGCGTTACCACGCAGGAAAGTCTCATGGAAGTGACGCCGTGAAATCTACAAGATTTCACTGTGTCACTTCTAGGACGCCACTGCGTCAAAACCCTATGCCTGCTTGAAGCAGGCATAAGGATTGATGCAGTATGATCAGTAAAGGCATCATCATGCATTGCTGGAGTTGCGTCGTGCTTGCGACACGACTTCAACATGAGTGACTTTTGCGCCAACAGAGGCGTCAGAATTTCTAACGCATCTGTCAATCCTTGCACCATGGTGCATCGTATTTTAAATATGGTGCATCCACGGTGGCGCAAGGGTATTGCAGGCTGGCGCAGTGAAACTGATGCATCTCTACAGATGCATCAGTTTCTTGTAAATCTGCCCCTCAGACTCTACACATTACATATAAGACATCTTAGTACAAAACAAATCACAGCTCTGGTTCTGTGCAATCAAAAGAACTTTGAAATGTAGCAATCGCCCCTACTTCACCATTGAAACAATTAATGCTTATCGTCTGCAAGGGCAGTAACAAAATAGTGGTCCTACTGAGCTCAAACCTAATTTCTTGTAAAACTGTAAATTGATTTGTCAAATAGCCTACAGAGGAGTTCCATACTAGACAACTGTTTGGTGTTGATCAAAAAACAGTTGACGCGTTTCGAACCCTTTACACCGTTTTTTTTAGGGTTCTCCTCAGGACTCAGAACACAGATAGAGCTGGAAAAAATAAACAAATAAGTAAAGCTCTTTATAGCAATAAATGCTAGTCTCAACAAACACTTGTACTCATCTCTCAAATACCGCACTTCATTTTACCTCCTTTACAATCAATATAAATAATAGTTTTCAATGTGGCTTCTGACCCTGTGGGCCATGTTTTTAATGAAGTTTCAAAGATTTAAAGATTTCCCATGCACTGTATAGCTAACAGAGGTTCTCTTTTTAGCTAGATCGTATTTTATAAATAGCGTGATAATCAGTGGGAACCTTACTGGTGAATTCAACTCGGTCACCTTGCCCCAGGCTGCACATGATGAGAGTTTCTACTATGGACTGCGTTTACGGCTAAGTGGCCGACAGTCTTCCAATAGGTTGCCAGAATTTTCACATGAATCTGTGTCACATATTTTCGTTGTAACGTCCTCCTCAGTACTAGCACACGGCGTATTTACTCTGTTCCGTCCTGGGATTACAATCGCAATTCCTCTATGCCAATTTATAGAGGACTGTAACCTTCAAAGCACTTCTGGGTTGCTGAACCACAGCACCCAGAGTCATGCTCTTTGCATAGTGCGGATCGACTTGTTTTTCTGCTTAGATATAAAAAATAAAATAAATAAGTGCCATCATTTGAGAATGCCTATGCTTGTTAGTAGACACGTTGGCTTGTATTCAGGGTTTGTCTAGACTGTGGCCTTCTGGGATTTGTAGTCCTTATCAGTGAAAAGTGTCTAATTCAACATTTGCTTAGAGTTCTTGAAAGAGCAACATGCTCGGTGTAATATGGATATACTTATGTGCTGAACTTATTGATTAATTGTTCTAAAATGATGCCAGTAATTGCAAAACATGGAAAATGACACAGATTCAGGCTAAATGATAACAAATTTATAGCCAATTCTTTATAAGTTCTGAAGTTCTGTCATTTTATTTAAACCCTCAAATTTTGTATTGAACTTGACTATTAGGAAGGCTTTCCTCTGGTTTAGACGTCTTTCCTGGTTGCCATCCCGGTTATCTTGTTCCATTAATGATATAACTGTCCGTTTGATGAGCGTTTCTGAATTGTTTTTATGGACCGAATGGCCTACCAATGGGGCATAAGGAAACAAAGCTAGCGGAATCCCTCTAGGACAGCACCAGATTTAGGATTAACCCATCCTATCTAGTGGTGATATTTTCATTCACTAAGAGTGTGCAAACTTGATTAGCACCCGCCAACACAGTGCTAATCCAAGTTCTGGAGTGAAAATGAAGAAAACAGCACAAGTTGCACCACTCAAAATGTCCAATATAATTTAAATCAGTCCATATCCATGAGGTTTCTTTTCAAAGCAATCTTCTTTATTTCAATTGTCATATACACATTAAAACATCCAAAAACAGCCAAAGCAGCCGACGCGTTTCGTCCACCTCGGGACTTCTTCAGGGCTGCAACAAATTTTATAAAAATACATAGAATAAATAACACACATGAGCAAAAGGCACAAACAGTTATAACAATACAATAAACAAGCATCAGAAGGACCAAATTTAATAGGGCCCAAGTTTCCATCAGAGTTAAATTGGACATCTATTTGTAGACATCGACCAACATCAAATTATTGGAGTAATCAACAATTCTTAATTATATTCCACATCAATAACGACATAAAATTAACATCACAACATCACAAAAATTGATTATAAAACCGAATAGTTTTGTTCATATATGATGAATTGAACAATAGGCCTATGATAATAAACAGTGAAGGATATAATGTTCAATTGGCATGATTAGAGTGTCATCACCTGAATATTCAGTTTCATTTAAAATGACCTCACTGTGCTACATAAGGGATGGCTTGTAGGCCTTTCTTGGGATTAAATCTAACAGTTAATTAACCTTCACCATGTCATCACTAAAAACATCTATCTAAAAACGAGTGCATACCCTACTAGGTTTTAAAATACTTGTAGAATTGGATACGGTCCATTCCCCCCCCCCCTTTTTTATCGAGACCAAGTAGTTCTCTGCCCCCTTAAGATGCACCTTCTTTGGATATTCCATTGTTTATCTGACCCCTAATGTGCCATGCCTGTTGTTATTTCTGCAATGGATATTGACAGATTGTATACAATATATACACTCAACGGGGGAATTTGATCACACATTCTCCCTGTACTGATAGTATATTCTTCTTTTTGGGACCTTTACTAAATATTCATTATGGCGATTTTTGATCATCAATGACTATATTGCAATTTATCTTTCGGCTATTTCCATTTTTTTATTGATGTCCTTACGTCTCTTAAATGACAGAAAATGTAATTGAATTTCAGATTTACATTAAAAAAAACTTGGCATATTCTATCTTCCCAAAAGTTAGCACAATATTAAAAAAATATAATTTTGGGAAGAGAATGCAAAGTAAAGGGGGAATAGTTAAACGTTATGTAACTGGCTTGTAAATACTGGCATCCTCTTGTACATTTTGAAATAGTGTGGAAGAATGAATAAGGGATCAATTAATGCTTTTGCAATATTGTAAGAGTGAAAGACAAACTGTTGCAAAAGGATGACCCTCCCCTTGATGAAGTATTGACTGCCAAATATAACATTCTATCAAGTGTTCGAATGTGCTGAGAAAGGATAAGCATCAGGAAGGAGACAAATTTGAAATGGTGAAAATGCCTCATGTAAGTTATCCAGTGATGTCTGGGTTTCAAAAACCAGAGACAAAAAGTGAAATAGAGATGAAATCTGAATCTCAAGGAAAGTCTTTTAAGTGTGGTAACAAAGCACACTTGGCCAATATTATGTATTGGCATGGGTGAAAAAGTGTGTGCAAGGAAAAGGGGACATTTTCTACAAATTATCTCTTTATTGAAAGTTTGTGATGAAAAAACAATAACAAATGTCATGATGCCCTGAACGTAGGAAGGCCACAATAACCCAGTACTTTAGCTAAACAGGAACCACCACAGCTGATGAAATCTGTTGCATACTTCACATACAGTAAGAAGGCGGGCAGTGTGCATAGGTATAGCAATGGGGTACCAGTGAAAAAAACTGATATTTTCAAAATTGCTGCAAAAGCAAACCTAGTTCGAACATGCACGAAGGTTATGTGGAGCGTAATGATTCTGATGTTGAATGTGGTCAGGTTGTTCATCAGGTTGATAATAGGCAGGAATAGAGTCCTGTATGTGAGGTATTGGTAGAAAATCACTAGCATGTTATATAAAGGACACATCTCCTTTTTGGCCAAGGTGGCACTTTCTGCCTTACTTGGATGCATCCATGAGCAAATTCCTGTTAGGAGTCTCACAGTTGAGGTCCACAGATGAGGTGAAGAGTTCCTCATGGGTCAGCCCAGTGGCTCAGGAGAGTGGTGACAGAGGGATCCAACTGGGTTCAGGAGGTTCTTGGAACTGACAAGTGCCTCTGGGTGTGAATGTTTGATTTGTTCAGCATTCCATCCACCATCTGCTCTTTTTGCTTGTGTCGCCCCTAGTTTGAAGGTAATGCCCAGACATGGGTCCCATGCTCACTGTGCCACTAGATTGTAAGCTAGCCTGGCTGATGAGGGGTGATACCCTGAAACTGGTCCCAGGATGCTTGTTTTCACTCCAGGGAGCTACTGGTCTGGCAGTTCAGGCTGGACTTTTCCTGTGGGAAGCAGGGTCAAGAGTGATTAGCATATACCGGGTCCAAACTGGGGTGCCAAGCAAAACAACGTTGGATTAAACCCAGATCTGTGACTCGGGGTGAATGTTTGATTTGTTTAACATTCCGTCCATCATCTGTTTATTTTGCTTTTGTTGTCCTAAGTGGGAATCGAATGCCCGGACTTGGGTCTCATGCTCACTGTGCCACTGGATTCAAGCTAGTCTGGCTGATGAGGGGTGATACCCCAAAACCGGTCCCAGGATGCTTGCTTTCAGTCCAGGGAGAACCTGGCCTGGCAGTTCAGGCTGGACCTTTCCTATGGAGAGCAGGGTTAAGACTGATTAGCATATACTGGGTCCAAATGAGGGTGCCAAGCAAAAATACGATGAATTAAACCCAGATCTGTAACTGGGGTTGAATGTTTGATTTGTTCAGCATTTTGTCCATCATCTCTTCTTTTTGCTTTTGTTGCCCTAAGTGGGAAGGGTATGCCTAGATGTGGGCCCCATGCTCACTGTGCCACTGGATTTAAGCTAGTCTGGCTGATGAGAGGTGATATCTCAAAACCAGTCCCAGGATGCTTGTTCCTGGCCCAGGGAGGACCTGGCCTGGCAGTTCAGGCTGGACTGTTCCCATGGGAAGCAGGGTCAAGACTGATTTGCATATGGCTGGGTCAAAGATGGGGTTGTGTGGTGAGCAAAAAAACAATGGAATAAACCTAGGTCTGTGACTGGGGGTAAATGTTTGATTTATTCAGCATTCTGTCCATCATCTGTTCTTTTTGCATCTGAGAAGAGGGGCTGTCCTGCTGACTGAAGAAGGGAGATTGGACGTGCTTGCCCTGAACCCAGGCTACCAAGAGTAAATCCAAGTCAGTTGGCTGATGTTCTGTGTGAGCTAAAGGGACACAACAGGCTCCCAGAGGCCTCCCTGTAACTGCCCAGCTAACCAGCACCAACTGAACTTGACTCGACCTGCCTGATCCCTGTTGCTGTCCTCTACAGGAGGCCTGTGCCTGGACATAAGACCGGGTTGTGAAGTTGCTTTGCCAGACTCTGAAGTGGGGAAAGAGGAGACAGGCATTTGATTGGGTCCTTTCTGGTGCAGAGCACTTCTGATTAGTCTTCCAGAGTCTGCCATTTGGTTGGAGTGGGAATTAAGTATCTGTGTCAAAGTGTGCTGATTCCTATAAAAGGGGAGCAGCCCTTTGTCTCTTTCCTGCTCACTGTGAGAAGTGGCTGTTGATAATCAAGGTGCAGACTGCTAACACCTCTGTGTGCCCCTGTGTGTGTGTGGTTCAAACTGCAGATAGCCCTACTGTGATGAGCATCAATTAAGAGCATTCCTGAGGAACACACATGAAAGGGTGTTAGACTTGTCAGCCTTGGGGTGGTCTTTCCCCAAACATTTTGCATTCCTCTTCCATTTTTCCTGACCTTGTTTTTGTTGGCCTTAGGACTCTGGGCACTTTACCACTGCTAACCAGTGCTAAAGTGCTTGTGCTCTTTCGAACAAACGTGGTAAGATTTACTTATACCGGATTGGCATATTTAGTTTACTTAGTGGTCCCTAGTAAAGTGGCACTACATGTACAATGGGCCTGTAAATAAAGTTCTACTAATGGGTCTGCAGCACTGATTGTGCCACCCACTTAAGTAGCCCTTTCAACAGGTCTCAGGCCTGACATTGCAGCCTGTGTGTATGTAGTTTTAAACTGACAGTTCGATCTGGCATATCAACCTTTTGCCAAGCCCAAACCTTCATTTTTAATACATGTAAGTCACCCCTAGGGTAGGGCCTGGACAGCCCAAAGGGCAGGGGGCATTGTATTTCAAAAGTTGAACATGTACTTTTAAGTTTCACATGTCCTGTTAGTGAAAAACTTTTACATTTGTTTTTCACTACTGCAAGGCATACCTCTCCCAAAGCATAACATTGAAGTTACCTTATTACATTCTAAAAGTGTAATTTCCAAATGGCACTAGGTAACCAGTTAACGTTTGGTGTTCTGGAATCACACTTTTAAATCCTAACTTATGGTAAAGTTGTATTTTAAATTGCAATTCTGCAAATCCACATTTGGAAAGTTGGCATTTTCCTTCATTGGCCATTTAGTGCCTGTAGCCTGTCCCCCTTCACATGACTGGGTGTAGCTGACAGTTGAGCTTTGTGTATTTCTCCTAGACAGCCACACACAATAGGGAGCTTAGGCATGCCTGGATTGGCCCTCGCAGGCAGCACAATAGGGCTGGGCACGGTCCTACTTACACTTGCATAGGCTGTGTACTATCTCCACACAAAGGGTTGCATACCCCCTGTAGTTAGTCTGGAGCCAGGACAGGGAAGGCAGGAAACCTGGATACTTCAGAGTAAAACCTCAAGAAGCTTCTCCCCCACTTTAAAGGCACAACTGGGTATAAAGACTGAACCCACACACAAACTCTTTAGTACACTTCTGGACCTGCGGATATACTGCCAGGAAGAAGGACTGCTGTGCTGCTACAAGGATTCTCACTCTGCTGGACTGCTGCTCTGAAGGAACTGCTGCACTGCTGTGCTGACCTGCTGCCCCCTTGCCTGGGGAAGGAGAACAAGACCTGCAACTTCATCATGAACCCAGGACCCCAGAGTGTATCCAAGGGCTAGTAGGTGGTCTCCAGTTCTGAGCCTCAGGGACACAAAAGGATGCCTAAATCCTGAACCAGCACCTGGACTCAGCTGCAGTGAGTTCTTGACCCCCAAGTGGTGCTACTCAGGTCGTGGGCCCTTAGTGTGACCCACAGGTGCTGAAATCAAGCTTTTGGGCTCTTCACAACCATGAACAGACCAGTTCACACCTAGACCACGTTGCTCGCACCGCAAATGAGCGTACCGCTCCATCTGCCCGACTCTTCACACTGCAGCATCGAGCGGTCATGAGGATAGCCCCCACAAAACTCCAGCAACACCAGCCCACCATGCTGACTGGCTCTTCATGCTTTACCGACAGAATCCCTTGACACTATCCATACTCCTTGCAGGTCACTGCAGTGTGAACGGGACTCTTGGCACAAGCTCGAGGAGCTAAAAATTCAGCGGGACTAGCCTGGGACTGTTTCCGAATTGCACTCCATCGCAGTCCGGGTGAACTTTTGACTTTGACCCAGTCCAGAGAGACCAGATAGCATGGTTGGCGCTTTCTGCTTTTAGGTGCTATTTTACACTTTATTCTTTAAAAACGAATTTCTCTAGTTCTACTGATTGGAATTTTGTCATTTTGGTCTTGTTTTATTTATTACATTTTACTCTACTTTTCTAACCTAATGTGTGTTTTAATTGTTTTACTATTTGAAGTTCTGCACAAATACTTTAATCATTGCCTCTTAGTTAAGCCTGACTGCTATGTAACAACCTACCAGGGAGTTGAGCACAGTATAATTTGAGGTTTGTAGAACAATTGCTCTGAGCACACGCAATACTTTGAGTCCGCAGAATCAATCCGACAGTCGTCAATTTGTCAGTCGTTTGTTTAATTGCTGAATCTTCGAACACCAGCCACACCAGCCAACACGTGTTTCATCTTGAGGTACAATAACCCTCAACTTCCTCAGGGCTGGAATACCAAATATAAACAAAAGATAATAAAATATCTTATAAATCAATCTTATTGTCACAAATGCCTCACTTGGCAATGTGCGTATTTGTCACTAGTACTATGTTGGATTTCACTAGGCATTTCCTACTATCACGTACTTGCTTTAACTTTTATTATTGTTTTATGATGGCAGTGGTAATTGAGAGTTTGGTAAGTTTCACTTTATATACATATTACTGTGTAAAGCATGAGATTAAGTCAATCGTATGAATTGTATGCAAAATGCTTGGAGAGCACTTTTACTGTTATATCTTTTGACTTATTCCTTGGCATGTAATATTGGCATGTAATATTGTTTCCTTTCAGCATTTTTGTTTTCTATGGCTGTTGCATTTACTTTTGGATTTTCATCTTCATATATACCACTTTGGTATGAGGAGCACAGTTAATTACATAAGCACAATGCCAAGTGAGGCATTTGTGACTATAAGATGGATTTATAAGATATTTTATAATTTGTTTGTTTATATTTGGTATTTCAGCCCTGAGGAAGTCGAGGGTCGAGGGTTATTGTACCCCAAGATGAAACACGTGTTGGCTGGTGTCGCTGGTGTTTGAAGATTCAGCAATTAAAGAAAAGACTGACTAATTGACGACTGTCGGATTGATTTTGTGGACTTAAAGTATTTCATGTGCTCAGAGCCATTGTTCTGTTTAAGTTGTAATAAGGGATGCGGGATGACATCCCTCCCCTAGAGCAGTGCAAAGATTTTGCGGATATAAGTACATTATCACACACTGTGTTTTCTGTGTGCGCTAAATTCCCTTAATCACCCTTCTTTGATTCTCTAATTTGAGGTTTGCTTCTGCCTTACCCTGACAAGGATTGTTGTAGCTGCTTGACAGGGGCTCACAACCCAGTCAACCAGTAACCCAATTTCTTACAAAGGAGAACTAACGCAAACCACTTCTGCAAAGGCAGGGAATCCACATCTCCTGTCCGCTAACTCTAAATAAAAGGGAAAGCTACTGACCAAAATATTATTGTCCCAGTTCCAAGTTCTCAAGGAGTGGTTGCCCTCAGAGTAACCAAGGCACCATGGTGTAAACAGGGCTGATGCCTGCCTGACAGTCAGCTTTAATGAGACGAGACAACATCACCAAGATTGTGATCTGGAGGAAGAATTGCTGACTTGTCCTGGGAATGAAGCAGTCTTGCCTGAGTGAAAGGGAAGTAGTGTGGGAACCCTACAGCAGGAGCTGACTGCTGGATGGGTTTGATGCAATCAAACCTGGTGCAGGAGTCCGTCCACCAGAGATCCTCAAGTTATCCCTTTTATAGCCGCAAAGGCTTTTGTGTCCATCAAGTCCCATTGGTTGGGCTGACTGAAACCAGGGAAAAAACTTGCTTTGCGTTGATGACCCCTAGACCAAATGATTGCTTCACCCCAACCTGTGCTGGGGAGGAGCACTGCTCTGCAGAGAGAGGATGTTGCCTTGAGACACTCTCCCGACACAGATTTTCATCTTATTTTCACCAGATTCCAAAATATTAGTGGTATAGTTTTTCTAAATAAATCAGTCTATTTTTTCTTTACACCGCATTGTACGGTAAATGTGCAGTCATTTTGGTGGTTGAAAGCTATTTGTTATTTGGTTAAAAATACATAAACCCAAATTAAAGAACTTTTTGAGCTTCAGTGGTCAAGAGTTTTTAAATGTGAGCACCCTAAAATCTTGAAACCTTTCTCATAAACGGTGTGCGGAGGCACTTTTCATAAACAGTGTGGAAAATAGCCACATAGCCTCATGCCAGATCAGCCCCTATAAGGCTCACTTACACTTGCTGGCCAGGAGCAATCCAAATCTTTTCTCTAAAGAGGCAAAAGTGCACCCCTGCTTGACTGGTTCTCCCCTTTGAACTGGAAAGGTACATTTGTACTGACTGTCACTGGCCTGCTGTCAACTGCCCAACTTTGTGGGCAGTTGACAGCATTTCTTTAACTTGAACCTGACAGAATCCATTGTTACGGATCTGCCTTCACAAAGTGGAATCCAAGCATTACATTCTTTCTCCTGATGGGGACCCTGCCAAGTCCCTGCTAAAGTTCTGCAAAACAGCATAGCTGCTGCTTCCCTTTCTCAGTGTGGAATATCAGCCCCAGGTAGTTTTGCATCTGCAGAAAATCTGAAAAACATCTGACATGGCTGTACCCCAGTGATGGACATGCGGTGCACAGAAAATGTACTTGAAATGGAGGTGATTAGGCCCTTGTTTACCACATTTCTTTGTACTTCTCTTCTTCATTATACTCTATGACCAACAACGTGCAGTCGTCCAATATCTGTCTAAACAGCGAGTTGTATTGACCACTCTTTGTGATCTGCCCTGAGTGCTGAGAGTTAGGGCACCCATAGCCAATCCGCACCCACCCTTTTGAGTGCTAACACTGAGACTCTGTCCCTTGCCATGCAGATACCCATGAAAGGTATGATGTTGTGTTTATATTAAAAGATACCTAGGCACGCGGAAACATTTAAGTAATTAGAAGCAATACAAAGTATCCTGCTTATCAAGAAGGTTTTAAGAACCTTCATTTTTAAATAGTTTGCATCCTTCATTGAACTACAGCTGTTTGCAATCATTGGGTGCAGTATACATATTGCATTGTGTTGTACCTTTTTGTTGAGGTTTGTTCTTGGCTCGTTCTGAGGATTACGGACTAGTGTTCATGAACATTATACTGGTATAAGCATAATATTGTCAATTGAACCAGAGATCATGGTTTTATGAATTGTAGCACTCCAGGAACCCCACTAGATGCCCCCATTTTTATAGAGAGAACACTGTCTCACTACATAATTGCTGTGCAGAATCTGTATTCTCTGTAGTGAAGTATTGTGTTCTCTAGTGACTTAATTGTGTTTGTATTGTAAGTATATATATCTGCCTGTGAGGTTTCATTAAAGGTTTTGTGAAGACACAGTCCTTAACTTGGCAGTTGAACTCTATTACGGTTTGGACTACTGTTCTGCATTTTACCTAGACTGTCCCCAGTGTACAGCCCGCCTTGGGATAAACCTTGAACTGTGTGCCCAGAGAGTTATGGATGATTACCTAACCCCTCTAGTGTGTACCTTACGTGTTAATTTCTTGAAACCTCTTATTTATCTTTTAAATAGCCTTGCAGGCCCTGCTATTGGCCACTCTGGTTAACCAGGCTTGAGAGATACCAAATCTACCTTAGAAAATTATTCTTTTAAACCGATCACTTTGAAATGTGTTGTGGAGGTTGATTACTGCCTCTATGTTAACTTTGGAAAACAACAGTTTTCACAGTGCGGGTCTTCGTAATCTTGTTTACAGCACAATTAGAGATGTGCTAATGTGAAACAAAAAGTTGGAGATTCTGAAACGTTCGCAGTGATAAGGGTTCACCAATACATTTATAACATGTTTATGTCTAGGCCATACCTCATTACTGTTTAAGTCTCCAAGTAAGGCCAGATTGAGAGTGTTGTGGAGGCGGAACCCCTGAAATCAATGGAGAGGGCAAATCATTTACATGACGAGGAGGGCTATTCAACTGAAACCTGTGAGAGGCATTTAACATGTCTGGAGGATAAAGCGGGTGAAGGAGAGTGCAAGAAGGATGACATTATTCAAATGAGGGCTACTTGAGATGTGCATCTGAGCACAGGAGCAAAACAAAAATCTGTGTATATGACATAAAATTAGAATCCACTTTGAGACCCCTTATTTAAAAGCCTTCCTAGTGGGCTGCCATGCGTCAAAAGAAAAGGGCAGGAATGCGCCGTACCCTGCGCTGGTGCACAATGAGATGCCATCTGCCAATGCAGGCCCCCTTACGCCATTGTGGAAGGGTGTCCTTCCTGCACAAAAATAATCACAATAGGTGTTTTCCTCTTTCTATGTCAGCTGTAGAACGAAACAGATATAGAAAAAGGAAAATTGAGGAGAAATAAAGGTATTTTTCCTGGTTGCTCCTCCCTAACTGGGGAGGTGTAGAAATCTGAAGCATTCCCAGGGTTACAGAACCTGTAAATCTGGGAATAAGTCAGGTTCCATGGATGTTGTGTGGCACCCCCTTAGCAACACCAATGGAATGCACCTTTCACGCAGAGTAATGCATGAAAGGGAGCCATATTTTTCAGGCCATGAAAAGCCACGTAGGGTGGCTTCACGTGGCCTTGTAAATACTGGCAGGCACATTGCACCGCCGGTGTGTCATAAAAAGTGACACAACCGTGGCGCAATGGGCATTAGCCTATATGGGCCTTATTTACAAGCCCCTTGAGCTCCTGGTACGTCACTTTTCATCATGTTAAAAGTGACGCACTGGCGGCACAAGGGGCTTGTAAATAAGCCCCTAAGTATCATTGTTGTTATGTTTATACTGGAGGCATCATTGTTTAACAGTCACGCTGTAATATGTTTATGTTATTATCATAAAAAATACGTGCATGCCCATGCCCTCCGAGGCAAATAATAATTTCCAAATAAATACAATTCTAGCCAAAATCTAAAGTTAAAAGTCATAATCGATAAAATAAACATGTGCAAAATGAAAATTAAATACACTAAAGCATTATCTGTCGTATTTTCCTGTATTTTGGCTCACACGTGGGAGTAAAGAGAAGTGAGGATTTGGAACAAAAATAGACCGTCGAAAGTGGTCTGTCAATGTTTCTTGGAAAAATGAGCCTCTTTTGAAAGAAAATATTTGGTCGGATATCAAAACATAACCTGATTAGGCAGCAATTTGGCGGGGAATTACATCTGGGAAACAAATGAGGAGCCGCGAGCCCCATATCAGCGCGCGCGCGTGAAAGCCGGTTGCCGCTCATTTCAGAGAACAGTGGGAGCCGGTGAGCCTCAAAGGCACACAGAGATTGATTGTGGCAGAAGCGAACCAGCCGAAGAAAAAAACTGAAAGCGTCATAACTGACTCCTGATCAAACAAATGCCGATCGGAACCCTGGCAAGAGAATAGACGTAAGCCAGGGGCCACAAATGAGACCAGCGTTCACTGTGTGGAGAAGTCGCTCCGCTTTTACAGGCAGCCATCATTCACTGTGAATGAAATATTATTTTTATTAGGCAGAGAGAACACATGCCCAGTTATTAAATGGTGTAAGTGGTCAGAACAGGATGGAACAAGTGGTTTGCATGTTTAAAACAACACATTAAGGTAATAGCCTTCTTAGCACGGTAAGGTAGGCTGTTATCGGAGGCAGAGACTGAGGAATGGCTTCCACAGCCCATTATCACGGACCAACTAAACAGAAGACGACCAGCTCCAGCCATGACGTCAGCCCAGGTTCACTTTCAAAGACCAAACCACTTTTCATAATGTTTGCCATCATCAGCAGCCCAGAATATTACGGATCTATTATTTTGAGGTGGATTTCGATTTTCTTTAATGATCCATGGTACATTTAGAAATTGGAAGCAACTTCGTCTTTAGGAATGATCACACATTGTGACTCGGAGAGAAAGTTCGTGGTGATGTTTAATACGTGGATGTTAATGATAAAAGCTACACGAGTCCATCCTGCTAAACTTAATCGTGAAATGGTGCCACGTTGGTTATTTAGTAGTTTCCTAAATATGCTGACACTGTGGCTTGCATTATATTAGGGTCACATCACTTTACAAACCCACCAATATAACAATGAAACATGCGCAAGCCCCTATTTAATGCCTGTTTTGCTTGCTCAAAGTTGGCATGCTTTTGGGGGGAGGGGCGCTAGAGTACCCAGGGCAAGATGGCCGCAATTTAGTGCAGCTCTGCCGGGCGGGATGAAAAATCCGACCATAATCCTGCCATCTGGCTATTGTGCACCCCTAAGAGTGTTCGACTGGATGAAATAACAGTGGGGGTGACCAGTCGAGCCCCCCAAATCGATGCCTGAAGCCTCCCACCCAGAGAAAGATGGGCCGTGTCCTCAGGCCGCATGGTAAGCCTCTGGGGAGGGGCAGTGCCTGAGATCTGAAGCGAGTCAACGATGGACTATGGGCCTGCAAGACTGTCTGGACACTGCCTGCCTCCTAAGGCAGCCCAACGGAGAGGCACCAACAGAGAGCGGTGCTGAAATGATGCGGACGCTGTTTCAGGCCCTGCGGCGGTGCTGGCCATGAGATGTGAGCCAGGGGGCGATTTCTGCCAGATGAGCCGGTTTATTACGCCTAACTGCGTGTCGGGACGGTACGGCACCGACAGTGTGGCTCCGTCGGCAGTCTCCTTACATCTGCGGTGGAACCAGTGCATATGCCATGAATGTTCAGTGTGGCAGTGGCGCTAACTTGAGAGCAGTTCTACTCGCATAGGTTTGGAGCACATCACCAATTTAAAAACAAGCATTTGCAATGCAATCGGTCTCACCTTTGGGGCCTTTTATGTATTTAGCTATGCAGCACATTAGTCTGGATGCTGAAACATCTACTGTTCTTTAACATAGACGCAAAGTAAGCACCAAACTGTGTGGCATGCCAGATATGGGAACACATGGAGAGAAATATTGCCATTCAGCGGGAAATGGTATAGTCCATAGCTCTGTTTTTAATATAAAATCAGGGCCTTCGGTGGTCATATCACTGAAAATACAAGATTTGAAAAAAACATTATTGTCTACGGGTGCGTGTGGAAGTCAATTTCTATGGACTGGAATCTAGAGAATGCTAAATTATTCTGGTATTTTACTGATCTATGCTGGTCGTTTTTTATCAAAAAAGATAAATAGAGGCAGGTGCCAGAAAAATTAAAAAAAGACACGGGGCTCTAACTTTTAGCTGAACATGGCATGGTGTGCAAGCTGAGAAGACTCTGGGGAAGCTCTGATCTCTTAAAAAAGTATATGGACAGTGTGAAAATTGCTAGCAAATAGACCGCAAAGTGCCTGAAGTTCACCCTGCTGTGCCCATAACGCAGATGCGGCATGACTCCAGCGGGACTCAGGGCACTGATCTTGTGGCCCTTCTTGAAGCTGCTGCTACTACTTCAACACCATCTGCGTAGTAAGTGCCTGGCAAGATACTGCTCTCACTTTAATACAATGACTGCATCCCTGATGCAGTTGGATCAGCTGAGAGTTGAGGATCACACACAGAGAGACTAGTTGACTACACTATTGCACCTACTGGCGATGTGACCTTGCTTGTGGAGCTGATCCTGCTGGGTTGCTAAAAATCATTTCGGGGCTTCCTAGTGACTGAGATTACTGCGCTGGCAGCGTAAGTGGGCGAGGTGGTGGATAAACGCACTCTGCTCAAGCACACCTTGGAACCAACGCAGTATGTTGGAGTAGCCAAGACTGCGGAGGCCCCTGCCTCTCTGTGATGTGGGCCCCTTGCTTACTTTGCCACTGGATTCAAGCTAGCCTGGCTGATGAGGGATGTTACACCAAAACCAGTCCCAGGATGCTTGTTTCCGGTCCATGGAAGACCTGGCGTGGCAGTTCGGGCTGGCTTTTCCCATAAGGAACAAGGTCAAGACTGATTTGCATATTGTTGGGTCTGAACTGTGGTGTTGAAGTGAGCAAAAGACCGTTGATGGATTCAACCCAGATCTAATAGTGCCTGGGGGTGAGTGTCCGAAAAGTTTCAGCACTCCCTCCATCATCTTATGGTTAGGATGCTGAAGTGGGTTGGGTGGGTTGTTCAATATTTGTGTCAGCGACGGAGAATGTACATGGTACACACTTCACCCCAATCAGCAACATACAATTGGCCCAAGAGTCTACCCATTGAACCCGAATCAAGACCAGGTAGCCTTCTTGTCCTGGAATGTAATGGGGCTTTATGCTGAGGCGCTCCCATGGCCTTTGCAGTCAAATTACATTTCGGCTCCCCTAACAACCTATTTACTTTCAGCCCCCCAGGGAAAACAGGGGGGGGGGGGCGACACTTGTGGATCAGGTGTTTGTGTTATCTAAATGTGTATTTCATTCTATGCCTGCAATTATTGTCTTTTACTATTGGGGAAATGATGTTGTACATGATACATATGATTTCTCATGTCTAGTGTAAGTCATGGTCACTGTGTTGATGTCAGTTCCGTACTTTCTGAAAAAGCAAATAAAAACACATTTTAAAAAATGGTTTACCTGCTTTTGTTGGTCACTGATCTTGGCTACCAACTATGGCAGCCATGGATATTTGAAATTGTTGGACAGAAAAACGTCAGTTATTTTATGCAGAATGAGTGGGCAAGCCTGACTACTTTTGGGCAAGCCTGACTACTTTTGGGCAAGCCTGACTACTTTTACAAGATCCGGAGAGTGGCGTTGGTGGTGGCAGAAGGGGAGCCTCCTTTTTGTTCATCGTATCATATGAGAGCACATCCAATACTTGAGTTCAGGATGTGTGTTGAACAAAACCTTGTCTTTGGTTTAATTTAATAGACTATAATTTTCCTCCACGTATAATAAAAATCTAGCTCACATATAGGGTACTCCTGACTCGCCTATGAATTCACTAATAGTTTTGTCATCAGGGTGGGCAGGAATGTTTCTCAGTTCATATTAATACTTCTCAATGCAATTATATAATCTGTCGTATTAAGGTGCAATGCTTCCCCATGCTAAATAAATACATTTTCTTGAATTTTGAAGACACTTTATCATAGTCTAACATGATCTACATTGCATGATTTACATTCCAGATGTTTTTAAGGCCCAGCTTGTGCACAAGCCAGTGCCGACACTTGGCTCGACTCTGGCTTGATTGTCCACATTAAATTTGTTGTCTTGCCCACCTCTAAGGGTGGGAGGCTCTCACTTCCACCCCAAAAAAGTTCTCAATTTACAGCACAATCTTCACAGAAATTGACCTAATATCCAGATGTCCTCAAGGGACAGCAATGATATGTTCCATTCATTTTGTGGTGTGCCAGACTAACCTGGCCCTTCTAAGTGATGTTAGGCTTCAACCTCACTAACAAATATTTGCAAAATGGTTAGAAAGTCAAAATGTCCTTATAAATTAGAATAAGCACCATGGTCCATATGCGCTATAAGTGCAGTCAGAAAAAGTAGTCAGAAGTTGAGCACCAACTTTTTGCCAACGCTAAATTATTTGTCACCCCAATTTGTGCACTAATATGTAAGTAAAGTAATGTTTTGAGGGTGTCACAAAATGACCTGTCTAATGAATGCTCTTTAAGGACGTAGAAAATTGCAACTTCTTCTGAATGGCTGAAAAGACAAGGATGGTGACCTGCAAGGGATAGCAGTCCCCAATGCTTGTCACTGCATTTCAAAACTGTTTTTTTAAAGCAGCCATAGTTCCTGAAAAGAAATGGAGTTGCTTTAAAAAAACGTTTTCAATTTTTAAAAACTTTGCCAGTGGTTCCTTGGGACCTATCCTCCCGCCACCCCCCAATCCCCCTGAAGCTGACACCACAATTTGTATTTATAGGGAACCAAAATCCAATTTGAAAGGAACTCCCACGACACACCCCTTAACGTTTTAATGGTCACAAACCCTCGGATTTTATGGATTGGAGGGTTTGCAACAGCTAACCATTTAAGCACCTCTGCACCCAATAGACCTTATAAGCAGTTAAAATAATCTGATTCCAAAATGCTGCCTATCAATATTCATATGTTTTAGCTGCAACACTTTTTGGGTATGATGTAAAATATTCCATTAAAACATGAAGCCTCCTGGTACACCTGTTTCAATCCTGAGTGGTCCTTTCTCAAATCAAAAACAACCACAAACTCTATTGTGCTACATATTCAGAAGTTAGACTTATCATAGGCACAAAATGTGTACTGTGTCAGTGCTTAGACAGTCTGTTTTTCTACTGTGGTTCTCATTACAAGAGGCCTGTAATACTTACTGATATTTACCCATCCTGTAATTGCTATTTCTTGGGATCCTGGTGATGCTAGGAGCAGGGAAATAATAGTCATTATGAGATTTTGGAGATTAATATGCAGAAATCTGAATTACTGTGCTGATTTCCAATGTTTCTCCCCAGGTTTCCACTGTTAGACCCTCATAAAAAGTGGCTTCTTAATTTTGATAGGGGCAGGTAACAGCAGTCACTGGCTCTATGTCTCAACTTTTACCTTGGCAGCTAAAACAGCTTAAATCTCCAAGTGAAAGTTTGACCTGAAATGAGGAATTACTGGGGGAATCGGACCTGGAGTTACCAGTTCCTCTGTAATTCTTCTTTCCTTAGTGGACCATCAGGGTCCAACATGTATCTGTAGCTCCAGGTTTGGTGAAAACCTTGTTCATTTTCCGGGCCACTCAAAAGATCAAATCTCCTGGTGAAACTCCACAGATACAGCAAAATTTATAATTTCAATGGGAACAGTAATTCCTGTTACTTGTCCCATCTGAATTATTGGGCCACTCATAATGAGAGCCTTCACGTGTTAGTATATTAGTTTTATATAATAATTTAAGTCACAAAAGTTTAATATTTCATTTTCCATGAAAAACATTTCACTAAGATGCCTAGATTTGATAGTGAGAGTTTGATATCTCTTCCTGTCATGTACCACACGGAGTGTTACATGTCTTCTTCATTTCTGTCTAAGGACACGTATTCTCATAGAGATACCTCATAAGTTAGGTCCAACCATAAGAACGATTGAGAAAAGCACACACAGGACGATAACTTTGCAAATAGTAGTAAGTTTGTAAAAATGCAGAGCGTGCTGTAACCCCCATGGTTTCCATGCAGCAGCAATGGGTTCTTAGGGCATAAACTAATTGTTACCACTATTTTATGCTGGGTGGCATTCTATCGGACTGGGAGTGCCCTTTCCATAAACCCTGGACTCTCTTCTCCACAAAGGGTGTGCTTAATCCAGGAAAGCTGTAAGCCTTATATGGTTTTGGACTTTGAAGTGTACTTCTAAGTTTTGGCAGTAGTAATAGTATAGGTTTTCATAATCCGTCACTAAAATGTTAGGAATTCTGTTAATTTCTCTTTTCTGTAAATCACTGGCCAAAGGAAATTTTACGACATGTAGTTATTTCACTTAGCATTAATTTCACAAGATCACATAGACATGAAATAATTTGCAATATGTTCCCACTGGTACAGGTTTAAGGAGAAATGTGTCGCACGAGCACTGAAAACATGCCAGAGAGATACTTTGTTCTACAATCAGTTCCTTGCTAGTATCTCACGTGGATTTTATACACATGTTCACATTTTATGTGAGAGCCTGCGAAAGGAAATTAAAACAAATATGAGTATTTCTGCGTATATTGAGAAAACTAAACAACATTTGCAATTTCACCCAACCCCTATTAACCGGCTGTGCTATTGGTTTGTTTATATTCAGCATATCTGTAAACCATTCTTTATCGATTAGATTAGGATTTTACAAAGATTTCATAATAATTAAGGAATTTACTTGTGTCTCAGTACCAAAGTGGAAGATGGTAGCTAATTATCCAGCTGGTTTTCTGCCAGGTTTGTTACAGGAGCTCATGCTAATTTACTCTGTGTTTTTGTATAATCCATGGAAGGTCAGTAAAATAATATCTGGTTTCTCCACTCCACAAATCCGTGGCAATCATTAAGGTTTGGGGGCCAAGAAATATCTACCAGATCAGGCAGAAATCCTCTGGCAAGTGACAACAATACCTCTAAATCAGGCCTTCATTTAGAGTCAGCAATTCACATTTAAAAAACACTACAGTTACAACAGTATGGTTAAAGAAAAGGAAGAAACTAAGGTCTCTTGTCACATAGGTAAGCTTGGTCATAAACATAACTTTACAAACAAATTTACCCTTTTAACGTCTGCCAGGAATTAACAAAGGGATTCCAAGCATGTGTAAACCCATTTATACCGTGCAGAGAACTTCACCTCTAGAGCTCAGAACTTAATGTGTGTGTCAAATGAGCATACCAAGGCATGTTTAGCCTTGTAATTTTGGGAATGCTCACAAACATGTACGTTTGTGAGCAATCACAAGTCGTGGCCCGTGCAGGTAAGATCGGTGTGGGCTTAATTTTCCCTCGTCATCATCCGTCGAAATCTCCCCCCACCCAGCCCCACCTCCCCAATGTTCTTACCTGCACGGCCGCAACTGGCAAACACTCCTCATTCGTTTCACCTTGGGAACTGTAGTATTTTCACTATACAACGGCTAGCAAAAATCCCTTTTCAGGTTTGGAAGGGGAATCAATCATCCCACATCTGGTGGGAATATAGGGGAAGGGCTTTCACCAATGGAAACATATTTACCCAGAGAGAAAAAAGTGTGAGTATGCACCAGGGATTCTATTCCATTTGCGCAAAGTTCTGTGCTATGAAGACCTCCACACATTGAGATTAGTATCTTGATGGCCATGTCATATGACTTTCCCAGAAATATGCCTGTAACCATGTGCTTGGATTCCTAAAATGCAGAAAGGTGGACAAGTAGGGGTAGCTAGAGGTGAAATTCTCCACCTGTACTTTCTTTGTGAATCAAGACCGAGATTTAAAAATGTAAAAAATAAATGTGCTACCTACCACAAAATGCTCTGCATGAGACACTGATTTAAATTAAATTGGAATCAAAGGGTTTAAATATTCTCTACTAAAGTAAGTAGGTAACTGATGGCATAGATGTTTAGCAGATCCAGGGCTATGCAATGTATAGAGAGGTTGGAAAAGTCACAACAATGTCTGGCCATCTATGTTCGTTGGACTGGAGGATAAGGTAGGCCGACTTGTGAGGGAATGTGGTCAAATAAGTGCTGAGGATTTGTCTGAATGGACAAAGAAACTATCTGACTTCCTTGTTGGAAAGCTCAGTCTTTCAAAATATGCTGTCTCAGTTGTCTGAAAGCTGAATAATGTCTCCAAGAAGAGACTCAACAAATGCTCAGGTTTGTTAAGGGCCATCTATTGGCCACAAGACAAGCCAGTGGTTTTCCTGGCTCAGATCTCATGTTGTTGGTTTTATGCTACTTGAATCTATTTACTATACAATATTTACTGGCGGATGCAAGGCTTGCCTTCTAGAGCTTTAACTTAATTTAATTATATTAGAAAAACTGAGTGTAACAGCAAGCAGGAGGTGACTCAAACTATCAGTCAGATTAGGCAGAAGTTCTGTCCCAATCATGATCTGCCCACCTGAAATATCACATTTTTCCTGTGGATGTTGGTTCTTGGAAAAAAGAGTTTTGAAGTGTTTGAATCTGTTGTTAAAAGGCCCTTTCTGAAGGGTCACCCCAAACTTTTTGCCTTCCTCTTCCTATTTTTCTGACCTGTTTTTGTTGGCTGTAGGACTCTGGCCACTTTACCACTGCTGACCAGTGCTAAAGTGCAGTCGCTTTCTCCTCCAAACATGGTATAGTTAGTTTACACTTGTTTGGCATATTTGATTTACGTGTAAGGCCCTTGTAAAGTGGTACACTGTATACTCAAGGCCTGTAAATTAAATGCTACTAGTGGGTTTGCAGCACTGATTGTGTCACCCACAGAAGTAGCCTTTCAAGCCTGTCTCAGGCCTGCCACTGCAGGGCCTGTGTGTACTGCTTACTGCCACTACGGCTTGGCATTTGAAACTACTTGCCAATCTTGAAACTCTCCTTTTATTACATACAAGTCACCCCTAAGGTAGGCCGTAGATAGCCCAAAGGGCAGAGTGCTATGTAGGTAAAAGGTAGGACATGCATTTTTATGTTTTGCATGTCCTGGTAGTGACAAACAGCCTATGTCATTTGTCATTTCTGTGAGACCTAATCCTCTCATAGGCTAGCATTGAGAATTCCTTAACACACTTTTAAGCCGTAATTCCTGATCAGAGAGGAGTGGGGTTTTCAGGTTTCATATGTTCGGAATGGTAATGGTGAGTCCTCCTTACTTGTGAAGTTGGATTTAACATTACTATTTTAGAGATGCCACTTTAGTAAGTGTACACTTCTCTGTGCTTATAACGCTGTGTGCTTTGCAGCCTATTTCCAATACACGTCTGGGTTGGATGACGGTTACACTTTTTGCATTCCCTGTAGACAGCCGCAAACATAGGAAAGGTGATGCTCATCTGCATTTTGAGCACTCATCTGCATTAATTTGCATTCTGATGGATCTTTCTGGGCAGGGAGGAATGGGAGGGGTTAACACTTAAACATCATTGGGTAGTGTCCTGTCCACACATAAAGCACAGATTTACTCCTCACAGAGACAGACAGGACTGGGTAGAAAGGGATCCTTGTGCTCTTCAGTGAGTTCTTTTGAAGTCATCCTCTACATCAAAGGCACTTTGAGGGTATAAGTACTGGGTCTCTGACCCCTTAAAATTAGACACTTTTAGACCTGTTACCAGACTTCAGTGGCTCTACGTTTGCACATCGTCAGAAAAGAATGCTGTGCTGCCAGGAGGGACTGCCACTCTGCTTACTGCTTTGTTGTGTTGACCTGCTGCTGGCTGAGGTGCAGGAGGGATTGCCACTTTTCTACCTGCCTTGTATTACTGGCCTGCTGACTGCTACCTTAATGCTGAGCTAAACTATATGTCTTCTCTAAGGGCTTGTTGTCTTGTCCACTATTAATGTGGGACTCTGCCATTTGGGAGTCTGGTTGCTGTAACGCTGACAATGATCGGAGCATGCCTGATTAGCAGCTACCTTGAAAGGAGACCAAGCGCTCCACTTAAGAGCGACTGAGCGCACTGTTTCAACCAAAGATTCAGCAGTGTTCAAGGAAACCCGACCAGCACGACCCCACCTGCCTTTCTGACTCTCTATTGAGTGCTATAATCTGTTGAAACCCGAGCGCCCTGTCGCTGCCCAGGGTGCAGCATTCCCTCTCCTTATGGGGCTCAATGACGTGATGCCTTGATGTTCCTCTGACTTGCTGACCATGCCGCACGTATGCCCCTTCCCTTTACGGGGTTCCGTAATGCTGCTAAGCCTCGCTTCATTGATCCCAGGATGCTGCACTATAGCCATCCTTCTGGTCTCGATGACACAGGAATTGCTGCTGATATACACCCCACATTCCAGCATGAAGTAAGGACAATGCTTCGCTCCGTCAATATTGCCGCCTCTCCCATAAGGTACTGTTTGGGTACAACTGGACCTATGATGTGCTTCAAAGCTGAGCTGTGTGCTTGTCAACAGCAGAGATCCGTGAACTATATTGGTCCTGAGAGGATCCATGTAGCACTTGCTTCCAGGCGCCTAGTGTAAGCTCTGTTTAGGCCAAGATAGAAATAGGAAGGGCTTCTGGGCCTTCCAATCCCTGAATAGAGGATTGTGAGTGCTATCAAAGCACTGTATTAACCTACACACTTTAAATGCACATAACTTGAAGAGAATTCATCATATTTGTATAGTTTTGGCCTTGAGTTGGTCCGAATATAATAAGTTATTTTTCTAAAACTGTTTGGAGTCTTTTTGTGGTGTATTCATTGTTTTACTATTTGTGTGTTGCCCAAATACTTTACACATTGCATCTTCTGATAAGCCTGCCTGCTCTGTGCCAAGCTACTTGAGGGTGAGCCCAGTTTATCTCAGTTGTGTATCTAGTTTACCCCGACTAGAGTTGTGGGTACTGCCTGGCTTGAGTATATAGCTTAGCCAACCAGAAACCCCATTTCTAACAGACTCCCACAATCCAGACATTTAAGTGTAGGAGTCTCCACAGTGAGGGCCTGAATGCAAGTGACACATTAATATTGATGTAGCGAGTAAATGGATATACTGTCAGCACTGCAAATCTCAAGTATTTCCGGGAGATATTTTCTCTGCTCAAAGAAGGAGACTGGTCTGGCGAAAACAAAAACGCCCCCCAAATGAGCATGCAGGAATTGATACAAAAATACTTATTTGTATAATCAATTCTCCATTTTTCAGGATCTTCATATTGGTGTGGTATTCCTACAAACCTATGATTTCTGTCTTTCCCAGTGCAGGAGTATAGATGCAGTATTCCTGAACTCCTTCTAAGAGACGTCTTAGCATTGTCGTCAGACCGATCACATAAATACCAAGCCCTAGCATAACATCAGGGCTGGACTGGGAACCAAAACCGGTCCTGGCAAACTGCTCTGCCAGCCCCCCTGTGAGGCGGGGGGGGGGGGTGCGGCCGAGCAGTTTGCTAGCGCCGGTTTTGGCCGATTTTGTTACAGGGGGCTGATATTGCTGGTCTCCGGTAACAAAAAAGGCCACCAGGGGCCCAAAACCGGCCCCAATCCTTTCGGCCCACTGGGGATACGCCCGGTGCTGCTACAGCCAGTCCAGCCCTGCATAACATCCAGGCCAGGAATCATCAAAATGTTTTTTTCTTCAACAGTTCTCTCCAGCATAGTCTGTCTGCCTATTTCCACGGCTACTATTCCGGGGGCCTCTAGACATTAGGGCTCCAAACAGCACTAAAGCACAAGCCATAATAAATCAGTAGTATTCCACCGTGTGTGGCTTTTAATGAGGAAGTATGCTTCTCCGTTCCTAATAGAAACATGTGTAAGTTTCACACTGGTACCTGGTTCACATCAAAGTAGATTTTGCTTTTCTTGCCACAGGAAAAAGGGAATTTTGATTCCCAGAATCTGGCACTAGAAGGTTTCTGACAGAGCTTGACACCTGTTTAGGGAACTACCCTGACCCCGTTGGTGCATTTGTCATGACTATGGTATTCCTAGAATGGCCATACCCACTTTTCAGCAGTATTGCACTTCCACCATTTTGAAGGAATTGGTTTTGAGCTGCTAACATCTCTGACCTCACTCCTAACCATTCCCAAAATGGACCAGGGCTTTAATTGCAGCTGGCTTCTTTCTGTTATTGTTTTGGGCTTTACTTGGGTAAATGACACAATTTAATTACTTTAGTTTACAGCTAGCAATTTTCATATTACGCCTCATGTACCTAAGAAGACAGGGCCGTGCACATGATGGAGTACATGAAGCAGACTTCTTTACACCGATTTATACATTTTGAATAGCCTTTTCTTCCTATTGGTTGTTTTTTGTTGGCACTGAGCGACATCACTGGCTACAGGTATTTCTGGACAACACGTTATGTACTTGGCGATTCTATTTTAGTTTGAGAAAGAGAACATTACAGACACGTGCTTTTGATAAAAACTACACTTTATTTAATTCCAAAGAATTGCATTGAGTATGCATAGCGGCCATAAGGCAGTCCCGAGCTAAACTTAAGGCTCACAATTCGCAGGTCATCGGGAGGCCAAGTTCTTTACCTCCATTCTAAAGCCCTGGAGGTGCCCTACCTTTGGATTTAACTTGAGATAACTCTCAACAGCCTCTTAATGTTTTACTACTGTGTGTGGTTTGGCCACAGAACGAGTTATTATGTTCCACGTTTGTTGGGGAGCTGCTTTTGAGAGGTTTAAGTGATGTAGGTGTTCTTGAGCCGTCCAGCTTAGCTGACAGTGGCCACTGCCATGAACGCGGTCCAGAGGTCCATGAAAAGAATTGCAATGGAACATTACGTTCATTTCAGCATTTAAGTCCACAAATAAGGGAGTTTTCAGTTATATAACGCAGAATCCAATAAACATTGTTCTGATTTAAATTATTACTATTAACGGGAAAATGATTCCCTGTTAAAAACGTTTTTGAATATTTTCGATGCAAGGTTGCGTCAGTGGCTAGGAGAAACATGATTTTTGCATTATGTGCTTATTAAAAACGTGCTTTAGATTTCCTTTGGTTTCCTTCCATGCTTTAACAATTTCTTTCTTTCGTTCTTTCACAAACACACACACTGTCTTTCCTACCCTACATTGCTGATAAAGAAATCCTGGAGCTGAATTGTGCTAAGGGACATAAATGTCATTCTTTCTGTACAAACCCGTGAAAGTAGATACATTGTACTTCAAAACGCAAAACGATTCTGCTTAAAGTGAAACTGTTAACTTGGATTTTATCACACATTCATATGGCTGTAGATATCAATTTAACCAGGTATTTTGGAATTGATCCAGTGAAAGACAAATATAGAAAGCTTTTAAAATACAATGTGAGAATGAAAACGCATATTTCACAGAGACCAAGAAATGTGGAAAGAAATTCAGTGGCCTTTGAAACATGGTCCAAATCACTCTGCAAAGCTTTCCTATTGCTTATTGTTAAATCAGCCGTCTATGGATGCAAGGTAAACAAAACCTGAACATTCTAATTTATGAATCTCCACAAAAGGTATACAACACGTTTAACTGATCCTCCTGTGAATGACGGAGGATTACTAATATATAGAGTGAAGCTATAACCCTACTGGTGTCATGCTTCATCATCGGGGCTGATAATGGTCCCTAAAAACCAGGATGGGCTCGACCATCTTCCATGGGGCACTATGCAAATTCTTTTTGCCAAGATCTTAGATTTAAACCCCCCCCCTTTATTCACGGGATTCCTGGTATGATTAAAATAAAAAATGGGGGGAGGGGGCCTTTGGAGGTAAAGGTCCTACACCCTATATGTAAGCATTGATATGTTTCAGCCCTCCATCAAGGTGGTGAACGGGTCCAGGGCTTTTATCACGACTTTAAAGCTGTGCCCTGGAATAATGTCTTTGTCTGCCAGTCAAACCTAATTCATTTGATCAGGACAAGCGACAGCATGCAAAACAAATGTGACATACACAAAGGACAATAGTGCCCTTAATTTCAATCGGGTTCCTCTTTTGGATTCCCTCATATATAGCCACTAGGCTACATGAAAGGACTGCAGGACATGCAAGGAGTGCAGGACATGCCCCTGTTGCCACACATTCTCAAGGGTAACATGGCTCCTAATCGCCTACTTGGTTTGCGTCTTACCTCCCTGCTGCTCTGATGCAATTTAAAGTCCTCTTTAATGATAAGGTCGGATTTTAAATTATTATTTTAGAAATGCCACTTTTAGAATGTTGGTATTTTTCTGTCTAAAGTTCTTGAGAGTTTCCAGCTGCCTGGGCTGGTGATGGCTCTATCACTGAGAAATGCTTATTGAAGCCAAACTGTGCGCAAAGGGGTCTGGGTGTAGAGGGAGCAGGGCTTCCTGACAGGATGGCTCAATCAATTAATCAATCAGGGGTTGGTAAAGTGCAACTACTTACCCGTGAGGGGCTCAAGGCGCTGGGTGGAGAGGGGGTGCTGAGGTCATTCGAAGAGCCAGGTCTTGAGCACCTTTCTGAACTGGGGCAACGTGGGGGATTGCTGGATGGCTGGGGAGTAGTTGGGGCCTTCCCTGATCTGATTAAACTTTAAAGGACTTTCCCCAGCACAAACAAAGAGACCTGACATCAGCCTTTGTTTCACTAGCCAGGCCGGAACCAAACCCAGGGAAGAGGCAAGAACTGGTCAGATCCTGTTTTAGGGTCAGACAAATGGATGTCCCCCACTCACAGGCTGAACTGGGTATAAATGTGACATTCCCAAAACATGAAGGAGAGCAAGACCATGGACCTGGACTGCAACAGCGACAACACAATGGACAGCTAGAAGGACTAACCCCTGATGAACTGAGGACTATGTCTGGATATGAACCCATGACTAGTGGGTCTCTCCAGGGCCAGTGATGTTTGCCCCCTTACGACCCCAGTGGACCAGTTGGGGGAAGACCTGGACTTCTGTGCTCCAGCAGGAGGATAGGGACACCAGGGACCAGGCACAGTAGAAAGTTGGCTCAGGTAGCAAGTGAAACCAGCTAACCATAAAGCCTGCTAAAATGCTCATGGTGGCTAAAGCTTGCCACTAGGAGCAAAATGAGCCCGCAATTGTCTAAATTGGCCCAATGGGGCCGGAGGTATTCATCTTGAAAGGATTTGACATTTGACCACTTGTGAGGAGCAGAGTACATGGGGCTCTGCTGCAAGTCCTAAACTACCCCCGGGGTGGGCCAGTGCCCAGGAGTCAGCACAAAAGTAATTTGACAGTTTATTCCAGGGAGATGCCATACGTGGGTCACTGTGAACCCTTCATGCCCTTCAGACCCAGAGACCCAATCCTCAACTC
This sequence comes from Triturus cristatus, assembly GCF_964204655.1. NCBI lineage: Eukaryota > Metazoa > Chordata > Amphibia > Caudata > Salamandridae > Triturus > Triturus cristatus. Next base: position 439,642,563 of record NC_140582.1, on the reverse strand, counting down.
AACACAAGACTGAATGGGGCCTGGGAACCCATCCCAGTGGCCCTCAGAGACAAGAGCAAGGGCCCAGGACCCCATTCGGGGAAGGCTAACCCGCAGACAAGGATGCAGCAAGAGAATACACACACCAGCTCCCACACCTGCATCAGGTCCTGTCATCCGGGGGGTGGCATCTGAACAGGCAGCGCGGGAGTGGGCTCCCCACACTGCCCCAACAGTTCAGATGGCTGTGAGAGTGAGAACAGGTCACCCCATCTATAAAAAACAAAACATAGCCAAAGGAGGCTTCCGGGGCGATGCAGAAGATATTAAAGCAGCACGATGCATGCTGCTAAAATATTAGCTGCTCTCAGAGTGCCCCATAATGTCTAGCAAGGGCTTCAGTTACATGAGATTCTCTTTCTAGTGGTGGCCTCAGGAAGCCAGACACACCACCACTGTGATTTTAGAAGCGTTTGTGGGCTGCAGAAGCACAACTGATCACCTTTGAGTAACTTTGAAAAATTAACATTATATCTCCCAGGTCGAAGATTCATGACCTGCGGAGATTCGTTTCAATTTGTTTAAACATTCCCAAGGCTTAAACTTTTGTTCTACAGCCTGGGAAGTCAGGGACTTCTAGTGGTTGGTTCCCTAGGTGCATTTTTTGTGGCCTAAAGGTGTTTAAGAAAAAAATAGGTTCATTTTAAATGCTTTATTGTCAGAGAACGCTTTTGAAGTCACCCCCTACATCAAAGACACTTTTGGGTGTAAGTACCAGGGCTCTGGCCCTATCAAAACAGTACTGGACTGGGGGATGAACTCTGCTGGATTGAAGACTGCTGTGCTGTAAGGATTGCCACTTTGCTGTGACTGACTATTCCAAGGAACTGCTTCTCTGCTTTGATGAGCTGCCCTGCTGCCTGCTGATCTTGCCCTGCTGAGGAGAAGGACTGGACCCATCCTCTTGAACCCGTAGTGGTTTAAAGGGCTTGCTAACTTGCCTCTTGTTCCTAGAAGTCTCAGAAATTTTAAAAGGCTTCCTCCACCTTCTGCTCATGCTGCATCACTCACACTGCAGCATCGCCGCCTGCAACTGCGAGTCCACAACCTGTCTGACCGCGATGCCCAGTGAATTTTTGCTCCATGTGGACCATCGCCAGTGACGCTCACCATGCACCCAGAGAATTGCTTCTCTCCCGCAAACGGGACTCCTTGCTCAGCTTGAGAAGGTAACATTTCAGCTGGACTTGTTTGGAAATGTATCCAACCCGCACTACATCATGGTCGGCTTGACTTTTTAGATTTATCCCGGTCTAGCGCGACCTCAAATAACCTTCAGCGCTGTTGACTTCTAAGCACTGTTTTTGCATTTCTTCTTTAAAGATTCGTATTAAAAACTCAGATCTCAACATCTACTGATTGGATTTGTATTGTTTTGGTCTTGTTTTACTCAGATAAATATTCTCTCTTTTCCTAAACCTGTGTGTAATTTTTTTGTGGTATTTTCATTGAGTGACTGTAATTTAAGTGTTACACAAATACTTTACACATTGCCTCTTAAGTTAAGTCTGACTGTTCTGTGCCAAGCTACCAGAGGGTGAGCACAGGTTAAGTTAGGGTGTATATCTGACTTACGAGGGGGGTGCACCCTACTTGGACAAGGTGCAAATCTCTGGCAACTAGAGACCACATTTCTAAAACTTATGTGGCCTTGTAGTGCTCAAGACAGGGTGCATAGTATTTAAAAGTAGGACATGAGGAAATGTAAAATTAACATTTCCTTACAGTGACTAGCACCCAAAAGCTGTTTTCACTGTAGGGAGGCTGACTGGCCCATAGAGAAACACAGGGAAGCAATATTACATTTTAATTTAGAGACCAGCTAGAAACATAATTCAGGGACTATTTGTAATATTTATTAAAAGTGCAGCTCAGTGGTGAAGTTGGACTTTTAATAAATGTAAGAAATTGATTATTAGTTGAGATGGGTGAGGGCCACACTCAAATATTCAAAACAGTCCTAGTCAGGGTGAACCAGAAAAGTCACCAAATAAACCTATGCTTAACCCTTTGGTAGCTTGGCTCAAAAGCAGTCAGGCTTAACTTAGAGGCAATGTGTAAAGTATTTATGCAGCAGTCAACAGTAATACACTGAAAACATAACAAAAGAAAATCCCTAAAGCAATTTAGAAGGATTTAATAAATTCTGATATATAAAATGACACCAAAACAACACCAGTCCAATAAGTAGTGCCAGAGGTTTGAATTTAAACATTTTAAGTAAAAATAGCACCAAGAAGCACAAAGTGCCAATTGCAGTTATCTGGTTGTGCATGACAGGAGTAAAGTCCAAATTTAAGGCTGACCGCAATGGATCGACCCACTGGAAGTTGTACCTCCTGACCTTGGTGCGGCGACTGCATTGTGCTCTGATGCATGGCTCTGCGTCTGATCCAGCAAAGCCACCAAACAGAAGCTTTGCAGTACTGCGATGTATCCCTGTGAGTAGCTCTGCGTTGGTTCTGGATCACGAGCTATGCGATGCTGCAGTGCAAAGCTTTGCGTCGCTGTGCACCACTTTGCATTTGCTCCAGTGAAAACTTCGGTTAAGCAGTTTAAAGTATACTCTGACTCCTCCAAGGATCCAGGACCATGTGGACAGCCCCAGAGGTCAGGACTCACTCCCTCAGAGGTGAGCATAAGGGAACAGGTCAGTTGGTTCCAGTCAGCTGGAAAGCAGGAAAGGCCTCTTGAAGCTTGTTGTGTCCCTAAAGCACAGACAGGAGGTCAGCTGACAGACCCATGGAGTCACTACAGACAAGCAGGCTAAATGTTCCTTCATCAGAGTGTGGAGCACTCCTTCTTCTGAATCTTCTTAAGTCCAGGAGTATTCTGATTTCAGGTTCTGGGGGCCCCACTTTTATGCCCATTGCATGCATGTGGGTGGGGGACACCCCTTTTTATAACTCTAAAATTGGTTCTGGTCAGTTCTTTCCCTTTACCTTGCTTTGAATCCAGCCAGGCTAGTGTAACAAAGGGCAGGCAGACCCAGATGCGATCTGTATCTGCCAGTAAGCAGGATGGACTTCTGCTGAAGTCAGGAAGGGCTGGGTACAGCCCTCAAGCTGTCCTTGAAATTGCAATCAGGGCAGGGGCACAGCTCCTCCCCATCCATCCTGTCAGGAAGGCCTATTCCCCTCTGGACTCAAGCCCTTTGTCCACTGTCTCGCCCCAATGCATTTCCTAATGTGGGAGCCATCCCCAGCCCAAAAGCCACTGGCCACAGAAAGGCGCTAGAAACTGTAGGCAGTGAAATGCCAACTTTCTAAAAGTGGATGTTCAAAAAAATAATTGAAAATATGGCTCTGCCGTTAAAGAGTATTTTACATTACAATTAAAATGAGTGGGCAAAGTAGTTCTCTAGCTGTTCTCAAACTGAATGTATCACTTATTAAATATAATAAGTTGAAACAGAATATGGGGGCCAGCCTTGCAACAGTAAACAAGCAGTTGCAATGCAATAGGTCTCGCATTTGCGAGATTTGAGCTATTTGCATTTAAATGACAATGCCTTTTATTTATGTGTTTAAAAAACCTGCGATAATAAAAGGCATTGTCATTTACAATACCAATAGCTAAACATTTTGAAAATGTGAGACCTATTGCATTGCAAATGCTTGTTTACAATGGTCGCAGAATCACAAAGTGATCCTGGTACACTTGATGCTCACTCAGAATTGTTACTCCACAGTGTCTAAGGGATGACAACGATGCCCACGCAATGTGTGTAGCCTCACAGCTCATTGCCAAATTTATGTTGTATATACTACACCAACTAAGCTCCAGTACCAAGATTTATTGGTGAAACAATCACAAGATACAGCTTACAACCACCGGGTTCTCTCTCTTTCTGAGACATTCTAAACCCTCCCCATATATATATATCCTCCCAGAACATTCACCCCATCATATTCCATATGACATCAACACATCTTGCCTTTAACAGAAAGTTATGGAGTTCTCACCTGGACACTTTCATCAACACTTGTTGAGTAGGCTTTGTTACTACCCAATAGTGTCTTAACCGTGAACCTCTTGGGGTTCATTTACAGTTTTAAGGCAACCTTAACCACTTTTAGAGTGCCTTATAACATAGGACTCATTTGTCTTTTACAGTAAAATAATTTTTTCTTTGTCAAGTAGATGCTCCCCATTTGAACTTACAGATATAAATGCACCCAATTATATTCAGCTTCTGAACAGCACACTCACTATGAGCTCTGCGTCGCTGCACTTTGGAATACCTACCTTGTGGTGTGTTATATTTTCGAATTTATGTTTCACTGACAGTGAAATCTTAAAAGCAGTGTGCACTTTGTTTTTACTGACACGAAGAGGACTCTTTAGATGTCGCCTCTCTATGAGATAATATAATGATGAAATACTGTGATAAAGAAAGATGTAAACTCGTGAACGTTTCTCAAGTGCTTTTTATTAGCACCCACGCACTGGGCATCCGTAAAGATAGTAAAAGCAAACCGAACTTAGAGCCCCCTTTGAATGATAATAATCCATGAACATGTGCACTAAACAAACAACCCAAGATCATGCAGTGGAACGTTACAATAACCAATGACAATCAATCAATCAAGGCGGTACTAAGGAGGGACTAACAAGCCGATTACTGAATCAGAAGCCTGCATTTACGAAGGACAAAGACAGAAGACAATGAAAAATATGGGCGGAGATTGGTTGGAGCTTCAAGTCCATACTCTATTACTGCATGCCTCTCAGAGTAGCGCATGCGCGCGGACTCTAGGCTCAACCTAAAAATGACTTTGGAGATTTTTCACTGCTAGTACATATGAAACATTGAATTTAAGTGTCCTACATTTTGAATAGACTGCACCCTGCACTATGCGCCTTGCATGTCTACCATAATTGGTGACTTATAAATATTAAAAATGGATGTTTTATGATTGGCAAAGGGGTTATTTTGCCAAGTCGAAATGACAACTTAAAACTGCAGGCTGCAATGGCAGGCCTGAGACATGCCTTAGGGAGCTACATTGATGGGTGGCACAATGAGTGCTGCAACAACCTAGCAGCATTTAATTTATGGGACCTTGGTACAGATAGTACCATATAATAGGAAATTATAGGTAAATTAAGTGTGCCAATCAGGTGACTGACAAGTTTACCATGTTTAAAGGAAACAGCACACATATTTTACCAGTTGTTGGCATGGTTAAAGGGCAGAGAGTGCTAATGCCCCAAAAATTGGTTCAGTAGCAGAATGCAACAATCTGGGGGAAAACCACTCTAAAGATGGCCATTTCTAACAATAACCCTCACCTAACTATGACAGAGGGCTAGAGAGAGAGAGAGAGTAGATGAAACACATCACCAGGGTAAAGAGGGACTGAATCAGTAGCGGCCGTCACTAACAAAGGGTGGAGGTGCGGGTGGGGGGACCACAGGGGGGTGGGAGAGGGAGCACGGGGGGACATGGGACCGGTTAATAATAATTTTTAAAACTTACCTGACGCCGCCAGCAGCCTCCCGCGTCGTGTCCCTCCTGCTGGCCTCTTCCTGGGTCCCAGCAGCCCCTGGGACAGACTCCCAGCCAATCCCTGTGCGGCAGAGCAGCACAGGGATTGGTCTGAGCAGGCTGAAAAGATGCCCTGCTCAGACCAAGGACTCTGTGGGGGTTTCTCCAGCCCTGCTGCTGAATGCAGCCAGGCTGGAGAAACCGAACAGCGCATGTGTGTTTTGTTCGGCCTGAGACGGCTGGTCAAACACACATGAGCACTTGGGGAGTGCACAAGCACTGCTCCTTCACCTGCCCATGCCCTGCCCCTCCATGCACAAGCCGGCAAACGAAAAATAAAACGATGCTAGAGCATCGTTTTATTTTTCGTTTGCTGGCTCTGTGCCAGGCAGTTGGGCGACACTCCTTCGCCATTGCGGAGGAGCCGCCACTGGACTGAATGCATATTTACTATGCACATTCTTTTTTTCCAGTACTGGACTGAGTGGAAAAAAACTTAAAAGAAATTACAGACCAGAAGCTGCAAGAGAGATGAAGAACATAATGCTGTGCAAAAGGAATATCTCGGGGATCTGCTTGGGTTTAGAAAAAAGAAAAGGAAAGTTTTCGAAGTTTGGATTGTGCAAATAATAGTTCATGTTCCCTCAACAAATGCAGACAGAAATCAGAACTAGTGGCTCTCAGGTTGCACCATTAGCTGTCGGAAGCAGGAGGAGCGCGCTCAATGCCTCGAAGTTTGTCGGCCGTTACTATGTCTCTTTTGACGCTCCCTCAGATGGCTCCAGAGTGAGATTATTTGACAACTGTCAAAATGTTGCTTCAGATGAGCCCTGGGCTCGCAGCGAAGCGTGCCCTGAACACAGTCGCAACGTTTTAGTGTCTTAATTAATCAAGGCAGGCCTGGCAGTGACATATGCCACATAATTAACTGATGGCTCTTCAAAAAATCTCAACATAGCGAAAACATTTGCCTCTTGCTAAGAAGCAGACATGTGGGTAACATTTAAAACAAATCCATGTTTGTACATAATTGCATAAATTAAAATAATATGCTAAAAACAAAATTAGAAGCACGTGGTAGGCTTGCCCCCCTTCAAAAGCTTCTGTCCGAAAAACTGTTTTAAGAAGAGACAACTTACATTTTCAGACCACAAATAGTTTTACGTCTTTGTTCTGTTTGCCCCCTCCCACCCGAAATTCCCCTGAATCGCAAAATCCCTCTAAAAGAGAAGTGCTCAACACAAGTATCATTTGCCTCTAGTGACTTTTGTATTGAAAGCATCGAGTTTGGTATGCGCACCTTTGTGAGATATGCAGAGGCATATTACCAAGGACAAGCGATAATTATTGCTAAACGCGCTTAGCACGATTTAAATTATCGCTGGATTTCATTGCCATGTCAGCGGAGTATTAGCAACGCTTAGCTGACAGGCGATGTGAAATCCTGCGATAGACTGCGATAATGAGCATTAGCGTGTGAAATCCTGTGATGATTTCACAGCGCTAAAGCCAAGCTTGGTAATAGGGTAGCGTGGACTCAGCCTTACAATCCACCTCCCATAGGCATAAATGGTAAGTCAGGTTTTTTTCTGGAGTTGGAATCATGCGATAATGGGGGCTTAGCGCGCGGTTTGTTATCGCTTCGCTGTTCAGGGGCAGCGTTGTTGATACAGCGATGTCGGTTTTGCGAGCATTTTACATGTTGACTTAGGAGGGAACGCCTACTTTGCATCTCATTAGCGATATTTATCGCTGTCATGAGATGCGTTACGAAATCGGCTGCTAACATGCGCTGAAGCATGTTAGCGCCGCCTTGTTAATGGGGTGATAAGAATATCGCCGCTTTAGCGGCAAAAAGTGCCGCTAAAGCGGCGATAATGCCCTTGATAATATGCTCCGCAGAGTGCTGCTGTGGGTGTGGTGCACCATGATGTCTGAGACACTGACTGGGGGTGGCACACTGTAGAACACGCTTAGTTTCTCCCTCTGTATATGGAGCCGCCTTCCTTTCTTTGGCGACCTCCTTTTCTCTATTTCATCAAATTAATTTCATTAATGTGAATCATTATAATTTTTATCACCATACATCCTATGTGTGAAGATACCCCTTGGCGTGCGTGACACCTTCAGCCAATCCTGGCTTTATTTTGAGCAGCTGTTTGCATGCTAAGGATATTTCACCACATAGCTACAAAACTACAAGTCCTAGAGAGTAACATGTTCTTTACTAAAATCACACATGGGACCAAATGATATCTATGTGTATTTTCTGTTCCTGCAGCTAAACATATATCACAACGATACTTTTTCACAATCACAACAGATTAGAAACACTTCTAAAACATGGTTGAACTATTGGCTCTGCCAATGATTTTTTTTGTTTAGTTTTTTTTTTGTTGTTGGAGGTTTATATAGCGCGAACTTGACCCGAAGGTATTGGAGCACTTTACATAAACACCGGTTACGTTACACAAGCACACATTCAGGCACGGGGGGATTAAGTGATTTGCCCAGAATCACAGGCTGTGGACGCGACCCCGAGGCTCGAACCTTGGTCTCCAGCACCAAAGTCGACAATCTAGCCGACGGACCACATCCTCTCCCCAATTAGTGCGTGTTAATGTTTATAGAAAGCAGAGCACTTTGCATGCTTTTTTAGAGTCCTTTGGACAATGTATCAAGGCTAGAAGACTTGGTGGGAGGGGTACCTGAGGCCTTTGCTAGCACAGTTAGAAGTTTGTGTGATCGGGAAGAATCAGTGTGAAAACCATACAGTAGTGAAGCTTTGCTAGCCTCTCAGCTTAGAATGAATTGCTGTACAACATGTAACGGAAAAGGAAAATATTCGGCAAATTCAGAAACTTTGATTTTGGATGAATACTTCCATACAAAGAATCTTCAGGTTTAATGGATTTGTGGTTTCTGACCAACATAGCCATCATCACTAAACTTACCAGGCTTACAAAACTACAACCACAATCCCCATGAAGGCATCTTTACCATTCACTATCTTGTGAAACGTAAGACTTATCCATGGATTCTGTTAAGCATGGACTTCAATTCTAAAGTCTTTTTTGGGTAAAGTTGTTATGAAATTTGAGATGATGTAACAAACTAGGGGCAGGTAAAGTTTGTACTTTGCCTTCAGAGGGCCTCATTGTGAATTATGTAATGTAATTAAGATCGACTTGATTCCTAGAATCTAGGATTTTCCATATTCTGTTTTTACGGGTATAGGAGAACCTGCCTTGATTTTTCTGTCTGGTAAAAGTGGCTGGGAAAATTTAATTCGACTTTGGCTGCAGCAGTAGCTATGTTAATTTCTGTTTTATTTTCAGATGAAGAGTGTAAAAAAACCCTCCTGCCAGAAAATAATTTCCCCTTCCCTGTCATACTAGCCCCATTCACCTACCACACCCATAGACCTTTGCATAGATGTACCACCTGCTCAGAGTAGGAGATAAATGTATCCAATAAAAACACAGAAAATGCTCAGATTACTTACAGGTAATGTTCATTACTCCGATTCTTCCTTACATGTCCCAATACTTACTCTATGAGTGGAGTGAAGGTGCCCATTCACTTTCTCCTTTCCATCACTTCCCAATTTGCTTCTTTTTTTACTACTAAACAGGTAGATACTCTACCCATAAAGCAACTCCTACCTCTCAACACTTCCTGTTGTCTACCAAGCCCTTGCATAGTGGCTGGTGAAGGAAACAGGGTGTGATAGAGGATCGTAAGAAGTGGGATGGAAGAATTAGAGTCATCCTCAGTTATCAAGTGGAGCATGATATATCTATGAACTGATAAAGGTTTCTTGAAACCATCATAGTTCCTAATACCACCTGTGATCCAAAGTCTAAATCAGAATTCTTGGCAAAATACAACATATAATGCAAAAACATAGATCCAGCTCCAAGGTGTCCAATGGGTACAAAGTGAAGTATGAAATCATTATTATGATGATGCCATGCATGTGGCTCACCTGAGACTGAACAATAAAGCAACAACAGCTGCAATAGGTGGTGCGATGTGGAGTTGGCAGCATGATTTTGTAGACATGGACTTTGTATTTAGAGGGATTGCTGGAGTGGGGCTTTGTTTGAGAGGGTAGAGAGGATGGCAGCAGCATGAACAGCCCAGCCTATCAGTTATTGTTTTGCACATAGATATTGTGAGCTGGGCCAAGGGTTGTTACCAGCAACAAGATATTTTTCCTTGTGGGGTGCTCGCTGAAGGGGCGGGAGTGACTTTGAAGTGGCATCGGCTCTGAGTGGCCCTAGAGACAGTGGCGTCCTGGTGCCAGCAAACTGCCACTGCCTGCTCTGGCTTGTCCCAGTGAAAGCTCTAGAGCTCCTCCTCATTGAGGACAAAGACTTCCAGAGTCTCACAGAGGCATTGCCCTGTAGCAGGCTGCTGCCGTCGAAGCAAACTCTGGATCCAAAGATCCCAAGGACTCGCAGTCGAGAGAAAACCTCCAAGAAAAAGACTAAGGCCTGGTTTAGATCTTGGCGGATGGGATACTCCGTCACAAATGTGATGGATATCCTGTCTGCCATATCACAAGTGTCATAGGATATAATGCACTTGTAATACAGCGGACAGGATATCCGTCATGTTTGTGAGAGTATCCCATCCGCCAAGATCTAAATCAGGCCCTCAGTCCTAAGGTAAACTTTTGACCATGACTGTTTGACCGTTCCATTGTGGTCTGCCTAAAACTTTGACTTTGTCCCGGTCCAGTGCGACCAGATGACCACGAGTGGTGCTTTATACTTTTTGGAGCTAAAATGCACAATCTTTTATTTAATCTTTAATAATTCATATCTCTGGTTTCGTACATTGGATTTTTGTCATTTGTTGTCATTTTAAAGAAAAAAATATTCTCTATTTCTATAGATTGGTGTTGGATTTTTATTGTGTTGTGTCTTTTAGTTATTTTCTGTTTTGGTGACATTTAATTGTTTACACATGCTTATTTCCTAAGTTAAGCATGACTGCTTATTTGCCAAGCTACCAAGGGTTAAATAAGGATTAACTTACTGAAACTTGACTGGACCTATTTAGAAATTGTGGTATTGTGACTAGTTGAGGGAGACTATCCCCACCTATTAATAATCCAGTTTTCTACAACATAATTCCACTAATATAATCTCTTCAATGGTTCTCAGTGAAGCAAATTCCAAATGATGACATTGCAAATATCATGCATAACACACACGGATATGTGAGCCAATAACACATAGTTCTCTTGCTCTCAAATTCTACACGACCACAAAACATTGGGCCCGATTTACAGAACTAACTTAAGACAAAATCCTAAACTTACTACCATTTACTCATTTTGGTATTCATAGAAGGCACTTACTCATTTTGGTATTCACAGAAGGCACTTACTCATCAACGAGTAAGTGCCTTCTTTGAATACCAAAATGAGTAAGTGCCATCTGTGAATACCAAAATGAGTAAGTGCCTTCTGTGAATACCAAAATGGTAGTAAGTTTAGGATTTTATCTTAAGTTAGTTCTGTGAATCAGGCCCAGAGAGCCTAAACTGAATTTAGAAAGTGCTGCTGAAACAGAACAAGCATGAAGGAAAGACCATCTGTGTATAGTAGTAGTACAGGTATTGTTATACTCTTTCCCAGCTCTTGAGGCCTCTGTCATACATCTTCATATCCTTCTTAATCCTATAAACCTTTGAATGTAAATATATTTATACTCTCATAAGGACATTTTCCTGTTTCTAACATGCCTTTCACACATACATGTACCCATAGGCCTCAATGATAAAGTCATTATGGCCAGATCAGCCCTACCACCCACTTCTCCAGCAAGTGCCTAGCTCATTAAATGCTCTGCACCAGCTCCTGGATTGGAAGCTCACTGTAAAGTATGAAAACCTTTGCTTTCTAGAAGCCTTTGTGGTCATAGTGACTATTGGATTTATTTTTCTGTGTTTCATCAATTTTGGCTTTTAAACTATTTGGTCAATCGTTAATGTATTTTCAATTTTAATTGAACAATTCTTGAAACTTTAAAATATTGTCTATTATCAATTAATCACTAAGTTGATTTGTATCCTGATCACCCGAATTCCCCCCTTGACCATAGATTTCTTGTATTTAGCTAATACATTTGTGGTATTTGCATACCAGACTTTGCCTGGTTCGCACATTATTCATGCTCAAATACTCACTATGTAAAGGGGGAATATAGAGCATTTCAAGGAGCCTCAATCATCAGTGAACAGCTGCATTTAGGGGGTTGATGGCTAGAATTTGGATCCGCACAGTCTGTTATTCTAGTAGAGATTTCCCCAGTAGGCTGGATCCCTTGGAAGTTTTCCCCAGCTGCCCAACAATAATTGCAGCAGGCATAGGGAGGCTTCAAGAGAAAGAGAGGAAGATTAGGTGAGAGGGGAGAAGGTAGAAATTGATCAGATAGAGAGAGAAGAGCAAAGTGAGAGAAGAAGAGAGAGAGAGACAATGAATGGGTGGAAAGAGAGATTAATTAGGAGACAAAGTGAGCAGGACTGGAGTGAGCATTTTGCCAGTGCTGCTTTTTGATTCCCTAGTAGTGCCCTGCAATAACTTATTAAGCGTCTTGTTATTCTTACACCTCCACGTCATCGCACTCTGCATCATTAGACCCACAAATAAAGCATCCATCAAGGTGTCAAAGAATAGAAAAGTTGTACGATGAAAAAGGCTCACAACAGTCAATGACGGTGAGTAACAATATGTTACTGTTTTTGCAACTCCCCTCCTTTCATAACTGAACTCAAACAGTTGCTCCACCAACTTCTTTCCTAGTGACCAATCAGATGAATTAACAGTTGACTCTCTTGTTGAACACATGCATTCTTAATTTTGGGTTTTTACAAGCATGATGAACTTGTACTCTATCACACAAAGCTATCCTATGGGCAAAACAGCTGCTACTTAGTATCTCGCATGTTCAAATGCATCACTCTGCTAATAATGAAACATCATTTACGGGCTTATTTGATGTGATATCTCTACAGCGCTGAGACTTGGAAATACGGTTTCTAGAAGCATAGCTGTCCCTGTGATGTGATTCTGTCTCATATTATTCATTGCCCTCTGTCTATCCTCTTGCCACCCCTTTACTAGAATATGGAATGCATCCTGCAACCAATTTTCTAGTGGACTTTTTCTGTGAGTGCCAGTTGGTAATGTCGGTGTAGCCAGAGAGTTAAGCAGAAAAGTCATGCAACAAAATTCTAAAGATGTGCAAAGGAAACGGCCAATGGCTTTTCTCACCTTTAAAAAAGATTTAAGCTGACTTACTTTCATGGCCTGCGGCGGGACTTTGAATTAAATGCGTATGACTTTAACGAATAAATGAATGAATGAACTTTTACGTATGTGACATGTCATCCACAAATGTGCAATCCCATTAGTGCATACTGCAAACCCACTCTTCTTTGGTTGCTCTTCCATTTTACACACTCCTCAGACCCAGCTCTGCCCCAGCGCCTTTCAGTATCAGGTGAGAGGAGTGTCCTTCAGTGGCGTGGCCATGGCACAATCTCGAAATCACTTTCTAAAAGTGAATTACGTTTCTTGGAGTGTTTGCACGTGCTGATGACACACCAAACCACACAATGAATGTTTTAGCTCGTGGCTTAGTGCACTATCCAAGCAGTTAGTTATTCAGACATTTGTAGTCTAGTTCAAAGTGTGTGAGATGAGTCCAGAAGCGCATGTGTTTGTTGTCCACAGCTTCCCTCTATTACATCTGACACAACATGTTGCAGCCAGATAGCAGGAAGCTACTCTATACATGTAATTTATTACAACTTATGATTGTGTGTGACTTCATTACTGTATGACAAGACTTTCATGTGCAAGAGATGAGCAGTCTAGTTTACACACTGGACCGGGTATGAGAATATATAGTGATCTAGCCAATAATAGTCACCACATCAAAGAAATAAAAAGTATATTTGGCTCTCCTGTTCTTGATGCATATTTTCAGATAACGGTCGTTTGGGATTTGAATGGAAAGGGCTTTTTGGATTATTTTTTCTTGCAAATGGTTTCTAAGGTATCTGGAACTTCTAGTTAATATTTCGCTATATGACTTCCACAATGTACATAAATGCCATATTCTGGAGAAAAACTAGTAAAAAATGTAATTTTCGTTAAAATACCTAATGCACAATGTTCACATTTGAACATTTTAGCTGCTTCAAAGCCACACGATAAATAAGATAAGAAAAATGAAGCTCCCACCCTGGAAATCTCTGTATAATAGTCTAGCAGAAGCCTGCATCACCAGAGCTACATCAGTACACACTGATGGCAGACTTCTTCGACAGGAAACCAGAAATACAGCAATCCACGTGAAAGGTGGAAAATAAAAAAACATCAATGTGAGTAATTGGGTTTCTGGTTGGCAGAGGTATGCACCCTGTCCAAGCAGGAACCCCAATCCTAGTCAAGGTAAGTCAGTAGCACACTCTAAACTAACCTCTGCTCACCCTCGGAGGACATGGCACAGAGCGATCAGGCTTCACTCAGAGGCAATTGTGCACACAACACAGAGTATAACAGTGAAAACATCACAAAAGGACTCCACACCAGTTTAGAAAAACAGAGAATACTTTTATGGGTAAAACAAGTCCAAAATGACAAAAATCCAATAAGTAAAAGTCAAAATATTAATTTTGAAAGAATAAACTGTATGGCAATGCTTAGAAATAAATAGCGCAAACTGGGGCTAGCTAGTCACACTTGACCAGATCAAATCCAAAAGATCAGGCTGACTGCGATGGAGTGTGGGTCGGAGACAGGGACCAGATTTGGCCCGCTGAAATAATACCTTGGATGCGTCGACGACGAGGACGATGTGAGGAGCAACAGAGGTGATGCTTCGCCATCAATCCTTTCGAGAAAGGGCGAGGCGTCAGTTCCAAGCTGCGCAACATCGAAGGTGCATTGAGGGCAAGAAGCACCAAAGCAATGCGTTGAAATCAAACCACTGGGTTGAAAGCGAGAAGCACAAAAGCGATGCATCAAAGCTGAGTTGAAAGCAATGCGTTGGAGCAGAGCTGTGCAACGTCGAAGATGCAGCGAAGCCTTCAGGTGATGTGAGGTTTGTGGTACATGTAGCAGCAGCGATGCGTCAGTGACAGGGGAGATGCACAGGTTCAGATCAGCGCAACGTTTTCGGTGTGTGGATTTGCTCACATGTAGCACCTTAAACTCACTTATATGGGCCCAGGACTGGATTGGCACCACTTGGCACATCAGCACTCACAGCAGACAGAGTTCAGGTGCTTTTTATAGGTTGCAGGGTGAAGTTTTTGATATCCCTGAGACTTCAGAAACAAGAGGCATGCCAACAAGCCCTTGGAGACTGATGAAGTTCCCCTTGAGGGAATGAAACGCGTTGGCTGACCATCCTTTTATCAACCTGAAATCTATTTTTGAAATAAAGAGTACACCTTAACTCAATATTGAGACTCATTGGACTATTTCATCTGTGCACCCCCTTTTTCTCATTTTCCATGTTGTATTGATCTGGAGCACAGTAACGCCACTCAGCGGCTGGCGTATGGGGTTGATTGCACGACAACTACTTTATATGTAGAATTTTTTGAGAACTGATGTGAGGTGCGGCAAGAAGGGCCCGCCGTTGCTGCAGTTGAAAGATTGATTTCCCTGGGTCAGCAAGCACTCGACATCATCTGGAACTAAGAATGCCACGTTTTGATGATAAAAGAGAAGAGATGGCACAGGACTTATTTGGTAAAAATACCAACCTGCCACAAACAGGACCTACTGAGAAAAATGCATTGGGACCACATGCTTTGTTTGTTAAATTGGAACGTTTAAAAAAACAGGAATTATCAAGATGGTGGGATGGGGTGCCCCTACAACAGTATATAGATAATAAGAAAGTGCCAAGAGGGTTACGTATCCTTATCTTCCCTACGTTCCAGGATTTAAGCGAGGAACTACTCAAAGAATGGGAGGCGAACTTAGAGGGTCAAATAATAATGATGCAGATCTTGATCAGACATGCTATAGAAAAAGGAGCAAAACTCTTATCAGAAATAGAATGTATAGAACAAGAGATTTAAACTTGTGGCAACAAGGAGTTAATTGACAAAAATTATAATATCCTGCAGAAAGTGATTGAGGGGCACCAAAATTACCTAAAAGAGAAAAAACTACGCAAAATCAATCGAGATGATAGGGACTATAGGGAAGGAAGGATATATACATTTGCAAAAAAGTACGATACTACCTTGGTGGCAGATGATAGAAAAAGATCCAGAGAGACTAGTGTAGAAATGAGATCAGTGAGTAGCATCTCCCTATCGTCTGTTGAGAGCACCTCATCAAATACCAATTCCAATGCACGCCCTTTAGGTGTTGGAGCCACGACCTTTCAAAAAGAAATGGCTCGACTAAAAATAAGTGGCAACCAAGCAAAAAGGATACAGCAGCAAAAAAGACAAGGGGGGGGTGGACGTGGACAAGGAAGGCATATCAGAGGATCCTTTAAGGAGATCAGAGAGGGGAAAAGACAAACAGAAGTAGTGGAAACTGGGTTGACAATGATGGAGGGTGATGAGGATGATTCCAACCTGAGAGTGGTAAATCTATCGAGCAAAACATTGGATATTGATGAGACGAATTTGTTATGTAGAGGGTTGGGGTTTTGCCCCACACAAAGTGGTGATTTCACAAATGTACATGTGGATCTTTTCAAGTTCAGTAGAATGTTGAAATTAAAAGATTTTTTCAAAGATAAAATGCCTCCGACTAGACTCTGTGATATAAAACAAACTGACATGTCAATAGCTGAAGTAAAAAATATTCAATGTCTGCTCTCACTTAGTGATGGGGAAGAGGTGGGGATGCATACCATTCTGGATGATTTTGATATCAGTGAAAATACAATGCGAGAGAGTGGTTTACGTCCCAGGTCAAAATTCACCCCTACTATATACCATGGTAACATTGATATCTTCACGGAACGGGTGAGTGAGGGCTTATACCATCTGGAAAAACAGAGTAGGAGTTGGAATAATCAACAACATAATCTCACATTCGGAGAAAGGCAAGCACTAAAAAGACTAAAAAATAATAACAACATCGTCATTAGGGAATCTGATAAGGGCGGAAACGTCGTTGTCATGGACTTACGAGATTATAAAGGTGAAATTGAACGGCAGCTCAGTGACAATGATTGCTATGTTAGATTGGATTATAATCCTACACACAATTTGATCATTGAAATCAATTTGAAATTAAGGGAATGGAGGGATATGGGTTTGATTAGTGAACAGGAATTCAGGTATCTAAGAACAGAGAATCCCAGATTTCCTTGTATTTATATCCTTCCCAAAGTACACAAAAAAGGAAAATTCCCCCCCGGCAGACCCATCATCTCAGGTATTGGGTCAGCTACTGAGAAAATCTCTGAATTTATTGACCTTAAAATCAATAAACATGTCCTTGATCTCCCTTCCTATATTCAGGACAGCAAGGACATTCTTAATAAATTCCAGGATTTCGAATGGTCCGATGACCTCCTCTTTGTCACTTTCGATGTTACGAGTTTATACACGTGTATCCAACACGAATTTGGCCTCAAGGCTGCTGAATTCTACCTGGATAGAGACAATGCTGATCAATTTGATCAAAACCAAATGACTATTGACATGCTGAAACTGGTTCTCAATAGGAATTATTTCCTATATGACAATGTCTGGTACCATCAGAGGAGAGGTACGGCCATGGGATCCAGATTTGCCCCCTCTTATGCCTGTCTTTTCATGGGATGGTATGAGAGGGGGCATGCATGGGGTAGATGTGCCTCCCCCTGGACTGATCACATCGTGTTCTGGGGGAGGTACATCGATGACATTATCTGCCTATGGTCAGGCACTGTGTTACAACTTTAAGATTACTTTGAATACCTCAACTCCAATCCATTTAATGTAAAACTTACAATGGAATTTAGCAATGAGAGAATCAATTTCTTGGACCTCCAATTCTATATACAGGACGGGCATATCCAGAGTACTTTACATCGCAAAGAAACTGCGTGTAATGCAGTCCTGCATCCAGAAAGTGCACATGCAAGCTCCACCATCAAGAGCATTCCATATGGGGAGATGGTTCGTGTTAGACGTAACTGCAGTGAAGAACTCAACTTTGATAAGAATATCCAACAAGTTAAGAAAAGATTCTTAGCTAGAGAATACAAAAAGGATATTGTAGACAGGGCAGAAACCAGGGCACGCTCATTAAACAGGGAGACCACCCTAAGTGTAGAAAAATGTAGTTCAAACAAAAGCAGGAACAGTGACAACAACATTAGGTTCGTGACCCAGTATACCTCACACAGCAGTGCGATTTTCAAACTTTTGAAAAAACACTGGAATCTCCTACGTGAAATACCGGGCCTACAGAAAACGATTCACACCAATCCATCAGTCACATATAGGCGTGGCAAAACCCTAAGAAATGATCTATGCCCCAGTTACATCAAAAACTGTAACGATAATAAAATAACATGGTTACCATCTAAACCAAATGGCTTTTTTACTTGCACTAAGTGCAACATTTGTGAACTAGGGATCAATAAAACTAAGAAGTTCTCATACAATGGCTCCAGAGATTATAACATCTTTAACTTTATCAACTGCAACACTGCTTTTGTTATATATGTAATTGGATGCCCGTGTGGGACCATCTACGTAGGGAGCACCAAACGCAGCTTAAAAATCAGGATTCAGGAGCACAGGAGGGCCATACTAAAACGTGATTCCAGGTACCCTTTGATTGACCATTTCATTGAAACACACGAGGGTCATGCCAACTTCTGGTTTCACGCTATTGAACATGTGAAGAACTCAGAGAGGGGAGGGGATCGTGAGCTCCAGCTTAGACAATGTGAGGCAAAATGGATCTGCAGATTACGAAGTACGATTGATGGATTTAACAGTGACAATGAAATGCACTATTTTCTTGAAAATGATTAATGCATGCTAACTCAATCTTCAATTGTCATTTATGTGGTTTGTAGCCTTTCTATTAAAAGTGTGATTCATCACATATGTACTTTATGTTCCCCCCTGTTTCTCCACCTTTACTGTCTTTCTGACCACACTTGATTTTAGAACTGTACTCTGTGTTGGGGTTATATACACTCCATTACACACTTTCCGACTGATACTCCCTTGCCCTCTCAACCCCTCGTTCATATCCAGCCAGGTGGGATGTTGTTCTTATGATTTCTCCTTTAAACTCTTACTCTCTTGCCCTCATCCCACTTTAGCTCCTCTGAAATGAAAGTGCGCGAGAGGTGGGACATTCTATCCATTTTTACATCTATTTGATATAATATGGTGTTTCCCCCATTCCCCCTTATGGCTAGCCTGTACGGCTGCTTCTTCTGTCTACTCAGGACACTTCGCATCTTTCAGGATGATCATCCTTGACTCACAGCTATTTGATTCAATAAATACGATAAGGTTACATGTGACCCTATGATCGTAGGTAAAGCTGATTTAAATATATTTCTACTTTGAAACTTCTATTTTCTAATATGAAGTATAGTTTTACGATACATATTCTGAACTGCCTGATTATTGATGGTCTTATTTTTCTTTTTTACACTTGCTTTAAACAGAGTAAACTCTTCATCAATTAACTTTGTGTCTTACAATATTCACACATTTATCCTGTACATAATATTTACACTTTTTTACAAAAACATATACATAAAACAAATAATATGACGTTCGTGTAACTTAAATCTCCACTAATTGTTTTTTTGTCGTGCTTTATGAAAATGTCCAATACTTTACAACTTTGGGACCTTAAACAACTTTGTCCTCAAATTTGTTAACCTCTCTTGGTCCTAAGCAGGGTCAGAAGCAATCGTTGCAGTACTTATAGGAGGGAACCTTATATTTGTTAAATTTCTTTTCCTGGGGAAGCAAAAGTACTTTTTTAGCTGTCCCTATTTGTTCTGGTTCTCTGCTTGTCTGTTTCCGTAGCCTACGCGTTTTGACCTTTGTGTGTGGACCTACCAGTTCTTGACAAGGTCTTCTTCAGGGCTTGTTATAATGGTGTGTGGACATCTTTCTCCATAAACTTTACTGTTCTCCTGCAAAAATGACAGTGAGCCTTTATTTATAATGTGCATTCTTAAAAATACTGGAACACCTGAGGGCTGGTACAATACCAGCAGGTCTACAAGTAAGAAACATTCCAGTGATATTTACTGACCAACCTGAATATTTGGAAGGATTTAGCCATATAGGAACAAAATGCTCTAGAGACTGGATGTTCCACTCTATCAAGACTGCTGAACGCCTTAGTCTTCAAGAACTTGAACTAATTAAAGAATTGGAGGAAGCTTTATTGAGCAACACAGCACTTGAGAATGCACAGTCATTACTAACAAAACTGGAAAAAGAAAACGAAACCTTCAAAAAAAACACTGAAGACCAAAAACGCCAAAAACTTCAAAAGGACATAACGAACTTTTCAGAAAAAAATACTTATCCTTACTTGGATAAAGAATATTACAAGATTCCGTATAACACAGGAGCATTAAAAACATACGGAGGAAGAAGTAGGAGACGCTTCTTGACATTCTCAGATCCTTCCTCATCCGGAAGCTCAAGTGAAAACGAAGCCAGCTCAAGCGATATCAGCAATCAACAAAGAACCAACTACCAACCGGCTCCTTTTTTAGGCAGAGGTACCAGCCGACCCAGAGGGCGCCCACGAGCAAGCAGATGGCACAATCCTCGCTCCAACCAATATCAAGGGGAAATCACTACCAGAAGGAATGTCTATCGTTGGTAACTACGAAAAATAAGGGCACAGATGAAGGAAAAGACTGTATTTACAACTTATCCAACTATAAGTTATCACCAAATGAACTGAATGTTTTACAGAAGGGTCTCTCTTTCATCCCCACAGTGAGGCCAGATTTAAACCAAACAAAACTGGAAATAATACAGCTGTTCCAGAAAATGCGCCTAAAAATTTTCTTTCAGGACAGAATGGAAATGTATTCACGCAATCCCTCTGGCCTAAAAAATCCCTCTACCTTCTTTCCGAACACAACTAACATGCCGGTCGAATTGCTGTCATTTGAAAAGAACGTCCTAAGAGACATAGACAATCTAGACAAGAAAAAAGTTTTCATTAAATCGAACCTCACGAAAGAGCAACAACAGGCTCTAGACAGCCTTTCCAAAAATAAAAACTTGATAATCAAGCCGGCAGATAAGGGAGGAGGAATAGTGATCTGGACCAGAGACAATTACGAACAGGAAGTATTACGTCAACTATCCGATGAAAAATACTACCGGAGAACAGAGGAAGACTGGAATCAAATAATAAAAACCAAAATCATGTCTATTGTAGAAACCGGAACTGAAGAAGGATGGCTATCCAAAAAGGAATCACAATTCCTTATCAATGAAAATCCGAGGATCCCGATCATGTATGTCCTCCCCAAAATACACAAGGACCCACAGAAACCACCAGGAAGACCCATAATCTCGGGTGTCAACTCCATTTTAGAGCGCCCAGCAAAATACGTGGATACGTTTCTAAAACCCCTCATATGGGATACCCCAAGCTATATAAAAGATACCATGCAAGCAATCAATATGTTGGAAAACCAAGCTTTTGATGAAGACAATGAAATACTAGTAACGTTGGATATTGTGAGTCTCTACTCCAATATCCCACAAGAAGACGGTATTGAAGCCCTAGAAGTCTTTCTAGAAAGACGACCCAGACCACACATCGTACCCACCTTGGCGATATTACAACTAGCAGAGATATGTCTAAAACACAACTTTTTCAGATTCAACGACATCCAATACCTACAAACCATGGGAACCGCTATGGGTTGTCCCTTTGCGCCGGAAATGGCCATAATGTTTATGGCATTATTTGAAGAGAAGTGGATTTATAATAACAACCCCCACGATGGACACATTAAAATGTGGCGTCGATATATAGACGATGTGTTCATGCTCTGGAGAGGAAATGAAGAACAACTTGATGCATTTGTGACATGGCTAAATGACAGAAATCACAACATCCAATTTACCATGAATTCTAACAAAACAGAGATGAATTTTCTAGACATCCTGGTGAAACATGAAGATGGCTATTTGTACACCACATTATTCACAAAGAAAACCGATAGAAACACTTTTTTAGATTTCTCAAGTTTCCATCAGCGTAATCTACGTGAAAACTTACCATTCAGCCAATTTTTAAGGATAAGACGCAACTGTTCAAAGCAGGAAGACTACTTTAAAAACGCGACAGAACTTCTAGAAAAACTGAAAATACGTAATTATCCCAAAAAACTCCTGAAAAAAGCTATGAAAAGAGCTTGGTACACTCCACGTGAGTCCCTCCTCACTCCAAAAGACAAGAAGGACGACACACCATTGGTTTGTGTAACAACTTTCTCAGGATGCACCAGTGAAATACAGAAAATCATCCGAAAAAATTGGAATACAGTGAAAGATTTGTCACCATTTAAACAAATACCCATATTCGCTCTGAAAAAAAACACGAGTATCAAAGAAAAACTAGTACGCGCAAACACAACCATGCCAAAACCAGAAACCACTCTACGAACTCTGTGGTCTCTGCCGCCAATAAAAGGACACAGAAAATGCGGCAACTGTACCTCGTGCGAAAGCACCATTGAAGGAACAAAATTCACATATGGCACGAGGTATGTAAATCATGACAACTTCACAAACTGCAACACCCACAATGTCATATACTGTGTGGTTTGTCCGTGCTCACTAGCATATATCGGTAAGACTTCTCAAGCTGTCAAAAATAGGATCTCTCAGCACAGGTCACGAATCAGATGCATGACACCCAACGCACCTATGGTCTCACACTGTATCGAAAGAAATCACGGACCTGATGAAATAAAATGGACAGTGTTACGCCATATAAAAGGAAGAAACACGGAATCCCACTTGTCCAAGACAGAAGCCAAAATAATAATGCTATTGGGTACTATCGAAAATGGTCTGAACGAGATGACAGAACTCGGAAATATATTATAGAGCAAATGTCTGCACGCCCCGATTTTTTACCCCCTTAAACTCTGATCTAATCCCCCACAGCACAAAGCATATTAAAAGATGACGACAAGAGAAGCCAACAACCTTAATGGAGCAATCTACACCAAAAAGTAACCCATTGCACCAAGAAGCGCGTAATGTATCTACATGGAAGCTCAGATGTCTACATAAAATCAGAGACGATCTATTTCGTCACAACCAAAGATAGCGCCAGTAAAACTTTATTGTTCTTCAAATTTACATCGCCGCAGCAACACTGATGCTAGTCCCCGAACTACAGAGAGAAGGGATCAAACATCACCCGGGCAACCGCAACGCCATGACGTAGGACGCCGGTACGGCCCGCCTATGCCAAGAAGCGCTAAATGCTTTAACATGGAAGTCCAGATGCCTCCAGACCAAACCCGGAGTAAAACGAAGTATCTGGTCACTACCAAAGACAGCGCTCATAATACTTTATTGTTTTTTCAAAATAAACATCGCCTTAGCAACACTGACGCTAATCCCCGCTGTACAGAGAGAAGGGCATAATCATCACCCAGGTAACAGCAACGCCATGGCGTAGGACGCAGGTACGTCACGCGCTTTTTCAAACCAAGTAAATGAGCTCAGCACAGAAGCACCGGGAGCTCCACAGTGGCGAAGACGCGGAGGACACGAAGAACAAGAAAACGAAACTCGAGATTTCACCGTCTTCTAAAAACGTAAGTTCTATCTGGCAGCAGAAGCAAAATCTAATACTAACATCACGGCGGGGGACTAAAAGACAGAGTTAAGAAAGAAGAATAGAACCCACAGCCAACACCGCTGTAAACTAACGCTAAATGCATGGTTAAGGATGGATAAACGAGACGCTAAAGGTCCCTTGCACATATAAAATCAACTAGACCCCTTGTCCACACACGGGAGGTGCAGCACGAGTAAAAGAATGTAGAAACGAGTCACCTTTAGAGCAATCTCTAAACTATAGATCTTTTTCTAG
Source organism: Triturus cristatus (assembly GCF_964204655.1). Taxonomy (NCBI): domain Eukaryota; kingdom Metazoa; phylum Chordata; class Amphibia; order Caudata; family Salamandridae; genus Triturus; species Triturus cristatus. Next base: position 439,618,912 of record NC_140582.1, on the reverse strand, counting down.
AATACTTCAACAGTCACCGGAAATCACTGAAACAATCAGAGTGCAAACCAGTATAGAAACGGACCGGCATTCCCCACAATTTGGAACCTAGCCGGGTAGGTGTTTACAAACACAAATAAATCGCAATCGTTTTAAAACGCCTATGAAGATATGTACCACATTCATTTTTGATAATTTAACCCTAATTAAGATATATATATATACCCACAGGACAAAGAACATTACCGGTCCAAGCCACTCCGGTACAGTAAAGTTTATGGTACGTAAGTTGATCCTATCCTGACCCACTATAAAAGACACATTTTTAAGAATGCACATTATAAATAAAGGCTCACTGTCATTTTTGCAGGAGAACAGTAAAGTTTATGGAGAAAGATGTCCACACACCATTATAACAAGCCCTGAAGAAGACTTTGTCAAGAACTTGTAGGTCCACACACAAAGGTCGAAACGCGTAGGCTACGGAAACAGACAAGCAGAGAACCAGAACAAACAGGGACAGCTAAAAAAGTACTTTTGCTTCCCCAGGAAAAGACATTTAACAAATATAAGGTTCCCTCCTATAAGTACTGCAACGATTGCTTCTGACCCTGCTTAGGACCAAGAGAGGTTAACAAATTTGAGGACAAAGTTGTTTAAGGTCCCAAAGATGTAAAGTATTGGACATTTTCATAAAGCACGACAAAAAAACAATTAGTGGAGATTTAAGTTACACGAACGTCATATTATTTGTTTTATGTATATGTTTTTGTAAAAAAGTGTAAATATTATGTACAGGATAAATGTGTGAATATTGTAAGACACAAAGTTCATTGATGAAGAGTTTACTCTGTTTAAAGCAAGTGTAAAAAAGAAAAATAAGATTGTTACTCTCAGTCAATAAAAAGGACTGATAGACCAAATAAAGTGTTGATTTATGGGTTCAGAGGCAAACATATATTTATACAAGTACATAACTGATTCCGGCCTCTGTTACCCTCATTGAATCAATCCCCCCTTTTCTTATCCTTGATTATTGATGGTGACTCGTCTCTTTTGATGACTTTGTTTTGTTGTGTCTCTCCAAGTATTACTTTTCAGCTAAGTAGGGAACTGGCCCTCATCCCTTTATATCATATACGCTTTTCTTCTTGGGACGGGACACACTCGGGTATATTTGCTGTCTTTGCGTGTGTCCTTAGGCTACAGACGCTCATTTGCGCCCATTTCGTGTCACACTCTTTTTTGACAACGGCGATTTTTGTACATATTTCTTGCCAATATAAATGGGGGTTGGCGTCTGATTCATACATATGACACATGCAATTTGCCTTCTAGGATCGGACTACCTGAGGTGCAGTCGCTATTTTTGTACATTTTACAACTATAGCTCACATGCCTGCATCATTTGGGACTCTTAGTCTTTTTAATCCTTTTCGTTACCTTTCGCAGCTGTTTTGCCGCTTATATGTAGATGATTACTCATGTATTTTTTGGATTGACGTGTCCATTCAGAAATGGACATCTCTATGACCGCTATTGCGGGACCATTATTACAACTACAGCTCACATGCATGCATTATTTGGGATTTTTAGTCTTGTATTTCTTATCATTACTTTCCGTGGCTGTTTTGCCGCTTATATGCATATGATTACTCGTATTTATCGGACCGACTTGTCCACTCAGAAATGGCGGCCCATTTTTCAATACATGATTATGACTGCTACTGCGGGACAAAACGCACAGCCATTGGCTATCATCCCATGAGGGGGTGGAGTTCCGTATATTTATACTCTATGGCGGGTTCCCTGTTTCCTATCGAGGAACATGCCGCATTACCAGGAATGCTAACCGCACGACTACCGGTAAGTTAATAAATGATGGATGACGCACGATTTAGGCTTACGAAGGTGACCTACACCTTTTAACTAATTCCTATGGGTTTATGTTTTTGTTTACATTCGTTTCTCGTTTCATTTCGCAGCGCGAGTTCATTACACTCGTGTCGGTTCTTTCCGTGTTACATACAGCTATGCTCTCGCTGTCCGGCATTGTCTGTTGTTTTATTTATGTGGTTTCACCCACACAGAGTCAGCTCTTGAGTTATTCTTAACTGGGGGCACATGGAGGGTGCCCCGCTCTTACTTATTTGTGTTGCGAATATCACACCGTTTTCAGTTGTTTCCGATACGGAGAGTCCCCCCGCCATTTGTATAGTATGTGGCCATTACGACTATGGGAGGGCTATATTAGTTATCTTACACTCATCCCTCTTTTCGTTATGTTTTAATTGGTGTGATTTAGGTCTGAGTCATGCATAAATTGTTGCCATGCTTTCGGTTTGTACTTCTTGATCAGCAAAAGGAACCAAGGTCTCAATTGGCACTGTAATATAGATAGCTCTGCTTATTCTTTCTCACTAGCGAGCCATTATATGGTAGACCTCAACTGTGATTTATGTTTCCAGAATCGTGTATGCCTCTAGAACGATTACTATTAGAACTCTTAATGGTATCTACATGACATGGGGTTAACACATGGTTTTTTAATAGAACTCTGTACACCGTTTCTCTCTTCTTTCTTTGCAGACGTTTGCAATACAAGTGAAGTATACTATACTCCATTAAGCTTTCTAGATTCGGTCTAATTTTACAGAACAAACAGACTTGACTCAAGGTATGCATGGTGTTCTGTTAAAATATGTTTTTGCCATTTTTTTGTTTCATCTGTCAAATATCCAATTTTTCCCTACGGACTCTCTTCTTTTTATTCTTCTTTTCTACTATTACTTACTCTTTATCATTTTCACTTTCATCTTTCATTTCACTGTTCATGGTTTTACAATAGGTTCCTGTCACACATTGGATGATAACAGATCAGAGTATTAGACGCATACCAATAATGAGTTGGTTATGGGCATTTTGATTTTTACACAAAAATGTTCTTTGAAGTGGATAGTTTTTTCTTAACTAAACTCCCACTTGACATATAGCTTTCTGTAAATATGTACATATTGGAAAAATACCTTTTATCCGTCTAATGTACGTTATTTTAAATGGTTGTTGTTTTATGTTTTTCATAAAAAGTCTTTATAATTTTCGCATTATGTGGTCAATGTATGTTGTTAGTCCTGTGCTTGTTAATTTATATGTAATATTTATGTTGGTTTGTTACGTTACAGCCCTGATGAAGTTCCCCTTGAGGGAATGAAACGCGTTGGCTGACCATCCTTTTATCAACCTGAAATCTATTTTTGAAATAAAGAGTACACCTTAACTCAATATTGAGACTCATTGGACTATTTCATCTGTGCACCCCCTTTTTCTCATTTTCCAAGCCCTTGGAGATACTATGGTTCTGGGATGTAGAGATGCAGGTCCTGTCCTTCTCACTTCCAGGCAAGAAGCAGCAGGCAGAAGGCCAACACAGCGAAGCAGTTCAGCAAAGTGGCAGTCCTTCCTCGCAGCAGAGCAGTCCTTCTTCCTTGCAGACAGGCCCGGACTGGGAACTACAACCAGCCCTGGCAAAGTGCTCGGCCGCCCTCCCGGGGGGAGGAGAGTGCCGCCGAGCTCTTTGCCAGGGCCGGTTTTCAGACGATTTTGTTACAGGGCCGAATCGGCCATGTAACAAAAACGGCCCCCAGGAGCCCAAAACCGGCCCCCACCCGTGTGGCGCACCAGGGGATTGCCCGGTGCCCGCTACGGCCTGTCCGGCCCTGCTTGCAGAATGTCCTCAGTTCCAGAAATGTTCTGATTTGGTGGTGTCAGAGAACCAATAGTTATACTCAGTTGGGCTTTTTAAATAGGGAAACTTCAAAGAGATGACTTTGAATGCACAATATCCTGCCGTTCCTGCCCTGGCTCCAGACGAATATATGTCGTTACTACTCATTCCGTTGCAACGCATGCCTTTACCACGCATGCGTTACAACAGAATGATTTTTCTATGCATATCCTTTACCTCAATTACTCATTTAACACCCATTTTTTTTGGGGGGGGGGGAGACCCCCCCAAGACCCCTTTTTTCTTTTTTTTGCCTTTTTCTCACGTCTTCGCGACACTAAAAAAGGACTGAATCGGATGAGGAAGAAGACGTTCCGTGAAGACGTTGCTTGCGTGGTAAAGACGGTCGTGGAAGCAATACACGTTGTAAAGATGTTTACGAGGTAAGTGTACCGTTGTAAACGTAACGCGTAGAAAAGCCTTTGTGGTAAAGGCTGTTTCCCGCTCCAGACTCACTACAGGTGGGTATGTAACCCTGTGTGTGGAGATAGGACACAGCCCTTTGAGGTGTAAGTGTCATCTCCTCCCTCCCATCCTGATCTGGATGACCCATCAGCATGCAGATGGCCATTCAGTCACACCTACCTTTTCTTTGTGTGTGGCTGTCTAGAACGAATGCAGGAAGCTAGCTGTCATGCACTTCAGGTGTGTATTCCAGAAACAGCCATAAGGCACCAAACAGTTACAGTAAGAAAATGACAACTTTCTATAAGTTGCATTATCAGAATTGCAATTTAGAAACCAACTTCACCATAAGTTGTGTTTTTAAATTCTGATTCCAGAGACACAAAATGTGGGGGTCTCATCTTTTCCCAACTGGAAATTACACTTACAAAATGCAATAAGGCAGGCCCAATGTTATCCAATGGGAGTTGTAGGCCTTGCAGTAATGAAGAACGAATTTAAGAGACTTTCACTACCAGGAAATGTAAAACTTAAAAGTACATGTCCTTCATTTTAAATACACTGTACCCTGCCCATGGGCTGTCCAGGGCCTACATTATAGGTGGCCTATATGTGATAAAAGGGCCTGGCAAGTAGGTTAACTTGGAGGGCGAAATGGAAGTTAAATCTGCACATACAGGCTCTGCAGTGGCAGGCCTGAGACATGTTTAAAGGACTACTTAAGTGGGTTGCTTAATCAGTGCTGCAGGCTGACTTGTAGCATTTGATGTACAGGCCCTGGGCATATGTAGTGCAGTTAACTAGGAAAAATGTTACCAAGTTTTAAGTAAAGAACAGATACACTTTAGCACTGGTTAGCAGTGGTAAAGAGTCCAGATTCATATACCCAGAAAAAACAAGATGCCAGAAGCCAAAAAGTCAGGGGAAACCACACCAAGGATGCGAGGTCTAACACGTATCCCTCCAGCAGAATGAAGGGAGAGCTTCCTGATACTTTGGGAGTTCTCTTCACTAAGGCAGAAGTACCTGAAAAGGCCATTAGCATTGGCACGATCTGTCCCAGGGCAGGGCAGTGTTCCACCATAAAAGCCATTCCCTGTAGGGAGATGAACCACCTCAAACGTTTGGTATTCTCACCCCCTATTTGCATTAACCATCCGAGGGGCCTGCCTGTAGTCTGTCTGAACCCGGAAGTGAGTGCCAAACAGGTATGGCTTCTGCTTCTTCAGCACCCAGACCACAACAAAGGCTTACCTTTCTGTTGTGCTCCCCCTCTGTCCCTTGGGAAGTAACCTTCTACTGATCAAGGCTTTAGGTTGATCCAGCCCCTCTTCATTCAGCTGTGAGAACACGTCCCCTATGCCATACTCTGAGGTATCTGTCTGCACCACAAATTAAAGGGAGAAGTCAAGGGCCTTCAGCACAGGTGCTGTGCACAGGGTCTCCTTCAGGGTGTCAAAGGCCTTCTGGCACACATCTGTCTGGATCGCCTGACAGGGCTGCTTTTTGCAATTCCGCTCTGTCAAGGGGGAAGCAATGTTGCCAGATCCCTTGACGAATCTCCTGTAGTAGTCAATGAAGCCTAAGAAGGATCTCACTTCTGTCTGTGTGTTGGAGGGTTCCCAAGCCAGAATAGGTTCAATCTTTGGCTGAAGGGGCTGCACCTTGACGCTCCCTACTTGGTGTCCCAAGTAGACCATAGAACCCTGCCCTTTCTGGCACTTACTGGCCTTGAAAATCATTCCTACACTCTGAAGAGCGTACAGCACTTTCTGGAGGTGGTGAAAGTGGTCTTCCCAACTAGAACTGAAGACCACAATGTTGTCTAGGCAGGTGGCACTGAAGTTATCTAACCCAGCCAGGACCTGGTTGACCAACCTCTGAAATGTGGCTGGCGCATTCTAAAACCCAAAAGTCATGACCCGGAACTGGAAGTACCTTTTTGGTGTTGAGAATGCTGACCTCTCTTTGGCCCCCTCAGTCAAGGCAATCTGTCAGTACCCAAACGTTAAATCAAATGTACTGAGGGACTTGGTAGCTCCAAGCCAATATATGACCTCATCAGTTCTGGGGATGTTGAGTGTGTTAGTCTTGGTGACTGCATTGAGCCGCCCACTGTAGTCCATACAGAACCAGAGTTCAGGTGTGACACCTGCTGGGACAGCCTTGGGGCCCAAGATTACTGACCTGAACCAAGTTCTGCTCAAGGGCTTAATAACCTCTAACATCAGCATCTTATAGACCATATGTTTGATGCTGGTTCTCACCTTGCCATATGACCTGTAAATGTTATTCTTCACAGGCATGCTGTTCCCAGTATCATGAATGCCCCATGTAGTGACCCCTAGGTTAAGTGAGAACATAGAGGCAAACTTCCCCAGCAACTGGTGACAGTCTCTCTGGTGATTCAGGGTTAGTATAGGGGAGAGGCTTATCCCCTCTACTTAACCATCCTGCTCCTTGGAAGAAAGGGGATCAGGGAGAGCTTACCTCTCCTCTATCACCCCTTCATCAGTATCCAAAAGCATGGTAAGCTCAGACCTCTCAAAGTGGGTCTTGAGGCGATTGACATGAAGAACCCTTACGGGTTCCTGGGAGTTTTGAGGTCCACCAAGTAGATAACATCAGTCTTGCGCTCCTTCATCTCATAAGGCCCAGACCAACTGTCTTGCAGGACCTGTGGCTCCATTACTCACACTTTTTGACCAGGCTAAAACTCAACTAGATTGGTATTCTGGTTACACCAGCATTTCATGTCCTCCAGCCAGCTTCCAGATTCTCCTGTGTGAGTTCCCCGAAGCGTGCTTTCTGGTTGTGGAACACCAGCATGTAGCTAACTACATACTGAGTGGCTTCTTGGAGCTTGCTCCCAGCCTTCCTTACCCAAACTGGGAGATCTTCTCCTAGTGTGTTCCTACAGAAGTTCAATGGGGCAGAAGCCAACCCCCTTCTGTGGTACATCCTTGTAGGTGAACAGAAGGCATGGCAGGAGGATGTCCCACTTAAGTCTCATGGGTTAGGGAAGACCCATAATCATGTATTTGAGGGTTTAGTTGAATCTATCAATCACTCTATTGGTTTGGGGGTGTTAAGGAGTGGATGAATTGTAGGTTACCCCACACTCCTTCTATATGGCCTTCATGTACCCAGACATGAAGTTGGTACCCGCGGTCAGATACCACCTCCACGGGGAAATCCACAAGGGTAAAGATCCCCATCAGTACCCTGGCCATAGTGGGCACAGTCATAGGCCTCAGAGTGATACCTTCCGGGTACCTGGCGGCATGGTCCACCAAGACAAATACAAATTGTTTGCCCATGGCTGTCTTGGGATCCAGACTCCCTATAATGTTGATGCCAACCCACTCAAAATGGGTGCTAAAGGCTGGGAAATGTTGCAGGGTCACCTTGCACTTTCTCCCTGACATGCCCCTTACTTGGCAGGTAGGACAGGACCTACAGAGCACATCTGAGGCCATCCTCATTTGAGGCCAATAGAAGTGGGTGACAAGCATGTGAACTGCCACTCGTACATAAGGAGCCAGACCCAGTAGTAAGGCCCTAAAGTACTGGAATACCACCAACATGTGCTGCACCAGGCTCAGGAGACTTAGACTCACTATACAGGAGACCATTCTCTAATTAATCAGGTGCTTGCCACAGGCTTCACCAGCTGCCTGAGTCCCAGCCTACTGATGAAGACCCACAGGTGTAGGGCACTACCATGCAGAACTCCATCCTGGTGGGACCCCCCCTTCTGCTGCCAGTTGGAAAGTTGAGGCAGGTTCCCCAGTTCAGCCACATCATCCCTATAGATACCCAGGTGTCCTCCACAGAGTCATTCTCCTCCCGACCGAAGGAGTTTCAAGAGAGGGTTTCCCTTGCCCTTTCTTTTAACTTGACCATTCTTCCAGGCTCCAGTTCCTACTGACCACTTTGTGAGCTGCCATGGACCGTGTGGTCAGGCAAAGCCACTCAGGCAACCCCAACATCTCCAAGTGTGTCCTGAGCTCCACCTCCTTCTAGGCGTTATGCTTCAGGTTGTTACCAAGTAGACAATCCATAGGCATGGATGAACTCACAGCTACCATCAAGGAACCTGAGACCCCCCCTACTAAAAGGGAACCATTGGCTCTCAAGGTTGTCAGGAGCAGCAACTTAGTGGAACATCTTAGGGACTACCTGCTCTGCGCATGCCAGATGACACCGTATGGTAGTCATGCTGGCTCCTGCGTTTCTCAGATCCTCCCCACTCTGTCCATTAATGGCGACCCACTGCCTGTACTTCCTAGTATTACTAAGCATGTGGGTTCTCTGCACCATCTCTTCATCACCCAGGGACACTAGAGTAACCTCAGCTCTATCCCCACCACTAGCTGGGACTCAGCTCCTTAGCCAACATCATTTTCCTTTCCTCTATGCGCAATATTTTTTCCTCCCATCCTTGCTCCTTTTCCAACTTGAACTTAGATAGCTCCAATTTCAATTTCAATGTCCTTTCCACTGCTCCTTGCAGGCTGTTGGCCTACTAGTAGCATTTGATGGACAGACCCTGGTCCCATGCAGTGCACTTTACCAGGGACTTAAAAGTAAATCAAAAATGGCAATTGTGGCTAAAGCAATGTTATCTTGTTTTAAGTAAAGAGCACATGCACTTTAGCACTGGTTAGAAGTGGTTAAGAGCCCATATTTCTAAAGCCAGAAAAAACTACGTCAGCAAAAACTGGAGGTCAGAAGGAAGAAAGTCAGGGGAACAACGCCAGGTCTAACAATCAAAAGTTTCTAAACCTGAGAATGCCCTGAGAAAAGGTAAACACAATACCCACATTTTTTACTGAAACACAAATTTATCTCAGTCATCCTTGGAAAATGGTGGAATCGGAGACCATGTGCACCCTTTATATCTATGGGTCAAAGGACATAGAAAAAACACTATGTCATACCCTTTACCCTGCAATGCAGCCACAAGTTACCATTGACAGCTATATTTGAATGATGCTTTTCTAAATATAAAAACCATCAACCACGATGAATCTGTTTTAGGAATTGTTGCATCTCTTTAGAGTGGTTTATAGTAATAAATAACTTAAGGTCCCAAATAGAGTTTGGAGGAAACTGAAAGGTCTCTGATGTCTGTAAGAAAATCTAGAGGGCATAGTTATTGAGACGTTTCATCACTGCAAAATCAAGTAAAGTAACGCGCAGCTGTGCAAAGTCTTGAAACTTTTTTGTGCTGAAAGATTTCACCTTTTTCAATGCAAATAATAATGCGCTGCTTTGTGCCACTTTGTGTCAACGGGGCATTACATTGGTAGTAATTGTGCTTTCCAGCACAAGCACCCATGTTTTTTTACACAAAGACCTATCCTCTAAAACTGCCTGTCTGGGCTTTATGTAAAGATATGGCACTTCCTTGAGGCAGATGCAAAGTTGGAGAAATGTATGACTTTACCCAAACATTCACAAATTCATGTGTGTTGCACTGTTTAGCACACATTCAAAGTGTGAAATGTTTTAAAATTGTCTGGGCAAATATTTTGGTGCTGGAAGGGTATATTTCCAGTATAATATGTATGCTAGACATCAGGCACACACCATTGCACCAGCTGACTGTAGCACTAGGCTGCCTTTTTTATGCACCAGCACAGGAGACGACAGCCGCAACAGTAATTTTTAGATCCAGTCTTCAGGCAGCGTGCATGTGCTGTCGCTATGGCGATGATCTATTGTGTTTAAAAAAAAACTGAGAAGAGGCTTTTAGCCTACCCATATTTAGCATTGGTGAAGAGCATAATCACTTTCTTTTGCTGCCTCCTAATTTGGCAGAAGTCATGATACGTCACTTCCTGTGGCTTGTGTAGAGCACTGCGCAACTACAGATTAATTAAACTTAATTAGTGTCCCTCCTCTGCAAACTCTGTGATTGAGGTACTATTTCTACTGTTTTTTATGAATGATGTTTTACTATGGCACAATTGTTTTGTTTGCCTTTGCTTGTGGATCATAATGATGTGTTTGTGTTTTGTTTACTTTGTGCCCGCTTGTTTTAACAGCAGTCCGCGCTGCCCTGGAGGGCTCCATACACGCTGCAACACCAGCCTCATTATAGCCCCACCCCCTAAACCGTCCTTGTTTGTTTATGTGACCACCTACGCTGGCTCCTAGTTCTTTGAATGCTTGCACTTTAGTTTATTATGGAAAGGTCATCAAAGTAATGCAAGAAAGTAGATGAACGGCCTACACTTTTATTGTTGCCTACTTGCCGTGTATCGTGAGTGCCGTTAAACGAGCTTAACTTCACTCAGACTGTGTGGAGCAGCAACGATTCCTGGTCAGTAGCTCTTCTACAATCTCTTGTGCTCGTTCTTTTAGGAAGGAGCTGATGGGGAAAGCGGAGACTTTAAGAAAGGAGTAGACCCCCAATCATTTGTAGTGGTAGGAGGAGGGGGAGGAGAAAAGTGCTCGATTTTAAGTGTGGGCTGTGCTGTGACATCATGAGCAGACAAGCACACATGTGGATCTGCCCATTGTGTTAGCAGGTGGATCCATGCCGGAATGCAGGGGGTGTTTTTGTTTTCTTTCAGTTCACCACTGGAGCCAGTTTGGAACAATCTGAATCAAGCCATGGGAATTGGGGGGCTGCTGAGATTTCAGTATTCTTTTTTCAAGCTCCTGCACATGTTTATCTCTCTCCTACGTTTGCTACCAACCAAAAATAAAAGACTTTCCAATGGAAATCTCTCATTGGGAAATAGAAAGTTGCCTTTTTGTATATTTATTGCTGTCAATCTTTTAAATACACATTCCCTCATCCACAACTCTGCTTTCATATTTCTCTGGTAAAGAATGTTTGCACCAAATACTGCTTTACTACCAAGGACATGACATACTGCCTGTCAAAAACGTTATCTGTTCCTGCTCTGTGTCTACGGCTGTATGAGCTCCCCATCAAGCAGTGGCCTAGCTGGGGAGGGCGGTCCGCCCCAGGTGGTACTTTTTTGGGGGGGGCAGCAGCAAGTGCAAGGCAAGTTTTATTTTTTTTATTTTATTCGTCCTCTGTCAACTCCCCCCCGCTCTTACCTGCACTGACCGTTACTGGGCAGCAAACTCAGGGTCCGCCCCAGGGGGCAAAAGCTGTAGCTACCCTACTGCGATCAAGCATCTGAATGTTCGGGTATCAGATGTGCAGTATGAGTTTCATTCATTCCGAACAGTGAAATTGGACTAGTTATGTTGCACCACAACACTGTGGGGATGGTAGTACAGTTCATAAGCAGTTGATGTATTGCTTCTTGTGAGCGATGAATGCCCAGATTATCAATCTGTCCTTCGGCTTTCTTTCCGAACTGCTTGCTCTTCTATGTTGCAGAATAAAGCTGAATTAGAAATTGTTTGCTAACAAAAGACTGTTTAGCAATTTAGGTGCAGAGGTGTGCACCTCTATACGCCCAGTCTCCCAAAGTGTAGAATTTCAGCCTTCGAGCTTTCATGCCCTTAGGAGGCCGGGCCTTCAGAAAGAGGGACTAAGCAGGGCATTTTACCATGGGTAAGTGAAAAGGAACATATGATTATATAATCACTTTAGTTCAATTCACAACATCACAATAAATTCCATGCAATTCTATATCCACATATGTTCGCTGTTAATATCCAATCGAATGGTCCTTTTCACTTATGTTGGATAGCATTTGATTGTTTGGTGACTGCAGGGTAGTGAGGTCAGGAAAAGTTGAGCATAGATAGAATATATTACAACATAATTTTACACTAGTGCGAGGCTTCATGGCCCACACTGCTATCGCATTATAGTTATACATTTTTCAATGGGTCTCAGGCTGACCCAAAAGGCCCCAGGTAGAGCCCCAATGATCGAGAACTGGAGAGGATGAAGTTTGGTTCTGTGCAGTGAGAACAGTGTGGAGAGGAGGAGTGAGTATTTATAGGGTGTGTGTGAAGCGTGTTAGATTGTGGTAATGATTTGATTGTGTGATGTCTTGCGGAGTTGTCACCAGAGTTGAGTGAATGTGGTTGTCGGGTCCGACATCGCACAAGGAGTTAATATAAGGTTATTGGGCTCCAAAGTGGCCTAAGATCCAGGGATATTTTGAAGGTGTAGAAGACATCAACATAGTGATTGTCTGCTGAGGAGTTGAGGGGTCCGTCGTGAGATGTCGTCGACGACTCCAACTAAGACAAGGAACTTTGTGTGAATGAGACAACCTTGAAAAATATAGTAGACGTTCTGTGCAAAGGAAAAACTGTACTGATTCGGGTGAATCCCCACTGGGTGAGGTTTTGCTGTAAGTATTTATTCATGTACGAGTGTGTCCTTATTTTCTTTTAGAAAGGCAGACAATTACAGATTATAAGATGATTGTGTGAGTGAATGCGTATAGAGAAATTGTGAAGGAGGGTGAACCGATATTAGGAGTGAGGGTGAAGTCAGATTGTGCCATGCTGGGATCAGTTGTTTGGTGTAACACTGCGCTGGGATTGGTTGACAATTGTCTATTATACTTGGGGTACTTGAGATCACATCATTGCACTATTTGATTTAAATTGCATTTGGATTGTTGAGATTTCATAAATAAGCCAAATCATGCGATGTTTTAAAGTTCTGCAAGACATGTTTTGAGGTGGTGAGGGTATCACTATTAGGGTGGGCGAAGAGGCGCCACCGGAGGATACACCGGCTCATTATATGGCAACAAACATAGGACTTCATACTATTATTTTGCTTCAAAATTGGCACAGGACCACTGAGAAAGAGGGTGCATTGTCATTCCCACGCTATGACACTTTCACACTGGAGGTATTTAATCAGTTGAGGAGAGTGATATTTGAAACAAAACCTTTACCTAGACCTACACAGTTTGAGGCACTTGATGCATGTATTCATGCAGATCATGCTAAGCAGAGAGACCAGTATCAGGGAAAGATGAAGAAAACAATGTGAGCTTACCTAGAGGCCCAGTGCCAAGCTAGGTTAAAGAGATGGAGAGTAGACATGACTGAGGGAGAGAGATTAAATCCTGCACTGATGAGGGATGAGGACGTGAAAGACAGAGACAAGAAAAGGAGACAGATAGAAACAATGTCAGTGACACTGATGAAGCTTGTTGAATGGATTGTTGATAGGTTGCCCACCCTCTTATAGTTCACTACAGGACAGGAGTGGAAGAAGTCCCAATGAGACTGTCAACATTGGCGGTACGTCAGCACCAGTATCCTGGTGTTGTGGGAGCGATATTGACAGGAGCAAAGTTAATAGAAATGAGAGAAGAGGTGAGAACATGGGAACATGAACGACAGGTGGCACAGATCAGTGCAACCCTAATGCTGCTTGGAGTCTCTCAGAAGCTCTTACAGTACTGGTCACAATTGAGCCTATCATTTCCATATATGGCCCAAACTCAACAGGGAATGAAAGTCAGCGACAACACATGGGTACTGAAGGGACACTACAAGGCTGATTAGTGAATATTGATGGAGGTATTGCCCCACTGACTCCTGTGAATTCAAGTACACCGTATGTAGCAATATCAGATCCTTCTGTCGTTCAGAATAGCTCTCACACTGCGAGACCCCTACCTGCATGAAGTGTTGACTCAGACCTAGCAGTGTACAGAACACTTCCCAGGGTACAAAGAAGCACACCTTAGGAGACAGAGGCAACACATGAAATACCCGACAATCAGCACATTTTCGATGTCTCAGATTTAGAGTCATGGCTTAAGGATCACAGTAATACCAAGGAGAATCAGAATATGCAATTGCATCAGAGTACCATAAAATCTACAGTGAGTACAAAATTGGTGGATGTGGTGAAGATGAGAGCCAAGTTGTATGAGATAATCAGTGGAAATCTAGCTATTGATCAGATAGAGGCATATGAACCTGATGAATTACTGTTTGTGGCAAAAGATGTTACAAGGAGAGCAAGAGAGGCACATGAGAAGACAGAAATATGAAGTAGATGTAACCCAAACAAAGATGGTGCAAGGGAATCACGGACTTGCTTAAATTGACCAGTAAATAGAGGAAAAGAGAGTGCCTTCATTAAAAGCACACATTTGGGAACTGGTAATTGGGATGAGAGCATGGAGTATGTTAGACAAATGGGAAGAAAAGGGGTCAAATGAAAAGTGCTAAGAAGGCTACAGAGTAGCCACCTCCTCCAGGTGGAGAGGGGGACGCAGGACTAGAGGCATAGCCATTACGGGAAGCGCCTAGTGGGGGTTATGTGCATGTGCCTTGGAGTTGAAGTGATCTTGATGCATTCCCAAATAAATTCCTGAAGTTGAGGGAAAAACCTGCCTAATGGTACAAACAGTTTGATGGATTTGTGAAGATTTCAACGGTGTTGTGGGTTAATTTGAGCACCTTGTTTGAAATTGTGGTCACTATTGAGTTGTGGTCTGCATGCAATATAGCCATAGAATGGCCTGAGAAGGAACCAGAGAGGGATCCAGTGGCCCATGTTCTATCGCCGATGGCAATGAAGAAATATGATCAGGTGATCACATGGTTGCAATCAAAAATAGCCCTACAAGATATTGACTGGATCAAAATTGATCAAACGACCCAAGAGCCTAAAGAAACCATTTATCCATACCATGAAAGGCTGTTACAGGCCTTCAATCAGTACAGTGGATTAGATACTCTTGATCCCCCAAAACATGGGACAGTTTGTGTCCAAGTTTGTATCAGGATTAAGGCCTGAGATTAGTATTAGGATACAACAGCATTCAATTTGCTGTCAATAAAATGCTGCATTATGCAAGGTATAATAGTGACGAAGTTGGCTCAAGACACAAGAGAATGAAAGAGAAATTGATGTTGGTACAAATGAGGGATGTCTAAAAGCGATGACAGGTACAGGCACCTGTTGGAAATTTTGCTTGTGCGCAGGGAACTCACCCCGTGGGAGTTCAGATGCAGCATAATGAAGGATTGTCAGGAAAAGGAAGAGGTAGAGGTATCCCAATAAATCCAAAGACAGGAATAGATGTTGCTACGCTGAAGAAGTCCACAATGTGCCATTTTTAGGTCGTGCATTCGAGACCTCTTGTATAGACTTTAGTATATACTTATATACTTTACTATATACTTATATTTGTATGTACTTTGTGGGCTCTGGAGATCAGCCCTAGGACTTGTCTGCTTCCGCCTAAGGACTTTTTGTTTCTGTTCAACTGCCTCTATTTAACTGTCTTGATAGAAAATGACCAGTAGAGGTCGGTAAAATACCAGAATTGCTTTCTGCTGAGGGACTTTCTTTTTCAAATTTTTCTATCAACTGCCTCTATTTAACTTACTTGATAGAAAACAACCAGCAGAGGTCAGTAAAATACCAGAATCACTTTAGCACGCTCTGGATTCCAGTCCACAGAAATTGTCTTCCTTGAGCATCCGTAGAAAATAATATTTTTTTAAAATCTTGTATTTTCAGTGATATGACCACAGAAGACCCTGATTTTATATTAAAAACAGAGCTTTGGACTATACCATTTTCCAGTGAAAGGCAATATTTCCCTTCATGTGTTCCCATACCTGGCATGTCACACAGTTTGGTGCTTACTTTCCCTCCATGTTAAAGAACAGTAGATGTTTCAGCACCCAGGTGAAGTGCTGCATAGCTAAATACATATAGGGTCCCAAAGGCAAGACCGATTGCATTGCAAATGCTTGTTGTAAAAAGGTGGGGCATTGGAAGAGTGAATGTCGTTTCAACTCCGCAATTCAAAGGCAAAGTGGAGGATCAAGTCAGGTTCAGAATGATGTGGCTCAGATACAGACTGTGACGAGGTCGAGATCACAGAATATGGGGGCCTCAAGTAAATGGAATGTAAGTACCACAACCTCCGATGATATCACAGGGAAATCGAACATACCACCAAATGCCTCTGATGGAATCCTTTGACAAATGTGGCATATATACACCCTTATGATGGTGTCTGAGACTGGAGAAAGACTGTACACTGGGTGCAGTCTTAGAGGTAGACCAGAGGGGACCCTACATTGATGCAGATAGAGATGGTCACCCAATTACATTCTTGATTGATACTGGTGTTACCCGCTCTACTGTGAGAACAGCAGAAGCCCCAAACCTAACCCTCTCGGGAAAATCGTTCCAAGTTGAAGAAGTTGCGAACAAGAAAATGTCAAATCCTCTAACTGAGGAGATACCTGTGAAGATTGGGTCCTTTAAGGACCGTCATCAATTTGTGGTGTGTGACTCAAGTCCTGTGTGTCTGTTGGGTCGTGACTTGCTGTGTAAACTGATTTGCACCATATATTGCACACCGAAGGGAAGTGAACTGCAGACAGATCATGATGACATTGCTTTCAAATTGGCTAGCCAGAATCTGTGTGTCACAATGTTTCTTCTGCTGACGGTAGAGGATATTCCTTTAGACCTTAGGGACATAATCTCAACAGTGGTGTGGGACTTCACAGGGGAAGAGATTGGACTTGTAAAAGGAGTTTAACCAGTCCACCTACAGGTTAAGCCAAATACTGAATTTCAGAGAACACCACAGTACAATTTGACACCTGAAACTGTAGAGGATATTACACCTGTGATTAATTCCATGATTGAACAGAGCATTCTAAAAGCGATTCCAGAGGAGCCCCTGCAGTTCTCCTATTATGGGCTTGCAGAAGCTCAGTGGTAAATATTGCATTGTGCAAGACCTCTGAAAGATTAACAGTATAGTGGTTCCTTGTTGTCCCGTGGTACCAAATCCATCTGTGATGCTGTTTTAAATTCCATGTGAAGGTGAGTGGTTCACAGTCATTGATCTCAGCCAAGCCTTTTTCTCAATCCCACTCCACGAGGAGAACCAATTTGTATTCACTTTCTGGCTGGGAAATAGTGTCTTAACATGGTGTCGTATCTCACAAGGGTATACTGAAAGCCCATCTATCTTTAACCGGATTTTGAAAAAGAATCTCGAGTCCCTAATCTTACATCGTAAGATTATTCTGGTTCAGTACATTGACAATCTTCTGATCGCATCAATTACGAGGGAAGCTTGCAGAGATGATACCATTGCACTGTTAAATCACCTGACTGACAATGGATATAAAGTGTCCCCGAGCAAGCTGCAATATTGTCTGCATGAAATACAGTATTTGGAACATCGAATTGAGAAAGGCAAGAGAAAGGTGTCACCAGACAGGGTATCAGGGATCATGCAAATGAATCCGCCACGCACTCAGAAGGAGGTCAGGATGTTTCTGTGAATGGGGGGCTAATGTCGACAGTGGATTCTCAGTTTCTCCCTGATTGCTAAGCCTTTGCAGATGTTGATACAGAAAGACGTGTCAGATCCGGTGCCATGGGATAACAATTGTTTGCCTGCCTTCCTGGAGCTGAGAGAGAGCCTGTGTCGTGCTCCAGCCTTAGGAATGCCTGATTATAACATAGCGTTTTCGCTATTCTGTCATGAACGAGAAGGTTGTGCGTTCTCCGTACTCACACATTTACATGGAAGTCCCCATAGACCAGTGGCCTATTTCTCTGCTACATTAGATCCTGTAGAGTCAGCGTTGCCCAGATGTCTCAAATCCGTTGCTGCAACTGGTGTCCATATTGAACGATGTGAGAGCATTGTGTTGGGTCACCTATTGACAGTGTATGTTCCACACTCAGTGGAAATTCTGTTGACAAAAACAAAAACACAGCACTTGACCAATACCTGATTGACAAGGTATGAGCAAGTGATTTTGGCTGCTGACAATGTAACTCTAAAGCGCTGTTCTTTGTTAAACCCTGCTACCTTCTTACCTGTTCCAAATTCTGAGGGGGAAGAAAGTGAAAACCATAATTGTCTCAATTTCACTGAACTGTGCACCAAACCACGTCCTGACGTTGTCGAAGAGCCTATGTATAACCCTAATTATGTTCTGTTTGTTGATGGCTCATGCTAAAGAGACATTTAAGGAGCTCTGAGAGTAGCTTTTGCTGTCTGTACTGTTTCTGGAGGTGTGGAAGCCACTTGGTTACAAGGAATATACTCTGTGCAGGTAGCTAAACTCATTTCCTTGACCCGTGCATGCTGTATTTCTGAAAAACTCTGAGTGACGATCTATACCAACAGCCAGTATGGGTTTGGTGTGGATCATGACTTTGGACAGCTATGGTCTCAACAGGAATTCACGAATTCAGCTGGGCCTCTGATTAGAAATGGAGAGATTGTGAGACAAGTGTTGGAGGCATTAAAGCTGCCAAAGGAAATTTCAGTCGAAAAATGTTCTGCACACTGTAAGGGAAGAAATTATGTTACTGTAGGAAATCGATATGCAGATGAAGCTGCATGTTATTGTGCTTTGAATGCATGTATTTTTAATGGAGACTACAGAAATGAGGACACAGAGGTGACCGATTTCAATATGATGTTGGCTGCTGCCGATACTTGGGATGAGGAAAGCTGTCTGCAGGAGGAGGTTTCTGAGGAGGAACAGTCAGACTGGATTAGAGCAGGTTGTGTGAAGAGAGAGGATGATATCTGGGTGTCGGCAGATAAGAGAGCAGTTCTGCCTAACTGCCTATTGTACCCAATGGCAAGGCAGATTCATGGTTCACCGCATGTAGTAAGAGATGCAACGGTGAGGTTGTTCAGGCAGACATGGTTCAATCAAAAGTTTTAAGTGGTTGTGGAAGCATTGTGCCACCAATGTATAATGTGTAAGCAAATGAATGCAGGGAAAATGACTGTTGTTACACTGAGTCATAAAGGGAAGTCAGGATGACCTTTCAATAGAATGCAGTTGGATTTTGTTGAGATGCCTATGTGCAATGGATGAGGTACATTCTGGGTGTCTTGTGCATATTCTCCCATTGGGGCGAAGCCTATCCAACTAGGAAGTGTTACAGTCTCAAAGTAGCTAAGTTGTTGTTGAGGGAGCTCATTCTGAGGTTCATATTTCCAACTACATTAGAATAAGACCAAGCAACTTATTTTATTAATGAGGTTCTGAAAATGCTATGTGCAGCTTTGCAGGTTGAACAGAGACTACATTGCAGTTACAGGCCGGAAGCCTCAGGAGTTGTTGAGCAGGTCAATGGCACACTGGATTCGAGATTGGCAAAGGTTGTGCTTCGATGTCTCTGAAATGGCCTGATGCATTGCCTCTTGTGTTGAAGAGTTCCTGATAGAAGAATTGACGTGTCGCCTCATGAGGTTTTTATGGAGAGAGGGCCTGCCAACATGCTTGTGAATATCTCAAATGATTTGGTTCTTGACTACTATAAACAAAGGATTGGCTGATGAGGTTTGTTCTGTGTCTCATCAGGTTGAAGCAGTGACTGCATCAATGTCACAAGATCTTTGCAATGACCTGAACCTTAGAGACTGGGTTCTAATAAAAAGGCATGTGAGAAAGAATTGCCTTGAGCGACTGCTGTGAAATGTGGCGGAGTACTGAACTGGATCCTTGCTTCACACACTTATAGAGTTCCGAGCCCCTCTGAAGAAACAGCTCCTCTTCTGGGTGTACTGGCAGAAGTGACTGGAGAGTCGCAGGAGAGGACAAGCTAAGCTGTAGAGGGAACGGTGGAAGCTGAACAAGCACCAGAGCAATCCGATGGGCCTTCAGTCGAATAAAACACCGACATCAGCTCTGAAGAAGTGATGATATTGGTGTCTGAACAAGCGTTTGACCCCGACGAAGGAGCTAGTGGACTGAAGAGATAAGTACAGTTGAGACTGAGAGCAAACCTGAATCAGATCCACACAGAAAAATAATATAGAAGAAACCTAAGACTCACATCAAAAAGAGAGCTCACACCAATAAGTGAAATGTCTGAATCTGAGCAAAGTCATGCTGAAGGCGAGAGACTGAGCTTGAGAAGGTCCAAAAGGGTTAGGGTACCTTGTTGGAGGTACTCATCTCCTGAGTGGACTTATCTAGCTGCCAATGACGATGAGGCTGAGCTCCAGGACATCGGTGCTGATAATCGATGTCCTGCTGAAGATTCCAGGGACTGAGTTGCATGCTCTTCTTTCATTGGCAGTTCCTTACCCACCAAGGTTGAGTGGCCTACGATCCCTGATATTGAATAGCTTCATTTTACCTGCTTTGGGCATATAACTATCACCAGCAGAATTCGCAGAATTGAGAGCTGATCTATTCAGTGGCAGCTGTTGACATTTGAAAGTGGTGGGGTGTAAAATTATTGCCGTACTGCACTGCGGTGAGCGAGCGAGCCTGAAGAACCTACGTGCAGTTCGGGGGGGGTCTCCCCCTGAGAAAATGTTGAAATAAGAGTAGACAAATGATGCATTTATAAGCAAATTTGAGGAAGCAGGAAGGTTAATAATGCAATGCGATTTAATTATTTATCTTTTAAGAAATTGCCAATTTTTATGAGTTATAGAGGACAATCTTTGCATATGCTGATGTTATCATTTATCCTGTATTAACCTTTGAACACACTGATACACTTGTAACGGTTTTAACTATACAATAAATACATTTATTGACTGTGCAGTGCTGTACAACAATATGATGACACTATTTCCTTAAATTAATTTTCTGTTTTCATGCAAGAAATGCCATAAAAAAAATAAGTGCAAAAAATATGAATGCATTTCAAGTAGTACTCTGTGTTAAAAATGACTGCATGTAACAGCAAAGTCTTCCCATGTCATTGTTTCCCAAAATTCTCAGTAGAAAAGCCATCCCACGTCGTCAACAGAGGCTCCCAAGTTATCAGGTATGAGCAGATTAACAAATCTTGATAAACGGAAGTGGCCAGGGCATTCATGCAATGGATTCGACTGTGCTAATGGGCTCCGTGGATCTGCACAATCAAATAAACTGTGGTGCTAAGAGTGGTTTAAAGCAACACACAACATTCAGAAAAGCATGCATTTCTGTCCAGACCTCAGGCTACTTTGACTTTTTATCAATTTTTTTAGGTCTGGCCTGACAACTTTAGCTGCCTGCCTGGCACTTGTAACTATTAGTACATAGATACAGAGAGGGGCTATTAATACTGGTCGGTTCAAACAAGGCTTGTGACTCTTCTTTACATTAAGGTACGCCACTTAAGTTTTTCGAAACAGAGAAAATATGTTTAAAGAGCAAAACGACTTGCTGCAAAAAAAGCATGGAAAAGTGAATAATGTAAAACCACATAGCGTATTTTAAAAGGAAACAAATACCTCCGACCTAGCGCCGCACTCAGAGACCCCTGGAATACTGCACTCCTCCAGCAACACCAGCACACCAACACCCGCCAAACCCAATGGAACATCCCCAACTCTCACAATAAATGGTCAAAACAGTCATAACAGCCTTTGCCCTAGTTCCTCGGATTACATGTCGGGGTGAAGCAGCCTTTGATAGTTTGTAGTTTTCTTTCTGGAGGTCACACCCTCTCCATCAGGCAGTGCAAGGTGCACGCTGCACCATCACATGACAAGCGGCTCCACAATCTAAACTGATGCAGCTGCGAGGTAAACATGCACAGAGGCGAGTCTGCAACCCAGGGGTGGCTGCACACATAGGTCAGTGAAAAGCTGCAGTTGTGAGACACAATAGCCTAACAGCCTTTTAACTATCTTCGGGTTCCTTTGAGCAGTAATCTCGGACCACCTGCACGAGCGGTACAATTTGCATCAAGGACCATGACCCTTGCCCTCCCACAATCAAGGCGCAGCATATTTCTCCCAGCAGGAATGTTGACAGGGCTGGATGTGAGGGAGTCTCCCCGAATATGAATTGGGGGCTTTTGATCTAAATTAAATATGATAATGTGGTGAATACCTGCGTGTAGCATGTCTCTAAGATGTCCCAGGTATGGTAGTTGAAGGAATTAAAGCGAAGAGAAAAAAACGAGTCGCCCAGGAGCACACAGTTATGTCAGGCGAGGTGGCCAGAATTTGAGCTTCAAATAATCAAGTTTGCTTTCCAATCTCGCCTTTTTTCGCGATTCAGCTTCAAAGTGTAAGACTAGTGCCTAGTGAGGGAGCGTGAGATGTCGTACCACAACAAAAAGCCCCACTTGACTTCAAATGTGTGATAGTGAAAATAAAGCGCCTCGTGGGCAGTAAAGAGCCCGCTCAAGTGATGGGGAGGGGCGAATTGTGAATTTAACAATCTGTTTACTTTACGTGTCATACGCAACACCCTGCCTGCTACATTGGGCTCCCAGGACATGGATTCAGGTGGATCCGCACAAAGGGTAATAAGACCGCAATCACCTAGTGCAGACGGTAATCAGATAATGTTTTAATTATGTCAGCTAATAGGGTTTCTGCTACAAGCGGCCAGCTATAGACAGCGCGTTGCCTGCACCGACACATGACACGGTCCTGCAATGCCCTGAGAGTGCGCAACCTGCAACCACCCACAGATACCCCACAGTAGAGGTTAAGGGTCAGGCAAAGCAGGCGCAGTTGCGGCTCGCAATACACGCGGGGGGGACGTTAAACTAAAAATAAAATGAAAACTTACCTGACTGGGTCTGTGCCGCCTCTGCTCCTGGGCTGGGTCTGCAACGCCTCTACTGCTCCGGAACAGGCATACTCCCTCCCCTCCTGTAAGCCAATCACAATGCTACAATGGCAGCGTTGTGATTGGTGGGTAGTCCCGGATAGCGCCCAGCCGGGCACCTGTAGGGAGGCCATTTTCTCTATGTAGGCTACATGCAGCTTACATAGAGAAAATGTAGAGTGTGCATGACTGCTTTGGTCGTCCCCAGGGCAGACCAAACAGTCAGGGCACTCAAAGTGGTGCAAGCCACTCCTCCCCAACCCGCCCACTATCCCGCCCACTGTGAGAAAGCAGTGGGGGGGCGTTGCTATGCCCTAATGGAGCGGCCGCTACAGGATCTATTACAAATGATAATAGATCAACATTTGCTCAGAACCTATTAGGGATGTTAAATAAACTTTTATGAACTTTATCAAAGTGTTCAAAGAAGATTACCTAGGCCCAAGTTGACGAAGAATAAATGTAGGGGTTACATCTAGTAGAAGCTTGACCAGGGTTAAGGAAGGCTTATGAACTTGTGTAAATAACTGCAATGAAACAAAACGAAAACAAAGAAAAGAGAATTTTGCTGGAAACCCTGCTCAAGAGGCTTTCACATTCCCGCTTTGTATGAGTGGAGCCTAACAGAGAAGACAGACTCTGTGGCTGTTGTTTTCTCTGCTAGAATTTGATCTGAATCTGCTTTAAAATGAAGTCTAGAAATTCTAACCGCAGACGCAAATGTAGTATAGGTTCACTTATAATCATTGTATTGGTAGTGATTGTAGTGCTATTTATAGATTCAGATTTGAGATCCTCGGAGGAGGAGACACATAGGCGTAGTATCCCTGTAGTGCTTACACCTACATCAGTCATTTCACCGAAGGGTATTCTAGGATCAGAGAGAGGTTGAGTTGCTCAAGGAGAACAGCATCTCCATGTAGATTTCTTCTAGGGCGATTATACATTAAATGCTTATGCTAGGCTCTTACATGAATACGGAGACACAATGGAAGCTAGAGATTGATATGTTTGCATGCAGTTACCCGCATCTGTGGAGGAAGGTATCACATACCATCAATTACCTGTGACATATGGCATTAGTTGTAGTTTGCTTCTTAGCATGTTTTATAAGAAGGATCACTAGGAGTAATATTTCTCTAACTATGACGTAGTGGTTTCTGAAGTACCAGTATACAAACACATGAATAAACATGACACAAAGAAAACAGTTGAAATGATAGGGAAATATTTTTACCCACTGCTACGTTAGACATTGCTTATGCTCATATACACAATTTAACTTGTACATTAACTGACAGAAGAAGTTCATAGATCAGGTAGAAGATAGATTTAGAGTTGTGGTTAGTGAGGGAAATAAACCTTACAAATCTCCCCACTGGACAAAGGAAGAATTAGGTCATCGGGAGTTCAGGACAGTTAGCTTTGGATTACCAACACAAGGAGAGACTATGTATTCGCCAGGCTGAGAGCGGATATAGCTCTGTGTTTGTGGGAGAGCGTTAGTGTGATCATACGTTTTTGGTTCATAGTCCTTGGAAGATGTATTTAGACACCACTGCACATATGATAACAGCAGTTTATTTTGTGTTTGGGAAGAAGGCATATTTGAGACTGCCTAGCAAATGGTATGGTACATGTTATTTAGCTGTGGTAATACACAAAATATACCACGTGAAGGATTTGGAGGACCTTGGAGAAGAAGTAAAAATTAGACAGAAATGTGGACTGAGTGGTGGAGAAGTTGTGGGAGACATTTTTGAAGCTATGATACCAAGCTTAGGGGTAGTGTTGAATGACATTAGGATTAGGAAGTTGTCTATCATAGTTGATAATCTATCTACCAATACTGCTAGATCTCTATTGCTATTGCTTATAGAAGGTGAAATGGTTTTGATCAGGGCTATGGTGATGCAGAATCGACTTTCTTTCGATGTTATACTCGCAAAAGAAGGCGAAGTCTGTCAGCTGCTGAAGATCTAACAGTGTTGTATTTATATTCCTGACAGGAGTAATGATCTACAGAAGTATATTAACAACATTCCAGAGTTGCATCAGAAATTGAGAGATTTAGCTACTGAAGGTGTTTGGGGTAAAGCTGGACAAGAATTTGGTGCAATTGGAAGGTGGTTTGCAAACTTAGGAAATGGATTGTTTGGTTATATTGTGAGACCAATATTGGTTGTTGTCATCTGTATCATTGCTTTGATCAGAATGGTGATGTGATATAAATGGTACAAAGTAAGGCAAAGGGAAAGGGCTCAGAGGAAAAAGACAGGAAGATAGAGAGGCTGCAAGACTGTAATTACAATAATCTGATGTATGGAGGAGTTTAGACAAAGAAGGATGGTGACAACATCTGTTTACATCGGTCGATCTGATTAAACATTACCTAAAAGATTATCTGATAGGCTTATCCAATGAGATAGGATAAATATTGTGATAACTTAATGTCATCAAAGGGGGGAATGATGAAGCAGAAATTCATATCCTACATGGGGTACCTGTGAGAAGTGCAATGTAAGCTGTGTAGTGTGCGCTCACATTTTATTCAGTGCTATGTAGGCTACATGCAGCTTACATAGAGAAAATGTAGAGTGTGCATGACTGCTTTGGTCGTCCCCAGGGCAGACCAAACAGTCAGGGCACTCAAAGTGGTGCAAGCCACTCCTCCCCAACCCGCCCACTATCCCGCCCACTGTGAGAAAGCAGTGGGGGGGGCGTTGCTATGCCCTAATGGAGCGGCCGCTACAGGATCTATTACAAATGATAATAGATCAACATTTGCTCAGAACCTATTAGGGATGTTAAATAAACTTTTATGAACTTTATCAAAGTGTTCAAAGAAGATTACCTAGGCCCAAGTTGACGAAGAATAAATGTAGGGGTTACATCTAGTAGAAGATTGACCAGGGTTAAGGAAGGCTTATGAACTTGTGTAAATAACTGCAATGAAACAAAACGAAAACAAAGAAAAGAGAATTTTGCTGGAAACCCTGCTCAAGAGGCTTTCACATTCCCGCTTTGTATGAGTGGAGCCTAACAGAGAAGACAGACTCTGTGGCTGTTGTTTTCTCTGCTAGAATTTGATCTGAATCTGCTTTAAAATGAAGTCTAGAAATTCTAACCGCAGACGCAAATGTAGTATAGGTTCACTTATAATCATTGTATTGGTAGTGATTGTAGTGCTATTTATAGATTCAGATTTGAGATCCTTGGAGGAGGAGACACATAGGCGTAGTATCCCTGTAGTGCTTACACCTACATCAGTCATTTCACCGAAGGGTATTCTAGGATCAGAGAGAGGTTGAGTTGCTCAAGGAGAACAGCATCTCCATGTAGATTTCTTCTAGGGCGATTATACATTAAATGCTTATGCTAGGCTCTTACATGAATACGGAGACACAATGGAAGCTAGAGATTGATATGTTTGCATGCAGTTACCCGCATCCGTGGAGGAAGGTATCACATACCATCAATTACCTGTGACATATGGCATTAGTTGTAGTTTGCTTCTTAGCATGTTTTATAAGAAGGATCACTAGGAGTAATATTTCTCTAACTATGACGTAGTGGTTTCTGAAGTACCAGTATACAAACACATGAATAAACATGACACAAAGAAAACAGTTGAAATGATAGGGAAATATTTTTACCCACTGCTACGTTAGACATTGCTTATGCTCATATACACAATTTAACTTGTACATTAACTGACAGAAGAAGTTCATAGATCAGGTAGAAGATAGATTTAGAGTTGTGGTTAGTGAGGGAAATAAACCTTACAAATCTCCCCACTGGACAAAGGAAGAATTAGGTCATCGGGAGTTCAGGACAGTTAGCTTTGGATTACCAACACAAGGAGAGACTATGTATTCGCCAGGCTGAGAGCGGATATAGCTCTGTGTTTGTGGGAGAGCGTTAGTGTGATCATACGTTTTTGGTTCATAGTCCTTGGAAGATGTATTTAGACACCACTGCACATATGATAACAGCAGTTTATTTTGTGTTTGGGAAGAAGGCATATTTGAGACTGCCTAGAAAATGGTATGGTACATGTTATTTAGCTGTGGTAATACACAAAATATACCACGTGAAGGATTTGGAGGACCTTGGAGAAGAAGTAAAAATTAGACAGAAATGTGGACTGAGTGGTGGAGAAGTTGTGGGAGACATTTTTGAAGCTATGATACCAAGCTTAGGGGTAGTGTTGAATGACATTAGGATTAGGAAGTTGTCTATCATAGTTGATAATCTATCTACCAATACTGCTAGATCTCTATTGCTATTGCTTATAGAAGGTGAAATGGTTTTGATCAGGGCTATGGTGATGCAGAATCGACTTTCTTTCGATGTTATACTCGCAAAAGAAGGCGAAGTCTGTCAGCTGCTGAAGATCTAACAGTGTTGTATTTATATTCCTGACAGGAGTAATGATCTACAGAAGTATATTAACAACATTCCAGAGTTGCATCAGAAATTGAGAGATTTAGCTACTGAAGGTGTTTGGGGTAAAGCTGGACAAGAATTTGGTGCAATTGGAAGGTGGTTTGCAAACTTAGGAAATGGATTGTTTGGTTATATTGTGAGACCAATATTGGTTGTTGTCATCTGTATCATTGCTTTGATCAGAATGGTGATGTGATATAAATGGTACAAAGTAAGGCAAAGGGAAAGGGCTCAGAGGAAAAAGACAGGAAGATAGAGAGGCTGCAAGACAGTAATTACAATAATCTGATGTATGGAGGAGTTTAGACAAAGAAGGATGGTGACAACATCTGTTTACATCGGTCAATCTGATTAAACATTACCTAAAAGATTATCTGATAGGCTTATCCAATGAGATAGGATAAATATTGTGATAACTTAATGTCATCAAAGGGGGGAATGATGAAGCAGAAATTCATATCCTACATGGGGTACCTGTGAGAAGTGCAATGTAAGCTGTGTAGTGTGCGCTCACATTTTATTCAGTGTTATTAGTGAAACTAGATGCTACAGAAAAATAGCAATTCCACAATAAAAGTGGATCAATAGAATGGTGGTCTGTAGGCAAAACAGATGCCAAGAAGGCATTGTTTCAACAGACATTGCTGACAATGAGATACTTAAAAGAATGACAGAGCACAGGACTGATATCTGTCATCTCAAAGGGAATTCCAATGCTGTAACTTTCCAGAAGCCTTCTGTTAGTTAGTAAATAGGCAATTGTTTTTATTAGACATTTGATAGTGAGGTCCTCACCGGGAGGAGAGGAGGCAACAGAAAGGATGGTTCATGGGAAGAGCTGTCTGAACTGCAAAATGTGAATGAAGTATCTTTTCAAGGACTTGCATCTGTGGTTTATTGTGAAGGTGTGAGAAACTGGGGAGTTTACCTACTCCCATGGGACTACTGAAATCCTATTGGATGTAATAAACAAAGAATATAATATTTGTTTCAATTCACATTTTACTATGTTTATATTAGTGTGTGTTCCTAGAGTAGGTGGGGAGGCTTCTCTTGCTCGCATTTTCTGGGGAGCTCTCTCTTGGTTTCTTAAGGCCACGTTTCTTTTCATGAGAGATTAGTTTTGAGCCTATTCCCTCTTTTATCAGATGTCTCTTGATTTATAGCTCAGAATACTTTTCAGCTTGATGCTTTCTTTTACTGGGCTGCAAAAGCTTTATGCTTATGCATCTATTCTCTCATCAGAACTCTTTATTGGTTTTCTGAACTGACACCTTATTTTATTCCATTCTAATTTAAATTAGATTAGGGAAGTTCCTTTATGGAATATGATTGCTGTATTATTTCAATGTTAACTGCCACACTTACCAATATTGCATTCTTCCTTACATTGAAATATTGATTATTGGGTTATATTCATTTCTGATATTTAAAAGACTAATACTTATTAAATAAATAATGAACACTTAAGAATTGATTAATAAAACCCATTAACTCACACAAAATCTCTTAATTGACTGTACAACATTTTTAAATAATTTTATCACATATGTAGACTTTGATGTAGATGATTTCTACTTTTAAATTCTCCTTGTCGATGAACAAAGGTCCAAACATCCAATGGTGGGAGTTATTTAATTATTACACCAAATATTAAGTTATAGATAACCCTATTCCGTCAAGTGCATGTGAATAGAATAACACTGTAGTAGGCTGTGCATTCTGAGGCAAATGAAATATCTTTGGTTTTGTGTTAAAGATACCAGATACCTCATTTTCCAGAAAAAGCAGAAAGCTGTGCTAACTTCGAATTGAGTGGCAATTAAAAAATACTTTGACTTTGTGAGGGAGTGTCAAATTTTCTGTTGACATATTATCCACTAGTTTACAAACTTGTTGTTAAAATAGTATGTCATAGACAATTCTGCCAGAAAATTCTCACTAGTGACAAATCAAAGGAATTTCTAAATCTGGACTTTCATTATCCATATAAATAACCAACCTCTACAATTTCTGCTCTGTGAGAATAAGATGCCCCACACCAAGTTGCCTTTGCTCCCCATCAGTAAGCGGATCTAGTATTAAGTGATCATAATGAGCAATTCTCCTGACCTTCTGTGCTCCCTGCGATAAGCGTGGGAAGGGGACATAGCGCTTATTGAGGATGACGACTGGGTGGAGGCCCTCCAGAGCCCCAGAGAATTAGCCATAAGAGCTCGCTTTCATCTAATGCAGGTACGAATATTACACAGGTCCTATTTTTTCAGATCTCTATTACACTGTCTGGGCCACTACGATACGGCCTCATGAGCTAGAGGATGTGGTACTGTGGGCTCCTTTTTTCATATCCTCTGGGGATGTCCTGTAATCCTGCAGTACTGGAAAGGGGTGGTACAAATCATGGCCAAAGTTACGGGTCTCTTGGTGCCGTTGGAGGCCAGATGGCAATTTATGTCCATAATGGGAGAGGATACTTGGCCCAGATACTCAAAGATTTGGTTAATGTTGGTGGCCGGGGTGGCAAAAAGTAACATCGCAAAGGCAAGGGGTGTGGGTGGACCCCCGAGTGTCCAAGTTTGGGAAAATGATTTAGACTGGTGCCATCAAGCAGAGCAAGTGATTTATCAAAGTTGGGGATGTCCAAGAAAATTCGAGAAAGTTTGGGACAAATGGGGCACCTACAGGGAAACATGAAGGCCCAGTTTGGAGAGGCTGGAGGGTGAGGGGCGGGGTTTGGAGTCCGAAGGGCGATTGATGATGACAATGCTTGCATGTGCGTACAATTACACCTATGAAATCTGTGTTATGAACTATTATTACTTGAGACTGTAATGTAAAGCTTTTCCATTACAAAGTCTCACGCTATTTATAAGATATTGTATCATCTTATGCGCACCGAACAACTGTTTAATAAAAAGTTTTAGCGATCTGCATTGTACATAAGACTCTCCATCAAGCGACTCCAGCTGGGATCAGAGAGATGTTCCAACATTACATTCCAGGTAGAAATCTCAGTTCAGCTCGTCGCAATCTGGTTATCGTGCCTAGAGTTTGCAAGAAAAGATGGTGGGGGCAGAGAATTTTTGGTTGCTGCTGCCAAACGCTCTCCTCAAGTCTTTGACCGCGATCAATGGACACCTGCCTTTTAGAAAGACACTTAAGACCAGGCTGCATATCATTTAGGCACCCCCCTCTTAACACATAAAGGTTTGAATTGCCATTGGTTTGTTGTAGCCTGCTGTCATTATAGCGCCTTGATGCCTGTGAGTAATTGTCGCACTTTATACAAATCAAATCAAACAAGTTGAGCTCCAGAGAGATGGAAAGTCGTTGCTGCTCCCAAACATGCGAGCCACTTAGGCATATGTCAGGCATGAGGAAAGTAGGACATATATGTAAGTGATACTCTATCTGCTTTACAACTTTCTGCATCTACTTCTTATAACAGAATACAAATAAAGCACCACACGAAAATTCTTTGAACACCAGTAACGTTACAAATGTGCACTGTACCAACCAGAAAGTGGTTTGGGCAATGGAGAGAGCTATAACAAATGCGAACATAAAACACAATATCCTAATGCCTATAGATAAATTGCAGAATGAACCTCTAAAATAAAAATTAATTGGGGTGTGGTATGCTACTGAAAAATGAATTGAAACTCGTAGAATAAAACATAATAGTATAGATAATTAACGAGATTGTTTCTATATTGAAAAATATATGGACATCTTCCCAAGATGTTCCATATATAAATCATCGCGCAGTTGAAGTACGCACAATAATTTTCTGGATGCTTGGAGGAAACTATTACTCAATCAATACACAACAAACTTCCAAGTGCCTAAAAAAAATCATTTTAGCGAATATAGAAACTGTTTTTTCTCGACAAACGTGTTGTCTACGGCTGCGTAATTTAAATACACTGGTGACAAACTGTTGCTTTCCTACTATAGCCTTCCAATGATGCCGTTGTGTCTGTAAACTGTGTTGCCACAACAGAACTTAAAGCACAAATGCTCGGACCTAACACTGTGAACCATACCAGCAAGCAACCGTGTGAGAGTGACCATCATCTGTTTTCATGCAAAAAAAAAAGAAATGGTGAAAAAACACTGTTGGTTGAGTATACAACATTTCTAATCTGAAAACAATCACTCTCTAATGCCTGTAAGCTGAAAACATGTTTTCAGTCTGCCCCTTTGAAACATTTATAAAATAAGCAAGGGAACTGACAGACATGCAGACACCCGCGTGGTGGCAAACATTTTCATAAATGAAAATATCTGTGACACGTTGCCTGAAGGTTTCATTTAGTGTCCACACATGGGCGTAATTACTCTATGAAGCATTTTTTGACTCCTAGATGAGCTTGGCAAATCTGTTTTCTTCCTAATGTATCTGTTTTTTCCTTTGAAGATACAGACATATTTAGGAAAAACATGTACATGCCAAAAAATTACTAAATTCACATTTAGTGAGAGACACAAAATATTGCCAACAAGCACATGTCTGGTTCTTGTGATCAGATACATGTTTGGCAAACATGTAACTATCAAACAGCCCATAACATGCTGATCTGAATATAGGTAGGATGTGCCAAGGAGGGCTGGAAAGCTGGAAATGTTGGGCCTCATTCACTACTTGTTCGTAAAATGTAATTTCCCACACACATTTCAATAATCGGAGCTACAGAATCAAGATGTGTAGGAATTCCTTCGCTCTGATGGAACTTTGTACTAATACACAAGAGAGGGGCGGGAAATGGGGTTGCCCCCAAAATTATATTTGTGAGTATTTACAAACATTTTGAGTAGTGTAGCTCGCTGCAGACAATCTTCAAGAGTAAGTGCAAGGAAAGGGCATGAATACAAAATAAATGATGTGGGGAATTTTCTATAGGGTCACTTGAGGATTTTTGTGAATCCCTGCAACATCAGACATCTACACAAACCAAAGACATGTGTCTTACAAATTCTACATTTCTTTGAAATGTTCTTGAATCATGCCACTCATGCATTTCATGCATTTGTTACTCCTAATGGAGAATGAACATTCGCACTAGTGACCGAAAGGGGCAAATATCCATAGGCCTGCAAACAGCATAGTACAACCAGCTGTTAAAGTTGCACAGTAATATTGTGGAGATGCTCATGCAAGTCACAAGTATCAGCAGCAGCACATCAGACACAGGGATACTAGAAACACGTCGGCTCATCGGCACTAACCAAATCCACCAGGCGGAGGGTCAGAAAACAGAGGTTTATGTCAGATGAATTAAAGCTAGTTTCTGAAGAAGTGGCCTAGGTAATAAGTATAGGTTTGCAATTCTTGACTACACGACTATGCACCTTGAAGATTGTGTCAAAGCACATTTATGTTGAGGTAAATATAGTTCATCTATGGTTGTCAATATATAATTGCCGTCTCAATATTTCTGTAGTGGATATTTTGGCTGTGATATTTTTGTAATATGAGATTTAGGATATTTAGTAGTCAATAAGGCAGTATAGTACTATAATGGGCTGGTGGCTGTGCCATTTTCCAAGATCATTATCACAGTGTTTGAGGCGGCGAGCTTAAGATGGCTCCTCGTTATTTAGTTTGTTGGTGTACAGAGGCACCCTTCGAGCCCAGATGTACTAAGCTCTGTAGGGTATTCCAGTTTTAGGAAACGTTTTGTGTTATCTGTACAGTTATAACACATGATATTTACACCACTGATAAGGTCCAGTAAAGAGGTGAGATAAAGATTAAAACGGAGTGCAGAAATGATTGAGCCTCTGGGAACACCAGAATGCAGTATGTGGGGGCAGGGATGAATGGTTGCATTGTTGCTATCCTTTGACTCTTGATATAACAGCAGACCCAATTAGGGGGTCGATTACAATGTCATTCGGAAAGGCTCTGAATCAGATTCGGGTCTGCTGAATCTGATTTGGGACCCATCTTTCCTACCGATTCAGAAAGCTTTACAAACGACCGATTACAATGTTCGGAAAGCGTTCAGACGTTCCGAATTGGTTTTGGATGGCATTCGAAGGAACTGAGTAGTTCGGAGCTGACTCGTAGAGGTCTACGGACTGCGTTTCTGACCAAGCGATTACGATGTTGGATTCGGACAGCCTTTCCAAATTGGT
This sequence comes from Triturus cristatus, assembly GCF_964204655.1. Taxonomy (NCBI): domain Eukaryota; kingdom Metazoa; phylum Chordata; class Amphibia; order Caudata; family Salamandridae; genus Triturus; species Triturus cristatus. The sequence continues at coordinate 439,585,647 of NC_140582.1, read as the reverse complement.
TTGTTCAAAACAGATCGGCTGTCGTAATCTGACTTTGGGGATCTATAGCAAGTCCCCTTCACTCGGAGCCTTCCGAGTGGGTCCTGTGGGGGTACCCAATGGATCCCCATTTCAGACGATGCACATTGTGGCAGGCACCAAGGGGTGCCCGCCACAGGGTGCACAATTTTGCCCACCCACCCCTTTCTTCAATGGGAGCCTGTGTATTCGGTCAGCACACAGGCTCCCATTGAAGTCAATGAGAATCTTATCGAATGGTATCCAGAACCATCGTAATCGGTCGGTCAGACTCCCCGAATGCGATTCGGTCAGAAACCATTCCGAGACCGATTCGGTTGGAATGCTTTCCGACCGACATCGTAATCGAGCCCTTAGTGTCTTTCTTCATATGATGATATCAAGTCTTCAATGGAGTATCTGATGCTGTACAAACAGCACTGGACCAGAAGTGGTAGGGCTGAGACTCCATGTTTGTGCACTGCAAGTTTCAGATCATCACAGGTGGCTACCAATGTTGTCACTGTGCCTCTGCCTGGACGAAACTCAGACTAGTGGTCTGAAAGTAGGTTGTTCGCCTTTCGTTTTGTATCAACTCAAGTGATGTAAAATGTTTACTGGCACAGAAAGATAGATGGCATTGCATGAATGCAAATCACTAAAACATAAAACAGCTTTTGATTTCATGGGTATTTGGATAAAATTCTTTTTTTTATTTTAAAGGATTTTATTGAGACCAAAACAAGGTACATACATGGTATCGGATGGTAATTGCACTCTACATTCCAAAAAAACAACCTGTGGCATGAAGTACAATATCGTATACATTCTCAAAAGTTTTGTACATACATGGAATAACAATGGAGCATGAGACACAAAGTGACATAGGAAGTTACACATCAGGGGCAGGCTGTGCATTGCCATCCTGTGACCGTAGATACTGCACGAGCGGGTCCCATATGTCCTTGGGCCTAGAGGTGGTAGGAAGCTCTTCAGCATACAAGGTCAGATTATCACGGCAGTAAATCATGTCTTTTAACCACTGTTTGATAGATGGATTTGCGCAGCTCTCCCAACACTTCGCCACCCCCCGCTTCACCAGCAAGAGTGCTATTTTTACAAGCCTGCCCACAGCACCCTTAAGGAACGGCACCAGACCCAGCAAGCTTATCTTCGGCGTATAATCTAAGTTTAATCCAGTCATGTATGAAGGACCACTACCCAGAATACTGCCACCTGTCCACATTCCCACGCTAGATGCCCCATCTTCTGCACTTATCATTACCTCTGAGGCCATATCGGAATAGCTTGTGCGGAGTATAGTAGACCTGATGCAGATATTTAAAATGAATTATTCGCAAATTACCGTTGGATGTAAGTGCGCTAGTGATCTGACAGTAGCATTCCCAGTCTTTCTGCGTGAGCTGTGGGACCAGCTTGGCATTCCATTGTGCCATGCTCTTATTGGGAGGAGCTGGAGTTTCTACTCCAGCGGCTCCGTAAAGTTTGGTCACCAATCTGTGTCTCGTAGGGCTGGTGAGCAGTATGTGTAGGGATTGTAGTGTCAGGGTTCCATTGGGAACGTGGGGTAGTAGGCCTGTAGCGCCTTCCTCAATCTATATATAATGAAGATGAAAAGTGGCTTCTGATTTTGCACGTAACTGAGATCTTATTGCGTTAGAAAGGCGCCCTCAGGGAAGAGGTCTTGCATTGTATCAATGTCTGCTAGTGTTAGTATAGGCATGGCCCCTTTTAGTGTGTAACCGACAACCCTGCATGGTGAGCCAGGGGCATATGTGGAGAGTACAGCGGAAGCTTCCCTGCCCTGCGGCCCAGCGACTTCCAAGCAGCAATATTGGTGTCTATGGAATTTATTTCAGATCTGGGTGTACCCCTGCATGTGTGGGACAGTATAGATCTCAGCGGGGTAGGGTGTGCATCACCATCTTCCAATGGGAGATGTGGGATGAATCCATGAGTGTTATACCAATAGTGTGCATACTGGGCTTGGGCAAATAAGTAGTAAAGATATATATCAGGCACACTGAAGCCCCCCTTGCTGTAGTCAAGAGAAAGGGTCGCCAAGCTCACTCTTGCCTGTTTGCCCCCCCAAATCAGTTTGATTAGCAGTGTGCGCATTGTTTTGAAGAATTGTGTAGGTACCTGTATAGGGATGGTGCTGAAGTAGTAAAGGAACTTGGGCAACACCACCATTTTAATGAGTGCCATGCGATCTGCTAGTGAGAGAGGCAGCCGTATCCACCTATCTATCCGCTGTTCTAGCTGTGTGCAGTCCTTCCCATAGTTTTCCCGGAAAACCAGGTCAGGATCACGATGCACCCACACACCGAGGTACTTTACGGGTTCTAACGACCACGTCAATGGAAATTCGAGTGCATGTGGAGAGGTAGCCTCAGTCAACGGTACAACCATGGATTTGGACCAGTTGATAGTGAGGCCAGAAAAACATCCAAACCGTATGTATCCCTGAGTGTAGGTTCCAAGAAAGTGTGCGGTTCCCTGACAAATAGTAGCATATCATCAGAATATAGTGATATACTGATGGGGCGATGGGGAAGCTGCAGCACCGCTGCCCTGTGCCGCTGCCGAATGATGCAGGCCAAGGGTTCCAGCGTAATCGCAAAGAGAAGCGTCGATAGGGGACAGCCCTGTCTGGTACCCCTGTAAATCTGTATGGGGTCCGATGTGACGCCCTCTACTCGAAAACGAGCCAGTGGCACTGTGTATAATAGGCGTATCCATGCGATGAAGATGGGGGGATCCCATGCAATGGAGAATATGAAACAGGTAGTCCCACTCGATAGAATTGAAAGCCTTGGCTGCGTCGAGCATCACTGCCACGGCCTTGAGAGACGGGTCCAATATGTGAAACATAGCAAACAGCGTTCGTAGATTATGTGAGGTGGATCTTTCGGGGATGAATCCGGATTGATCCGGCAACACTAATTTGGACATCAGGGGTGTAAGTCTGGTCACTAGAATTTTCGCTAACAACTTCGCATCTGTGTTTATAAGTGAGAATGGGTGATAGGAGTCACAACGGTTGGGTGGTTTATCTTTTTTTAAGTAAAGTAATGATGAGGGCTTCCCTGAGTGAGGGTGGTAGCATGCTCACCTTGAAGGCCTCCAAAAGAACACTATGGGGCATGCCCAAATGACCCTCCCATACCTGGGCATAGAAACATCTATAATATATAAACAATCGGTGTAGAGGGATCAATCTCTTATTTATTTTTGCACAAGAAACTATAAATTATCTTGGCAACACATTATTTCTTCTATCAAATTCAACAACTATTTATCAGATGCAGATATCTATGAGTGAACATCAGAGTGAAAATTACACAAAACTTGACAAAAAGATCACAACAAATGTCATCACAAAACAACCCATATGTACAAACTCTTATATACAACATATATATCCTATACATCTTATATATACAACATATATATCCTATACATTCCCCTAACTACTTTGTAAATATGTACACTTCTCCATCACAGTGGTACATTCAGAGGTAGTCCTCTTGGCGTCAGAGGTATCATTCCTCTATCTTAATTTATTGCGTGCACCAAATAACTAATCTTTAATCAACACAATCGGTGGACTCCTCATCAGTCGCGTTTCAGCCTCCAATTCCTCATTGGCTTCCTCAGGACAGGGGTTACACTCTATCTACAATGATGGTTAAAATCATATAAATTATATGTTCTACCGTTCTACACTCTATCCCTTATTTGCCCGTGCAGTGCTCGGGAGGAAGAAAAAATCTAAAAAATAATAATAAGTGACTCTAATTAAAGTGTAATTTATATGGTGAGTGTGTCTAAAAAAATCATATCTTATGAAACTAAAAATAAAATGAACGACATCGCACGGGTGGAGCGCGAGGGGTGTGGGATTCCTCATAGGAGGATATAGGAAGCTTCTATGTATCAAAACCACATGCACATATCCACAAATGATGTGACTGTGTGCCAAACAATCCAGTTAGCCAAACTTTATCTCCATTTTATACCCAAGAGGTACCTGTTGGTAGTCCGAACCAATCACTCTTCAGAACAGCTTGAGATCAATTATGGCCCCATTCATCAGTATGGATACTCTACAACAGTGAGCAATTACTGGTTAGGCCTCGGCAAACATCTCGAGGAGATAAGGGGTGAGTTCTTCAGCAAACTCTTTATAGAACTCACCAGTAAGTCCGTCAGTACCTGGCGCCTTTTTGTTCGGGAGCGCCCCTATCGCCGCTTTAATGTCTTCTTCGTTGATGGGTTGATTGAGATACTTCCTATGGCCATATGACAGCCACGCCTGGGCAATGTCTGATAGGTAATCATCCAGTTCTGCTTCGGAAGCACTAGTTCGTGATGTGTACATGTCTGCATAAGCTGTGCGAAATTGGGCAACAATAGCCCCAGTGGTTTAGTGATCCACGCCGGAGGTGTCGGTTACATTAGTGATGGTGTGCCTATCCTCCCTAGCTTTGATTTTAAGTGTTAAAGTGTGTCACGGTCTTCCACCCTCCCCGTACACACAGGCCACATGGCGTTTAGATAAATATTTGACCTCATCCTCGGCCAGACCATTGTATTCCACTAGTGATTCCTTAATCTGGGCAAGTAACGACGCACTAGGGGCTCTCTCGTATTCCCGCTCTAGCATCTGCAGGGTAATATCCGTCTTGGACAATTGGCCACGCAGGTCTTTCAATATCCCCTCAGTCGTGCTGATACACTTACTGCGGATCGTGGCTTTAAATGCTTCCCACAGAGTCGCTGCACTGTCAACAGACCCCTGATTTAGAGTGAAATATTGTGTAATAGCTTCACGAATAGTGTGCGTATAGAGAGGATCTAATAACGCCTCCTAACGAAACTGCCAAGTGAACTGCCAGCCTATAGTTTGCGGGATATGTAAGCTTAGCTTAACCGGATTGTGGTCTGACAGTGTTCTCGGGAGTCCCACTATGCCCGATACCCAATTTGTGCTGCGTGTGCTCATGAGCCAATAATCTAACCGAGACCAGCTGCTGTGTTTAGTGGAGATATGTGTCCCTTTGAGTGTGTCTGGATTTCGCAGATGCCATACATCAGTCTGTGCAAACTCTGTCATTCCCTCATTAATAACTCTGGCTGCTCTCAGTGAATGTCCCCCCACCCAACTCGACTTGTTCTTGCTGGGGTCTAGGTGGGTATTTAGGTCACCACCCCACATTATCGTGGCATTGGGCCACTCTCGCAGTTGGGAGAGTAGTTGTTCGCAGAACTCAGGATCCTCGACATTTGGACCATAAACATTGACTAGGGTGACCAGTACCCCCGCTAGCTTGTCATGTGTGATAGCATACCGACCCACATCATCCGTGCAGCTGCGGAGTATGGTGAAGGGCATGTCCTTTTAAATAAGCGTGAGCACTCCCCTGGCATATGATGAGTACAAGGAGGCAAGCCTGTACCCGGCCCACTTCACCCCTACTCGTGTGTCGTTGTAGCATGGCAAGTGTGTTTCTTGAATGAGGGCTATATTGGCTTCATGGCAATCTAGATAGGCCAAAACCTGACATATTTTTTTGGGTGAGTTGATCCCCCACACGTTCCAAGTCAAGCAAACTATTTTTTCAAAATCTGCATGCGACCCCTGCATATATCACATGATATGCCCCATAATGCCCCGGTTCCATGCCACTGTACCACCTATAGTAGAATGTCAGAGTAACTTGTAGCCACATAAACAAAACTCTCGGAGTCCCCCTCCAATCCACACCCCCCACCCACTTCAGCGACCCTAACATGCTAAAGCGTCCCGAACCCCCCAGAACAATGTCCAGTAACACAAAAAAAATGCCATGGCAGCTGTGGGGAATACCCATAGGGGAGCGCTGGAGTGTAAAATCCCTCCCGAGTTGAACAGGGAGGTGACCGGAGGACAACAATTTAGTTCATGCCATGAAACTATCAAAACCATACAATCAAAAACTTGCCCAAAGGTAACATTCAAATGGAGTCTTATCTGTGTCATCGAAGTTGAGGATCCATCATCCACCTATATGTTTAGTCTGGCAACGGCCTTGCACACTGTGCAGGATTGGGCCACAGCTAGCGTAGACAGCAGTTAGCATACTTATGGGTAACAACAGAGTGTCATTCAGGAATTCCATGAGATGTCAACGTCAGCGTCCTCTGGACTGAGGGAGTCCCTGCTTCTGCGTTTAAGTGTCTTTGCAAAATCCAGTGCAGATTTTGGCGGCCAAAATATCCGCGACTTGCCGTTCAATTCAACACACAGCCTCGCTGGGTACCGCATGGCATAGGGAACTTTCTCTGCTATGAGGATCTTTTTCATTGTTTGATACTCTTTCCTTGCTGCTTGCACCACAGCGGTGAAGTCCGGGTAGAAAGCAAAAGAGTGCCCCTCACGAACTATGTTCCCTTTCTCCCAAGCCAGCCGTAGTATTGTATCACGGTCTCTGTAATTTAACAGGCGGGCGATTATAGGGTGTGGAGGAGCTCCTGGCGGACGTCTGGCAGCCAGTGAGTGGTGTGCTCCTTCAACTATTAATACAAATGACATGTGCTCGTCCCCAAAGATTGACTCAAGCAGGGTCTCGATATACGTTTCAAGACGCCCCGTGTTGTTGGACTCCACTCAGGCAGGCCCGTAATACGTAGATTGTCCATCGCGATCTGGCCCCTAATTCTTGGCTTGTATCACTGCGACCACCTTTTCCATAGCCAATGTTTTTGATGAGACTTATTGCAGGCCGCCATTGGCATCAGAAATACGTGTTTTCGCCTCACCCAGAGGCAGTGTCTGTTTGTCCAGATTATTCGACATGTGGTCCATTCAGAGGTTTAGGGTGTCTATCTTGCCGTCAATGGTCTGGAGACTGGTCTGAACAGCCAGTAGTGTTTTTTCAATCACGGAGAGGCTATCAGTAGGAGCGTCTATTTCAGAGTCCGACGCGGCCTGTTGATGCGATTTAGTGGACTTACTGGGCTCAAAAGTGAGACGAGGTTGGCCACGTTCTGTTCTACCCATGGTTGCTCTTTATCCTTCCGTTCGTGGGAACAGGCAGTGAATCAGAGAGATCCAGGGGCACTAGGCCCAACAAAGTTATGAAATATGCAGATGCCCAGCGGGGTAGTCAGTTAAACAAAATCCACCAGGATGGAGTCTTACCATTGTGTTCCTACTACCAACGATGCTCTGGATATAAAAAGGCGCTGTGGCAAAGCTGAAATCGCAGTGGGGAAAGGCTGAGTCAGTTGTCATATATTAGGTACCAGGTTGCTGGGTTTGTATGTGTATGGGGGCAAGTAAACTAATAATTAATTCATGAACTAACAATTATTATTAATATATTAATAATAATAATGTAATTAATTATTCATTATGTTAATTGTGTAATAATTGTATATTTTTGTTGTTTATTAGGTGTGGGCTGTTGAGTTTGTAGGGGTATATGGTTAACAATGTATTATTAATTATTTAATTGATTATTATTATGTTAATTATGTTATATTTATTTATTTTAGACTTATTTTACATATGGGCTGCTAGGGCTGTGTGTGTACAATGTGTGAGTTAATTAAGTAATCCATAAATGAAAATATTTTAATTGATGACTAATTATGACATTGTTAAATTGTTTAATAATCATGTAAATTGGTTAATTGTTCAATATATATATATATTATATAGAGAGGTAATTAATAAAGTTCATATTAAAAGTTATATATTTGTTGTACATTAATAGGGTTATGTTACAAATATGTTATATGTTTGAAGTGTAGTTCTTTTCCTTCTGTTTCACAGACTGGAGTGGGAATAGTAAATTGTACCCCTCTGAAGTCCAATTCTTCGCCTACTTTTGCTCAGACTGGAGCGTGAATAGTACATTTTACCCCTCCAAAGTCCTACTGTTTCTCTACTGTTGCACAGACTGGAGTTGGAATAGTAAATCATACCCCTTCAAACTCCAATGCTTTCTTTACTGTTGCACAGGCTGGAGTGAGAATAGTACATTTTACCTCTCCAAAGTCCAGCAGTTTCCCTACTTTTGCACAGACTGGAGTGGGTATACTAAATGTTACTCGTCTGAAGTCCAGCGCTTTCCATACTGTTGCACAGACTGGAGTGGGAATAGTAAACTTAACACCTTCGAAGTTTAGCGCTTTCCCTACTGTTGCACAGACTAGAGTGGAAATAGTAAACCTTACTCTTCTGAAATGCATCGCTTTCTCTACTGTTGACCACACTGAAGTGGGAATAGTATATCTATTAGTCCGAGACTTCAATACTTTTTTAAAATATTGTTTAAATATATATAATATTATCATTTGTTTAATCTTATATTATTTGTTTATATACAAAATATATATATATATATATATATATATATATATATATATATATATATATATATATATATATATATATATATATATATTACCTACTGCCGAAGGCCACCAAATGTACAGGGCTTATTAAAGTTGATAAAAACCGTGCACGGAACGAACTGCGTTAAGTGGGCGCGCACGCCTCGAATGGCGTAAAGTAACTTAGCATTTAAAAAACCGTACAAATTCACTGAAAAAACCATAGGTTTCACACACGTTATAGTTAGGAATTAGCATTTAAAAAACCTTGCAAATTCACTGAAAAAACCATAGGTTTCACACATGTTATAGTTAGCGGAAATTTTACTGATAAAAAACCAGTGAAATTGCCCCGTTATAGTTAGTGCTGGCAACTATAACTCACGCGACCGCAATCTTCTGCTGATGACATATGTGTCTTTATGAAAAAAAAATATTTGTAATATATGTATAGCTAAAAATGTATGGAAGAAGACATGGGCAAATAAGTGTCTAAATACAGTATTAGCATCAGCAGAGGATTGCGGTCGCGTGAGTTATAGTTGCCAGCACTAACTATAACGGGGCAATTTCACTGGTTTTTTATCAGTAAAATTTCCGCTAACTATAACATGTGTGAAACCTATGGTTTTTTCAGTGAATATATATATATATATATATATTACCTAATGGCGGTCGCCAGTAGGTAGTTATAGATAGGACCTCGTTTCTATTCAAATAGATTTTGTCTATTTGATGAATCTTTGCAAACTTTTCAAAACTAGTGGGGCGCTCCGGTCATCTTCTGTCCTGAAAGTTTCGGGGTGATTCGTCAAGCGGGGGCCAAGAAAGTAGGGGTGTCCCAAAACGCATTTCCCCATGTTAATTTCCATAGGAATTTTTCAACAGGTTACAGCCTGAACTGCTGAATGGCATTACACCACATTTCGCAAAAAGGTAGCTCTTGGTTCAGAAAGCGACCCCTTTTTTAAATGGTGTAAATCCGTTCAGTAGTTGATGAGAAATTCAAAAAATAAAAATATCAATATCTGAGCACCGAGAAAGGTTTGCAAACCCTCCCGGGCATGAGCTTCACTCTGATTGGCTGCCAACACTCCAAACCAGGAACTGTTGGCAGCCATCTTGTGACTTGGTAGCCGAGTCACAAGAAAAGAGTGGGAAAAAGGTTAAAAAAGAAGAAAAGGGTGCAGGGTAGAAACACCCTGAACCCCTAGGCCTGCTCAGGGGGTCCCACAGGTACCTCCAGTATGCGACACATAGCTGCGTTGCACAGAGGTGGTCCGAGGCCACGTCCCTTTTTACACAAGGGGCAGTACTTAAGCTTTTATCATTGGCAGAGTCTCCTCTTGATCCAGAATGTTTCTAAAAGTCTGGAGTTTTAGGTCGAATACTTATACCCCTTTTGGCCTTTGCAGTAGGCATTCTTCTAAGGATAAATGCAAAAAGAACTATTGATGGACAGAATGCAGAGCAATGTCATACATACACCCCAGTACAGAGATCTGGGCCTAAATCCATCGTTTTTTTGCTCACCATGCTATTCCAGTTTGGACCCAGCCATATGCAAATCAGTCTTGACTCTGTGCCCAATGGGAACAGTCCAGCCCGAACTGCCAGGCCAGGTCCTCCCTGGACTGGAAACAAGTATCCTAGGACCGGTTTCGGGGTTTCACCCCTCTTCAGCCAGGATAGCTTGATTCCAGTGGCATGGAGAGCACGGGACTCACATCTGAGCATACCCGTCCCACTGGGGGTGACAAATGCAAAAAGAACTATTGAAGGACAGAATGCAGAACAATGTCATACATTCACCCCAGTACAGAGATCTGGGCCTAAATCCATCGTTTTTTTGCTCACCTTGCCATTCAACACTCTTTGCTCGCCATAAGTTGGCAGGATATGCTCATACGTGAGTCCCTTGCTCACTTTGCCACTGGATTCAAGCAAGCCTGGCTGAAGACGGCTGAAATGCCAGAAACGGGTCCTAGGAAGCTTGTTTCCGGTCCAGGGAAGACATGGCTTGGTAGTTCAGGCTGGACTGTTCCCATGAGGCAAAGGGTCAGACTGATTTGCATATGGCCATGTCTGAACTGGGGTGGCAGAGTGGGCTAAAGAATGGTGATGGATTAAACCCAGATCAGTTGACTGGGGGTGAGTGCTTGCAATGTTCAACACTCCGTCCATCATTCCCTTTGGTTTTGCATTCTTCTAAGGATAGTCTTTGTAGTGCACAAGTTCTTGCCTTGCCCTGCCTTGGTGCCAGAAACACTCCAGGGGGTGGAGACAGCATTGTGAGATGCCAGGCACAGCCCTATTCGGGTGTCAAATGTTACAAGGCAGCTCCAATTATGGCCTATGAGAGAGCTAGTTCATGCAATAGTGAAAAACGAATGTGGCTGTATTTCAGTATCAGGACATGTAAAACACACCAGTACATGTCCTACCTCTCATATATACTGCACCCTGCCCATGGGGGTACGTTGCGCCAACCTTAGGGGTGCCTTACATATAGAAAGAGAAAAGGTTAGGATCTGACAGGTGGGTGCACAGTTTAAAACCGGACTCACAGACACTGCAATAGCAGGTCTGAGATAAGTTTACCGGGCTACTAATGTGGGTGGTGCAAACAGTGCTGCAGGCCCACTAGTAGCCTTTGATTTACAGGCACTGGGCACACAGAGTGCATTTTACTAGGGACTTACTAGTAAGTCAAATAAGCCAATCAAGTATAACTAATCAGAATAACAATTTACACAGGGAGCACTAGCACTTTACCACTGAGCAGCAGTGGTAAAGTGCCTGGAGTACATAAACCAGCAAAAATGAAGTCCAGCATAACATAAAAAATACAGGAGGTAGAGGCAAAAGTCATGGGAAACCACGCCAAGGATGCCAGGTCTAACAAGTCCAATGACTTCTAAAAAAATATTGTTCTATTCTCACAACTCAATAGACATGCTCCAAAGAAATAGCTGGCAATTACTGCCCCCCTCCATCTCCCACAGGAAAAGATGTCATGCTCATCCGTATCTACAAAGTATCAAAGGTACATCAACGAAAAAATCTGAAAAAGGTCTGTAATATCTGCTGGTTGCCAGCTGTAGATTTCAGTTTTCTTGGACCTTGGCCTGCAACCCAATTTTATTGAATACTTTAGGAGACTAAAGCCATGTCTCATCAAGCACAGCTTGCAAAAATGAAGAAGCAAAAGATTGTCAATTTTCACCATTTTGATACTGTAAAACATGACATATGTACCTATTCTTTCCACTTTTTCTGGAGAGTTTTTCAAAGTTATAATCTCGAATTTAGTAAGATTATATAATGGCAATGTACGATGGGCAGACTACCAGGTATAACATTATCCCATTAAAATAATGAATTAGGAAATAGATTTACATTCTTAAGCTTTGTGTGTAACGTATGCAGTGTTAAGTGTATTAAATATATTGTTTATGTCCCAATCAAAAGACTTACAAAGTAACACAAATAGAAAAATCAATGCACAATTAAAAAAATTGCTTTAAATACTTATTCAGTTTATAGTATACCATAACATTATGAGTAATTACATTGATTACTATAAAATGTGTTTCAATTCATATATCTCAGGACATAAAAACAAAACACTAGCAAAAGAATTAATAACATACATTCTCAACATAGTCTTTGTTCTCATTTTTCACCTTTCCAGAGACCAGAAACACCACAGAGGTAGGCTTCATAGCTTTCAATTCATCGTAAAACATATGGCCAGGAGGGGTTTCTGGGGATCACAATGTAATCATACAATACCTATGAAGATTAAATCCAAGTCTTATTAAGCTCAAAAGGCTGAAATTATTTATGGTGCCTTGCATAAACAAAAATAATTTAAAGAATGTCGAATAACCAGTTACTACAAACAGTCCCTACATAGATAGATATCATTATTTGAAAGTATCATTAACATGCATTAATTAAATCTGATATCCATGAGATCAATTTCCAGGCTAACTGCTCCTGGAGCAGGGAAATTGTGGATCTGCGAACATTTTCCTCCCAATACCTTTACATTCACTTATAATCAATTTTAAAAGACATTCACTAACATATATCAATGAATAAGGAGCCTTAGACTTTTGGGACTTCTTCAGAGTACCTATCCTGTGGTCCCGTTTTCCAAACAAACACTGCAGCCCATGCATACTGCGGCTTGCTTGCAACAGGCTCTTCACATGCATCTTCCCACCTATGTTTGATCTAAACCAGACCTTGGTGCATCTGCATTTATAAATAAATTCTGTTATGAAGTCTCCATATCAATCCAGGATGTTAACATCCTGAACCTGTTGATTTGCAAAAAACACATAGGGGCAGATTTACAAGCCTCTTGTATTATTTTTGCACGGCAGTTGCACCACTTTTTCTGTTGCAACAGCAGCATAGAAATGCAGTTAATTTACAATGTGACGCATCTAGGGAGTTACGTTGTAAAGCCCTGCATCACATTATACCTGCGTCATGTATAATGTATGCAGGGTAGGCGTTCCAATGTAAAAAAGCCTCGTAGAAGTGAAGCAGTGAAATCTACAAGATTTCACTGCGCCACTTCTAGAGCGCCACTGCGTCAAATTCTTACGCCTGCTTGAAGCAGTCGTAAGGAGTGATGCAGCACAATGAGGATAGGCTTCCCCATTCCTTGCTGGAGTTGCGTCGTGCTTGCGACACGACTCCAGCAATGCCTGACTTTTGCATCAACAGATGCGTCAGAATTTCTGACGCATCTATCAATCCTTTCGCCATGGTGCGCCGTATTGTAAATACGGCGCATCCCTAGTGGCGCAAGGGTTTCCCAGGGTGGTGCAGGGAAAGTGATGCATCTTCACAAATGCGTCACTTTCTTGTAAATCTGCCCCCTAGGTTTAGTTTTGGATATATGTTTCACCATGTTATGTGCAGGCACCACTAAATGATTGGTATTGATCAATATCAACCCAGTGCTACCTATTTTATCTCTGATTTAATCATTTCACTATCTTACCAGCCTTTTTGTCCTGTGACCTGCATGCCATATCTATTACTATGAAGCAGGCACATAAAAAACCAGATTGAACATTAGTCTGGGTGCACTTACAATACCCACCTGAGTTTCATTAAAATATCATACCCTGAGACTAATGAGCGGCCATAGGTTTCTTCTGCTGGTACTGTTACAACTGAAGCTATCTTAAAATGTGGTCTGAAAATGCACAGAGAGAAGGCACCCAAATTGTGAATAATTTTAATAGGAACTTCATCACAAGTTTAATATGAACAATCCAACGTGCCCCAACATTAATCATGGTGTTGTACTTATGCATGTATCCTTAATTAATTAACTGATATAATCTTATACCATACATTAACATAGAACAGTAGCTAGTGCAACAAATCTTCTCTTCAGTAAATATTGTAATTTCTAAAGGTACAGGGCAAATGTTTTTAGAAGTATTCCTCACAGATACTCAAATGCACCCTATGTGAGGCTTCCAGCAACACACAATCTGGGTGTGTAGTGTGCTCACAATCCTTCCCTAACCCTGTAAAGCCTTTGTTGGGTCTTGGGCTACTTGTGACAGTCTGCAGGAATATATTGCTTCTTCATTTGGATCTGACCTCCAACTGAAATACCTTGGCAGCTAGTCGTCTAGGCACAACACAAATTAGTCCAGTGCAAAGGACTCCCCTTATTGACGAGGCTCTTGAAGACATTTGGATAGAGGTGGAAAGGCATCACAGAAGTCCATTATTCTTTCTTTTCTGATGGAGCTACTCAGCCATCATCAAAGTCCTCATGTCCAGGCAGAAATGCCAAATACTTTTAGCCAGTTCTGCCAGTGCCTTAGAGTGTATACTGGTGTAGCGCAAAGTTGCCCACTCTTTACAAGTCACAAATATAACAGGTTAATTCGATGATTAATGAAAATGTTTCACCCAACATTACTATTATAGAGTTCCTTTATTGTAGCATTAGAGAATCTACTGACAAGTGTGTGTTTATCCATGCTAATTAAGTTGTTTCAATGAAGTCTTGATGAAATAAAAGCATCCTTGTTTAATATATAATGTACTTACTCTGAAGAGGTAACTTGACTTCTCTGAATGTGTGCTATCACTTATGAATAAGACATAATGATTTGAAACTGTGACTAAAACAATCCTCACATATGTAGAATGTGATCTTATCTGAAACAATAAGGTTTATGTAATGTGTAATGGGTAATTTAGAATTTGTAAAGTGCATAAAACCAAAAAGTCTTCTAAGCGCTATAATCGGCAAGAACATACAAGGGGGATGAACAGAGAAAGTTATAGTTGTGAGAAAAGCCAGGTCTTCACATTCTTGTAGTGCAAAACACACAGTGAGAAGTAATGCTAGCAATGTGTACAGGGAAAGTGTTCCATAACCTAACACCAAGAATGTACGCTTACCCCATCTTGCCTTCCTAAAATGAGAAACTGTCACTTTTCTCTGCCCAGCTGATCTTAATTGTCTGCTGGAAAGATACCAGTTGAAAACAGTTCTTTAATAAAGAGAGTCCTGCTGGTTAAGAGCCTTAAAAACCAGATACAAGTATTTGAAAGTCAGCCTCTTCATCACTGGAAGCCAATGAAGAGACCTCAACTCCTCCCTTACCAAGAGATGTTTAGGAACGGCAAACACCAGTCATGCAACTGCATTTTTAATGACCTGAAGTCTATTCAGCGAATACTGGTTGGCGTTCAAATACAGAGCATTACAGTAGTCAAGGCGAGATGTTATTAGCGCAATGACCACTGACATTCTTAACTTCTCGGGACGGAAGGTAAAGAGCTTCTTCAGGCTCTTGATAATACAAAACCAGGAACTCATTGTCTTGTTAACCTGGAGGTCAAATGAAAGAGTATTATCAAAGATCACCCCTAGGTTTTTAGTGGAGGTTCTAGGAACAGGTAGTGAGCCACATGTCTCTGGCCACCAACGGTCAGACCAAAGCGAATTGTCTGCCCGAAGACTACAATCTCCATCTGAACCTCATTCATCTTGAGCTAGTTCTCTCACATCCAGGTGCTTACTTGCACCATACACAACCTAAACGTGTCAGCTACTCCTGCCAGTCACCTGATATTGAGATCATGATATGTGTAACTCTCATATAGGACAATACCTGAAAGCCAAAGTATTGTACAAGCTTAGCCAGAGGGGCCATATAAAGATGAAACAATGTGGGACTGAGGGAGGAGCCCTGCGGGACACCACAAGGGAGCTGGAAGGGTTTGGCTTTGGAGTCACCACACTTTTCGGGTCTTATTCACCATGAAAGATTCAAAAATATTGAGAGCGGAACTCCTCAGCCCACCCAGATGCAATCTTTGCATCAATCACATGGGGGAGATGGTATCGAAGACTGCAGATAAATCTAGCATAACTAGAATACCAGTACCTCCCTGATGCACTTGGCAGTAGATTGAATCAGCCACTGCGATCTGTACAGACTCAGTGCTGTGCTTCATCCTAAAGCCATTCCGTGAGGCATCCAGAAGTTCATGGTCCTAAAAAATGGTACTCATTCCTGGTTTATGTGCCTCTCAATTATTTTGGCCAGTGTGGGCAACAAGGAGATAGGTCAAAGATATTTCAAATCTTCTAGATCTCCATTTGGTTTATTTTTCAGGGGAATATTTGTTTCTTTCCAGCACTAGTGGAGTGGAGAAGTGTGGCTCACTGGTTAGAGAAGGCATACCCTGAAGCAGAGGTCAGACCCGGGACCAGGGTCTGAGCCCAAGTGTCCACGGACTCGATAATTCTCACTTCGGTGCCTACTCGAATCATGGGTTCACACTCTGCAACTCTGGGCAATAGCTTGCTTAATCTCCACTACGGCCCCCCCCCCCTGCGGCGGGATGCCTGGCTTTCACCTTGGGGATGCCCAGTACGGCTTATCTCACAGGGAAAAAGCCAGGATGGGTTCCCAATGCAAGCGCCGAGATGCCCAAGGGTAAGTCGAGCGCTATATAAGAACACACTTACATACATACTAGGGATAAACTCTGGATTCCAGCACCTGGGCATAAACTTTCTCCAGAAAAGCAGCAATTAGATCTGGAGCATGTTGCAGCGCTGTGGGCGAACAAGAATCATCGGGGGGGACCTGATGTGATTTGTTGCAGGAGAGTATTAATTTTAGCTACCAGCAGACTAGAGAAGTAGGACAATTCACCATTAATGGGGGTCCACCCAAAGGAGTCATCTTCCATAGATGTCGGAGCTGAATCCTCTTCCGCAATTCAGAATTCAGAGAGGATCTTCTGAATCTTATCCTCAAAAATCATAGCCACCCTATTGGAAAACTAAAACTAATTCTTGTGTGTACTAATGCTACATGTATATGCATTTAAATGTAGTCCTCAGTCTTACTTACATCTATATGGTTTGTTTTGGAGCGTAGGGATGCAGACATCCTGACGTCACACGCCCACTCTCTGTGAAGCCAAGAGGTTGTGGTCAGTGGCTCTGCCGCTCCTGGATCCCGGCTTTCTGTCCTCGGCCTCCAGTCCCCCGGAACGCACTTTGGGCTGTCTGCCTTTTGACTTTTGGTTCCTTTGTTGGTATTTGGTTTTGGGCCCTTGTTCTCGGCCATGGGTTATGTGTTTGGATCCCAGCCCGAGTTAGAGCAGTCACCGATGCCACCAAGGCTGGCGGCAGTGCTGGAGTGCTGGCAAGGCTCTAGCGCCATTGGCTCCTCTGTGTTGGAGCTGAAGCGGCTGGCATTAGGCCGGAGCAGCTTGCACCCATAGGGGGCAGGCACGTTGCACTCCCTCCCATACGCCATTTCTGGGGACTCAGCTTCTTCCCTTCATTAGTCAGATAGACAATACTTGGTTGACTATAATCACAAGCAAGTGAAAAATAAGTGAGGAAAAGCAGTGAGTGCTGTAATATTTGTGTCATTTCATTTCCTCTCATATAATCACCTCAGGAGTCGAGGCTCCTGTGGAATTTTTGGGAAGATAGAGGGAAGTGGTTTGTGGTGACTCACATGGGGAGAAGAGATAGGGACTAGAGTGTGACATGGTGTGGGGGCAGGTTAACTGGCAGTCTGGGTGCAGCTAATGGATTTCTTTGTGACACTTATAGCTGTTTTGACGATCCTGAAAATTCTCCACTTGTAAGTGCTAGACAGAAAGCCCTCCCTGGTAGAAGGCTAAGACATGACAGCCAAGAAACTTTGCTCTGGTAGGCTGGTGTTCACAATAGTTCATAAAAACACGAAAGCCAATCCTCTGAGAAATAAGACTCTGTAAGTGAATTATTTGAAAGGCTTTACTGCAATTTCTACCTTATTTTCTAAAATGGAGGCTAGATCTAATGGTCTAATGGCCTTGGTTGAGGTATGTCCAGATTTAAATTTAGAAGCAGGGGTAGAAGGAGAATCCTCCCTAATGGTGTGTTAATTCACTTCAGCTAATAACTTGGAAGAACATTCGGTCCGGGCATTTTCTCCAACTATGGAAAAGGTACTCCAACCAAATTAGAACTTCACTCTCCCTGATATCGACATTGTGTTCAGCCTGGTCCAATCACAGAGCGTAACTTCTGACCTTCCCATTTTCCAGCATCCTTTGGAAAGTACAGAGGGCACCCTTCTGGGTCCCCACCTAGAATGCAGCCCTTCAGCAGTACACCTTCCTAGAGCCTCTTAACTAACCTAAGAGTCTCAGTCCGGCTCTCCAGAATTGTGGTTGAGCCCACACTCTTCTTGCTGCCTCACGGGGAACTATGTGCAGTTGTCTGTTTCATTAGTCTGCCTCGAAAGAGTTGTCTTCGATTATGGCTTTAATGGAGAAATCAGTAAATCTTTTTTCCCTATTTAAGTTTCTGATTCTGATTATTAGAGTCCTAGTGAAAAAGGTCTTCTCTCTATTAGCAGCATCTTGCAAGTCCAAGAGTATGCACCTGACTGTGTCCCAGTCTGAGGAACTGCCCCCTAGCCTCTCTTTAAGAAATCCCCATTTGGTGGCTGCTGTCCCAAATTCCAATTTTAACAAGATGGGAACACAGGCCAGTCGACCATTATGCAGGTCGAAAGACAAGAAGAGCCGGGGTTCACCAAGAAAAATCTGATTTATACCCTGCAGAATGTCTTTGAGCTAAAGGAAAGTCTACCTTTGCCTCTCCCTTCGATTTCTCTTCCTGAGAAGGAGAAAATAGAAAAACACTCTTCCCTAAATTTCAAAGCATAAAAGCTATGTAAACACCGCAACCCTCAGATGAGGAAAGTGAGAAGTATAATGATGAGAACTGGCAAAAGCCTGCAAGGAGGTGGAAACTGTGCAGAATTAGTAAAAGGCGTGTAAGGAGAATTTGCTTTGATCCAAATTTTGCTCAGGCGCCAGGAATAATGGTCACGGTGGAGGATGTTTCCCATGTGGAAAGAGTAGGATTATCTCCTTCTCAACCGACTCCAGGGATTTCTACTGGACCACTAGCAAACCCACGTAGAGCAAAAACTTTGGGCTTACCAATCATGTTCCTTTCAACAGTGGGCCCTTCTTGTTCATTGAACTCACACACTGTGCTGTTTATCTCTAATGTGGGGGATAATACTTTTATAATTCTAATGTGACAGGGTATGCTGGGGATAATTTAATCTGTAATCCGCTGACTATGCCTTTGATTTTATTGTCATCTTTGACTAGGAGATCTTTTTGAATAGATCATTCATATTGGGCTGCTTTGCAGATATTCCAGATTTACAAATAGTTCAAAGTAGTGATCTCTCTTTGGTCCAAATCATCAATCATGGGGTATATTGTGGGGCTAGAGTGACTTGTATCTCCAAATTGGTGTCTAATTTAGTAATCTTAAATTGCGAGAGGTGAGCTTTTGTGGTATTTATGTATTTCTTGTTACTTTTAATATTGCCTACTGTGTTTTTAAGTTTACCGCTTACCGTTCTCTGCTCTATTCACTTCATTGGTGTCCCCTAGTCCGCCGCGGCTTGTGTCGTTTGAGCGGCGGGGCAGACACGGAGCTTACAAATCCTCACTTCCGGTGGGAGAGGAAGTTAGCGCTCCATACTTGTGCGGTCCCGCCCACTCCCCACTTAAAACCCAGTGCGCGGAGCGGACGCGCGCAGTGGGCGTGCCAGCGGCGCGCCGAAGGCAAGCCCGTCTGCGCCCGTCCGCGCCTGACCGCCGCCAGACGCCAGGACCCCTGCCCGTTTGCATCTTCCCTTTCCATGGCTCCTATTAAATACTCCCGCCGGGATCTACTGGCCATGAACACCAGCAGCCCACCCACAAGCATTGCAGGTCATGCCTCCTCTGCCTCCAGTAACAAAGTACCGGTCGGACTATCGTCTCGGGGAAAACACCCTGTAAACGCACTTACTACCAGGATACCCCCTCCTGTCACACCGATGTACCTTTCCTGCTTATATTGCAATGTTCGATCCCTTCCCAAACACGCTCTCGAAATCTGGTCACTCTTAGACTCTGATAAGCCCGACCTTTTCTTTATCACAGAAACTTGGCTATCAGAGTCCTCACTACCAGATATTGCAACCGCCCTCCCCCAGGAGTATAAAATCTCAAGACTGGATAGGCCAGACAAAAGAGGCGGCGGAATCGCCATCGTATACAGAGCCAACATCAAGCTTCACCTAGTCAATTCACTTGCCGCTGAATGGGGTGAAATCTGTACTTTTACGGTTACACTCGGGAACAAAGAAGCCTGGAAAGGAGCCCTCCTCTACAGACCTCCAATAACTAAAACTAATTTCGTAAATAAACTTACGGAAACCATCGCCTCTCATGCTCTATCCTCGACCAACTTCTTCCTATTAGGCGATTTTCACCATCATACTGAACTTGCACAAGACCCTTACACCGTCGAGCTCATCACCAGTATGAATGCGTTAGGCCTAGACCAGCTAGTAACCGGCCCCACCCATTCTGCCGGGCACACCCTAGATCTCCTTTTCACTAACTCCAGCAAAATAACGATTGACTGTTCTGAACCCGTCCTTTGGTCAGATCACTTTAAAATCCATTTTCAGATTCAACTTACCTCACCTATGCCCCAACCTAGTAAAAACCCTATCTTGAGTAGACCTTGGAACAGGATCAACTCCGAAGCATTTTACTCCCATTTTTCCCCCCCTCCCACGGAAATGCTCAATGACCCTAACCTGGCAGCCATCGACTTAGAACAAGCTATCACTACTACTCTCGATATAATCGCCCCCAATAAACTGAAGAGATGTCCTAATAAATTGTCCCCGTGGTTTACTGCTGAACTGAAGACCATGAAACTGGCTGTAAGAGCCCACGAACGCAAGTGGCGCCACACCAAAGACCCCAGTGACAGATCTCACTATAAAAAATTTCACCATCAATATATGAGCGATATAGCCCTAGCCAAAAAAGCCTATTTGGGGAATAGGATAGACCAGGCTGCAAACTCGCACAAAGAACTCTATAAAATAGTCAAAGAGTTCTCCAACCCCTTAACCTGTCAACCCGTCACAAATGTGTCCCGGGAATGGGCTGATACCCTTTCGTCTTTCTTTTACAATAAAATAAATGATATATACAAATCATTTACCAACCTCAATGTTCCTACTTCATCTCCTGATCCACCCATCAATATATCCCTGCCTGTCCCCATCACTATCCTTAGCCATTTCCACCCATTTACAGATGAAGAAGTCACTAACACCCTGAACAGAATTAAGTCAGGCTCCCCTGCTGATCCAGCCTCTTCTCTCATCCTATCTAAAATTGCGCTTATCTTGGTACCTCACTTAACTAAAATTTTTAATCTTTCACTTTCTCACTCAACGGTCCCCTCACACTGGAAAGAAGCCATCGTCAGACCTATCCTGAAGAAGCCCTCTGCCGATCCTTCCCTTCCTATGAATTACAGGCCCATTTCGCTGCTTCCGCTGTTTGGCAAGATCATGGAATCCCTAATTAATACCCAGCTCATTAAACACCTTGAGTCTAACAAAATTCTAGATCCTTCCCAGTCTGGATTCAGGGCATTCCATAGCACCGAAACAGCCCTACTAGAAACAGTCGATAACATCAGGTTAGCATTGGATGCCAAACAATCTGCCATTTTAATATTACTCGATCTATCTGCAGCCTTCGACACCATCTCACACAGCATTTTGATAGAACGGCTGACTGAGGTTGGTGTCGAGGGCTCAGCCTTGGCATGGATCAAAAGCTATCTGACCGGACGTACCTCAAAGGTTCAGATTGGCAAATTTTCATCTGCTAATCAGGAAGTAGATAAAGGTGTGCCCCAGGGCTCTATCTTGAGCCCCACGCTTTTTAATCTTTATGTCTCTCCCATTGCAAGATTAATTAAAGCCTACGGATTTGAGACCGTGTCTTATGCTGACGACACTCAAATCCTTATCACCCTGGGACCAAACGCAACCGACACCAAATCGAGATTCCAAAAATGCATGCTAGCAGTTAAGGACTGGATGACAGAGAACTATCTTCTACTCAATGCGTCTAAGACGGAGATTGTGCTCTTTGGTAATGCTCACAAGCATTGGTCCGACGAATGGTGGCCAGCACCGCTGGGTGCCTGTCCTCCTCCCAAACCAGCAGCCCGCAACTTGGGGATAATGCTAGACAATAAGCTTATCTTGGCAGAACACATTAATAACATCTCTCATACCAGCTTCGGTCTCCTGCGCAACCTAAAGAAAATCTTTAAGTGGATTCCTCTGTCCTCTCGCTTACCATTAATCCAGGGACTAATCATTAGTCGCCTGGACTATGGCAATGCTCTCTTTTCCTCCATTAATGAGAATCTCCTGAATAAATTACAGGTTCTTCAGAATACAGTAGCCAGAATGGCCCTTGATCTACCCGCCCGCACCTCCTCTGCCCCCTGTCTGAAGGCGCTTCACTGGCTCCCCATTAAGAAACGTATTAAGTTTAAAATGTGCTGCCTAGTCCATAAATCCCTGAATGGCAATGGTCCAGTCTACCTAGCAAACAAACTGACGAACTACCGCCCTGCTAGAACACTCAGATCTTCCAGTCTTCACCTCCTAGCGGTCCCCAAAGTACGAACCGTCAGAAATGGAGATAGATCCTTCTCCAAAATTGCCCCAGAAAGCTGGAATACTCTGCCTCTACACATAAGACTTGAACCCAGCCATCAGAGATTCCGCAAACTTCTAAAAACATGGCTATTTTAATTCTGCATGTCTCCTACCTCACCATCTGAACATCTGTCGGCGCTATGAGACCTTCGGGTGATATACGCGCCTTACAAAAACCAATACATAGACATAGACATAGACATTTCCCTTGTAGGGGGAGATGGTCATTAATTTCTCTCTGTTTAACATCTTGGGTGAAGGCAACCATCTTTTAGACTCTCCTCGCAAAGGCTTCTCCTCAACTGTGAAATGGGGGTAGAAGGGTTCTACTGCTCCCAGAAATAGAGGAGAAGTTGGTTCAGACCAGAGCTGAGGAAGTTGGGAGGTGGAGCTGGGTGGTGAGTTCAATTAACTCCAACAGCTCTACAGAACTAAAATATAAAAACTGCTCCTAGTAATAACCTTAAATTGGTTTCTTGGAATACAGCAGGATAACTAATTGATAATGATAAGATGGCATTTCTGAATAGTTTGGAGGCTGATGTAGTGTGCATCCAAGAAACCTTGATTACAAATACAAATTAGTTAACTGAGGGTTATTTTGTGTCAAGCTACCTGGCAATCCCTGCTAAGGGGGTCATGCATGTGGAGGTATATCCATATTGCTTAGAACCAACTACAATTGGACATACAATGTTTTTGTCCATGACTTAAAATTAATTCAGGCAGAAAAAATTAGTTTCAATATTAAACAAGAGAGTATTGAGTCGTTATTGGTTGTAAATGCTTAGATTCCACCTGATCTCGCTCTCGACCATCTGCTAAAGAATATGTTTGATTTCATTTCTACTATTATGGTTAGAGAGATATGAACACATGTAGTATAAATTGGTGGCCTAAGTGCCGAAGTTTCTAATCTAGCCTTGCTGCTGTTTGCAAATGACTCTAAAGAGGAGGCATAAAAAAATCCCCCCAGCTATTTTTCATTCTAACTGTAGAGCTGATAAAAGAGAATTGCTTCTGTTAGAAGGTTTAAGGAGTATTGAATTCCTACTAGCATACAGCAGAAAAGAGAATGATACTCCAGTGAATGTTACTCATAAATTTCTTAATAGTGGCTCTGCTATTGATTATGTAATTGCTCCATTTTCTACATTCTCTATGATCTCACATATGGAAGTCTTGGATAACCTCCTATGTAATCATAAGGTGATCTCTTGTCTGATAGACAAGACCTTATCGGAAGTAGGAACTTTGAATTTTAAAGATGCATTCATGGGATTCAAGAGATCTAACGTTAGAATGTATTGGAATGCCAATGCATCTGCAAAATGAAAATAATAATTGAAAGTAATGTTAGGAGATCTACAGCTATTTTTCTCTGACCCATTAACTAAGCATGGAATTTGCCTAAAATCCTTTGTCTCCGCCTGTAAATCAACTAATTTACCCTCTCACCGGAGACCACATCCTAATTAGGTATTGCTTTAAACCGGGTGCTAAATGGATTAGTGATGCTTCAATATGTGGCTTTTTCCGCTGAGCGAAGTGTATTAATCAATCTCCTGAAAAGTATAAGACATATGAAATGACAGGAAGACTATTAATTGAGTACAGCTAAAAGAAGCAGCCTCTCGTAAGGACACCAAAATATATGTGGAAATTATTTCTGAGAGCGATGGCTCCAGAGTAAAGTCCCTCCCTGTACCGATAAGAGAAGCTGTTTGGGGAGTGTATCTGGAAGATCTCTATTCGAACAATATTGATTGAGTTTAGCCGCATCCCCTTCTTCCTTCTCAGTATATGGTGCTGCCTCTATGAATGAGATTGTAGACCTTATTAAGGCATTGCGATCTTCTGGGGCAATAGGCCTGTAAGAAATGCCCATTACTACAATTAAAAGGGAGCCCTTTTGTTGGCATAGTTTGTCTCGGACCTTCCTGACTGCATTGCATCGTAAAAGGGAAATGTGCCCAAGATAGGTTGTTGGCCCTTCCCTTTTTTGATGAATGCAGATGACATTGTGATCATGGACCTAACGCCCAAGGGCCTGAAACACAGGTTGCTGTCCTTACAACATTATGCCATCCTGCATTATTTAAAGGTGAACGTGTCAAAAAGCAAGGCAAAGATTCTAAAAAGTAGAAAGGCTGGGAAGACTAGCAAATTTGTTTGGGGCTTAGGTCAAGAAAAAATGAAGATTGTAAAGTCATACCCTTATTTTGGGGAAAATGTTGCAGGTAATGCACTGGAAAAAGTCCATATTGAATTTTGTTCCTCTAAGGCCTCCTTGCACGCTAATGGGCTACATGCTTTTTATTGATAAAATGGGACGAAGACATTTTAACTGTTTTTAAGGCAAAAAACATTCTGACCCTATTATATGCTACAGAATCTACTAATGTGTCAAAATGGGAATTCTTAGAGAAAATAGAAGGGCTAACTTTTAGCAAATTGTGTAATTTTTACTTTTCTGTGTCGACCTCTGCAATGAGGTTATAATTTGGTTTGATAAGCACCCATGTGCAAGGGTTGGCCAGTGTGATTCAGTGGGGCTGTTGGCTCAAGAACAGTGATAAGGACTCCATAAGGGGTTTCATGAATAGTGAAGTATTTGTCTCAGATCAGGGTAAATATTCCTTTTCTCATGATTTTGCCTTGACCTTGACTTATTTTGAATTGCAGGAAGAAGTTCTGGATTCCCGCTCTCCTACACAATCTAAAAACCATATAAAGGTAGTGACTAGCTCTGTTAGCTTTCAGAGATTGTATGCATTGTATGCTAAAGAAAAGGCTGGTGGCGATAACTTCATCTTGCCACCCTAAGGTAGCTCAGAAGTAGCTGAACTGGAATTTCGACCATTAACTTCACAGATTTTGGACACTATTTCAAATTAATTTGGTCCCGCTAAATTAGCTAACAGCAAACTGATCCTCTTCTGGAAATATGGAGAAAGAGTGGAATTTGTGTAATGTGGGGATTCAGGATCTCAATCATGTGCTCTTTGTTTGTCCCATATTGTCTTTTCAGCACCTCCTCCTCTTAAGGCCAGTATTCCTAAAGAATAATATTGAACCAAATTTACCTACTGTAGCTTGGTTTCGTCAAAGAGTCCACCTTCCCCACCTGTTGTGCCTAACCACTCCAGGTTGTGGTCCACTTTGTGCAAAGTATACAATACATGTTTCAAATTGATGCAGATTGCCTTACTTGACCATCCTGAGTAACTTGGGGGGGGAGGGGGGGGATCACACGTTCCACCTCCTTGGCCTCCTCCACCACATCAACCTTTTTTGTCAGTAGTCCTGACACTTCCAAGAGTTTATCCTGGCACAACTGATATAAGTCCTTAATTGGATCCTCGTCAAATTTGGTCAACAACATGGCAATTTTTTCATCAATAGTAAGTGTAAGAGCCCACTTACTCTCCAATGACCATCTCGGTCACTAGGAGTGCACTCCACCATGGGCTTATATTCCAATCATTCATCAATTTACTGCACACATGCTTTGTGACTCTGTCTGCTGGGGCTAACACTGAAGAGCTTGGGTGGTATATATCTTCCTTTATTACCATATCAGGCACTGCATTTTTACTCAGTCCTATGGGTACCTGATTTTCAAACTGGCCTCTTTTAGGGCAAAAGATCAGTTGCCAGGGCCTGCTGAGCCCATGATCTTCCTTCACTTCATTTGTTCTCTTGAGTTCTCTATTGGGAAAGCAGGGGTTCTGGAAGGTAGGGTGGTCTACCACCTTTTTAAAAGTTGGACAATTTGGATTGTGATTTCTTCAGGAATGTCTTTGCAGCCAATGGAAGGCATCTTGGTTTTGCTCTTTCTTGCAACGTTCCCCTGCTTCTGTGTCTTGGGGTCCTCTTGGGATTCTGGGACTACCAGAGCTGAAGGTTTCTTCATCAGGGCCTGGGATACACTAATACTTCCTACCAAGAACAAAAAACGCTTTCTTGTAAGCTTTGAGGGCCTTATCCACAACCTTCTGGAAGGAGGCATTTATTGTCTCTTATAGGTCATCACTCATGGGTAAATAAATATTTTCCTCCACTATCCCTTCTAAGAGGTCCTGATTCAAGGGCTGTGCCAAGGACAGAGTGAATCTAATGGCATACGGGTGCAATAGTATAGCTACTCTACTGACTTAGAATGATTCAGGCATGCACACTAAATGCCCAGATTGCTTTTAAGGGCTCTCACTCACCATGTGCCTAAAGTTCTTAACAGACACCTGGTGGTTTTTCAGGTGAACCGACACCAGCCATCATATGTAGATAATTTGTCAGTGGTGGGTTGTAGGGATAAAAAACAAGAAATATTAGGGTAAAGTGATGCCACGCCTCCAGTGGGCTGTTGGTAACTTGGCAGCCAAGGTTATTGGGTCTTATTCTCTGTCATTGCAGAAGGGCTAGTCCCACAATGCTAGATACAGCACGGTGACCGCCGACAGACAAGCGAGATATGCTGAGGACTTATAGGCATGTGTCCACCCACTGTACCTAGCATATTCTTTGGTCTGGCTTAGGCTCATGGTATCTCTTTCCCTCCTCTGCATGATGCTGTTGTAATTCCAGTGGCGCTGTGCTTCCATAATGCTAGATGGTGTCCAATCCAGATAAGAACATTCTTGTTGACTAGTATGTGCTGGCCAGCTGTAAGACAAGGGTGACGTTTTCTTGAAAGAAAAAACCAGGGGTAGAGGCCATCGTTTTCTCCCGCTACGGTCCCTAGCTCAAGCAGGCAATAAGAAGTTCTGAAGACCATCTTCACCTGGGAGGGAGCAAAGTTGTTTTTTCTGCTCAGGAGAGCACAGGCATGGAATGCCCACACTCTATCTAGGAGGAAACAGCAATTTCCCTGTTGATGGGGTCATTAGAACACTGCTTACATCAGTACCTAGAGGATGGGTTTCCAAACGCCAATGCCCAGCACAAAATGTGGAGGACCCCTCTCCAAAATGTAACTTTTGGTTATGGGAGGCAAGGTCTATGGGGCCTCTAAGAGGCTAAGGGATGGAGACGCATGCACCCATCCCCTACTTATTTCAGCCACGGTGTAAAAGGTTCCCAGGGCCTCGTTAAGGCTCAGAAAGAATGGCCACTGCACCACTAATTATCAACATCAGCACTGAGGGATGGGGTATGGGGTCTCCAGGCCTAATTAAGGCTAATTAAGGCTTGGGGAGACATGCGCTTCCTCCCACTTATAATTAAAGTATTCCTTGGGATTGCGGATCCCAAGGCTTCAAAAAGAGGTGGGTTTGAGGGCTGTGCACCCCCACCCACAAAAAATAAAACGGGCAAGCTTGTGGGCCCTTGCCCATCCCAGGGGCTGAGTTTCCTCCACAGATCTATGGCACCAATAACAAAATTACATTTTGTGCCCAAAGGGGGATTGCTTTGTGAGCCTTCTAGCAGGCCTAGAGGCACAGGGTATACCCTTTTTTGCCCCTCCTTATGTTTTTCTTTTTTATTCAGTAAGGGGGGGTAAGTGCTCAAATTCTAAAATGGCTGTCTCCACATCTTTGTTGATGTGGTGATAGTCGATCAGATCATATCTTTTGACCGTTTAGGTCCACGGACCTTGAACCTCAATGTCTGAAACACTATTGAACAGTTTTACTCCAAATCACAAAAAACATGCTTCCCGGATCAAGATCTAGCTTTCTGTCAAATTTGATGTAGTTTAGTTCAGCCATTTTGGTTGTACCTGTTTCTAATTTTCCTATGAAATATTGCATGGGTAAAAAGCGTTTTAGGACCCCTCCCTTTTCTTGCCCCTCACTTGATGGATCAGGACAAAACTTTCCAGGAAGGAGCTGAGGTGATATTTTTTTTTTTAAGTTTCATGAAGAGTCATCAAACAGCCCAAAGTTGGCTTTTTTTTTATAGTGCCAATGTATTATTCTTATAGTGGTAACACCATACAGACATTTCAAGGAGACAACAATATCTCTCTAGTCTTTTGTAAGTCAAATTCTTAGCTATTATAAGCTCTCTTTTGTCCATTCAAATTCAAAACCTTTACCTTTGTAG
Organism: Triturus cristatus; assembly: GCF_964204655.1. Taxonomy (NCBI): domain Eukaryota; kingdom Metazoa; phylum Chordata; class Amphibia; order Caudata; family Salamandridae; genus Triturus; species Triturus cristatus. The sequence goes on along the minus strand of NC_140582.1, from coordinate 439,557,061 downwards.
CACCCTTTAAGGAGTGCCCTTCACTTTTTCTCCAGACTAAGTCTGTAGACTATGTACTGGTTATTTAGTTTCTTTAAAACATACTTGCGATTTGAGGTATCCAGAATAAAGAACTGGTAATGGATTTTTAACTTCATTTTGTCACAATCCAATTTCATTTTTTTTAATTCATGTAGTTCTAGACCATTTTACGGTTACGAAGTTACATATGTTTATTGACTACACCTGGGCACTATTTACAACCACTGTTTTGCACAACTAGGTGCTTCTGTTTGTTATACATAAACCTTATAGTCACTGTGTGATAAATCACAAATTATGATACATGTGCCTCTCATCTGGAAAATGTATCATTCACCTTGGTCACAAGCAATCTCTATTCTTTACTTATGATTGTGTCCGCCTTATTGGTTTCCCTGCATATGGTTTCTTCTCATGACGCAATAACTGTAACATTTTAATTTTATGGGATTGGCCTCTCTCTAGTTAGAGTGTATGGTAAATATACTTTAAGTGTATTTTGAATTATTGAAGTATTAAAAAGTCTATATCAGACGAAACATGTGTCAGCTGCCTGATCTGTATTTAATCTTACAATCAAGATCTGTCTGAACACTTGAGGAACAGACAATACAATCCACATGCATGTGTTAATGGTTTTTCTTGCTGATTTTATCCCAAGAAGATGTAGGCAAACTGTTGTCATGCAGGAGCATCCTGAATGGAGGTCATGTGTTCATTTTTAGTACCACACTCAAAATGACCAATGACAGGTTAATTAATTGTTGTCACTGACAACCATATGTTCTGGAACCTTCCTTTGCCTTGTGTCATATGGCTGACCTAATAGGTGTACTCCATGTTACCAGGAAGCTTGGAGGAGTTGGGTGGGTTGACCCTTTTCTTGAAGGATGAGATAGTGATGTTGATTATCACAAAAGATCAAGCACAACACCTTTCAGTGTTGTAAGTGCAACTTCCTGATCTGTAAAGAAACAACTTACTGCTCTACTCCCACTGGGTTACTAAGAGTCCAGTAATGGGTATGGGATGCACTGGTAATTCAAACCCAATTTCATTCTTCAGAATATCACACAAATACTGCCCTAAGAAGAGTGTTAATTTCAAGTCTCATCCTATTGATTATTACATGAGTAATAACCACACATAAGATAATTAAAGCAGCACTAATGCATGTCACTAACAGTGTGAATAATATGAACATTTCTAACATGGTTGGAATGTCCTTGTCAATTGAGCACCCTAAATACCACTTCTCTGCGCTACACTATGAGAGGAATGAGAAGCTAACTTGCCTCTAGAGTTTCTTGGAATTCAGTACCCTGGATACATGCTCACAGCAGGGAAGCAATGACTATCAGACTTCGACAGGGAGAACGTGTTCCCTCAAAAGGAAAACACATCAGCTGGGCTCAGCTTCTCTAATCCCAAATCTCAGTATCAGCTGTCAAAATAGGGATGGATGCAGCAGCAGTAGAGCAGTCTGGCTGGACCTCTTCCTGGGATGAAGAACTTCCTGGGGGGTTTATAGGCTTGATTGCTGATCTTTACCATACATTTTAGGACTTTCCACCCAGTTCCAGACCTAACCAGTATGAAGCAGTATGACAGTGTATGTATCCATTCTAAATGTCATTAATAAAAAATTTCGACATAACAGGAATTAATCAGTATGACAGATGTACGTCAATGAAGACTCCATGTTTACTGTGTGCATTCACTGTCTGACCTTGAAACATTGATATCAGGGAACTGGTATCAGACTTATGTCAACTTTGGTGTTTATCAAGGTCATTGTTTGGCTGATTTGACACTTCTGCAAAAGAAAATTGCATGCAGCATATGAGTCAAGGGTAAACAGGCTAACTTCACAGGCTCAATTAGAGTCTAACCTTGGAATCTATATAACAGCAGGGAGTAAGAAATAAGAATTTTGACTGTCAGACTTTGTAATTATTGTGAACGTGATACAAAACATAATGACATAACATTTACACCATGTGCACTGTAATATAATATTTAGACAGGGACCTAAGTTAGACAAATTTCTCATGAAAGAAAAAAATGACCTGAGAGAAATATTAAAAATACTTTTTCAATACAAAAAAAATGTCCTTCATTGTAACCAATGAGACTAACAACCTAGGCCCAGAGAAGGCCAAACTAAAGACAAAGAGAACCTACGCTCAGATAAGGCTAAGGTAAAGACAGAGATGACATAGCTGATACAAGTAACAAACTGAAACTTATGACATTTAAATCATCAGTTATTGTGTCCCTTATAATGAAATTCATATAGCTATATTCTACAGGTTGTCTCTAGCTCAGTAAAGTTCATTTTAAGATGGTGTGCAGCTTGATTTTTTTCCAAACTGTTTAGGTCAATCTGTGTTTAATAAAATCCAGGCAAATTACTCCTGTCTGGTCACACCAGTTGTGTCTCCATGTCATTTTATTGCTTAGTTGAGCCATTTAAACACAACTTCAAAAAGTAGGATAACACATTGTTATGTAGGTAAGTATAGCTTATTGTACTGATTAAAATAAATTGAAATAAAAAAAATGACCAACGAATGTAACAATGATCACCAGTACAGTTATGAAATTATTAAATATGGGCTGGCCCTACATACAAAATATTTACAGCATTGAAAAAGATACACTCATGCCACAAACAGCTTGCAGCTCTTTACTTTTGCATAAAACTCAACCACCAAACTTTATAATACAACTAATAGATCGATTGTAGTCACCTCTGCAATACAACATTGCTGACTCACATACTGTTGTATCACTTCTCACAAGATATATTGAAAATTCTTCAATAAACTGCAAGGCCTTTAACTAGTACATAGATTAAGTGTTGCATATTGAATCTGTAAAATCAAAATATGTAATAGTCTTACATGTCAAATTCGGATTTTAGTCTTGCCTCGACATTTGAGTCTAGATAGAACTGTTTCTTCAGTTGAATAAGTATGCAAAACATGGATAGAATGTTTATAAGATAAAGACAATGATAATGTGTCTAAATTGGAAGCCTCCTTTAAACTGGTTCTTAGTAGTTGCTTATTTGCAAGGTGCTTTCTTTCGAAAGGATTTCAGATCAAGAAGCTATTAATCAGTAAAAACCGTGTCTGTACCTTTTGCATTAATGAGTGGTCGACCTCGAACCTGAGGAACTGGGTTTGAGTCTCGGTAATGATGCTGAACATCCTGTGGTTCTAGGCAGATCACTTAATCTCCCTGTGCCCAACAAAAATGAATGTGTGTCCTCGTGTAAGGTAACTGGTGGTATGTAAAGCGCTCAGATACCCAATTCGGGTCAAGTTCATGCTCTCTAAAAAATAAAAAATGCTAACCTCATTTTAATTTCACATATTTCATGAAATTTGGCTTTATTACACTAAAGCAAATAATGTGAATTTCACACACACCAAGCTAATGTAGTTGCCTATATATTCCAGTTCACTTAATATTCATTGTGACCCTTAAGTAACAATAGTTAGTAACATGTTTTCTTAGGGATGATTCAGTTGGCCTTTCTTAAATGTTTTACAGTCGTAAGGTATGTTTATCCAATACCGTACCCATGGGTACGGTATTGGATACACATACCTTACGACTGTTAATATTATTGTACCCATGCAAGATATTTAGTGGTCATTGTAGGTCAACTGGACTCATTGATAAAATACTTTTGTCACCTGCATATGCTTTGTGACTAGCACTCACATAACAAAGCTGTGGTGCTAAATGACTCAGATAATCTGGCAGGTTGGCCACGTATAAGAAGAATAGCAGAGATGCATAAATAAACCCCTGTTCCAGGCACCTAGCAGTACAGATACTGCGTGTAAGCCTCTCCCAGTGGACACCTTAACTTGAACCCAAGTATTGGAATGTAGTTCATATGAAAAAAGTGAAATAGAATATTGTCAGCCTCAGAAATACAAGAGATGATTGAAGGCCACAATGTTGTCAACTGCTGTACATTTTGCTCTATTTGATCAATTTCTTTTCAGAAACCCACACTGAAAGTTTTGCAGCAGTACTTTGGTGAATAACTTACGGTTGAGTTCAAAAGTGTGATTAAGTAACTTTTGATCCTAATGTTATATATGTGTCTCTATAAATACGACTCAGAATTGAGCTCCATTTTGTGAGAATGGGTTTTAAAACAGCCACCAGTTTTCATTAGGTCTGGGGGAACGAGCAGAACATCAATCCTTGATTAAAATCAGAATCACATTGATAGCGATAAAAATATAATTGACTTCCCAATCCAAATTAATAAATGGGACTTCATATATCTCTAATGTAAAAGCTTCATCTGTGATATAATAATCAAATTAATTTTTATAACACTTCATTCCAAGTCCCACGAGGTTCCAAATTCAATATTTATTTATATTGAAATCATTCAATTTAACGTTATTTCCTATGGGGTTTTATTGTAAGCCCCTAACTCCATTATTTTCCGTGTTATGGGGTTGCAATACCAGTGGTCAGCCATGTGATGTGTTAGAGTTACTCCAGCCATGAGTGGGAGAACTGTACTTCTGTTTTTCTGTCCCTTTTCAGCTATAATAAGTATAGTATTATGTATTACCCGTTTTCTAGCCATGTCCCTTCCACATTTAATACTATAAAAGAATACCTATGTGTGCAGAAACTCTGAAGTCAGGGTGGATATATTCATGTATATATATAGGTATAGGAGAATCGGAGGCATTAACACTGCACATAGGTTTGCGATAAGCCTTTTATAGTATGTATGTATTACTAATAAATGTACTACTATAAGGAGCTTGTTAATTGGCCCCTTGAGGTCTGAATTATAGTGTGGCAGTATGCACTGTGTCCTTCAAGGTGGCCAAGGGCATTACATCCTTATGGCCCGATGGCCATCATATTTATAGATCATTGCAGGTCCATCAGTGATCTCTGTACTTTCAGTTTTGCGTATGGCCTCCTTCAGATTTGATGGGCATCCTCCAAACTTCATGTATTTCAAAAACAAACTCGCAAAGTGGGAGTTTGTTTCTGAAAACAAATAGCTGATGACCCCCACATCCACTGAGTTGTCTTTCCTGGGTGTTGCGGGCCATTTTTATTTTTTGATTTGTCACCTGTAGGTTTCCCCTGGCTGCGATGTCAAGAAAAAAGGATATCAGCCCTAAATAGGATGGGTGATGTGATGCCCTTATCCCAGTGGTCCCCTGATGAACTTGGGTGGCTGCGACTGAAGGCGTACTCACTCCTGACTATTTAGTGGTTTACGCAATTTTGTTTATGGCTTTTACTAAAATATTCACTGCCTTTTCATTTGATTCAGTGAATTTACTTTGAATATGATGTTACTTTAAAAAGAGTGAGGGTCTTTGCTAGACTTAGACCTTTATTATACTGGGTAAGACTTTGGACGATCGAGGAGTTGTGCCCGTATCGGAGGGCAGTAGAGGAACTGTTGATCCTAGATACACACCTCACATTACCGTGGTTTAAACATATTCATTATTGGTTCGACCCTTGTTCATTGGTGGCCGTATCCAAACTGCAATTGAAAGCCTGCTATTTGGAGTTCATTCAGGCCAACATCCACAGTACCTCTACTCATGGCAGGTTGACACTGCAATTCCTCTCCATCAAAGATATAGCTTGCTACGAGGACTTTCTTGACCTGCCACATGATTTTTTTTGTCAAGCATACAAAAAACTAAGAGGGAAGTGGATATGGCCAATATGCAAATATCTTGGAGTACGGAGGTATCTGGAGGCGTTAAGAATTCTGAGAAGCAACACGTCTACTTACACAGTTCTTGCAGTAAGCAGTTATGTATTTTCAGTCGCCCTTCTAAGGAAAGAGAATAGCCTTAAATTTTAAATTGGTGGTTTCTAGCATTATTTTAAACTAAATAAAAAAGGTGATTAGACATGAAAGTGCTTGCCTTGTAGCAGCGCAGAAACTAAGATAAGCAGTACACTTTTAACATGATTGGGAACATAGAAGAAGTATATTAGCCAAGATTTACCATTCTTTTATATCTTATGTATAGGATGTATTTTGTTCAATGCACTTTATACTTTTAGATCAGTGAGCTCAAATAAATGATCATTTTAAATGGATTGATCTAATCGATAAAATGTTTAATTTATAGGAAATTGGTATAAGGACTGTTTCATGTTTGCATGTTTTATGGAGTAACCTTCCAAAATAAACATTATTATTAATCCTACTACTTTGAATATGAATTTTTAGTTTTACTTAAGGGACCCAAATTGATGTAAAAGTTGATAATTTGTCCTGAACATGGTTTCACTTACCAATTAGACACTAAGAGACTGAAATGTCGACGTACTGATCAATACAACCCCTTGATGGACTACAAATTCACATTGTACTAAAAAATAGTGAGTGGCTTACACAGACTTATGTAATCTGTTGAATGGCCGCCATGCTTAATATTGTCACTTCTGAACCTCTTTGAACCTGTGTGACTATTATGACAGCAAGGGGTGCTTTTGGATTTGACTCAACATAGGAAGTATTTATGTTAAATGAATATGTGTTGTCATCACAGTGATATATGACAAAGTACGCATACTCTGCTATAGTATTGGATTTGCAACCAGAATTGGATAAAAGATATATCAATCAGATAACCAAATAAATCAGCAAACTTTGATTTAAATAGTGAATGGATATAGTTACTACCAATCACCCTACAGGAGTCTCAATGTGTTGGATTTGCTTGTAGCATGTCTCCTGGAGGATAATTGGATTGCCCTACTCTGTGTAATTACTTCGACAGCCAGCACTCTTTCAGGGTGTCAGCATGAGCTTTCCATTGATGAAGCTATGGGGGCTCTCCAATGGAAAGCTGAAGATCCATCCAATGGAAAGCTGAAGATCCATCCAACTCTAAGGAGTGAGGTGGACCAACAGTTTGTTGGACAGGGTGCTCCATCACATTTGTGACAGAGTACCCTGTCTGCCAAACTCAAAATCAGTGTCTTAAATACCTAGTCACCATCTTCACAACCTGCAATTTCCTCATAATCTTTATTCCCACATGATTTAACAGACCTCGTTGCTGTCTCCCCAGGAGAAAACGTACCGTTTAAGTTGTCAAACTTGTTTGAGCTGATTTCCTGCCCAACTTTTTACTCATGGCAACAAATGTTAATTAGGTACTAGTGCAGCTGGAATTCTGATTAAGTTTTGGATTACTTAACCAAATATAGCTTTGGGGTCACATTGTATCCAACACAACCTATGCCACTAAATATGATTGCCTGTTTCATAATTTTCCCACCAAAGAATAAAAGGCCAAAGTTGCTCTAGTAATCTCCTTACCTTGATCATTAGCAATCCCTATAGCCTAAAAGGCTAACTCAGCAGAGTTAATTCTAACCTTTAAAGCGTTAACTTTAGCAGTCACTATTGTGGCTGATGAAGAAAAAGAGGTGGCATTAGTGGGAGAATTTGAACTTTAGGGACCTCAGCATTGTCATGAGTTCCACAGTTAAATGGCGGAGTATCTAGTTAATTTATCTAGGAAATATTAAGTTGATCCTTACTTCATGCACAAAATATTGGCTGCACCTTGTTCTTAGTGATTGTGGCATTATTTAAACTAGACCACTAAATACAATTCTCCAAGTTTTTTCTATGTTTCTTTAGTGGATTTTTAATCTATTTTCATTCCTATAAGGGTGAAATCTTTTAGTTTCATTAGGATTATGACAAGATTCAGCTAGAGTAATAACAGAGTTTAATAATATTATCTAATTAGTGATGGTTGAAATGTAACTTGAGCTACCAAGTCTTTGGTCAATTGAGTATAGTTTGGCTCCCTCGTTAAAGACGGAGTATAGGATATAGAAAGGATATCAGGACCTATTGAAGGGGCATTTTTATGGGTCAATTTTTAAAGGCAATTTGCAATTTTGATGGATAGTAAATGTACCAAATCAATTAACTCATCAACTCGCTATAGTCTCGATGGGTAGAAATTAAAAATTCAAATTTTTATTAAAAAGAGAAAAATTGTTGGGTATCTCAATGATAGACTTCCTATCTATGGAAATTATGTTAAAGGTTGTTACTTATTCAGCTTGTAATGTAGACTGGTATGAAAGAGGGTTGGACATTTTAATTATATTTCTGTTAAACTAGCATACATTGGTGCAGTATTAGCATGCTTGATAGAATTTGGGCATGTGCTTGTAGCCAAGGCTGTGTACACAAAGGGTTTTTAGTGGGTGTAGAAGACCAGGCATCCAGTTCAGTCAATACTTGTTTATTGTTCAGCGATTCTTTCAGTTCAAGAATTACATGTCAATATATACTCTTTGAATTGTATTTCATGTCTCTCGTCCATAGATTGAATTCAGTTCTAAATGCTTAAAGGAAATTGACAGGTGAAGGAATCTATTTGTGCAGAGGTGACAACCTTGTTGCTACCCTATGAGCCAAGGGACATGATCAAATCAATGGTTTTCTGTTTCCTGAATTTTTAAAAAGCAAGCAAGATGTTTGATGTAGAAAGGGTTTTATTGTGGATTGTGTGGAAACTCAATGGATTATCATTCAGCAATCATTTCAGCTTCATGGATGTTTGAACCACCTAATTGATCACTGTCCTTCTTTCGCAACCTGGACATCATCATCTACAACGAGGATAACCATTTTCAAAGATGCTTATAACTGATATCGCTAGAGTCACTGGATTTGCAATGTCACCCTGAGTGCCTGTGACCCTAAGTGCCTTCCAGCAAAAGCACTGTTAAGGGTAAGTCAGTGATAAATGGCAAGACACTGAAACAATCTTTCCTCTCAAAATGATTTCTCACCTTCTCAGCTCTACTGCATTCCCTTGACTGTGGTGATCAAGATGAAAGTCTAACCTGCGTTGGAACCTCCAACTCTGCTCACCTTGCTGGATTCTACAATCCTGAACCCTTGACTTGGGACAATGCTTCTGATCACTGGCTCCTCAGTGGGAAGGCACACATACACACACAGCCAAAAAGGTAGGGCGCAGTGATGTACAAGAGAGAAGGCGCAAGCAGAAGCAGAACTGTCTGCTTCCGTGGTCTCCTATGTCTAATATTGTGATGCAGCATAAGACCGCTTCATGGAAGAGAATGAAAACAGAAGGATGATGATCAGGAGAAAGGAAATTAATTCATGATTTTGTTGATTTCATCCTATCACACAAACTGAGAAATCCAGTTTTCATTATACCACCGTTACTTCTTTCCCATTCACATTTGAACTTTCTGAAGGAGTGTTTTATTTTGTAATAAGCAGAATTTACTGATTCTTTTTTGTGTTCAATGCATATTTTAGGGGTGTAGTTTTGGCAGTGTTGCACCAAGTTTTCCATCATGGCGACAATTAAAATCTTAAATAAATGGTTGCATGCCTTTATTTTGAGAGTTGTGGTTGTAAAACGTTTTTCAGGTTATATTTACAAATGTTGCTAATTGACTGCAAAAGCTTAGTCGGTGGTTGGATGGCTAAAATTAAAGGTACTAGATGTGTATTCTAGGGTGTGTTCCTATAATGCAGGGTGTCTAAGTTCACTACTGATATATTTATATATTTCCTTGATGGTCACTATCAACATGATAATTTCCTTGATGTCCTCTGCTTTCTTAAACAACCCAGATATGTGGGAACATGTCATTAATGCAGCAGTGCTCTCTGAACCACGCATAGTTATCAAATTGCTTATTTTAAAAAGGTTATCTAGAAACAGCTATATCTGTCTACCAGAGCTCAAAATGAATGAAAAGGGAGTATACAGAGAAAGGATTTACAATGTTGATTAGCGGGAGCAGACTATTTATTTTCCTTGGTATTTTATGAAGTTAACTAGGAAGAGAAAGGCACTGCATTTAGGTCTTGCTGAGAGAAATCTGGCTGGCCGTTGTGGCTCAAGTTAACAAAAAATAAGCATAATGAGATGCACTTGGAGTTGGCTCCTTTTGTCCACAGAGCCGAACAGCTTAATTCACAGATGGGATCAAAATATTGACCACGGCTGCCACAGTAGCAGGGACACCAAAAATAACAATTATTTTACACCCCAGTAGGACAATTGCAGCAAAAATAGTTGCAATCACAATAACGACCATCACTTTTACCACAGCAGGGACTACAGCATTGATCACAGCTGCAACAGTGGCAGGAAATATCATCAGCAATATCTTCTACAATGAAAAGGACACCAGCAATAACAAATGGAGCTGCAATATTAGTCACAACATCTATACCCACAAAGATTATAGAGTGCAGACAAAAGCTTTAACAATAGTAGTAAGACCATCAAGGACAACAGCAGTGATGACATCGTCCGGCACAGCTGTAATGACAAGCCCCCACCACGAAAGGCACAAGAGCAACAAATGCATCTCTAACAACTGAAAAAATAACAGCTGCCACCATGGCAGACTAACAGTGACCACAATAGCAGCAGCCGTTGCTGAAAATGCATTGTAACCACAACACATATGGAAGACACAACTACATCCACTAACAGAGTAAAGACCACTGCAGCAACAACTGCTGCCAGTAAAACAGTGTCCAAAACTGTTTCAACAGTAGCAAAACAGCTGGGAGCAAAGCAATGACCACAGTTGCCACCATGGCAGGGACAATACAATCAACAAAGTCTGCCGGTATCTAAGGGATCACAGCTGCAACTGCTGCAGATCGGCGCATATAAATTCTCCCTACTTCCACGGACAGAGTAAATCTACAGTCACACGCACATATACTCATCATACGCTAGGGCCCATCACACTAAAATTCACACTATTACTCTATCCACACTGAATACAGGAGAGGAAACCTAAACCAATCTGCATCTAAACGAGGCCAATGTAACCATAAAGAAATTGTCCTGAGTCATGATTTTAAACATAGGAAATACATTTGAAAACCCAATAAATGACAAAGAAATAACCATCCGACACAGGTATTCAAACAAATACTTATTTATCTAAATTAGTTCAAATTGAAAGTCAATCATTAGCAAAATCATTATTCTCATAGTTACCTATTCTAGCTAAAAGGGGCCAGGACTGGTTTCTCGGTAAAGTCTCTCGAGCTGCCGTCCTCAGCATAGGAAGACCAAACGCGATGACCGCAAGGGACGCGATGAATGTAATGAGCGCAGAGAACAACACGGACCCTCTCTAGTCTAACATATTTATAGGGAAAATAACAAATTAAAGTTACAAACAATCTTTGGATATCCGTTGAGCCGCTGAGCAGAGCGAGCAGGAAAGGAAGTCTCTTGGTTACATTTAGAAAACCTCCGCTCAGGAAAAATCACAAAAATAAAAATACGGAAGAAGGAAACTCGAGTTTGCAAATGTTACTTTCGCGAAGGCTCTTCCTTGGTATCATAGCAGAGCCACCGCAGACTGGTCATTGTTCATTGTGGCTTTATCCTTCACCAAGGACAATTGGAATCATTCCCAGAGCTACTGTCCTCACGGAAATTTTCTACTCAGGCAGAAGCTGTGGTCAGGTGACTTTCGACCATGTTCAGCAAGGCCTCTCATCAAAATTCAATCACTCGAGCGCAGGCTGTAAATGGCAGCCATCTTGTTTTAGGCCAAAACGGACCATCTTAATTTAAAGAAACACAAAACAACGTTACTACAGCATAATGATTATACAGTGTTAATCCCCACTAATACCCTTATGTGTATGTAATTATCTAGCCTTCTGCAACGCAACAAAGCATTAGCACACGTTATTTTAAAAGCACAAACTCGAAACAAATAATGCTTTAACGATACTCATTTAGTTAAACTGCACATATTATTTAAGCAACATATACGCATTCCCACGTGTAGTTTTCTCTCATTAGTAGTGTTGGTTAATTTGGACATTCAACAAAACAAACTATCTGTGGAAGATAATCAGTCACCGAAGCGTTGGTTGTAGAGATAACATTTATTAGTCAACCCTCTATCAGCTTCCCCACGGCAGCAGTAACCGAACAGAACCGAACACCCAGCACAGGACATTCTGGCGTTCTGGATTACTACGCTGAGAATTCCGCCCTGATAGAACAACAAGACATCACCACACATTTCCCTCCTCTAAACATTCTGAAAAGAAACAGCATAATAAACAAATATAAGTTACAGAAAATCAAAACCTAAAAATAATATCAAATTCGAAAGCAACTTTGGTACACTTATATTCTCATCAAACCTTTATACATCACGAAACCTGACAGGCTTGGGTGCACTCCTACTGCTTCTGCGCAACACAGGAAACGTACTTTCATCAGTGACACTCTTGCTGCAAACCTCTGTTATTGCGTTTTTTTTACTAACTCCGCTCATACATTGCACATTCTCCTCCTCCCTATTCCTACTAACTTTATGTACTCTGTTCTTATTCCACCAATCACAACCTTGAACCCTCACAGCATTTCTTGACACCGCATCAACCTGTACAGGATCTCTAAATTTAGAATTTCCTTTCACCACATGTGTGGGATTCTTGATACGAACCCAATCACCTACCTCAATCTTTGTTTGTTTTGCACTTACTCTATGCTTCTCATCATAATACTCCTTCATCTTCCCCTGGTATTGTTCAACCTTGTTTCTCATTGACTCATCACAAGGGTTCAACCTGTCCATTTTAGATTGAAAAGACCTCAACCATGGAGGACACAATTTCGACGCAGAAACACGCCCCCTCATAAGTTCAAATGGACTCTTACCCGTAACAGCATTGGGAGAAGTGCGATGAGACCACAACATACTCTCTACCGCCTCATTAACAGGAACTGAATTCTGCACAGCCCACTGTATGCATTCAACCAAAGTCCTATTCATTTTCTCCACTAACCCATTAGCTTGCGGGTGATAAAGAGCAACTCTCTTATGAACCATGGCATTTTTCTGCAGAAAAATCCTCATTTCACTGGAAGTGAACTGAACACCGTTATCCGAAACCAACTCTTTAGGTAAACCTTCCTTCTGAAAAATCTTCTTGAGAGAATTTAAAACTGATTTAGTGTTAGGCTCTTCCATAAAATCAACCTCCCACCATTTACTAAAATAATCCACAATGACCAAAGCAAACTTGTTTTGACGTGGTAACATATTAAAAGGACCAATGAAATCAATAGCAATCTTTAGCCATGGCCCCTCAGGTAAAACACAAGGTTGTAAAGGTAAAGTTGTAAGTTTGATCCCCTTGTCACTATTTGCACAAATGACACATCTTTCAATTTTATTATTAATTTCGGTGTCCATGGCAGGCCACCAAAAATCTTCTCTAATTTTCCTTTTCGTAATGGTTTGCCCCAAATGTCCCTCATGACCATTCTCAACAATTCTGTCCCTTAAACCAAAAGGTGGAACAAACCTATCACCCCTCATCAAAATCCCATTTTTTTTAACATGAAGTTCATCTGCAATCTTTGCATACATTTGTAGATTAACAGGCAAAACTCGTTCTCTCGGCCATCCTTCGATCACACATTTTTTTACAATGGCGAGATCTGCATCATCATCCATACCCTGAATCCATTCCATTTCACTAATAGCCTGACCTTGGCAGACATCCACAGAAGCAATCAAACATTCATCCAAATCCTCGTCACAAACATCAAATTTGGTTACACCTGACATTGGAGCACGTGATAGATAATCTGCCCTCACATTTTTTCCCCCAGGTATGTATTCAATCTTGAGATCATACTGCAATAATTTCGCACTCAATCTTGATATTCTTGGTGTATGATCTCTTATAACTGTACCCGTCAAAATATTAACCAAAGGTTTATGGTCCGTTTGTAAAACAAACCTCCTTCCCCAAATAAAACACTTGAACCTTTCCACGGCCCAACAACATGCTAATAGTTCTTTTTCGATCACAGAGTATATTTTTTCACTGTCTCTCAATGATCTAGAAGCAAACCCTAATGTGACCTCTTCTCCATGCCTGTTTATCTGAGATAACGTCGCACCCAATCCTTCATTACTTGCATCTACAGTTATGATACATTGTCTTGAAGAGTCAAAAGGTGCCAACATGTTTGGAGAACTGATCTCTTTCTTTAGATTCTCAAATTCTTTTTGGCACTCCGAGGACCACGTGAAAATTTTCTTTTTTTTAAGCAATTCCCTCAAGTTCGCCGTCTTGCTTGAAAAATTCTCTACGAATTTTGCATAAAACTCACAAACTCCTAGGAATGAAGAAACATGTTCTTTTGTTGTTGGACACGGTGCTTTAACTATCGCGTCGACTAGACCTGGTCTTGGTGAAACTCCTTTTTCCGATATAACATGACCAAGATACTCTATGCTATCTTTATTGAACTCACATTTTTTCCGATTAGCAACAATCCCCGCTTTTTTGAATCTGGTTAGAACTTGCTCCATTAATTCATCATGATCCTTCATATCTTTGCCTGCCACCAGGATATCATCCTGAAATGTCACAACCCCTTTAAGACCTTTCAGAACATTTTCCAACACACGCTGGAAAACCGACGCGGCAGATGCTAGTCCAAAAGGCATTCTCTTCAATTGAAAAGTACCGATGGGAGAAACAAAAGCCGTAAAATGTTTAGATGAATCTTCAAGAACAATTTGATGGTAGGCGGAGGATAGGTCTATTTTGCTGAATACCTTAGCTCCAGAGAAAGTAGAAACGATGTCATCTATACGTGGTAGAGGATGTGAATCTACCCAAATTACCCTGTTTAAACTTCTGAGATCCACACAGACCCTAAGTTGACCATTTTTCTTCCTTGCGATAACCAAAGGAGATAACCAAATAGAAGACTCGATTGGTTCTATTACACCATCATCACACATTTTCTTGAGAATTTGTGACAGTTCATCACGTACACTAAATGGAACATTTCTCAGTTTGTGTTTCACTGGGACTGCACCTCTCTGCACTTTGATCAAATGTTTAAAACCAGAAATCTTTCCCAATTTCTCACTGAAAACTTCCTCATATTTTTTTATCCATTCCATATCTCTAGGTGCCTGTACTGAAAGATTAGCACATGGATGTTCCGGGATCAAAGAAACCTGTTTTTTCTTTCCTGGCCTGAGAGTCATGCCAAATAACCCTTGGTGGTACCACCCTAGAATATTCAAACCTTCCTTTGCAACGTATATTTTCCCAAAAATCATTTTTCCCTCGAACATCAATTGACACTCAAAATACCCTGTAAGATCTATCTTTCTTCCATCATATGTGAAAGGATTTCTATCAGGAGGCAATAATGATTTATCATTCCACATTTTCTTAAATAGTTCTTCAGTAATGATGGTCATTCTTGCACCAGAGTCTATTAACAAATTCAAACTTTTACCATCAACTAGAATGTTCTCATATGGATCAACACAATCCTTCTCATCACTCTGAACCACGACAACCATTTCTCTGTGAAATTGCATATTCATATCTTCATAGTCTAGGTCATTGTCAACCACAGTATTTACTTTTATGTGTTCTTTCGGTGTTTGGCAAACTTTTGCAAAATGGCCGATTTTGTTACATAATTTACACTTTACATTCAAAGCAGGACAAGGACGCCCATTAAAACCATGTCTTGTGTTACCACACCTGAAACAAATGTTTTTTTGATTGAAAAAACTTTCCTTTCCCTCTTTTTTTTTATAACAAATTTCCCTTGACCTTTTTGTGCTGTCCCCATACTCTCCTTACTGACTTCTTTTACGACTGACACACCTGAATCTTCATTTTTCTTTTTAAGTTCCCTTGATGATTTTTCAGATATTTCTATACTCTTCTCTATATCTATGGTTTCAGAGAGTGAGGGATTTTTCAACGTCAATAATTTTTGCTGAACCTTCTTGTCCCAACATCTAACCACTATCTGATCCCTAATCAGTTGCGATGTGAAATTTTCAAACTCACATTCCGCTGCTAAAGTACGCAAAGCAGCTACATAAGTAATAATGGTCTCGTCCTGTTGTTGCTCCCTTGTAAAGAACTTGTGTCTGTTTACAATTAAACTAGGTGGAATGTCATATTGTTTTTCTAACTTCTTCACCGCTAACTGATATTCATCTATATCATCTTCTTCTTCACCCACCTCATACGGTGGTAGATGTTCGTAAACAGACTGACCCTCAAATCCTAAACTGTGTTCCAATAAGAATTTTTTCCTTTCTGGGCAATATCTGGTACCCCCAATAGCACCCAAGTATTTTGTGAATGCTCTATACCAGGACCGCCAGGGAATAGGTGGATCCCCAGGAACCTGAAGGAAAGGGGGCGGTGCATTGATGCTTTGCATAGTGTCGGCACAATAACCCAAACTTTTTAAATAAAAATAGGAAATATTATGACCAAAATGTCTCACACTCTACACTTCCCTAAATAAACCCTTCAGTTAACCTACTATTTCTGTTTTGTTTTTTTTAACATTTCCTCTAGTGTAAAGGTACAAAGTTTACACACTTTTCCTTTACAACGTAAACATACAGGGAAAATTGATCCTAAAATGAACAGTCACTTCATTTCGCTGCATTCCCAAAAATGGACGATCTTGCTTCAATACGCTTGACACGCTTGATATTGATGTGCGCGTGTCACAGTGCGTTCTGGCTGGATGAATTCTCCTCGTCGTTTCCTCGTTGTTGAGGATACACCACTTGACGCGCAAGTAAACACGCTTGACCCACTTAATATTAATGTGTGCGTGTCACAGTGCGTGTTCTGCTTGAATGAATTCTCCTCATTGTTTACTCCTTGTTAGGGATACACTTGTCGCGCAAGTAGGCACGCTCGACACGCTTAATATTGTTGTGTGCGTGTCACAGTGCGTTTTGGGTGAATAAATCTTCCTTGGTAAACAGCATCACTTCCTTTTGGTCAATGACGTTTTAAATGTGGGATTGTCAGAACGTTACTTCGTTCATTAAATATTTTCACAACTTTATTCAACCGATAAGACACTTGTCGTTTTTTCAAAGTCAATGTACGCGAGGTTGCTAGGTGAAGCTCCTGCCTAGTTACCAACACGCACCACGTGACGTTTCCAGCCCTAGCTAACCAATGGACAAGTGGTTGCTATGCGGATCAATTGCCTAGTTACCAACGTGCTAAAAGTTTCCGGTTCATTTTTTAAAATCTTTATGAATATCCGCTCATTCACGCTGCGAGACACACGGGGAGCCGATCCTTTATCTACGGGTATTTTCGTGACAACGAGGGAGACTCCAGGAAGCGTAAGTTAATTTTTACTTACAATTTCCCTTCCCCTCTTCAAAAGTCCCGTCTTTATCATTTCTTCTTCGCCGGCACGCGTAGATCCTTTTAGGATTGACTTTACTTTTCAATCGTCGCCAAATTGTGGAAGATAATCAGTCACCGAAGCGTTGGTTGTAGAGATAACATTTATTAGTCAACCCTCTATCAGCTTCCCCACGGCAGCAGTAACCGAACAGAACCGAACACCCAGCACAGGACATTCCGGCGTTCTGGATTACTACGCTGAGAATTCCGCCCTGATAGAACAACAAGACATCACCACACTATCAATTAATGATTAAAAATTAGTAATTTTAATCATAACATATAGACGAAACTGGAGCTTAAAACTCGATAAATTTTCAACAGAAAACTCTGCTCCAGCACAACCAGTGCTCTAACAATAGTAGTTGCCACAGCAATGACCATGGTAAGGACAACAGCAATAACAACAGTAGCCAAAGTGATAAGTACAAAAGCAGAGACCACTCGGTAGCAACAGCAGAGACAACAAAAACAACATCCACAACACCAGAAACCACAACTCATTCAATAGCTGTCAGCACAACAGATACCATAGCAGGCAGAACAGATTATAAAACAGAAAATACCGCAGCAGAAACAACAGCAGAAAGAATAGCAGGGACTACAGATGCCACCACCGCTGTAATTAGAGCATGGATCACAGCGGTGACAAAAACTGCTATAGAAACAGGACGAGACCAATGACCACAGCCAGAAAAATAATGACAATCATAGCATCAATCAGAGCTGCCAACACTCCACAAACAGAAGCCAAAGCAATAGTTTCTCTCGCATCAGGAAACACAACAGCAGTAACAAGACCTTAGCCACAACAGATGTGACCATAACCTCCACCATAGTAGCAACAACAGCTTCAGCTATTGATGAAAGCCCATCAGAAACCACAGTGATGTGGACACCTTCAACCATAACTGTAGCTAAAACATGGATCATACTAGTGACCATTGATTTTACCACAACTTGGACAGCTGTAGCAAACACAGCTATACCCATAGCAAAAGCCACAGCTAGCTTCATGCCAGAGACAGCAGTAACCATAACTGCAATCATAACAGAATCAACCGCAGCTGTAGTTACAGGCAATACCCCCCACAGAAGGGACCAAAAGAGCCCCGATAACAGCTAGGCAATTCAGTAGGGACAACAACAGCCACATGGCAAGAACAGCACTAATAAACCACAGCCACAATCACTGTTGTAACTATGTAAGGATCTACAGCAACAATCACAGCTACAACTAGTGATAACAACATCTGAGAGGGACAACAAAAGTGGGCAACGTTCTAACCACAGCAGGAAAATATCATCATCCATAACAGCAGTAACCACAACAGCAACACCAGCTGCCATTACAGCAGGGATCACCGCAGCAATAATAGCTGCCATGGCAGACACCATAGTAACAATAGCTGCACCAACCTTTGAAAACACATCATGGACCACCGTAATGGCCTCATCTGTAATAACAGTAACCATTGCAGTGTCTACAAAGGCCACCGTTGACGGGACGTCTGTAATGACCACACCAGGGTCTATAGCATCAAATAAGCTACCACTGTGGCAACAATAACACCAATGACAATAGGGACTAAGTGACAACAACTACTATCAAAGGCTCCACTCCCATAGTGGCAAAAGGTGCAATAATGTTTCGAAGCACAGCAGGGTCAATGCCAGTGACAACAACTGCCATCACTGCTGTAAACACAGACGAGACCACAGCAGTGGTCGCAGCTTCCAGCACAATAGGGAAAACAGCAGTGAATACTGCTTTTCCTACAGTAAAAATCACAAATGCCACCGCAGCAAAGAAAGGTGCAGTGAAAAAATGTTTCACCAGAGTCAGTGACAACAGCTGCCTCGATAGCATGGGCTACAGTAAAACCTGCACCTATAATCTCATCCAGGTGAATAGCAGAAGCCACATCTAGCACCACAGCAGGGACAACAGCAGCAAAACGATCTGGGACCAAGGCATCATGACAGGGATAACAACAGTAACAACAACTGCCAGCAAGGCAGGTACAACAGTATTTACTAGCAAGGCATTGAAAAACCAAAGTTCACAGCTGTAATCACTGAAAAAAGCTATCGAAATCAAGAGAGTTATGCTTGCATCAATTTCGTCAACTCTATGGCTGCATTCTTGTGCATTGCTTTGCTCATTGTGCCACCACACACAAGGACCAACCATATGAAAACCAGACATGTTCCTGCTCTGATAGGAATTGTTGAGTCCCCTCTAAATGAAAACACAAATAACTCAAGGCTTGTTTTGGCCTTGCTAGGCATAGGTCCTACACGAGGGCAAAGGCTTTGCACTTAGGCAGCTCACTGAAAAAAATGCCAATAGATCTGGCTTTAATGTTCTAATGCATGTAAAGAAAGAAGTCACAAATGCAAAAAATATTTATGCTTTTTCTCCATGCAATCTGTCTTTTTCTGTAACTTCTACACCTTTGTCCTGTTTTTTATTACCCTAGGTTGTGGTGCCACAAAGCAAGTAACACCGTGCCTTGGCACAAAGAGTAGCTATGCATATAAGCATGCCTTTCTTTGCATGGGTTTGCACATTAAAGCCAGACCTATCGCATTTTCTAATGTATGGATAGGTGTCAGATTAAACAATTATGGGAGCTTTGTCGGCCCTTTCATGATCACATTCCATGAAGTAGACTCTGTGCTCATTTTCAATGAATAGTGATACGTTTAGTGCTAAAACTAACTCAGTAACTCTTAATTAGTAGAATAAGAGAAGAAGACAATGCAGCTTGGAAACAGTGTGATCTTTACAGTAGAGTTACTCTGAGCTGTAGTGAATGCAGCTGATGCACTAACTGCATACATTGACAGAGTACTTGTATGCACTGAACCTTATACACGATATGGGCTCACACTATAATTAAGGATGTGAGAAATTTGCATAATTTGCTCTTCTGTAATTATGAAAAATGCACATCATCATTTAGAGATGTATTTTAGAGTAAAATGCATTTTCCCATCTATTTCTGATGCAAAGGTGCAAAAAATACTAATGCCAAGAGCAATAGTCGCCGGGTTCTGGATGTTAGCATTGCTCTCACACGCGTTTGCCATAATTGTAAAGCAAATGATAACATAATTTCAGAAACTTTACATAACAAGCGGAATGCAACATTTCTGAAATTTCGCAAATTACTGTGGCGTGATTTAAATTTTGCTTGGGCCTACCTCGAACATATATGACTAGGAGCACAGCTGGGCAGTCCCCTGTGTAGAATAACCTTCAATGGAGGTGGGGCAGTCTTCGTTCTTGAAAAGCTTGGAGGATTGCCATGGGTTTCATTTCTTAAGAAGCCCAATCTTCCACTTGTGGTTTGCATGTTCAACATTTGGCAGAACAAAGGGCAAGGATACGCCGGTAAACTTCCCAAGCACTTAATAGCTCTCCCAATTTACCTTTCACATTCAAACATGTCGTATATTTAAGTTTTTATCCTGTAAATCCTCTAAACCGAAACCCGTGCAATATGTGTTCCATACGTTCTATATACAGTACAAAACAAAATTACCATTACAAAAGCAAACGCACATGTTGACTCTATTATTAACATTCTTTGCAGTCAAATACTGCACGAAGCTGCTTTTATGGAGCGTGGACTGGACGCTCTTTGCTGAATCTTGATAACCTGGGAGTGTACTTGCAGCACTTAAAACGGGCATCCAGGAAGATAAGCCATCCAAAACATTTTCCAAGTCGCTCGCCAGATAGCTGGAACAAAGAAATACATGGACATTACCTGCTATTGCTAATATCCTGGACCAATATGGGACACTGGGTCAGTCTGGACCACCATTAACTCGGGAAATACAATTTTGTAAAACCTGGCTGTGCTCATAAAGCCCTGGGAACAATTATTATCCAGTTACAGTATCATGACAAAAACCCGTGGAATGGAAAAAGCGATGGTCATGTGCTTTGCTATTAAAAATGAGTGAGTTTTTTTGAAGGCCCCTAACAAAGGTTTAGCTCTTTTTTAGAGAGCAAATTTTAAGGTGCTACATCCTTTACTTGTTTGTACCATTATGTCTTACAGCGCTTTGTGGACTGTCTGGTATTTAGCACCCTCTAAATCAGTATTTTGACTTAGCTCTGTCATCAAAGAAGGGGGACCACAAAACACAATTTTAAATTTCGCAAATGCATTTAGTGTGCTTTCTTGTCGACTTCAGTGAGCACTATATGTAATATATATATATACTCACAGAGAGAAAGAGGAACGACATCCAAGCACATTCTCCTATGTAGTAAATTATATCACAAAAGGTGCTCAAATGGAAAGAGGAAACCTAAGGACCACTTCATAGGTTCTGATTTGCAATAATCACTGTAGCATGGAGGTATGACATGCTTCAACATAAGCGTACTCACCACACCAGAGAAGGTGAATACCTCTCTGGCAGACTCAATCTCATAGGGATTTCTTATATATTTCTTATTCTGGACTTAATCAGGGATCCAGTATAAAAATGCTTATGGGTAAACCTTATGAGTTCGCTTTATTAACAAGTACCCTTGGTATGATCAAATAAGGGTTTGGAAGAATTAAAGATGAAATGCGATGGTTCATCAATCCACTCTTGTCGCCACTCGCTAACATGTTTCAACTCATTTATAAGCCAACACAGGTCCATGGTCTTTTCAGGGCCTAACAACTCCCTGCCTGATTCCTGTATACATTCCATGCATAAACATGAGGCATAAGGTTCTCATTCCTGTCTTGAGCTATACCTTTTTGACAGCTTTAGGAGATAAAATCATGTTGAAATTAAGGAAAGGGGGAGGAGCCTAGCGCGCAACCAAGATGGCCGCGTAGGTGCGAGGCTCCCGAGGACCTCCGCGACCTCCTGCATAAATCCTGACAGAATCCTGTCCCAGATGAGGGGACTGTATTTGTGAGCCCGAGCAGAGGTGACGCCCGTTTTCCGTTTTTAAATCGGACCTCGGACACCGGCAGGAGCATCGATTGAGGTTTGCGGCCTTCTCCACGCCGGCCCCCCGTATTGGAGTTGTGGGGCGATCCGGACACAAAGTGAACAACAGCGGCGGGCGAGGCTGGGTGGCTCGCGTGCCCCGCACTTTCACTTTCGCTTTTGCGCCCTCCTCGCTGCCAGGCGAGGTTGGGTTGCGGGGCGGTGTGCGGTGCTGTGGCCTCGTTGGGCTGCCCTGCCGGCCCGCCGGCTGCGAACCGTCCTGAGGAGCGGTGGTCGCCCCCCCCCCGGCGCCCTTGAACGGGATTGTCTGCCCCCTTTTTGAGGAGATTGGCTCGATTCGGGGATTGCGACCATGGCCACAAAACAAGATGGCGACCGGGCCAAGGTGAAGTCGACCCGTCGTGGCACGGCCCAACAATCCAATAACATGGACCGCTACACCCTCCAGAAGGGATCTCCAGAGGTGCTGCGTAGGTCCCCCACGGGCCCGACTGATGCTCCTGTTCCGCCCACGGACCTGACCCTCCGGGACGTCATGGGCGCCATCGCCGAGATGAAGGCCTCGGTGGACCAGCGCTTTGACACTCTGGCGCAGAAGATCGACTCGGTCCTCGTGGACGTGGGCCTCGTGAGAGCCGATCTGTCTAAAACGAATGACCGGGTCGATTCTTTGGCCCACTCTACCTCGGGCCTCACAACTGACGTGGCGGCCCTCCAACAGGAGGTGCGCAGGCTTGGCCAGGCGAGCGCCCTGATGAATCGTCGACTGGAGGATTCCGAGGGTCGGGCCCGGAGAAACAACGTCCGCATTATCGGGGTGCCAGAGGGACGAGAGGCGGAGGCAGCGGATCTGTTCGTGGAGGACCTGGTCCTCACCCACCTACAGCCTCGGGGGCTGAGCAAATTCTTTGCAGTGGAGCGGGCCCATAGG
This sequence comes from Triturus cristatus, assembly GCF_964204655.1. NCBI lineage: Eukaryota > Metazoa > Chordata > Amphibia > Caudata > Salamandridae > Triturus > Triturus cristatus. Next base: position 439,533,803 of record NC_140582.1, on the reverse strand, counting down.
GTCCCCGGGGGTAGGCCTAAGATCGGCGCCCCTCCGAGGCCTCTCATCGCCCGGATCTTCAATTTTAGGGACAGAGACGCTATCCTGCAGACTTCTAGGCTCCAAGGGCCAGTCAGACTTGACACCAGGATATTAATTTCTATCCTGACTTTACCCCGGCGGTCCAAAAGCAGAGACTAAGCTTTCTGGGTGTCAAACGTCGCCTACGAGACCTGAATCTCAAATATTCGATGCTTTTTCCAGCTAAGCTGAGGGTGGAGGTAGATGGCCGCACGCACTTTTTTGATCGTCCCGAGGCGGCCGGGGACTGGCTGGACACTTTGCCCGGGGATCGGGGCCGGGGGGGGGCGGGGGGGGTGCGGTTGGTGGGGAGGGCCCGCCGGGTCAGGCCTAAGGGACTAATGGTAGGCCTTGCTCCGGGCTGTGTTATTGTCACCATTGTCACCATTGACTATTAGGGTAAGTTCCCCTCCTGTGGAGGTCGTGCGGGGTCTGTTGGGGGATCTCCCTCCTCCTCTGGGGGACTAGTTAGTTTTTTTTCTATGGGGCGACAGGCACACTGCACTTTGGGGGGGCTGTTTGGGCTCATGCAGGGGTGCAGGGTGGGGGGAGTTCTGTTGGGATGGGTGGGTTGGGGTGGGGTGTGGTTCGTTTCTACCGCAAGGCAAGCCCTTTATTGTACTGGTGTTTTTGAGTTGCTCTCGGGGGGACAAATGATGGCATCTGTATGTGATGGGGGGTAGGGACCTGACTGTGTTGTCCTGGAACGTTAACGGGCTGGGGGATAGGATTAAGCGGGGTGTGGTCCTGCAATATCTGAAACGGATTTCGCCTGATGTGGTCTTTCTGCAGGAGACACACCTTATTGGTAACTCCTTTTGTGCCATGAATCGACGTGGTTATCGTTTGGTGGCCCACTCGGGCTTTACGTCAGGCTCACGAGGGGTGGGCATTATGGTCAAGACCTCGCTCCCGCTAGAAATAGATGAGGTGCGCCATGATGAGAGGGGACGCTACACTGTTTTGGTGGGGAGAATGGAGGGCAAAGTAGTCGTCTTTGTCTCAGTGTACGTCCCACCGGGGTTACAGTCCACCACCTTTGCGGACCTGGGACGCCTCCTTCTTGACCTTCCGGGGGGGCTTCTGGTGGTCGGGGGGGACTTCAACGCGGTGGTTTCTGGGACTATGGATCGTTATCCCCCTAGGGACCTCCCCCGGGCACAGGCGTGGCTGTCGGGCCTTTTGGACACACTGGGATTGGTGGACTGCTGGCGTTTAAAGCATCCCACTCAGCTGCAGTACACCTTCCATTCGGGTGCCCATGGTAGCCTTTCGCGGCTTGATCATATCCTTGTCCCTGCGGCCTATGCCGGGAGGGTGGGGGAGGTGCGCCATTTGGCGAGGGGCATTTCAGATCACTCCCCGCTCCTGTTGCACTTTGATGTCTTCCCGAGGGGGGAGGGCAGGGTAGCTCCAATCAACGCTTGGTACCTGCGCGACCCCACTATTCGCGCTGACTTGATTAAATCCTTGCAACGGTATTTCGAGGAGAATGTGGGGTCAGTCCTATCGGCTATCTCCCTGTGGGAGGCTTTCAAGACAGTGCTGAGAGGGGAGGCCCTCTCCTTCATTTCCCATGCCCGGAGGCGCGCACAGGAGGAGGTGACCCGGATGGAGGCCGAAATTACTGAATTGGAGGGTGATTTGGGGAGTGGGGTGACTGACGCTGCGCTCCACGTTCTGCACCTTAAGCAGGCGGCCTATAGGGCCCTCGTCACGGAGGCGGCCAGGGGCCTCAGCAGAGAGCAACAGGGGCGATTGTATGATGTGGGTGATAAGGCGGGCAAGTTGATTGCGTGGCTGGATAAGAAGGAGAGAGCGAGTCGTGTGGTCCCGCTGATTGAGAAGACGGATGGTGTGCGTGTCATTGAGCCGGAAGGCATTGTTTCTTGCTTCGCGGATTATTTTCGCGAGGTATATTCCCCGGTTTCTCCCTGCTCGGAGGAGGATTCCCATGCCCTGCTGCGTGACATCGCGCTCCCCTCCCTTTCTGTGGAGGACAGGGAGTTGCTGGATGCCGCCCCCACCTCGGACGAAATCGCCCTCGCCATCCGCTCGGTCGCTTCTGGCAAGGCCATGGGCCCGAACGGCATTCCCATCGAGTTATACAAGCTGCGACCGGATGTACTGGCACCCCACCTCCGCGCAATGTTCCTTGCGGCCCACTCGCGGGGCTCCCTCCCACCGGACCAGCGTCTGGCTACCATCGTGGTCATCCACAAGGAGGGGAGACCTCGAGATCGGGTCACATCCTATCGGCCTATCTCGCTCTTGAATGCGGAACCTAAAATCCTCGCCAAGGTGCTCGCCAACCGGCTGGTCGGCGTGGTGGGCGACCTGGTCCACCAAGACCAGTCCGGCTTTATCCCCCACCGCAATACGGCTCTTAATCTGCGACGCCTGCACGGCGTGCTAGCGCGTGTTCCGTTCGTGCGGGAGCCGGCCATCTTGGCGTCTTTGGACGCCACTATGGCGTTCGACACACTCGAGTGGCCGTACATCTGGGCGATGCTGGCGAAATTTGGCTTTGGGCCGGGTTTCATCAGCTGGGTCAAATTGTTGTACTCGGACCCACTTGCACAGGTGGTGGTGAATGGTCGAGTCTCGGCCCCATTCGGGCTGGGACGGGGCACGCGACAGGGTTGCCCCCTGTCGCCGCTCCTGTTCGCACTAGCCTTGGAGCCCCTGGCGGAGTGGCTGCGGTGGCACCCTTCTATCCGAGGTCTCCGTTGGACCCCTGAGTATGAGGACCGAGTGTCTCTCTATGCAGACGACATCCTTTTGTACTTGGCCTCCCCGCGCAAATCACTGATTGTCCTGGTTGATGTTCTGCACTCTTTTGGCCGCAATTCAGGCCTTGTCATCAACTGGGCCAAATCCTGTGTCTATGTGCTTTCCGGGGAGGCTCCTGTCCTCCCGCGGGGCTGTCCGATCCAGATTGCCTCGGAGGGATTTCGATACTTGGGTGTCTACATTACGCTGGACCCGGTGGCCCGCTACGAGCGAAATTTGCTTCCCCCCCTCCGGCGCTTGAAGGAGGATGTCGCGCGCTGGAGGCGCTTGCCACTCTCGCCGCTCGGCCGGGCGGCGTTGTTCAAGATGATGTCACTGCCGCGCTTCCTGTACGCTCTCCAGAACACTATGGACTTGGTCCCAGCGCGCTACTTCCGTGAAGTGGAAGGTTTACAGCGCCGCCTGTTCTGGGATGGGAGGCCGCGTATAGCCTTGGCAAAGTTGACGCTCCCGTGGTACGACGGAGGGATTGCCCTCCCGGATATTAAACGGTATTACTGGGCCTCCCAGTTAGCTGCAATTAATCAGGGCCTCTATGGGCCCGCCCTAAACCCGGCATTTGAAATGGACAAGATGCTCCTACCCGGTGGCGACTAAAATCGAGCGCTCTACGCTAGTGTGCCCGATTCCCGCTTGACGGGACCCACGCGGGTCATGGTGCGAGTATGGCACGCGGCTAATGCAGCTATGGGTTGGAAGGACCGTTTGACCCGAGCGTCACCGCTGTATGCGTCTGAGAGGTTGGGCTCTCTGTGGACCTCGAAGGGCTTTGAGCAGTGGGACACTATAGGCATCAGTACAGTGGGGGATCTCTGGACGAGGGGAGGATTTAAAACATTCGAGACGTTGCAGGCGGAGTTTCAGCTGCGGGGCAGTGAATACTTTCGGTACCTGCAGGTCCGTCACGCGCTGGGCTCCGTCTTCCCAGACGTGGCCTCCATCCCGGAGTCCTCCCCCCTGGAGGATCGAGTGCTAGATGGCCATGTTCCGGACAGCACGATCTCCCTCATTTACAAGAAATTGATAAATGATCGTTTGGGCTTACTGACTGGCCTCCGCGAGGCCTGGGTTGCCGATGGGCTGGAGTTGGACGACGAGGACTGGATTTCCGCGGTGGCCTCTCCGAAGGAGGTGGCCATCCCGGCTCGCCTTCGTTTCGTCCAGCTTAAGATACTCCACCGGGTGTACATGACGGGGCCAAGGCTTCTGCGTATGGGCTATGCCGAGGACGGATTGTGTAAGCGTGGGTGTGGTGCTTCAGCGACCTTTTTGCACATTTTGTGGGAATGCCCGAGGGTGGAGCGATTCTGGCGTGGTGTGCATGAGGTCCTGCGAGCGGTTACGCATGTCGCGCTGTTGCCTGAAGCGAGGAGATGTTTGCTGAATGTGTGGGAACCGACCGATTACTCGGTTCCGCAGACGCGATGGGTGACTCTGGGCTATATGGTGGCTAAACGGGACGTTGCACAGCTGTGGGGATCCCAGAGGTCCCCGGCGGTGTCGGCCTGGAAAGAACACATGGATTGGTGCATGTTCCGAGAAAAGGTGGTGTATGTGGCGCGGGGTAAGCCTGGGGCATGGGTGAAGGTATGGGGCCCCTGGAACGCCTACCGCGGGGATATCTGCGAGCCGCCGTTGTTGCCTCCCGCTTCACCAGCTCCATCCCCCTAGTTTGCTCCCTCCCTCAGTTCCGAGCACAGTATTCTCCCGGTCCCAGACCTGTTTCCCTTCCCCTCTCGGGGGTTTTCAGTGGTTGGTTTGGGGTCCCCCATTTGAGGAGCACGTGCTGCCACTTTCGATCGTGGGTTGCCTTGCGGGTGTGTGTTTATTTATGTTGTTGTGTTGTATAAAATGAAACCGTATTGTGGGCTCAGAGCCACATGGCCCGCGTTGTGGATACCTCCTGCCTTAGTGTCTATGTAAAGCTAAGTGCCTCACTGTATGTATGTCATTTGTTATCGTCACTTTAGCGGCCGGCCAGAAGGTTGTAGGCCCCTACCTGTATATATTTGAGATTGCAATAAACGGTTTCAAAAAAAAAAAAAAAAAAAAAAAAGAAGAAATTAAGGAAAGGCTTAAACCAACTTCAATAGAAATTGTCAATAATCTGGACACAGCAATGCGTGACAATGTGTTCTCCCAAAAAATAACTCCCAGCCTCCTATCCCCACAGGTTAACACTGCAAAAAGGCACGCAAGAAGCAATATATGTGCATGTCTGCTAACACTGCAAAACAAAAAGTTCATGCCACAAAGCATGTAAAAAGGGGTGTTGACTCACATCTTTTGTTGCAATAACTTACCCCTTGCTGGGGTGTAACATGACATCTTGGTCATGATCGGGGGGCATCTCTCCTGTAGTCAAATGTTTTTAATAAAAAGAAATATAATTTAGGGATGTATTTTTACATCCTTCTTAATCTGCCTTTATTAGAAAATGTACTCGTCTGTTCTTTAAAAAAAAGAACTTCTCAGAAAATCTTCTCATGCTCTAGGATTCTTGGAATGAGCCCCACATAACTCCAAAGATGCCATAGTGGTCGAAAAGGATACAAATATAATTTATAAAAGCCTTTTATACATGTAAAACCTGGGTAGATATTATCATTGTTTACAGCGTGTAGTCAATAATGCTGAGTTAAAGCCATACTGTTATGTAATGCACATTCAGTGTTATCATATCAACCCAAAGTCTGTACGAACCAACTAATGCATGCCAACAGACATGGATGACATGTGCATGAAGGGATACCCAAATAGTTAATTATTAATTTCTGCCTGAGTCCTATTGTCTTTGTTTCCATTATGTGGCCAAATGATTAATCTAAAGCTGTATTATATGTAGTGCACTTTGAATGTTATAGCGTCAACCCACCACCTTTAGGAACCAACAAATGGACATGAGCAAAATGGACATAAAAAATAGCCAATAATGGCCACTTTTAGCCCAATGAGTCCCGTAGTGGTCAAGCCCCCATTGAGCTGACTGGTGCCCCTTGGTCCACTTTCTTCAGCAAAAAGTATGTGCCGCTTCTAACACCTAGAAGTGATCTGGCCTGCCATATTCCAGAGGACAGCCTGGAAGAAGAAGCCCTTAATAAGGCGTCTCTCTCTTTGGGGCGTGATGATGCAGTATGACACCCCGTGTTTATTCATGAGAAATGTAGTATAGAAGCGGGTGGATCAAGTGTGTTAATGGGGTAATCACCATGAAGTAATTTATTTATGAGGCAGACGCAGTAAAGTTAAAAGGCACCTTGCAGCTATTAGTGGCATGAAGGAGTAGTGAAGGTTTGTTTTCATCAACAGTTGGTAGAAGCTCAACAACCATTCATTCAAGGTTTTTATCCGAATGTCCTTTACCCAGAAAAATTCTCATTCGTTTTCTAGTTGTCTTTTTGTATCTTATCATATTCTGTGCTCCTGGATGATCACTTTTTTGTGTGAAAATCTTTTTATTGGTTTACACAGACTAAAATCAATCACTTACAACCAACACCGATTAAAACAGGTCAATTGTATACAACTCTCGATGTCCTATTCAATCTCTGACTATGAATATCACCCATCAGATATCTTCTTCGATGACCTCCCTAATATTGCCTTCCCCACCTGGTCTATTCTCACTGGCGATGGAGGGAGTGCATGTCGTTCCCCTATCTGTGTTCCATTTACCCCATACCCGGTCCTACTTCTTGGGGCATCCTCTGTTTTTGTAGACTTCACTTTCTGCAGTCATGCACCAATTCATGTCTCCTCCAGGGTTGGTGACTCCTCTGCTCCCCACCTCCGGGCTATGTTACGTTTTGCTATTATGAGTCCTATTGTGGTCCAAAGCTGCTCCGCAGTTCATATCTGTTGCCTCCCATATGTTAAGTATGCACAGCTTGGGGGATAATTGAATACCCCCCCACTGGCGTTTTTCATACACACAAGTATTTCTTCCCAGTATACCCTGATCACCGGGCATTCCAATAAGGTGTGATAACAGGTGCCTATCCCTCCACAAAACCTTATACACCCGGCCTCCTCACTCCTGTACCAGTGTGGTGCATGAAATGTATGGTCTGTGGAGTATTTTTAATTGAATTAGTTTCAGCCATGATGATATTGTGCCTCTCGTGTGAGGCAAGTGCATCCCTCCATTCCTCTTCCTCGAGGTTCCCTATATCAGCCTGTTCCCAAAGACTCAAAAATGGGTCAGGTAAGTTATTTATAATCTTTTGGTAGGTAAAGGAGATGGTCTTTCGGTCCATATACTCGGTTAGGATCCTGTTCTCCAGTAGTGAAGCCTCTGGTATTTCCTCTCCTGCTTGGACACCCTAAGAGTGTGTCGTATTTGTAGATATATAAACGTTTTTTCCTTAGATAAATCATATTCCTTCTGGAGGTCAGCAAATGGTATTATTTTTCCCCTTGCCAATAAATCGTCCACTTTTGAAATGCCACAGTCTCCCATTTATCGAAGCCTTGATAACGGCTTAATTTTCCCCGGGGCTCTGTTCGATAAAGGGGTGTGGTAAGTGTCACTCTATTATTTCAACGTAGTTTGTAACTCTATGCCAGAGGGTGACCTTTGAGGCCTTAGGCCCTGTGAGTTGCTGCTGTTTTGTGTTCGAATATAATGCTTCTCTATACCCCCCGCTGCCATCAGCTGCTTATCCATTCGGCTGGAAGGGTCGTCCTGCGTGTGGTGTGTCCACTTATTTATGGCTGCTATTTGGGCTGCCCAGTAGTATGCTCGGGTGAAAGGTAGAGCTTTTTCCCCATCATACCATCCCCTAGAAGTTTTTGGGTTGCAATGCGGGGAGTTTACCATCCCACAATAGGTTCCTAACTTCGCCGTCTATGGATTGAAAGTAAGTTTCAGGCACTCTTTAGGGTGTGTTTTGCAGAGCGTAGAGAAATCGTAGTAAGGCCATCATTATGAATAACGCCGCTCTTCCCAGCAATGAAAGTGGTAGCACCCACCAGTGTTGCACATTTCTATGTAAACGGGTCAGTGGGATGAGGAGATTGCATTCATAGAAAAGTTCCTCGCTGGTCGTGACGTAGATTCCTAAATAACGGAATCCCTCCATCGCGATCTTTGCTTCACCGTTTGAGGGTAAGACAGGGGGTGGACCCCGCAGTGGGTAAACCACCGACTTGGACCAATTGATAGTATAACCGGAGTACTTCCCAAAGTTGGAGCAAATCTGCAGCACCCTGCCAATAGAGGATCTAGGCGATGCCACATATGGCAGTATGTCATCAGCGTAGAGTGAGTTTCTGTCTTCCCACCCCTCTGTCCATCACACCCCCTGGATTATTAGGCCCCCCATATCCAATTCGCTAAGGGCTCCAGGATCAAAGCAAAAAAAATTGGGGACAGTGGACAGCCCTGTTTCGTTCCCCGATTTATGTTGAAGGTATTTGAGGTTCGTCAATTCACTACCACCTGAGCCAACGGCTCTGTATATAGCAGTTGAATCCAGGTGAGAACGTTTTTACACAATCCCATTTGCTCCAGGACGGTGAACATATATAGCCATTTGACAGTGTCGAAGGCCTTGCAGTCATCTGGCGACAGTATTGCTGCATCATCTTGAATGGTGTCTATTCGCCCCAGCATACTGTTCAGCCACTTCAGATTAAGAGCAGTGTTTCGACCCGGCATGAATCCAGATTGGTCCGGATGTACTAGTTTGGTCACTATTAGAAGCAATCTTAACACTAAAGCCTTGGCCAAAATGTTAACCTCAACATTTAGCAGAGAGATGGGTCGATAGGCAGTACACTCCTCTGCAGGCTTGCCCTTCTTATGGAACACAACAATAGAGGATAATCTCTGATCATCAGGTAGCATACCCGATTACCTACTTTCTTTGTACATATTGAGTAGATGTGGTGCTACTTTGGATGCGGTTATCTTGAAAAGTTCTATTGGGAGGCTGTTTGGCCCCATGGCCTTCCCTGACTGTATGTTATTTATGGCTGTCATTATTTCCTCATTCGTGAGGTCTTGTTCGAGTGCTTGCCGGTCCTCGTACGTCAGAGTTGAGATCGAAATATTCGCTAACAGCTCCCTTGATTCCTTCTCCGTGGCTGAAGCCATTGGTGAGTAGAGGTGTTGGAAATGGGTTCTGAAGGCCTCTGTGATATCCTGTGTTTAATGCAACCACACCCCGTTGTTCCCCCATATTGTCGTTATCCATCAGTCTGCCCTTTCCCTCTTATCCAGCCAGGCAAGTAATTTACCTGCTCTGTCCCTGTGTTCGTACACTCTATGCTGCGTCGCCCGGAGTCTAGCCCCTGCAGTTTCTGTCATAAGATTCTTATACTCTGGTCACTTTAGTTCTAATTTGTGTATGGCTGCCTCGTCCATTGAATATGTTGGGGTTTGTTCCATGGCCAAAATATCCTGTTCCATTGCCTTCAATGTTCCCACCTTCTCTTTCGTATGCCCCACCATGAGAGAAAGCGCATGTCCCTTTAGGACCGCCTTGTAGGCCTCCCAGAGAGTTCGGGAAGACTGTACTGACCCCACATTTTCATTGAAGTATTTATCTGTGACTTTTATGAGGCTGGCTTTGATAAGTGTGAGTTTAAGGTACCAAGGGTTAATCAATATGGATCTGCGTGTTGACGTTGAGCCCAGTGTGTATTTTGCCCACAGTGGTGCATGGTCCGAAATCCCCCTCGCTAGATGTTTAACATCCATAAAATGCTGCTTATCTTCTGCAACAGTAAGGATATGGTCAATTCTGGGCAGGCTGTTATGTGCTCCTGAGTGGAATGTGAATTGGTTAGCTTTTGGATGGGCTTCCCACCAGACATCCAACAGGCCGAGGGCAGACATAAAATTGGCCATAGTGTTTATAGTGCTTGGGGTGTTTCTTGGTGGAAATCTATCTATCTGGTCACAGAGCATCATATTCAGGTCCCCTCCAATCACAAGCACCCCCCTCGGGGAAGTCTAAGATAATTTTACTCATGTCTGGCAAAGCCACGTAATGCAGTGCCGGTGGCATGTATGCCCACATGATACTAACGCTTCTTCCCTCCCATTTGCCGGTCACTGCTGCAAAGCTGCCTTGTTTGTCTATGCATGCATGTGTCACCATGAAGGGGAACTGTTTACACATCAAAATCTCTGGCTCCATATACCCCGAGGTGAAGCCTCAATGTGCAATGAGTTAGTTGCCTCATCGGTTGAGCGCCTCACAGGTATTCACCACCAGGTGGGTCTCCTGAAGCAGTACCATATCTGGTGCTTGTATTTTAATGTATTGGAGCACTATACCCCTCTTGTTGTTTATCCCCCAACCTGTTAACGTTCCAACAGAGTGGCTTAAATAACTTTTCTGACCCCACTGCTTGTGGATTTGTCAGTCGCAAGAGTGGTCTCTATCTCTGGCTGTGCGGTTACTATAACGGAAGCGACTGTTCTGTCTGCCTCCTGGGTATATTCGGTTGACTTGTTTTATAGGGTGCGAGAGCTGCGCTATTGAACGCATCAAGAGGTGTGGTCTCCTGAGTGTCGTAATTAAAATATTTGACTGTTGCCGGTGGACAAAACTACCTAAACTACAACTAACCCCCCTACAGTGGAACTCCCCCCTCCCTGCCTACCTGCATGATGGTTCCAGAACTGCCAGCCTTCCCAACCTTGCCGAGTGCCCATTGCGCCCCATACTCTGTAACGAAGGAGCCGTGGACCAGGCCTTCCCTCCCCCAATAATAATGATCAGGCATTTTTCTGCATCAGTGCAGACAGTCTATCGTAAACTGTACTTATCCGTTCTTTCTTCGATAGTACGCTCCCAATGGAGCCAGCCCTTGTTGTTTCGCCAACCAGCCTTTTGCCTGCTACAGTTCTGACTTACATCTGACAGTCGATCACAGCGGTCCAGAGAAACAGTGACCCTTACATGATAAGCGACCCGTTGCCACTGGGGTTCAAGAAATACCTAATAATCTTATGTCTGCTGTGGAGCTATTCTTCATTGGCAGGGTTCCTCTCGTATGGTCCGAGATCCATTTGCTTTAACGGCTTCCCCATTTGCCGCCCCCTCTTGTCTGGCTTGTCCAGATCTCCTACACTCCGCAATCCCTCTAGCCACTCTCGTGCAGCCTCCAGCTCAGTGAAAAATCAGCTTTTACCTTCTGCCTTGACCCTCAGCTTGGCCGGGAACAGCATTGCGTACTTCAGCTCCTTCTCCCTAAGGGCCTTTTTAACGTCCATGAAGCTTCGCCTTTGCCTCTGCACCTTCATAGTAAAGTTGGGGAAGAATATTATAGTGCTGTTTTCATATTTAAGTGGCGGTGCGGTAAGGGCGATTTGCAAAGTAATATCTCTGCCTCTTTAGTCGAATACACAAGCTAGGTTGGTCCTTGGTGGCACCCCAGACTTGGGTCGACCTCCTCGCACATGGTGCGCTTGCTTTATGGAGAAGTAGTTGGAGTGATTTCTGGGTTGCAAATGCTTTTTATCAGATCCACCACAAAGAGGACTGTAGCTGGTCCCTCCACTCTTTCTGGCACACCCAGTATTCTAACGTTGTTTCTTCTTGACCTTTCCTCATAGTCATCTAGTTGTGCTGCCAGGATTTTGCTGGTGGCCTGCAATTCAGAGACATATTTTCCTAAGGCCTTGGTGTCTGTGACTAGACCGTGAATCACATCTTCCTCGTCCTTCACTCGAGTGTCCATTTTCCTTAGGTCTGCGCGTAGCAGGGAGATGTTGGCAGATACAGAGTCTATACGAGCCTCAAGGTACGTATGCTGGTGATGGCCTCAATTATAGCTTGCAATGTGGGGGAGCCCTGTTCGGCCTGCTACTGTTGTGGCTCTTGTTCACGTTCTGTTTGCGTGGTTGCCCCGTCCTGCGTTTTTGGCCATAAGTATTTGTCAAGCTTGGGTTGATGCGAGCTGCGCCCATCCTTACTGCCTGACATAATCCTGGAGTTTATGCAATTCCTAATCAGTGTTCATTGTTGGTCACGTAGAGCCGCAGGGTAATCACTGCCGCCTTCTGGAAGGCTTCCCATGCGGCCTGTCAGTTCTCCCCTCTCTGCCTCCCATGCCACTATTATAATTCCCAGCTCTCTGCAGTTGAATGAGACGATTACAGTGGTGGGGCACTGTGATTGTAACTCTTATGCAGCTTTGTGGCTGAAAGTTGGATGGGGTGCTGCAATATTGTTCATGCATGCTTGTCATCGCGCCCACCGCAGATGTTCATTATTTTTCTGCTCCCAGCTTCAATAGTCTGTGCAGCCCAAGGCATGCCTCGCCATTACCTGCCCTTTGGCCCCCACTCATTCCTCACCAGCGTTTTGAATGTGTCTAAATACGGATCCCAGACGGGCTTTATTGCCCACCTCTCCTGTCCCTGTGTGCTTGCAGGCCGAGTCTCTGTCGAGTGGTGCTTGTACCCGTCCCGCCATCCCCCCGGCCGCTGGATTTGGACAGCCGATTCACCTTGGGTGTACTACGGTGGGGGGAAGGCATACCCCTCTCACAGGCTGCTCGTGACACAACTCCACAGCTCGGACGGGCTTTCCGTCTCCTCCCTGGGACACACACTGGCATCAACTCGCGTCTCTGTTGTTCCCACAGGTCGCGATCCTCTGCCTCCACCGCTCAGCTTGGCAAGCAGTTCCTTGTCTTTTGCGCTGTCATGCTGTTACTGCCCATGACACTCGGGCTCTATTTTATGCCTTGCTGTTGCCAGATTAATGTCAGCTATTGGGGTAAGGAAGAAAGGAGCCGGAGCCACGCTAGTGTGCAGCCATCTTCCTCAGCTGCTGGCAACGCCCCCCCCTGGATGATCACTTTTGCTTTCTAGGTCGTCACACCTATACGTCTCATCCGGCATGAAGGTGTGATCATATTGATCACATTAGTGGATTGGAATTCAAGAAAATTTTTAATATCCATGGTGTACGCATCCCTAGGTCAAGTTACTTGGTGCTCTGTGCGATGGGCAGATTGTAAAATGACGACAAGGGCAATAGCACTCTAAAGGGGTGATGTTTCATGTTTGTGTGAGTGTGTTCTGGGTTCTGAATTTTTTGGTCTGGTGTTTACCAGTTCATCTTTTAGTGATTTGTTGAATCTTGTGGAAAACATAGGTTTTTCAAATTTAGTGCACCTGAAGGCAATATTCTTCAATGTTTGTTTACAATTCTTTTAAACAGGTTAGATTGAATTTCATAGATGGTTATGCACATCAGACGATCATTATCTGATTTTCCAAAAGTTTGTAACAATTGTTTCATCTGACTGATGCTCTTTTTGATGCCTTCTCCATTGTTCTCATGGGATATTCCTTTTCACAAAGCTTTTGTGTTAAGAACCTTGCATGGGGGTTAAAATCTTGTTTATGAGTACAGTTACTTTGTAGTCTAAGAAATTGTCCTACATAAAGGTTATCTATTAGAGATTTGGGATGGAAGCCATTATATATAAGGAGGTTGGTGTGGTCTACAGGCTCATATAACACCTCATGCTTTAGGGTGTTTACAGTGGATATGATTTTCAGGTCTAAGAAACATCTTATTTCTGCTCATGCACATAGTAAACAAGAATTTGTTCTAACTATTGATCAAGTCAGTAATTTCCTGTGCTTGTTCCTCATTTCCTGTACCAATCACTAATACAGCATTGCTATTTTATTTCCACATGGTGATGTTCTTAGCTAAAGAGTTTGTGCGTGTCAAAATACATGCCCTTTTTTATTCGTGGACAGGCCACACTTGTGAAGGTACTGCCCATTTAGATGTCGTGTACTTGTAGGTAATAGTCATTTTCAAATCTGCAGTTACTCCTTGTGAGTGCTATATGTGCACAATCTAGGACACAGTCGACTGGAGTGATGGGGTCTGACTTTTTTTCAGCTAAAAGGCCCTCCAATACCTTCAAGGATTTCTCTTGTGGAATGCTCATATAGAGAGCTTCCACGTCCATGGTCATAAGAAGTTGGGTGTCCGAATTGTAGGATATCTCATCAAAATATTAAAGATGTCTTTCGTGTCTTTCACAATGGAGGGCATGGTTGTCAAAAATGGCCTCAGGAAACGGACAGAAAATTGTCACTGGGGTTCCAATGTTCAGCCTATCCCTAAGACAATAAGCCTCTCTGGGGTGGAAATCTTTCATTGTGCACTTGGCAGTATATAGAAGTATGGTACTTTTGGGTGCATCTCATAAAGGTATTCCACGTCATGCTTGGTAATCCAATTGTTTGCCTCAGCTCTGTTAACCAAAAGTTGGATGTCATCCATGATATCCAGAGTCAGGTCTTTTTCCAGTTTTTGGTAATTTTTACTCTCTCCTAGTAGTCATAGGCATTCATCTGTATACATATTGGTTGGCATCACTACAACTGTTCCACTTTGGCAGCTGGTTTGACAACTACAGTTTCTAAGTTGGATGCTGCTCTGCTATGCTGCTATTCTAAAATGTTTTCATGTTTCTGTTCTTCAGCAGGTCAATGTCTCATGCTACTGCCTGCTCCAATGCCAGCACTTCAGGGGGCATATGTTAGTTTCAGGGTTGAATTAAATTTTCTCTTCAATCCTATGATGAAGCATGCCACGATAAGTTGTGGGTGTGGCATCCCCTCCAACATATTTTGGATACCTTTGGGCTACAGTGATTATTACAAAGCAGCCCTTTAAAAAAAATCTGTATGTTTACTCTTTCCATCCGAGCATCTTTTGTTAAATCATCCACCATTTTATATTAACGTGATAGATATTACAAATTTGATTTCAGAATTAAACTCATGCATTGATTAGACTGTGCGTGTGTTTGCAACAGTGCTAAATGACATTTGACTGGGTTTTGAACTTATTTTTTAGCTGGTGCAGATTATATTAGGAATTTGCTTGTATTACTAGTACTGGCATATTTTGATTCCCTAAAGCTTCTAAAGGTAACTTTTTGTACTAAGTGGTACTTCTAATGTGCAGAATTGGTAAGATAAATACACTCTTGCATCATTTTTTTATTTACATGCTGAATTGAAACTCTTCCTACATAGTAAATATCGAAACATTTAATGTTTCAATTAGTGACCTTTTCGGTCTTCAATTGGTAACACACTTACATGGGAAATCAGCTATGATATCAAATAGGAAGTTGTTCAGGTAGTTCAACACTTGCTAAGATGAATTCCCACTGAATCTCCATCTTTAGACACCAAATTCAACATTTCTACCTGCTCCCAATTGAAAGTTATCACTTATTAAATGTGATATGTTAACTGAATGCTATCCTATGGAAGAGGCAGGCCTTGCAATAGTGAAAAAAGAATTTGGGAGATTTTCACTACTAGGACATGTAAAAGTGAAAAGCACATAGTCAACATTTTGAATACACTGCACCCAGCTCTATGGGATACTTAGGCCCTACCCTGGGGTTTTTTTTTTCTCTGTATTAAAAAGGAAGATTTAAGCCTGTCAAAATGTATATTATGTCAAGTTGAAATGGCAGTTTAACAGTGCACACACAAGCTACAATGGCGAGCCTGAGACATGTTGAAAGGCTACTTAAGTGGGTGGCACATTAGGGGCCATGGCCCACTAATATAATGTACAAGCCCTGGGTACACATCGTACCACTTTATTTGGGGCTTACGAGTAAATTAAATGTGCCAATTGTGTGAGAGCACGCACTCTAGCAGCACTGGTTATCAGTTGGGGTGGGTGAATACCTCTGCTCTGTCGGCGGAGTTTGCAGAGTTTGCCCACTCCGTGCTCCGCTTGGTACGCGGAGTTCCAGAGTAAGTTTTTCTCATGCGTGGCTTGCCAATGTGAAGTTGGTGAGAAAGACTTTGTGTCCCCTAGCATGGTTTTCAGGTGCTAAAATGCCTCCCCCTGAGATTTCTCAATGCAGGCGGTCGCAGCAGGTCACGACCATTCATGTTGAGAAAGCTGCTGCTCGAATAGAAAGTCTACTCAATCGGCAGAAAGAAGCAGTGCCCTCTGGAATGTCATGTGGTGCCATTCGCACTGTAAAATTTAACAGCATGAAACAAACTCCCGGTGCTAAAAATCAGCGCAAGCAGCGCGAAGTGCCGAATACCACCCACTTGCGTAACTCCACAGAATTTTGCAGAGTTTTTATGGAACTCCGTGGAATTCCACAGAGTGAAACTACGTAAGTTCTACCTCCCCTAGTTAGCAGTGGTAAAGTGCACAGAGTCCTAAGTCCCATAAAAGAGACATCTTCAAAAAATTGAGGAAGGCAAAAAGTCTGGGTGAAGACCAACCTAAGCCTATCAGGTCTAATTGTCTTAACAAACATAGGCAATGATTTAATGTGCTGCACTCTGAGCATTCCCAAGCTTAACACTCATCCTGCACTCACCGGGGCAGAGTCTTTTGTTTCTGGTGCAGTTGGAACAGAAGTGAGAACCAAGAAACATCATCCACTTGCTCTGGTGGAACGTGGACACAACCAAAAGAGTATCACAAAAGGATCAAAGCACGTGAGTGACACGTAAGGATGAGAGCTGAGATACTCAGGACAAGAGCAGAAAGTGCATTGTGGACAATGCAAGAGGATGAGGCATTACAGCCTGTTATACCTGGCATCGTTGGCGTGGTTTTCTCTGTCTGTTTGTCTCTACCTCCTGTATTTCTTGACTGTGTGCTTGATTTCGGTTTTGATGATTTAGGTATTCTGGGCACTTGCCACTGCCGATCAGTGCCGAAGTGCAAGTGCTCCCTGTGTAACTTCTAATTCTAATTGGTTATTCGTGATTGGCATATTTGATTTACTGGTAAGTCCCTAGCAAAGTACTCTGTGCGTGCCCAGGTCCTGTACGTCAAGTGCCATTTGTGCTACTAATTGTGTCACCCACACAAGTAGACTTTCAAATGTGTCTCAGACCTGCCACTGCAGTGTCTGCACGTGCAGTTTTTGACTGCCATGTCGACCTGGCAAGTGCATTCACTTGCCAGGCCCTAACCTACCCCTTTCTTACATGTAAAGCACCCGTAAGGTAGTCCCAAGGTACCCCCATGGGTGGGGTGCAGTGTAGGTGAATGTGATTCACACAAAGGGAGGTGAGGTGTTCCCTACATATGCTGATGAGCCACCCGGCGCTAGAGTGGAGGGGGAAGTTGTCACTAGCACCTGAATAGGCTGTGGCTGCCTAGTGCAATGCTGTCTTCACCCCCTGTAGTGTGGCTGAACCAGAGAAGACAGCACTCGTTTTAGTAAGCAAGAGAGACTTTCTGAACAACGACTTCAAAGGGAATAAGGGGTCTACTGTTGAATCTAAAATCCCAGAACTTTACATTACTTCTGGATTAAGAGGACCCTGCCTAGAAGAATGGAAGAGCTGCCAGGAGAGGTACTGCCCCTTTGCTATGTATTGCTTTGTTGAATTGGCCTGCAGTTGGTGCTTTTGCCTATGGGCAGTGGAAAGGGCTGGACTTTTGTCTTGCTCTGGTAGCCTGCTTAAGAAGATTCTCCAAGGGCTTGATGTAGAGCTTGCCTCTTGTTAAGAAGTCTCAGAGACACAAATAATTAATCTGCAGCATCCTTGAACTCCATGCTGGGAGTTCTGACCTGCCTCGTGCCAAATCCAGTTCTGGGTCCTTGGAGGTTGTTCCCACTGTGAAGAACTACAAAGAACTGAAGAAACCTGCAAAGTCAATGCTCAACCTTTCGCCCGGGAGAAAATCCTGACACACAGCCCCTTGGGGGTGAAGAAATTGCGCAGTGCCTGCCAGTGCCCCAAAGAATTACTGCCCGCCGAGTTTGACTCACCCGTCTCCGAAGTCTGAGACCCCGGCACCGACTCTGACACAGGCCCTGCTGTGCGGCTGAAAGAAACAACGCATCGTAGCACCGCGGCTGTAGAAATCAACGCAGCACCTGTTTACCACTGCCACATCGATCTCCAGTGCAGTACAGATTTCCACGCATCGCACTTGTGCACCACGCATCTTTTTCAATGCCCCACTCTGGAATAAACCACCTTCCCCTTTTTACCTTCAGCACTCTTCTGCAAATATGAAAAAGATCTCCTCTAGTCTGCCTAAATCAGTGCTTCTCTGAATCGCCATACAGCTCCAGATCATCCATTGGGTAGCATTGCGCTTTACAAGTTAACAATCTATTAGTCATGGGTGCTGATAAACACCACGCATTATTACAAGTGACCAATATTTTATCACTCAATATTTTAACATACAACTGGTACTTCAAAGTTTCAAACAGATAAAATGGGCATGCATGTGACATCATATTGTAAACCAAACACTAATCTACTTAAGATAAGAGTGGATGAATGTGTAGTTGCAGGGTGGCCTGAGTGGGATATAGTTGATCCTATCTGAGAGGATCTTAAGAGTGCTCCAAGTTGTGTAAATGTACAGTGCACATAACTTGTTTGTACCTAGAAATGTGAGAATGACATACATTCTTTCATAGATACCTGTGAGGAGGTTTTCATCTGCTACATTTATGTAAATTAAGGTGTGAGTTTTTTATTGTTAGAATAGTTCCACTCAGAATGTGGTATCGGACAATTGAAAGAGCCTCTTTTGTTGTCCTTTTTTCCCCCAGAGTTTTATACAGCGTGAACTATTCCCTAAGGTATCGGGTATCGGAGCTCTTTACATGCGCGCCAGTTATGTTACACAAGGACACCTTCATTTTTGTTGGGCACACGAAGAATATGTGATTTTCCAAGAATTACAGGATGTTGAGCGTCATTGCTGAGACTCGAACCCAGTTCCACTTCTTACCATTTGCTTATGCCATTTTGTTTACGTTACTGTGCAAACAAATGATGGACGGAATGCTGAACAATTCAAACATTCACCCCAGTCACAGATCTGGGTTAAATCCATAATTTTCTGATTGCCACACCATTCTAGCTTGGAGCCATATCCAAATCAGTCTTAAACGTACTCCCCATAGGAACAGTCAAGCCCAAACTGCCAGACCAGGTACTCTCTGGACCAGAAATAAGCATCCTGGGACAGGTTTTGGGGTATCACCCCTTATCTGCCAGGCTAGCTTGATTATGGTGGTGCAGCGAGCATGGGATCCACGACTTGACACACCCATTCCACTCAGGGAAAAAATTGCTGCGCTAACAAATGATGGACGGAATGCTGAACAAATCAAACATTGGTTAAATCAATTGTTTGTTTGCTCACCATGCCATTCCAGCTTAGACCCTGCCAAATGCAAATTAGTCTTGACCCTGCTCACCATGGGATTTGTCTAGCCTGAACTGCTAGGCCAGGTCCTCCCTGGACCAGAAGCAAGCATGCTTGGACCGGTTTCGGGGTGTCACCCTCATCAGCCAGGCGAGTTTGAATCCGGTGATGCAAGGAGTATGGGACCCACGTCTAGGCATACCCATTTCTGGTTTACTTTAGTCATTGCATTTTAGAAGTTGTAGGGTTGCTTTTGGCTAACATTGGATCTATTCATTTATTCTGCTTTCTATTGCAGTACTGCATCAATCTTAGGCCTTGACTACAAATTGTCATATGTGCTAATTATCATATCCAATTAAACTTCAATACAGAGATGTTCAGAGTTTATTAGATGTTATAATTACGATCTATTTTTGCACCAACACCCCAACTACACGTTTTACATGCTTCATTGGAATACCTCTGCTGATGGGAGCACACAACAAAGCATGGACATGTAAATAAGGATCTTTCCAGAGCAGATAAGTCTAGCAAGAGGCTCAATGTAGATGCTGCTGCACTAAGAGGAAAAGGTCAACCCAATATGGACACTTTGATCTAGGTGCTAGGACCAGAGACATCTTAAGAATTTTCGGGGCCCTGGGCCAAAAGTATTTTGGGGCCACCTATTCGGAAAAGCTTTGCCTTTATGATCCAGTTTCAACTCTTTCATGCCATCTTTGACCAGGTCACTGACAGTGCAAAGGACACATTGGTCCACATTCAAAATGTGTTTACATCTAATAATAAGAGACAGTGATGTGTGTTTTCAATATTGTACACAGCAGCTGCTCAGAAATATTACTGCAAATAATCACTGTGACACCCTCCCATTTCTCATATGTGAGGTACTGTTTTGATCTAAAAGAAACTTGTTTTATGGATGTTGCATGAAATATTAACACATTGGTCTGCAAAATGTCTGTAATAGTCTCTCACACATTACCCACGTTAGGACCAAATTAAAGGAAAACGCTATCTAAAACAATCTGTTTAGGAATTACTCAAAGTCATCAGAGCAAGGCTCCCTGCAGAACAGAGCTGGCTCTATCAGCCACCTCTCCCCCCGAAAGACTGGATCCCTGGGTCAGAGCCCATTTTGCCCATGCCTTAAAACGTCTCTGGCTAAGACAAAGGTAAGGGAGAAACAAAGATCTGTGGGACCTGTTGACAAGGATTTATTTCTTTAGCCATAGAAGTGCTGAACCATTATGTGCCACTGCAATTAAGGTAAGCATGAAGAATGGCAGGTTCAAAGATGTCAAGTACCTTTAACTGGTATGATATAAATATGGTGATGATACCACTACCATGTAACTCTATCCTCAGGTCCACCAGGATTACCACAAAAGAGTATGTCTGTGCTATGTGCCTAGCAAAAGACAACTTGTCCTGCATCCAGGCACAAATATGTTTCAATCTACACAGAGAGGTATTTTCAAACGAAACCTTACAGTGAGATGGTCGCCATTGGAAGTAAAAATGTAGGCCTACACGTACTAATGTATATTCCCATAGAGACAGAACAGGAAAAGTCCTTTAATACATCAGGCCTGTAGTTCCATAGTTGGAAAGAATGGAAGGATCCACCCTCAGAACTTACATTATAGGTGGCACCATAGTTTGTATGAATTGACGTTGGATGAGTTCTTCAAATAAGGAAAGATTAAGAATATCTCAGGTGGTTTGGCCTCAGATGAGCTAATGCATCTGAGAATGGAAACCTAAAAAGTTGAAGTCTAGATCCTGACCTTGTTTTGAAATGGCATCTACCAGCACTTTAACTTCAAAAGGTGGTTATTCACAATGCAGGGTTAAGGGTGACAATTCGAAGAAAATTGTCAAATTAATCTGTTCACAAACATTTCCCATTTTGCCTTAGATATAAACAATAAGAAATTAGCACAACTTCTGGGAAGGAGTAATCTTAGAATGGACCACAGCTGGGTATCCTAATTATGTTATATCTAGAACATTTTGAGCATTATTCATGTCGTCTCTTCTCTATGAATAATAGTCAATGCATGCATCTTTTACCAGTATTATATATTTTTGACAGTTTTGAAGGGCAGATTTATACAAAAGCATAGCAGAAGAGGAATCATTATGTTACCATTCCAAATCTCTCACCTTTTTTCTCGCTTCAGCAAGCAAAGAATTGTAGAATGATCCTGGTTTGGAACACAGAGAAGATACTTTATTGTTTAGAGGCCATTGAGTCTGAAGCTTTACTTTTCCAATTTGAGAAGATCTCTTATTGACAAGAGGTAATATTAAAGGATTTCAAAAATATTTCAGAGTTACATTAGAAGTGAGATTAGCTTTTAAGATTTGGATCAGTCATGAAAGATAGGCTAGATTCTTGTGGAACTCCTAGATAAACCAAGAAGACAAATCTCTTTGCTGAAGCAAACAAAGGGTGGTCACACCAGACAACCAAATATGAGGCAATGTTGTCAAATTAGTAGCTGGTTGACACAAATCAAATCAAGGGTGTGACCCTTCAAGTGAGTGGGCCAAATCTATTGCTTGAGGTCAACTTCTGTTAGCTTTTCTTCTATGTTTGTAGCCTGGATATCCATGGCTTCTTCAAACCAAAAATAGAATTCTCCAATGATGAGGAATTTATTACAAGAATGTGGCAGCATTGCAGAGAGTTTATTAAGAGTAATAAGGAAAGCTGCATTGTGGTCAAGAGTTCTATAGAGAAACAGAATCACAAGTGTGTAATTGAGATTGAGAGAGACCTGCATTGTGAACATATTTGAATTTAAGAAGACGGGTGCTAGCAGTTCAGTAGTCAAATAGCAAGTGTCCATTATTACTGAGACCTCTTTACTATTGATGTTCCCCCCTGAAGTTGTATCATACACCTGTGTTGTGCTGTCAATATAGTTGTCCTTTAAAGTTGTGTTTCTTTGTTGATATGCAATGGCTTTTACTCTGGGCAGCAATGCCAGTTATGTAGCAATGGCAGTAATGTATGATGTGTTTATATAATGTTAAAGCTGCAGGGCTTGCGTGACATGTGTGGGACTCTTACATTAGAGGTAGGCAATCTAACAAATTAACAGAGACAACCAGAGCTGAGCCAAGTAGCTGGGTCTGGCTCCAAGAGCATGAGCACAAAACGAGCAATAAAAAAGTTCAGCATGTAAATCATGCATTAAATATCAAGTAAAAATATGATAAAGACTCTTCAGAATTCTTAAAAGTGTGTTTTTCCATTCAGAAGCTTTCACCTTAGTATATCCGAATATATCACTACATTGAAAGGCATTTATTGAAAATGAAGTCTAGATCCTGACCTTGTTTTGAAATAGCATCTACCAGCACTTTAACTTCAAAATGTGTAAAGGCGGTTATTCACAACGCAGGGTTGAAGGTGACAATTCAAAGAAAATTCTGTTCATAAACTTTTGCTATTTTGGCTAAGATATAAACACTAAGAAAATTCCACAATTTCTGGGAAGGAGTAATCTCGGAATGGACCAAAGCTGGGTGTCCTAATTATGTTATAGCTAGAACATTTTGAGCATTATTCATGTGGTCTCTTCTCTAAGAATAATAGTCAATGCATGCATCTTTCACCTGTATTATATATTTTTGACATTTTTGAAGGGCAGATGTATACAAAAGCCTAGCAGAAGAGGAATTGTTCTGTTACCATTCCAAATCTCTCACCTTCTTTTTTGCTTTAGCAATCATAGAATTGTAGAATGATCCTGGTCTGGGACACAGAGAAGTTACTTTATTGTTTAAGGGCCATTGAGTCTGAAGCTTTACTTTTCCAATTTGAGAAGATCTCTTATTGACAAGAGGTAATATTAAAGGATTTCAAAATTATTTCAGAGTTACATTTGAAGTGAGACTAGCTTTTCAGATTTTAGATCAAGCTGCACCTTCTGAACAAATACTGGGGTCCTTAATCCTTGCCTCCTTACTCGGTTGCACAACTTGCTCCTGACTGTATTGGGTTCCCGCTACTTTTTTCCTGACTTTCTTCTCTCCCCTCTTCCCATTCTTACATTTACTCCCACCCTCCCCCTTCTTGTTTTCTTGTAATTATCATTCTACTCCAGCATGCGATCACCTATCCCTTCTCCTGCCTCAGTTCTCCTCTACTTCCATACTCCCTCCCCCCTGACCATCCTCTCTAGCGTCACTATCTATTACTTGCTATGGCCTATAGGTAGTCCGTATTTATATTCAAATGTTATAACTGTACTGTTTATATTTCTCTATTTGTTCTTTGCATGTTACTTTTTTGTACAAATGCTATATTGCAATTGTTTCATTACCCAATCACTTGTAAAGCGCTCTGATACCCTCGGGTCTAGCCAGCGCTATATAAAACCTTTTTAAATAAAAATAAAATTAGAAAAAGTCATGAAAGATAGGCTAGATTCTTGTGGAACTCCTAGATAAACCAAGAAGACAAATCTCTTTGCTGAATCAAAAAAAGGGTGGTCACACCAGACAACCAAATATGAGGCAATGTTGTCAAATTAGTGGCTGGTCGACACAAATCAAATCAAGGGTGTGACCCTTCAAGTGAGTAGGCCAAATCTATTGCTTGAGGTCAATATCTATTAGCATTTCTTCTATGTTTGTAGCCTGGATATCCATGGCTTCTTCAAACCAAAAATAGAAATCTCCAATGATGAGGAATTTATTACAAGAATGTGGCAGCATTGCAGAGAGTTTATTAAAAGTAATAAGGAAAGCTGCATTGTGTTCAAGAGTTCTATAGAGAAACAGAATCACAAGTGTGTAATTGAGATTGAGAGAGACCTGCATAGAAACATTTTTGTATTTAAGAAGAAAGGTGCTAGCAGTTCAGTAGTCAAATAACATGTGTCCATTGTTACTGACACCTCTTTACTATTGATGTTTCCCCCCTGAAGTTGTACCATTCACCTGTGTTGTGCTGTCAAGATAGTTGTCCTTTGAAGTTGTGTTTCTTTGTTGATATGCAATGGCTTTTACTCTGGGCAGCAATGCCAGTTATGTAGCAATGGCAGTAATGTATGATGTGCTTATATAATTTTCCAGCTGCAGGGCTTGCTTGACATGTGTGGGACTCTTACATTAGAGGTAGGCAATCTAACAAATTAACAGAGAGAACCAGAGCCGAGCCAAGTAGCTGGGTCTGGCTCCAAGAGCATGAGCACAAACCGATCAATAAAGAAGTTCAGCATGTAAATCATGCATTAAATATCAAGTAAAAATATAATAAAGTCTCTTCAGAATTCTTAAAAGTGTGTTTTTCCATTCAGAAGCTTTCACCTTAGTATATCAGAATATATCACTACATTGAAAGGCATCTATTGATAGTAACCATTGTTAAATATTAATTGAGCAACAGTCCGACCTCCATCCTGACGACAATGCAATTAGTCAGCAGCAGGACCTGGAATGCAGCAGGAAACTGAAGTGAAAGCACAGGATGGCATGTGGTGTGGCAATAGCACTAGGCTGCAGTTTTCCCGCAAGTTATGAAGGCGTCTGGTGTTAGGCTGCTGCAGCTTGCACCAGCTCTAATTTCTGAGCCCACCAGCTACAGGCTGCCCAGAGAGTTATCCAGTGCTGCAAAAGTCAGTAACATTTCATAGCTACCACAGAAGCTAGATCTCATAGCAGCAGGTCAGCCTAAGATTACCCAAGACAGCATAAGACAGCCGACATTCACCAAAAAATCCTCACTTACAGGCCTGCTATAACTCTGCAGCTGACTGTCCGCTGACAATCTAGATGATCCAGACACAAACAGGCCCGGTCAAGAACCTGCAGGTGATACTGGCAAGTGGGCAACGTGACTCTAAGGTCTGAAATGGTCTTAGATTTTTTTTAAAGAGAATGCAGTGCAGCGTACAGCAAGAATTCTTAACAAGCAAACCCTTCTCCCACACCTCTACAGCTGGTGAAGTCAGTCTGGAGTCACAGGCAGAGCACAGAAGGATATCCACCAGGGTGCTCATGCCTCCCTGAGAAAGCCACCCTGCATAAGCCGTCAAGGGCCCTCAGGCGGCTCTCAGGAAGAAGGTGGCCCCAGGAGAAACAGTCTCCACTGTGTTGACCCAGTCCCCGTTAGCTACAAGGCCAGGTTTCCAAGCCCGGACACTTGTTTTGTTTAACCTCACTTATCTCACATATCTACTGTGAGTTTAATCAATGCTGTCAGGAAAAATGAGGGGAGATCCAGGCCAGGGGAAAAAAAGACATCTAAGAAAACAAGATTAAGGTCGCCTGTGCAGGATTTAACACCATGTCCGTAGGACTCAGATGGCATAGTCCTGGACAACTGCCCTCAAAACAGTCTTCATGAAAGGGTAAAATCACAATTGCTCCAAACACAAGAGGTCTACAAAATAACTGATTATTTTACTCAAATAATTCCAAAGAAAGAGACAATTGCACCAGTTAGCACACTCAAAGTGCCAGCCAATCTAACAAAGACAGGAGAGAGAAAACCGGTATTTGACACAAAGAGGGAATGGACACTGTCACAATTCCATCTAGATCTGTCCCGGCTATGCCCCATACAACACAGGTTGAAATTCACAAAATCAACTCAATGGCATCATTTTCTTCCCTGAACCTCTCTATTCTTACTAATTGGGACTTTCTAAGCCCAGGGTCCACCTCAGTCATCCCTATCGGTGATCTGAAGGAACCCAACATGTAGGACCAACCTTTGATAGAGCTTATCGAAACAACTTCAACTGGACATGAGGTTACCATATTGCAAATTTAAAACCCTCTAGTGCCACTAGTATCCCCTTCACATGGGTCCGGGTGTCAAATAGACACAACAGCCGTCAGTCTATGCCCAATTGCAGTCTGCTGCAGTAGCTCTCCAACCAAGGACCAGTTAATCTTTGAAGGCAACCCCACTTAAGTCAAATTAAAAGATTACAACAAGTTGCTGCCTCCACTTTCAGCTCCTTGGTGGCAAGAGGTTTGTCTCCGGTAATAAACATAAAAGCATCAGTAGAACGGGCCCCTAACCCTAAGTCAGTTAATACTGAATTTCCAGCTGGTATATGGGGGGTTCTCCTATCCACAATGGATGCAATATCTTCAGCAATTCTCCACCAAGCTGACAAACAGGAACTCCAGGTAGACCCCTTAACATCATTGCACTACATAAAGTGGGCATATATAAGAAATTGCAAGCCCTCAATAAACTGAGACAGAGAGCCCAACAGCTGCAGAGGTGAGGTGGGGGCAGTGTGGGGGGGGTCAACAGACGGCGACAAGGGAGAATAAACTGTAAAAAAAAGAAAACCACCTACCTTGTGCTCCCCGCATCACCGAGTTGGCAGCAAAGTGTTATTAGCTACAAAAGTTCCCCACAGCTAGACGCAGCAGATGCAGGCAGAAAGAGTTTAATATCTGAGGCTCGGGAACCAGTGGTTCTAGCAACAATGAATGAGGAAAGGGGGAGAAGATATTCGGCCTTAACAAAAAGGAAAAGAAAAGGCAAAGAAAATCCTGTAGGGAAAGCAAAGTGATGTAACAAAACAGAATTTTACAGTTATTCGCTCAACATAGACCAGTAGTGGTGATCGAAGCTGTGGGGGAAAAAAGTCAAAGAAATAAGTTCTATTGTTATTACCCCGGTAAAAAAACAAGAGTCAGTATCCATTCAAAGCCATTTAAGTTTGCAGAGTAATGCAATGAAAAAACAGTGTCCCCAATCAATGGACAAAACACAGAACCAGGTTGATCATGCAGCTGGGTTGTTTCATCATCACTGCAAGTTCAAGAGGGTCGCGTCCTACCCCCAAAAGCCCGGCAAACCCCGCACAGCCCTCTCCCTGCAGAATTCCCAATAGTAAGAAGCAGCACAGTTGGTTTGGTTGCATAGAAAATTACAACAAGGAGAGGAGATAGTTAAATCTGCGAGGACCTTGCCAGCCCTATCTCAAGAGCAGGACGTATGGGTAGAAGAAAGCCAACAAGCCCAAGTTGAAGTCAACTCAGGAACAATAGCCGCCAAATCGCAAGGAGCATCATGGGAGATACCCGTCACAAAGCTTTTGCTTATACCCAATGACATATTGATGGGGGTGTTTGATACTCAAAATTGAGGAGCCATCATAAAGTTAATAAAGGAAATAAGGGAGTATATCACCTCTAGCGACCTCCTGTCAATTGAATTTATACCACACGGAGTAGAGTAGGAGTGACAGAGAAGCAGCACAGACATCCTGGGCCACTCCCAACACAGTTCAGCAACAGCAGGAAACTTTCAAGTCATAGAGGATTGAGCTACAAACAATCTAACACCCTAAAGATACAGTACCATTGCTCCCCACAAAAGCAAGAAGTCTTAATGGACCACCCACTGTAGGTGGGAGCACAGTACTAGGGGGCGTGTTGGCCGCAGGACTGGAGCCATTACACTTTGAGAACCTAACAATTGTCCAATACCCAAGTAAGACGAACCAGGCTAAAGGCCAGCAGGTCTATCAAGAGATCACGTCACTCAAAAATCAGGTTCTCCCAAATCCTGCCAATGTTCATAAATCATACCGGTCCTGACGGCAATAGTAACAGCGTGGTGATTGACCTGGAGTGCATTAACATATGGTCTTAGAACACCCATAGATTAGAAAACACGTTACAATATGGAGACACTTTGTTATTTCTCCAGGCAATTGACGTCAGTCTAATACAGGAAACCTGGAGACAAGATCCAATGGCAATAGTTAGCTACATAGAGCATCGCCTCCCAGCAGAAAAGTGTTCAAACTTCAGGCATTCCGGGGTGGGGGGGCTATCTACATTGTGCTCCACAAAACTAAATTAAGTTACAGATGAAAAGGATCTTGGGGTAAATTGGATACAAACCACAAAGCTAACACCCGAAAAGGATATTCTTACCCACATGTCACTGCTCAATTAATGCATTAATGTATACATCCATCCTAGCTCAGTCAGGAATGGGGAACACATAGCAATCTTGCTAACTCTAATCAAAACATTACAGGATCTTCATAAGCAAGCTAAATATATTATCTCCGGGCCTTTCAACATAGATCTAAGCTACCATGGCAAAAAAAAGGGGTATCCACCTGCATGGCAATAGGTTTCAAGCAGCTGGCAAAACTAGGTCTGCGGCTTTTGATTGGCAAGAGAAAGGAGGACATTCCACCAGCCAGCACCCACCTAAGTGGCAAAAAAAGATCTACAATAGACCATACACTGGTAAGTGAAGTAACCTTACACCTGGTCCATCAATTTCAAATTTTACCCTGCACAGAGAGCGACCACTTCCCTATACCTTCCAGAGAGCCTGCAAAATCAACCTAATTTCTGTCCCATTTACAGTAAACCTAAAAAGATTAAAATGGCGCGGGCCAGGGATAGAGATGGTGACGGGATAGGTTTACCATTGTACCGGCACCTAAGAGGAGTTAAAAAGAACAACTTATACTCACGAAGAACAAAAAAGGTAAATTGGCGATTGTGAGAAAGAATGGGCTACCCTAACCAAGACTTTACTCAGAAAATTCCCAGCCAGATCCATGGATGTCATTTGAGGGTAGTCAGGGGTCAAACCTGTGACCTCTAGCCTGCTCCCTGCTACTCCTGGCACTTCCTTTGTAACCCCTGGCCTCAGAGGGGGCAAAACGTGTGCCTCCTCTGAGGCCAGGAATCCCTGGCTCAATTGTAAAACTCTTGTGGGGCGGTGAGAGTCTGAGATCCAGACAAAGGAAAACATATAAGTATCACTGTCATGTCGGTTTCCACCCTAAATAGAGAAAACCAAGGTTATGATCAGCAACTATGGAAGAGTGAAAGGTGAGAATGGGAGACAACGAAAAGTGAGTTCATAAGAAAGAATATAGAACAAGGAAAGTGCAGAAAAGGAGAAAAGAAGAAGAAGAATATCAGGGAAGGGGCAATCATAGGCAGTATTATACAACACAGGGTAAGAAAAGGAGTATAAAATAGAGCCGTTCAAATTCGGAGAAAGAGAGAGAGAGAGTAGGAGACGGCTGGAGGACGTGGACAGAGCAGCTGAAAGGACAGCTTGCGATGAATGACTGAGGTGGAAGGAGAGAGTGACAAACCAGTGGGAAGGAGGCGGGATAGGAAAGAAGATGGAAAAAATCAGAGGGTGAAATAAGGATAGACAGGACAAATGAAAGAGGGAAAGAAAAGAGTGGGGAAATAAGAAACAAGAGCGGATTAGAAGAGAGGAAAAGGAAGAAGAAAGGCATGTCGACAAAAGGGAGGAGCAAGTCAGGTAGAGAAAGAATGTATGAATGAAGAGTATGTGTATGTTTCCAGGGGCATTAAAGCAAACTGCTAGTATAAGAGCTTCAAAGTACTTTAAAAGGCACTACCCCGCTAACACTTTTTCCAGCGCTATTTTAAAAACAATTCACAACGCAATCCAAAAAGTGGTCTTAACATCTATTAAGCGCTATTTAGTCTGTCTCAGTGGTTAATTTGTAAAAAAAAAAGTGCCGGGGCTTTCCTGATCAGAGCCCGGGGCACTTATTACTCTGGAGAGGACTTGGCCTAATCGTTAGATATTGGAGCTGGCGAAACGGGTTCCAGTTTCAGCATGGCTCAACATCCTGTGATTCTGTGAAAAATCATGTGCCTTCCAAATAAGTGTGTGCTTAATAGGTGCTATAAGCCAGAGGCGCAACTAGAGGCAAATTTCGGGTCTAAGAAAATTTTTTGGGTGGGGGGCTAATTCTTCCATCAATAGGCAGAGTGGAGATGCAGGGGCGCTAAGAAGGGGCGAAAAACAACAAAGCCTCATTTACAAGCAAATAGTCTTTTAAGGACCTGTGAAGTACTCGGGTGGGGCTGTGTGTGTGCCCAGGAAGCTCACCTCAGGCTGCCAAATAGGACGGGGTGGGGGAGGGGAGACTGAAGCCCTTTGAGGCCAATGGGCGTTGCAGCGCCTGCTATAAGCACTGGTGCTGAGGATTAGATGCCGGAGCACCGGAAAGCACTGGCTCAAATTAAGCGCTGTCAATCATTTTCCAGAACATTCTGATCTCTGCCAGCATCACATCACCACATATTCTTTCAAGGGGGTCCCCCCTCACATAAAAATAACCTTTTCTATTTATCAAATTTGATTTTAATCCATGGTAACAGTCCAATGTGGTTGCAAATCCATCTTTACCCAAAATCACCAAGAAATGTCCTGTGGAAAACCCTTAAACCATTTTATTTTATGTGAATGCCAAAGTTTTGATCAATGTCAGATGTAATTCGTAAATCTTCTTGACATACTCCTCACTAAACTTTATGTCCGGATATGTCAACACACCACAAGCAGGCAGTTCTTCCCACCCCATTCCAATCCAGCATTTTATTCACCAACTGTGCCACTCTAGCCATGGGGCAGCCATATTCTAATCAGGCTTCGTCCATTGGGAACAATAGAGCCCAAACTGTCAGCCATTTCATCTCAGAAAGACAATCGTTGACTGGTTTCAGCCTTGTTGGGCTCTATGAATGAGGTGCAAATTGCACTCCACGGCACAGCGAGTACAGGAGCCACTTAAGGCATCATATTAAAGCAACAAAAGATTATAGGTGTTTTATTTACTTTTTCACGTATTACCTTTGTAGTGAGAGTGAGGTTTAGTGACTTGGTTAGGCTTCATTCAGTTCTGCCTGTGTTCCATAATTGGTACTATAAAAGTAACAAGATATGACCCCTGACGAAGGGTCGATGTATGGCCCGAAATGCATTGGGTTCTTGTTGAATGTCAACTTTTGGTGAAAGTACAATATTGAATTGTGCATGACGATGAATGCACTTCATGAATAAAGACTACTCATAACAGAATGAACTTTTGGCTACAAGTTTGAATCACGCAACAAAAACATTAAGAATAATACCTGACGGTATCGAGACTAGTGCTCCCACCAGCACGAAGAGATCTCTCTTCTTGCATGTACATTAAATATGCTTTTGAGCTCCCATGGACACGGCGCAGGTGGTTGAAGCACTTTGTGGATTATATTGCATAGTTTAAAAATTAAACATTATGTGTGCACGTTGGCAATAATCACTCTCGCACTCACTATAAAAGTAACTCCCAGAATCACTCTGTCAGCATTTAGGGCATTTCCTCTTTATCCGTACATTGAGCTAGCAATGTAATTCTACTCTCCACTGCCCGTGGACTGCCACGTCCAAGAGCTTGCAATGTTGGTAAGGGACATGTATGTACTTCCTTGTGTTTTCCGCTGCGCCATCCCTGCCTTATGTCAGGAAGTCGATTGTGGGACAGGAGGTATACAATGTGCAAACAGCAGCAACTGCTCTACACATGGCGTGCTGCCATCTGCATCCGACTCCCATGGACACACTAGGAGCACAGATCATGCCTTGGTGTGAAATGTTCATGTGCAAGGCCGTTTGAGCACATGCAATACTGTGAGTGCAAGAGCAAATCTAACTTGTGAAGTCGCTAATGCCTGAAATGCACTTTTTGTCCCTGAGCAGACAAGGACAAATTATTTTGTGACTTTGCTCCATTTATTCTGTACTCAATTGAGAACTTTTACATCCATAATAGGACCATTGGTATTTTAGTTATTTGGTGATACTTATTTTCTGCTGTATATTTCTGATATATAAAAAGGATGGGTAACTGTTTTGTTAAAAAAACATAGGAAGTGTTAACATTGTATACATTTCCTGACTTTAAAACAATCTTCTGCTTCTGATAGTATGCTCTGAAAATTATATTTATGTAACTATTTTGAACACCTGGTGACAATAAATATTTAAGAGAGGTCTTCAAACAAGGTGTTACTAAACATTCTATGGTTGAAATGTTGATGTAGTTGATTTGAATGTATGACATTACAACGCAAACATTTACAACGCATGCCTTTACAACACAGTTTTTACATCGCAAAATCCATTACAACGCATGCCATTACATCGCATAATTTTGGGGGGTAACAGTAGGGTAAGTGTTGGATAGTGTAGGGGTAAAAAAGTACTATTCCCACTCCCGTGAGTGCAACAGAAGGGTAAGTGTTGGATAGTGTAGGGGTAAAAATTACAATTCCCACTCCGGAGAGTGCAACAGTAGGGTAAATGTTGGATAGTGTACGGGTTGAAGTTACTATTCCCACTCCAGTGAGTGCAACAGTAGGGTAAGTGTTGGATAGTGTAGGGGTAAAAACTATACGTTGTAATGGTATGCATTGTAATGGCATGTGTTGTAGTGAAATGCGTTGTAATGGCTACATTGTAATAGCATGCTATGTAAAGGATGTTGCGATGTAATGACTGCGCTGTAAAGGTTGTTTCCCGTTGATTTAATAGATACATTTCTAGATAAAAAAATATATTCATATGTGGCTAAATAGTTCAATAAGTTGTACATTGCATTTGTGTAGCTTAGATTGATAATCAAGTCAAGTCTGGAAAACAGGTTTCTATGTTTAATTCTTGTTTAAAAAAAAAAAAGTAAATGACTACAATGGAATGCAAATGAGTAATGGGTAAAGAATGATCAGCATGCAAACATTAGACAGATAAGTATTAATCCCTAGTAAGACTTGTTTATGAGTTGTTTCTAGGTCAAAACATGTCAGCTAAGTCATTAAGAATTAATTTAGGAAACTGCTTTAAAGCAAGGCTGTAAAATCAATTACCAAAATGTAATTGCATTTTTCTCATTAAACTTCTTTTAATGATTCCAAAAGGCAGTTTAGACTTTATTGGCTAGTATTTGTGCCTTAGAAAACTCTGAGCAATGCATGATCCCATTCGCTTTAAAAATACAATTGATCTGTTTCGACCACAGATGTACTGCTTGCTTCTCGAACACTCTTAACGAATCTCTTGACATTCAGAATACATAGGATGCCCTCTAATTTGCATGAGAGCAGAAATGAAACCCACATTGAGGTCTGGTTGACGACACACGCTGCTCGATTTGTAATAACAGACATCTTATTAGAAGCAAGAACAACCGGGATTCAATACAGTTATAAACAAGCATTTGCAATGCAAATTGGTCTCGCATTTGTGAGAGTTAGAGGTATTGGTTAGTGCACACAGCACTGCATTAGAGATAGCCATGTATAAGCCAAAGGAGCAAAAATGTCCTCTGTCACATGGATATACCACAGGATTTTAGTGCACACCGACCCGATTTTACTCCGGCAGAGCACAGGTAATACGAGGATCATTTACAATTCTCATGCACGCAGACAGCCTCTTGCACACTGCATATACATTCAGAGACTCGTGCATTATTCACAGGCATTCACACATCATATGCATATCATGGACACTCACATGTGTCTTTGTGTATACCGCAGTCACTCACAGATCCTTTGTGTGCTCACAGCAGGCAATTGTAGATACTCTGCACACATTAGAGGCACTCACATGTTCTTCCGCACCCTGCACTCATATATCCATATCAATAAAGGATCACTGGCCGGGCTGGCAGTTTCACGATTGTTTTTCTAAATCAGTTCTCGTGTGGAGCTTAATTGGAAATGATGCAAGAGTAAACCTGCCCATTGCACTGGAATTTCTAACGAAATGCTGTTTTAAATCACATAAATTGAACAAAAAGAAACAGCATTGCTCGAAAGAAGTTGAATTCCCCTGCAGCCGAGGTTTGTCAGGTCCTTTTAAGTCTATCGCTGGGTGTAGTGCACATTGCCCGGTATTGTTGAAAATGAGTACCTACGACATTCCGGGTGGGGTGGCGGGGCGGGGGAGGTGGCTAGGGGAAGAGATAAACAAGAACGTTCATAATGAACTCTCAGCAGCCACGGCTCGCTGAGATCAAAAGAAAGGCACTGAAACACTACCCACGTGTCACGGAGTAATTAAAATATAGAGTTAGGACATGCAGAAGTCAGTCGGCACGCTAATGAAGAGGAACATACAGGAAGAGCTGTTCTATATTACAAACTACTGCTAATTAAACAAAGACACACTTTTCCCCTCCCATCTAGAGGTATTATATCGGGATTGCTTACCTTACCTGCGCCCCGGGGAAGTTTACAGATCCTTCCTCCTCCTCCTTGTCCATGGCCGGCTGTGAGCCGGAAAGTGACGAAGGCGGGGGTGTGGGCAGGAGCACTGGCTACAGCCGATGTTTACATAGCGCTGTGTGTGCTGCAGAGGCTCAGACTGAGAGGGCTTCCCCATTATAGAATTTTTTTTTTTAAATGCGAACACTATAAAGCGGACGCTGCGTCCCGTGGAAAAAAACAAGGCACACAAAGGGAATTAATGGAGGAGGGGTGGTGGAGGTAGGGGGAACAATAGCGCCCGCATATGTATTTCATTAACACGTCGCCCGCTTCGGGCATCATCCAAAAACAAAATGTAAATACGGCGAGATGACAGCCAGTAGGAATGACGTCACCAGGTGGACGTCCCTAGGTATGCAGATTAAAAGGGTAAGAAAGAAGGGCAGTGAAAACAAAACCGAGAGTCCGCCACGTCTACATCTGGTTGTGCTCCTCTCATTGTATTGTACGAGTAGCATTCCAGCTACGCGTGCGATTTATGACGCTTCTACTCCATACAATGCAACGTGTTCCATAGTTCAAATGTCTTCTGTAGATTTATGTTCTGCGAGGGGGGGCTATATCGCCGTCCGGAGAGGGGCCGTCCGGAGAGGGGGCTTGCAAAAGAGCAGAGTGTGTTTTCGTGGAGATGTAAAGGTGCGGGGAGAATCTGAGGTTACGTTAACATCAAAATAATAAAACCGGGCGCCGTGGTAGGCAGCACGGCACCCGAGCACATTCATTATTATAAACAAAAACAACGCATCGGAAACATAACCAAAAAAACATGAAACCAGGCGCCGTGGTAGGCAACGCCGCACCCGACCACATTAATTAAGAAGAAACGGCGCATTATCGCTCGACGTTTCAGGCTGTAACAGGCTGCAATGCCTTGACCAGTCCGGAGGAGAGGCCAGCGCGCGCTTTGTGAGGTGGAAGCGTGCACTGGCGAACAATAGCAATTACTAAGTGAAATCGCCTCAACTAATGAAGCATGTCGTTGTGGTTGAGTTCGTGGAAACTCAATAAAGAAAATAGAACAGGTGCAGTGCAACAACCGAGTAAAGGGGCCAATAGCCATGGGAGGAATTAAGGAGGGGCTATCAAGCCTCATAACGAATCAAAAGCAAGCATTTACACGCAAGCCAATGGTAGCGGGTTCCCTACTTACTGCCCCCTCCCCGCCTATCTCCCTCATTCCTGGCTGACGTCATGGCTCCCGGCTCTGGTATCTGACCCCCGGGCAGCAGCAAAGTAAAACATCCTGAGTTGCCTTGCCTGGCGATCGTGAAATTCGTCATCTGTCCACTCCTGCAGCCTCGCGTGCGCACGCATCCATTCATCACACGCTTGCTTTAGGCATGCTGAAGTAGATGCCTGCTTGTGCCCCGGGGGGACCGCAAAGTGCATTCTGCTAGAGAAGCACTCTAGTAGGTCCCTGCTTGTGCCCCAGGGGCACTGTACATTGCACGCAATGGAAACAAAGATAACTCCCTTTACGGGCTTGTCTTGGAGCGAGGAGCGGTGGCGTAACGTATAAAGCTGCCGACGTTGGAGCTGGAGAGCAGAGTTCGATCCTCGGCTTGGGCACAAGTTCCGCGTGGGCTGTATTAAACAAAAATAATTAAAGGGAGGTGGGCTGTATTAATCACAAATAATTAAACAGTCTGAGATGAGTGGGGAGAGAAAAATAAAACAAGCAATAAAACAAGCATTGGCAAAGCAAAAGTTTGAGTAGGTTGTGAAAAATAAAACAAGCATTGGCAATGTATGGGGGTGTGAGAAGGCATCTGAAGAAAGTAGTCTGTGCAGTAAAGGGGCCAATAGCCGTGGAAGGACACAAATGAAGAACATGTCCATCATAAGGAGGGACTAACAAGCCTACAACCAATTGGAAGGCACTATTTAAGTCACCAGCCAATGCCAATGATGAGTGGAGAGTGGGTGGAGCTTATAAACACTATAGTGTATACAGCATGTCTCAACGAGACAGCGCAAGCGCTGCCTAGGCGAGACCTAAAAATACAACGCTGAAAACAAAATTGGTATTAGATATTTAACAACACACAATGTATGATTTTATGTAAAATATTGACATTAAAATAGGTCATTCTAACATGTCACAGTGGACCATGGTGATTCACAAAAACCTATGTGCAAGTACACACCAAAGATGGGAGGTAATCTGCCCTATTTTAAGCCTGCTCACATTAATAGCTGACAGCTGCATAAAACATAATGTTCTAGGAATTTACATTTATGGTACAGTAACAGTCTGACAAATGTATGTATCCATATTTGGATATGTTCTGATCCATTGCTGACATGATACACAAAAAGCCAGCCTGGAAAGCAATACATTTGCCCACATAGAAGTACTCCTACATTTGTAACTAATTATTGACCATCATGGACTTCACAGGAAAACTAATTGAACTCTATGGCGATTGTCGATTTCCAAGAGTCATCAAATACCTAAAGTTTACGCGTGAAGAATTTCCACCAGGTGGAAAGTCTTGCATGTGTAAAACTGGTGAAAAAGTGCATTTCTACTTGTAACTATTTGTTTTTTCTCAACGGTGTAAATAGTTTCCTATGGGGAACCCCTTCTTTTAAACCGCCATAAAACATGTAAGATTTTCTTCCTTTCTAGTTATTGGCGTCTGTTAGAAATGGGTTTTCTGGTTGGCTAGGGTTTGCACCTAAGCCAGGCAGAATCCACCACTCTAGTCAGGATAATGGGATTACACCCCTAAAATAAATCCTGCTCACCCCCTTGGTAGCTTGCAACGAACAGTCAGGCTTATCCCAGAGGCTATGTGTAAAGCATTTGCACATAACAAACAGTAATATAGTGACAGCACTCAAAAGGACACCACACCAGTTTAAGAAATATATCCAATATTTATCTATGTAAAACAAGACCAAAATTAGCAAAATCCAACATACAGTGATCAAAATATGAATAATGCAAAAATAGGCTTTATATACATCTACTTGAAATCAATAGCTCCATCTGGGTCTATCACGGCACCGTAAACAAACCAATCTAACAGTTCCAGCCAGTCTCAGCATTGCGGGCCAGCTACGGTGTTGGGGAGACCTGTAAAACAGTACCTTTGGAGATGCAGGCCGTCGGACCTTGCGGTGAGCTCCGGAGGAGCGGTGTCGACTGGGGTTGGTTCCAGACATCAGTGCTAGAGTGGTCGGGCACTTGAAGTCACACGTTGCAGGTTGAACTCCGTGAGCTTGAAGTCAGGAGCTCCAACGTCGGCAGGCATTGGGGCTATGGTGTGAAGCAGAGCGGTGCGATGTGCGTTGCTGGCAGGTCACGGTGCAGGTAGCGGCGTTGTAGTTGCTGATGCGCTGTCATTAGTAGACCCATGGCTGCGGTGTGAAATGGGGCAGTAGCGGCCCGTGGTGGGAGTGCTGCCAGGCACTGACGTGGGGTGGGGGAGGGGCATGGTGGGGGGTAGTAAACTACGGATTACAGCCAATTAGAGGCGATGCAGCACGCGCAATGAAATTCGTTTTATTTATGTATATGTTTACTTACCTCTAATCAGCCGTAATCTGTAATTTACCACTACCCACCATGCCCCTCCCCCGCCCCACGTCAGCGCCTGGCAGCACTCCCACCACGAGCCGCTAATGAGATGGGGCAATTAGTCATGCGGGGCCCACAGGTCGCGGTGCAAGCAGCAGCGTTGGTTGACGATATGGAGTCGATGGCGCTGGCTGCAGTGTGGGATGGGGCGGTGCATCATGTAACTTACAAGTGGTG
This sequence comes from Triturus cristatus, assembly GCF_964204655.1. Classification (NCBI taxonomy): domain Eukaryota; kingdom Metazoa; phylum Chordata; class Amphibia; order Caudata; family Salamandridae; genus Triturus; species Triturus cristatus. The sequence continues at coordinate 439,495,907 of NC_140582.1, read as the reverse complement.
AACCCAAACTATGGGGCAGGCAGTGGCGTTGATGTCAGCTTTGAGTGGCATCATCGGTGAGATCAGGGCTCTGGTGTGTAGCAGGAAGGTGCCCCCATGTTCTCCACAAGCGTAGTCCACAGGACACTGTGCAGGCAGCGGCATCAGTGATGGCTTTGTGGCATCGTTGGGGATACCAGGGTGGCAGTGTGAAGTGAAGCGGTGCAAAGTGCAGTGCCCACAGGTCATGGTGCAAGCAGCGGCTCGTTGGCAGTGTTGGACGGCATCGTCAGTGAGACCAGGGTTGCGGTGCAAAGTGCGGTGGTGCTCTCTGTGGTGCCTTCAGGTCACGGAGGCGGCAGCAACATCGTTGATGGAGTCGGGTTACCTTTTTCCTCTGTGGCAGCTGAAACATCCAGTTCCAGGAGTCGGTACCCAGAAGATGTTGAAGTCTTTGGCTTCCCTGGCACTTCCAACAGGAGGCAAGCTGTACATCAAGCCCTTGGAGATACTTAGGTTGCAGAAAGCACAGTACAGTCCTTTCCCTGCCCACGACAGAAGCAGCAACTGTAGTCAAACCCAGCAAAGCACACAACAAAGTGGCAGTCTCTCCTCACAGCTCCTCCAGCTCTTCTTCCTGGCAGGTTCCTTATTCCAGCAGTAGTCTGAAGTTCTGGGGTTATGGCCCCAATATTTATACCACCAGTGGCAGCTCGCCGAGGGAGTGCTGCGGGGCGGTGGGGTGGGGCAAGGTAGGGGCAGGGTGGGGTAGTAAAGTCCTGCATATGGCCGAAGAAAATTGAGTAAATAAATAAATAAATAAATAAAACAATGTACATTGCACGCGCTGCATCGCCGATTTTGCAAAGCAATATGCCATGCCAGCCTATGGGGCAGATAGCCTTGCAATACTGAAAAACGAAATACACAGTCTTGAACATGTAAAACACACCAGTACATGTCCTACCTTTCACATATACTGCACCCTGCCCATGGGGGTACCTTGGACAAAGCTGAGGGGTGCCTTACATGTAAGAATAGGAAAGGTTTGGGCCTGGCAAGTGGGTGCACTTGCCAGGTCGACATGGCAGTAAAAACTGTACACAGACACTGCAGTGGCAGATCTGAGATACCTTTGAAAGGCTGCCTGTGTGGATGGCACAATCATTGCTGCAGGCCCACTACCAGCATTTGATTTACAGGCAGTGAACAAACACAGTGCACTGTGCTAGGGACTTAGTAGTAAATCAAATAAGCCAATCATGGAAACACCAATCCATAAACAAAATTTACATGGAGAGCATATGCCCTTTAGCACTGAATAGCAGTGGTTAAGTTCCCAGAGTCCTAAAACCAACTACAACAAGGTCAAAAACAGGAGGCCAAAAGCAAGAAGTCTGGTGGTAAAACGTCTGAAATTGCCACTTCCAAAAGAGTCCTTGAAATATTTTTTTGCACTCTCCTAATGTTTACAGGAAAGCTCACTTGGCTACATGCACATCTATAAATTTGTGATTGTGCAGAACAAGTAATATTGGTGGTATTTCCACAAATATTCACAGCGGCATTTTGCTCACCTAAATTCAACTTTGCTCTGAAAAAATCTTTCTGAATCGAACCCTAGAGTGTTTAACTAAAGCAGATGCTAAAACAGCTCACAGTGATTAGTGACGGAGGTAAGGTACCCGTCATCTTTTTCGTATTAACATGCAGAATGTTTATTATCCAAATATTTTAACAGGCCTTGTCCCACAGGAGTGAATGGCACACATTTTCTTGGATAATTATAGGTCTGTTGAAATTTCTCAGTAAACAGTGACCTTAAACCACCAAAGTTTTAACAATCAGGAAATGCCATTTCCTAGACTCATTATTTCCATTAAAACAATGGAAGCATACTTTAACTGTGTTTCAAGGTTTCAGACTGAGGTGTCCTGATTTTAGGGAACCTCAGTTCGATTTTGAGACATTGACCAATTTGTTTATGAGATTGTATATCCACTAGCTTATGTCGATTTATTCGATTTCTATGAAATAGGCTTAAATACTCCTGAAAGCATTTTACAAGTTACTGAGTAAATGATTATATTTGCAGTTACAATTACAATTAACAGAACTGTTAGAATTACATTTCAGTCTTCAGGAGCAATGCGAGACTGAACATTCTGAATATTTAAAAGGAGATGTATAATATTAGCGAAGAAAATGAATACATTAATAAATACTGAACAAAGCATTATGCGAGACTGAACATTCTGAATATTTAAAAGGAGATGTATGATAGTAGCAAAGAAAATTAATAAATTAATAAATACGGAACAAAGCATTATGACTTTGTCTTTTTTTTCATTTCTCTCCTATTATACATTTTGTATGTGTTCACGGTTCAATGTCTTTTTTTTCTTTTCTCTCCTATTTTAATTTGTACAATGTATTCACAGCTAGTGTCCCTTTTTTCCTTTCTCTCCTATTATAACTTTTGAAATGTATTCACGGTTAGTCCTTGTGTGTTATAATAATACAGCTCAGGTTAAGCTTTTATGTAGGCTGGACCTCTGTTGTTTGCTACCCTGGACATTTGTAAGGGAGCTGATTGTAAGGTGGTGTAATCCTCCGTCAAATGTACGTAATGTATTTAAATCATATGTAATTTGCAATTATTGCTTAAAAAGCATCTTTGACAATAAAAAATAATTAAATGAATAAACAAAGCCTTATGACTTAACCCCTTCCCAACTCCTCACGGAACCACTCCGTCATGAGCCACGGTCGCCGTGTGCTCATGACGGAGTGGTTCCATCATGCTGCGGCCGTTGGCGGCCTGTGCGGGCGATTATCGCAGTGGGCGGAGTCATGACGGAACCACTCCGTCATGAGCACAGCTCAACCGCGGCTCATGACGGAGTGGTTCCGTCATGAGCACCGCGCCACCGCGCTGCCCCCAAACCCCCCCCCAGCGCTGCGGCGGAATTCCCGCCGCAGCGAAAGGGTTAAGACACCGGTGGATGAATGTTTATAGTACAGTGTGCGAGTTATACTACATTGACAAAATACACTGCTGGATGTTGATTTATTTGAAGGTTTTAGGCATTTATATTGTAGTTTTATTTATTTTTGCAGATGTATATTGAGCCGACTTGACCCAAGGGCATTAGAGCGCTTTACATGACAACCAAACATCCTATACGAGACCCAGTGTCCACATTGTTTTATCTTTTTAGGCAACATAAAGTTACATAATTTGCCTAGCATTACAGGATGTTGAGCTGAGCCACAGATTCGTAGCTGGTTTCCCAATTTTAGAGTCGGCAATTCTGGCCATTAGGCAACATCTCCTCCCTTGATTGGTACTTACGCCTTATAAATGGTGTGCTGCCTATCTTTAGAGTTTAAAGTAGATATTAAATACCACACACACCGTAACGTTTGGGGAGGGTAGCATCTGTGACAAGCAAAAAGTAAGTGTCAAAAGCCCAAAGACTGACCTGCCCATACCTGCAAATGATAAATATGAAGGGGCAGATTTACAAGCCCCCTGCGCCACTTTTGCGTCACATTCAACAAGGTAAAAGTGACGGAAAAGTGGCGCAATGGGCTTGTAAATCTGCCCCGAAGTGTTTCTAAGCCCTGTCAATGAACATTTGTTTAGTCGCTGACAACATCCCACAATTAGCTAAAGTAGTATAATAGAAGATATGCCACAACAAGCCTGTCTGTACCAGTCTATCCTCCTGGACCGTGCCCAGAGCTATAAGCCCTGGTCTTCTCTTCCTGCCACTACCACGATGAGACCCTCCATACCCTCAACCCAGCTCCACATGCTGCTGCTTCGTCACATCATACAACATAGAGGGAGCATTCTCCTGCACTTTCTGTAAATTTTAATGCACCTACCCACACCCATCAGTTACTGCTCCAACAGCACCCTCTACCCCACTCTCTCACACTCACAAAGTCCTGCAACCACCCACACTACACTTGCATGCATAATCCTCAACACCTGTTCACTTACCAAATATCCCACAAAGTTCAGGGACCTGCTGCAGGACAATGATCTGACCTATGTTTCCTCACGGAAACCTGTCCCAAACCTGCATTGGCACCTGACATCGCTACAGTAAGCTCCTCTGGCTAGCAGATTGCCAAGCAAGACAACTTCACAATCACCATCATCCACAACAACACCATCAGCTGCAACATATCCAAGTGGTACAAAAGGGGGTGGTGATGGACGGAGCATCAGAACCAATCAAACACTCACACCCAGTCAACAGAGCTGGGTTTGATCCATCACCGTTCTTTAGCCCACTCTGCCACCCCAGTTCAGACATGGCCATATGCAAATCAGTCTGACCCTGTGCCTCATGGGAACAGTCCAGCCCGAACTGCCAAGCCATGCCTTCCCTGGACCGGAAACAAGCTTCCTAGGACCGGTTTCTGGCATTTCAGCCGTCTTCAGCCAGGCTTGCTTGAATCCAGTGGCAAAGTGAGCAAGGGACTCACGTCTGAGCATACCCTGCCAACTTATGGCGAACAAAGCGCTACAAAAGGGGGTGGTGATGAACGGAGCATCAGAACCAATCAAACACTCACACCCAGTCAACAGATCTGGGTTTGATCCATCACCGTTCTTTAGCCCACTCTGCCACCCCAGTTCAGACATGGCCATATGCAAATCACTCTGACCCTGTGCCTCAGGGGAACAGTCCAGCCCGAACTGCCAAGCCATGCCTTCCCTGGACCGGAAACAAGCTTCCTAGGACCGGTTTCTGGCATTTCAGCCGTCTTCAGCCAGGCTTGCTTGAATCCAGTGGCAAAGTGAGCAAGGGACTCACGTCTGAGCATACCCTGCCAACTTATGGCGAACAAAGCGGTACAAAAGGGGGTGGTGATGGACGGAGCATCAGAACCAATCAAACACTCACACCCAGTCAACAGATCTGGGTTTGATCCATCACCGTTCTTTAGCCCACTCTGCCACCCCAGTTCAGACATGGCAATATGCAAATCAGTCTGACCCTGTGCCTCATGGGAACAGTCCAGCCCGAACTGCCAAGCCATGCCTTCCCTGGACCGGAAACAAGCTTCCTAGGACCGGTTTCTGGCATTTTAGCAGTCTTAGGCCAGGCTTGTTTGAATCCAGTGGTAAAGTGAGCAAGGGACTCACGTCTGAGCATACCCTGCCAACTTATGGCGAACAAAGCGGTACAAAAGGGGGTGGTGATGGACGGAGCATCAGAACCAATCAAAAACTCACACCCAGTCAACAGACCTGGGTTTGATCCATCACCGTTCTTTAGCCCACTCTGCCACCCCAGTTCAGACATGGCCATATGCAAATCAGTTTGACCCTGTGCCTCATGGGTACAGTCCAGCCCGAACTGCCAAGCCATGCCTTCCCTGGACCGGAAACAAGCTTCCAGGACCGGTTTCTGGCATTTCAGCCGTCTTCAGCCAGGCTTGCTTGAATCCAGTGGCAAAGTGAGCAAGGGTCTCACGTCTGAGCATACCCTGCCAACTTATGGCGAACAAAGCAGTACAAAAGGTGGTGGTGATGGACGGAGAATCAGAACCAATCAAACACTCACACCCAGTCAACAGATCTGGGTTTGATCCATCACCGTTCTTTAGCCCACTCTGCCACCCTAGTTCAGACATGGCCATATGCAAATCAGTCTGACCCTGTGCCTCATGGGAACAGTCCAGCCCGAACTGCCAAGCCATGCCTTCCCTGGACCAGAAACAAGCTTCATAGGACCGGTTTCTGGCATTTCATCCGTCTTCAGCCAGGCTTGCTTGAATCCAGTGGCAAAGTGAGCAAGGAACTCACGTCTGAGCATACCCTGCCAACTTATGGCGAACAAAGCGGTACAAAAGGGGGTGGTGATGGACGGAGCATCAGAACGAATCAAACACTCACACCCAGTCAACAGATCTGGGTTTGATCCATCACCGTTCTTTAGCCCACTCTGCCACCCCAGTTCAGACATGGCCATATGCAAATCAGTCTGACCCTGTGCCTCATGGGAACAGTCCAGCCCATAAGTTGGCAGGGTATGCTCAGACGTGAGTCCCTTGCTCACTTTGCCACTGGATTCAAGCAAGCCTGGCTGAAGACGGCTGAAATGCCAGAAACCGGTCCTAGGAAGCTTGTTTCTGGTCCAGGGAAGCCATGGCTTGGCAGTTCGGGCTGGACTGTTCCCATGAGGGACAGGGTCAGACTGATTTGCATATGGCCATGTCTGAACTGGGGTGGCAGAGTGGGCTAAAGAACGGTGATGGATCAAACCCAGATCTGTTGACTGGGTGTGAGTGTTTGATTGGTTCTGATGCTCCGTCCATCACCACCCCCTTTTGTAGCGCTTTGTTCGCCATAAGTTGGCAGGGTATGCTCAGACGTGAGTCCCTTGCTCACTTTGCCACTGGATTCAAGCAAACCTGGCTGAAGACGGCTGAAATGCCAGAAACCGGTCCTAGGAATCTTGTTTCCGGTCCAGGGAAGGCATGGCTTGGCAGTTCGGGCTGGACTGTACCCCTGAGTCACTGGGTCAGACTGATTTGCATATGGCCATGTCTGAACTGGTGTGGCAGAGTGGGCTAAAGAATGGTGATGGATCAAACCCAGATCTGTTGACTGGGTGTGAGTGTTTGATTGGTTCTGATGCTCCGTCCATCACCACCCCTCTTTTGTACCGCTTTGTTCGCCATAAGTTGGCAGGGTATGCTCAGACGTGAGTCCCTTGCTCCCTTTGCCACTGGATTCAAGCAAGCCTGGCTGAAGACGGCTGAAATGCCAGAAACCAGTTATAGGAAGCTTGTTTCCGGTCCAGGGAAGGCATGGCTTGGCAGTTCGGGCTGGACTGTACCCACGAGGCACAGGGTCAGACTGATTTGCATATGGCCATGTCTGAACTGGGGTGGCAGAGTTGGCTAAAGAACGGTGATGGATCAAACCCAGATCTGTTGACTGGGTGTGAGTGTTTGATTGGTTCTGATGCTCCGTCCATCACCACCCCCTTTTGTACCGCTTTGTTCGCCATAAGTAGGCAGGGTATGCTCAGACGTGAGTCCCTTGCTCACTTTGCCACTGGATTCAAGCAAGCCTGGCTGAAGACGGCTGAAATGCCAGAAACCGGTCCTAGGAAGCTTGTTTCCGGTCCAGGGAAGGCATGGCTTGGCAGTTCGGGCTGGACTGTACCCATGAGGCACAGGGTCAGACTGATTTGCATATGGCCGTGTCTGAACTGGGGTGGCAGAGTGGGCTAAAGAACGGTGATGGATCAAACCAAGATCTGTTGACTGGGTGTGAGTGTTTGATTGGTTCTGATGCTCCGTCCATCACCACCCCCTTTTGTACCACAACATATCCAAAGACACCTCATCGTGCAGCATGGAAAACATGCTGTTCAAGTTCCACAGCACACACAACTTCACCCTAAGCAGCACTCTCATCTACAGACCACCGGAACCACGCATCAACTTCACTTACGCCATCAACTACTTCGACACAACACTCTCTCTCGATGCTACCAATTACATCCCAACATTCATCTCCAGTCCCAGATCTGGGTTAAATTGAATTCGTAGAAGAGCCCTCCTTGTTGGCTAGTTGAAAAGTCTTTCTTTTCCCCATTACTTACTTTAGGGGGGGTTACAATTGAGAAGGAAACAAATATATAATAGCTCCACTTGCCTCCAGCAGGCAGCAAGCATCATCACTATGAGCAGGAAAGTGTCATCAAAATTGGGGACCAAGAGGGGTGGCCCGGCCTCGAACAGCTACAAACGGGCATGGCCAAGCTGTGGGACTGCACAATGGACTGTGTAGCACTGTGGAAAGGGCCAACAGGTGCAACGATAGTTTGGCCCACCTCCAGGACCTTAGGAAATTGGGACAAGTAGTCCCTGTTGACCAGTCAATCTGCATCTCTACAGTGCTGCGGCACCTCGAAATGTGCAATGTAGTGCTGCAGAAAGGACCAACAAGTGCAACTGAAGTTTGGCGGCCTCAAGGTCCTTAGGATATTGAGACACATAGCCTGTGTCGTCCGTTCACTCCGTGTCTCTCACACACTGTGGGACCTCAAAATGCACTTATATTACTGCAGAAGGGGACAGCAGGTGCAACTGTGGTTTGGCTCACCTCCAGGCTCTTAGGATATTGGGACACAGAGGGGCAGATTTACAAGCCCCTTACGCCGCCGGTGCATCACGTTGTGTGATCGGCGGCGCAACCTCCTGAGTGATATTTACAAGAACAGTTAAAGTCATCCTGCGTTACTTAAACTGTGCTTGTAAATATTGCCCCTGTGTTAGGGGCGTGACATGGGTGCTCCTGTGGGTGTTCACACGCAACACCCATGTCCACTGATGCATTTCCAGATTTACAAGAAATCGTAAATCTGGAAATGCGTCAGAATGCTACGCCACCCTAAGGGTGGTATAGCGAGGTGCAACAAGAAGAAATTTTTCATTTCTCCTCTTTTATTTCCTCTTTCAATGCGTGCTGCATTCTACGGCACACATTGGAAGAGGAAATCACCTCAATTGATTGTTTTTGTGCAGGAAGGTGCCCCTTCCTGCACAAAAACAATCTCCCCACGACGCAGGCATCCTTGCACCATGGTGCAAGGGTACCTGCACCAGCGCATGGCAGCAGTTTGTGGGCCAGCGCAGGGGAAAGCACAGAGATGCAACATATTGTTGTAAATATGTCACATCCCTGTGCTTTGAAACTAAGTAATCGCGGCGCAGCAAAATGATTTGCTGCACCGCGCTGCATTAGTTTCTTGTAGATCTTCCCCATAGTCCCTGGTGTTCGTTCACTCTGCGAGTCTCCCATGCTGCAGTACCTCAAAATTCTACTATGTAGTGCTGCAGAAAGGGCTTAGAGGTGGTTTGGCCTGCCACCAGGCCCTTAAGATATTGGTACATGTAGTACCTGGTGGCCATTCAATCCGTGTCTCTCCCGCACTCCAGGACAAAAACTGTGCTATATAGCCCTGCAGAATGTGCTAACAGACAGAAGCAAAGGTGGTGTGGCCCACCTCCAGGTCCTTAGGATATTAGGACACATAGTCCCTGGTATCCATTCAGTCTGCATCTCTCCCACGCTGCGGGACCACAAAATGCACTATGTAGCACTGCAGAAAGGATCAACAGGCGCAACAGTGGTTTGGCCTGCTTCCAGGCTCTTAGGATATAGGGACACATTGTCCCTGTTGTCCATTCTCCCGAATCATATTTGTATATGTTTGTAAAGCCACGTTTTTAGGTTTGAAATGAAAATTGGTTTCCAAAGGTTGAAAAATGTACACCATCAGGATGATGCAGTGACAATGACACTTTATTTGTGTGATTACTAAAAACCAATACAAAAGGACGATCAATATAGAAGAGTTAGTTAAAATAGAATAATATATATACAATTCTTAAAAACCACCATTTGGTGTTTTTGTTTTATAAAATGCAGTTAGTATAAGTCCTTTTAGTGTGCCAAAGCTAACTTTCGGTGGGGGCCAGAATGCGTGTGTCCCTCAGCCGGATAGTTCCCAAGTGGTGCCAAGGTTGGCCTATCCATAAGAGCTTGGCGGGCGTGATAGATGAACTTAGCAAAATTGGCCATATGCTTCACTGTGTCAAGCAAATATAACTGTTGAACGGCCTCATTTGCCGTCCCGCGTGCCTGGTTGAAGGAGGATGGGCCTTAGGTAGGAACGGCGGGCTGGCAACACGGCAGGGCAGCATAGCAAGATGTGAGCCAGCGATTCCCGCTTGTAATAGCAGAGGCGACACTCCTTGATGGCTGGCTTTACTTTCACAGATGATGCAGTGCTGCATTGCCCTATTTTATATTTAAATAAACAATGTAAGACATTTTGTGATCACGAAGGAATGCCTGTTACTGTCTTGTTCACATGACTTCAAGCATTTTCAAAGTTAGCACCATTTACAGTAGACTATTTCCACTTTTCAATATTTGAAAGCGCGAAATGTGTGTTCTGGAACATAGTCATTAAGATGGAAAAAGTGTTCTTCATCTAAATTTCCAGTCTAACTCCAGTTACGTGCCCTATACCATTGCCACCACAGTTGATAATGATAAAGTGGGTATGGTCACAATTACTAACAGATTAAAGTAGAGGGAGTAACTGATTCCATTTCTAACCTCTTTCACCAATCCATGCAAGTGTGCCTTCTTTCAAACCTCAATCATTTTCAACACCTGCTTTTTTGGCATGGTGTCTGGCCCCAAAATAAAACTGGGCCCAACCAACCAAACCCTTTTCATCTTGCACATACACTGACATACTATAGTAAGGTTCACAGAGGCAGACAAACAAATATGTAAAGCGTTAGATAATTGGACATTAGGGAACTACATAATACCAACAACTTAAGTTTGAAAGAAGGCCAATATTTACTTAAATACAATTTGGGCTACTAAGGTAATACAATACTACCAAAAATGAAATTGAGGTATGAAAATAAGCTAGTCTACAGCACTGACATTTATTAAGTATTAGAAAGACATTTTAAACACACATTTCTAGTCACATGGTAATAAAAACGAATAAAAAAAACTAGATAAGAACTAAAATTAAGACGAAAGGGCCACATGTACAAAGCCTTTTTATTGTTGCAAATTTGTAATTGAGTAACCTGTTACCAAATCATAATTTGTGACTAGGATTCAGTATTTGGAAGGGGCGTGTTTAGGGCGTCCCTTCTTAATACTGATTTACAGTGGTATGTACAAATGTTTTGCAACTGAAATTCGGTCGAAAAACATTTGCATTTAACTACCAACTCAAAGTTAGTAGCAACCTATTTGCAAATGGGAAGGAGTCCTCAAGGGACCGCTTTCCCTTTGAGATTGGCTGTCAAAATATTGACTGTAGTCCCACAGACCACTGCCTACTCTTTAAAAATGAACAGAAAACTTTTCTTTTTTTTTAAATGCATCCCATGCTCTTTTAAGGAAAATGGGCTACTTTAAAAAAAAAAGATTGCTTTATTGAAAAGCAATCACAGACATGGTGGTCTGCCTACCTGAGCAGGCCACCACCCCTGTGATTTTTGCGATTCCTAATAGTTTGCAAACTGTGACCTACCTCATTAATATTCATGAAGTAGGACTATTCGCGACCCACTGGCAATTGCAAATAGTGTTAAAAAATCTTTTAGGAAATTAGTGCTTGCGATCACCAAATAGCGAATCATAAAAATTCACATTGGGGAATCGCAAACAATAATGTTGGTACATGTGCCCCTAAATCATTCTGTGATTAGTTAATAATACAAAGTGGGATACTATACTACTAAATAATACCTAAACTCTGCTGACTGTTGGAAAGCAAAAGAGCTCTATTTCTTCTTCAAAGACATAACAGAGAAATTGAAAATTATACCTCAAATGCTCCAACTATATATTTCTACATAAACCAGGTACATATGAGTTGTAGTTAGTTAATTCAGGAGACTGGTCATATGTGGCCTGAAATGACTTTGTTACATAGTTTGCTTGTAACAGGTGGAGAGAAATAAATCCCACAAAATATAGTCCTTCAATTACTTCCTGGACTTGCAACAGCACAGGATCCTCTTCTTCAGCCATTCCAGTTATGTATGCTATTTAAGCTAATTGCATAGTGCTATGGTACTGAGCTAATGCTTTGTATGTTACAGAGTGCATTTAATTTTCCTAGATGTTGCCAAAGAAACTGTTCTTGAAGGATAATCTGAATAAATAGAGGAAACCAGGAATGGCACCACTCTTTTCTGGGTGCCACACTCCCACTAAAAAATCAATTTATATAAAACAAAAGTGTTTTTTCCTGCTTTCATGAGATATTCATGCTAAGACAGATGTCCTCGGCTTAAATTTAACCCGTCAATAACAAGTGATTTCCAGTGCATCTCAGGATCCTCCCTTCTATTTAAGACCAATAACCTTTATCTTATGAAGTATGATCAGGTTTATAGTAGTCAAGTTTTCCGGTGTTTCCTCATGCCCAATCTCTTAAATGTGTTTCAAACATACAGTAACCAGTGACACTTCTCATAGCTCTCAATGAACAGTACATAGTGTATTGAGGGTGAGTGAGGTGGCAGTGCTCAGGAGAGATGAGATTACACATTGGGGTGTTCAGAGACAGTTTTAAAGCATGGCGGAAGAAGGATTAGAACTTCCTTTTTCCAAGGTGGATCACTCTTGTACGGTTGTTTGGGCTGTCTCGGAAGCTTAAGCAAGGTCCAGTTAAACTGACAGCAGAATAAAGGGAAGTATGACTGGAAATAGGTGATTTTATATCAAAATATAATGGTGTGGCGCTGTTGACAGTTTTTGAGGTTAGTTCCCTAATGCAGGCAGCTTTTAAAAAGTGAGGGTTGTATCACAGGCAATATGTTACTCATTCTTTTCACACAGGTGTAACCTCTGAGGCCGTGAAAGCTGGGCCAACCAACAGTAGTATTAGAAAGGTAGGTCATTGGAGGTCTAAATTTTTTAAGCACTATCTGTGTCCACTGGGAAAGTTACAGCAGAGACTCCTGGCATCAACGTTCAAGTAGAAGGGTGACTAACTCAGGCTCAACCAATCACCAGTAAGGAGTCCAAAAGGAATTTACCCAAAATCTCGTTTTATCACATGGTTTTTTCAGGCAGAGGTAGTTTTCACCCTTGGCTGGATGGCAAAACCAATAGACCGATGGGTATTTTGTGTGAGGATGAATGCATGGCAGTAACAGGCATAAAACAATATGCACATGTGAAACATACCATACCTCTGCAAATATATTAAAAGTACAAATTCCTACAGTAGTTCTAGTAATACAGTACAACTATTACTTCATATAAATCTTGAAATATAACACATGGAGATTTTACCATATTAAAGGGATAGTAATAATGCAATGAATTTGTATATATGTAGCAAGACCTTTAATTACCATCATAATATTCTGAGCTTCAAAATCTAGCTTTGTAGGCTGGTGCAGAGCACGCTTATAACGAAGGGAGCATGATCAGTAGTTGGTGGTCGAGATGTCAATTGGGTAAAAGCTTGTGCTTATCTTATTGGTCAACCAGTGGCAGCAGCAGCAGCTTGAGCACTAGATGAGATGTACATGTTCACCTCGTTTGTCTTCTGAAAATGGTTTGGGCATTACTATGGATGGGTTTTTGTGGGGCTGAGGGGTTGCATTTCAAACTCTGTCTTGAGGGGCTATGCCCCCATTTCAGGTCCCACATGGTGTTGGATTAATTATTCTAAGAAGTGAAATCTGTCCCACATCAAATTATGCTTACTGGAGATTTATTCATAAATGCTAATTGGTGCTACCACCATCAAACCAAGTATCTTTTAACTCAGTATTACTTTAATGACCATCAGCAGGGCTGGGGTAACGTCTATATGGGTGTCTGAAAGGTTAGAAATTGGGTGCCTGAGCAAACACCTAATGTGTCTCACTCTTAACAAAGGGGGACTGTGTCCCATCCTTCACAATGTAAGCCTCTGCTTCGAGTTTAACACAGTTGAATCATATGCTAGCAGCATTTTTAACACATGCCTGTTATAGTATATTGTCTATTTTACAACAGCACATGGAAGCCATAGTTATTGAGAAGCTAGCCCCTGAAGACCCTGAAAGTGTGCAATGTGAATTGAAAACATTTCAAATAGTCATTGTTGGACTTGGCCCTTTTTGGCTAAAGTTCCTTAAACTTTTTGCCTTCCTCCTAGAACGTTTTCTGACATAATGATGCCTACTTAGATGCTTGGGCACTTTGCCACTGCTGATCAGTGTCAAAGTGCAAGTGTTCCCTGTATAAAGTGTTATGGTAATTGGTTGTCCATAATTGGTATGTTTGTCTTACTTGTAAAGTCCCTAGTAAAGTGCACTATGTGTGCCAGGGCTGGTAATGCAAATGCTACTACAGGGCCTGCAGCACTAATTGTGCCACCCACACAAGTAGCCCTGAAAAGAGATATCAGGCCGGCCACTGCAGGGCCTGCGCGCAGTTTGTTAACTGCCTTGTTGTCCTGACAAGTGCACCCACTTGCCAGGCCTTATCTTCCCTTTTTATGCACATCAGACACCCCTATAGTAGGCCCAAGGTACAACCATGGACAGGGTGCAGTGTATTTGAAAGGTAGGACATGTACTGAGGTGTGTATCATGTCCTGACAGTGAAATGCTGCCAAATTCGTTTTTCACTTTTGCAAGGCCATCTTGCCCGTAGGACAGAATGGGGAATGCTGTGTCACATGTTTCCAGCAGATCTTCCCATAGGCATAAGATGGAAAGATGAAGTTTAATGTACCTAAACTCAGAATTTAATAACACATCTTTTTGTGAAGATGGTTTTTGAATTGTGTGCTTACAAACCACGCTTTTAGAAGTGGCGGGTTTCTTGTCTTAAACCTTCCTGTGTGCCTCTGCCTGTTTTTGTATTGACCATTTGGGTTTGGATGTGACAGGGTCTGGGGAGTGTCCTGACCTCAGAGAGGGGTAGGTGAGATAGCAACAGGCTGGCTTGCATTTGATGTGAGGGGGGAGGAGTAGCCCTCCTGGATGTGAAGAGGGCTGTGTTGCTGTCACAAAAGGACGCTCCACCTCCTGCTGAGCGTCTGGGGCCCAGACCTGCGTTATCAAAGGAAGAGGGTGTGCACTGGCAGGAAGACACCCAGGTCTGGTTTGGATGGAGGTCAGAGCCCCCTGAACACAAAGACTTCAAAGTCATTTAGGGGTATAACCCCTGAACTCAAGACTGAAATCCAGAGTGAAAAAGGATTGAACCTACTTCGTGATCAAGAGGAACCTCTGCCAAAGAAGAACAGATGAAGAGACTGAAGAGAAGGACCGCCCTTGCAGTGTGTTTTGGGGCTGGCCTGCAGTTTACTTATTTGACTAAGGAGAGGACAAGGAACTTTGCTGTTTGCTGTGTCCCCCTGCTTGTGTGGACTTTGCTGTGTGCTTTGTCCTGAAGTAGCATGTCACCAAGGGCCAGAGGAGAGCTGGTCCCCTGTTGTGGAAACTCAGCAACATAAAAGTTTCCAACCGTGTCTCAGCGACGCTTGGTGTGTGGTGCTTTTGCACGCCTGAGACTGCCGTGTGGTCCGTGGTACTGTTTACGAGGTACCCCAGGATCGCATTGCCCCCGCAGCGTGAAACATTGTCCACGCTGCTGTATTGCTGTTTGTTAAGGGTGGGCAACAAATTCCGTTCCGCTTGCGGAATTAGCGAAATTTCAGCAATTCCGCGTTCTGCGCGGAACGCAGAATTGCCGAAAATTCCACGATCTGCGGCGGAACAGAATTCGTGGCCATGGTGTGAGTGGAGATTGCACAAAACCGTAGCATCTTCTTTGATAAATGCTGGGCAGGATTCATTCTGGCAAGATGCTCCTGTCACAAACATTAAACCTCAACAGGAAGCACGTACAGATATAAAGCAGGTGCCCGAGTTAAAACTCAAATTCGGTAATGCATTAATCACCCACAAAAATTTGTGTTCTCGGTCGAGGCTGGGCACGTGTGCTTTCTCCCCATATCTAGCATCAAAACTTAGCTGTGATGCTTGATGGAGGTCTTTGCATCCATGACTTTCTCAAGCGCAATCCCCGTGTAGTTCCTGTGACCAGGAGGTTCTCTCTCCTCATCTGCTGTTCTGATCGGTCTCTGACCTTTTATAAACAAGAGGTATGATTGTGAACTCGCATAGAAGCACCGCCCCACACACACTAGCGGTATGCAATGTCTTCCCACTCTTTACCCACTATGATGGACAGCTCACTCAAGAGACACCGGCGCCTTTCGGTGCAGTGGCAAAGTTACAGACACACATGGTCACTGGAGGCAACTCTTCTGGCCCTTTACAAAGCTGTAGTGTAGGAAAAACACTATATATTTTCCCAACGAGGTAGCACTTAATGATTAGCAAGTATAAAGTACTCCAGTCCAGTTGAGTAGAGGTATTGCACAAAATGGTGGCATCTTCTTAGATAAATATGCAGGGCAGAATTCATTCTGGCACGATGCTCCTGGCACGATTTGAAGCCCGAGTTGACCACGCACATCACAAATCGCATTTTTCCTTGCATCACAAACTGCCTGATTCTTGCATTACGAATTGCATTATTCCTTGAATTACGAACTGCCGGATTTTTGCATTACGAATCGCATTATTCTTACATTACGAACTGCTTGATTCTTGCATTATGAATTGCCTTATTCTTGCATAACGAACTGCATTATTCTTACATTACGAATCGCATTATTCTTGCATTACGACCTGCATTATTCCTGCGTTACGAACTGCATTAATACGTTCATTAAGGGCTGTGTTATTACTGCATTACAAACTGCATAGCATTGCATTAGGACTGCAGGAGATCATTGTCAACTGCTCATTAATACCGCAAGAACCTACATGTGATTGCTCGCCTAATAACCGGCAAAGTGAAAGATTACGAATACGCATATGTTGGATTTCTATCGTTTGGTCTCATCGTATTCCTTTTGATAAAGATACCACTATTATTATAAAAACCAGTGTGGTGTCCATTTGCGGTGTTATCACTGTGTTACTGAGAGTGCGGTTGCAAATACTTTACACATTGCCTTGGAGATATGTCTGGCGGCTCGTGCCAATGTACCAGGGGGTGAGCAGGGGTTATCTAAGATTGTGTCCCTCCTTTCCCTGACTAGAAGCAAGGGTCCCTATTTGGACTAAGGTACCTACCTCAGCCAACTAGAGACCCCCAGTTCTAACAGTCATTGTTTCTGTTTCACGGAGTTGGGTCGTAAACTGATTGCCATTTGTATGAACAAGTAGGTGGTTTTGAATACAGCCAGATGCTGTGGCTATGCAGCTTTTTGTTTCAGGGCAAGTGGTCCTCTGTGGAGGGTCTTTGGCTGACCTGAAAGACCTGACAGCTCAGAAAAGAAATAGAATTCAGCTTTACAAGGGTGAGAATCAAATCGATTTAGTGACCTCACTGCAAGGGATCTTTTACCTATGTTTGATACAGTATATTTGTGGCACGGCTGACCAAGGATGATCAAGGACAAAGAATGAAGAATATTGAGAAAGGCCTCTTGGCCTACCACTTCACAGGGTCAGCAGTGTGACAAGCAGTTATTGTGGCAGGAAAGTAAAGAATGCATGGCATCCACTAGGCAGGAAAGGATCCCAGTGCAGGATCTTCTGATATTCTAGCAGATGTTGATTCATTACAATGTTGAGCAGGTTAGGATGAAACACGTGGTTGTGCAGATTTTACTGTAGAACTTACTTGGTTGGGATAGGTTTATGCAGATAGCAAACATGATGCAGGACAAACAAACTCAGGGTCTTCTTTTCACCGGGGTGACAAACTCTGTGGTGTGGGTGGTTGCAAGGCAAATGTTTCTGTACCACATATAATTCCAGTCACTGTGCCCTGCATAACAGAAAGACAGAGATTGTTTAATCATGTCGAGGTTCAGATTTGAGGTGAGAGTGGCCACTTGAAGTGAATATTCATTGCATTGCTACTCAAAAAACAAACCTCTTCCTCTACAACTGCGGCTAGTTGAACCAAACGTTCTTATAACAAGGCAGCCTATCCCTGACTGTAAGATCTGTTCCATGGATCTCAGCCACAGCACCAGAGAATCAACCTTAAAGCAACTGTGTTCACTCTAGAGTAGGTTCTGGAAACTGAAAGCCTTACAGTACAACATGTTGCCACAGCCTGTGCCCCCTACCGTCAATCCTCCTTATATTGTCATCTTCAGATTATAGCCCCTTCACACCAATCTGATCTGGAGCCTGAATGGGAGTCCTTGGCAGGTGATCCTCCTAGAAATAAACTGGTAGTCAAGAGGTGCATGCTGATATCCATTTTACTCACCTCTGACCTTGTTTTTCCACATAGGTTTGACAGTGAAGAATGTTCATAATTAGTTTAGAAATACTCATATCATGTAATAAGTCCTGTTAAATTAATCAGCTCACACAAGGATATGGAAAAGAGGAATTCAATAAATTGGAATGTTATATTTTCTGCATTTCCTAACCTGGATCAACTGTTTTGGTTTCCTTTCTTCTAATGTTCTTTGCCTTACACACAAACCATGTTCACTCAGTCGCCGAACTAATTGCAGAAATGCCGGATGTGGTACTCCCTAGATGACACTTTTTGTGCACGCCCCTCTAATGAAAACCAGATTTGTTGCAAAACCTTTTAAATGTTAGCACCTGCATTGTCAGACTCACCCCTTTCTCCTAAAAGCTCAAACCCCATTTTTGTCATGATATCTATTGTCTCTCATATGACAATATATTTTGTAGCTCTGTTCTCTACAGAGCCCTGATATCCTTTGATTCGCCTTGCAGCATGTAAGAAAAACCCTTGTAAACATTCTGTTGGTGTGAATGAATGTTCTTCTACTAGCATTTGTACAGTTTCTTAAATTAATTACACCACATTAGGAAAAACAATCTTTCTGCAACAGTGTTCTAAGATGTCAGAATACCTATCACAAAATACTATGTAAACTATGTGCCTGTGCTTTAAACTGGTTCAGTGATGTACTTTTTGGTGTAGCTAGTAGGAAAGCATGGGTCATATTCCCAATCCAACACTGGAACATTCTGTGTTCAAATCTACACAGAGGTGAGAGGGGTTAAATCAACACTTGAATCATGTGTTCCTTAAATTAAATGGTTATCCTTGCTAATTCCTGCATACATTTGTACTGGCGCTGAACTTAAAAAAACAAAACACTGCTGGTAATTAGAACCATACATCATTTAGTTTGCTCTGCTTCTAGAACAGGAGTAACCGAGCTTCTGGTATACACGTTTTAAGAGCAAATCAGAGTATTGGGGTTTAGTACATACATGATTAATACTTCTGTAAAAAGCAGGAATGTGGGTTTTATCGCCCCACAGACTAACGAGGTGCTATAAGAGGAAATCTACAGAGTAGTCCCACAGCTTGGGCTGTTGAATTCGTACTTAATGATTTCAGAAGTCATTTTTTGGGGGGAAAGTAGTGTCTGCTTGCTTAACAAGGCAGCATTTACAAGTAATTCTGAGTGATACCCCATAGATATATAACGCTGGCCGGTTGTTCAGTGTTCCTACACCCAACATTACTTGGCCCATAAAAAACAGACCAGATTTTACCAATTGAGGAAATGCATCCATTAAAGCACTGAAGCAACAGGGCAAGAAGAGGGTAGAGGTGAAGCTCGGCTCCCACAAACCACCTCCAACAACATGGTTGAGCATGGTGTTGTGATAGCAAAAACCAACTGGTATATCAAACCTCAAGGCTTCACTTGTGATTCCTAAGGGTTTATAAATAAAATAAATATATCTCACCTTTTGTATCACTTTTTCACTGCGCCATCCACACCCACTCTATGCATGTAACTGCAGTGGTCAACATTTTTAGGTGAGACCTTTAGTCATCGGCGCAGCTTTGCGCCAAAAAGGTGAACGCGTTCCATTGCCTTCAATGGCAACGCGTGCACGTGTGGCGATTCACTTGGGGAGCGAGCGGGTGGCCCCATATGTTATCAATTATCGCGGCGCCAGCCGCTCGCTCCCGCAAGTGAATCGCGTAGGTCCCCTCCTCTCTCCCCCTGCTGCCGCACAAGCTTGTGCTTGTTTGGGTGGTCGGGGGGCACCAACCGCACAAGGGATGTTTCTTGTGGCTCTAAGCATGCCACCGGGGGCAGTCCACGGCCAAATTGCGGTGACCCGGCCGAGGTCTCTGCGAGGCTCTAACTGCTGGAGTTGCAGTGTTGTGCTGGTGAAGAACGAGGTGCATTGGAAGAGCCCTGTTCGGATTCCAGTGCTGGAACTGCAGTGTGTGCAGCAGACCAGGACTCCTGTGGTTTGGCAAAACTGCGCTTCGGCCCCTGCGCAAGAACAGTAGATTTGCAGATGATTTCATGTTTTTTAAAGTTTTATATAAAGGTGAACGTGCTGGAGCGGGTAAAATAAAATTAATTTGGTATACCCAATCCATTTATATATGTTTATATTAAAAGAACTAAACGATAAATCTTAATGATTAAACTGTGTGCTGTGATAAACTAATCAACCTTATTAATCAAGAGAACATACGTGGGTACGCATTTGCATGGCTAAATTAATCGGTAAACTAAGATGGTACGCATATTGAAGATTATATGTTTAGTTTAAGCAATGTTTATGTGATTTGCACCTAAATAAACCTGCATTTAACGGCTTTAATTGTCGCATATGGCTAGATAAATGCATACACATAAGGGTATTAGCAAGGGAATAACATTGTTTTATTCATTTCCATGTATTAATTACGTTTTGTGTTTCTTTACCTTAAGTTGACTATTTCGGCCTGCTAAAAGATGGCCGCCAATTGAATCCACACTAAAATATATGACTTCATGCAATTGACAGCAGAAGAAGGCGTCTGCACTGACTACGCAGCAACCTCTCCTTGAACCCCTGTACCAGGTCCATGAAGACTACTCTGGGCGAGAAGCCAATGTCCCTGAACACGGATGAAAATGTTACTAGTTTGGAACCAAAAGCCACCTTTTCCACAATAGACTGATACATCCCTGACCTGGGAACGATTTTCCCATACGCCTGGTTGAATACATCATCCGAATGTGAACATTAATTATGTTACTTAAATTCTTGGGACGGGGCTGAATTCAGCCAATGCAATGACTAGAAATTATGAAATGTTTCTTTGTTATGCAAAATTTCAGTATAAATATTAGTAGTCTAGAGAGGGAATGTAGCCGGTTACCACCTATGATCTTGAGACGCACCCTGATCGATGCTATTCACGACGCTGACAGCAGAGGACGGGACGTTAGACTCTTTGATAATTTCCTGAGGACCCGATTCTGACTTAGAGAACGACAATTAGCCAGAATAGGTAATTATGACTCAAGATTATTGCACTTGTTAGGACTTTAACATGAAAATTTAAATTAGATAAAGAAATTGATTATTTGAAGAACTGTGTCGGGTGGTTATTTCTTGAAATGTATATTTGATTAGCATAAGTATTGAAGTGTTTCTCATCTCCTCCCTAGCCAACTAAATGATCCAATTGGCCTCCGGATGGAGGAATTGTCAGGTTAAATAAATAAATGTGGTCTCCTCCATCCAAGGGAAATAAAGCTGTAGTTCAGAAGACCCAATCTCCCCTGTAGGCACGGATAGATTGATGGGAATGAATGTTGGTGTTATGGGCCCCACCAGCGTGTGATGTGTGTATGTGCGTGTGTTAGAAATGGGATTTCTGGTTGGCTAGGGCTTGCGCCAAAGGCAGGCAGAAAACACCACTCTAGTCAGGGCTGGGGAGTTACACGCCAAAGATAACCCCTGCTCACCCCCTTGGTAGCTTGGCACGAGCAGTCTGGCTTATCCCGGAGGCGATGTGTAAAGCGTTTGCGCGCGCACCCAGCAACAACACCCAAGGCCCACCACAAAAGAAACTCCACACAAGGTATTATATAAAAATAGCCTTTGTATTACCAAAACACATTAGATAAAAACACACACTTTACAATGTGCCAACAGGCACGGGCAGAGTTTACAAGGGATTATATGTACAGGGGACAGGGCCACATGGACCACTGTCAGGAATTAGCACTTTGTAGAAATTAGCACTTAGAACATAGGAATAATACTTTAGAACATAGCACATACAATCACTGTAGCACTAAATAACACATGTAGCACACACCCAGTAACTACTGGTAACAGGTAAGTACCACCTACGCAACCCTAACCACCTTAGGAAAATATTGCGCAGGGAATCAGGACCTCACTAGTACCACCTGTACTAGGAGAAAACAACCACCTAAGTATCACAATACCTGTAGGGGTAAAAGCACATTACACATGACGCATAAAAACACATTTAGAGGTGTAAACACAAGGCACATGACGCATAAAAACACATTCAGAGGTGCAGGTTAGGAACCATCGCGCAAAACTCACATTAGCCAACTGGCCTTGTCGGGGCTAGGACGCCCTGTGTCCAGCAGAGTCAGGGCAAGGCTGCGCAGGCTGCGCAAGCCAAAACGTAAGGGCCACAACCTAAACGTTGCAGCTGCCCACTAAGTGCTGGGCAGCTGGGGAAAGGAGCGTGGGCACCACTGTGCCCTTTGAACACAAATATCGCAGTCACGTGGGGCCTCTCTGGGCTCTACCCACAAGAAATGCCCCCTAGAGCCTTCGTGGCTCAAGAACGATGTGCCCTCAACGTTGGAGCGCCTAGCACTCTAAATACTCATGCCCCCTTGGAGCCTTCTAGGCTCTGAAAGAATGCGCCTTTTTGGAGCCTCGTGGGCTCTGGACCAAGAGTGGGGGCCAATGTTGGAGCAGCCCGCTGCCTTTCGGGGCCGCTCTTTTCGGTAAAACCACTGCCCCTGTATGTTAGAGCCTCGGGGCTCTAAATCAAGAATGCCCCCGCCGTTGGAGTCCCGCTCGGGGGACTCGGGACAATCCTGCGGCCCGCGTTGGAGCCTCACCGGCTCTAGAAGCACTGCCCCCAACCTTCGAGAGAGCGTCCGGCGCTCTGACCACCACAATGTGGCCCCCACTCACCGGTACTCTGGCGGCTGCGCTTGCGGGGCTCCCTTGAGGGATTCTCTGCGCGTCTCCTCCCGTCCTCTGGCTGGGCTCAGCTTCCGCCCGCGAGCCAGACGACGGACTTCCCTCGCTCCGAGCCAGGCCCCGCCCACATCTCGGCGCGGGTTGCCTGGCTTCCTGGATGTCCCGGGCAGCGGCGGTGATTTCTGATCGTGGTGATGCGGGGTGGGCACCCGCTAGGGGGATGCAACAAAAGCGGCAAGGTCCCCGGCGGGGTGGCACCCGCTAGGGATATTAATTTTCCAATAAAGCGGGGTAGGCTCCCGCTCGAGCACCACAATGCGGGGTGGGCACCTGCCTTCAAACCACGGCAATAAGCGGGGTGGGCACCCGCTATCAGAAACCAAGAGCTCCCGGCGCCGAGGGCACAGGGAAAAGCGCTCTGTGCGCCAAAAGCAAGTCCAGCGCTTCCAGGTGCTGGAGGCTTCAGCAAAGTCCCAAATAAAGCGCTCCTTCAGAATAAGAAATAAAGCGCTCCCAGACGCTGCAGGCAAAAGTCCAGGAAAAGTCTTTCAGATGTAGGGGGGGGGCAAAGACTGGGCCCAGGGGCCAGCTCACAGGGCCCTCCAGCAGGGAGGCAGTCCCCAGTGGCGGTCTCTCCTGGCGCCCAGCAGCAGCAGGCCCCCCTCAAGTTAGGATCAGCAAGAGAACAAATTGTAAGGGGACACAGCCCCTTTTTATACAGTGAAACCCTTTGTCTCAAGGTGCAGGGAAGGGGCGAACCAGTTACAACTGGTTCCTGAGCACTTTGTTTTGCTCAGGCCAGGGTCATCAGTCACACCACAGGGGGCGGAGCCAGCATTGTGTGGGGAAAACCCAGCCCTATTCAGGACCCAGGTGTACTCCTCCCACCCATCTAGCTGCTGATCTCCCCATTCACCACTGGATGACTCATCCTGACTCGGGGGATTCCCTAGCCCGTCACATGACCTCAGCCAGCCAATCGCTAGACCAGGCACACATTTCACACTGCACACCGAAGTGCCCACTTCTAGAAGTGGCACTTCCACACTAGGTACATGCACGCCACACACATCATCGCGCAGCATTTCATCACACGAGTCCGCACATACCAAACTCGAGCCTGCATACCCCACGCATCAGGAACTACCAGGGACACATACATTCCCCCATGCATTCCTATGGGAGGGCAGGCATATCTCACTACACGCACGCACTTTACCCTGGGACACAGCGGTAAAGTGCGCAGAAACCAAAAATCACTACCACCAGGTCACCAATAAAAGCAAAAAGTTCAGGGGTGAACCTGCCAGAAGGGCCAAGTCCAACAGCGTGTGACTCTGGAATCATTCCGTCCGTGGAAGCAGGAGGAGATTTTGTGTTCTGAACTGCACCAGTTTTCTTGGTAGCAGGATGATGGTTTTTATTGTCTAGGATTGATGAGTTGTATATATATATAATTACCAGTATTCTGGGTAGCTAGAGAGAAATTTGTTGTTCTGATTGATGATTTTGGCATGTATATATAGCTTATTGATTATCAAGTGATGTTGATATATGTATTAACACTATATGTTGAAGTCGTATTGAGTTCTATGTAGTTTGTACGGCTTCTGGGATGTAAGAAGTCGGTGACAATTCCGCAGAGGTAAGCGCTGTTCTCGGGAAAGACGGGATTGTGGTTGCCCGTAGGTACACGGGGAAACGCGTAAAAATTGAAGTTGCGCGTCGCATTGTCTGGGTTCGATTCGGTGACATTGCTGTGTGTCGCCATTAGAGACAATTTCTGTGTGAGAGAAGTGTATATGATAGCAAAGAGTTATTTGGGAAATTTCAGTCTAAAGTACCAGGAAACCAGTAGGTATGCCGATAACGCTTTTTACTGAAAAGGTAGCAGGTGTTCTCTGAGCTTGTTAGAAGGACAGAGTAGAGGTAAGTGCTGCTTTGTTAACGAATGTTATAATTCTGTAGTAGTACAAACTGTACGCTGTTCTCGGGAAAGCAGGATTCTGTGTGAATGAACAGTACTTCTTTGTGTGAAAGTGCGTGAATGAAATAGCATTTTGAATTGATTGCGAAACTCTGGTGTTATTTCTCAGGAGCATTACGTTTCCAACTTTGTGTTTTAATTCCGGAGAGAACAGTTAATTAATGCGTGGTAGAAGGGTGAAGTAGAGGGATGTGCTACTTTGCCAACGGACGTAATAATTCTGTAGTAGGGCAGAGGTAAGCGCTGCTCTCGGGAAAACAGGATTCTCGTGGGAAAGGTCTTTTGCTATTCTGTGGTTAGCGGAGCAGACAATGGAGATGTTTGTACGTTGTAACTAACCAGTATTGTAAATTTGAAACAAAGTCTACCGAGTAGTTTTGTAAAGGAGGGGTAGACTGAGGACAGGAGTCAGGAGTAGAAGCCGCCGCAGCGACTGTAGACGTCAGAAGGACCGCGCTGGGATTGAACAGCTAGTCAGTGACGTAGACGCTCCAGGATTGGTGCGTTAGTGTGAGTCGCGCAGGGATTGGAAGTTATGACAACGATGTAGATGCTCCAGGATTGGTGCGTTAGTGTGAGTCGCGCAGGGATTGGAGGTTGTGACAGTGACGTAGACGCGCCAGGATTGGTGCATGAGTAAGAATCGTGCTACTATTGGATTAAAGATCAAACCGAGGTATAGAAGACTAAAAGAGTTCACAGAAGACGGGAAAATGTATTATCATTCACCCGAGAGGAAGAAAAAATCTGTGTTTAGTAAATTGAAAAATATATTTGTAAAGGACAAGAAAATTGTGACGAGGGAAGGACAGTTACTTCCTCCGGCAAAGACCCCCGCATCCTTTATGGTTGCGAAATATGGGTACCATACCTGTATTTGGTTAGACAATTGGGCAAAGTATACCAAGGAAGACGGAGTTCTAGCGTTTCCAGAGGATGGGTCTTTTAATTTGGCCATATTAAGGAACTTACGGGAACGGATGATGAGTTTAGATCCGCGACCTAGGCCTACGCAGTTTGAGGCATTGACAGAGTGGGAAGATGAGATGCATGAGCGAGAAAAGCAGAGGAATGGATCCAGGTACAGGTACATGTTCGGGCGGCCGAACGATTGAGAAACTCATAGTGATAGAATGAGGAGGTGGCGAGATGCCAGTATGACAGAAGGATTATTTCCACTTAGAACGGAAGGAGAAAGTGGAGGAAGAAAATGCCTAGAAAAAAGAAATCATGTAGAAACCCGGAGGTATGGGGCTAGTGATACAGATGACGATGTTTTAGATGATATGTTTTACAAGAGCCCGCCTCCATACAGACAGGAACCAGAAACACCCACTACAGGAACACCAGTAAGGGAGACCCTGAGAATCATTAAAACAGAAGTTATGACTCCAGAAGTAAAACGGAGAAATTCACTTAAAGAGAAGGAAACTAAGTCTGGGAATGAAAATTCTAGAGAACTAGCAGAAACCACCTTAGAATTGACTGAGAAAATAAGGGAACTAACGAAAAAATCTAGAAGCAGTTACAGTCCCTGTGACCATAGGTCCGGTTATGCCTATTTTTGAAAAGCAGAAAAACAGTGATCAGGGACTAACAGTTCCGTATGTGAACCAAAGACAGGCAGAACAGTCCCTGGTGAAAACGAAAGAAAGTTCCTGGGGATATGCTATGGGTAAAGGTGAACTTCCTGTGTCAAAGAATCTATTTTATTGTTCCGATACTGCTGAGAGAGGCCAAAGGGTAGAGGGATCAATGTTGGAACCACAGAGACTGACAGAACCAGGGAATGTGGAGAAGTCAGTGAGTATAACTACTGAAGATTTGAATGACTGGCTAAAAGGTTTGCAGGGTAAAGGAAAGGAATCACATACCATTGATGTTGCAAAGCTGAGGATGGTGTTAGAAGAACTTATAGTAGGGACAATTCCCACAGAAAAGCTGAAAAACTACCAAGATGAGGAACTACTGTTCCTCTGCAAAAGCATTACCTGGAGAGCGAGGAATTTACATGACAGACTAGCAGAAATAGCGAGTGAAATGGGAATCGACATGGACAAGGTAAAGGCATTACAAAAGCCCTACCGAGTGGATTTTACAGAAAAAGACAAGGAGAATCTGAACGCTGCAGGACGAATACGGCAAATTAGGGACATAATCACAGTATTAAGGAAATGGGGAGATGTAGATAAGTGGAAGAGCAGGTGGTATAGAAAGCGAGATGACAACTCAGGCAGAACCTTCCCAGCATTTCCTGTGAGAGAAAAAGAAAAAGTGGTAATGGAGTTACCTATGAGAGAAATTCCAGGAGGAGGATATGTGCATGTCCCATGGACCAGACAGGACATTTTGTCATTTACCAATGATTTCCCTCGATTACGGGAAAAGCCGGTCGAGTGGTACCGACAGGTAGACAGATTTGTGAAACTGTCAAAAGTGTTGTGGATTGATCTAAATAGCCTGTTTGATATAATAGTGCCAGCAGATTTGTGGACGGAATGTAAGATAGTCATAGACTGGCCCACTAAAGAATACCCGAGAGATCCCAAAACAGGAGCTCCAGACCCGGAGGTCATGAAGAAGTACAAACAGGTCATGGCCTTCTTGAAGAATAAAGTGCCCCCAAAAGAAACAGATTGGGTTAAAATAGATCAAACACATCAAGAAGCAAAAGAGTCAGTCCACGCATATTATGAGAGGCTAATTCTGGCGTTTAAACAGTTTAGTGGGGATGACAGCCTGGGAGAAAAAGACCTGAGTCATTTTGTGTATCGATTTGTGTATGGTCTGCGTCCTGAGATTGGGGACATGATCAGGCAGCACACTGTGGACTGGCAGAGTAAGAAAATAGATGAAATTCTGAGACATGCTAAATACTTTAGTGATGAAATTGAGGCAAAACAGCGGAAATTAAAAGAGAAGGCAATGTGGGCTCAAGTAAAAGTTGCAGAAAGACAGGAAGCTCAGCTAATAGAACAGGCCAATAATCCAGGTATAAAATCAAAGTTTGGTCCAGGAAAGGGAAAGGGTAACATTGAAGAAGCAAAGAAGAAGTTTCCTTGTCACAACTGTGGCAGGCTAGGGCATTGGAAATCCGAGTGTAAAAATCCACCTCTTGCTAATGATGAAAATCCGTCATTAAATCTACAGGTGCAGTGTGAGGGGAGTGGTCCAGCGCTGCAACAGCAGAAGGCTGTCGGTCAACAGAATCAAGTGCCAAAACCGCCCTTACCACAGAGCCGAAGTATACAAAGGTATAGCAAGGAAACGGGATTCTACAATGAAGAACAGGTAAACAAACCGCAACGCGCGAGCACTGTGTCACAATATTGGATGCACAATGATGAAAGTGAGCCAGAAGAAATCTATTGACGGTGCCGAAAAGAGGAAGCAGAGTGCGTACTTGGCGCATCTCTAGAAATAGATCAGACAGGACCATTTGTAGATGGGAAAGTTAATGATGAAAACATTACTTTCTTAGTAGACACTGGAGCTACACGATCCACTGTCAGATCAGCAGATGTGAAAAATCTTCCTATTTCGGATGAAACAATCCAAGTAGTTGGTGTGTCAAACACCCAGATAAAAACGTACCTTACTGATCCTGTAAAGGTCAGAATAGGGAAATTTTCAGACATGCATAGATTCGTGGTGTGTGACACCAGTCCCCTGAATCTATTAGGAAGGGATTTGTTGTGCAAAATGAATTGCACCATATTCTGTACACCAGACGGAATAGCTTTCGAAACACCAGATGAGGATGTCCTGTATAAAATGACCATAGCTAATCGAGAGTCCGAGGTTGCTGGAACCTATGCTGTATTTAATCCAGATGAATTGCCCCCAGAATTGAAACAGACCGTGAAAGCAGCAGTCTGGGACTTCACAGGGGAAGATGTAGGCCTGATGAGAAATGTAGACCCAGTGAGAATTGCTGTAAAAGAGGGAGCTGTCTACCCTAACATTCCACAGTACAGACTGACCCCAGAAATAATAGCAGGGGTAACCCCTTTAATTGAGAAAATGATCCAGCAAGGAGTGCTGAGGGAAATAATGAGCAGTCCATGTAATTCGCCTATCATGGGACTGAAAAAGCCAAGTGGGAAATTCAGGATTGTACAAGATTTGAGAAAGGTTAACAAGATTGTCGTTTCCTGTTGTCCAATTGTTCCAAATCCTTCAGTAATTTTGTATCAGATCCCACATGATGCAGAATGGTATACAGTGATTGATTTGTGTCATGCTTTCTTTTCCATACCTTTGCATCATGACAGCCAGCCACTTTTTGCATTCAGGTTTGGAAATCGTATTTTGGCATGGTGCCGAATCCCACAGGGGTACACAGAAAGCCCTTCCATTTTCAATCAGCTGTTAAAGAAATCTCTGGAAAGCCTTACCATGCCTGAAAATTCAGTTTTGGTCCAGTATATTGACGACCTATTGGTGGCGTCAAAGACACGAGAAGCTTGTGAAGCAGACACCATAGCTTTGCTAAATCACCTGGCAGATGGAGGACTTAAGGTATCTCCAGCAAAACTGCAGTACTGTAAGAAGGAAGTGACATACTTGGGTCATAATATTGAGAAAGGCCTGAGGAAAGTAACCATAGACAGAATCCGAATCATTAGAGGAATGAGAGCTCCAATGACCCAAAGGGAAGTAAGAATGTTCCTAGGAATGGTTGGGTACTGTCGTCAGTGGATAAGTAACTTCTCACTGATTGCCAAACTATTGGTGAAATTGACAAAAAGTGAGGTGAAAGACCCCTTTGAACTAAACAAAGAAGAACTAGCAGCATTTAAACAGCTGAAAAACAGTCTTTGTGAAGCCCCTGCACTAGGTATGCCAGACTATGAAAAGGAGTTTGAGCTATACTGTAGTGAGCGAAATGGGTGTGCACTCTCAGTGTTAATACAGAAACATGGAAGACAAAGAAGGCCAATAGCCTATTTCTCCTCAATGCTAGATCCAGTGGCAATTGGTCTGCCAGGATGTCTGAAAGCGGTAGCGGCCACTTGCCGAAGCCTAGAGCAGAGTGAGGGAATTGTGATGGGGTATCCAGTAAAAGTGTTTGTACCCTATAGTGTG
Source organism: Triturus cristatus (assembly GCF_964204655.1). Classification (NCBI taxonomy): domain Eukaryota; kingdom Metazoa; phylum Chordata; class Amphibia; order Caudata; family Salamandridae; genus Triturus; species Triturus cristatus. The sequence continues at coordinate 439,466,230 of NC_140582.1, read as the reverse complement.
GCGATCCTTTTGACAAGGAGTTGAACACAGTTCATGTCACATAGTCGGCTGACTAAGTATGAAAAGGTAATTCTAGGTGCGAACAATGTGAGTCTGGAAAGGTGTGTGAATGTGAATCCAGCTACACTTTTGCCTGATGCAGAGAGAGTGGAGATAAGAGAAGAAGCTGATCATGATTGTCTGGATGTGCTTGATTATTGCACAAAACCTCGTCCTGATATAAAAGACTTACCACTGCCCGAAAGTGATCATGTGTTTTTTGTGGATGGATCCTGTCTGAGAATGGAAGAGGGAGTGTTGAGTGCAGCCTATGCAGTGTGTACAGTTGCAGCAGTTGTAGAGGCATCACCCTTGAAAGGAGTTAGATCCGCTCAAGTAGCAGAAATAGTGGCATTAACCAAAGCATGCAAGATTGGGAGAAATGCAAGATTGACTGTGATGACTGACAGCCAGTATGGCTTCGGAGTTGTCCACGATTTTGGCCAACTATTTCTGCAAAGAGGTTTCCTGACCTCAAGTGGAACTCCCATAAGGAATGCAGAAGTAGTGGGAAAATTACTTGAGGCAATACAAATGCCTAAAGAATTGGCTGTGGTGAAATGTGCGGCTCATGGACAAGGTAGTGATTACATCACTACCGGAAACCGGTTTGCAAATGACATGGCTCAGTATTGTGCCCGAAACAAATATTCGATCAATCGGTCTAAGGAAAAGGAAATGTCTTTTTGCTCCATAATGTTTACTAACGTTGTGGGAACATGGGAAGAAGTGAGGCAACTGCAGGATGAAGCAGGGGATGAAGAAATGAGACAGTGGGTAAAAGCAGGATGTGCCCCCAGAGAAAAGGATCATGTGTGGGCATATCGAGATGGAAGACCAGTAATGCCTGATAGCATGATGTCAACCATGGCACGGATGTATCATGGCCAAGGACATCTGGGAAGGAATGCCATGATAAGGGCTTTTAAACAGACCTGGTATAATCCAAAATTCAGGCTGATAGCAGAGAGTCTTTGTCAGAGATGTTTGACATGTCAACAGTACAATCCAGGAAGAAAAACAGTGGTGAGTCTGGGTATCATAGGTCGGGAAGGAGGACCTTTCACTAGAATGCAAGTAGATTTCATTGAAATGCCCCCTTACAACAAACTGAGGTATGTTTTGGTGGTAGTTTGTCTGTTCTCTAGGTGGGTGGAGGCATACCCGCCAGAAGAAATGATGGAATCACAGTGGCCAAGCTATTGTTGAGGGAATTCATCCCAAGGTACGGGTTCCCAATAACCATTGAATCAGACAGAGGAGGACATTTCTACAATGAGATCATGAAACTGATTTGTGAAGCATTGGGTGTACAACAGAAACTGCATTGTGCCTACCGACCAGAGGCTTCTGGTGTGGTCGAGCAAATGAATGGTACCATCAAAAATAGAATTGGAAAAATGTGTTTGGCCACAGGTTTAAAATGGCCTGATGCCTCTGGTCTTGATGACCATTAGGTCTACTCCAGATAGAACCACAGGTTTGAGTCCACATGAGATCATCATGGGACGTGCCATGAGACATGTGTTTGTGCCAGTCAACAAGCTGATGACTATAACCGATGACATGATTTTGGATTACTGTAAAGGCCTGGCTGACGCAGTTCATTCTGTGTTTCACCAGGTTGGAGCGGATGCCACCACTCTTGAAAGAAAACCAGCCCATGATTTGAGCCCAGGGGACTGGGTAAGGATAAAGGTGCACAGAAGAAGAAACTGCCTGGTTCCAAGGTGGGGGAGGCCAAGACAGGTCATCCTGACTACAACAACCGCTGTGAAGTGTGCAGGACTGAAGAACTGGATACATGCTAGTCACACTCTGAGAGTTCCAAATCCAGCAGAAGGCATTGGAAAAGAATACTTTGACGAATCAGAATCAAGTGATGAGTCAAGCAGTGAAAACACAGGAACAAAAGAAAACCCTGAAAGGGGGGAAAATGAGTCAAGACTTGTTCAGACTCCTAGAGAGGAAATTCTGAGAAAAAGATTGCAGATTTCGGACACTTCAGATTCTAGAGACGAGCAAACTGCAAGTGGTGAACACCGAAAGAAGAAAAGAAAAGAGCATTCAATCAAAAGTAACATTTACACCAAATGAGAGAGTAGAAGAAATTCCACCTGAGAAAATACTGGAAGAAGAAGAGGAAGGGACAGTTGTAGAAAGAGAGGGACAGATTTCGGAAGATCCCCGAGGAGGTGTAGGGAACTGCAACATCCAGACAGGTGAAGGGACAATAAGTCAGCAAGAAGAATGCGTGCCGGAGACCCGAGGAGGGACAGAAGTAGGGCCAACCAAAGAGGTGGAAAAGGAGACTTCTGAAAAAGAAAAATCAAATGAGACAGAATCTGAGGACAGCGAAACAGAGATTCCAGAAGGTCGAGTTCTGAGAAAGAGAACTTGGATCGAGGAAAGAAACGGCAAAAACGGCAAAACAAGAAGGAACACCAAAGGAGATATTTGGCCAAATAAAATTAAGAAATTAAGATACAGATTGACACGAGCTAAACCCTCAGAGACTGAACAAGTGAATGAAGTAACTAGTCAGCATCCAGAAAAAGAGGGAGAAACAGAAGTGACAGAAGCAAACAAACGAGCAAGGAAGCCAAATCAGAACTATAAGTCACCTGAATGGACGTACGTGGCACTGCCTGAACAAGGAGAAGAGGCAGATAGTCAAGGAAATCTAGAGGAGACTTGGCTGAAACTGATAAAAAAAGAAGAGACCGGGGAAATCCTGAGAGTTATCTTATCCGACATCGGAGAAGAAGCGGAAGATCAGGCGATCCTGCATGTGGATGACGAGCAAGAAGTGAAAAACGACGAAAGACCAAGCTGAGTAATTTAGGCGATCCTTGTAGGAATACAGAGGATTGAATAAGAAAAATTGCAATATTTGGACAACCTGTAAAGTTTAGCTTTAAAAAGCTAAAGGAGGCGGAGTAGAAGAGGCTAAGTCAAAAGACACGGTTAGATCTAACAAGATGGCTAACACAGATGATAACAAGAGTAGATGTACCTTCATGAGAAGATGGTGCAAGACATGTTGCTGTTGGACAGGACTAATAATGCTTCTATGGAGCATACTTGCTCTTTTGATCTCTTTTAAAGTAACTCTAGATACCTTAGCAGGACATACTGAGAATATGACTAATATAGTGAAAAACTCACAAAAAGTAATACCGGTTAGAACGAGCACAGAGCACGTACATCAAGATAGGTCAATAAATGATTTCTCTAGTAATGTGTTTTCAAAACTGTTGTATGAATATGTTAAAACAATGGAAGTAAGGGATTGCTACGTCTGCATGCAATTACCTGCATCTGTTTCAGAAGGGGTGACTTATCATCACCTCCCAGCAACTTATGGAATAACATGTAGCGTCTTGACTAGTATATTTTATCAAATAGGAAAATTAGAGTATAATCTGTCTAACATAGATAATATTCTTGGACGTTTGCCCATGAATAAAGAATTAAATCCAGCTAAAGATGCTAATACATTAGGAGAAATTTTCTTAGAAACTAAAGGATTAACCCTAGAATATATTTTCAAGAACAATTTAACTTGCAGTTTGAAACCAGAAGAGAAAACATTCTTGGATATGGTTGAGGAGAGAAGATTGAAAATACACAAGAATGCAGAAGGACATAAAGAAGGGGAAAACATTTGGGCAATAGATGGGAACAAGGAAACACAAGGTGATGTTAGACCAACCATAGGTATAGATTCACCACAGAAAGGCAAATTATGCATTATGAGAGGAAGATCCCAGTATGATTACATATACATGGGGAGAAGTGAGTATCATGATACATACTTCATTGCATCTGGATGGGGATTTAGAGGTGGAGAAGACCCAGTTTTCCATGGATTGTATTATATTTGTGGGAACAAGGCTTATTACAGGCTGCCTGACCATTGGTATGGCACATGTTATGTAGGCCTGGTCTTTCCAAAGATCTTTCACATGGATAGAGTATAAAATAGTGGACCAAATAACCTACTAATGCGTAGCAGAAGAGAAACCTGGTTAGAAATTATAGGTGATATTTTTGGAGCCTTGATACCAGCAGTGGGAATATCTTTGAATGCAAATGATATTCGGAAACTGTCCACTATTTTGGATCGATTGTCAACAAGCACAGCTGGAGGATTTCTATTGGTAAATATTGAATTGGTTGCCATGCGTGCTATGATTATGCAAAATCGACTTGCCCTTGATATTCTATTGGCAAAAGAGGGTGGAGTCTGTGGAATGCTGAAAGTTCAACATTGTTGCACTTAAATTCCTGACGAAAGCAGAGATCTAAAAGTCTATATCAAAAAAAATATAGAATTGCATGACGAAATCAAGAGAACATACGCGGGAACGCATTTGCATGGCTAAATTAATTGGTAAACTAAGATGGTACGCATATTGAAGATAATATGTTTAGTTTAAGCAATGTTTATGTGATGTGCACCTAAATAAACCTGCATTTAACGGCTTTAATTGTTGCATATGGCTAGATAAATGCATACACATAAGGGTATTAGCAAGGGAATAACATTGTTTTATTCATTTCCATGTATTAATTACGTTTTGTGTTTCTTTACCTTAAGTTGACTCTTTCGGCCTGCTAAAAGATGGCCGCCAATTGAATCCACACTAAATTATATGACTTCATGCAATTGACAGCAGAGGAAGGCGTCTGCACTGACTATGCAGCAACCTCTCCTTGAACCCCTGTACCAGGTCCATGAAGACTACTCTGGGCGAGAAGCCAATGTCCCTGAACACGGATGAAAATGTTACTAGTTTGGAACCAAAAGCCACCTTTTCCACAATAGACTGATACATCCTTGACCGGGGAACGATTTTCCCATACGCCTGGTTGAATACATCATCCAAATGTGAACATTAATTATGTTACTTAAATTCTTGGGACGGGCCTGAATTCAGCCAATGAAATGACTAGAAATTATGAAATGTTTCTTTTTTATGCAAAATTTCAGTATAAATATTAGTAGTCTAGAGAGGTAATGTAGCCGGGTACCACCTATGATCTTGAGACGCACCCTGATCGATGCTATTCACGACGCTGACAGCAGAGGACGGGACGTTAGACTCTTTGATGATTTCCTGAGGACCCGATTCTGACTTAGAGAACGACAATTAGCCAGAATAGGTAATTATGACTCAAGATTATTGCACTTGTTAGGACTTTAACATGAAAATTTATATTAGATAAAGAAATTGATTATTTGAAGAACTGTGTCGGGTGGTTATTTCTTGAAATGTATATTTGATTAGCATAAATATTGAAGTGTTTCTCATCTCCTCCCTAGCCAACTAAATGATCCAATTGGCCTCCGGATGGAGGAATTGTCAGGTTAAATAAATAAATGTGGTCTCCTCCATCCAAGGGAAATAAAGCTGTAGTTCAGAAGGGAATTCGAAGACCCAATCTCCCCTGTACGCACGGATAGATTGATGGAAATGAATGTTGGTGTTATGGGCCCCACCAGCGTGTGATGTGTGTATGTGCGTGTGACTGTGGAATCATTCCGTCCGTGGAAGCAGGAGGAGATTTTGTGTTCTGAACTACACCAAACGAAGGTGTGCGAGAGATGTTGGAGCTTCAGAGCGCCTCACAACACACAGCCGTTATAATACACTATATAGCTGTACCAGAGCGATGGAAACACATGTGGAACACTCTACCCTGCAAGTAAGCTGTTCCACAAGGACCCTCTGTTTAATCTTTATTAGATCCATTGAGCGGCCTTCTGATCTTGACATCGGCTGCCACAAGTACCCCGAGTATACCCAGCACCCCAGAAAGTTAAATCATTACAAATGTAGCCTTTTTTTCATATAGCCAGAATGGGGCCACATCTTAGATTTTTCAATATAACCTGAGTCTAAACCATCCATGGAAGAGATATCTCAGTTACATCACCCTCCCTTGGGGTTTCCACAATACGACCGTGACTCCCCCACCCTGCTTCACTTGGGATGGCTCCAAGTCTGGTATATAAAGCCAATTGCTCGGGAGCTAACACCAAAAAACAGACTCCACCATCGTGAACACATAAGATATATTGTTCAAGATGCCCATTTCCAGCTCAAAATTCCATGATGCTGCTCAGGGCTATAAGTGGGATGAAACAACAAGCATTGGCATAGCCAATAGGTCTCGCCTTTGGCTAAACACTTATAAGGTCCCAAAGGCGAGACCTATTGGCTATGCCAATGCTTGTTACATACTGTCTTTCAATTATTAAAAGAAAAAAAATAAGGTATTGTAGCACTCAATTAACATTTACTGAATGTAATAACAATACAATAATAGAAGTCACTCTGTTGGGAATTGAGTACTTATGTACAGATCTCATAAAACTTGTAGTCTAATTTAATGATATGTTTTAATGCCATGGAGAGATTTCCACACCACCAGTCTGTTAGGCCATTGTGCTTTTGTGATTTCTCTGCACCATTATCATTCAGTGCAGCAATCTGTGAACCAGAAGTACATACAGTGGAACAACACAATATAGGAGAGACCTAATAGTGATTTACTTGTATTTATCTTTTGGGAAGAGGGGACTGATGGTTCAGGGAAATTGGATGTGCTGGAGTGGATATTTGGTTTAAATATACGTATTTTGGTTTAATATTATCTTGGCTAATCCCCACTTTCTAGGTCTGTCTTAGGTCTAATGGATCTTTGGCATTGTTTTAGAGATGATCAGGAGCTGTACTTCACATTATATATTATTCACAATCACCGTGAGACCTGACAGTCTTTTGATGGTCTTCCCCCAACTTTTTGCCTGCCAGCTTCCATTTTTCTGTACTCGTTTTTGCTGGCTTAAGGACTCTGCACACTTTACAATGGCTAACCACTGCTAAAGTGCATGTCCTCTCTCCATATCACATGGTAACATTGGCTTATACACAATTTGCATATTTAATTTACATATAAGTCCCTTGTAAAGTGCACTACATTTGCCCAGGGCCTGTAGATTAAATGCTACTTATGGGCTTGCAGCATTGTTTGTGTCATTCCCCTACGTGGCCCCCTAACCATGTATCAGGCCTGCCACAGCAGGGACTGTGTGTGTAGTCTACTGCCACTTTGATTTGGCATTTAAAACTACTTGCCAAGCTTTAAAGTTCCCTTTTATTATACCTAGGTCATCCCTAAGGTAGGCCATAGGAAGCCCTAAGGGCAGGGTGCTGTATAAATAAAAGGCAGGAACTATTTATATGTTTTACATGACCTTGTAGTGACAAACAGCCAAACTAATTTTTCACTGCTGCGAGACCTACTTGTCTTATGAGAGGCTAACATTGGGAAATCCTTAAAATACCTTTAAGCTGTAAGTCCTGATTAAAAATGAGTAGCTGTATCATATTTCACACCTTTGGAATGGTAATGATAAATCCTCTTTACTGGTAAGGTTGGATTTAACATTACTATTTAAGAAATGTCACTTTTAGAAAGTAGACATTTCAGTGCTCATACTGCTCTGCGTGGCTTGCAGCCAGTCGCCAATACACGTCTGGGCTGGGTGACAGTTACACTTTGTGCATTCCCTCGAGACAGCCTCAAACACAGAAAGGCTAGGTGTGGCTTAGTGCCCATCTACATACATCTGCATGAGGATGGCCCTTCCTGGGCAAGAGGGGAGGATGGGGCTCACACTTACATTTCAAAGAGATGTGCCATGACTCCACACAAAGTACTCATTACCTCCCACAGATAGCCTGGCAGACAGGACTGGGTGGGAAGGGATGCTGGTACACTTCGAAGTCATTGTTTGAAGTCTCACCCACTTATTTGGGTATACGTACTGGGTCTCTGACCTCAGCAAATCAGACACTTCTAACTCTGCTGAAGGAGAGCTGGACTCTTCCTTCTTCCAAGTGATCTGCAAGTGCTTGATGGCTTGCCTCCTGTTGCTTGAGACTCAGTGGTGTCAAAGTCTCTACTCCTGCTCCTGTGCCTGGCTCACTGGAAGTGGCCCAGATACTTGCAACATGTATTTCGACACATCTCCTGTCTGCGTGTATCAAAACCAGCGCATTGACCGATTTGCAAAGTAAATCAGTGCATCGTTTCCGAACCAGTGCTTTGCCTCCAGAGATTAATTCATCTGACATCATTTCACCACCTCTGCAGCTTGGTGAGATCAACGCATCCCCTTGACTGCGTGGCTGAAACCAATGCATTGCTTCAATGCCTTTCACCTGCAGCACGTCTTTGGAACTGATGCATAGCCTTTACTGCATGGAAAAAAAATCAAAGCATCTCACTCTTGAGACCGGGAAAGTACTTGTTTCATCAGGGCCTGCGTGGGTCCTGTAGCCAGTCAGCCCTCCATCACAGTAGACTCAAACTTTGACTTTGTCCTGGTCCAGTGCATCCTAAAGTAACCCTTTTAGAGCTTCTTGCTTCTAAGTGCTTTACTCCATTTATTTCTTTAAATGAAATATCTCAACTTCTACACATTGAATTTTGTTTTTTTGGTCTTGTTTCAATTATAAAGTCATACTTTATTTTTCTAAACTGTTGTGGAGTCTTTTGTGGTGTTTTCACTTTGTTACTGCATGAATAATTGCAAAATGCTTTACACAGTGCCTTCTAAGTTAAGTGTGTCTGCTCTGTGCCTAGCTACCAGAGGGTGAGCACAGGATCATTTAGGTTGAGTTGTGACTTACCCTGACTAGGATTGTGGTGCCAACTTAGACAGAGGGTGAGCACAGAATAATTTAGGTTGAGTTGTGACTAACCCTGACTGGGATTGTTGGCTCAACTTATACTACACAGATTTCTAACAGTCAATAATCTATTTTCATTCAGTAAGGAGAACTTGCAATGAGCTAAAAGGATTTTATTAATCACATCTTTTATTGGTTCATCTTTATTGGCATATCTCAAGTTAAATTTGTATTAATCTCAATCATCAATACGTAACAGGAATAGAAAAGCAATATTATCTACGCAAATATGTTAAATGCATTTAAGTGTGTTGCATAAAAGAAAGAATCCATATTCTAGGACTAGGGAGAGAAACGTTGCCGGTCAGAACCCATGAAGAACTCTAGTTTGAGAGAGAAAGAGAGAGAGAGAACAGCATAAAGCTGTTAGCATCAAAGTAAGTTATATAAATTAAATATCAATAAAGCAGAATATCCTATAGAGAGATGGTCAAGAAACTCAATCAAGTCTCAGTATAACGTGGCATAAGGGTCTGGGTCTGAGAAAGGGTCTGGACAAGTGTCTGGAAAATAAATCATATAACCTACTCTGGATACAAGTACTAATATAGACAACACATTTCATCAATGTTGCAACTTTTGGTCTTACTCCTCCTTCAGCCAGCCAATCATCTTTCGATGCTCTCCTGGGAGCAAGATCACTCCTCGTGTTCTCACAGGAATACAATAGTCCCCATGCAGCAATGTTAAATTTGCAACTACGTGGTATCGATTCTAGGTTCATGCTGGTCTTTCTTCCATTCAGGTTTACTTTCCCATGTTCAGACTACATGTCTAACCTTCTGATATATGAAGTTTCTAACAATGGTCTATGTAGAAGTTGAAACATCACTATAATGAAAAGAAAAACATTTAGCACATGAAATCATTAATTTTCTTTATGAATGCTGCATCTTCATATATGAACTGTTCCCTTCCTTATTAAAAGACTAATTTTAAATAATTTGCTAACAATGATCTTTGTGGAAGTAGAAACATTGTGTAGAAATATATGAAAACATTAATGTAACTGTCATTTGTTATGAAAAACATGTTCATGGAAAGGTCAAGAATTAAACATTATAGACATCGGCAGGGTTTTTAGTCAAGTCAGCTTGTCAAGCATTGTTGCCTTAGCCATTTGAGGTCTAATGCCAGTAAATTTAATGATCTACTACAATTTGCATTTTTAAACACATTATTCCTCATTAATACTTACATGTGAATTATGTATTTTATTATAAACTGTGTTTGTGTTCCTATTTAATCAGAGACGCTATCCCAAATAAGAGGATTGTAGTTACAAGGACATGAAACAGGCTTGCACTGGCATTGTGAAGCATGGTGCACACAAGTGTGCATACAGTACTACATGTTAATATATGGATGAGTCTCACTGGATGGTGTGGTTGGAAAGTTGTGTTGTTGACCAGTGAGAACATCTTATTTGTATGTGTTAGACCTGGCATCCTTATGGTGGGTTATCCCTGGACTTTTTTGCCTTTTAGCTTAAGGTGTTGCTGATGCTTTTTGTTGGCTTTAGGACTCTGAGCACTGTACCACTAAAAACCAGTGCTAAAGTGCATGTGTATCTCCCATATACATGATGAAATTGGTGAATACCTGATTCCCATATTTGTTTACTGGTAAGTCCCTTGTAAAGTGGCATACTGATAGTGCTGCCCACAGAAGTAGACTTTCAAACCTGTCTCAGGCTTGCCACTGTAGTGCCTATGTGTGCAGTTTACTGCCGCTTTGACTTCCCATTTAAAACTACTTGCCAAGCCTTAAACTCCTCTTTTTATTACATATAAGTCACCCTAAGGTAGGCCCTAAGTAGATCTAAGGGCAGGGTGCCATGTAAGTAAAAGGTAGGATCTGTACATGTATGTTTTGTATGTCCTGGTAGTGACAGGCTATTTATTTTTTCAGTGCTGTGACACCTACCCCTCTGTTAGGCCAGTATTGAGAATTCCTTACTATACTTTTAAGCTATCCTTCCTAATCAGAGAGGAGTAACCTTTTCATGTTTTATATGTTTGGAATGGTAGTGATAAATCCTCCTTACTGGTGAACTTGGATTTAACATTACTGTTTTAGAAATGCCACTTTTAGAAAGTGGACATTTCTCTGTATTTACTGCTCTTTGTGCCTGACAGCCTATCTCCAATACACGTTTGGGTTGGGTGACAGCTACACTTTGTGCATTCCCTCTAGTCAGCCACAAACACAGGAAGGTGAGGCTCATCTGCATTCTGAGCACTCATCTGCATTCATCTGCATTTTGATTGGTCTTCCTGGGCAGGAAGGAGTGGGAGGGGCTGACACACTTCAATAGATAGTGTCCTGTACACACACAAAGCACTGACTTACCCCCCAGACATAGCCTGGCAGACAGGGCTGGGTTGAAAGGGCTCCTTGTGCACTTCTGAGAGTTACTTTGAAGTCACCCCATACATATTAGACAATTTTGGGTATAAGTACTGGGTCTCTGACCCTCTGAAATCAGACACTTCTGGATCTTGAACTGAAACTCTGTCAGAAGGACAGCTGTGCTCTTAAAGAACTCAACTGGACTGATTTTCTGGAAGGACTGTTTTTCTGCTTGTTGCCCTACTGACTGCTGCTCCTTGACTCTGCTGAAGGAGAGCTAGACTCTGCCTTCCATCAAAGTGATCTCCTGTGGCTTGCTGGCCTGCCTCTTGTTTTCTGAAGGAGGTCTCAGTGACACAAAATACTCTCTGAAATCCTGTTGGTGCTGCTGTGCTCTGCCTTCTGTGAGTCCTACCCTCCCTACCCTCCAAGTATGCTTCAGAATTGGGTTCTGCAACTGCTTTCTACAAAACTGCCAAATGGAAGAGATGTATCGCCCTTCTGCACCAACGCAGAGGCTGTTCGACGACAGTGGTTTAACAACTTGTGCGGCCCGTCGATTACGCTCTGTGTGGCTCGACGACGACCTATTGCCTTCACTTCAGCGAAGCTCAACAACGATGCAGTGACCTGACTGCGTGGAAAAGATTGACTCATTGAGCCCTTAGAGTGGACGTTTTGCGCAATCCAAGGTACTTCCACAGTGGGCTCTGCGTGGGTCCTGTAGCCGACCTGCCCTCCATCATGGTAGACCTGAACTTTGGATTTGCACCAATCCCTCATGACCTGAAGTAACCTTTTGACAGCTAGTGACTTCTAAGAACTATTCTTGCGTTTAATCTTAAAAAGTTCATATGTCGACGTCTACTGATTGGAGTTGTGTCGTTTTAGTCTCATTTTGCTCAGCTAAATATTCTCTATTTATCTTAACCTGTGTGGATTCTTTTGTGGTGTATTCATTGTGTTACTGTGTGTGTGTGTTGCACAACTACTTTACACTTTGCCTCTTTAGATAATCCTGACTGCTCTATGCCAAGCTACCAGAGGATGAGAACAGTGTGTCTTTTAGTGTGTAACAAGCATACCCTGACTAGAGTGGTTGCTCCTGCCTGGCCTGGGAGCATACCTCAGGCAACCTGGAATCCCAGTTCTAACACTATGTTGAATGTCATGCAGGTGATGCGTCAAATCTTCAGCCACACAGCAGGGCCTGCGTCGGAGTCAGAGAAGATGTCTCGGATGTCGGAGACACGGCGCTCAGGACTCGGCTGTATCGATTTTCAGGCCACACGGCAGGTGATGCTTTGGTTTTTCCACTGCATGGCAAGCTTGCAGCTGGAAAAACAGGTGCAGAAGACCGGTGCATGGATTTTCTTCTTATCTTGCAACAGAAGCCTTCTCCAAGGGCCCAGAACTGGAATTGGCAGCACTTGGCAGATCAAAACTCCCAGCAGAGGAGTTCAGGGGCTGCAGGAGAAGTCTTTGATGGCCCTGAGACTTTCTAACAGAAGGCAAGCACACACAAGGTCTTGGAGAACCTTGATAAGCAGGATACATGAAAGCAAAGTCCAGTCCTTTCACTTTCTAAGACAGAAGCAGCAAGCAGCAGGCCACCGCAACACAGCAACAAGCAGAGTAGCAGTTCCTCTCCTACAGCTTCTTCAGCTCTTTTTTTTGGCAGAATCTCCTCTTAGTCCAGAAGTGTTCTAAACTTGTGGGGTTATAGTTCCAGTACTTATACCAGTTCCTGCCTTTGAAGTAGGCAAACTTCAAAGGATAGTCTTTGTAGTGCACAACTCCCAGCCTTGCCCTGTCCTTGCTCAAGACACAGTACAGGGGAGCGGAGGCAGCTTTGTGTGAGGACAGGCACATCCCTATTCAGGTGTCAGTGACAACCCCTCCCACCACTCTAGATCAGGAAGACCCATCAGCCTGGGGATGGGCCATCAGGATATGCAGGGCACACCTCTTCTCCTTTGTGTGACAGTCTAGTGTAAATGCGCAAACAGCCCCTGTCAGTCTTACTCAAATGTTGATTCCACAGGCAGGCAGAGACACAGAATGGTAAAGCAAGAACATTCCCACTTTCTAAAAACAGCATTTTCAAACACATAATTAAAAAATCAACTTCACTGAAAGATTTTTTTCGTAAATTCTGACTTCAGAGAGCCTAACTTCAAATCTTTATCTCTTGCCAATTGAAAGTTACACAACTAGATGCTAAAAGGCAGCTCCAGTGATAACCTTTGGGAGAGATAGTCCTTGCAATAGTGAACAACAAAATTAGCGGCATTTCACTATCACGACATGTAAAACACAAACGTACATGTCCCACCTTTTAAATACACTGCATCCTGCCCATGGGGCTTTCTTGGTCTAACTTAGGGGTGCCTTACATGTAATAAAAGGGAAGATTTGGGCCTGGCTATTGGGTACACTGGCCAGGTCGACATGGCAGTTTTAGAACTGCACTCACAGACACTGTAATGGCAGGCCTGAGACATGTTTGCAGGTCTACTAAGGTGGCTGGCACAATCCGGTCCGCAGGCCCACTAGTAGTATATGATGACCCGGTATAGGCCTCTGGCGTTTTGGCGTCGCCTATGGACCACCCCGGAGTTATCTCATTATGCAAGGGCACTGCTGGAGGTAAAAGACATGGGGGGCTCCCATAGAATTAGCTGGTTAACAGAAATTAAATCTATTCTGATAGATATGGGTATGGGCGATCTGTGGTCTAACCCTGTGACGGCCGTTTTTCCCCCAAAAAAAGTCTTCAGGGATTCCTACTGGCTTTGGTCACAGCACAAACGTCATTCTTCCTTGACTGCCAACTCTTTGACAACATGTCATCTGTCTATTAAGGATCAACCCACTCTCGAGGCATACTGGGATGTAATAACTAAGAAGTTGGACCGGATATTGTATCATCAATTCAGAATAGGGTCCCTCCCATTATGCTCTTTCACTTCTGGATGGTCTATTAACGGCAATGACAAATGTCCAACCTGCAAGAACTTAGTCGAATCAGACGATCACTTTTTATTTGTCTGTCCGGTATATGACCAACCCAGAAGAGTTTGGTTGCGGCCTGTGTGTCGTGAATTAGGCGTAAGATCAGCCCAGGCTGCCAAAAGGATTCTTAAGACAGATACATCCCCCCTTGTGGTTATTGGTCTAGCTAAATACATTAGATGGGCTTGGCTCCTACGGAGCAGGCATAATTCTCGTAACACTCTGCCTCCTACCACAGAATTATAGTAATTTTTACTCTCTTGGAGTTTGTTTTAACTAACTCAAGTCGTGTTCTTTAACCATTTAATATCTTTTTATTCCTGTTTTTAAAGAGTTATGTATTTATAAATGTTTTTTATGTAAATGATGTAAATTACCGCATATTTTCTTAAATGTATTTTTATCCATGTCTTTTAAGATGAAATATTCGAAATAAAGACTTTCTTGACTTGACTTGAGTATATGATTTGCAGGCCCTGGCCACACATAGTGCACTTTACCAGGGACTTACCAGTAAATCAAATATGCCAATCATTGATAACCAATCATAATTTACACAGGGAGCACTTGCACTTCAGCACTGATCAGTAGTGGTAAAGTGCCCAAAGGTTCAAAAACAGCAAACACCAAGTCCAGCATAGAGTCAAAAATGCAGAAGCAAAATGACAGGGAAAAACAGGGCAAGGATGCCAGGTCTAACAACTTAGTTGCCTGATTTTCTTCACCCTCATGGTTTTCTCTTGTATGACACATTTACTGTATGACGTGACACTTTTTGTTCTCTCTGTACTTTATACAAGTGCAATCACATTTGTACTTTCATTTCACAACTGGATGTTCATGATAGGTTTGTGGGGGTTGGAAACAAAAAATCTAAATCTAAAATCCAGGAATAAAGCTCAGATAAAAGGGGTTATAGCAGTCAATGTTGGATAGGGCACAGGCTTCCGCCGCATAAAAATGCATAGGTGAGGAAAAAAAGGAATGTGTCTAAGATGCAGAAAAACTGCTGCTCAAACCTTTGGTATCTAAGAGGTCTATTTATGTGGCTGTTGGTATCACTCTTGCACCATGCAGCATGGTGCAAGAAAGATGCAAACCTTTAGACAGATGTGTAAAGCCACGCAAAAACACTTTGCGTGGCTCTGAGTAGCTCGAAAAATGGAGTAATGCAATTCATCTCTTTGCACTATTTTGCATTACTCTGCCCTGGGAGTGCGTTCCATGGGAATTGCGTGGGTGTTCCTACACAAATCCCATGGTTTTTGATGCATTCACAGATTTAAAAGAACTTGTAAACCTGGGAATGCGCCAAAATCTTACACCTGTCCAGGGAAGGCGTAATGAGAAGAAATATCTCTATTTCGCCTCGTTTCTTCCTCTTTCTATGTGTGCTGCAGAAAGAGGAATATGCCTCCCAGAATTGTTTTGTGCAGGAAGGTACACCTTCCTGCACAAAAGAAATCTTGCATGCAACGTAGGCAGCCTTATACCATGGTGCAAGGGTGCCTGCACTGGTGCTAGGCTGCCAAAACTGCACCAGCGCAAGGGAAAGGACAGAAATGCATCCCATTGCCTGAAGTACAGCGAGGTATTGCCCTTTCCCTGTCACTCAGTGCAGCACAGAGCAAGGGGACTTTCTGCGCTGTACTGTCTGACTTTCCCATAAGTGTCGAACCAATGCCTGAGGCAAATGTCACCAAACAGTTGTTAACAGGGGCACCTGAATCTGGTGGAGGACCAAGCTATTCATGCCCATGGGCAGCTGCTGGGGTCCGAGCCCACCACAAAGATCTGTGCCTTCTTTCAATTCATTTTTAATCAGTTGGTGCATATTGACTGCTGTATGGCCGCAAAACATTTATGCTGGCAAATCAAAGGCTGAGGTGCTGCAAAGAGCTTCTGCAGCAAATATCTGACCCAACTCTGTACACTTTTGTAACATGTTCGCATAAAGTCTGGGAGACAGCTGAAGCTATTTCTAGTCTCTGCTAAATAGCTGGATGCCCATTTAAGAAAGGAAACAGGCTGACAGTTGTTAATAGATAGGAAAATGGCCTTTAAATATCAATACCAGCATATATTTGAAGCTTACATTGCTACCACCGCTGCAATTGAAACTCATTAAATGCATTTGAGAGGCTTCACATGAACACTTTCTGAAAACACAAAAGACTCATTCTAGCTCATTAATTTCATTAATCTTCATTGTGGCACATGCCGTGACCTTTAATTGTTTTCACAAAGACACTTTAGCATAATTCACACTGGAATAGAGTAAGCGGTTTTAAAGAAAACTTTAGAAAGAAAAATGGCAAGCACCGAATATAGCCCCTAACTCCCCATTTTCAGCTAAGATTCTAATGACTTTACACTACGAGGCTCAATACTCTGCTCGAAGAGTTTCCTAATGAAGAGGATCCGGCATGTAATTGCATTTGCATAAAAATAACTTGCAGACATAACGAATCACACTGAAAGCACTTTAAAGGGGAATGACTAAGTGGCAATGATCTTATGCAAGCCCCAAGGTTCTGCTACTTTTAAAGTCTTTTTCTCGTTCAACCTAATACAGGTTTATGTCTCTGCAAGTGCTGAGGTTTTCACTTCCTCTTACGAAGCGACATTTTGGAAGCTTGATGACCATGTGGGGCACACTTGATACTTCTATGTACAGCTTGACTCCTCCTATCCAGCTTCCTAGAATTACTTTGTGAAGCATCAGTCCTACAGCCTGGCTTTGCAGGTACCTGTTGATTCTCTGTAATTCTAAATGTACATCAGTCTAACTCTTGTAGTGATGGCAGATAACTGCACTTGTTTGTGAATGTCTCAAGTCTCATTGTTTTTTTTAGTCCATTTAAGCTATTTGCATGTGTTAGAAATGGGGTATCTATTTGACAGTGGTTTGCACCTTGTCCAAGTAGGGGCCCTCACTCTAACCAGGGTAAGTAAGTTGCACCCTCAAAATACCCTGTGCTCACACCCTTGGTACCTTGGCAAGAGCAGATAGGGTTATTTCCAAAGACAATGTGTAAAGTATTTCTACACACACACACACACACACACACACTGTTACACAGTTATCAATCAATCAATCAATCATGATATTTGTAAAGCGCTCTACTTACCCGTGAGGGACTCAAGGCGCTGAGAGGGGGAGGGGGGAGTTGCGCTACTGCTCGAAGAGCCAGGTCTTGAGGAGTCTTCTGAAGGCGAGTAAGTCTTCGGTCTGCCGTAGCTGGGTAGGTAGGGTGTTCCAGGTCTTGGCGGCGAGGTAGGAGAAGGATCTGCCGCCGGAGGTTGTTCGTTGGATGTGGGGGACGGCGGCGAGTGCGAGGCTGGCGGAGCGGAGCTGGCGGGTGGGGGTGTGGAAGCTGAGTCTGCTGTTCAGGTAGGCTGGTCCGGTGTCGTGGAGTGCTTTGTGTGCGTGGGTGAGGAGTTTGAAGGTGATCCTCTTGTCGACGGGGAGCCAGTGTAGGTTTGTCAGGTCGGGGGTGATGTGGCTGTGGCGGGGGACGTTGACTATCAGTCGGGCGGAGGCATTTTGGATTCGCTGTAGTCGTCGTAGGTGTTTGGCTGGGATTCCGGCGTAGAGTGCGTTGCCGTAGTCCAGCCTGCTGCTGACGAGGGCCTGTATCACCGTTCTTCTTGTTTCGGTTGGGATCCACTTGTAGATCCTGCAAAGCATGCAGAGGGTGTTGAAGCAGGAGGAGGAGACGGCGTTGACCTGTTTGGACATGGAGAGGGAGGAGTCGAGGATGAATCCTAGATTGCGTGCGTGGTCGGTGGGTGTCGGTGCTGTCCTGAGAGTGGTCGGCCACCAGGAGTCGTGCCAGGCCGAGGAGTTGGGTCCGAGGATGAGGACCTGCATCTTGTCTGAGTTCAGTTTCAGCCGGCTGCTCCTCATCCAGCCGGTGATGGCCTTCATTCCGTCGTGGATGTTGGTTTTGGCGGTGCGCGGGTCCTTGGTGAGGGAGAGGATGAGCTGAGTGTCGTCGGCATTGGAGATGATGTTGAGGTTGTGGTGGTGGACCACTTGTGCGAGGGGGGCCATGTAGATGTTGAACAGCGTAGGGCTGAGGGTGGAGCCCTGGGGGATGCCGCAGATGATGTCGGTGGCTTTGGATCGGAAGGGTGGGAGGTGGACGCTCTGGGATCTGCCGGAGAGGAAGGATGTGGTCCAGTCGAGGGCCTTCTCTTGGATGCCGGCTTCTTGGAGGCGTGTTTTTAGAGTGCGATGGCAGACCGTGTCGAAGGCGGGCGAGAGGTCTTGGAGGATGAGGGCTGATGTTTCGCCGTTGTCTAATTGGTGCCTGATGTCGTCTGTGGCGGCGATGAGGGCAGTCTCGGTGCTGTGGTTTCGTCTGAATCCGGATTGGGATGGTTCCAGTATGTTGTTGTCTTCGAGGTGGTGGGTCAGTTGCATGTTGACGATTTTCTCGATGACCTTCACCGGGAACGGGAGTAGGGAGATGGGCCGGAAGTTCTTGAGGTCCTTGGGGTCCGCCTTGGGCTTCTTAAGGAGGGCGTTGATTTCGGCGTGCTTCCAGCTTTCCAGGAATGTCACTGTTTCGAAGGAGATGTTGATGACCTTCCGTAGTTGGGGGGCGATGGCTGCGTCTCCCTTGTTGAATATGTGGTGTGGGCACGGGTCTGTCGGAGATCCTGAGTGGATGGAGTTCATGACCTTGCATGTATCGTCGTCACTGACGTTGGACCAGGAGGAAAGGCGGTTGGTGTTGTTGGTGTTCGGAGGAGGGGTGGAGTCTCGTGTGGTCGGGTCGGTCGTGGTGTTTGTTATACCCTACTTAATTGTATAACATGTACTCCAGCCCTGCTGCCTCTAGCTGCTCAGCCAGAGCGTGAGATGCTCATGGAATGTTGGTGTGCCTGTGATGCGTGGAATGCCTGGGTGTCTGAGTGGATGAGTGTTGGCAGTTAGAGATGGGCTGAGCAGCTAGGCAGGCTGCTCCTGGTGGGGCTGGTACCACACTAGGCTGGCTGGAGTCAAGACTGATGTATCTTGGACAGAGAGATAATAAAGAAGACTTAAATATACATCCTGGCTCCAGGTGTCTATCCTCATAGATCACAACATAATTTTGGCGACGAGCGGACTTGGACCCTTGAGACTCTTGGTAAAGCACAGAAACAAAGGAACTACAAAGAAACTACAAGAGAAACCAAGAGATCCTACAAGCAACTACATCTACAAAGAAAGTATTTCCAGGCAAGCCAGCGCCAGCCCCACCAGTGTCCTCACCAACGGACAGCCCCACAGAGGAGTGTCATCACCAAAGGACACTACAGCCTGGGAATACTACACCCACCTAAAGGACTACAGTGACTTGGAGGAGTAGTTAAACTACAGCCACATCTGGTGTTCCAGCCACATCATACCTAAAGAATTAGTGAGTTGGAGGAGTAGTTCAACTACAACCACTTTTGGTGTTCCAGCCACAAAAGGATTACAGTGAGTTGGAGGAGTAGTTCAACTACAACCACATTTGGTGTTCCAGCCACAAAAAGGATGAAAAAGACAATTTGGAATTTCTAAAAAAAAAAAATATATGCTAAAACAAACAGCGTACAGTTGCTGCACAGAGGGAGATTGCAGCAGCAGTTTGTTTAAGGAAACAATGGACCTTCTTCAAGTTTGTCAACCTCTGGATGTCTGTTCTTGAGGCGAGTTACCAGATCAATGTCTTTGGGCACCCTTTGGCTTCCTGTCTACATGGAGCAAAGATCCCCACAATGGGTCTTGCTCAGGAATTGCCTAGCACAAGGGCAGCAGTGTTCATCTTTGAGTCTTCATCCTACTGTGACTTCAGGAACCAATGCTGCGCCTGCTCGCGGAGAACTCTTGTTGACCCACTTTGTCATGTTTGTACCTAAACCTAGGTGGGTGCGCACTGGTGCTACACGGGAGCAGTGTAGCTTTGCAGAGAATAGCGTTATTCAGCCACATGAGAAGCACTGTTGCTGGTGTCATTGGACTTTGCTCTACTAGCAGCACGATTTACATGATGCCTCAGTGTACTTGACGAGGGATGTGTTTTTTCTACAGGTTGTGCAGCCAGGAAATGCTGTGATTGGAGATCTTATGTGGTGAGCCTTATTTTTCTTTGTTTATTTCACCTATTTTAATCATCTCTGGCAGCGCTGTACTTTTGTCAGTTCAACCGCTGCTTAGCGGTTTAAAATCTTGGCGCGTGCTGTTCCAAGCCCGCGCGCAGTTTCCAGCTCGCGCTCAGTCTTACCTGCACCCATGATGTCTCTGAGGATCTTTGTGACGCTGGGAGAAATTGCCGGTGTTCTGCTGCTTGCTTCCATGCCGTGTATGCACAGACGCGCTGAGAGCCATCCGGCAGCATGTCAGCTAACGTGCCGCCATCTTGTGGCTGGCGGCCTTCACTCCGTTTTTTTTGCCAACCACGCTCCTTCTGGTTGTCTTTGATGCTGTTTGGGCCGTCACAGATAAAGTTTTGCCATTTGTCAACGGGATTTCATGCACGGTGGTGTGCGTCTATACACAGATTTGGGGAACCACATGCAGGATTTAGTGTGGTCCAGTACGTCGTGGCAAGTTTTCAGGATCACATCCTCATTGGAAGCCCATTTCTATGGTTGGTTCGAGCAAAGAAGAAAAGTAAAAGTACACTTTTCTGTTTCTTTTAAGATAGCTGTTATTGGTGGCCTTATTCTGTCCGTAGATTACAATGAACTATTGTGTGGTTGTGACATTATGCCGTCGTCTGGTTATACACAGAGTGGAATCTTTCGTTTCATGTATGTCGGAGTTGATTTCACATTGCCGTTTTGTATTCATCTAGTGCCTCATGTTTCACTATGAGTCAAGGAGTGCTTTTCTAATGTCTTTGGTTGTGATTGTTATTATCAAATATGGTTATAGTTCCATTACTTGTAAATATGCAAATGTTTATGATGTTGCTGCATGGCTACCCTTATCCAGTCTGTGGGGTTTTTTTTCAGGCGCAACTCGGGGGAGAGGGCGCTCACCAGCGTGTTTCATGTGGGCATACTACTTTCTTTAGGGGCATGTTTATATGTTTTGCCTAGAGTGTAGCTTATTAAAGCTACAATGTCCTCATTTCTCAGAGTTTAAGATATTGAGATTATCTTCTATAGCACATCTTTTGTTGTGAAGCCACAGATTTTCGCTTTATTATGGATGGGGCATCCATAAGTCCTGTGGGTGGTCATCACATTGTTCCCATACACGAGGGAAGGTTGTGGGTAACAGCCCTTTTGCTCAGTTTTGTTTGTTACTCCTACATGGGGGTATGTAACCTCCACAGGGGGTTCGGAGCTCTTTTCTCATTTAGGTTTTGTTACTCCTACATGGGGGTACGTAATCTCCACAAGGAGGTTGGGACATGGGTTCAGTTCCCATACATACTCTATACATAGGTTAACCCTTACACTGGGTTGGGGTATGGTTTAGTCCATTAACAGGTGCGCGCAGTACTATTGTACATCCCTTCACGGGCGTTTTTATGGGGTGACGACCCATATACATGTTTGTTTCCCTTTCTCTTGGGGTTGTAGTTGCAGGGTATGCTACCTTTAGCGCTACGCTATGTTATGCTTTTGGGCATTGGTGTTGTGGGGTCTTTTACCCTTTGCGTTATAGAACATTACGTCACAGTGTATGATACAAAATGCTACGAAATGTATTTCGTGTAATGTTACGCTTTTGCTTACGTTTCAAAATGTTTTATAATCTCTTTTTAGGGGGGATGGGGGATATTGCTGTTAAAAATGTATGTATCTTTACCATCCTTTCTTGCTTTAATGGTTCTTTCTCCTGCGATGTTTTGTGTTTATTGCTGCATCCGTGAGACTTGTACCATTATTCATTTTTCTTGTTTATAGTTCTTGCTTGATGTTATATTACTTTCATTTTTCGTTTTCTTTGAAGAAAAAGGGATAATGTTATACCCTACTTAATTGTATAACATGTACTCCAGCCCTGCTGCCTCTAGCTGCTCAGCCAGAGCGTGAGATGGTCATGGAATGTTGGTGTGCCTGTGATGCGTGGAATGCCTGGGTGTCTGAGTGGATGAGTGTTGGCAGTTCGAGATGGGCTGAGCAGCTAGGCAGGCTGCTCCTGGTGGGGCTGGTACCACACTAGGCTGGCTGGAGTCAAGACTGATGTATCTTGGACAGAGAGATAATAAAGAAGACTTAAATATACATCCTGGCTCCAGGTGTCTATCCTCATAGATCACAACAGTGTTGAAACTGTCGTGGATGTCAGTGATCTTGCGGTGAAAGAAGATGGCCAGTGAGTCGCACAGTTCTTGTGAGGGCGGGATGTCGTTGGTGTTGGCGCTGGGGATGGATAGTTCTTTAACGATGCGGAAGAGCTCTTTGCTGTCGTGTGCGTTGTTATCCAGGCGGTCTTTGAAGGAGAATCTCTTGGCTGATCTGATGAGGTGGTGGTGTCTGCGGGTGGCGTCCTTGTGGGCTGCGTGGTTGTCTGGTGTAAATTCGTGGAGCCATTTCTTCTTCAGTTTCCGGCATGCGTGCTTGGAGGTCAGGAGCTCGTCGGTGAACCAGGTGGCTCTCTTGCTGGCGTGTCTGTTGAGGGGTTCTTCAGTGGGGCGAGGGTGTTGGCACAGTCGTCGATCCACTGTCTGAGGTTGCGGGCTGCGGCGTCTGGGTTGGTGGGGTCGTTGGGTGGGTTCTGGGAGAGGGTGGTGAGCAGCGGGTCTTCGGTGACTTTGCTCCATCCGCGGCGGGGCAGCTGTTGGGTGCGGTGGTGCGTGGTAGGTTTTTTGAAGGTGAAGTGAATGCAGCGGTGGTCAGTCCAGTGGGGTTCGGTTATAACACCACAAAGGACACCACACCAGTTCAGAAAAATAACAAATATTTATCTGAGTAAAACAAGACCAAAACGACAAAACTCCAACATACACAACTCAAGATATGAATTTTAAATTTAAAAAAAAGTTCTGGCTCTTAGAAATAAATGGTTGCGCTTGACCAGGTCAAAGTACCTTAGATACGTTAAAAATCAAAGACGATGCATTTTGAAGGGGAGACTAGGTGTTGTTAAAGCAGGTTAAGCGTTGGCTCCTTACTGCTATGCAGGTCTTTGGCAAGTTGGTGCTCGGTGCTTTGCACAGAGGAGGTGATGCATCGCTTGCAGTCAGTGAGGCGTCGGTTCCTGGAGGCTGTGTAGGCTTGTTGAGTCACTAATGCCCGGTAATGATGCGAGGCACAGGGGAAATGATACGTCGGTTGCAGGCATGATACCTCGGTTCCTGAAGACCATGTGGTGTCGACGATGCATTGATGTCACAGCGCTATGCGGCGATTCCTCTGTGTTGATTTTGAACCACAGGAACTGCGTCGAGTCGGAGAGGTGCACCATGGACTTTGGTGACGTTGTGCTCAAGACTCATGCAGGTGCAATTCTTCGGGGTAATGGAGCAAAGTCGGGACTTGCGTTGTAAACAGTGGTCAGTGCATCGTGCACTTGACGAGCGGGGACCATGGCTTAGGTGCAGGCAGTGGCAATGCATCCATTCTTGCAGGCTTGCGCCGATTCTGAACTGACGCTTCGAGTCAATGTGTGGTGTTCTTCCTTTAGTACCAGAACTCACTTCCAAGGGCCTAGAACTGGAATGTGCACAACTTGGCAGAGCAGGGCTCTCAACAGAGAAGCCCAGGTGCTGGCAGATAAAGTCTTTGATGGCCCTGAGATTTCCAGCACGAGGCAAGCTCAACCCATACCCTTGGGGAAACTTGGAAAGCTGGATGTAGAAAGCAAAGTCCATTCCTTTCATTCCCAGGACAGAAGCAGCAGGCCAGCACAGCAAAGCAAACAGCAGAGAGGCACTCCCTCTTGACAGCAATACAGCTCTTTTTCCTGGCAGAATGTCCTCAATACCGAAGTGTTCTCAGTACATGGTGTCAGAGGTCCAGTACTTACACCCATTTCAGCCTTTGAAGTAGGCAAACTTCAAAGAAAGGTCTTTGTAGTGCATATGACCCTGCTCTTCATTATCCTGGCTCCAGACACACTGCAGGGGGGGACACTTCTTTGTGTGGGGACAGGCACAGCCCTATTCAGGTGTCAGTGTCAACTCCTCCCACCACTCTAGCTCAGGAAGGCCCATCAGCCAGGTAATCAGGGCCCGACTGGCCTTAGCGGGCACCGGGCGTTTCCCTGGTGGGTGGGCCGCTCGGGTGGGGCCAGTTTTGGGCCCCCGGGGGGCTGTTTTTGTTACAGATGGGCCGACAATATAGGCCCCCTGTAACAAAATCGGCAGAAACCGGCCCTAGCAAACAGCTCGGCTGTCCCCCTTATTCCCGGGGGGGGGGAAGTAATGGGCCATCAGAATTGCAGGGCACACCTCAGCTCCCTTAGTGTGACTGTCTAGAATGCATGTACAAGAGTCCAACTGTCACCCTGACCCAGAAGTATTCAGAGACAGGCAGAGCCTCAGAATGGTTAAAGTAAGAAAATGCTCACTAGCAAAAAATGACATTTTCAGACCTTTAATTTAAAAATGACCATTACCAAAAGATGTATTTTTAAATTGTGATTCCAGAGTCACCAAACTCCAATTTTCTATCTGCTCTCAATGTGAAAAAATGAATTTAGCAGTTTTTCGCTACTAGAACATGTCAAACACGACTGCTCATGTCCTACCTTTTTAAATACACTGCACCTTGCCCATGTGGCTGACTTGAGCCTACCTTAGGGGAGATTTATATGTAATGATAGGGAAGGTTTAGACCTGGCAATGGGGTACACTTGCCAGCTCCACATGGCAGCTTAAAACGACACACACATGGTGTGCAGGGGCAGACCTGTGACGTTTGCAGGGCAACATATTTGGGTTACACAATCACTGTTGCGGGCCCACTAGTAGCATTTAACTTACAGGGGTTGGGCACACCTAAAGCAATGTACTAGAGACTTAGTAGTAAATCAAATAGGCCAATCATGGAGAAACGAAATTCCATCACATTTTGAGACACAGAACCCATGCACTTCACTTTAGCACTGGTTAGAGTGTTAAAGTGCCCAGAGACTCGAAACCAGCAAAAACGAAGTCAAAAGCAGACGATGCTGCTATATTACTGAGGTCCTGCTTTTGAAGTCAGTGAGTGCATTTTATTCACCTAGACGTGCTCAAAGAAATTGTTCTTAAAAGATAATCTGAATGAATAGACGCAAGCAGGACCGCCCAAACTGTGAAGCAGCTATGGCTATTTTCCCCTGCTCTACTTTTTTCTGGGCCCTATACTCCCACTGATAATATATACAACCAAAAAACGGGTTTGCCCGTTATAGTTAGATATTCATGCTAAGACAGGTATCCTTCGCTAATACTAGATGTCCCCACAGAAGCAGTGAAGACTACACATCTAGTTTGTGACAAGAGCCCCACAAAAGCTTCTGACGAGCGAGGAGGGAACTAATGTTTTTCACAACCAGGAAATCGCTTTTTAGAGGGTGGGTGACTTTCTGAGAAGTATTTGTCATTCATAATATTTGAAGTTCATAATAAGTTGTTCTTTGGTGAGTGAGGGGATTGAATACATAATAAGTGCTTATGCTGGTGTGATAGTTACTTGTGTTATTGTCTCTACTAGATAATTTATTCATTTAGTCAAACAAATCCTAATTTACAAAACAACCCCAAGGGGCATCCTAGAGCTAAGAATGCAGAAGAGTAAAACAAATACATTGGGTAATAACTAATACAATGGTAGCCATTATATTGGCAACCGATTGACAGAAAGGCTCGATTTTAAGGCTATTCTGAACGTTTGGTGCAAAGTATTTGCTATGACAGAGGGTGGACATTGATTCCATACGTCAGCAGTATGGAGCAAGAGAGCCCTGCTGCCAGTTTTGGTACTTTCGCAGGATTGGCGCTAGATGATCTAAGATTTGTTGACGGTGTGTATCTCATAAATTTAAAATGCTGAAATATTCGTCCTTGCTGGTGTTCTGCTTCTGGAAAAATGAATAGGCACGTAAAACAGATCCGTTTAGCCATCACCTGTCAGTGACAATTAAATAAAAGAGTTTAAAGAGGAATCTATAGAACAAGGATCCTTTGCGCCCGTGTGTGAACCTTAACATATTTTTGTTTTATGTACCTTGATTTTAACCTTCACTGAGAACTGTATGCTTCTCTGTAAGCCAATCAAATCCCTCACCCTCGAACAGCCACGCTTCAAACACTGTTACCTTCCCATTGGTTAGGTCCGATAATCTGAATAGGGGACTATGACTTTGATAACAAGTGCAAATTAAAAAGACTTCCTGAGAATACATCTATAATTTCTCAGCTAAGCATTCTTGCTTTGAGTATGGACATCTAGAGAAATGGTCATTTTCGCTCCTTGTGCCTCTTCGGTTTGTGTGCGCTGGGCACTGTCAGCAACAATGTCACAGTGAAAATGACTTTAGTTTCAACAATTAGTAAAAACACATACTGTTATGTATCACTGTTGGTAGCCAAAAATGAATTGCAAATTCATTTGGTAGAATTTAAACTGTAAATTATACAGCCACTGAAGCTTTGAATTCCCTCAGTTGGTTAGCCAAACACACAAAACTATTGCTAGAATTGACATGAAGAGAGAAATTGATAGAGATCAGGGTACCTAAAATAAACCCACTTCCACGGATAGAGTAATTTCACAGTTACACGCACATACATTCATCATACGCTAGGGCCCATTTCACTAACATACGCTCAAATACTCTACCAGCATAAGACCTGTGAAGAAAACCCTGCATCTATATCTAGGACGATAGGACCTGATTATAGTGGTTATCCTTAAACATACTCTATACAATCTATACAACAATGATCAAAATGTACACAATAATTGACAAGAAAGAATATTCAACACCATGTTTAAAAGTTATATTGCTTTATCTAAAATTAGTCAAAGTAAATCAGAATAAATCATTTCTCATAGTTACCTATTCTAACTAAGTGTCAGAACGGGTCAGGACCAGTCTCTCGGTAAGTCTCTCAGGACAAAGTCCCTCGGCATCGATCCTCAGCAACGCAAGTTCACGCAGCAAAGGTAAAATGGCAAGTGGCAAAACCCTCCCTAAGCTAACAATTCTTATAATGAAAAATACAATGGAAACACACATAAAGTTGGCAAAATAAACTGTATCACTGAGCAGAGCGAGAAGGAAGGGATGTAACATTGCTACATCTGAAAATCTTCGCTCAGGAAAAGTCACAAGACGTGAACTACGGAACAGGAACCAAGAAACTATCAAAGTATCCAACTTGTACAACTTCCCTCGGCAGCCAGGCCACAGTTCATTGTTCATTTCTTAAGCTCCTTTGTTTGCCAAGGACGTTCCATTTCTTTTGGAGATCCTCCAAACTGCTGATGTCCTCATGGAAAAATACAACAAGGACCACGGTCAGTTGTCTTCGACCTTTTTCCAGCAGGGGTCTCTCTTGCCACATCACAGAATATGCCACAGCCAGGCTTCGAAATACTGTCAGCTCGGCTAAGGCCTTCATAGGCCACAATAGACCATCTTAATTAAAGAGACAAAATAAACGTTACTACAGCATAATGATTAAACAGTGTTAACCC
Source organism: Triturus cristatus (assembly GCF_964204655.1). Taxonomy (NCBI): domain Eukaryota; kingdom Metazoa; phylum Chordata; class Amphibia; order Caudata; family Salamandridae; genus Triturus; species Triturus cristatus. The sequence continues at coordinate 439,438,430 of NC_140582.1, read as the reverse complement.
CACTAATACCCTTATGTGTATGTATTTATCTAGCTTTGCGACATAAAAAGCATTAATTCAGACAGCGTTTTGTGCTTAAAATAAATAGCACACAGCAACTTTTAAACATGAAAACTTGCACGTTATTATTAAACAGAAACAGCACAAATAAGCTAACCCTCGTATAACTTTCTCTTATGTTAGAACAAACAAATTGATTAATAGAATCACACTTACAAGACAAATAATTAATTGTTAATTATTAATAAATTAATAAAACGCATAGACATGCCAGAGCTTCAAAAGCCCATGAATTTTCTAAAAGAAAACTCCGCTCCAGCAATCCCCCCTTTGGTGATTTTATCACCAAATAAACCCAAAAAAAAAAATTAGTGAAAATTTAGTCCCATTTTAGGAGAAATCAGAAATGTCTTTTCCCCTTACACAACATTAAACACTAGTCACTATTTCATCATCTCTCTTTGTCTCTAAATAAACACTCTCCCTCAATTCTTCTAGTTCAATTTCTTGAGGTTCTCTTTTCAACTTCTTATTTTCCTTTTCTTTATTCAATTTCTTTCTCCCTCCCCTGATTTTACAACACACACACACCAATCTTATTATTAACAAAGCCACAATTATACAAGACAAGGGAAACAATATTCTACCTATAATAGTACTACCTATTTTTGCAATAAAATCTTTAACAGCTATCATTTTATTAGCTATTTTAGTCCACAAACTCCCAGCTTCAAGTGGTACTAATTCTTCATGTAAATCAGTAATATTTTTGATATAGACCTTCAGGTCTTTACTTTCGTCAGGAATGTAAGTGCAACAATGTTGAACTTTCAATATTCCACAGACTCCACCCTCCTTGGCCAATAGAATATCAAGGGCAAGTCGATTTTGCATAGACATGGCACGTACGGCACTTAATTCCGTATTCACCAAAAGAAACCCTCCTGCGGTATTTGTCGATAAGCGATCAACCACTGTGGACAGTTTCCGAATTCCATAAGCATTTAAAGAAATTCCCACTGCTGGAATCAAAACCCCAAAAATATCACCCACAATTTCAGACCAAGTTTCTCTCTTAAAACGTGTTAATAAGTTAATATCTTCTACATCTCTTATTTTATCTGTATGAAAAATTTTAGGAAAAACCAGGCCCACATAACACGTGCCATACCAATGGTCAGGCAACTTGTAATAAGCCTTGTTCCCACAAACATAGTACACTCCTGGAAAAATCGTATCTTCTCCACCTCTGAAACCCCAACCTGTCGCAATGAAGTATGTATCATGGCACTCCCTAGTTCCCACAAAATATGTATCATATTGGGATTTCCTTCTTGTAATGCAAAGTTTACCCTTCTGCGGTGCATCTAGAGCTAAAGTTGGACTAGCCCCACTCTTCAATTTTTCTCCCATCTCAATGTCCCAAATTGTTTCACTCTCTTCATATTTTCCCCCTTTCTCATGCATGCTCACTCTCCTTTCTTCTACCATATCCAGGAAAGCTCTCTCCTCTTCTTTCAAACTGCAAGTTAAATTATTCTTAAAAATGTAATCTAATGTTAATCCTTTTTCTTCAATAAAAATCTCACCAAAAGTGTTAGCTTCTTTAGCTGGATTCAGCTCTTTGTTCATTGGCAAGTGCCCAAAAATACTATCTCTGTTAGACATTTTATAATCTATTTTCCCTAACAAATAAAAAACACTACTTAAAATACTACAGGAAATACCATATGTAGCTGGTAAATGATGATAAGTAACACCCTCTGAAACAGATGCAGGTAATTGCATACAGACGTAGCAATCCCTTACTTCCATTGTCTTCACATATTCATATAATAGTTTAAAAAAACATTACTAGAAAAATTATTAATTGACCTATCTTTGTGTATGTAACTACTACTTCTAATTGGAACTACTTTTTGTGAATTCTTCTCTACATTTGTCACATTTTCTATATTCATTCCAAATTCTACTCTAAAAGTAACTAATAAAACTAAAACACCCCATAGAAGCATTAATAATCCAGTACAACAGCAGCACATTCTACACCACCTCTTAAAGAAGGCACATCTATTTCTATTATCCTCTATGTTAGCCATTTTAGTTTAGCCTCTACTACTCCACTACTGTTTGAACTTCTTCAATTCTCAAGCTTTCAATTTATCCAAATGATCTCCTCGTTCACTTGATCCAAGTGAATCCTTCTTTCACTCAGTTTGGATATTTGTCATTCTTCACTTCAATTTCTTCAACATCAAATTGTATCAGATCTCCAATGTCGGAATCTTCAGTACTTGACTCTTCTCCAATGTCAGTCAAGAGTACTTTCAGAATTTCACCAGTATCTTCCTCAACCACTTTTCTCAAGACCACTTCCGGATTATCTCGAGTCACTGTTTCTTCTTTTCCCTCTTCAGACAGTGTCACATAAGACCATTCCGGTGATCTGTACTTTTGGTTGGGTCTTTTAACTCTTCTTATTTCTACTGGTTCTTTTGATTTCTTTGATTCTTCTTCTTCAGCCTTTGAAGTTTGACTTGATATTTCATTTACTTGTTCAGCTTTCGATGAATTTGCTCTTATTACTCTGTATCTCACTCTTTTAACTCGGTTGTTAGGCCAACGATCTCCTTTCACAACCTTTTTCGGCCTTAATTCTTTAACACTCTTTTCTTCAATCGAAGTTCTTTTTCTCAGAACTCGACCCTCTGTTTGTTCATCCTCATCATCTGTTTCAAGTGCCTCTTGTTTCCGTTTTCCAGCAGTTTTCTTCTTCTCCACAGATTTTTTCACCACTGTTTGAGACTTCCCTACTTCTGTCCCTCCTCGGGTCTCCGACACGCAATCTTCTTGCTGTCTACTTGTCCCTTCACCTAGCTCCTCATCAATGTTCCCTACACCTCCTCGGGGTTCTTCCGCAATCTGTCCCTCTCTATCTTCTTCTGACCCTGTTTCTTCAAGAATAATCTCAAGTGGTTCTTCAATCTCCTCCTCTTCTGATTCAGGAGTAATCTCTGTGTGATTTCTTTTTTCTTTTCTTTTCCCTCCACTGCTACTTGAAACTTCAGGCTCTTTAACAGAATCTGATCTTTTCTCTGATACTCGCAGTGATTCTCTTGAAGCTCTCTGTGCTTCTTTTCTCACTGATTCCGTATCTTCAGTATCTTCATCATCACTGGAATCTGACTCTTCAAAATACTCTTTACCAGTTCCTTCTTTTGGGTTTGGAACTCTCAGAGTATGACTTGCATGTACCCAGTGCTTCACTCCAGCACACTTTACTGCAGTCGTCGTAGTCAGAATAACTTGTCTTGGCCTTCCCCACCTTGGAATCAAGCAATTTCTTCTCCTGTGAACTTTTATCCTCACCCAATCTCCTGGACTCAGATCATGGGCTTGCTTCTTCTCAAGTGTGGTAGCTTCTCCTCCAACCTGGTGAAACACAGAATGAACTGCGTCAGCCAGGCCTTTACAGTAATCCAAAATCATGTCATCAGTTATTGTCACTAACTTATTGACAGGCACAAATGCATGGCGCATAGCACGTCCCATGATTATTTCATGCGGGCTCAAACCAGTAGTTCTATCTGGAGTAGATCTCATAGTCATCAGAACTAGAGGTAACACATCTGGCCATTTCATGCCAGTGGCTAAACACATCTTTCCAATTCTATTCTTGATTGTGCCATTGATCTGCTCAACCACACCAGAAGCCTCTGGTCGGTATGCACAATGTAGCTTCTGCTGTATTTTCAATGCTTCACAAATTAAACCTATGAGTTCATTTTGAAAGTGTCTACCTCTGTCAGACTCAACTGTAACTGGAAACCCGTACCTAGGAATCAATTCCCTCAACAGTAATTTTGCCACTGTTAATCCATCATTTCTTCTAGTCGGGTAAGCTTCTACCCACCTTGAAAACAAACAGACTACCACTAGAACATACCTCAGTCTGTTCACTTGGGGCATCTCAATGAAATCAATCTGCATTCTTGTAAAAGGACCTCCTTCTCTGCCTATTGTCCCCAGACTCACCACTGTCTTTTTCCCAGTGTTAAATTGCTGACAAACTAAACACCTCTGACAGATGCTCTCTGCAATTGTCCTGAACTTTGCATTGTACCAGGTCTGTTTAAACGACCTAACCATCGCGTCTCTCCCCAAATGTCCCTGGCCATGATACATCCTTGCCATTGACGACAAGATAGAGTTAGGCATCACTGGTCTGCCATCTCTGTAGACCCAAACATGGTCTGTTTCTCTGGGAGCACATCCTGCCTTAATCCAATCTTGTTTCTCTTCATCTCCTGCCTCATCTTGTAACTGTTTCACTTCATCCCATGTTTCTAGGACATTAGTAAACATCACAGAAAGAAAAGACATTTCCCTCTCTCTTTCCCTGTTAATGGACTGATTGGTCTTGGCACAATACTGCGCAACATCATTGGCATAACGGTTTCCGACCGTTGTAAAATCTTCCCCTGGACCATGGGCAGCACATTTTACAACTGCTAACTCCTTAGGCAGCTGTATCGCCTCAAGCAATTTACCAATCATTTCAGCATTCTTTATTGGAGTTCAACTCGATGTCAAGAAACCTCTTTGTAGCCAAAGTTGGCCAAAATCCATACTGACTATCAGTCAACACAGTCGTCCTCAAATCTTTCCCAATCTCACAAGCTTTTGTCAATGCTATTAATTCAGCAACTTGCGCAGATTTCACTCCTTTCAATGGTGATGCTTCCATGACCTCTGAAACTTTGCACACCGCATATGCTGCACATAACACACCATCATCATTCCTCAAGCATGATCCATCCACAAACAACACATGGTCATTCTCAGGTAAGGGAATATCCCTTATGTCTGGTCTCGGTTTTGTACAGTACTCAAGCACATCCAAACAATCATGATCATCTTCCATCTTTATACCCACATTTTCAATATCCGGCAAGAGTGTCGCTGGATTCACATTCACACATCTCTCAAGAGTCACATTTGATGCACCCAGTATCACTTTTTCATACTTAGTCAACCGACTATGTGACATGTACTGAGTTCTGCTTCTTGTCAAAAGAATTGCCACATTGTGAGGTACGAATACCCTTACAGGATATCCCATTATGATTCCCTCACTCTGTTCCAGACTCCTGCATGTTGCAGCCACAGATTTCAGACAACCTGTTAAACCCACAGCTACAGGGTCAAGTGTTGATGAAAAGTACGCAATAGGCCTTCTCAATTGTCCATGTTTCTGGATTAACACTGAAAGTGCACATCCATTTCTCTCACTGCAGTACAGCTCAAATTCTTTCTCATAGTCAGGCATACCCAAAGCTGGAGCCTCACACATTTTACTTTTGAGCTCTTCAAATGCTGCCAATTGTTCTGCATCCAGATCTAATGGATCTGTCATTTCACTTTTTGTCAGTTTAATCAGTGGCTTTGCTATCAGGGAAAAATTAATTATCCACTGACGACAATATCCCACCATACCCAGGAACATTCTCACTTCTCTCTGGGTCTTTGGAGCTTTCATTTCTCTGATTATTCTGATCCTGTCAGTAGTCACTTTTCTCAGACCTTTTTCAATATTGTGTCCAAGATAATGAACCTCTTTCTTGAAAAAATTCCAATTTGGCTGGAGATACCTTTAACCCTCCATCTGCCAGATGATTCAGTAAAGCTATGGTATCCACTTCACAAGCTTCACGTGTCTTTGATGCCACCAGTAGGTCATCAATGTACTGCACTAACACTGAGTTTTCGGGCATAATCAAACTCTCCAACGATTTCTTCAATAACTGATTGAATATCGAAGGACTTTCTGTATACCCCTGTGGGATTCGACACCATGCTAAGATACGCTGGCCAAACCTAAATGCAAAAATCGGCTGGCTGTCATGATGCAATGGAATTGAAAAGAACGCATGACACAAATCAATCACTGTATACCACTCAGCATCATGTGCAATTTGATACAGAATCACTGATGGATTTGGCACAATAGGACAACATGCCACCACAATTTGATTAACTTTTCTCAGATCCTGTACGATCCTAAATTTGCCATTGGGCTTTTTCAGTCCCATTATCGGTGAATTACACGGACTACTCAGCAGTTCTCTCAGAACTCCCTGCTGAATCATTTTCTCAATTATAGGAGTTATCCCTTCAATTATTTCTGGTGTCATTTTGTACTGAGGAATGTTAGGATATGTAATTCCCTCTTTCACTGCAATTTTCACTGGATCTACATTATTCATCAGTCCCACATCCTCTCCTGTAAAATCCCAAACTGCTCCTTTCACTGTGTCTCTCAGCTCTTGAGGCAAATCCTCCGGATTGAACACTGCAAATGCACCAATTAACTCATTTTCTCTATTTTCTAGAGTCATTCGGTACAAAACATCATCATCTGGTGTCTCAAAAGCTATTCCATCTGGTGTACAAAAAATTGTGCAGTTCATTTTACACAATAAGTCCCTACCTAACAAGTTCACTGGACTCGTATCACAGACAATAAATCTGTGCATGTCTGAAAATTTCCCTATCTGTACTCTTACTGGTTCAGTAAGACGTGTTCTGATTTGTGTATTAGCTACACCAACTACTTGGATTGCTTCATCCGAGAAAGGAAGATTTCTAACATCCGTTGACCTGACAGTTGATCTTGTCGCACCTGTGTCTACCAAAAAAGTAACACTCTCCTCATTTATTTTCCCATCCACAAATGGTCCTGCCTGGTCTATTTCTAGAGTTGCACCAAGTATGCACTCTTCCTCCTCTCTTCGGCACCGTCAATAATCACCCTCAGACTCACTCCCTTCACTCTTTAACAAGTACTGCTGTACTTTGTTAGAACGTCTTGGTTTGTTTACCTGCTCATCATTGAAGAATCCCGAGTCCTGATTGTACTTTTGTACCCCTCTATTCTGCGGCAAGGGCGGTTTTGGCTCCTGACTCTGCTGTCTCACAACTTTCTGTTGTTGCTGTTGATTATTCCCTTCATTCTGGTTCTGCACCTGTTGATTTAAGGATTTACCCTCATTATTCACTAATGGTGGATTAGGACATTCAGATCTCCAATGTCCCAGCTGGCCACAGTTGTGACAAGGGAACTTTTTTTTCGCTTCCTCAAGACTTCCTTTCCCCTTTCCTGCATATCTGGGTCTATTTCCTGCATTATTTCCTGGATTATTCGCCTGTTCCACTAACTGTGCTTCCTGTCTTTCTGCAACTTTCACCTGTGCCCACATTGCTTTCTCTTTCAGCTTTCTTTGTTTTGCTTCAATTTCATCACTGAAGTATTTTGCATGTCTCAGAATCTCATCTACTTTTTTACTCTGCCAATCCACCGTGTGCTCACGAATTCTCTCACCAATTTCAGGTCTTAAACCATACACAAATCTGTATACAAAATGACTCAAATCCTTGTCACCCAGGTGTTCATCTCCACTGAATTGTTTAAAAGCCAGTATCAGCCTCTCGTAAAAAGCATGAACTGATTCTTTTGCTTCCTGTTGTGTTCCATCTATCTTAACCCAGTCTGTCTCTTTTGGAGGAACTTTACTCTTCAGGTATACCATCACCTGATCATACTTCCTCATCACTTCTGGATCTGGTGCCCCTGTTCTCGGATCTCTTGGATATTCCTCAGTAGGCCAACTCACAACTATTTTACACTCAGTCCACAAGTCTGCTGGAACAATTATATCAAACAGACTATTCAGGTCAACCCACAGCACTTTTGACAATTTCACAAACCTATCTACCTGCCTATACCACTCGACGGGGTTTTCTCTCAATCGAGGGAAATCATTCGTAAATGATAAAATATCCTGTCTAGTCCATGGAACATGTACATATCCTCCTCCAGGTATTTCTCTCATGGGATAATGCTCCACTGGTTTCTCCTTTTCTCTCACTGGAAACGCTGAATAAGTTGTTCTATCTTCAGATTCCTCTCTTTTCTTATACCACCTATCCTTCCACTTTTCTACATCACCCCATCTTCGCAATAATGCCACCATTTCTTTAATCTGTCCTGTTCTACCAGAAGTATTCAAATTTTCAATATCTTTTTCTGTGAAATCCATCCTGTAAGTTTTCTGTAAAACCTTTACTTTATCAATGTCAACTCCTTGCTCATTTGCTATTGCTCTTAGTCTATCATGAGTATTTCTTGCTCTCCATGTTATGCTTTTGCACATAAACATTAATTCACCATCATGATGACGCTTCAGAATTTCTGTTGGAACTGTACCCGTCACAAGCTCTTCTAATTCTATACGTAACTTAACCACATCAATAACTTGTGAATCCTTATCCTTTTTCTGAAGAACCTTCATCCAATCATTCAAATCATCAACTGTTATTTCAGCAGTTTTTCTCACTGGAACCACTTTTTTCTGCGGTTCTAAAATTGGCATCCCTGAACAACTAGGTTCACTAACATCCAATAGTTCACTACATGTGTCATGTCTTGTTTGTCTCAGGTCACTTCTTTCTGCTCTTTTATTTGAATCTCCTGAAGGACCAACTAAATTCGTTAGGTTATTCCCAACATATGGAATCACTAGTCCATTCTCACCTGCTCTCTGTTTGTCAAACACAGGCATAACTGGACCTATTGTTACAGGCACCGTAACAGCTTCCAAATTCTTCGTTAACTCCCTAATTTTGTCAGTCAGTTCTGTTGTCGTTTTTGCTAATTTTCTGGCATTTTCCTCACTACTTCGATTCTCTCTCTCCCTGAAAGAACTACTACTTCTTGATTCAGGTGTCATTTTTTCTTTCTCAACTGTATCTCTTATCGGAGAAACAACTGGTGTACTCTCATCCGGTTCTGGTCTATATGGAGGTGGTCTCTTGTAAATCATGTCATTTAAGACCTCATCCTCATACTCTCCATATCTTCTCATATCTGACTCAGGAACCCTTTCTACAGAAGGAGCAGAAACTTCAACTGTTCTCATTGGATATAATCCCTCTGTCATACTAGCATCTCGCCATCTTTTCATCCGATCATGATGTGTCTCACGATCATGTCTCCTTCCAAACATGTTCCTGTAATACCCTCCAGATCTTTGCTTTTCTCGCTCATGAACTTCCTCTTCCCATTCCACTAAAGCCTCAAACTGTGTAGGTCTCGGCTTCGGGTCTAAGCATAACATCTTTTCCCGTAAATTTCTCAACACGGCCAAATTAAATGAACCATGTTCTGGAAATGCTAGAACACCATCTTCTTTAGTATACCTAACCCAATTCTGCAACCATATACAGGTATGTAATCCATATTTCGCAACCATGAAGGATGCAGGTGTTTTCGCTGGAGGTAGCAACTCACCCTCTCTCGTTTTAACCTCTTTATCCTTGCTAAACCATTTCTTCACTTTTCCAAAGAAGGTCTTCTTCTTTTTCTCTTCTTGGTAATACATTTTAGCGCTTACTAAAACTTTCTACTCTTTCCGTAATATAAATATACAATACGAGGTTTCTCAACCAAAAGCAGCGCGACTCACACTAACGCACCAATCCTGGAGTGTCTACGTCACTAAACAGCTCTTCCAATCCCTGCGCGACTCACACTAACGCACCAATCCTAGCGCGAACCCTTTTCTGATCCACTATCCAATCAGAGCGCGGACTTTCTGACGTCAACAGTCGCTGCAGTCTCTGTCTCCTGTCTCTGTCACTCGTCTACCCCTCCTTTACAAAAACTCTTAGTAGACTTCGTGTCAAAATTTCTACAAAATCTATTAGTTACAACATAAAAAACATCTCCATTGTCTGCTTCGCTAACCACAGAATAGTAAAAAGAGTCTATTTCTCAAGAATCAACAAACTTACATACATCTCATAACTGTTTCCTCTAGGACGTATCCAAAGAGTCTTACAATCAATAAATGTATATACATTCACGCACATTCATACAAGAAAAATATAGTACATGCATACAGAATCCTGTTCTCGAGAAGCAGCGCACAATCTGTCCCACTGCAGAATTATAACACACATTAACTAAGCAACTTCGCCCAGTTCCTCAAACAAGCTCAGAGAATACCTATTACTCCTCCCGCAATAAGCTTTAACGGCAATCCTTACGGATCCCTGGGACTTAAGACCAGAGTTTCACAGATAACCTTCACTACGATACACACTCCTTATATACCAGAAATATATCTAATAGTAACATACGACGATGTCACTGATTCCGAACCCAGACAATGTGAACGCGCAACTTCAATTGTCACACGTAATTCCTTACAATCCCGTCTTTCCCGAGAGCAGCATATACTTCCCTCTGCCCTACTACGGAACTGCTACAACAGCTCCCAAATTCCAGAAGCACTACATATAACTCAACATGACGACTCCAACATATAGTATTAGTACATATACCAATATCATCAAAAATAAATCAATAATCAATAAGCTAATACACAAGCAATCTTATCTTATCAAGATCAAGACAACCATCTATAACCATCCTCTGCTACCAGAGAAATTGATAGAGATCAGGGTACCTAAAATAAACCCACTTCCACGGATAGAGTAATTTCACAGTTACACGCACATACATTCATCATACGCTAGGGCCCATTTCACTAACATACGCTCAAATACTCTACCAGCATAAGACCTGTGAAGAAAACCCTGCATCTATATCTAGGACGATAGGACCTGATTATAGTGGTTATCCTTAAACATACTCTATACAATCTATACAACAATGATCAAAATGTACACAATAATTGACAAGAAAGAATATTCAACACCATGTTTAAAAGTTATATTGCTTTATCTAAAATTAGTCAAAGTAAATCAGAATAAATCATTTCTCATAGTTACCTATTCTAACTAAGTGTCAGAACGGGTCAGGACCAGTCTCTCGGTAAGTCTCTCAGGACAAAGTCCCTCGGCATCGATCCTCAGCAACGCAAGTTCACGCAGCAAAGGTAAAATGGCAAGTGGCAAAACCCTCCCTAAGCTAACAATTCTTATAATGAAAAATACAATGGAAACACACATAAAGTTGGCAAAATAAACTGTATCACTGAGCAGAGCGAGAAGGAAGGGATGTAACATTGCTACATCTGAAAATCTTCGCTCAGGAAAAGTCACAAGACGTGAACTACGGAACAGGAACCAAGAAACTATCAAAGTATCCAACTTGTACAACTTCCCTCGGCAGCCAGGCCACAGTTCATTGTTCATTTCTGAAGCTCCTTTGTTTGCCAAGGACGTTCCATTTCTTTTGGAGATCCTCCAAACTGCTGATGTCCTCATGGAAAAATACAACAAGGACCACGGTCAGTTGTCTTCGACCTTTTTCCAGCAGGGGTCTCTCTTGCCACATCACAGAATATGCCACAGCCAGGCTTCGAAATACTGTCAGCTCGGCTAAGGCCTTCATAGGCCACAATAGACCATCTTAATTAAAGAGACAAAATAAACGTTACTACAGCATAATGATTAAACAGTGTTAACCCCACTAATACCCTTATGTGTATGTATTTATCTAGCTTTGCGACATAAAAAGCATTAATTCAGACAGCGTTTTGTGCTTAAAATAAATAGCACACAGCAACTTTTAAACATGAAAACTTGCACGTTATTATTAAACAGAAACAGCACAAATAAGCTAACCCTCGTATAACTTTCTCTTATGTTAGAACAAACAAATTGATTAATAGAATCACACTTACAAGACAAATAATTAATTGTTAATTATTAATAAATTAATAAAACGCATAGACATGCCAGAGCTTCAAAAGCCCATGAATTTTCTAAAAGAAAACTCCGCTCCAGCAGAGTCATATAAATTAACTTGTCTGCATGCCTGCATTTACTTATTCAAGAAGATTTTATGTGCCCAGGAAGGACCATCAACATGCTAATTAGGCACAGTATTCTGAATTGGTTCAGACAAGTGGCTAGCCACAAACACAGCATGTGGAAATCTCTTCTCTAAATGATCAGTGAGGCTTCCTTTGAAATGGAATGGAACGGGGACGAAGGGCAGGAGTATCTCTTGCAAAAATAAACATCTGCCATCTCTGCATTGAGAGGAAAGAGGATATGTGGAAGTAAAAAATGAATTAACTGTGTATACACAATACAATACAGTGGAGTAAATGTTTCCAGTAGTTTCAGTTTGCCTTACTACAAACAGGCCTACATTTTAATGTGTCAAGGCTAATTCAACATGTCCAAAGTCTTCCGCCACACTTGGGCTCTGAGAGCTAGGGCTGTGTAGTGAAGTGTACTATGAAGATTATTAGTGTCCTAACACGTTTTACACTGCAAGCCAATTATGCACGTCCTTCAGTAACAAGACAGAGTATACAAAAGAATTGTGATCTGGGCCTGTTTGATCCCTTTCAAAGGCGCAGACATTTTACATGTGCCTCAGACAGGCCTGTCATGTAGGAATTGACACTGTTGTGCCAACAGGAGGGTCAGCTATCCCCCTTCACTGAGCTCAGATGTGTCATCCCTGCCCATTCAGGTCAACCTGTTAATCAATTGCGGGCAGGGCGAGGCCAACCAGCACCTGCATAATAATGCTAATTAGCCCAGAGTGACACAGGAACAGTAGCTGTTTCCTTCTGGATAATGCAGAAATAGTGATTTAATCAGCTTTAGTAGGGTTTCCTATTGGGACTGCAAGACCCAAGACAGTGAAATTAGCTTTTGGTGATTTATTCACTGTAGGTACAAGATAACCTTTATTTATGCATGTACCACTTCTAGGCACTTTGCACCCTACATTTTGGGCGCAAAGGTAAATTTAGAGGTAACGTATTTAGTGCTTGGAAGCAGGGTTTAAGACTGTACAAGTGTCTATATGTATGTGTCTGTCTGCAAACATGAGAGAGTGAAGGATACAGCGGAGGTATGTCTCATGTTTTCAGGGTCGCAAAGTGGATGGCACAACATAGTGCTTCGGTCCACATGTGACATTTAATTTTACATGCCAGTGGTACAGTTGTTACACCATATACAATGTCCTTCTAGTACACTTAAATATGACAAATCGGGTTTTAAGCCAATTTTGACTTCGTTTTAGGGGTCAGAGAATTTACACTGGGCACTGGATAACAGTCTCCCAGTGTTAGAGTTCAAAATTACCAACAAGTGACCCCCCCCAAAAAAACGAAAAACTAGGGGTGACCACCCAAAATGGGGTCCCTTTGCATCACCCTAGCAGCAAAAATACCCCATAATCACTTTTCAAAATGAAAAAAAATATTTTAGAGGAAAACATTATGGATAAATTTTAGTGTTCTATGATAAAGGATGTTATACACAGGTTGCCAACTCAGAAGCATACATGAATATTGGCCTCCTTTTCTTTGCTGGTCCAGAGGACGAGTGCTCTAGCCTTTCAAATAATCAAGGTGCTACATTGCGCAGGGATTAAAGCGCATTTTAGTCTTACCCTAGTTTTGGGGCTGCCTGCTCCCATTTGACTTTGGACCCTGAGCCCAAGTGTGACTACCAGTGCCCAGCTTAGGTTTCATGCCTAACCATCAATATCAGGGCCGGTTTCAAATGCAGTCATTCGGTCCTCCATTACCTCCACTTTATAGTCTGTGGCACCCAGCCATGTATGAAAGATGCCCAAGTGACTCTACAAGGATTTGAGCTAGGCAGCCATAGATTTGGTGTCCTCATGCATCACGCCAATAGCTGACATATTTGCAGTGAACTCCCTCATCAAAGTTTCCAATGTGACATTGTCCATGTTAGCCAGACGCTGCTTTGAATTGCACACCACAACACCCATGAAAAAGAGTATGATGTGCTGCCTTCCCTTTTGACATCTGGGCCGACAACGAGGGTGAGGTCAAATCGGGCCAAGTAAGTGAGGATGCAAAAACCTCCACAGAGCTAAAGCAACAATATGTGTCAAGAACAACAGGTTTTACTGCCCATGTAGTCCAAAGGCCAATTCTCACCAGGACAGGCCACAAAAGTGTCCAATAGCCCCCAAGAGTCAGATTTCCAAAGTCAGAAGCCAGGTCATAACATAACTCCACTGGTGATCTGGTCGGCCCCCATTACTGAAGGCCCCAGTGGAATGGCCGCCCTGTAAAGAGCAAGCCAAGCACAGAGTGCAAATGGTAGGTCGAGGAGTGGGCAGGGCTGTAACAAGACTTCCAGCTCAACAGCAATGTCACAAGGAGGTTAGGGCAGGTGAGTGAAAGAGGGTCTGGTTCCGTGTCATGGCTGAGGCCTGAGTGCAGACTAGGCCGTGCCAGTCTCCAAATGTCTCCTAGGCTGCCAGGACATCCTCCAGGCAGATGACAGCACCAGGAGGTGTGCCCATCCCCATGCTCTGGAGACTGTGCCTCTATACCGCTGACATCAGGAAGCTGGGGTCAGCAGATTATATTGTTGTGTATAAGCGCACAATGTGTAACAGGTTTTTTTTTGTCTCTCTTCATTGCTTTTTGCATTGATTTCTCTCACTCTAGCAGGTTGCATGTGCATAAACATCTAGTAGCTCTTGATCAGCTGGCTGGAGCAATATGGTTGCAAGTGGTCCACTTTCTTTACACGTTAACCTATTGCCATCAGGTTTTTGTTTTTCCACTTCACATAGGAGCCCCCCGTATTACAAGCTTATTTAATGCCTTGTGGTAAATAATTTAATTACCGGGACTTAATTTGATACAGAAACATAATAAAATAGCTCAGTAAATAAGAGGCAGAATCCGTGGTATTAGAGGTTAGGAATGGGCTTTATTCCAGTGGTCGATTATAATCGGTTGCTCCAGGTTCCATCACCACGAAGGTTCAGGAAGTGAAGTACATACATTATTGACAAGAAATCGTTTTTATAGAACATACATTATAATGAAACAAATGCGGGAGGCGTAACAATTGATAAGGAAGATAATAATTCACATGCGTAACCGAAAATGGGCGTAATGAGGAGTAAAAAGGAACATAATTGGTTATGACGTCATATATAGGTGGATCTATAAGATTATACTTGGCATAGATGCGCACGCAGCAGCATGACGTGTGATTGACGTGCAACTAGGGGGTGAAGGGGACTTGACATTTAGCTCTACATGTGGCGACAGAAGTCTGGAGGGTCAAGTCAACCTAATCCCAAATCATATCTAACATCCTATGTTTAAAGAACTAAGTTATCCAAAAGAGAGGTCTCTTCGAGTAGAATCTTATTCTATACTGACTATACTGACTGTTAGTGCGTGTACAAGCGTCTAGGTGTCTATACTAGATGCGAGGGCGGAATCTTCCATAGTAATAGGGCTATGAATTACTTGCATGAAGACAGAGAAACCGGGCCTTTGCTCGGTAGCTGGCAGAATGTTTACTTAAACTACTAGACAGGAATGCATTGGGCAGGGATCGGAGCAGATAACTTCGAAGGTGAAATACAGTTTTTGGCAGGCAGCAGGCTGATGTCAGGCTTCGTGAGCCGCGCAGAGAATGAGACAAAGTTCATGGTCACAGATGCAGGCTCAGACTGGAGCTTTCAGAGGCAGAAGGCAAGAAGAGTTTGATGACAGAATCAGGGCCTACTTGCCTGGACTGTAAAATGGCATAAGTGAACCATATAAAGCCGGTGGCCTTTCATACTTAGGAATGGAATATCCGGCCTATTCATGGCGGATCTGACAGAGGACATGTTAACGGTGGACGCACATGTATTTGCGTCTTCATAATTGGAACTGGAGGGAACATACATGTACTTGTAACATGCACATAGAACCGTTGGGGTCCAAGATAGGGGACATAACTGACCAGAAAAATCCATATTTCCACATTCCCTCCTTGTCCCCTACTTGCCCGTCAAGAGATATCAATCTTCATTAATCCATTGATCTGTTCATATAGCATCATTTGTTCTTCTTTCTTCTTCCGGGATCTTGAATGAAAATCTTGATGTGGAATGCACGATGTGGCACACAGACCACAAATCGCTGGTCCACATTGCAGGCATAAGCAGCAACTGAATAGTATGAGAAGGCCAATACCTAGGAAAGATAGGACCTTCCATCCAAAGGTAGATAATACACTCCAAAACCAACCGGACCAAGTCCAGGTGCCTGGGTTCTGGTGTATCTGGCTTACAATCTTATGAAGGCGAGTTATGGCTTTATATACAGATGGCGAATTTTCTGGTATGAAAATGCAACAGCTTGATCCGATGACCCTACAAGCTCCGCCCCTATCGGCCAGGATGACGTCAAGGACAAGACGATTTTGAAGCACAACAATCCGCATAACAGACTGCTCATCTGTTAAATTGCCTAAGGCGGAAATAGTTTCGTTCACTACTGCTTCAAGGGTTCTAGTTGATCTACGTATCAGCTTACTATTAGTAACGGTACCTATATAGGGAAAGAGACCTTTATTGAAATCTGTGTATTTTTCCCATGCTGTTTCAGTGTAATCGACTATCGGGAGATCTCTCCTTACTCTATTATATACTAAATGAATATTTCTGTGATAATCAGCAGGAGCTAGAAAAACAGGTGGCAAAAGGAATCCAATATAGCAAGTACCATCCCAATCTAGAGGTAAACGTACATATGCCGTCTGACCACATATGAAATAGGAATGGCGGGAAGCTCTAAATGTAGACTTGCCTTGATCACTAAATTCTACTACAGTGGTGCATTTACTATGGCCCATGTGTATGGAACCATTCTTTTTTATACATAATTCACCTTTTACTGGAAATATTGACATAGCGGGCAAAATTGAAGTAGCTTCTGATTCGACATTTAGGATCATAAGATTGAGCGTAAAATTACCTAATCCATACACTTCATTTTCTAGATCAGTTCCTGTTCTCTGGGGAAGTCCCTCCTTGTTAGGGTGGCAGACTTTAAGCAAAACTAAGTTCAAATTTCCCCATACCCAGTTATCTTGATAAACTGCAGAATTCGAATCTAGAGAATTAATTAAACTAAACCATGCTCCACAGGAGCCGTTGTGTGTGAACGGGTATGGAAAGAGAGGTAGAATTCCTTTATAATTCTGATAGGGAGGGAGTCGGCCACATATCCAACAATTTGTAGCATTGCTAACCTGATGGGAATGATGCAACATACTAATAAACGTGTTATTGCGCAGTGCAAATCTATAAGACAACTCAAGCGGGGGTAATTCACTAAAAGAATGTTCAGCAGTAACATTGTAAACATGTCTAGAAATAGGATAATATATGTGCAACAATATACTTGCAGTAATTATTAAAAGACTTGAGAAAAACAAAATTAATAACGTCACTATGCAATGACTACGCAGTGATTTACAGTACGCCTGCCGTTTCAACATTTTTCGGGTGCTTTCTCTATTCAGGTCCAAGGGATACATGTCAGAGACAATTCAACCGCTTCACCTTGGAGAGGACTTAAACAATCAAATTGCTCGACTGATTGGGCCTGAGCTTTAATTTATAATGTTCGGAATCACTTTTTTCCACAAAAGGAAGTTTTGAGTCAATGGGTGAAGACACACAAGGTGTGGTATTCACATCTGATTTTAGTCCATGAAATTTCTTGATATGACTAGAATGAATCCATCCTTTTCTGCCTTCGATCTTCACGGTTGTTCTTGTGGTGAGCAACACCAGCTGAGGTGACCTCCACCTAGGTTCCAGCTGAGTCTTTCGATCAAAGTTCCTCACAAGGACCAAGTCTCCCGGAACCACGTCATGGGGTTTCACCTCAGTGTTGTCAGGAAAAGCTGCAGCTACCTGTGAACGACAAGATTGTAGTGCAGACATCAAGGAAGCCAAGTAATCTGTCAGCATGTTACAGTCAATATCAGTTATTTTGCGTGGTATAGGCGTCCCCCACATATTTGGTGGTCTGCCGAAGATCACTTCATACGGGGATAGCCCTGTTCGAGAGTGTGCTACCATTCTTGTGTAAAAGAGTGCAACTGGTAATGCTACTACCCAGTCGACACCTTTCTCTCTGCATATTTTGGATAATCTTATTTTCAGAGTCTGATTATGTCTTTCTACGAGACCTGCTGCTTCGGGGTGTCGGACACAGTGGAACTTCCACTGATAGCCTAACAAAAGTGAAACGTGTTTCATTAATTCGGATGAGAACGGCTGGCCGTTATCTGAGTGAACAACACGTGGTAAACCGTATCGTGGGAAGAATTCTCGAACCAACTGTTTGGCAGTAGTCGGGGCAGTGTAATCTGAAACCGGGTATGCCTCCGTCCAACGGGAAAGAGCACACACAACTACGAGAACATATTTGAATCCTCTACATCGTTCCATCTGGATATAATCCATCTGGAGGACTTCAAAAGGATGATCAGGAGGATGAAATCCACCCTGTTCTACGGGAACGCTTTTTCCTGGGTTGAACTGGCAACAGATCATACAGGTACGAACTTTTTGTTTGGCTGCAGCTCGTAAATGTTTATTAAACCAAATGTGTTGAATGCTATCTAGCATAGCTTTTTCTCCTAGATGTGCTGGACTATGTATAGTGTTAATTATAACTTGGACCATTGAATCAGGAAGGAACCACACAGACTTTTCCTTCATCATCCATCCTTGATCGGTTTGGATCCCTCCTAATTCAGTCCATTTCTTTATTTCGTCTGGTGTAGCATGTGTCTGTATGTCAATTACGTCAAGAGTAGGATCTTTAACCGTCATACAATGTGTTGGCGTCGGGACTATTGTCTTTGTCATGTCGGATGTTTGAGTTTGAGCAGTCTGTTTAGCTGTTCTATCAGCTAAATCATTGCCTTGAGAAATGATATCAGTAACTTTCGTATGAGCTTTACATTTCATAATTGATATTGCAGTGGGTAGATGTATTGCATCTAATAAAGCATGAATGAGGGGTCCGTGCTGAATGTGGGCACCGTGAGAAGTTAAATAACCTCTCTCTCGCCACAGCACGCCGAAGTCATGTACGACTCCGAATGCATAACGTGAATCAGTGTATATGTTGACTTTTTTATTTGTGGCTTGAATACAGGCTTGTGTCAGAGCGACGAGCTCTGCTGCTTGAGCGGACAAGGTATTTATGCAATTTGTTTCAATGATTTCAGTGTCTGTTGTGACTGCGTAAGCGGCCACTAGTTCTCCTGTACCTTTTCTCATACATGAACCATCTACATACAACGTCAGGTCTGGGTCTGATAATGGGACATCGGTTAAATCTTGTCTGGGTTTCGTCGTGATTGTAATAACTTCAATACAGTCATGGGCTAGTGGGTCTGTTCCATTTACAGGTAAAAGTGTGGCAGGATTCAATGTGTTACAACGTCTGATTTCTATATGTGGCTGAAACAGTGTTAGTTCATACCCTGTAAGTCTTGCTATAGTCAAATGTTGTGTTTGCGTTCGATTCACAAGAACCTCCACTGCATGTGGTACTTGTACTGTCAATGGATGTCCTAACACTATGGCATCGCTTTGTCTGATTGCTAAAGCTGTCGCTGCCACTGATTTCAGGCACGCAGGCAGAGCCTGAGCTACGGGATCTAATGTACTAGAAAAATAAGCACATGGTTTGTGTGCTCCTGCTTGTTCCTGTGTGAGTACTGACAAGGCAGTACCTTCGCGTTCTGTAATAAAGAGTGTAAACTGTTTACTGTAACATGGTGTTGCTAAAACAGGTGCTTGACATAAAGCTTTCTTTAAGCTTTCAAAAGCCTGTGTATGTTCCTGAGTCCAAGGGAGAACAGTCGATGTGGCTGCCTCCTGTGTTGTCAACTGAATGAGTGGTTTTGCTAGAAATGCATACTGAGGGATCCACTGCCTACAATATGAAGTGAGGCCTATGAAAGCCCGTACCTCCTTTTGTGTCTTGGGTATTGGCATGTTAGCTATTAACTGAATGCGGTCGGGTGTAAGCTGCCTTCCCTCCTTGGACAGCGAGTGTCCAAGATAAACAACTCGCTGGACACAGAATTGCAGCTTAGAAGGGGACACCTTGTGCCCCTTTTCGGCTAGAAATTGTAAAACTGTCAGTGATGCTTTCTCACATTCGGGTTCGCTTCTAGCGGTGATCAGCAGATCATCGACATATTGAAGCAAGGCAGTGTTAACTGGCATGTGGATACTGTCGAGTTCTCGTTTCAGTGCTTGGCTATAGATGCTGGGGCTTTCTGTAAATCCTTGAGGTGCGCGTGAGAATTTGAAGCTACGTCCATTTAAACTAAATCCGAACAAATATTGGCTTTCCGGATCTATTGGGACGCTAAAAAAGGCATTTTTGAGATCAATTACAGTAAAGAATGTTGCTTCGGAATCAATAGCTGTCAGTAATGATGAGATATCGGGGACCACAGGGAATTGTGGCACAATACACTTGTTTAATTCGCGCAGATCAATAACCAATCGATATACTGGCGGGGCCTTCGGATCTGTTCGTTTGAGAATCGGAATTATCGGTGAATTACATACATTGGAGTCTGTTTCTACAACCACTCCTTGGGCAATGAGCTCGTCAATGATTTGTAGTAAAGCCACTACAGCATCTGGTGGTAACTTGTATTGTCGCATTCGTGGTAGTACCACTCCTGCCTTTAGTGTAACTCGATATGGTGTAATATTCATGCAACCAACATCAGTAGGGCCTTGTGCCCATAGATGTGTAGGTAAAGTCTGCAATCGGGGATCCATGTCTCTAGACACATAATGACCTTTAAAATCACGTAGAAACAATCTTACTCCTTCCGGAGAACAACATATTATAGCTCCTAGAGCTTTCAATGTCTTTATTCCTAACAGGTTTTCTGGACATGATTTAGTAAGCAATAAATCTGTAGTTCGGGTCAAAGGTCCTATCGTAAGTGGAAGAGGTTGTGACACTTCATTAACAATAGGTTTTCCTGAAAAACCAAGGGAAATATTCTGTGAGCCTGAGAGGGGTGCCCCTGGAACTTCACTACGTTTTATAGTTGTTCGACTTGCCCCTGTATCGAGTAAAAATTTTCTGTCTTGGCCTAATAATTCACTATGTACATAAGGTCCTTCTTGATCTACAGGGATCTCGATAAGGGGTAAGTCAACTTCCCTCTCTAGGCTGGTTCATGCATATCGTTGATAATCAGGATAGTCATACTGTGCGGTCTGGTACAGTTGTCGTGTCGTGGTTTGCGTGGCAGCAACAGGCAGCGCTGGTGCAGCTGGCACAAACTGTATAGTCTGTTGTGGAGCTGGCATGGACTGTGCATGCTGCAAGGCTCCTTGTTCATTCTGATCCTGTCTAAGTGGCCGTGGTCTTTCTTTTGTAATACCCGTGGCGATATTACGCTTCAGGACTGGACAATCGTGTACATGATGACCTAGTTGTTTACAATAGTTGCATGTCCCTTTTACAGGTCCTGCTAAATCGCCAGAGTGTGTCGTACCCTTTTTATGTCCTTCAGCTGGAACTGTCTGGGAGACTAGCATTTTCATTTTCGTGTCTTTCATGCGTCTTTGTTCATGATCTTGTTCCTCTCTAATTCTATTGTGATGATACTGTAACATTTGTAACATTTGTGATGGAGTGTTACCTTGCCAGGTACTCTCGAATTTTAATACTCTATTCTTCACTTGGGGCAAGGAATTTTCAACTAATTTTGTCACAAACAGATGTGGGTATGATTCGCTACTTGCTTTTATGCCACTATTTATACCGAAACATTTTTCAAATCGTGCATAGAAATCACTAGTGTCTTCATCTTGCTTTTGTTTACAGGCTGAAATTGCACCCCAGTCTTCCTTTTTCGTGGTTAATAAACGTGGCAGTACCTGTACTAGTAAACCTGGTAGTGCTTTAGTTTTGTCCCCAAGCCCCGAACCTGGACCTCGGGCCTTTTCTTCATTTTCTAATGCTGTCCAATCTATCTTTTGGTCCCCCACCTCCCACTCTTTTTCCTTGAGTTTTTCATAAATGCCAGCAGGCATTAATACCTTTAATATTGTCATAATGTCGGGATAGGTATACTCTCCCATGAGTAACATGTCTTTAATTTCTCGGTGGAAACCCGCTGGGTCTTTGTCATGACTGGGTACCACTTTCTTCATTTCTAACAATTCTATTTTCGATATGGGTGTATATACAAATACACGTTTAAACTCATTGTCCTCGCCTTTTATTGGGTGTACTTCTCGTAAGGGATTCTGTCTGTCCATGTAATACGTGGTTCTTTCCTTAATGGGCAGTGAGGCATGTCCTGGACATACAAAAAGAATGTACTGCTTTCTTGATTCTAGTATTTCTTTAATTAGCTTAGTACCTGAACCTCTCCATTTATTCGTGAGTAATTCAGTCAATATATCAGGTAAGGGACCAGGATCTGAATGTTGGCTTTTATATAGTATAAGAAGTTGTTGAATCATATAAATCCCAGCTAAACGCTGTTCATCTGGGGTGAGATTCAAAAATGTGTGTGCTACTGTATTATCACCATACATTCCGGGACTGTCAACCCAATGGACAGCTGACCTGGCTAATTCTTGTTCATCCATAGAATCGAGAAAATGATAACCCCTTCGTTCTCGCAGTAATTTGTCAGCGGCTTGGAACGAATGCTCGGGGGACCTTATATTTATTATAGGTGTTTGAAAATTCCTGTTATTTTCTAGACATATCGGACGTATCGGGTCAGTAAGACATCTAGTATTATTACAAGATCTTCCTCTACCTACATAGGCTATAGTTTCTGACTGTCCTGTGGGCAGTCCTGATGCTTCTTCCTCGCTTTGTTCGAACTGGTCTACCGCTAATCTTTCTTCGTGTAGGCGTTCTATTTCTTTGCGGATCTTTCGGCACATGGCTATTATACAGTTTTGCTTATCATGTCTCCCTTCTGATATATTCTGGCTCCATCTGGTAAGAATTTGCATTGCTTCCGGGTCTACCCCCGGTCGGTCTTGATTTCTGATCACACAATTTATGAGGAAACGTAACAGTTCCCCCTGTATTTCCACTTTCTGGTATTCCATAGCTCTGTTAATACATTCAGAATCTCGCCCTGTTTGGACAAAATGGTATATATTATCTAGATGCGCAGTCATTCCTGGTAACTTCCCTAAATACACCGCGGCTCGTCTGATACGTAATGATGCTAGGGTCATTTCGTCCTCTTTTCCGGGCACAGGGTCATATCTACAATCTAT
Source organism: Triturus cristatus (assembly GCF_964204655.1). Classification (NCBI taxonomy): domain Eukaryota; kingdom Metazoa; phylum Chordata; class Amphibia; order Caudata; family Salamandridae; genus Triturus; species Triturus cristatus. Next base: position 439,415,284 of record NC_140582.1, on the reverse strand, counting down.
AAGAAGTTCCTTAAGCGTACGGGCATTTATGAGTTTGGGGGTACGTGAATGTGCTGACTCTTGAAAAGTAAGTTTATTTATTCTAGGTGGCGTAGAAAAGATATTGGTAGCACCTCCGGTAGCCCTGTCTGGGGTATCGGGTGTGAAAGGATTCGTTGAACGTGATACAGCAACTATAGGTGTGGATACAGCTATAGAAGTAGCTGTAGGAACAGATGCAGAAACAGATGTGCTTGCCGGAACTTGTGTCAGAACTTGTTGCTGTAGGGATACGGGTACTGGATCTTGGCGTTGAACCTCCCTGGCAGGCGGTCTATGTGGGGCGGGATTAGCATACTCGGGAGCTGCGTCATCTAAATATGAGGAAAGAAAAACATCTTCTGCGGTTCTAGGATGCCCCTTAGGATGTACCTTTATTGGAAATAATGGGGTTGGCAAGTCTTTTGGTATCCCTGGAGTAGCCCTAGGTAATCCTTCGGCCAGAAGGGGATACATACCATTCATAAGGGCATTTCTTTGTCTGTCTACTTGTTCTGATTTCACTCGTGCACCTTCTTCAATTAATAGATTTTCTCGGACTTCATTTGAATTCTCTTTACTCTTCTCTTCCTGTCTACGTGCTTTTTCTGTACGTCTATACGATTCTTTACGCCATAATTCAATGGCGTCTTTCTGTGATTGTCTAGCTTTCTTTTTCCATAATTCTTCCTCTACTTTCACGATGCACTCTGCATCCCAGGTCCCAGCCGCGGGCCACCTCTGACTTTCTGGTAATTCCTTAGTGTAGTCTACCCATAAATCAAGAAATAATACAGCGTCTAAGCCATGTTTATGATACATGAAGTGCCCTGGAGTGTCCCTAGGAGGAATAGGAACGGCTTCTTCGAGTACCCCTTTTCTTGTTGTGATCTGTCTTAATTTCGAAAAGAGCGGCATATTGAAAACTGATCTGATACTTGATTTTGAACAAACTTAATGAGAACTGATCTGATACTGGATTTTGAACAAACTTAATTCAATAAACACAATAATGAACAGTCATTCATACCACAATATGCAGGACGTTATTAAAACATTTAACATTTAACATTTAACTGAGCAACGATGATGATGACGATCTAAGAAAAACTTAATCACTAAACATAATACTCGACTTGAACTGAATTATTCTGAATTTATATACTTGATATACTAGATATACTGCTAAACAGTACAGATACACTGCTGAAACAGTGCAGACCGGATTTGTGTACCCAAACCCGTCTGGACCGGCACAACTTATGTGCACGCCAGAACGCCTCCCCAGTAATGGTACTCACCGGGTAGCTCGGAACGGAAGGCCTCGGAAACTGAACTGAACTTGAACCGGACTGGACTTGACTCGAACACTTCGGACACTGGACTCGACTTGGGACTTCGGAAAACTGGTGGGCCTCTGTATACCTCGGATCTTGCTCTCTCAGCTAGGCTCTGGTCGGGATACTTCGCACTTCTCACCGCCTCGTCTGGGTGTTGATCGCAGCCTCAGTCGCCCCCGCTTGACCGGAGGGAGATACAGGAAATCCTGCTGGTACGCGGTATTGTCCGTCCAGCTGTGGCAGGAGACCGGGCCTGCAACGCACCGCCGGCGCGTGAGATGAGAAAGTGTCCCTGTTCGGGCGCCATTCATGTGGTAAATAATTTAATTACCGGGACTTAATTTGATACAGAAACATAATAAAATAGCTCAGTAAATAAGAGGCAGAATCCGTGGTATTAGAGGTTAGGAATGGGCTTTATTCCAGTGGTCGATTATAATCGGTTGCTCCAGGTTCCATCACCACGAAGGTTCAGGAAGTGAAGTACATACATTATTGACAAGAAATCGTTTTTATAGAACATACATTATAATGAAACAAATGCGGGAGGCGTAACAATTGATAAGGAAGATAATAATTCACATGCGTAACCGAAAATGGGCGTAATGAGGAGTAAAAAGGAACATAATTGGTTATGACGTCATATATAGGTGGATCTATAAGATTATACTTGGCATAGATGCGCACGCAGCAGCATGACGTGTGATTGACGTGCAACTAGGGGGTGAAGGGGACTTGACATTTAGCTCTACATGTGGCGACAGAAGTCTGGAGGGTCAAGTCAACCTAATCCCAAATCATATCTAACATCCTATGTTTAAAGAACTAAGTTATCCAAAAGAGAGGTCTCTTCGAGTAGAATCTTATTCTATACTGACTATACTGACTGTTAGTGCGTGTACAAGCGTCTAGGTGTCTATACTAGATGCGAGGGCGGAATCTTCCATAGTAATAGGGCTATGAATTACTTGCATGAAGACAGAGAAACCGGGCCTTTGCTCGGTAGCTGGCAGAATGTTTACTTAAACTACTAGACAGGAATGCATTGGGCAGGGATCGGAGCAGATAACTTCGAAGGTGAAATACAGTTTTTGGCAGGCAGCAGGCTGATGTCAGGCTTCGTGAGCCGCGCAGAGAATGAGACAAAGTTCATGGTCACAGATGCAGGCTCAGACTGGAGCTTTCAGAGGCAGAAGGCAAGAAGAGTTTGATGACAGAATCAGGGCCTACTTGCCTGGACTGTAAAATGGCATAAGTGAACCATATAAAGCCGGTGGCCTTTCATACTTAGGAATGGAATATCCGGCCTATTCATGGCGGATCTGACAGAGGACATGTTAACGGTGGACGCACATGTATTTGCGTCTTCATAACTGGAACTGGAGGGAACATACATGTACTTGTAACATGCACATAGAACCGTTGGGGTCCAAGATAGGGGACATAACTGACCAGAAAAATCCATATTTCCACAGCCTGGAGGCAAGCTTGCCAACCCCGACAGGGCAAGTAAGGCTACGCCCTTCACTCCCCTAGCAGAAAAATGCCTGCTACAGTTAGAGATCCCACTTCTCTGGTGAGGATGTACCTGCTTTTAGAGCTACCACTGATGAGGTGGTTGCCTTCCATGCAGAATTTGCAGAGAAGGCGCAATTTTATTTTTGACAAATTCAGCAAATATCTTTTTTTCAAAAATATACTGCCAAAGTGTGAGTTTATTTTTGAAAAACAAAAATTCATTGGCTGTGAGGCACAAGGACTTGTCTCCCTGAGCATTGGTGGCATTACTTAAATTTCCTTCCTTGTGTTATTCGCCCGATCCCAAGCAGGGTCCTGCAAATGCCACTATGATCTGGCATCCTTGTGGCAGATGGGCTGCCAGTTCAAAGGTTTCTGATGGCACAGCGTGCAGATGCTCCACCACTGGGCACCTATCTCTTCACCCACCTCTAAATTAGTTGGAGAAACAGCAAGTTTGATGGGAGGGATCAATCAACATTTTGTGGTAGTTCAGATGCTCTGACAAGCTCTAGACCCTACCCCAGTTAGTGTTGGTTTCTAGGTACGACTTGGCTAGTCTACACAATTCCTTCTAAAACAAAAAAGGTATTAGTATTTAGTTATTTGAGTTACTTTATTTAAAGGCTGTTGGCTACTTGCTTAATTGGGGTTTTTGTCATAGACATATAATATATTATCTGAATTAATATATGTATACTGAAAAAGATGAAAATATTTGTGGTTTTAGAACTCATAAGTTGATGTTTGGAGAAAAACGAAATTTCTACATCTATTTAAACCTGGTATTTTTGTGGAAAATAATGCAATGTTACTAATTTCATTTACTTGGTGCCAGTGGCATTTCTGTTACGGCTGTTACATATTACCTAGGTAGAGGTAATTCCACATTGATAAAGTTTTTAAAAAAATTCCTGCTGGCAACCTTGCCAGATGCACTGAGGTGATCACTGTTGGCAGTCCTGCATGGGTGACCGCTGATGCAATCTTGTCTGACGGGGTCACTGTTACTACACTAATGTTATTGGTAGCTCATAATGACTTCTATTTACAATGAGTAGCTCTTATTACAGAAAAGGTAGAAGACTCCCTCTGTAGAGAGTTACAGGACAGATTTGTATTCTTAAAACGTGTAGATAGTTTTCTAGTCATCTGGTTTTCTCAGAACGGTTTAAAGTCTTAGTGTAAGAGGGGTTAACACATTTTAACACAAGGAGGCAATAGAGAAGGTTCCCTTTCAGGCTTCAGGTTGTGTCAGTGATTTGTTTTTGGTGAACAAAGCAGACAAAGATTGTTGTCCAGCCATTAACTTCAGATTTCATCGTTTACAGGTGCTTCCTGATGGAGGGCATTCATAGTCTAAGCAATACTTATTTGGGGGAACATTGGATGGTTAAAGTGGACTTAAGGAATACTTATCTTTTGGCTCTCAATTTGCTTCTGTCCACACAATTCTCTCGTTTGTTTGTGGTCAATAAACATTTGAGTTCATGCCTCCCCCTTTCAGCATTTCAATCAAGTACTAATGGCAGTGGTGATCCCCTGCAACACCCGGGTTCTCACTAATAAGCAGTTTCTTTGTTTCTAGTGGATTCAGTGGAAGCGTCCCTTTTGTTTCAAAGATTAAGACTGTAAAAAAGGGGCATTCAGGGGGATTGTGTATCCTTGATGAGATTAGACTGAATTTTCTGTCTGCGGCGCCACCTCATTTTACAGCTCTTAGGAGATTAAACACTCTTGGTTTTAGGAAAGCCCTTTCTTACTCAGAATTAGGGACACGTTATGTTTAGGGGTGGGTAGCCACTTGCGGAGTTTCACTCTATGGAATTCTGCGGAGTTACATAAAAATTATGCAAATTCTACAAATGGGCGGGAAATATGCAGTTCAAACTGTTCGTGCTGCAATTTAGCAAAGGTTGTGCAAGCATCCGTGAACAATTAGCACAAGAGCCAGCATGTGTTGCGCAAGAGAGTGCAGCCATTCAAGTTGATTTTCTGCTACTTGCATAGAAAGTCTATTCAAGCGGCAGCCCTCTGAACGCAGCCGGCCGTCACTGCCTGTGTTTGAAAATCCTGCTAGGGGACCCTAAATCTCGCTTGTGCTCGCCAGCTTGCATTTTCTGGAGGCTCGTAGGAGAAAGATTCCGCCATGCTGGGATTGGGGCAATTTGACCTGAACTCTGTGTTAAAGAGTAACAAGAAGTGACCAAAATTCTTCCAATTCCCTGGGCTGAGTGAAACATTCCACCCACCCTTAGTCATGTTGGTTGCACTCCCAGATGGAGGCCTGGAATAGAAAATCTATTTTTGGCCAGGATCCAGTTTTCACGTTAGAATCAGATGCAACAGAATAGATTGGGGGCACAATGGGGAGCTGTAGCATCAAGAGCAACGTTGTGTTTAAATTAATGTCTAGGGTACATACATTGTGTAGAATTGTTTGCAGTTTGTGTCTCAATAAACATAATGTTTTATGGGTGTTAGACTGCTTTTGAATTTATTACTGCAAATTCCTAATCATACACATATTTAATTGTCTGCTGCATTATTCGTGCTTTTTTATCTCATTTACTTTAGAAGAGTTTGATATATGAGGACATTGAATGTAGAGTTTTCGCTCCTGAAAGGGTTTACTTTGTTGTATCACAAGGCATGCAAAGTATTATTCTACTTCAATATTTTATTAAAATTCCGTTAATGTTTTCAATTTATGCTTTTGTATATATCTTTGGTATTATTAAAACAGTTTGCTGCGTTCAAACCACTCTCTGTCTCTCAATGTTTGACTTCTTTCAATAATCCTTTGCTCCTGTTTCCTTACTCACTTTGAAAAGATGGGTCAGATGGTTGGTGATAGAGCCTAGTATGGATGAATATCATTGGGGCTCATTCCCCCAGTGGACAATGGCATCAGATAGATTTCTGCTTGCAAGATTAGAGAATATTAAGGAAGCTGAAGACTGGATTTGTGAATCTTCTTTTCGTACTTTCCAGACTCTGGCTTATCTGCCACATAATGAAACGGACAGGTTTTAGACAGGTCATAACTGAGCCTCCTGTCTTGGAGCAGATGAGAAAATCTCCCTAGCTAGTATGACAGAAGGTTTAGATTCTGTTAAAGACCAGCGGATTATCCCTCCCAATCTCTCCCTCAATGATTATTTTTCTCTTATAGCTAGATCTTAGCAGTTTCGCGTTGAGATCAGCTTTAACTGGTTGCTGAATTCAGAACTTCTGGTTCCTCATTAAAGAAGTTGAACTGTGAACTGCTAATATATCAGCAAAGTAGTGGAGGAAATAGTATCTGTAGGTTCTACTGTAGCATTTTTTTCCTTTTTAATTTAAAAAGTACTTATTATCAATTGTTGCTGCTGGAGGTGTTTTGGTGAAGAAGAACCTGGCGAATTGTTTTTTTTTCCTTTTTACGTGAGCATAATGTCTTGAAAATCCTGATATCTAATGTAATTTCCGTTTTTATAAAGCTTGTGCTTTTGGTATAATTCTCACAGAGAGACTTGGCTAAAACAAAAGTATCTGATGAGAACTGTAAAACAGGATGTGTTCGCTGACCGCATGCACTAACAAATTTGAACACATTAATTTAGAACACGGTCTCTAATCTTTTCTGTAATAAGAGCTACATTTGTTTATTGAATATCATCGTGAGCTACCAGTATTAGTTTTGTAATAGTAACCACGTCCGACAAGAGTACTTTAGTGGCCATGCAAGATTACTAGCAGTGATCATCGGTGGCGGCTCCTCCGCTAAGGCGGAGGAGCGTCGCCCCACTGCCTCCAAGCAGGAAAAGAAAGGAAAAAATAAAATGATAATAAAATAATGTTATTATCATTTTATATTGTCCCCTGCTTCGGAAGCATGTGTGAGGGGGCAGGGCAGGGCTGAAGAGCAGGGGAGGAGGGTACAACCCACCTAAGAGCATAATGACTGTTTGGTCGGCCCTCTCAGGACGCACAAAACAGTAATGCTCGCTTTCAGTGCTCTCCATGCAGGCTGCAATACAGCCTGCATGGAGAACATGCCCACCCCGCCAGCCACTGGCCGAGCGCTGTGTCACGGCGCTCAGACCAATCACAACGCTGGTGTGCCGGGTGCTTCTTGTTCCTGGAAGACAAGAGCAGGAGTAGAAATGCAAGACCCGGTGGGAAGGTAAGGCTTTTCTTTTAGTTGTGATCCGCGCGCCCCCTTAAATCCCTGCGCCCGCTCTGCCACCCACGAGCCGTGACAGCCGCCACTTGGTATCACCTCTGTGCATCAGGAGGGTTCCCAGCAGTAATGTAAAAAAGGCTTGGTCGATTTGTAATCACTTTACATGAGTAATACATAGCAGCAACAGGTGCAATCCAAAAGCATCAGGGTAATTTTAGTAATAAGGGTTCCGATAGCCACATGATTATCACTCAAATATAAGCTGTAAATATATTTTGGAAACTGTCATTTTTCACCAAATATCCTCTTTATGAGTTCTGAAAATACACACATTTTCGTCTAGAATACCCACTTTTACCTTTTGGTTTCCGAATTTTAATTAAACCTAGCAAAAGCTTAAAATTTAGTAGGTGGAACTGTACACAGGAGAGCTACTTACAGGTAGATGACAGCTACCAGTTGCTCACAAGCTACTCATTGGGGAAGCCTGATTTAGAAACTGCATGGGCAATACATTGAGCTGGTATCTTACGTATTTTTTGTACATGAGACAAGCCCTCATGCATAGTTTTTACACAGTAGCATTGGTCAAATCTGAACATTTAATGAGATTGACTCGTATTTCGTGTGGAAAATGATTTTGCAGCTTCACCCAGGCCAAAAGAATAGCCATAGTCTTTGCTTCCATGTTTTTAAAATAATATAAAACTCCTGATATGTCAATGAGACCGATTCTGCATTGAGAGATTCAGACAAGATAGTAGGAGGATCGCCTGAAATCCCTGCCCTTAGCATGTTTCTTGTCTCTAGTGAGACAAACTATGGGGCATATTTAAATGCCCCATAGTTACTTGCTGCGCCATGCTGGGCCATCAAGAAAGTGATTTGATTTGATTGATATGCTGATATAGCGCATTGAATCACCCTCGGGAGGGTATCTCAGCGCTCTGGATTTGCAGTGAAGCATTGATCGAGGTTTCAGGCTAGAATGTGCACGGATGCATCGTATTTACAGCAATATGACGCATCCCTGTACTTTCCTCTGCGTTAGTGGACAATAGGCTGCCTAGCGCCAATGCAGAGACACTTCCACCATGGTGAAAGGGTGCCTGCATGGTAGGGGTGATTGTTTATCAGCAGGAAGGGACACCTTCCTGAACATAAACAATCATTGATGGTGTTTCCCTCCTTCTATGTTTGCTGCAGAATGCTGCACACATTGAAAGAGGAAAAACTAGGAGAAATAAAGGCATTTCTCCTTGTTGCACAACTTTTGACACCTCCCCTGGGGAGGCGTTAGAATCTGAGGCAATCCCAGGTTTACAAAACCTTGTAAATCTGGTAATGTATTAGATTCCATGGGTGTTGCGCCAGAACACCCAAAGCATCACCCATGGAAGAGACTCCTTTCATGCAGAGTAATGCGTGAAAGGGAGCCATATTTACAAGGCCGTGAAAAGCCACGCAAGGGTGGCTTTGCGTGGTCTTTTAAATATGCGCCACCACAGCATAAAAAAAAGTGACGCTTCAGTGGTGCAAGGGGCTTGTAAATATGCTCCTATGTTTATGGAATAATGAATCTGATGTGACAGATGGACAGGATTACATTTTTATGAGCAGTTCCTTTTACACCAGTAGCTGTCTAGTGTTAAAGTAATGAATTTTATAGAGGAAATACCATCTCCCGTCATGCAATCAAGACAGTTTGTGGAAAGGCTTATTGAACTTACTACATTAAAGTGGAAAACATCTGCAGTCCGCTCTGCTAGAATGGACAGACTGGAATAACACATATAAAAACCTTTCTCTTCGTTGGTGTTCTTTTAAAATCACAGAGTTAAATTGCCCTTCACAATACTACTGTTTTGAATGTGTCTTTTTGAATGAATGCACTGATTTTCATCTCCTCTGCTTCCTCAGGTGGCTGGGCCAGGCGGTCAAAAATGAAAAACATCAGCGCCCTTATTCAGCGTGAGCCTTTATAGCGTCTTCCGATGGGCAGCCTGTTTCAGCCCTTCCAGAGAATTCACACATTTCAGAGTGTCTAGTGTACTCAAGTACTGGTTACACCCGTTTGGAGATGCTCTACATTGCAATTAGCTTTGACGCATATTAATTGCATCTCTCACCTCTACTTTGAGAAATGGTGACTCACACGCATTAAACATTGTTGTGAAAGGAAACAGTTCTCTCATGACGGTTTGTCCGAAATACAGCTATATTGAAAACTTTGCTGAAACCTTTCTAAGCACGTATCCATATTACTGCACTTGATTTCATTAACACTTTATTTGACACAGTTGTTGTTTTCCTCTAACAAATGAGACAGGATATCGGACATGAGTTCAATATCCTTATCAGAACAGTAATTAGCCAGCAGTATTGTTGTGGTTTACACCTAGTTCCAAACCTAGGGCTTCCTTTAGATGTCTGTGGGACCACCACCAACAGGCCAATGGTCGGACCGCCACATTACGATGTGGATGGTTGGACTGCAGCAGTTTGGGGGACAGACCACCGCCTCCGACAGGATCAAGGAACCCGTCCGGGCAGTGGTCAGATTCTTATACCTATAATGAGGGCGGTGTCTACGCGGGCACCGCCGTAGGGAGTAGGATGTCTCTTTTCGACTGCCTTTTTATGGTGGCCCGACCACCTTGGAAAGGGACTGGGAAAGTGACTTTTGGGGCCCCAAGCAGGGCCCCTGTCCCCCTTCCCCTGTGGGCCACTACTAAGTGGCATGGGGGCACATGTAGTGCCTCCCACACATCCATGCACCATGTGCCAGGCACAACATGACGCCTGGCACTTGGTGCATTGATGTGCACAAAGTGCCTGTTTACACTGCAACTTGTGCTGCAGCCCTTTGTATAGGCTGCAACACATGCCGCAGTGTAAAAGGGCATTTTTCTGACCGCCATTACGTCGGTCAATTCCTAATCTGACGGTTGGACTTCTGAATACTTGTCGGACGGTCTACTGACTGCCACAACAGATTGTAGCCGTCTGAGAGTCGGGCATCCTAAAGATGCACTTATTTTGAGTACCATTGCATTACGATGGTATAGCATTGCAGTGGGTGTGCCCCACTTGGCCACACGTTCATGTCTCCAGGCCGCTTACACCACATCCATTGGGGAATATTTATAAATCCTTGTAGATGCCACTTTGTTGTTTTCAAGAGAGTGACAAAAGCAGAGCAGGTAGGTGTGTCCACCTCTCCTGCAAGAACTCACAGTATGCAAATAGGATCACTCACACTGGCAGGAATATTATTCAAATGGTTTAACCTTTAGTAAATCTCAGACTATTCTAATTTCTACATGGTCATACACAGAACAATTGAAAGCAGGCAGCTGCCCCCTAACAGTAGCTGGAACAATACTATGGCAGAGTAGGAAATGATGACTGTTTATGGATGGTTTCTCAAACTATCTTTGCATAATCCTATGCCAGACATTGCACTGTCAGTAGTAAAATCACTTTTGGTGAGCTCACTTACGTTATAGACAGCGTTTTGGTGAAAAGTATTCTACCTGAGGTGAGAGTGGCGCATTGAAATTTCGTACATTCTGAGAAGCTTTGATTTCTAAACAGCAACTGCTCCAACCTGGTTTGCTATACTTTAATCCTTGCAGGTTAACCAGCATTTCCAGCAAGCGTTATTAAGTTATACCTGCATTGTGTTACCTGAGAGGGTCAACATAAGGTCATTGTATCTAAGTTTAGTCCTCTGCATTTGTCACTCTGCAGGAGCCTGACACAGTTGTATGACATAATATAGCCCATTAAGAATATTGTGGTACAAAAATATTGTAAAAATGTTGGCAACAAAAATAACGAGTTTACATACATATAATGTAAAGCGCAAAAATATCAACTACAAAATATCATGGTCCAAAATACCAACATTATGTTGGAAAGTATATGTATATAATTGCAATGATCATTATTGTCATTTAAAATAAAAGTTAAATTACTGTTGGAAGAAATATTTTTAAAATATATACATAAAATAGAAAATAATATAAAAAATTAATGTATGGTCTTTAGAAATGATTTTTATAAATACATTTATCTTTAAAATGTTTCATCGATTAAATGTACTATAATCAGTCATATTTTCCATTTTAGGTCCTCTAACAAGCATGGGGGAAAGTGCATACAGAGGAGGATCAGATCTAATTCACACATACACACGCTCGTACATACACACACACTCTGCATACTGATGCGCACAGATTCACACATTCAAATATACACACACTCTCTCTTAAATAAACACACTCAAAACTGCAACCCAGCACACAACATACATACATTTAAAAGAATTTTTTTTATTTACCTCAGCTGCCAGGCAAAGTCATATTCCAGCTATGTGGACTCCATTTTTTTAATTAAACTAATAGCGAATAATGTAATATTATTCACTATTAGTACAATACAAAGTTTACAAAACATGAGGTGAGTGAAGCCCACATTGACGCCCATTAGGGTGAGCTTCTTCTGTTCCTGCCACTGATTTTGCCACTGCTGATGCTAGGGGTCGCAAAGGCAGTGCCAGGGGGCACAAGGGGCTTGCCAGGGGTCGCAGCAGTAACCCCTGGCAACACCTAAATGATGTCCCTGGTCTTGCTGTCTTTACACTGGTTGATTTTTGGTTTGGCTGGGATAGTTACTGCACCTTTTTTTTCTTAACGGTTTCAAATGTTTTCTTATGCTATTCAAAAAGCACAAATATTGTCACCAGAACTGAGCATTCACATCCTGCTTCCTCCTAGTCTGACAACGTATGGTGATGTATTATGTAGGTGGAAATGAAATTGCATAATGGGAAGGAAGATTAATAATTTAAATAGTGAAAGAATAGTTTGAGGAGTATTCCTCCACAGCTTAAATATTTGGAAGCACAGATTAAGTGGATTCTGGTGATTTTGTAAGACCCTCATTTTATTCCCTTACAATCACAATGGAAATCAAATATTTGAATAAAGGGTTTGAGAATTACACATTATTGAGTGGAAAAATAAATTGCGAAGATGATAAATAATTCCCCTACCTCTGCTCCTGTTGTACAGGCCAAGAGGCCTTTCTCTCAGCAGCATATAAAGACCAAGCTTATCTCAAGGCCAGTCACTGCCGCTTTTGTTCTTTGCCTCCTATTTCAGCCCTACATAGTTAAGTTAGGTGCAGTTTGTGCTGCAGCACCATTGTCTCAGTTGCCTAAAGTGTCACCTTTCATACTTACGCTTGACAAAGAGAGCACTAGGAAGCAGCCTGTGGAGGTTGAACATGGAACACCAAATTGACTCTAAAAACATACAATACAGCCATGTTTTCAGAAAAGTGGATGGCAAAATAACACTTTGCCTTAGCCGGAAAAAATCCTTGCACCCGCCATGAGCTTTCAGGTCCCCTCATACAGCAGTTGGAGGCTAGTGTCATTCTTTCATGGCCATCTGACACCCTCAGCCCTTTTTTAAAGAACCAAGGGGCATATTATCAAGACAGGTGATAAAATTATCGCCGCTTTAGCGGCAGAAAACTGTGAGAATTCCAATAGAAGCCCATGTTGACACCAGAACATGGGCTTCTATTGGAATTCTCAAGGGCATATTATCAAGCCCATTATCGCCGCTTTAGCGGCAGTTGTCTACCGCTAAACCGGCGATAATTTTAACGCCGTTTCTTGATAATATGCCCCTACATTCTTAAGTAGGAACCTCCACCTAAAGTTACATTCTAGGATTGTACCGCAGAGTCATGTAAAGGTTTAGACATCTTGAATTATGAGTGGATGCATAGGAATTATGACTGAAGAGAGCAAGTATATTATAGCATCCATTCCCACTTCACAATGACAATTATCCACTGATCTACCGTCTGTTTTCTGTGTTTTCAAGACTGGCAGCCTCCCCATTGTTTGAAGTTAAGTTGGTCAAAGTGTTTATAAAAGTGAAAACCAAATGTGCACTGCATGAGTTCGTACCACATGTGAGCAGTCCACGGCAATTTCATTGCTACTCCATTTAAGAATAATTTTCTAGCTGAATGCCACACGTAAATCTCACGTTAATTTGCATCAAGAGAATTGGAAAGAAAATATAAACAAAGGAAATTGTAAGTATGGTTCAACTGTATATCTAAGTAAAAACAAAACTCTATTTTGTAATTACAGTCCGTGGCTTTTAAACTCTGGAATACAAATGTGTTAAAGACACTAACTATGTGTTTGGCATTTCCACAGTCGATATTTTGCCATCATGCATCCTAGTTGGTCTTTAAACTTTTAAGAAAAAATTGTATGCATGGTGAACAGATGTGAATCAAAAGTGCAATTTTCTGAAATGCATCAGTAAAGTTTGTAAAACGTGCTTGACTCTAAAGTGTATTCATACCACCCATTCGATATAAATGTTTTTTAAATGCTGCAGAATACTAATAGAGAGAATGAAGCACCTCCCCAACTCATTCGCAGATAAAATGACTCTCAGACTAAGTCGAGGCATTGTCATAACCAATTGGTCTGGATACAGAAAACTGATATCCATGCCCTTTCGGACAGCCAGGCAGGGTTTAGGCGCCTGGTCAGCATGGTTGACCAGGTCTTCCCCTTCACAATGTTGTGTTGGAAATATATCATCCTGAAGCGGGACTATCTTTATGTGGCTTTTATGGACTTGAGAGCCACGTTTGACCTGGTCCCTAGGGACAGCCTCTGGAGAGTCCAAGAGGAGTATTGCATCCCAAGAGACCTGCTGAGAATTCTGCACCAAGACACATATGCATAAGTCAGGTGGAACACAGGAGGCGACCCACACTAAAAGGAAACTGGGAAACTGTGGGGCAAGGCAAGGATGTGCCTTGACTCCCACACTGTTTAGTGTGTTAATGGTATAGTTGAATGGCTGAGTGATTGTAGGTATGACACCCCTAAATCTGCAAACAAAAGCACCCCCATTTTGATGTTTGCAGAAGACACACTGCTACTTTCCAGAACCCTGATTGGCCTTCAGTCATTACTTGACTGGTTTTTCTCCTTCTGCATGATGAGGAGATTGGAAGTCAACCCCACCAAGTCCAAATGTATGGCTCGTAACCCCCATCATTCTTTCAGAGGCAGGATGGAGGTGGAGGGCACCCCACTTTGATTATTTGGGTGTCAGGTTAGCTTACAATTTGTGATGGGCCCCCCCAAACAGCAAAAAGCTGAGCCGTTCAACACCAAAGGAGATCTGCAATAGTGAGGAAACATAAGGCCACTCATAGTGGTGTGACCACTCCAGCCCTAGAAGTCTATTGGGCAACTGTTGGAGGGGACTTTATATGGAGCAGAGTTTTGGGTCTACACTGATCTGACCCCCTTAGTTCAAACTGAAAATAAGTTCATAGGTCACTACTATGTTTACCATCAAGTACTCCCTTGCTACCCCTCCACGTTGATTTGTCAATGAGCAAGGTGGATATGTCAACCCTTCCTTTATTTGGTAAGTCTTTGGACCACACCAGAGCTGGCACCCTACATTGACGCATTAGTCAAATTAATTGCTGCAGATAAATACATATGTACTTCATGGCTTAGGAAGATTAAGCATCTATGCATTGCCATCAAAATGGAGGACATATGGCATTTTCCATCTGAAATGGGTAAGGCCACTGCCACCAAAATAAAGGAGCTCTTCAGGGACACAACACTAGTTAGACTTTTGAATGATGTGAAATGGGGTAGATTCTCAGAACAAAACCTCTAATTCAAATGTTTACCTATGTTTGAGCCATATTTGGACAGGCCGAGCCCTCTCAAGCCAAGAGCCTATTCATGAATGGTTTAGCAAGTGGATGGATGGATTAATAGTTAAGGTTATCAATTCACAATCACGTGCATAATCCCACATTCCTGACATTAGTCCAAAAAAGCCTTCAAAAACAGACACAAAAAACTAGACTGTCAATTGTCAAGCATTTCCACTAATAAAAAGCAAGGCCTGATGGTTTTTACAGTACTACTTTACAATAGTGGTGTCAGAGGATTTGTCTCCCCAGTTTCATTCACTCATTTTCTTTAAGATAAATGTTTTGCTCATATTAAGCTATTCCCTTTTTGGGTCATGCCTTGGATGTGGTAGCAGTTAGCTCTCTGTTAGGTAATCATCTATGTTTTGTGGCAACTGGGAAAGCATCCAGTATGTTTTTGCTTCAGTTTGCGAGTTTGAACACAAAACACTCACATGCATTCCAGGGTGCACCCACCATTTTGTATGCATGGTACATGCCTTGTTGAATGCTTGTTAAAATGTAAAGGAACTGTTTCAGTTAGATGGTATTAATTTTCCTAAGAGTGGAAAGCATTATATTGAACCGCTATTTATATCATGATGTTTCCCCCCAACATCAATGAAACTCCTCTTAAACAATGTGTAGAAAGCTTGAGGAAATCTTGCACTTGATGAAAATTGAAGCAAAATATTTGCCTCAATGAAAATTATTGTTCACAGTCTCCATTTATGGGGAAAACTAGGAAGAGTAAGTCGGTTGCGCCACTCAACTGAGTGGAGTCCCCCGGGCTCCAATGCCCCTCAATTGGGTTTCAATAAACTAATTAAAAGTTCTACATAGGTTGATGTTTCATGGTGTTTTATTCACACACAAGTTTCTTTAAAGTTTTCTTTTAGCATTATTCCAATGCGGAGTCCCAATGCATTTCGGCATTAACATAACATGCCGTCATCAGGGAAAACGTTTCTATAATGTAAACAAAAAGCGTAGCACTCAATAAATGATTGTGGACAGGTACGTGGTTATATGCAATAACTGTGATGTTACGGAATACAAAATGTTTAAAAACGATCGGTATTTGTGAGCATTATCATAAAGTACTATGCGTGGTGACAGCATTAATCCGACGTGTTTCGCAGTGAGCCGACATTCTATTATGCAGTTGTCCGTAATATCAGGAAGGTGCGTGAAGGTTAGCTAAGTGCACTGTTGAGTGAATACAGAACGGGAATCAATGAAGCTGGCTCGGGGTGTATTATAATAAAACGTGCTAGTAAACGCGTGTGTTTTCGATATTAGTTAGAGTAAGACAAATTAATTTTAAATGTGTGCTATAGTACTCCATGCAATCCAATATGCGTCGCGACTAAAAAACATGCTTTTAGAATCGAACAGTGATGTTCTTACCGAGTTAGGCGTGATGATTCTCGCGTAGTGTGCTCCGGAAGTAAAACCCGAGCATGTAACCCGGAAGTGTATTAAATGAACTAGGGTTGCTAAGCAACCGGGGCAACGTTGTGATAAAAGTGTCGGTTGTTAGTGCTAATAAAGTTAGCAATTCCATGAACGGTGAGGAAGGTGATGGAAGGTGATAAGGGTCGAATGGTGATAAAAATAAAAATAAAAGCGCACTGGTAATCAAAATGAAAACGGAGAGTTAAATTAACTATAATGGTGTAGACAGAACGTGTGTGGTGGGTGACATCTGTTCCAGCAAGGAGATGGTAACAGTAAATAATAACAAGGAAAATATCTGATTGAAGGAAAGATAAATGACACATTATACGATGAATGAAACATTAGATATCATGGTGAAAAATTACAATAAACCACATGGTAAAGGCTATAGGCAGGACCAAGGAAGCTAATGATCAAATAATAGCGTTGTTGTAACTTTAAAGGTAACAATTAAATTCCATACGGTCGTTGAGACCATTTGGCTTCATGCTACACAGAAGGGATATCCAGTAATTCTCTCTTTTGAGAAGTTCATTATGATTATCTCGACCCTCTAGTCTGGGAACTGTCTCTAATACACAATAGCGTAATTGACTGATGCTGTGGCCTGCTTCCAGGAAATGCTGTGCCACTGTCGATTTCAACTGTTTGGTGCGAATGTTGGACTTGTGCTCGTTGAGTTGTATCTTAATCTTGCGTTCAGTTTGTCCAATGTAAACCTTCCCGCATGGGAATGCTAAAAGAAAACTTTAAAGAAACTTGTGTGTGAATAAAACACCATGAAACATCAACCTATGTAGAACTTTTGATTACTTTATTGAAACCCAATTGAGGGGCATTGGAGCCCGGGGGACTCCACTCAGTTGAGTGGCGCAACCGACTTATTGTGTAACATTACGCTCTTTGGTCAGAGAGCGATTCCCCGAAGACCCGACAAACTATACAAACATTTGAACTTTCAAATAGCAGTGCGTCCAGCTAAATACCACCAAGAAAACTAGGAAGAGTACATTTAAGTATAAAGCTTCTTCTCTGTTAATAATTCACCCTTTATTAAGGTGCTCTGGTAGTGGTCCTTGCCAACTAAAATGATGGTTCCACATCACCAAAAACAAAATATCATGATATCTATTATTCAAAATCTACTACCTCTGCTAAGACATAACAAATATCAAGTATTTCCACTTACAAACAACCTAAAAGGAATTCTCTTGTAATATATCTCCTGCTTTAACTAGAGAAGTGCTCATTGAAGGAAATTAGAGCATTAAAACCATTCATGGAAGATACAAATAAACGATTATTGGCTGTGGAAAAAAGAGTAAGTGATAATCAAGGTGTAGTTAGAAAAGTGAATCAACTGAAATCTGAGATTAGGATACTCAAAAGGTTTGCAGAAGGCTTGAAAACCCCTAATAGAAGAAATAACCTCGACATTTAAGGTCTATTTGAAAATGTAGACCTGATGCTATATCCATCTTTGAAAGCTTACTGAATAGGTTTCGACCATGATGGACTCTACTAGTTTAAAAATGAAACAAGCATATTGCTTGAACTAATGGCAAACGTTTGCTGGTACTGTTGTTAACCCTAGAGAAATCATACTCTTATGTTTTAGAATATACTGACTTAGTGAAGGTGCTTATAGCAGCTAAATGTTATAAACAGATATTCTAGTAACACATTTTTCTCTTTACAGAATGTAGCTGATATCACTGCTGCCTGTATTAAAAAGGTTTTGGATATGAGACCTAGTCTGAAAGCAATGAATGCCACATATTGTTGTTTAGAGTAACTTATAAGAGCAAAGTGTTTCTTATGACGATCCCAATAAATGTATTTGTGTACAGTCTAGACAAGAACATTCAGAAACATCAAGGGCTTCCTTTTCTTAATTGCTTTTTGCTGGATTTAATGCATTTCGGATATCTGCTGAACAATGTTCTTATGGATAATATTTCCTATATAACTGTAAGTTCAATAACAAACTATTCTATTTTACACTTATTTTGGATATAAAAAATGTGCATTTCATCATGGTATCATCTCTGACCACTGATTGATATATTCATTTAAGAGTGCCTGGAATAAGGGTGAGTTGTCTCCAGTGATGGTTTCACTATTCCCAGTCTGTCTTATCTTTAATGCGTTTCTCTTTTCATACGTTTACTGCCCCTGTTGCAAAGGTGTTTCTGTCTCTAAATGATGTTCCTCTTTAAGTATTTATGTATGATTACATCCATTTTATTGTAGGATGTTTTTTACTATGTATTGGACAATTAATGTTCTATTTTTATGCTTTATTAAAAACTCAGGATGGTTTCTCAGAATGTTAAGGTGCTAGGAAACCCAATTAAAAAGCAACGTATAAATTCACATCTCTCTAAATAAAATATTTCTGTAGTTCTATTGCATGAATCTCACCTGTCTGATGTTAAGGCACTTAAAAAATATTGGGTTGATAAATACTTTGTTTCTCCGTTATTGGGTGAGGAAAATGGTATCATTGTCTTGTGTGACAAAATGTCAGGATTCCTGCCACAGCTCACCTCTCTTGACTATCACAATATACGGGCATGAACAAACGTCTTGTACCCTGACTTTTGACCGTATTACAAGCTGTTGGTAATAGCCAGTGCAGCTGGTGCTCCCTGGTTTGTTTGAAAGGCTTAATAGCTTTTTACAAAATGTTTTACTACGCATATGCAAGGTCATGTTTCAGGCATCACAGGAACATCCAGAGAATTCACCAGAATATGCATCAAGCAACGGGCATAGATGACCTCAACATGAACCTTCCGGATGATAACCCTCATCAAATTAATCCGGTGCAGCTGTTCCATGCTATAAGCGATTAGAACACGACCTTTGTGAACATTCTAAAACACCCTAGAAGATAGCCTCATCATAAGAATCATCTGCACCTTTTCCTTGCTATAAGCAGATAGAACACAATTTTTGTGAACATTCTAAAACACCTTCAAGAAGGCTGCCTCATCAAGTTAATTATCTGCAGCTGTTCCTTGTTACAAATAATTAAAATGTGATCTTTATGAATGTTCTAAAGCAGTCTTATTTAAAGACCGGCCACACTCCTCCTCTTCGCTTAGCCTCTTCGCCTGCTACTTACCTGTTTCCCGGCTTCCAAGACTGTCTTGCCAGCTCACTTGATCCTCGCGCTACGGCCTCACAGTAAAGAACGACCAGCCTTGTTATTGGTTTGTTTCTAGGTACCATACCTGCCGGTACCATTCATCACACTGTCGTGAATGCCTGCTGCAGTGTTGCTGTTGAGTAGACGAGCCACAGCATCTTTTACTGTACACGCTCTCTCCATCCCAACCCCCTTTCCCTATGGGATTTGCCACCGGAGGCATGTCTCCTCCTGTAATGCTCAGGCAAGTCTCAGTAGGATTCGAGAACTAGCGACGACACCCCATGTGAATCACCCGGGATCCAGGTAGGTGGCTTATGACACAAAAACTGGATATTGAGGTTCTTTCTCAGGTGCAGAATTCTGAAGGCGGTTGGATTAAGGTTGATTTAAACAATAATAAGGTTCCTATCATCATTCTTAATGTATATGACACAACTCAATTAGAATTCATGCTTTGGGAAATATATGCAGTAAAGTATTAGGCTGTTCATGAGAAAACATTTTGGTTGAGACTATAAGACAATGAGCCCGATTCACAGAACTAACTTAAGACTAAATCCTAAACTGACTACCATTTTGGTATTCACAGAAGGCACTTACTCATTTTGGTATTCACAGAAGGCACTTACTCATTTCGGTATTCACAGAAGTTAGGAGTCCTAACTTTAGGACTCCTAAATGCCTTCTGTGAATACCGAAAGCCTTAAAATTAGGATTTTTCTTAGTTTAGGAGTCCTAAGGTTAGGACTCCTAACTTTACAACTACTAAACTGAGAAAAATCCTAATTTTAAGGCTTTCGGTATTCACAGAAGGCATTTAGGAGTCCTAAATTTAGGACTACTAAATTGAGAAAAATCCTAATTTTAAGACTTTCGGTATTCACAGAAGGCATTTAGGAGTCCTAAAGTTAGGAGTCCTAACTATGCTACTACTAAACTGAGAAAAATCCTAATTTTAAGACTTTCGGTATTCACAGAAGGCATTTAGGAGTCCTAAAGTTAGGAGTCCTAAACTTAGGACTACTAAATTGAGAAAAATCCTAATTTTAAGACTTTCGGTATTCACAGAAGGCATTTAGGAGTCCTAAAGTTAGGAGTCCTAACTATACTACTATTAAACTGAGAAAAATCCTAATTTTAAGACTTTCGGTATTCACAGAAGGCATTTAGGAGTCCTAAAGTTAGGACTCCTAACTTCTGTGAATACCGAAATGAGTAAGTGCCTTCTTTGAATACCAAAATGAGTAAGTGCCTTCTGTGAATACCAAAATGGAGTAAGTTTAGGATTTTGTCTTAAGTTAGTTCTGTGAATCGGGCCCTATGCTTTTTGGATAGGACCTCAACATACAATTTGTCCTTAAGGAATGCAGTAATATTCAAGATAATTATTGTCCAAACATTCTTGTTGATGCTTGGAAAATGTACACTTCAGATATTTGTCAATGCTAATTTTATTCCCCGATCATCCTTCATAGTCCAGAATAGTTGACTATATTTCTTATTAACCAATTGTCACAATACCTACTCATTGGTGATCTTGAGGCTCTCTTCATGTCAGCTTATGCTCCAATACTGACTGACTTTGATCTTATTCAATTCAGAAAAGGTCCAAGTACATGGAGGTTTTGTAATAATGTTCTTAATATTCGTATGTTCTCCACAGCATCCAATGGTTTTGTTGATGAGATTTTTACTTTTAATACTATTGCTGGTGTTTCTATTTATATTAGTTTTGATTCTTTCAAAACAAAAGCTAGGAATTTTGTGATTCAATATTTAAAAAAAAAGAAAGAATGGCACAGAACTAAATTTGAAGATTTAAAGAAGCATGTTGTGAAAACCGGGATTCATTTCAATAAGATTTCAAAAGAATCTGCTCTGGGATTTGTTCTAAAATGTTTTATTATGGATGGAAAACAAGGTGGTAAAATAATAGGCCTTATTCTATCATAGACAGACAGTAGGTCAAGTATTTTTTTATCAATGGTGTGCAATGTGGCTGACAAGTCCAATATTATTAGTGCACTGGTATGATCTTTGTCTGTACCATTGAGAAGTTCCTTTCTGATGTTAAAAATTGTGGTTTCATTTCCACAAGAGGGTAGAAACCAGACTGGAAATATTTTGATGAAGCATTATGCCTAAGTTTTTTGGGTAGCTGATGAATAATATTTACTCTAGTGCTTATGCTATGTATGGTGGGATGGAGTCATGTCTATAATTAGGGGTTGGTGACAGTTCTGGGCTTGATTCACAAAGGTAAACACGTTTTTCTGTAAGTTAACGATTGTTTGGTGCTCCAAGACTGTCTTGTCAGCTCACTTGATCCTCGCGCTACGGCCTCACAGCAAAGAACGACCAGCATTAGTCTTGCACCTGGATGGAAAAAGGAACAAGAAGAAAAGGAGAGACACATTACCTGACTTGATTTTTCTATGTGCTGAACTCAGTCACAACATCGTGCTGCAAACAAAGGTAACCAGTGTTTTTGTTCAACTTGTACACACTGTTGGCAGGGCTCTGCAATGGAGGTCTTGAGTAAAGCTGACCCTGTCCAGATTTGCTTGTGGGTTTGATGCTGAAATCATACTCACTACACTTTAGAAAATGTTGATAAAGACGCCTCTACAGACAATGTAAATGAAAACAAAAACAACAACAAAACTAAAGGTTGTTTGAGATTTGAAAAGCTTTTATGAGGTGATACCTTAAGAGATAGAGTTAATGCTAGACGACAGCCTTGTTATTTGTTTGTTTCTAGGTACCATACCTGCCGGTACCATTCATCAGACTGTCGTGAATGCCTGCTGCAGTGTTGCTGTTGAGTAAACGAGCCACAGCATCTTTTACTGTACATGCTCTCTCCATCCCAACCCCCTTTCCCTATGGGATTTGCCACCGGAGCAATGTCTCCTCCTGTAATACTCGGGCAAGTCTCAGTAGGATTCGAGAACTAGCGACGACGCCCCATTTGAATCACCCGGGATCCAGGTAGGTGGCTTATGACACAAAAACTGGATATTGAGGTTCTTTCTCAGGTGCAGAATTCTGAAGGCAGTTGGATTAAGGTTGATTTAAACAATAATAAGGTTCCTATCATCATTCTTAATGTATATGGCACAACTCAATTAGAATTCATGCTTTGGGAAATATATGCAGTAAAATATTAGGCTGTTCATGAGAAAACATTTTGGTTGGGACTATAAGACAATGCTTTTTGGATAGGACCTCAAAATACAATTTGTTCTTAAGGAATGCAGTAATATTCAAGATAATTATTGTCCAAACATTCTTGTTGATGCTTGGAAAATTTACACTTCAGATATTTGTCAATGCTAATTTTATTCCCCTATCATCCTTCATAGTCCAGAATAGATGACTATATTTCTTATTAAACAATTGTCACAATACCTACTCATTGGTGATCTTGAGGCTCTCTTCATGTCAGCTCATGCTCCAATACTGACTGACTTTGATCTTATTCAATTCAGAAAAGGTCCACGTACATGGAGGTTTTGTAATAATGCTCTTAATATTCGTATGTTCGCCACAGCATCCAATGGTTTTGTTGATGAGATTTTTACTTTTAATAATATTGCTGGTGTTTCTATTTATATTAGTTTTGATTCTTTCAAAACAAAAGCTAGGAATTTTGTGATTCAATATTTAAAAAAAAAGAGAGAATGGCACTGAACTAAATTTGAAGATTTAAAGAAGCATGTTGTGAAAACCGGGATTCATTTCAATACGATTTCAAAAGAATCTGCTCTGGGATTTGTTCTAAAATGTTTTATTATGGATGGAAAACAAGGTAGTAAAATAATAGGCCTTATTCTAGCATAGACAGACAGTAGGTCAAGTATTTTGTTATCAATGGTGTGCAATGTGGCTGACAAGTCCAATATTATTAGTGCACTGGTATGATCTTTGTCTGTACCATTGAGAAGTTCCTTTCTGATGTTAAAAATTGTGGTTTCATTTCCACAAGAGGGTGGAAACCAGACTGGAAATATTTTGATGAAGCATTATGCCTAAGTTTTTTGGGTAGCTGATGAATAATATTTACTCTAGTGCTTATGCTATGTATGGTGGGATGGAGTCATGTCTATAATTAGGGGTTGGTGACAGTTCTGGGCTTGATTCACAAAGGTAAACACATTTTTCTGTAAGTTAACGATTGTTTGGTGTTCACAAAGTAATTTATGAGTATTATCTTTTATGTGCGGAGACTCCGCACTCGTAAGGATACTGTTCGTAAATCCCTTTGTGAAAACCAAGGAATTGTAAACTTAAATAAAAGTGTAAGTTTACCTTTGTGAATCAGGCATGTATATTTAATTACCTTATTCTTATTTACAATTGGGGTCTTGTTGTGCATCCTACACTGATCACAGACACTTAGAAATCTTAGATATTTCTACTGCCCAACATCTGTAATGAAGTAATCTTCCCTTGACTGCAATATCACTGCTTTTTCAATATTTTGAAAGAGATATTTGAAGGATAGATATTTTATAGCAAGGTTTATTCACAAGGAAATGTTTTATGGATGTGAGGATATAACTCTCATCTTTCCATTCTGCCAGACCAATAGTTGTTACTGCACAAAAGTTCGGTGATATTTTATTTGCTACTTGGTTTTGTGATCTCACTTTCCATATCCATTTTTGTATGGTTCTTTATCACTGTCAAAATGTTGTCTTTTTTATGTAGCCTGGAATCCAAATAACAATTCCTATCATTTAGTAAAGATGCACAATTTTCATTTACAAGGTGCAGTTGCATATTAGTACCAGGCTTGAGATGTTGATTGTCTCATACTGCCTATATCTGAATGATTGCATTTAAAATCATTCATTCCTTATATTCCCTATTTAACATCCTCTTCAAGTACTAAAATAAGGACATGGTTACTACTGTGCCATTAAGAGAGAGGTAATTTCAATTTTCAGTTAGCAGACAAGAAACAATTTTGGTAATCATCATAATAGTAATAAAAATTTTGATAACAAGTCAGAGGTTTTCTTTATTAATGGATGCAAATATTCCTATACAATTTATAAGCTTGTATTCGGTCAAATAAATCAACCATATAAGCAGTACATCCATAATACAATCTGATTAAAAGAAACGATAAAATCTAAAAACAGTGGGGATGAAACATAAGAGTATCAGAATTCATGAACATGAAATATCAAGTGCAAAAGTACGAAGTACAAAAGTGCAAGTGCATCATTCGCCATAATCCCATATCTTATTACTTGGACATAAACGGGCCTAATTCAAAAGTGCAAGTGCGAGATATACCGGAGAGGGCATACAGTCAATTATCAATAATCAAAGATTTCTTAGCACTAATAGCTTTCATAAGAAATGTAGCTAGATAAAAACACAGTTGCGGGTCATCTAATCTAAAAAGCAACTCCATGGCATTTTTAAAAGATCTAGTGTTATAATGTAAAAATAAAGGTTTTAGATAAAAATTTCCTAAGATGAGTATAAAAATGACAAAAAAGTAGCATGTGGCAACAACTTTGGTGGGATACTCCATCACATGGACATGGGTGATCAGAACTCTGTTTCGTGACAGGGAAGTTGACAAGATGGTGTATGGTACCCAGTCTTAATCGTGTCAACACGAAGCGATGTGATGCTCTAGTCACAAATGTCAAATAACTTTGAAAACCTTTTTTAAGATCCATTTGTAAGTAAAGGACGAGAGTAGGTTGAGACTTGATGGCAAGAGATCTTGCCTCTAACTTGTTAGCCATCATAACTGTTTTTATCTCGGTTTTATCAATAGAAACTGAACACTCTGGATCCGATCGGATATCACAATTAAATACAAATTTAAACCAATGGATATTATAATTTAGCCAGGGTATTTTTGAACAGTTTTCCATACTGAGACAGTCCCGTATTATAGATTGCGTAAACAGTGTCTCCTTTTTTGACTATATAGATTTCCATAGTAGGAGGGGGCGTATTAAAGCCAAGTCTGAGATATATTTTATGCCTGCCTCCCTATGGATCAATTCGGTAGAGGCAGAAAAAGGAGCACACAGTAAGCGTTTTAAAAAGGGATTTTCAACTTGTTGTAAATTGTTTCCTTGACAGTGGCCCCAAACACCTGCCCCGTAGAGGGCTGCAGTAACACAACGTATCTCGTAAATAACCAGCATGTCTCTAATGCGGCGGTTACCTAGTTTAGCAGCGAATCTAAAAATGCCATTGATGTTTCTCAGCATCTTGGAGCAGGCATTATCCTGTTCCTGACCCCATGACCGATTTCCTGCAAATGTAATACCTAGGTAACTGAAGGTTTTGACTGTCTGGACCTTAGAGCCTTCAATATAATAAGTACTAGATGTAATAGGGTTCCTCCCACAGGCCATTACAAAAGTTTTAAATGTATTAATTAAAAGTTTCCTTTTGGCAATAAAAGCAGTAAAATTATCCATGAGACGTTGCAAACCAATAGGGGTGCGGGATAGTAAAACCGCGTCATCCGCGTATAAAAGAATTGGGACGGGTAAACCGTCAACCCTAGTGGCATCCGACTCGAACAGTTTCAGGGCTGCGTCTGCTTCGTTAATAAACAGAGAGAAAAGCAATGGAGCCAGCACGCAGCCCTGTCGGATACCTCTTTTGACTTTAAAAGAGGGAGTATATTCACCTAAAAGTCCATACCGCACCTTGATTGACAGATTACTTTATAATCTCGCAAGGAGATAAATTATCTCCTTGGGCGCGCCCATATCTAGCAGTAATGGCCATAAAATTGAATGGTCTACCAGATCAAAGGCGCTGCTAAGGTCGGCAAAACATAAATAAAGATTCCCTTTCCTGGCTAAGGTATACTTTCCAATCAAAAGATCTAAATTGACATCTAGTGTGCCAACTCCCTTTCTAAATCCATATTGTACTAGAGTAAGTAACTACTTCCTTTTTTTGGAAACAAGCTTCTAGTCTTGATAACATGACCCTACTCATGATCTTTATGGACGAGTCGAGTAGAGATATTGGGCGGTAGTTGATAACATCGGTTTTAACTCCTTACTTGTGTATGGGTATTATAATGGATTGACCCCAAGATAAAGGGAGTTGGGTCTCAATGGCAGCATTAAAAACTCTTGTTAAAAAAGGGGCCCATAGAACAAGTTCATTCTTATAAAAATCTATGGGCACCCCATCGCGTCCTGGTGCCTTACCCCCTTTACAGCTAATTATACCATCGATGACCTCATCTAAACTAATTAATAAAGGAATAATAGGCCATTCAACAGAGGGCTGGTTAGATTGAGTGGGTGGTACAGCTGTGTAATTAGGATTAAAAATATTAGAAAAGTGGGTTATCCAGTAATTGCAGTTGATATGGGAATTAATTTCGGGGATATGGTCGTCCTTCAAAAAAGTACTATTAACGGTTTCCCAAAACAGTTTACTGTTTTTGGTATCAGCTGCCAGACTTAAATCTTCCCAGGCTATTTCTTGGAGTTCCGTTTTCCTATTTTTTAAAGCTATAACATATTCAGCAAGCATGGCCTTGATTATATCTGAATTCCTGGGGTTGCATCTCAAAGCTTGTTTGAGATTACTCAGGGCCGTCGTGCATCTAATGTCGAACCAGCCCGCCTTGGGTTTATTATTTTTGCAAACTGGTTTTGTCAAAAGCTTCTCCACTATGTTATTTATCTTATTGAAGTTCTCTGGCATTAAACCTTGTCCCCTAAACAGACTTTAATTTCATTCTGGCATTGAGTAACAACATCAAACAAGATTTCGGATGGGTCCACACCAGCCCATTTTATCCGGACACCATTTGGTCTGGTAGGGACGATGGCTGAACTTTGGGGTACATTAGAGATATGTTTTGGTCCCCAACAAAGTAAATACACAGAGATGCTATTATGGTCACTAGTGGGTTGATCCGTTATCCACGGTAAAGAGAATAAGTGTGCGCTGTTACAGGAAATTATGATGTGGTCAATAATAGACATCGCATTTCTACCTGTGAATGTGGAGCATTTCTTGTTATGTTTATCAGTAGCGCAATATAACAATTCTAAGTCCCATTTGGCCATGGCATCGTTTAAGGCCATACCGTATTCACAATGAGGGAAGTGCATATAACAATCATCATCAAGTTCAGATTCCCCCCTCCTGGGGCCACAAACTTTAGTTGAAGAAAATGGACATATTTGAACATTAAAATCACCCACCCAAACGATAACGATTGGCTTCCTGATAATACTGGTCAGCTTCTCAAGTTCTCTTTCCAGGTCCTTAGTAATTAGACCACGAGGGGAACTAAACACATTATTATAAAAAATAATCAGGATAACATCTTTACCTATAGGGGAGACCAACCACAAAATCTGAGCATAAATACCCACATTAATACATTTTTTAATGTTGCATTTATTTAGGCTGGTAGAAATCAGGATTAGAAGACCTCCCTTGGCTCTGCCGGAAGATGAAGCCTGAGCCCAGGAGCCAATGGGAGGTAAAACCCTCTACATAAATTGGATCGACACACCACGTCTCTTGAAGACAGATAATATCATGTTGGGCCGATATAAAATCTGCCCATGATGGCGTACCTTTTTTCCTATTAAAACCAGCAATATTCCAAGTGGTGACCTGATACCCTATATCCGTATTCGTTATATCAGGTTGCTGAAAGGGTTCATCATATCCCACCTCTTTCCTGGTAGTAATTGCTTCTCAGGGGATACATTCGCAGGGAGCAATGGGTGGGCATGTTGCATTGTTCGGTAGACATGATCCCTTAAGTCAATCATTGCTGTCCAAATTACCCAACACCTGATACTTGTTAGATACTGGGGCGGCAAAGTTAGAGACGGAGGGATGCAAAAGAGAGGTCGGCTGATGTCCTTTTCTGGGATGACCTATGTACCCATCGCCGAATATTCCCATTAGATGTCTATAAAAGTATCCGAGGGGGAGAAGGGTGGTGTTGAATTCCAGAGGGGAGGGTAATGGCGCATTATTTAGTGTATTGGACGCCCACCTCGGTGACCTAAAATTAATGATAATACACTCTCCTACAAAACATTTTCTGGAGGAACCAATCCAACCTACTCTTCGTGTTGTCAAAATCTGGTTTATCCCTTCTATTGGATAATTACAATTGTTAGTTAACCAGAACACTACTTTGTTTAAGAGAGACTCGTGATCTTCAACTTGTCCGAATTTAAGTTTAGGTACATTGGCCAAGATAGCGACATATGCACTACATTCAGGGGGCAGATTAGTAACTAAGGTCATTTTCCTTTCCTCGTATACTGGCGCTATTAGGTCAGCCGGTTTAACGGAATTGCGTAAAATATGTTTATCCGGCATGGTCACTATACTATCCTTCTGTGATGGTTTAGGTCCGTGATTATTAACTGAAATGCCTGGTACTAGGATTCTTTCATTATCCTTATTCCTTGCATCTGAGTCAAGGAACTGCTCCTTTAAATTATCAAGAGGTTCCCTATCCATTCGGGTGGGTAAGTAAATTGGGCCTAATGTAGCATCTTTCTGTTCAATTCTACTTGGCTCCTTTATAAGTTTGTCATTAACTTTCTCCAACACTCCAGTAATTTTATGAATTTCCCTGGCCAGGGTATCCAATTTATCATATAGTGGCCTTAATAGCTCTGTCATTTTATCCGATATAATGGCCAATGTTAAAGGCTGGGGTGTAGGGTCTGTTCTGTTCAAATGATCCTTTAGAAAACCTGGTTTAGCAGCACGAGTATTCTTATTAACCTTCTTTGGTTTAGGATTAGAGTTTAGATTCCCCCGTTCCCAGATGATCTTTCTACATCCCCTGGTTTTTCCCAATGGCTGGGGGCTCTCAAGGGGAATCAAATTAGGGGTCAGTGATTATCGAGAACAGTCCCCACTACTCCGTCTTATGTCGATGGCATCCGAGGCTGGCTCCCCTATAACCGATAAGTTATTGATCGGCATATTAATCTCAGTCTCGGTCTCCCTAAAAGGGCTACAGGGGGTGCTAACCTCGTTACCTCGATTGACCCCCATAGAGTTAGAACCCAAAGAAAGGCGTCTCTCAGTTCGATTAATTTCTTCCGAGAGAACATTAACTGCTTTGACCAAAAACAAATCGATCGTAGTACATGATCGATCGCTAGGGGGCTTCACTATTTTCCTCCTTGCCATTATGATACTACCAGGAAAACTATACAAATGCCAGGAGCAAAAAGAAAAACAATCCGTTTAATACAATACAAATTCAGAGTAAAGTAGAAGAATCTACCACACTATAATAATTGTGCATACAATTGGGTATAAAATATTAGGCAGCCTCATGGATATAAAGTGCAAATACAGGATAAGAAGGCCTCAAATAAAATATCACATGCTAGCAAAAGATACAATACTAGGGTACAACAAGCCTCCTGGATATAAAGTGCAAATGCAAGATAAATAGGCCCAAGATAAGGTGACACATGCTAACAAAAATTGCATAAAAGATTAAAATATTTCCACTAGCTTCAAACCCCACTGTATCAAAGGAAAAAGTCCGAAAACGTGACTGCCAATAGGAGCAGCACAAAGAGGAATGTCTGGGTGACAGTACCAGTTCCAGACAATATAAAAGGTATCAAAGATGGCAGACTGTTCCCTCATAGTACGTGGTGTACACAAATATTTCGATACTGTACCTACCCTTGCAATAGATGGTCATTGTGTTCCAGGAAGAGCATTACAATGTTAGGGGGGAGGCCCTGCCCTGGCTCCTTCTGGCACTGGCGGGCAAGGATGGGCCCGCCCTTGGCCCGGGCTTCGCCAGGGCGCCACCCGCGCGCGTCCCGCGCTGCGGGAGGCTCCGAAGATTTTTAAGCGCCTCCAGGCACGCTTGGCCGCGTCGCTGTGGGCGGTGTGGGCGTCCAGCTAGGGCGTCTGGGGAATGTAGTCACGCTGGCCGTTGCCCTCACGGTGGC
The DNA here is from genome assembly GCF_964204655.1 of Triturus cristatus. Classification (NCBI taxonomy): domain Eukaryota; kingdom Metazoa; phylum Chordata; class Amphibia; order Caudata; family Salamandridae; genus Triturus; species Triturus cristatus. The sequence continues at coordinate 439,384,870 of NC_140582.1, read as the reverse complement.
GGTAAAGCATCCCTTCCCCCGGTTTTTGCTGCTTCCACTGCCTGTTTGCGATCCCGCGCTGCGGGAGGCTCCGAAGATTTTTAAGCGCCTCCGGGCGCGCTTGGCCGCGTCACTGTGGGCGGTGTGGGCGTCCAGCTAGGGCGTCTGGGGAATGTAGTCATGCTGGCCGTTGCCCTCACGGCGGCGGTAAAGCATCTCTTCCCCCGGTTTCTGCTGCTACCACTGCCTGTTTGCGATCCCGCGCCGCGAGAAGCTCCAAAGATTTTTAAGCGCCTCTGGGCGCGCTTGGCCGCGTCGCTGTGGGCGGTGTGGGCTTTCAGCTAGGGCGTCTGGGCAATGTAGTCACGCTGGCCATTGCCCTCACGGCGGCGGTAAAGCGTCTCTTCCCCCGGTTTTTGCTGCTACCACTGCCTGTTTGCGATCCCCTATACAATAAATATTAGAAGGTATTTATGTCACATATGACACTCCAAACGGGCTATTGTTGTCCTGCACGAGCATGTTTTCCTTCTCAAGTTGTCAGGCATAGATACTACATAACCATTGTTATCACTGAGTACTGTGGTTTGCCCTCTGTACAAATTTAATTCCAGAAAATGGGAACACTTTCATAAATGTATGTAATTATGTATGTAAATATGCATATGTACTGGGACGCACATAATGGAAATACACCTAGAAAGCAGCAAATAATTGAACATGTTGAGTTCATATGGCACGTTTAGAGAGCAAACTTTACAAAAAAGACATGTAGCACAATACTGTACAAATATAAATTCAGAATAACCACACAGGATGGTGGGAAACTTATAGGGGAGGAAGAATTCTAGAAGCCGGGACCAGTGACAAGGCAGGGGGTAGTATGGAGGGGTCACATGGCTGGAGGAGTTGTAGTGATCGTCAGAGGACTCTGTACTGGAGCATTTATTTTGTGATGACATATTTCTAGAGACTTCAGTTGCTTCTGGAAATGTGGGAGAGATAGGGACTGTCAAATATGGAGTGTGATGATGATCCCCATTTTAGGTGCATATCAGAAAAAGGACTGTCTATCTGTCTTTTCTTTTTGCTCGAATATCCAACTTGGTGATGCTACTGCTGTGTGTTATATATATTTCACTAATTGTTATGATTTTTGTCACCAAGATCATACTACAGAGGTTGAGGTGACAGCTTTGTAAATGATGCATAAGATCTTGACTGTCCGGCATGCGGGTAGTGGAACTCAGTGGTGTTATCTTAAATGGATGAAAATTCGATCAAATTTACAAAGACCATTCAGAGAACTTCTGTGTGGAGTCAGTGAGAATCTTAGACTTGGACCATGAGGGTGATACCTCTATCAAGAGGGATGGGATCTGTGTTGGGACAGTTATTTTCATGTCACCACGGGTAGGAAGGAGTTTCTCCTGTGAAGGAGGATTAGCTGGGCCTACGGGCTTTTGTATTTCGACTGAAATGTATCTTGACATTGCAGTTGGTGAGTGATTTACTCCAGATTTATTTTGTAGAGCCATTCTTCCATTCTTGTATGTCTCTTATGTCTAAAAGTATGGAGGTGTTAGCGATTAGTACAAATTCTATCTTGGTGGGGTTCAACTTCATAAAAGTGTATGCATCCCTGAATGAATGGTAGCCAAGCAGGCTTTCAGATGGTAACAGTCATTGCCTGAAGTAACATTTAGGTACAGCAGAGCACCATTTGCGCATTGGAGAATGCTAAGTAATATCTGGTAAGAACAACTTTCAGGGGTTCCATGTACAGGATGAAGATTACTGGTGAGAGGATAAACAGCTGGAGGACAACAAACAGAAATGGTTTTGAACTCGGAGGATCATTTCTGAACTAGCACTGTTCCTTAGGCAGGACTCACAGTATTGAGGATGATTCTACCAAAGTCTTTTCGGGAATCAAGTGTGTTGAGCAGGACATGGCCATTAATTATGCCAAATGTGGTAGAGGCTGAGCAGAACAAACAATATGAATTGCCATTGCAATATATCACAAGAGCATTATCAACCACTTGCATGGCAGGGCATTTAGGGGGTAGCCGTCTGCTTGCTGCACTGCAGTCTGAACTGATACATAGTTTTGCAGGAGGGGGTTAGTTTTCATCTTCATGTGAAACTGAATGACAAAACTCTTCTCTATGATCTCTATGGGTGAGGCCTTTTGCGTCAAGCTCATGATTTCTCAGGGGAACCAGGAACTAGACAGTCTAGAGAGTTATGAAGTTATGCAGGAAAGCACCGTACGCCAATGACGAATTGATGATCTTCAATAGAGGCGACTGGTCTTCACATGGATGGACTTCACAAATTATAATAGAATTATTTTTTAAGATGTGGGTTTCAAGGATAAAGTTGTGTTACTAAGACATCACCGAAGGGGTAGATGCAGTCAACATCTGAGATTGCTGCCTTTGTGCTTATGGCAGTTACATCACAAATGTGTTGCCATATTGTATCAATCATATCTTTGAAGTAGTTGGCTATGATTTTTTCTTTCAATTGGATGAGACGCGGATAGGTCATGGGATTTACACAAAGTTTGGCTGCTTGAAATCTCCTGGTGTCTCTTGGAATATTTGATGATGGCAATTTTTCAGTAGGTGACTTTGGCTGCTCTGATGAATACTGTGAGAATTACATTTTAGTGTTGGCTAATCTTCATGAAACGATGTTCTCTTCCAATTATTTATATATATTATATTATTATGACTAACTTGTGGTTAATGAACTTCTGGCTCTAAAATGATGTGGATAGTTTGGCTCTTTATGAAGTGTCATTTGCAAGTTATATATAAAGCTTGTCAGTAGGGTGTCAAAATTTAAAAAATGTGCCTGGATCCACATGCAAAAGTACAGTTGCACCTGTAAGAGTACTGAAAGTTTGGTGTGAAACTTTTTCATGCATTGTTTGGCATTAGACTGAGTGACAGTCTATATCTTGAATGTATTTTGGTCTACATGTATTCAGGGCTTTAGGGAACATCCCAGCCCTTGAGCATAAAGTATGCAATCAGGGCAGCATTTTGAAGGGTGTAGTGAGAATGCATTGCATTATTGGCTGACTGTTATAATGCAGAAGAGTCCCCCCTTTTTCACGAAGGTGATCATAGTTTGTCATATTGTCATTTATCATGGTGAGTTTCAATGTTCAAAACATATAAATATAGGGGGGCGTGGCTTGGCGCCCGAGACACATGGCGGCGTCCGGGTAAGGCTCTCGGTGTGACTTGGCAGCACCGCTTCGTATGCCTTCCTAATGCGGATGAAATGACGCCTGCTGACTGCTACGCGGCCTTTTTCGTTTCCGTTTTTTAACGGAATGAGAGGAATTTCCTGCAGTGAGTCCCAGTGTAGCGGTGACGCGTTTTCGCGGCTGCCATTTTGTTTTTCTTGATTTTGTGTGGTGGTTTTTTCTACAAGATGGGCTTTATTCCTGAGCTGCTTTTTATGTATATTGCGTCCAAATGATGGTGCCTACACGTTTTTCACCTTAACTCCCCTCACCAGAGACTGTTCTTTTCCGTTATAACTACTTTTCAATTTACCTGAGGGGAGGCATCCTTGGCAGCCATTTTGTAGTCCATCCTTCATTTTTACGCTTACAGTGTAATTTTTTCTTCTTTTTTTTCACTTGGCGCTTCATCAATGACTTTGGCTATCATTTGCTTGCGCTGATCTGTTGTTTGCTGGATATATCGTTGATATAAGCTGTTTGACTAGAGTCGTTCTATCTCTGGCCAGTGCCTGCTGTGACCACGTTCTACTCCCTTTTGGACAGTTTTTCCACTTGGAATATACTCTATGGGTAGAAGGCACTATCTCTAAGCAACCCTCGTCTAAGCGTATTTTTATCAAGAACTCAAACATTTTCACTGCTTTTTCTAACTTGGAGGAGTCTTTGTTGTCGCCAGCTCAAAACCTCACGGCGAATATGGATCCTTCTCCCCCGACATCATCCTCTGGGAAATCTGTTACCAAGCGCCTTAAACAAAACCCTCCTTCTCCACCTAAAACAACTTCACCTGTTTCCATGGAGACATTGCTGGAAGAGATTCGAGCCCTTCGACCTTTTATGGAGGAAACGAACACTAAATTGCAAATTCTCACTGATACTTGGTCTCAACTTGACACGAGACTTACAGCAGTCGAATATAACATATATTCTCTTAAAGAGACCACTACCACTATAACTCAGCTTCAATCTCAAGTGTCTGTACTCCAGCGCCAAGTTGAGGACCTTGAAAATCGCAATAGACGGAATAATCTGCGCATTTATGGTCTGGTGGAGGGATCAGAGGGCTCAGACCCTCCTGCCTTCTTTAAGACTTTCCTACCCAAGATTCTTCATATGCCAGCAGACACTGTTCTTAACATCCAGCGAGCACACAGATTAGGTCGTCCTTCCTCGACCACTTCAACTTCACAAAGACCAAGAGGTGTGATCCTGTATTTCTTGGAATACACAGACTTGTTGAAGGTCTTGTCAGCGGTTAAATCTTCTCAGCGTGTCACTTGGTCTGGCTCCACTTTGTTTTTGGCGCAAGACTATGCCAAGTCTACTGCTAATAGGCGTAAGGCCTTTCTTGCCATGAGGCCTGCTCTTCGTTCCATGGAAGCGCGCTATGGGCTCTTTCATCCCTGTCTCTTTAAGGTTACGTTCAACAATAAGACGACAACCTATGAAGACCCGCTGCAACTTCAAAGTTTCATACATTTTAGCAAGACAGACGCCATGGATGCTTCTGGATCTTTGTCCTCCAACATTACTTGATTTTATGTTTTTTCTTATATAGATTTCTCACTCAGTACTTTTTCTCTCTATCACCTATTGGCTATCTACTATTTCTTTTGGTGTTGATAGTGCTGTAATTTTCACTTGGTATTTTATTGTATTACTCGCTTTATTCTCTTTTATGTAATCATATCTTTTCGTTATTTATTGTATTAACCGTTCTGTTGTTTTTGTCCCATTTCACCTCTGCAGATATCTTCTCTTTTTGGTTTGTTGCCCCTCATCCTCCGTCCGGTCAGCCCTAGAATTGCCGTCTGTGTCATGTGGCCTCACCCCTTCCCCTTATTTCCTTGAATCATCTTTATGTAAGTATGTTCCCCCTTCATATGTTCTTTTCGTTTCTTTCTTTTTACCATTTGCTACTGTTTTTCTTTTTTCCCCTTTCCCTTCTTTATCTTTCTCTTGCATTTTCGGTATTCTATTTTCTCTTTTTTCTTTCCTTTCTTTTTGACTCCCCTCAAATTCATACCTTTTATTCACTGCTTTTTCCTTTTATTGACCTTATCACTTTTACTGTTGTTCATTTTTTCCTCTCCTACCTTTCTGTTGGTATGTTTATGAGTTCTCATTCAACTATTGATGTTATTCTTATAGCTGTATCTTGCATTGTATGTTCATGGTTTAGTGATTTGATTCACACTCAGTTAAGTTCAGAGTTACCACATGGAATGTTAAGGGATTGAATCATCCTATTAAAAGACAACGGGCCTCATGTAGGTAGCTAAATACCGGTCGGTAACGGCCGATTTTCGGTAATTATACCGTTACCGACCGGTATTTATGATTTTGGTATGTAGGGGGACAATTTCTGTATTCGGAATTTACCGAATCGGTAAAATTACTGAATCGGTAAAATTACCGAATCGGTAATTTTACCGATTCGGTAAATTCCGAATACAGAAATGAGATGTAGGGGGAGTGTGTGGGTGATGTTTTGAGTCGGTATTTACCACCAACTAATAGTTGGTGGTAAATAATGTATGGATGTGTAAACACATGTGATAGCGCTTAGAAGTGTGCAATGTGGCAGACACACATGCCCTTAGGGCATGTATGTGTGCCACATGTGCACACATGTCCGAATCAGGGGTGCAACAGGGTGTCAATGTGACACCCTGCCACCCTTGCATGTGCTCCCCCATTACCGAATCGGTATTTACCGATTCGGTAATGAGGCATACCTTCCCATCAATGGGAAGGTATGCCTCATTACCGAATCGGTAAATACCGATTCGGTAATTACCGACTTACTCCGATTCGGTAACATTTACCGAATTTTTACCTACATACACTTTACCGATTCTAAAATACCGAATCGGTATGATTCGGTATTTTAGAATCGGTAAAGTGTATGCCACCTACATGAGGCCCAACGAGTTTTATCCCATTTAGCTAGATTAAAAACTGATGTTGCTTTCCTTCAAGAAACCCATTTATCTGATGCTGAGGCATCTAAATTAAATACCAGTTGGGTTGGTAACGTGTTCTCCTCTCCAGCTTTGGGTAAGAAGAATGGTGTTCTCATTTTATCTCATAAAATGTTTACTGTCTCTGTTATTTCTCAAGAGATTGACTCTGAAGGCCGTTTGGTTATTGTTAAGCTACTTATTGATAAGATACCGTTGGTTTTCTTTAATGTCTATGCTCCAGTTTCTGTTGATAATACTTTTTGGTTGCGGATCTCTGATAAATTACTTTCACTTGATGATGATTATATTATCTTTGGAGGTGATTGTAATCAAATATATGACCCCATTTTAGATAGGAACTCCCCAGTCAAATTTGTACATAATAGAATGCACTCACAATTCACTTCTAGCATTCATCAAAAATCCTTAGTTGATATCTGGAGATTGTGTCATCCTGATTTACGAGAGTACAGTTTCTTCTCCCCCCCACACAAATCACAGTCTCGTATTGATTACCACTTTTTAAGTAAATCTTTAACACAACATGTTTTCCACTCTGAAATAGGCTCCATTTTAATTTCAGATCACGCCCCGGTTTGGATTTTGACCTACTTCCTCACACTTCATCTACTGGACATTGGCGATTTAATAATTCATTGCTCATGGATCCTAACTTTTCTAGCCAATTCAGTTCTTTCGCTTCGGAATTCTTTACCATAAACACAACTCCTGATTCCTCTCCTGCTATGATTTGGGATTCCTTCAAGGCAGCTGCAAGAGGCTTCATTATCAATTTTGTTTCCCAGAAGAAAAAGAATTCTGAAAAACGCTCGGCTCAGTTACTTGCCCAAATAAAAAAACTAGAATATGCCTATTATCATTCTTACTCTGAAAATTCCTTGAGGGATCTCCTTACTGCTAAGATTTCTTTTAATAAATTCTCCACGGAAGCAGCTTCCTCCTATTTATTGAAGAGTAGTGCTCGTTACTACGGGGGTCAAAACAAAATGGGGAAATTACTGGCTAACTATCTAAAAGCGCGGCGGGATCGAGTTCGGATAGATTCTCTGACTAATTCTAATGGGGACACGCTTCTCAAAGATGAAGACATCCTATCTGAATTTATGTCCTTTTATAAAACTCTTTATACCCCTGAGACCCAACCACTTCCTTCAGACCTGTCATCTTATTTTCAATCCATTAGTCCTCCCCCTTCCCACCACATTGATTTTGACTCACTACAGATAGATGTCACATTAGCGGAAATTACTCATGCTGTGTCGGTTTTACGACGTGGTAAGACTCCTGGCCCCGATGGATTTACCATTGAATTTTATGATCACTTCTCGAAGCTTCTTCTCCCACAACTTCTTCTTCTATTCACTTTCTTTATTGAGAATGGATCGTCTATAGGCACCTTTCAAGATGCTATGATTTTCTTAATTCCTAAGAAAGGCAAAGACCCTTCTTTTTGTAAAAACTATCGCCCTATATCTTTAGTTAATACGGATTAAACATTTTTGCTAAAATTCTTGCCTTGCGTATTGACCCTGTTTTGCCTGAGCTTCTTGGACCGGAGCAGTCAGGTTTCGTTAAGGGTCGTTTATCTTCTGATAATTCTAGAGTTTTCTTCAATATCCTTAGCAAGGCTTCTTCCATAGACTACCCGCTTGCTGCTATAGCGTTGGATGCTGAAAAAGCCTTTGACAGGATTGGCTGGGACTTCATGTTCTATGCTTTAAAGTGGATAGGGTTCCCTCCTAAATTAATCTCCTTGATTTCTTTGTTATATTCTGGTCCCAAAGCATCTATTTTTGTTAACAGTAAGGTCTCTGATTATTTTTCTCTTTCTAGAGGTGTACGTCAGGGCTGTCCCCTATCCCCCCTCTTATTTGTAGTTGCGTTGGAGCCATTTCTCACTAAAATTCGGCAAGATACTCAAATTACGGGTTTCCAACTAGGTTCCCATCAAGTTAAAATGTCTGTTTATGCAGATGATATTCTTTTATATTGTTCCAATCCAGATACTTCTCTTCCCCCTTTCCTTTCTGCCTCTTAATGTCTTGTGTCTTAAACACTATTTTACTCAAACTGGCTTTTCCTGGCAACCATTAAAATTGAAATATTTGGGTTTATGGTTTTCCCCATCCATTTCGGAAACTTTGAAACAGAATTTTGACTACATCACTAAGAAACTAACTGGCACATGCATCAAGCCAAAATCCAGTCGGTAAAATAGCGAATCGGTAAAATCAGCCGTTAGCGAGTGTCAAAAACCGAATCCCAATGCATCAACACGAATCGGGATAAAATAAGGAAACGCAAAATAATTTCCCGGAAAAATAAAGAATTGCTAATAACCAACCCGCAAAATAAATAATCGCAAAATACCGAACTCGCTATCACCGAAATCACTATTAGCTACCGGCAAGTGCCAATGGCAAATAACGAATCGCTACTCAATGCATCAAAAATCGCAAATAGCGAAAATCCCAAAATTCGCAATTTTGCATGAGCAGATTAAGGGGAATCAGAACCTGGAGGTAAAGTTACAAAAAAATAAAAAAAGGTGAGAAAAAAGAATACATGTGCCACAGATGGCACCAATCAGTAAGCCCTTAAAATTGGCCCTGGAGACCCTGTTGGCTTGCACAAAATGGCAGCCATCTACGTGCTAGCAAGGAGGATGCAAATCGATGCAGCAGGACAGCGCAGGAGAAGGGTCCAGGAGAGAGTCTTCAGAGTGCGTATCACATTGCTAGGACAGAATGAGGATGAGGTGTACGACAAGTACCGACTGAATCGTGCCATGATCATGCGCCTAATTGCAGACCTCGAGCCACTACTGCAGCACCAGACACATCGTACCAATGCAATTCCTGCGCACGTCCAGGTCCTATGCAGCCTGCACCTACTGGCCTCAGGAAGTTTCCAGGGGGTCATCACCGTAGCTGGAGGCGTATCGCCAAGCGCACTCTCACGCTTCTTCCACAAATTCATAGATGCCATGCTGACAATGATACACACTCACATCGGCTTCCCCACAACCCCACGGCAGTTGGACCGCAACAAACAGGCATTCTACCAGGTGGCCCATTTCCCCCATGTCATTGGATGCATCGACTGCACGCATGTCCCCATCTGTCCACCCTCTGCCAATGAGTACATATTCCGTAACCGGAAGTCATACCACTCAATCAACGTGCAGGTTGTGTGCGATGCCAAGCACATCATCACGGACCTAGTGGCCCAATTTCCGGGGAGCACACACGACTCCTACATATTCCGACACAGTGGCATCCACAGGCGCCTACTCAACGGAGAATTTGGAGAGGGACTTCTGCTTGGTACGAATATATACCTCTTCCAAACATGATCACCACACATGTATATACATCACCGTTGCTAAGCCTTTGCTTCCATCTTTTAGGTGACAGTGCATACGCCCTGCGGGAATACATACTCACCCCCTACATCAATCCAGCAACACTACAGGAGCAATGATACAACGCGGCCCACATAAGCACCAGGAATGTAATAGAGAGGACCTTTGGGATTCTGAAGAGTCGCTTTAAAATCTTACACAAGACTGGCGGTTCCATGCAATACAAACCTGACACCTGCTGCAGGATTGTAGCTGTATGTGCCATGCTGCACAACATCGCTACCAGAAGGGGGATACCCATAGAGGTGGACAGGAATGATGCCTACGGGGATGACCAACCACCCGCACGACACCGACAGGCACACGTCACTAACACAGCTGAGGGGCAAAGGAGGCGGACATACATTACGCAACATCATTTCTGATCCAGGTAAGAATGAACCATGACGATTGCATTTGTGGTGCTACTGTTTAATGCACAGGAGCACTGAGGCATGTGCGGGCAGACATGATACAAAATAAGAGCTCCCCCAACCAAGTGTAACAAAACATGCCCGTTGTAGTCACGGGTGTGCAAGTGTCAAATAGGAGAGGACCCTGGTTACCCCACCATGGTCATGGATGGCCTTCAGTCAGTCTAGTGGCGCTTGCCACGAACGCCCAGCCTCCTTTCAGGTGTCTCCTCTACCTCACCACGGCCTGTCCCTGTGGCTGTGGAGCAGCGCGAACTGCGCCTCCTGGTGCTGGCCTCTGCCACTGAAACACTGCTCACACTTGAGGCAGCCTCACTGCCATCCTCCCCTCCTAATGCGCTAGCACTGAAAGTACCGCCCTGCAGGTGTTCCACTGCAGCGGTCACCTGGCCTAGGGCCTTGGCAACATCACCGCAATAATGGCCAAGTCCACCTGCAGTGACACTGAGCGGCGTGACAAAACAGCTGTGCTGTTGCACAGCCTAGTGATGGCCTTTTCAGAGGCTGCGGACCGGAGCAAGTTCTGCCGGTGCCTCCTTCTCTCGCTGTCATGCCCTGCTCTCATGGCACGGGTGAATTCCTGTATGTCCTCCCTCAGGTTCCCATTACCCTCTGCCACCACAGTGGTCATGTCCCTCACTGCCGCAGTCAGGGTGCGCATTTCTTTTGCCAGGCGCGCTATGTGACCGCTGATGGTAGCCATGTGTCTCCCCTGTAGGCGCTGGACCCGCAGCATCTGTTCTTCAATGCCACCATTTGGGGAGCTTGCATCTTCGCCTACATATGGTGTACTGCGCAGAGACCTGCGGCGCAGTGGATGCCGGACACATGCTGGTGGTGCTGCAGGCGGTGGGACGAATGCTGGACTTTGGCCCGATGGTGTAGCAGGTGTCTGACATGCATCCATCACCTGCATGGGTGGGTCTTGTGACCTGCGTCTCCGCTGTCTCGTTGCATTTGGCGCATCAGCAGGTGGTGGTGGTGGTGGTGGTGGTGGTGGAGGTGGTGAATGCGGCTCTGCCGGAGTATCGACATCCGAATCGGCTGGTGTCTCTGATATGATAAGCAGGCCGCTGTCGTTGGAGTCGCCAGGAGATGCATCTGTGTGTGAAACAGTGCATGGTTAGTGGGATTGTTACTACTAAGGTGTATTTTGCTACATACATGTCCTACTATGATTCACTTAATTAAAGTCTATTTCTAGCTTCTACAGATGCCTTGACTAAAGTATATTTTTTCTCCCTGTACATGCACACCGGCCTGACATGACTACGACTCCCATGATGCACTATTGTTATGAGTGAAGATGTGTGGGGCAATTCTGCATGCACACTGTGATCGTGCTGGGGGTTTGGGAATGGTTGTACGCAATGCTGAGTATGGGCACAGACATGCATCTTACCTTGGGCACTTGTGGCTGCACCGGAGGTGTCCATCTGTGTGACTCCCACGACGGCCTCTGGCTCGATGGTCCCTTCTACCAGCTCCTCCAGGGCAGTGTTTTCTGACACTGTAGATGGTCCCCCTCCTGTTCTGGCAGCCTCCCGGAGCCTTTCCGCGATCCTCTCCTTGGCCCGCTTCCTGAGGTCGTACCACCTCTTTTTTAAATCGTCGATGCTGCGTGGCGTCACACCCACCGCATTGACCCTCTCTCTGATGCGCAGCCATATGCGAAGCTTTTCAGCCTCTGGCACCTTTAGGGACAGCTTCCCGAACAGCCGATCGTGTTTGCTGCTCACCCCCTCGTTCAGGTGCTCCAGTTCCCGGTCGGAGAACTTGCGCTTTCTCTTTCTGGCAGATTCTGCGCTGGCTGGTGCATCTTTCTCCATCCTGGTTGGGTAGGGTGGTAGTCCTGTCAGTAGTGTATCACTGGGCTCAGGCTGTCTCCAGTTCCTGCTCCTGTTTGCTCCTCTGCCGAGTGAATGAGGGTGGGGCTGCTGTACTTCCTGGTTGTGATGTCATTAGACCGTTCCCAGAGCGACCCATTTTTTGCGAAATCGCTATTAGCGATTTCGCTATTACCGATTTCGCTATTACCGGAATCGGTAGTAGCGATTTCGGAAATACCGATATCGCTAATAGCTATTTCGGTGTTTGCTGTACTCGCTATTGTTGATTCGGAAAATATTAGCGATTTTTAAGGAATCGCTAATTTTTGCCGAATCTGTTGATGCATCCTGAAAAGCGATTCCTTAATAACGATTCCTTATTTATCGCTATTAAGGAATCGCTATTGGATTTGTTGATGCATGTGCACCTAAGTGATGCAATTACTAAATGGCACCCTCTTTTTCTCTCCTGGTGGGGTAGATTAGATTTTATTAAGATGATGCTTGCTCCCATTATTATATTTTCTCTTTTGATGATTCCTGTACATATTCCGGGTTATTATTTTAAAAGAATAGATCGCATTTTGTTAAAATTTCTTTAGAAGGGAAAACCCTCTCGAATAGCTTTATCCACTCTTAAAAAAGATAAATCCAATGGTGGACTTAAGTTTCCTGATTTTAAATCCTATCATTATGCGTTTTCTCTAAAACAAGCCTCTCATTGGCTTTCCTCTGACTCTCCTACCTATCCCCCGATATGGTTGCGCATAGAAAAATTATTTACTTCCCCCTTTGGCTTTCCAGAATCCCTTGCCTTCACTGCTAACACCTCTTTTTTACGTCCTTCTGTCATCTCTCATACACACAAACTCCTAACCCCTCTTCTGCCATCTTCCTATCCTTCGCTTGTTTCACTTTCTCAACAACCCATCTGGCACAATAAATTGTTACGTATCAAAAATCGTGCTTTTTATTGGAAATCGTGGCATTCTAAAGGGCTGGTTTGGATTTCTCAACTCTTGTCTGATCATAAACCTTTATCTTTTTCAGATCTTAAATCTAAATTTACTCTTCCTAACTCTTTTAAGAAACAATATGATCTTTTACTCCCTTCTCTCAGTCAATATCTCTCGTCACTTTCACCCTCTCCTGATCTTCCTATAACATGCTCTACATTATTTCCGTTATTAAGCACCTCCCCTTCTGCTTCTTCCCTTTACAAATGTCTGTTATCTTCTCCAACACGGTATAAAACGAAGACTGAATTGGCATGGGAAGGAGATCTATCGCAATGCTGGTCTATCTCTCTATGGGATAAATTATGGTTAAAGATTCACAAAACCTCACGGGCGGCTAACACGACTCAAACTCTTTATTTTGTGCATCAGCGTTTACTATACTCGCCTGCAACTTTAGCTTCTTTTTCCTCTAACACCCCGTCAACATGCTGGTCCTGTTCTTGCCTAAAGGCTGATTTAAAACACATGTTGTTTGAATGCCCCAATATTGACAAATTTTGGCGTTTAGTTTGGTCTCAAATTAACAAAATATTTCACACTAAGGTTTCCTTTTCTCTCCAAAATATCTTTCTAGGTTCTTTATCCCCATCTTGGCCTCAATCCCCATCACATTCTCACTTAATTGATTTGTTGCTCGCCATTGCCTTACACTTAATCACCTCTAATTGGAAACATGCAGACAAAGTTACTTATAGAGCCTGGTGGAATGCCCTCTGTTTCCATCATAGACTTGATACTAATTATGTTACCCCTATATCATTAGCAATTAAAAGAGATTTGCTTTGGCTCCCCCTCACTACATATTTATCTGCCTCTGCTTCTTCACATACTTTAATTTCTACTATTGTGAGAACATCAGATGATGTCCGTAAACCGCCGTGATTTTGTTTCGTTGTCTTTTGTATTGCAAAATGTAATGCTGTTTTACATATTATACTTACGCAATTATATCATCATATCTTTTTTATAGTTTTAGTTACATGCAATGCTTTACGTTATTGTTATATCTTGCTTTGAATTTTCTTCCCATGATATTTATATTGTTTCCAATCCCCCCCACCCCTTTTTCCCCCTTTTTCTTTTTATTCTAATATACAATGTTTATTGTAACTTGTATATTTCTCATTCCTTATTATATATTTTATGGTTATTTATGTTCTCTTACTGTATTTTTGATGGTATATTGTAATATCTTTGTGGTTTCAATAAAATCAAACTTAAAAAAACAAACATGTAAATATTAATTACACTCATTGGGGAGTAATTGCTAAACATTAGTAACATCCACCTTTATGGTAGGAGGATGGCCTTTGCTAATATCTAGAACAGCAACACATATAGATCTAGTAATGTTATTTCTAAACATACTTGTACCTAACTGTGCATGATATGTCCACTATATGATTTCCATCGCTTCTTGATTTTAGCTTTGGCCTGAGCAAAATAAATGCCAGTTTCAATGACCACTTGTACTCGATGACACAAGGCCTCTTAAATCAGGCTTTACAATTAACTTTAGTGATGAATCATTTTAAATCACGTGTCATGTGTGCAATTGAATCATAAGTGGTGTGTATTTACGAATTTACGAATATTGCCTAATGCATTGTATAAAATGAATGAATTCTTATTTGAACATTTTGTTTCAGTTCGCTCTGTTTGTATTTCTGATGTGCTAATGTTAATATATTTCATTAATACATGTACTGAAAATTCGACCTTGAAAGCTCATTGGATTAGAGGTCGGGTTCAAATATATGTTGCCTTCTTAGTAATATCTGTGCTTCCTCATTTTGAGTCAGCAATATATATATATTATGTACATTTTATTACTTACATACTCTGAATTTGTATGCTACACCAATAATAATGCAAGTATTACAATCAGCAATCTGAAATAGAATCATTTGAAAAACAGAGCTGTACATATCTCTGTGTACTGTAGAAATATCAATATCTTTTCTTAATATATGGGCATTTAAAGGTGTATTTAAATCCCACCAACTAATCAAATTAAGTTTTTAGCACAGTGTGCCTTTAAACATACTATATATTAAATTAATATGCCTGAATTATGTGTGGGGGAATCCTTGTTCCCTAGCACTTTTTTGCCTGCATTCCAAACCCATTGCTTTCCTTATTACTTTCCACTCTCCTCCCTCTTCCTCACCAGAATGCCCCAGATTATTCAGAACTGGGTGACCAGAATCACCCTCAACCTCCCATGCCGCATTCACATCACACCACACCTGACAGAACTCCACTAACAACCCATACATGAACAAGCACAATTCAAACTTCTCACCCACAATTTGAAGGCACTGCATAATACTTTTCCAGCATACCTCAATAATCGCATCTGCTTTCACAAACCTTACAGACACCTCCACTTGTCTGGACTCATAGTTGCACGCATCCATGCATACGGAAAACCAGATAAGGTGGTCAAGCCTTCTTCTTCTACATAGCTCCTAGAAAATGGAACAACCTTCCACTACACATGAGAACCTCCTTCTCCCTTCTTGAATTCCACAACAAGCTGAAGATCTGGCTTTTTGAGTACTCCCATTAAGCCATGGGTTTGGCCTAGTTCACAACTGCCCAGCGCCAAGGTACGCTCTTGAATAATAGTGCACTCTACAAATCTGCATAACATAACATAATTATTTTAACATGATTGTTTCTATTCAAATATTTTTTTTTTCTGAATATCAATGAAGATCGATCACCTTCCAAATGGGTGGATGTGGAGGGTAGGTGGGAGGATTTGGCACCGAAATTTTTTTTTTCCAAGTTTACAAAACAATTACACTTTGTCTATATTTATATCGTATGTGAATGTTGGTCTATCACATTTTTATGTGTGAATGGTTTTGCGTTGGGTACCATTGTAAAGTGCTCTCCGAAAGTGCAGTGTGTGAAAATTAAATGTTCCTATCTATTTGTTTCAACAAAAACAGGGGTAAAGGCTTAGTATTAATTAAAACGTATGTGTGAATTTTGATGGTTTAAATTATTGTGAACGTGTTGGTGCAAACCTACATTGTGTTAGAGGATGTATAACTATCAATATCATTATTAATTAAGGAAGCACTCACTGCATGTGTGCCAATTGAGGGGAATTAAAATGGAGTCCACCTGCTTCTTTGTCATGTCCGTGACTGAAATGTAACCCTTTTCCCAAGCTATAGAAGGATTTGAACAGTACCAGCTTAAATTATTTCAGAATGCTCGTGGTGCTGGAAGTTGCTAAAAGGGTGTGAGGGGGGTCTGAGAAAATGAGGTGAACAGCTATAAACTGAGGGTGTTACCTGCAGATGAGTTGCGTTAGGCTCAATCTCCTTCTCATAAACCTCCCTTGGAGGGGTCTGAAAATAACCGGAGCGTTAACCGTGCAATAATGGCAGGCAGGGAAAGCTCAACAGTGTGCCACAGAGCTGTTGAAAGAGCACTCCTGTTCGCAGTGTGTTTTTTTTCAGCTCGAGCCCTTGTAAGGGGACTCTTCTCTCCACTCTGTTTGTTTCTCTTGGACCGCCAATATCGCAGCCTGACTGACATGTTTTATTCCAGCGTTGGAGCTGACGACTGACTTAGCATGTGTTGAATAATGTAAACTGCATTTGCCGAAATGCCGAAAACTAAGGTATTCTTGTTGTCTGCTTGTTCTCGAGAAGAATGCATGGTGATGGTGGTTTCCTCAAGGCTGCGTACAGTTGGCTCAGTCTCCTAAAAACATGTTTTATGTGGCACATTGTGTACTGCACACAATCCGGCTCTCCTGTTGTTCATTCCGGTGTAGTTCCTGTGTAATATTTACACTGCGTTATGACACCTCGCTTGTTGAGACCATGTACTGATTTTAATGTACTTGTGATTTGGGCAGTAGTTGCTGTAGGTTTTACCACAGGAGTGCGAATTGTATTGGCACCTGCTTCACTGCCGGAAACTCTTTTAGTGTCTGGCAAACCGCGACAGAATTTCACTAGTGAAAAGTTATGGCAGCCCAGCTGAAATGTTCTCCTGTGTGCATTTCCCTGTAGGTTCTGTGGTTTTTAACAAGCACCTGAATAAACGTTTCTAAACGTCGCCAAAGTTATATATGTGCCTTGTTTGACGTGTATGGTCTTACTGGAGCTTCAACTTGAGGCGCAGCAGAGCTATTGTGGTAGCCTATATTTTCTTTCTTACAAAAAAACTGCAGATGCATAAAAAAAATGTAATTGCACAAGTGACAAATAGGTATCAAAGTTTTGCTAACCAGCTTTGGAGAGTTGTTGATCAACCGGAAGAACATTTGTTTCAAACTTAGGACATGTAGTCATGTCTACATGTGCTAAGTTTGACAGGAATATTCTTCCGGTTAATCAAGAACTCTCCAAAGGTAGATCCTGTTTTATGCATGATGTGTGAGCTGTTTAATGAGCTGTAAGTAGTTTTTCTTTACCCACACTATTGACATTTGGCTTCTTAACCAGATGCCTAATGCTTCCCTACTTAAGCCAACATGTAATGGAAGTTATTTTTTTTTGCCCGGCTGGCATTCACAAATCCCTTGGCGGTAGTTTTCTAGCTGAGAGAAATATATATGTATCTAAATGTCATGCAGGACTCTATTTTTTTTCAAAATACACAGAGGAGTTTTATTGGGTGACATTTTGGTTGGTTGGGCTCCAAGCATTGCTTATTAAATGACTTTGGCAATGCTTAATGCATTTTAGCTATAGGCGGTGGAATTGAGCAAATGGATGCAAATGGTCTAGAAAAGTCAAATGAGCGTCGCCAAGAGGCAAGAATGGTGCTGTTTATGTGTGCATAATGACATTTCTTCACAGATAGTTTTCACTGAGTGTGGTCAGTAATTTGAGTGCAGTGGCGGGCTGGCCACACATGCACACACACACATACATACTCACACTCAAACATCTACATGCAGACTCACACCCACTACTCACAAGTATATACACACACCCATTCACAGCAAGCACATACTAATACACATACATTCATAAATACACACACACACACACCAAACTTTAAAAAGAAGAAAAACTTACCTGGCCGCAGCAGTGATCTCTGGTGGTGGGAGGGAAGCCCCCTGAGGTTCCTGGAGGGTTAGTACTGCTGCCTCCAATTATTGGATGACCTTTGGCCAGCCAATAACAGGAGGAGGCGGTCCATTACTCATCACAGAGTGAGATGGGGTCAGTGAGAGTTGCTGACCCACCCCACTCCCTGACAAGGAGTCACTGATTCTTGGCCTTAGGACGTCAGGCTTTAAACTGAGGAGGTCAGGTCCACATGGTTGTGAAATCCTTAGCCCGGCAAAGTTCAGCTCAGTCAGTCAGGTGCCTGGTTGTTTAGCAAATGAACAGACCCTGGCAGCCTGACCTGAACATAAAAAATTCACTTTTTATGTCTGCAAAAAGGTAGAGGGGCTGACCCCTTAGCCCTTAGGGATAGGCAGTGCTGGGTGAGTGGTGATGGTGAATTATCAAGTAAAGCAACTATGGTGCTTCCTACCTTCTGAACATGCTGTTAGCGGTAAAGCTAGGGGAACTAACTATTCAAGACATAGAATCCTGAACCAGAACTACTGTTCTGTCTGCAGACATTGCGAAACACAGGTTTTTACATGCATTACATAAATAGGTAGGGGGCGTGGCCAAATAAGACGTGAGACCGATCGGCTCCGTCCCGGGCCCTAGTATTTCTACGACGAGAGGCATCCTAACAGCGTGCAGACTTCACTCTAGGACAGCGGCAGCACTACGGAGCGGTGAGGGCTTAATCACGGTCCTCCCGGCATTGTGAGACGCTCAAAAAAAGTCTGGCGGACTCCCGGGCGTGACTTGCGAGGGCATAGGGCTGAAGGACCCCCGCGGTGGGCAGCTTGGAAACACCGCAGTGAGCATTCACAGGGGTCTGCTCTTCGCAATAATGATCCCCAGTTGCTCCCAAAATCAGCCCCAGACATGAGAAGGGACTACTCGGGCTGGCTGTGAGGAGATTCAAGATGGCGGGCGGACACGAGTTGCGGGATGCGACCGAGCACCCAAGGAGGCTCCACTAAGATCGAGCACCCTGTCTGCATCTGTAATAGCCCTACAGAGAAGCTAATGGTGGAAGCTGGCACCCACTGCGACCAGTGAGACCTCCTCCTGCAAACCGCGTGAGTCTTGCTGGCACCCGTGTGTCCGGGCAGTCCTTCTGGGATATATTTGACTACCTCGCTTCTCACAGGTGTGTGTTGGTAACAGATCTGCTTGATGTCAAGGAGGCCATAGAGGGGGGATCCTGGTTTCACGCTGCGGCTGCTGAGAGGAGCGCTGCCTGACCCTAACATGGCCGCCATGCGCCCTTCATAGAGGTTTGGGAAACTTTTGGGGGAGATTTCTACGCAGGATCCACCGTCCGTGGGGCGACATTTACTACTGAGTGAGGCAGCCAGTGCCAGGGGCATCATTTACCGTCCCTGCTGTCTCTTGGAGGTTGCGGGATAGGTGCTGAAAACTTGCTGACCATGGGGCACGGAATGAGAGTGTTAGGCTGACCCAGCAAAGGAAGAGATGTTGTGGGACCCTTTATTAGCGCAATCCAAGAAGGACCAGATTTCAAGGGGGGTGAGGGGCAATCGCACCCTGACTTGGCGGAAGGCCACCTATGCCACCCAAGAAGAACCTCAACAGGGTTTCCAATTACTTCACCTCAACGGGAAAGGGGGCGACAGAGGAGGGAGCGACCATGGTGCTGACTCGAGAAGATCTCCTGTCCTCCCTGCGTGACTTTAAACAAGAACTACGCACCGAGCTTCGGGCAGACATCAAGGCGGATTTGGATGCCTCCTTCGACGCCTTTCGTGGGGAGGTGCGCGATAAACTGGTCTCTATCCAGGCAGACGTCGACTCCGTGGGCACGTGTACGCTCGACCTGGAAACACAGCAACAAGAGGCGGCGGGGAAGATCAACCTTCTGGAGGACAACACAGCCGACCTTTGTAAGCAACTAAGCGAGGCTCTACTCAAATGCGAAGATTTGGAAAATCGAGGCCTTGCTGAGGATTGCGAGGGTCCAGATCTGGAGGGGTTTATGGTGGGTCTCTTCTCCTCTGCCCTCGGGGAAGATGGCCCGGAGGTTCGGCTGGAAAGAGCGCATAAAGTTGGCCCGCGTTTACCAGGGGAGAATCGGCACCCACGTGATGTCCTGGCTAAATTCAGGTCATTCAAAATAAAAGAACTCGTCCTACAGAAGGCTAGGGCCTCCGATTCCCTCACCTTCCAGAACACCTCGTGTACGCTCTACCAAGATGTAGCACAAGCCACTCTCCAACGTCGTCAGCAGTTCCGACCAATCACCGAACACCTAAGAGAACAAAATGTGAGGTACCGTTGGACATACCCATTTGGGATAGCCTTTACGTGGCAAAAAAAGCAGCAACACTGTGTGGACCTAAAGGAAGCGGCAGCCCTGTTGGGCTTGGACATTTCTAAAACCTCAGCGGATCATGACAGCGGGGGTCGCCCTGATCGTCGCAATGGTGGTCAATGGCGCAGAATGGGCAGGAAATCTACCAAAGCTCCAGAATGAGGCTTCAAACAGCAAAGGCCTGTGAGCTCCCTGGCACTTGTTGCAGCTGAAGCGATGGCGCTTCTCATTTGTTACTCTCTGGATGGAGCGGCGGACTTGCAACCTCCAGAACAGGGGGCGTTTGAGATGCCCTGACGTCAAGTAAGACTTCATTCCGCCACCTAACTTGATCGCCAAGTGAGAGATATGTTTTATACTTGCCTAGGTTGGGGGGTATCTTACACTCACAGGGCTCCCTGTGGCCTTCGGGGGTTGAACTGTGAAGGCCAGGACTTGTCCGGTACTGAAATCTGGAGCTTCTCACCTGAGCTACTGTTGAGCTTACTCGTTGTAGGATTCCTTCTGTTATTGCTTATGTGGTTTGGAGTTGGGATACTGTTAACAAATAATGAATGCCTTGTTTTTGTTCCTAGAGTGTGGACTAATTTGGGAGCTTCCCTCCAGGAGGGGGGCTCTACTCACTCATTTTACTTGTTTGTTGGGGTTTTTATTTTTCATTCGATGTCATGGTGCCTTTATTGTTGCTAATTTTGGGTGGGGAGGGGGGAAGGGGTTCTTCAGTGGGTTGGGTCTTTGGGGGTTGCTTTCTCTAGGTCAACGGTTGCCCCAGCGTACCCATGGCGGTTAGGATAGTTTCATGGAATGCTAGGGGGTTGAATTCGCCCAACAAGAGGCAGGAATTTTGGAAGTACATGACTGACCATAATATCCAAATAATAGCCCTGCAAGAACCGCACCTCAAAAAGTCTGAGGATCAGCGATTGCGGCATAAAGCTTACCCTGACATATACAGGTCTTCACATTCCACAAAACACAATGGGGGGGGCACTGTTGTTTCATACAGGGGTTCCATTTCAAGCCCAAGATACCAAAATGGACAAAAATGGGAGGTTTATTATGGTCAGAGGGGAGTTGCGAGGGCACCCTTGTACATTTGCTGCACTATATGCGCCTAACACAGGCCAACAGGACTTCATCCTCTCCTTCCTCATGACCCTTGAACATTTTGCGAGCCCCAGTGGGACATTTGGCAAGGCACTGGGCTCCCAACTTCAGCGATTAGGATTAGTGGACGTATGGAGAGACGCCCATCCCACGATGAAGGACTACTCGTTCTTCTCACATTCTCATAGAATGTACTCTCGTATAGATTACATTTTCCTGAGCCAATCCTTGTTACCATCAGTCCTGCAAACACAGTTTCATACCA
Organism: Triturus cristatus; assembly: GCF_964204655.1. NCBI lineage: Eukaryota > Metazoa > Chordata > Amphibia > Caudata > Salamandridae > Triturus > Triturus cristatus. The sequence goes on along the minus strand of NC_140582.1, from coordinate 439,363,157 downwards.
TTTGTCTATCGGATCATGCCCCCTTGGAGCTGACGATTACTTGGCCAAACCCACGCCCTAAGCATGCTCGCTGGTTCTTTCCCAACTTTTTATGCAGGGACAGACTCCTTAGAGACAAACTCAGACAGACTATTTAAGGGTACCTCGAGCTGAACGACCCAGAGGACACCTCTCACTCCACCACTTGGGACGCTCTCAAGGCGGTGGTTCGGGGCAGGTGCATCGAGATGGCCACGACACTACGTTCCCAGCAATGTGTGGAACGTCTTCATCTTGAAAGTGACCTTAAATCCGCGGAACAGACACACAAGGCCCAACCCTCCGCTCTGACCCTTAGGAAAGTTACAGCCCTAGAAGGGAAATTACAGGCCATCTATACAAATAGGGCCAAAAAATCTATCTTACAATTTTGCTCCAAATGCTATGAGAGTGGGAATAAGGTGGGCACCCTCTTGACTCAACAGGTTGCGGGATAGGTGCTGAAAACTTGCTGACCATGGGGCTTGGAATGAGAGTGTGAGGCGGACCCAGCAAAGGAAGAGATGTTGTGGGACCCTTTATTAGCGCAATCCAAGAAGAACCAGATTTCAAGGGGGGTGAGGGGCGATCGCACCCTGACCTGGCGGAAGGCCACCCATGCCACCCAAGAAGAACCTCAACAGGGTTTCCAATTACTTCACCTCAACGGGAAAGGGGGCGACAGAGGAGGGAGCGACCATGGTGCTGACTCGAGAAGATCTCCTGTCCTCCCTGCGTGACGTTAAACAAGAACTACGCACCGAGCTTCGGGCGGACATCAAGGCGGATTTGGATGCCTCCTTCGAGGCCTTTCGTGGGGAGGTGCGTGATAAACTGGTCTCTATCCAGGCAGCCTTGCGCTACCGGACTTTCAAACTTACTATAGGGCAACGCAGCTACGAGTGATCACGGAGTGGTCTTTGAGGGTCTCAGAAAAACACTGGCTCCACATGGATCGTCAGATAACGGGGCGCAAAATTTGGGACCTCCTCTGGAAACCGAAACGGGATAGACCACCCAATGGCTATATTAGCACCCCTACCTCCACCACACTCAAGGTCTGGGACACCCTTACCTCCAGATTACAGCTCACGACTTTTCCCTCCCCCCACACACCTATACACTTTAACACTGCGTTTCCCCCTGCCTCCAAGGAAGGGCCCTTTGAGGCTTGGCGGGAGGGGGAATGCCTCATGATCTTACACTTGTTTGAAGGGGGGAAACTCCTCTCCTTCCAGGATTGCAAAACACAATTCACATTCACTAGTAATGAAGAATACCACTACTTGCAATTGAAACACTGAGTGCAGCAGCCTCTGGTACGGCAGGCCGCTACCAGGGATCTGCTTCCCCTAGAACAGTTCGCTCAGTCAGGGTCCTCTACCAAGGGAAGTATCTCCTTTCTGTGTGCTCTCATTCAAGCCTTGAGTCCCAAGGTTACACCGCGCTACAAACGCTTTTGGCATGATCTACGGGAAGCCCCATTAGAAGACAAGGAATGGGAACATTTAAGCAGAGATATAGTGAAATGTAATCATTCTATGTATCTCCGAGAGGCATACTATAAAATTATGTACGATTGGTATTTGCACCACCAGAAACTACACGCGATTTTCCCGGGAGCTTCAGATAGGTGTTGGAGGGGATGCGGGCTCCTAGGCGACTTCCGACACATCTGGTGGGACTGTCCTGTCATCAAACCTTTCTGGAAGGAGATACTATCCCAAATAAAATTAATTCTAGGGTACCCGATTTCCCACTCTATGGAACAGGTTTTGTTGGGGATTCGGGATCCACTCCTGAAAAGACAGACACAGAGTGACAAATATGTCTTGTGGCTCTGCCTGAGGGCCGCTAAAATGGCAGTAGCTGCGGCCTGGAAGAAGCAAGAGGCACCTTCCCTGACTCAGTGGCACACAAGACTGTGGTAGGCTCTGGCTCTAGAGCGTCTGACTGATATCGTAGAAAACACCAGGAAAGGTTTTGATTACATTTGGTCAACGTTGGTCAGCTACCTTTCAGAGGGGCTCTCTTTGATGGCTTGTAACCCGAGGCTTAGGGCCCTCCATTTATTTCTTATCTAACTACCCAATGCAGAAGAGAGGTGGTCAAACTGCTTTGTCCATTTGAGTGAAGACCCCGAAGCACCCCATTCAGTGGCCAACTACCTTTGCCTTTCTTTTTTTTTGCACCATGACATCGTCGGTTCACGTTTCTTTTTATTTTTATTTTCCTTTTTTCTTAGGGTTAACTAAGTTTCCTTTCCATGTTACTCTCTAGACAGGGTTGTAGACTATCAGCCTATATTTCAGAATACGCAACATATCCTGTTGAAACTGTGTTGTGTATTTCATTGCTCATCCGCTAGGACTCGATGGTAAATTATAGTTTTTACAAACGATCTGTTCATCAGGACGGATGTTTATATTTAGAATTGTTGCTAATGTAATGTTTTTTGATGCTCTCTCTGAGAAAAATTTCAATAAAAACATTTTGAATCATAAATAGGTAAATACATTAGCAAATGTAGGAAAAAAACAGGACAAACATTTTCCAAGTTATTTTGCTGCAATGCATCAAACTGGGAAATGGTTGAAAAATTTCAATAAAAACATTTTGAATCATAAATAGGTAAATACAATAGCAAATGTAGGAAAAAAACAGGACAAACATTTTCCAAGTTATTTTGCTGCAATGCATCAAACTGGGAAATGGTTGAAGAGCTAAAAAGAAATCGTGAATTCGAGAAAGTAAACATAAAGGAGTTACATTTTTAGTAGGGTCTCGTGTTTCTTTTCTCAAAGAAATAATATCAAGGTGTTTGTGGTAGAACTATGACTGTGAATGTTCAATGCAATTTTATAATTTAATCTCTTGTAGTAACTACTTAACTGCTAGGGGTTTGCCTTGCTGATTCTGAGCCCTTTTTTGAGGCAGTTTGCACTTAAGCGTTTTTGACTCTTTTTCCACGTATGTATCGAGTCTCAATTTCCGTCCTTTTTTCCCCTACTTCTTGGGGATTGGAAAGGTACGCTAGATTCCTAGATCCCTTTGGAGAAAACCGCAAAATTAGCCACAATATCATTTTTGTTGAAAACATGGGAAAAAAGTGTGAGAAAGACAGGCAGTTTTTTTCCTTGAAAATGCTATTAACAAAATATTGCATCCTCGTCCCAGCTTCCAGGCACTAGCAGAGTTGTAAATGAAAAATAATTTATTTGCCACAGTTTTTGCATTACTATTCTTGATAGTTAAGTTTTCTTATTTTTGGAGGGTTCAACCTACTTGCAGTTTGTGCTGCAATCAGCTGTGAATCCGGAATTCTATACGTTTCAAAGCAGGTTAATTTGTGTAGATTGCACGTGGCTTTCCGAAGCAATTAGCCATTGAAATAAAAAACAATTAAAGAAGGAGAAACAAATAGCATTTTGTGACAACCTTTTCATCTGTAATCTTTGGCCCAATGGCTGATTTACAAAAGTAACCTACTATTACTTCTCTGAGATTCTTCTGGTCGCAGGGATACATAGGGGCAGATTTACAAGGCCCTTGCGCCACTTTTGCGTAACTTTTAACATGGGAAAAGTGACACAAAAGTGGCGCAAGGGGCTTGTAAATCTGCCCCATAGTGTTGTCAAAAAATATTCTCAACCAAGGGCCAAAAACTGAGCTACAGCTTGAAATGATTTATCATTGTGTACCCACTATGAACTCATTCATATAGGAAAATCTAATGAATGTAAAATGTGTTTGAACTAAACCAATGTATTTAATTTTTTGTGCATGATACTGAGTTATAGTGGACATTTGTACATCCAGGGGCAGCTCCTCCGCTACGGCGGAGGAGCGTCACCCCACTGCTTTCTCGCAGTGCGAGAAACAAAATCATAAAATGGTAAAAACTTTTAGTTATTGCCATTTTATGTTTCTTTTGTGGGTGGGTGGTTGGGCTTCTGCCGCTCTGCTCTGCTTACAGAGCAGGGATGGAGTGGTTTGCTTTTTAACACGTGACCTTTGCTTCCCACAGGTGCGAGTTAGGAATATAGAACAGGTGAGCAGAATTCTATATTTACTGCGTGTTCCGAATCATTCACATTCCAATTCAACACACACTGACTTTATTTGTTTAAGTTTTCGGCTTGAAAGCTGTAAATGTGAGTCAGATCTGAAGGACCTCTAGTTTTATCGAATGTGCCGCCAGTAGTAGTTACCTAGACAAACATTTTTAGGCCTGGGTTAGTAATATAAAAGTCTGTTCAATACTGCATTTTTTTCAGTCCATTTAGAAAAGTTTATTTCGAAACGTTGGGCATTATCCTCCTAAATATGTTATTTAAGAGACATTGTTCCCCACATTTCTATGTTTTAATACGGTAAGTAGTTCAAGGAAGTATTGTTTGCTTTATTAAACCTGGTTTCTTTGGTGACCAGAAACATTATACAGATTGTAATAGTGCTTTAATCTAAGAATGGCTGAGAGTGCACATGGTGGCTTTCTACTGTAGAACTACAACTACAGGACAACCTAATGTCCCCAAGAGTGCTGTGTTTGACTACTGACGGAGTTTAACACAGTAATGCTCTGTGGGTGGATGAGGGGGTTGTCTTTTTTGCACTTTTATTGATTATACTGAACTGGATGCCTCTCTCACACTTAAACATACAGATGCCGAGTGCATGTTTCTTTTTCACTGAACCATGCACGCTGTATCGGTGGCATCTACATTTACTTCCAGACTCTCTTACTGGTGTTTACCTGATGGACTAACCTGGGATGGAAGGTGGCGGACAGAGGCTACAGAGTGTGTTATACCCTACTTAATTGTATAACATGTAGTCCAGCCCTGCTGCCACTAGCTGCTCAGCCAGAGCGTGAGATGGTCATAGAATATTGGTGTGCCTGTGATGCATGGAATGCCTGGGTGGATGAGTGTTGGCAGTTGAAGATGGGCTGAGCAGCTAGGGAGGCTGCTCCTGGCAGGGCTGGTACCACACTAGGCTGGCTGGAGTAGAGACAGTTGTAACCTGAACTGGAAGATGAATAAAGAAGACTGATAATACATACTGGCTTCAGGTGTCTTTCTACAGAGATCATAACATTCATTTTGGCGACGAGCGGACTTGAACCCTAGAGACTCTTGGTGAAGGTGTCTGGTCGGATGATACCATGTGAAAATATTCTGCAGAAATGAAGGGCCTAGATGATGTAAAGCTTTAAAAACGATACATAATGTCTTAAATTCAATGCGCTGAGGCACCGGGAGCCAGTGCAGATTACGAATTTCATTAGAAACGGAACTGTGTCTGGGGATGTCGAGCAAGAGGCGAGCTGCAGAATTCTGAATCATCTGGAGTTTCTTCAGACACTGCTTCTGGGCATTAAGATATAGACCATTACAGTAGTCTAATTTAGATTGAATGAGGGAAGAAACTACTGTTTTCCTGGTATTATCAGGGATGTATGGAAAATGTTCCTTATCTTCTTTTTGAGAAAATGAGAAGCGGACACCACGGCATTGGTTTGTTGGCTGAATGTCAATCTATTATCCATCAGAACACCCACATTTTTTACTTTAGCCACTGGATTAGGTGGTAGACCCATCTCCGCTGGCCACCACAAATTGTCCCAGGAGGGCTGCAAACTGCCAAAAATCAAAACTTCCGTTTTATTAGAGTTGAGTTTAAGGCAGTGTGCTGTCATCCATCTATTGATGGCACTCATGCAGCATCTAAACTGCAGAGCAGGGGAATTTTGGAGTTTATGTGCCGCTACCACGATCTGGGTGTCGTCGGCATATGTAGTCAGATTGAACCCAAATTCCCGGATAAGAGTGGTCAGTTCGGAGACGTAGATATTAAACAGTGAGGGGCTCAGCGAGCTGCCCTGAGGGACGCCACAATGTAAAGTATAGGGGTCTGAGTTGAAGCCGTCAATAGATACGGTGGATTTTCGATCAGTTAGAAAGGAGGTCAAAAGTGCCCGCGCCACTTCCCCTACTCCCAACTTCTCCAGACAACCTTGCAAGAGGGAGTGATCAACCGTATCAAAAGCGTCAGATAGATCAAGAAGCACAAGAGCCGCCGCGCCTCCTCCATCCATCACCGATCTGATCTCCTCTGTTGCTTTGATAAGAGCGGTCTCCGTACTATGATCTTTGCGGAAACCGAACTGGGTATGATCCAGCAAACTGTTCGCGTTGATAAATTGCGACAATTGAGTGTTCATAATTTTGTCCACTATTTTCGCAGGCAGAGGCAATCTAGCGATGGGTCGGTAGTTAGTGGGATTAGTGGCATCTAATGTAGATTTTTTTAATAGCAGCAAAATTGATGTCTCCTTCCAGCTGGTCGGAAAGACACCAGAGGTAAACATCAGATTAAAAATATCTGTGAGACCTGGACTCACAAAATCTACCAGACCTTTGAGGAATGCCGGTGGACATGGGTCTAAAGGTGACCCTGACTTAGACTGATTTACGTGCTTTCTTACTTCTTCTATAGAGACCGGGGAGAACGCGAATAAGGTGTGATTAATGATGTTAGAGCCACATGAGTGCGGAAGGGGGTAAGAATCAGGGGCCTCCTTGAAGGCTTGATAAATTTCTAAAACCTTTGATTTAAAAGTGCCAGCAATGTCATTACAAAATTTCTTATTGATCTTCCTGCCTGTATTGTTGGGTCTAGCCAGTTTGTTAATCACCGCAAACAGTTCCTTGGGTGAATTAACAGCCAAATCAATCTGCTGTGAAAAATATTTTTTCTTCTCTGAGATAAGAAGTTTTTTGTAATTCAGGAGAGCTCTTTTGTAGGCTAATTTATCCGGCTCATCATAGTTTAAACGCCAACGCCATTCTAAACGGCGGCACATCTGTTTTTCTATTCGAAGAAGTTCAGAAACCACGGGGCAGAAGGCGTAGTCCTATTGCCTGAAAGTGTTTTTGAGGGAACAGAGGCGTTAACTGCGCCGGAAATCCACTTAGTATAGTTGGTAATGGCTGAGTCCACCTGGTCCTGACAAGGAGGACGAAAGGTTTCCAAGTAGGTATAAAGGGTTGGCTTGTCCACTTTATTCCAAACTTTACAGGTGGAAGCAGACTGTTTGGTGATGCAGCTCTCTCCTACCCTAAAGAAGGGAAGGCTGAACTTGATAAGTGAATGATCGGACCATGGTAACGGGAGAATTTCCTTTACCGTAAGGCCGTAAGCTGAGGAGAACACACCATCCAACGTGTATCCAGCTATGTGTGTCGGTGACTGCACCAATTGAGTGAGTCCCAGTGATCTTAGGGTATCTAATAACCCCAATGTGTCTTTATTTTCTAACTCTTCCAGATGGAAGTTGAAGTCTCCAAGAATAGTGAAATCCGAATTTAAAAAAACTGGCTCAAGCAGACTATCCAGTGTTGCGAGTACCTGGAGGACGATAGAGAAGAATTCCCTTAAATGTCACTTTGGGATTGAGTGTAAACGAGAAATGAAGAGCTTCATAAGAAGGGGTGGACACAGGATAATGTGTGGCCAGAAGATGATCCCTAAAAATAATAGTTACTCCACCTCCTCGTTTGGAAGACCTATCTACTCTAATCGCTCTGAACCCAGCGGGTGTAGCAGTGATAAAGTCGGGGACTGATGCGGCATCTGCCCAGGTTTCTGTTATGAATTTATGAATAGTATATCCAGACCCAGGCTTTCTATGCTGTGAGCGATTTCATATCTATGCTTACCCAGTGATCTGGCATTAATAAGGCCGCCAAAAAGCGTAGTTTGTTCATGTGCGATGCCATTCGCTAAAGGCTGGGATAATTGCAGAGCCGAGATAAGTTGTGGGTGGGGGAGAGCAAATCCACAAACACAACTTACAATGTCAACCCCAAGACTCATAACACAACAGTTTTCCCTGTTTACCCTACATTGCTTGTCCAAGGCGTGCAGGTCGCCACTAGTATATTTAATGGTTGGTGGGGGCCACGGTTCAGAGTTGAGGGCCCTAGGCATGGACTTATCGCGGACGGGCACAGACGGGCTTGCCTTAGGCGCGCCTTTGAGGCGCCGGCGGCGCGCCCGCTGTGCGTGTCCGCTGCGCGTCCGCACCATGAGCGCTTTAAATCCCTTCCGACGGACGTCTAGAGCGCGTCCTTACCGGAAGTGGGTTGGCCAGAATACTGTGAGCTAAAGGGTCCGCCCTCCGCTCAATCGGCACGTCAGCCGTGGCGGAACGGGGCGGCCCTAAACAACCAGCAAAGACAGTGCAAAATAACGCGAGGAGGAGCAGGGCGGACTTTAAAATAGAAGTAAGTCAGTGCAAAGATATAACAAGTTAAATACCCCCTAGCATCAAACAGCCCTCACCAGCATAAAATGGCAAGTGACAATGTTAAAACAAGTAAACAGCTAAAAAAAAATTATTCGGTCAGTTGTGCGAGGTGCGAGCAGGGCTAATTAAGTCCACAATTTATTGAAGGATGTAGGTATGAGCGAACCTTCTTGAATTAAAAGTCAAGGCCGTCATCTATGTATGTGTGTGCCATTTATTTAGCATAAACCTGGCCGAAAGGTAGTGGAGCAAAGCACACCATCATACACAAAGAAATAGACAAGTGACTGACAGCTTGAAGGAATAACTGAGATCTGCAAGTGACTGTTACCATGTCATGATATCACGCACTACTGTCAGTAGCTGGTGCCTCAGTGAGCTATCCTGCCAGCTTTTGATGTAAAGGAAATCGGCAGTCTTTTGTTCTCAATGCTGCAGACATTTGCACAGAGTAATTTGTTGAAACAGTAATAAAATTCAGCTGCAGGCCAGCTTAAGGATAGATACCGCAGATACCACAGAGATACAGTGGACAGTTCAGTCAGACCCCCGATGTGGCGAGGCTGACCATACAATTCAGAGCCCCGTGGCAAGGCTGACCTTCCTTATTAATGACCAATCTCTGTCCCCTTTCACCACCCCAGATGTTGCACAGTTCGCTCAATTTCCTCTCAGACCCCCAGCAGGCTAGTAATGAGGATGAAGGGGTTCTTAGAGTTTATTCATACAATCTTGAAACACCCTTTCCCAAAAAAGCACGCTTTTGCATTTTTCTTCTTTCTATTTGCTGATCAGAGTTGGATCAGCAAAAAATAAAAGTAGGTGTGTGTATGCGTAGTGCATGTGTCTACAAAATGATGCAGTAGACTTTTTGTGTTTTTTAGGTCTCGCCTGATCCAGCGCATGCGCTGGTCTGGCCGAGACATTTAGTAGCTGCTTTGAAAAGTGCTACCAATGCGGCCACCAGCTTTCTGTCACGTGCACAAGCGCGCGCGCTGCTGCACGCGCATCTCTGGCGTGCTTTAGTGCGTCATCGAGATCGCGATGACTTTCGCTTTCAGAGTGATCGCGATGACTTTCTCTATTACGGCCGTTACTGCCGCTCGGCCAAAGCTTGTTTTCTATTGTTTTCTATTGTGTGAAGCACTTCATTAGAGAGCATTCATTTTCGCACTCTCTCTCTTGTGTGCATCTCTCTTCTTGAACTCCGTGGTGCTTCTCTCAGCCCCCTTCCTTTTACGCCAGCCTATGTGCTTCACTCCGTGGCTTATGCCACCCATACCCGCCGTGTTGCTTTCTTCCAACTCACATGTTGCTTTTACTTCCGGCCTCTCATCATTGCATTTATTTCCTCTTCAGACCTCCCACTCATTGTTTTAGCATCCCTGTTGTAACTTGTACCTCCCTCAGAACCCTATTCTGGCAACCACTGAGATAACAGAACTTTGAATGCGCATCCTCACGGGACACCTACTGCATGTGTCCACGCGAGTCACTGATGTTCTTGTGTCTGCTTCAAGATGTTTTAGAGTGCTGCGAGTGTTCTCTATGTATCGCAAGCATCAACACAAAGGTTTGTACTGTGTTTCCTGATAGGGTGAGGAAACGCCTCGCATCACATGATCGCATTGCAATTGATAGTAGGATTATTATGTCCCTTATGCTCCATTTTATTATGCAGTTACGTAGTTTTCCATGGTTCATTTTCTTTTTACATATTGCAGTTTTCGGTCATGTTTTAGCTGTTCTTTTCATGTTCCAAAAACCTATTTTTGTAACAGTTGTGCTTCTGTTATGTGATGGGGAGATATGTTGTAACTTGCACTTCCCTCAGAATCTTTACGTAGTGGTTCCAACTATTCTCCTTGATGGCATTAGAATATTCTCTTGAGATTCAGCTGGAGCTGTTACTTCAATGAATGGTTGTGCCCCGTGTTGGTGACAATAAAGCAGGAAGTGACGACACATCAGAAGCCTGTGTACAGTGTTTACTTCAACATAACAGTCCCCTACAGTGTTGCTTCGCTGGTCCCAGGCACTCTCCCCGTATTGCTTCATTGCTTACCCCCATCCTCCTCATCTTGCTTCAACGCTCCTCCACTCCCCGTTGTTCAACTCTCCCTGCGCGCCTTAAAAAAAAATGCTTTTGCAGGTTTTATTTTCTTTTTAGTTACTGATCCAAGTCAGTTTTTAATCGCTCTTTTTAACAGGTCCAGCAATGTCAGACAGTATGTTTTTACATACCTTCCAACCTAATTTGGATCAGTAACTATGAAGGAGGGATAAAATGTAGTCCACATCATTTTATGTGCACACCAATAAAATGACATGGGTGGCTGAATTAAAACCCCCTTTTTTTTTTTTTTTTTTACCTGTACAGCATGGCTAAAAACTATTGACAAAGCCAATATGTCAAAAAGGCAAAGCATACTGGTATTGCCAATGCTTGTTTGTTTTTCTCCACAGAGCAAAAGAGCAAACATCTCAACAAAAATTCTTGGGCTTTAACTATATAGAACAAAAAATCCTTGGTTTGCCACAAAATCTTGCAAATTGGAAGTGACCAGAGTATAATGACAATGGTGTACAGCAGAGGTCCTCAATCTGGGGAGTGACTCAATTGATCTCAGTGCGGAACCAAACGCTGGCCAAGAGAAGCGCATACAATGCCGCTAGGGAACAGAGACAAAGACCAAGCCTAAAACAGTGAATTTTATTGACATAAAACAAAATAACAATGAGCCACTCCATACTGGCCTGTCAGTAGTTTCTTTTTTCACTCCTGTGCTGGGTGGCAGTAGGTGTCAAAGTGGCAGGGGGGATGGATGTGTCCAAATGACCCTTAACACCCCTTCCTCCATTTCTGATACAGGATCACATTGTGGATACTTTTGCACATTTAGGGACTCCAGCTGCCTAGTGTCATGATGGCAATCATGTGTTTGATTGCATTTTTTAAGGGATTACTGTACAGACTGCAATTTTTAAATTGCTATATATGTTAAGTGTTGCCAGTTCTATAGAATATCTATGAGAAAATATGTTTACTATTCGGGTGGGTCCGAATCAATTTTTTGTTTTGTTGTTGTTATATAATGGGCGGGACATTAAAACGGTTGAAGAACACTGGTGTAGAGACTACAATATAAATTAAAAACAAGCATTGGCATAGCCAATAGGTCTCGCTTTTGGGACATTATAAGTATTTAGTTATGCAGCACAATATCCTTGGTGCAACAACTGTTGCATGGCTAAACACTTATAAGGTCCCAAAGATGAGACCTATTGGCTATGCCAATGCGTGTTTAAATTAGCCATGCTGTACAGCAGAGCTAAAAACCATTGACAACGTTAATAGGTCACAAATGTGACAATACCAACGTTTCGTTAACTTGTGATGCATTTATTGTTGTCTCCATTATGTAATTTTGACGACTATTTCGTGCCTTAATTTTAGAACCCATTCATGTAGTAAACATGGTTTAATTCTTGGAGATTCTTGTTTCTTTTGGGCATGTCAGTTCTGATTATTTTGGTATCGGTACCTGCAACTTGAGACAACATAGGAAACTTGATTTCTTTCTGACAATTCATTCTGAATGAGTGTGATTAGTTCCTGATGCATTCTGATGTGCTGATGCATCTGGGATCAGAGTATGTACATACTTGTACATGTGTTATGAGAACTCCAGTCTGATGTAAGGAGTTTGCACATCTAATCTTCTTCATTAAATAATGCTATTAAAAGCAAGGCAAGTTTGGTATCTAAATCATTGAATTGTGCCAGATGCAGGATATACTACAGTAAGACTATTTAGTCAATTACGAGCCGTACCCCAAGAAATTGCATTGATAACTTCACCGCCACTACAGACTCAGAGTACAATTCAGGGTAACCCACCCTCGATCACATGATATTAGGTGCTCACACACCTGTCCTGATGAAGATCTAAATTTCTTGAGATCGAAACGCCGTCGACCATAATAAAACCTAACTCCTTCTTTATTATATAAAAAAGTGCCTAAAAGGAGTATCTTCTTGTTGTCAATTTGATGCATGCTGTTAATGTCTTCTCACGGTCCACAGCACGTTTTTTTCACTTACCTGTGAGCACTAGATCTATAAACCTTTTAGGAAATTGAAATTAAATGATACTGTGCAGTGAATAAACGAATTGCTTGACAATGTTTACATATGTCCCGTCCCATACTTGTCTGTGATACACTGCCTAAAGTTGTGTCCTATGAGTATATAGGACTTACTGTCTCTTATAAAAAATATCACTATTGTGAACTATTGGCCTTAAGTGAACCACTGTTTCCCAAGAATTTCTTGCACACTGGCTTAGATTTGGAGTTCAATAATGAAGAGAAATTCAGTTCATAATAACAAATGTTATACTATTCTTTAGCCCCACACTACTCCTGATTTAAACACTATTCCAATTTGTGTGGCTTGGCTTAGTGCCTGCAACACAAAAGGGCTCCAAATGCAACATGAAGACATCAGAATTTCCTGTCAAAATAATAACCTGTTTTGGTTGTGAGCATAGCTGTGGTATTTGAGCCCAGGCTTGGCTGCCACCCAGGTAAAACTGCCAAGCCCATACGATTTAAAAAGTAGACTCCCAGGGGCGCCCAAGGTAGTGTACACAATGGCCTGCAAACCTCAAACTTTGCCTCAAATAATGGGGGGGTGGCCAGCCAGCAATGCTGGTGGATAGGCTTTGCTAGGGTTTTGCCTGCTAAAGGAAGCTGACTCAGTTTTCTGGTCACATTGACTCCTCCGAGTTGTTCCCTAACTACACCTGACATTGGAAGATAGGGTGCCCGTAGAAGGAAGGTGTGACTCCGAGATCATCTTCCCTTGATTAGAGGCTTGAGTGCAGTGACACGGCTAAGTACTCCCAGGCCGAAATCCCAGGCGGAGTACAGGAAAGGCCAGCCTGCATGCAACAGGTGGACTGGTGAGGTGGCAGTCACTGGCACATGCAGTGCACCCACAGAACCCCCAACAACTGATGGAAAAGGTGACATATTGGTAAAATAATAATGTAGCAAGGTCCTTAAACAGTGGAGCCACCTAGCAGACCAGAGATCAATCAAGAGAGATTTGTATGTGGTGAGCAGGCAAGAGATGATGGAGCAGAAGTGGGAGGGCGCATGCTGTAAAGATGTCACTGCACCCCATCTTGACTTTCTTTGTTAAGGGCCCCTCCTTGCACACTAGTCCTGCAGGGTCGAGTGGAGCCGGGAACCCAAAATGGGAGAACCCTAACCTTAGGGGATATTGAGCTGCTGGACTGGGAGATGCTTTGTGTCCTTAACTGTATAGAGATCACTGCCAAGTCACAATAGCAAAGAACGGGTCAGTGCCTGAAAATACACTAGCAGCAGTGATAGAAGAGGGCCTCCTCCCCCTCAGTACTCATTCAGCTACTGGTTACCCTCCTCCACCGCAGCACCCACAGGACACACGCGACCTAGACATGGTGTGCTGGAGCTTGCAAGAACTCCTGTAACCTCTTGATTAGACTAATGATGAAAAATAGAGCCGGATGAAGAGGGACAAGCATGACACACATGAGGACTCTGGCTGGTCAGCGGAACTGGGGTGGCGCAGGCGCCATCATCCCATATCCACTGGCCCTAGATTCAAGAGCAGGGACACTGCGTGCCGCCACTGACCACAAATGGTGTATGCTGGACTGAGCAAAATGATAAACGTCAACAACATCAACATGGGGAGCATCAGTGTAGCGAAGTCAGGAATAAGGAACCAAGATGAAGTCAACACTCAGCAATAAAGTGGGTTTGACATCCCCACACAAATGAGTAAGTTGGGTGATATATTGCTGGCCATCTGAGAGCCAAGAGAACCTCTATAACAGAAGATCAATGCTGTGGCCATCAATGTGCCACTGATGAGGTCAAATCAAGTAAAATTGGCAGAAAGAGTCACGACCAAGAAGCATACCTTATCAGAGTCACATCCTGTCCACACGGAACAATCAGTAGACATTGGGGACCTGAAAGCTCACTTGAAGATACATGAGAGGTGTGCGGAGGACATGGAGGACTGATCATGCTTCAATAATGTTTGCGTGATAGTAATGCGGGAGATAAATAAAGTATCCAACACAGTAGCATTTCTTGAGTCATGGTTGAGTCATGGTTGAAGAATTATGTAGCGCCCATAGAGCAGTCACATTTGTAAGCAGTAAATGAATACATAGAGTACCATTGAGACTGCTGTCTCCTGGATCACCTCTGAGCCCATTGTTGCAAGAATTTGAATTATAAAGAACGGGATATCCTCTTCCAAAACTCCAGGGAGGGAGGGCCAGTGATGGTGGAAAACCACAAAGTTTTCCTGTTCCTTGACTTCACATCCATAGTCCAATCTAAGAGACATTCAGTTATGGACATCAAAAAGGGACTTGGTTTGTAATATTCACTTACGTTCTCTGCTACACTAAAGATAATTGCGGAATATAAAGAATACTTCTTCATAGAATTTGATGAGGCCTACGAGAGGTTGAGGAACTGGACTGCCTCTGAAAGCAAACACCAGGCCACCTCTTCAAAACAAATCCACAGATGCAGGTGAATCAAAACTGAAAGGAGGTGGGCGGTGATCAAACTGTCTCCTGAACAGATTGGTGACAGAAATGTTGCTGGTTATCAGTAGTTAGGATGCACTCAGTGTTTAATCTCATCATACACACACAGATAGAGAGTCAGAGAGTCTCAGACTTGATGATGGAGACACCTTAGATGAACAGCATGTTGTGACCTCCATGACTATGGATGAAATTATCTCCTAAACTGTCCCTTTGCTGTGCTGAGGAGCACCAAGTAGCCATGGTTATCAATGATATGGTGAAAAGCTAGTATAGTATGACTGTAAACTGATGTACATTGGTTGTTGGACTGACCTTGAGAGGGGCTAGATTCCTCTAGTAGAAGAAAAGTGGGCTCAAAGTCAGACTTGCCAGCAAACCTAGGGGCATATTTACAATCCCCTATCACAACCACAATGTCACTTTTTTCAGACGTTGTGTTGGCGATAGGGGCTTCACCTTATTTACAAGGCAGAGTTAAGCCACTTAAAATGGCTTAACTCTGTCTTGTAAATAAGGCACCCTTTCACGATTTACTTAGCATGAAAGGGGAGGGCAAAGGGTGTTGCGTTCGGCGTTCTACTGCAACACCCATTGATTCTGATGCTGCCCTCTATTTACAAGTGTGGCCAAAATTAAGACTAGGGAGAACCTGGTTTTAAACAGGTGAAACGAGGATAAATGCTTTATTTCTCCTCTTTTTAGCTATTTCCATGTGTGCTGGGTTGTGCAGCACACACACAAACAGCAAAACACCATTGATTGTTTATGTGCAGGATATCCTGCACATAAACAATCATTGAAAAAAATTACTTTTTGCAGCTTCTATTTGTGCTTCATTAAGCAGCACACACAGATGTTACAGAGCACCATTACTGATTGTTTATGTGCAGGGAGGGACACCTTACTGCAACACAGACACTCTTGCACTATGGTGCAAAGGTGCCTGCATTGGCGCTAGGCAGCTAAATTGGTACCAGCGCAGGGGAAAATGCAGGGTTGGCCCATATTCTTGTAAATACGGTGCAGTCCTATGTTTCAGAAGTGGCAGAGCGTGGCGTTAAGCCATGGAGGCTAACCCCACTTTTCTCGTAAATATGCCCCCTACTTTTTTAGTCTGACTCCACCCCCGGATTTGTCCCGAAAAACTGTGTATTTGGGAATCAACGTTGCTTAACTTGCTCCTAGAGTTATTTCTGATGGGCGTAGCAGTTTGGATACTAGGCCTAGGGATTGGGTGGGAGGTGAGTTGTGGGTGCAGGATTGTATTTTTGTTATTGTTTCTGCATCTCCATGTACATAGTGGTACAAAATTAATCCTGTGGCTTCTGTCCCACGCATCAAGTTATCTGGGTCGAGCCGCACTTAATACAGCCTTTGGCAGTTAAGTGCCTAGGCCCTTAATGTGGTCCACCACATCGAGGGAGGCGGCCCACAGTTTGAAGGTGCATAATTATTGTTTAATAACCGGAACCATTAGGTGACTGAGCAATTTAATTAAGTGACACAGAGTTCATGCATACTGAAAGAGACGGGGCATTGCCATAGCCTTTCCGCCAGAAAGGCAAGTGATTCAGAGAAGGGGGGAAAGTTATACCACAACACATACTCCTCATTTGCCACGGCACACTAATTTTGGCAAACCCCAACATTCTATTCATGATAAAGGAGTGCATCTCTGACCACCTTGGTATGTACATGATGGTGACGGGCAGGCTTGACTGGAGATTGTATATATGCCCCTAACTCACAGCAGGTTGAATTTCAAAAGTCAGTAATGACCCAAATAATAAATGACCAAGTCATACTGACTGTCTGGGGCAGAGACTTTATTTGTGTAGCTGATCTGCAAATCTATAGGTCTTGTCCACCGTTAAATGTGAATGTGGGGTGCAGGTTACGGGTAGATTGAGGACATGGTTGCTGATTGGAAAGTTGTTGAACTTATCGATGGGTGAGGATCACATGATAGGGGATATTTGCTCTACTTGGTTGTCCATACATTGCATTCTATCATTGACTACCCAAACTATTTGAATTCCTAGCTGTAGAGGAGTCCCTTTAAAATAAATGGTTTCATTGCCCATGGATAATGCCTGCCCTCATTCATTTTCCCCAACATCAGTGACCTAGCGATTTCATTGCCCCAGCACTAAAAATATATATATTCCTAAAGTGCATTTCTTATAATTTGCCTAACACAGGTGTTTTCAATGCAGGGTGCATGACCAAATGCCATAATTCTACATTTCTATTAATGAAGTCTAAATTTCCTCTTAATCTTAGCCAATGTTATCAAAATGTTCCCCCATTCAGTTGATTGGGTTACAAATACTCATTATTAAGGGGACGAGTGAAATGATAAGATCATTCTCAAACAGACCCTGTCCCAAACTCTTAATGTCACTCTAGTGACTGACAAACACTAGAGACCCCAAATTTTGTTTGATCAATTCAACCAGTGTACTTCCATATTTGTGTTCCGGCTACAATCTGATCAATGAAGCACCAGTGCTTTTCAGATTCAGAGTTGCGCCATTCTAGCATATAGATCAGTTTCACTATCTTGTAGTCACCCCAGCTCCCATTTCTTGGCTTCACTATTGTAAAGCATGTTACTATCCTAGGTCTTTTTGCCCAATCAAATAAAGTCATCAATTGTTCTTTGGCATTTCCTGGTAAAAGGTGTGGGGATGTGCAACAGGAGCATCTGAAACAAATATAGCTTTTTGGGGAATAGCATCATCTTTGTTGATACTAATTTCCCAAGCCAGGAGAGCCCTCCCAATGCCCGGCCTGCATGTCTTTCTGAATTTCCTTCTGTTGAGGTGCACATTTGGTTTGAATGACTTGGCATGTGGTAGGAGTGATCTGAATACCCAAATATGTTTACGAATAATTGAAATGGGAACTGTGCTTTTAACAGAAGTATGATAGCTCTTGTGACTGAAATGTTTATCATCTGTGACTTTTGTAAGATGACTTTGAAGCCCGATATCTCTTTGTAGTTATGCAGCTCATTGAAGATTGAAGGCGCTGAGCACGTTTGGTGCATGATCAACACCAGGATGTCTTCTGCATACTCCATTAGTTTATTATCTTCAGTTCCTATGCCCAGAATGTGTGTGGATTATTCTGAATCTGTTACACCAGATATTCTACAAAGAGGTAAAAAAACAGTGGGGAAAGAAGATAATCCTGTTTCATGCCTTTCCTGATCATGAATGTAGGCAAGTAGCAACTGTTAGTCAGAATAAAACCATTTGGACTATTTAGCCCACCTTGATCCACATTTCGAACCCAGGACCTATACCAAACCTCTTTGGAAACAGGTGTGGGAACATCCAGTTAGCCATGAGTGACAAAATAAGAGCTAGTTTGGAAACACAGTCTTAACATTAGATTACCTACCAGGTCCAGATCTATTCTTTTTCAAGGTACAAAAATATGCAAGGCATATAAAGAGGATAATACTGCTTGTAGACAATGAAAGTTTTGATGTCAAAGTAATTTTTTATTAGGTACCCACCTTTTAGTGCCTGCTCAGCCATAATATAGTCTGGATACCATTTTTTTTACCTTCTTGCTGTCAGCAGATTATGACCCAGACATATGATCTGCCTTTCTTTTCAACATAGCTACTATATAATCTAGGCAACACAATTGTTTAATGCCTTTAATTTCTGTGGTGTACTACAGTGTTTTACGATAATTCAACAAATTCTTGACTGACCATAGCCTAATACAGTAAATGATTGGTTTGAGAGAACTATGGGTCTCTATTCCATTGAGTCCCATTTCATCCCTTTGGGCCTTCATTGGTGTGCTGGAGCCTGTATAAAGGATATGCCACCAAAACTTGTTTTCAAATACTTCAAATATTCTGCGCATCTGTAATCTCATAATCCCATGCCACAGGGTCTGCAAGAATTGCTTTTACATTATAGGTGGTTATAAGTAACTGACTTCAAGGATCTCTGGCCAAAACATTGTAAAAAGCAGATAATACCTCATGTGCTTTGTTTAATTGAAGACTCACTTTTGACCTGTTGATCAGCCCAGATACTGCTGTTTGCTAATAAATGTCAGAGCAAATGGTTCTACTGACGTTAGTCTGACTATGTGACATTAATCTTTCCAGATGCTACAATCAAGCAGGAAATAGGTAGCTAAATTCTAACCAAATTAAGCTCGAATCACAGCAATTGCACTATTGTACAGCACAAGTGTTTTCACTAAGTCAAGGACCGCTAATTCACTCTATTGGACTATTCGAACACCTTGAGTTTTTTTTCACTTCACATCACA
The DNA here is from genome assembly GCF_964204655.1 of Triturus cristatus. NCBI lineage: Eukaryota > Metazoa > Chordata > Amphibia > Caudata > Salamandridae > Triturus > Triturus cristatus. The sequence goes on along the minus strand of NC_140582.1, from coordinate 439,343,894 downwards.
ACGTTAAAACGAACAGGTCAACTTTCACCACCTATTTAAGTTGATTAAGAACGGTTAATTTCACCTAAAGCACTTTTGGCAGCTCTCTCCATCTTGATTAGGATCATGATTGTGGGTAAGCGGACGGATCTTTGGGGTGACATGTGGTGGCCTCCTGAACTGGGTGTAACTCCTATTCCAGTCTCAGAGGTAAAGAACCTGGGGGTGTGGTTAGATTCTGCCCTGAGTTTCAGTGTCCACACAAAAAAAGTGGCGGCTACCTGTTTCGGCATTTTACGAGGGCTGCGACCCATCTTGAGGTTCTTTGATGCTTCTACCAGGCAGCTGGTCATACAAGCATCCATACTATCGCGGCTTGATTACGCCAGTTCGCTCCTGCTGGGGGCCAACCAGGCTGAAATTGCCCAGATGCAACGTGTTCAGAATGCCGCAGCAAGAGCCCTGGTAGGTTTACTGAGGTTCTGTTCTGCGGAAAGTACCATCCGTGCTTTGCACTGGCTGCCTATGGCACAGAGGATCCATTTTAAGACCCTGTGTCTTTCTTTCAAGATCCTCAAGTGGGCCTCTCCCCAGATTCTTGCTAATCTTTTGGTGCCCTACGTGCCCTCGCGTTCTCTTAGATCCATAGGTCAAAACCTGGTGGTGGTCCCATGGTTTAGGCTATGCAGCGCCGGAGGCCGGTCTTTCCGGGTTTTGGCTGCAAATTTGTGGAACTCTCTTCCTCCCCACATGCGTGAAATGGATGAGCTTCTGAAGTTTAGGAGGGCTATCAAAACGCATTTGTTTCCTTTCTCTCTTTAGTACTTCGATCTGCGCGCTTCTGCCCTTGTACAGCTTTGTTGTGTTGGGACCTTTCTTTAAGCGCCGCGACGCCCCTTGGCTGGGGCAGCTGTGCGCTATAAAAGTGTTTTTAACATAACATAACATAACATAGACCTTCTGTATCTTACTCACAGAGGTACACTATGTGTTTACTATGGCAAATTCTTCCTAAAATATATATTTAACTGGTTGTAAACTTTGTTTACACCCCGCATTGGTTTCTTTTCCACCACCTGGGTGTTGTGATATTAATACTGTTTTCAACATATATTTTTTCACAATATATATACCAGTCTTTATTCTCTTATGTAAACACAGCCTTGAAAAAGTCGCGGGACGTCACTCCCCAGTAGCGACGAAACACGTGTTGGCTTGTGGCTGTTTTGAATAATTAAGAAGACTTGTAATTAATAAAAGAACAACCAAGAAGAAGAAAGACAAATTCATTTCTCTTGTCTATTTGTTTGAAGCTTAATGTGGAGACACGCTATATGTATGGACATTGAAAAATTATAACGTGTGCTAAGGATTGCTATTACACTGTTGATCAGCCCAATTGAGTTTGTTGTCAATGCATATGCCAAGATAGTTAAAGGACTTAACTCTCTATAGGTTTTCCCATTTAACATGAAGGTCAATGTTAAGTATTAAGTATCATGTACTTTTTTAATCAAAGACATTGACAGTTAATTTTGTATTTCAACAGTATTTTGCAATTCCTCTGAGTAAATTGTGCATTGACAATTCAGTTTGGGTTAGTAGTATTGCATTGTCTGAGAATAACAATATGGGAACTCCCATTTTTGTGATGTCCAGGTCCCGATCAGCAAACCAATTACCAATGTCAATGAAAGGCAGAGGCACTAGAATGCTTCCTTAACATGCTCCTGCTTTGATTTTGAATTATGCTGTGCACTCACCTCTTCTCATGAAACAGACCCTGGTGGTATTCCTCTTGTATAGATGCTGGAGTGCTGATCGCAAATTAATCTGAGCCACCCTACGGCAATTAGGGAGGACCGTAGTAGTGCCCTGTCCATGGTGTCAAATGCTGCCTTTAATTCAATGAAGACCAATCATTCAAGATATGCTGATTTAGACCATTGGCCTTTAAACAAAACAGCATTTATATCCATTAAACTATATAAATATCTTATAAAACATGTTTTCTTTTTTTTAAAACAAAAGAGAGCCAATACATATATAACGGTAAATTGAATCTAATAAAGTGATAGAACTACCCATATAAATTATGTATTCCAATAAAATCTGCAAATAATCCCATAAAATACATCAACTCTCCTAGATACTAAAACTCAATGAGCACTGCACTTGATGCCCTCATAAATCTTCCAATGGCACATGCTATGTCTAAAAAGCGCTTGTCAGTTAATAATTCTATAGCATGCATACAGGTTATAATCCCACATTTCAGGAATATTGGGCGTAACCACTGACTCCGCTGCTGTTTGATTTTTAAGCAGTCCAACAGAATATGCAGCATATCACATTAGTGTTCAACCCACAGGAGCAAATTCCTCCTGTATGAATCATTTTTGCTTTTACCATGTCATTGAACATACAGGGGTCCAATTCTTACTCTCAGCACTTTGTTTCTTAACAGCTGGTTAGGTAAGATAGTCACATACGGGTAACTCACATTCTCCCTACTGCACAAACTCAAATTGAGAGAAGTCCAGAGGGCTTGATGACACAAGTTGTTGGAAATGTACCAACAACCCAGAATACACAGTTAGTGTTGTAGAGACCCCCACAAAATGTGCACGCTCTAATAGATGGAGGTGGAACCTTAGTCTTTATGACTCCTTTGGGTGCAAATAAATTGGCTGGGAATGGTGATGAAGGTTTACCAGACTGGATTGAGGAAATTACTAAGGAAAGAATAGAAGAGGCTATAGAACCTCCAGAGAACACAGAAACTAATAAGGAGAAACCATTGGACCTTCTTAGACTAAAAATCGATTTAGAATAATTGATTAGAGGGTGCTAGGATTTTGAACATTTGGATCAATACCAGTGACGGGTTGACCTACGTGTGTAGGGAGATAACTCGAAAAGCAGCTGAAACACAGTCATTTGGCAGGAGAGGCTTAGAAATATGATGTGGAACTCACTTCCAATGTGAATCTGCATCTTAGATTTAGAGTTGAATTGAATGATAAGGCAATAGAAAATTTGAGGATAGCAGCAATGCCAGTGCATATTATGGAACTGATTAACTGCATACGCAAATGGAAGGATGTGAAGAAGTTGGAGCTTAAGTGGGTAAAGAAGCATGATAAGAAAAAGAGGGAAGTCGAAGAGAAACAGGGAGAAATGGATGAAGCAGCAGCATATCATTTGAGGGAAGTGATTGGAGGTACCATGGAATAGATTTGATTTTACTGTATTTACAACCAATTTCCCAAAGCTGAGAGACAAACCAGTGCAGTGGTATGCTCAAGTTGAGAGGCTTATAAAAAAATTGAAAGTTTTGGGGAGGGACTTAGACACATTTCTTGATATTGTCATTAAGGCTGATTTATGGGCAGAGTGTAAGGTAGCATTACAGTGTATGAAAGCAGAACCTCAGAGAGAAAGAGAGAGGAACAGGTGCACCATTACCAGTGGTGATGGAGAAATATGAAGCAGTAATTACTTGTTTGAAAATAAAAATACCTCCCAGAGGCACTGATTGGTTGAAAATTAAAATAACTACCCAGAAACTGAAAGATACGGGTCATGAACATTATGAAAGATTGTTGCAGGTTTTAAAACAGCACAGTGGATGTAAATATTCTGAGGAGAATGATATGTGAATTTTTGTGTCACAGTTCAACTTGGGTGTAATACCTGAACTTAGTGTGCACATCATGCAAAGTATTATCTGCTGGCAGGCAAAAAAACTATATGAGATATTGTGTAATGCAAAGTATTGCAGTGATGAACTGGAAGCAGAGAAAAATAAAGAAGAAATGTATGTTGGCTCAGGCAAGATTGGCTCGGAAAGGTTTTCAGAATTCTTAGTTTTCAGGAAACCAGGGAATGATGCAGGGAGTGGTTTCTCCACAGGCTGGTTTTTCAGGACATCAAAATGGGAGGAGAAGGTCCCAATGTAGAGCCACAGGTGTTCCCACAGGTGTGGCCTCTGGGACAGACGTTGCTGCCATGAAAAAGGTTACCACTTGTCACATTTGTAATCGGGTAGGGCATTGGAAACAAGAATGTTGATGTAGTCCTGAAAAGGCTGTCGGGTTAATGCGAAATTCCCACGGTATGACAGGTCATAGAACGCCCACTCAGGAAATGCAGAGCCCTATGCAGAATCAAGCTCAGATGATGCCCATTGATCCTACACAAATGGGAAATCCTAGAATACATTTGAATCATATGCCAAAGTTTAATGCAAACCAATTCCACAATGCAGCAACACAGTTTCAATATCAGAATGAAAATGTTTTGGGACAATTTCCTTTGTTTGAGGCAGATGAATTAACTTACAATTCCTAATGATGGAGCCTGAAAGAGGAAGAGGAAGGTGTGCGTTCTTAGCACAATCTTAGAAAAATCCCAAAGTGGATCATATGTAGAAGCAAATGTTTACGGTCACGATGTGTCATTTCTGATTGACATAGGCGCAACCTGATCCACAATTAGAACAGTGGAAGTTCCAGATGTGCCTCTCTCAGGGAAAATGATCCACATAGTTGGGGTTACAAATAAACAAATGTCAAATGCAATATCAAAAGAAGTTCTAGTAAAAATAGGGTAATTTGAAGAAAAACACAAATTTGTAATTTGTGATTCTAGCCAAGTGAATCTGTTAGGAAGAGATTTATGGTGTAAGATAAATTGCACAATATACTGCACACCGGATTGTGTTGCATTTCAAACTCATGAAGAGGATGTTGACTTCAAGTTGATTAAACAAAACACTGAGATAGGGATGTTTCCTCCACTGACTATTTCTGATTTCAGATGTCAGAACTACTGCAAAGACTGAGGTTTGGGATTTTACAGGGAAAGACATCGGACTTATAAAAGGTGTAGAACCAGTTTGAGTCAAAATAAAACCACATGCTGTATTCACAAGCACACCACCCTCTCTTTCAGAAAGGAATACTGAGAGAATTGATTGGAAGCACCTGTAATTCACTCATACTGGGTTTACAAGAGGTGAATGGCAAATATAGGATTGTTCAAGACCTGAGAGGGATCAATGAGATAGTGGTGCCTTGTTGTCCCATAGCGCCGTATTCCACTACAGTGCTTTTTCAAATTACATGTATTGCAGAGTGGTTTACTAGAGCACCTACATTTTCAAACTTGAAAATAACATTGATTACGGAATGGCAGAAAATCAAGGATCAAGTTATAAAGATGATGAGATCAATTCCATTCTCTCAGGTCCATCCATTCTACAGGACACTGAACTAACACGAACACTAGCCCAAACAAACAAATGGAAATCTCTTTACAACATCAAGAAAGAACAAATGAAAACAATCATTTATGGATTGATTATGACTGAATATATCCATGGGCAAATGCCGCTGCTAGAGGCCTCTGGGTCCATAATGCCCCCAGGATATTTTCACAAGAAATCTTGTTCAGAAAAGCCTGGGCTGCCATGTGGAGAAGTGTGGCTCAATGATTAGAGCGGCAGACCCTGATGCAGAGGTCTAGCCCGGGACCAGGGTTCAATTCCCCACCTTGGCGGGTCTTGGGCTCAAAAATTCCACGGACCTGATAATTCTCGCCTCGGTGCCATTCCAATCATGGAGTCCCACTCTGCAACTTTGGGCAATAGCTTGCTTAATCTCCACAACGGCCCCCACAACGCTAAGGATGCCTGGCCTCCACCTTGGGGGTGCCCAGGAGTGGATGCCTCACAGGGAAAGCCAGGATGGGTTCCACAGCGGTATTCGTACAAGCGCCTTGAGACCCTTGCGGGTGAGTAGTGCGCTATACAAGTATCAATTTACATTTACATCTCTTGGCAATGTACCAGAGAGTGGTTATTACTAATCATAAAGACCACAACAAGGCTATCAAAAGCGTGTAACTATACAAATTCAGGTCAGCAAAGTCAAATTGAAAACAACAGTTCATGTCTTCAAAAAAAGACTACAATAGATCAATAAAGACATGAAAGACTTCATCAGTCAAAGCAAAATACAAAAACTAGGAAAGGATCTCAAGCTTTTCTCATAAGACAAACTGTACCCATATATGAACGACAATTACATCCCACCAGAAGACCGCAGCAATAGTGAATCATCAGGAGGCAGCTTAATTGACACAACAGACTGGAGCAGCGGAGAAGACAAACAATATCGAAAACGTGGCTGAGGCCGCAGAAGAAGAAGAGCGCAATGATGGCAAATCGGCTGGAGAGTGCCATTCTTTGGAGAAAACACCACTCCCATTTTTCAACCATTCGCCCCATAATTCACAGGATGGATGAATCCATTCATGCAAAGACCTCATCCAACCTTCCTCTCATTTAGGCCCCCTTTTCAGGGATAGGCTAATATCAACCATGCGGGACGAATAAAGGAGTACGATGGGCTGACACAGACCAAGGAAAGCAACTCGCTAGTGTTCAACCTCAAAGACCACATCTTAGCTGAGGACCAACAAAATGTCCTTAATAAATGACTAGGATTTGTCCCTGCCCCTCCGTTTGACCATTTCAAACTTCACTGCGAGATAGCAGAATTTTGCAGAAAACTCAAATTGAAAGCATAGTATAAATATTTACAGGACCAACCATCATAAGGAGACACAAACCTCAGGAGGAAATCCACCTTCGGTCCACCAAATACCTCCATACCGACCGAAGTCCTTGCTTTGAACAGGCTATATTTAAAGAAGTGTATAACAGAAAAGAAACAAACAAAAACCTTTCTTTAACATGACCAGAAAAGAACAGACAGCACTAGATGAACTCAAGAGGACAGAAGATCTAGTAATAAAACCAGCTGATAAACTCAGTGGCATAGTATTACTTAAATCAGGGGACTACCGGATACAATGCACCAATCTACTGTCAGATGACAGATGCTATAGAATAATAACATCAGACCCCACACCAAGATTAGAACACACTATTTACAGTATGGTGGAAGAGGCAGCAACCAACTTCTGGATCTCTGAAAAAAAAGCTGAATACCTGCGGGCACAAATCCTAGAATACTGTGGGCCCGATTCACAGAACTAACTTAAGACAAAATCCTAAACTTACTACCATTTTGGTATTCACAGAAGGCACTTACTCATTTTGGAATTCACAGAAGGCACTTACTCATTTTGGTATTCACAGAAGTTAGGAGTCCTAACTTTAGGACTCCTAAATGCCTTCTGTGGATACCGAACGTCTTAAAATTAGGATTTTTCTCAGTTTAGTAGTAGTATAGTTAGGACTCCTAACTTTAGGACTCCCAAACTGAGAAAAATCCTAATTTTAAGACTTTCGGTATTCACAGAAGGCATTTAGGAGTTCTAAAACTAGGACTCCTAACTTCTGTGAATACCGAAGTGAGTAAGTGTCTTCTGTGAATACCAAAATGAGTAAGTGCCTTCTGTGAATACGAAAATGGTAGTAAGTTTAGGATTTTTTCTTAAGTTAGTTCTGTGAATCGGGCCCTATATTTCTATTTGTAGCCAAAAATGCACTAGAAAAGATTACCACCAACATGGTCACCCAATAATCTTGGAGATTGGCTCTACACTAGAACCCTTATCACAATTCATGGATCACTATCTAAGACCTCAAGTCCAGAAAATGCCAACATACCTTAAAGACACCAGTGTTCTCTTGATTTAACTGAATGACATTGCCTACAAACAAGATACCGATATTTTAGATGGGTTAGATGTGGAAAGCTTATATACCAGTCTCCCACAAAAAGCTACCCTACAAACAATTGGAGAGTTACTCTTCAAACAAGAATGGACACACACATCTTAGAATATTGCGGCCTAGCCCTGACAGAGAATTCAAAGGTGTACCTTACCTTCAAGCTCACGGGACATCCATGGGGAGCACTTTTACCCCTAGTCTGGTTGCACTTTTGAAGAGAAACATATCCTGAATGAGACCAATCCTTACAGAGTCAAGATCCTCTCTTGGAAGAGATATATAGATGACATCTTGGTTATCTAGCAAGGCACTCAAAATACCCTTCCAGAATTCCATGAATGGCTCAACTCCTGAGATGAGTTCTTGAAATTTACATACACGACTCATAAGAGCACACTGGGTTTCTGGGACGTCACCATTTTCACAGAGAACAACAGCCTGAAAACCAGACGTACTATAAACCAACAGCAAAAAATAATCTCCTCTCTTTCAACAGCTTTTATTACAGACTTTTAAGAGAAAACCTCCCTTATAGCCAATTTGTATGCATACGATGTAATTGTAGCAATACTAAAGATAACAAAAAATAGGCACTGAATTTAACCAACAAACTAAGAGAAAGGGACGATCCAACTAAGACCATACGCAAATGTCAGAAAAAGCAAGGAATCAGAACCGGGAAAGACTCTTAGAAACAACAGAACAAGGTATTCTCACATGTCACAACATTAGACAGTACAGCCTCCAACACCGTCGAAAAGGCAATAAATAAACACTGGCATATTCTTCCTATTGGAACACTTGATTGGCCAAAACCTGAATTTGCCAAAAAGAGAGGCAAAAACATCTGGGACTTTCTTGTACACACTAGATATTCAATGACACGTACAGAAAATAATACAGTGTTAACAATCTGGGGTCCAACACCTGTAACAGGATACTACCCTTGCAGTTTGGGCACCATCTGTCACCTCACAAAAGCACCAGAGCCATGAAACTGACCAACAATATCAATTGGATCCTCAAACGACACACAAATTGTAACACCACCAATGCAATCTACATCATCACATGCCCCTGCAACCCGATGTATATTGGCATGACCTGTTGCAAAGTATAGTTACGCATCGGGGAACATAGAGGCAACATCAGATGTGGAAAGGCAACCACCCAGATGAGTAACCATATTCTATCTCTAAAAAATACTGCAAATGATCTCAACTGGGGATACTAGAAATCCTAGACACTCAGAACAGCAATATTGAAAAAGAACAACACTGGTTGTATCGCCTCAGACTCTACAAACAGGGCCTTAATGAAAACATACCCTGGCTCTCTTTCAATCACTGAGACCTCCACACAAGCATGAGCACCCACATAAAAGCTCATTTAGGTTTAACAACAACACCCAGTCAGTCATTTGGTAAAGAAATAGAGATAACTACAATACAAAGAGTAGGTTAGCACTTAGACTTGGTCTCTGACTGCAAAGCATGTGTGCTTAAGTATGCACTCCCAAATAAAAAAAACACACCCTTCTCATCTGATAACAACAGACAAGGGTCCAGCCCTCAGGAACCAAGTCATAGAGGTCAAATCCCCCTTATAAAATGTGCTGTGTAATTCTTACAGCAATTTATAGATAATGGACACACACAGAATCCCATTTAAAACCAATAGATAAGACTTCAGTTGTCCTCAAACACCTGTCCAGGATGAGCAACACCAGAATAATAAAATCCACTTTTATTAATATCTTAAAACCTCCTTCTTTCTGATGCATCTAAAATAAGCCTGAACAGAGTTCGCTACATGGAACTCCGCGATATGACAAAAAGCTCCACCAAGCTCCGTGGAGTTCTGTGAGCGGCAGCGTGGGTTACCTTGCGCCATTTGCACTGATTTTTAGTGCCAGATGTTTGTCCCACACTGTGAATTCAGCGCGAATGGCATATCGCACAGTGCAAGAGGGCTTTGCTACTCGAGCTGCAGCTTTCTCAACGTGAACGGAAAGGTTTCTCAACACGAGCTGTATCGACCATCCGCGACTGCCCGCATTGAGAAAACTTACGGGGAAGTGTTCTAGCATTGGATTTTCCTTGCTTGTGCTCGTCAACTTACCATTGGTGAGAGCGAGCGAGGAAAAAACTCTGCTATGCGGAGAGGAGTTTTCGGGAATTCCGCGAGCTTTGTTGATCGTGGAGTGTGAAAAACTCTGCAAACTCCATGAATGGAGCGGAGTTCACTGACCAGGCTTAATCTAAAATCAATTTGAAATGATCCTGCACTTTCAAGACTTACAACATGACATTATATACTACTGTGTGACATATGTATTCACCAATAAGAACACTTAAAGGTTCATAAAATTAGAATGATGTGTACTTGATGTCTGTTCCACTCACTATTTTAACTTCTAAGATTCATTCTCACCTAGTATTTCTTCTAGTACCATTTCGGTTTTAGCAAGGACCGAAAGCGGAAGTGACGCATCATGCAGCGACAAAATACTGTGCTTATATGTTTTCAATTAAGGTAATTCACGCAGCATATACCCACGCCCCCTACCCCTCCCCTTCAGCATTCGGGTTGAGGAGGACTGAAGCAATTCCTGCCGAGACAAACACAAGCTAAGGTAAAACTAACCATGTACCCTTGCTCCAAGTGACCCTGTGCATCAACTGCATTCCTGACACCTACCAAATAGTGTCAATTAAGTTTACCTTATCCTTACTTTTGGTAATCGCTTTCAGCAGGACTGCCATTACTCCTGCATCTCAATCAATCAATCATTTGTAGAGTGCACAACATATCTGCGAGGGTCTCAAGGTGCTGGGAGGGGGGGCGCTACTGGCAAACAGCCAGGTCTTGAGTAGCCTCCTGAAGGTCAGCAGGTCTTGGGTCTGTCGTAGGCTCAGTGGGAGGGTGTTCCAGGTCTTGGCGGCGAGGTGGGAGAGAAGTATCTTCCGGCGGTGGTTGTTCTACAGATGTGAGGGACGGTGGCGAGTGTGAGTTCGGTGGAGCGGAGCTGGCGGTTGGGGATGTAGAAGGAAAGTCGTCGGTTGAGGTAGGCTGGGCCGGTCTTGTGGAGTGCCTTGTGTGCGTGGATGAGGAGCTTGAAGGATATCCTTTTGTTGACGGGGAGCCAGTGCAGGTTTCTCAGGTAGGGGGTGGTGTGGCTGTGGTGTGGTACGTAGAGGAACAGTCATGCAGAAGCATTTTGGATGTGTTGCAGACGTTTGATGAGCTTGGTCGGGGCTCCCGCATAGAGGGCGTTTCCGTAGTCGAGTCTGCTGCTGACGAGGGCCTGGGTGACTGTTCTTCTTGTGTCTGTCGGGATCCACCTGTAGATCTTGTGGAGCATGCGGAGGGTGTTGAAGCAGGAGGAGGAGACGGCGTTTATTTGCTTGGTCATGGAGAGCGTTGAGTCGAGGATGATTCCCAGGTTGCGTGCGTGGTCGGTGGGTGTCGGGGCTGCCCCCAGTGCCGTCAGCCACCAGGAGTCGTCCCAGGCTGAAGGGTTGGAGCCGAGGATGAGGACCTCCATCTTGTCCGTGTTCAGCTTCAGTCAGCTGATCTTCATCCAGTCGGCGACAGCCTTCATTCCTTCGTGAAGGTTGGATTTGGCGGTGATGGGGTCCTTGGTGAGGGAGAGGATCAGTTGAGTGTCGTTGGCGTAGGAGATTATGTTGAGGTCGTGCTGTCGGGTGACGTGTGCCAGCAGGGCCATGTAGATGTTGAACAGTGTCGGGCTGAGGGAAGATCGGTACGCCGCAGATGATCTCGGAGGCTTCGGATTGGAAAGGGGGGAAGCGGACGCTCTGGGTTCTGCCGGAGAGGAAGGAGGTGGTCCATTCCAGAGCCTTGTCTCGGATCCCTACGGCGTGGAGGTATGCGTGTAGTGTGCGGTGGCAGACGGTGTCGAAGGCGGTGGAAAGGTCCGGGAGGATGAGGGCCGCGGTCTCACCGTTGTCCAGCAGGGTCCTTATGTCGTCGGTGGTGGCGATGAGGGCAGTCTCGGTGCTGTGGTTGCTGTGGTTGCTGTGGAACCCTGACTGGAAAGGGTCCAGGATTCTGTTTTCTTCAAGGTATCGGGTTAGCTGTCTGTTGACGATCTGCTCGATGACCTTGGCCGGGAACTGAAGAAGAGAGATGGGCTGGAAGTTCTTGAGGTCTCTAGGGTCCACCTTGGGTTTTTTGAGTGGGGCGTTGATCTCGGCATGTTTCCAGCTCTCTGGGAAGGTCGCAGTCTCGAGGGAGAGATTGATGATGTTGCGCAGATGGGGTGCGATGGAGCTGCTGGCTTTGTTGAAGATGTGGTGCGGGAGTGGGTCTGATGGGGAGCCGGAGTGGATTGTGCTCATGATCTTGATGGTGTCATCGAGGCTCACATTGCCCAGGCTAGCAGGGGGTCATGGTCGATTGTGTGTGGAGAGTCTGTTGTGTTGATGTCTGTTGGGGCTGTCTGGGTGTTGAAGCTGTCGTGGATGTCTGCTATCTTGCGGTGGAAAAAAGTGGCGAGCGAGTCCCACAGGGCTTGCGACGGCGGGATGTCGTTGGTGTTGGAGCTGGGGTTGGAAAGTTCCTTCACGATGTTGAAGAGCTCCTTGCTATTGTGTGCATTGTTGTCGAGGCGGTCTTTGAAGGAGGTCCTCTTGGCAGTCCTGAAGAGGTGATGGTGGTTGCGGATGGCGTCCTTGTGGGCTGCGTGGCTGTCCTGAGTCTGCTCGCTGTGCCATGTCTTCTTTTGTTTCCGGCAGGCTCGCTTGGAGGCTAGGAGTTCAGGGGTGAACCAGTTGGCCCTCTTGCTGGTGTCTCTCGAGGAGGGTTTCTTCAGCGGGGCGAGGGTGTTGGCGTAGTCGCCGATCCAGCGTCTGAGGCTGTGGGCAGCGTCGTCGGTGTTGGAGGGTTCAGTGGGTGGGCTGAGAGTGAGGTTTGCGTGTAGTTGGTCATCGGTGTATTTGCTCCAGCAGCGGCGAGGGATTTGTTGGGTGCGGTGGTGTGTGGTGTGTTTCTGGAAGGTGAGGTGGCTGCAGCGGTGGTCGGTCTAGGGGAGTTCGGTGGTGTGGCTGAAAGAGACGTGGGAGTGCTGAGAGTGTCGTTGGTGCTGGTCGAGACCCTGATGCTGTTCTTGTGGACGATGGCGATTCCTCCTCCGACTCCATTGAGGCGGTCTCTGCGGGTGATCTTGTAGCCGTCTGGGATGGCAATGGCGATGTTGGTGAGGAGGAGTTGTTCATCCAGGTCTCTGTCAGGAAGGCAATGTCCGGGGATGAAGTGTTGAGCAGGTCCCAGAGCTTGACGGCATGTTTGCGTGCAGAGCAGGTGCTCAGTAGGATGCATCGGAGGTGATTGTGGTCTTTCTTGGCGGGTGGTTCGGCGGCTCTGAGGCTGGTGTAGCTGCAGTTCTGGCAGGTGAAAGGACCCTGTGTGCGTTTCGGGGCGGCTTTGAAGCAGGTGTGGGTTCGTCCAGAGTTGAGAGCATGGAGTGTGCTGGCATCGTAGTGGCGGCGGTCGTCATGGCGGTCACGGGGTCCAGGGGTTCTGGTGCTGGGTACTGTCCAGGCGTGGATGGGTGCAGACAGGCTTGCCTTAGGCGTGTCTGTGGCGTGCCAGCGGCACGGCTGCCATATATGGGGAGGCAGGGCAGGGGCAGCGAATGGGTGGTCAGGGGGGCAGGGATGCAGGGGACGCAGCGGCTGGAGCGGGAGCGGTGAGGGGCGACGAAGGGAGCAGAAGGCAAAAGGGCACCGAATTACAGGGGCAGCGAGGGAACAGAAGGCAAAGCGGGCACAAAATTACCGGGCAACGAAGGGAACAGAAGGCAAAACTGGGCACAAAATAATGGAGCAACGAAGGGAACAGAAGGCAAAAATGGGCACAAAATAATGGGGCAACGAAGGGAACAGAAGGCAAAAGAGGGCACAAAATTACGGGGAAACGAAGGGAACAGAAGGCAAAAGCGGGCACAAAATTACAGGGCAACGAAGGGAACAGAAGGCAAAAATAGGCACAAAATTACGGGGCAGCAAAGGGAACAGAAGACAAAAGCGGGCACAAAATTACGGGGCAACGAAGGGAACAGAAGGCAAAAACGGGCAGAGAAACACGGGGACAGCGAGGGGAACAGAAGGAAAAGAGGGCACAGACGAAGTACAGGCACCGGGGAAAAACAGACAACGGCAGTCACAGACACCAAATAACAATAAAGGTAATGCAGTAAGATACAGATGGTGATATAAACCTAGCAGCGGCAGCTGTGGCAAGGACACACAGGCGATGCTGTGCGGAGGGGGAGCGACCTACCTAGCAGGGTCAAAGAATTGATAGCTTCCAACAAAAGGTAAAACAAAATAATCAATGTGTAAGCACCTAGAGCGAAGGTGGCGTTCTACTTCATCTCTTAAAGATAAAGCTGATTATCGCTCCAGGCCCATAAGCTACGATAATAAGATCGGGGCCGCTCGGAAAGCCTTTTTAGCAATCTCAATTGAAAAGCAGGAAACTACACCAAATAACTTTTTAAAAAAAAATATTGTGAAACCCTGCACCTGTAATACTACTACTAAGGCCTCCCAGGAGTTCTGTGAGAAGTTAGTCAATTTTTTTAAAGATAAATTTGAAGCTATCTATAAACATCTGACAGCTATCTCGGACGGCTCTTAGCATAATTTTGATCTTAATCACCTCCATCCGATGGCCATGTGTAGCCTGAGCAATTTCTCACTTTGCTCTGAGGGTCAGGTGTTAGATATGATATTTCATGCAAAGTCTGGTTCACCTCTGGACCCACGTCCCCCTAGAATAATAGCTAGCTTAGCAACTTGTCTGTCTCCTGTAGTCACATCCTTAAATAATTTTTCTCTGACTTCAGCTACAGTCCCTAAAGAATGGAAGCATACATTGGTGTCTCCATTTCTCAAGAAACCCTCTGCAAACCCTAAAGATGCCATCAACTATTGACCAATCTCACTGTTACCTCTCCTGGCCAAATCTCTAGAAAGGTTTATTAACAAACAACTTACCACCTTTATCGAAAAAAATCACATTTTGGATTTTTGACAATCGTTCTAGAACGCTTCACAGTACAGAGAGAGCTCTGCTGCATTTGGTTGATATTATCAGGCTCTCTCTTGACACAGGTATGCTTATTATGTTGGTGCTGTTGGATTTGTCTGCAGCATTCGACACAGTCTCCTATGCCATCCTAATTTTCAGGCTTCATGAGGCTGGGTTACATGGCAGCGCACTGCGTTGGCTCTGCAGCTTTCTTACCAATCAAGCACAACAGGTCTGCCTGGACCCTTTCAAGTCTTGTAGTGTGCACTTGCATAGGGGAGTACCCCAGGGCTCGGCTCTTAGTCCTACTCTTTTTAATATCTTTATGGCACCTCTTGCCCAGATTGTGAGACCCTGTGGTGTGGAGATTGTGTTGTATGCTGACGACACCCAACTTCTCATTTCCTATAGAACAGACCCAGACAAAGTGGAAATCAAGGGGCATATTAACAAGCCAGGCGATAAAATTATCGCCGCTTTAGCGGCAGAAAACTGCAGCTAAAACAGCGATAATGGGCTTGATAATATGCTCTATGGAATTCCAATTGAAGCCCATGTTGAATGTGAAGGACATCTAACATGGGCTTCAATTGGAATTCCATAGAGCATATTATCAAGCCCATTATCGCCGTTTTAGCTGCAGTTTTCTGCCACTAAAGCGGAGATAATTTTATCGCCTGGCTTGTTAATATGCCCCTCTGTTTGCTAATTGTATGAGGGAAGTTGATGTATGGATGTTTAGTAACTATCTTCAACTTAACATCAACAAGGCCGAGATCATGCGTTTTTGGAAAGCGTCAGAGCTCTGGTCTGCTGACTGGTGGTCGCCTGAATTGGGCCCAGCTCCTTCTCCTAAGCAGTCTGAGAAATCTCAGAGTGAAGATGAATCGGTCTCTCTCCATGAAGGGGCCAAGTAAACGGCACCTGCGGCTCATGCTTTGCCTCTATGAGACTTCTGGAAAAGGCTCTTCTTGGCTCCCAGACAGTGCCAGAAAAACTCTGGTCGAAGCTCTTATATTCAGTCACCTGGACTACAGGACTGCTCAGTTAACATCAGTAAATGACTCTTTGTTGACAAAAATGCAGGTGGTACAGAACACCACCACTAGACTGATTTGTAATCGTCCCTCTCGTTCCCCCTCTTCCACTATTCTTGGGGGTCTCCATTGGTTGCCTGTCAGAAAAAGGGTAACTTTTAAACTCTGTTCTTCAAAACATAAGGCACTTCACAAATCCCGCTCCGTCTACTTGTCAATGCGTTTAATACCTTAATGACCTGTGAGATGCCTTAGATCCTTGGATAAGGCTCTGTTGACTATCCCTCGCATTCGAGCCTCAAATCAGGAGGGTAGATCTTTTTCCTACAATGCCCCCTATTATTGAAATAAACTCCCCACTAATCTTCGATAATGCTCAGATACTATTGGTTTTAAGAAGGCTTTGAAGACCTGGCTGTTTTAGGAAGTTCCTCCTGCCTCAGTAGTGCAGTGTCAAGATACTACTTCAGGAGGCATTTGTGTGCTATATTAAATGTCTATATTATTATTCCTTTATATACGGTCGTAGCCAAAAGAGAGTGCAACTTCAGTACTGGTCCCCATTTGTGTAAATACAAGACAGTGTGCCTTTCCTTAACCACAATAAAGGGACCACTATATCAGAGTCACCCACGATCAAGCTACATATGCAAATAGATGCCTCCGTTTATCACTGTGAGCTCTACCTATCTCTTGCCTTTATTTCTCACAAAAGAAGCAGGCTTTCCTGGCAGCCATTACAAAGCATGAATTTCCTATGCATACATATCCAACAAACTAACAATTGGGCACAGACAATGATTATTTGTGCTCCTCTGAAAAAGATAAGGCATCAGCATTCACAAAGGCTTTCACAAAAGCCTAGCCAATGTCAGCACATACATTCAACTGTCCGTTCCCTTTTTTTGTCTCTGTTCATTGAAGAAAAATAGTACATTTCGCAGTTTAAACAAGGTAAACTGTAGTATAGTTTTTTCGACTTCTTTGAATAAATTGCACAGTGTATAAATTATTCTGTATTATTATCAGTTGCTGTTCTTGTTTTCCTTTTAATCTCTCAGTCATAGGCAAATGTCTGCACCTATGACCACGTCGCTCAATGACGAGCAAGGGTAAGTGAATTTACCTACCTGAACTATTTTTTGAGTAGTCTTAAATTTAGACCACTCACTTACAATTTGGTACTGTAGAAGGTTACCTCACCCAACTGGGCAACCACTGGCCGGAAACATGTTGACCTCCCATGAGGTACTGTGGACCAGAAATTAATCCACCTAAGCACCCCCATTTCCTTTACATATCCCTTTCCTAATGAATGAACTTGTTAGACAAGAAAGGAGACATTTTTTAATCACTTGTCATGACTGCCACTACCCAGATGATACTATACACCATACCACTTGAGCAGAGAAGAATTATATACTGTGTACTGTGATTGTGTGGTTGAGGGTCTCAGATACAATCTCCTTGAGACTCTGGATTGCTGACACATATGATTATTTCCCCTTTGATTGTAAGGTATTCCCAAGAACACCACCCAATCCATTGTCTCCAGAGATTAATGCATTCACCCATAATCTGTATCCAAGAGCCGAAAGGCAAATATAGGCATGTTCAAGACCTGAGGTGGATCAATGAGATAGTGGTGCCTTGTTGTCCCATAGTACTAAATACCACTACAGTGTTTTTCCAAATTCCATGTACTGGAGAGTGGTTTACAGTCATCGAATTATGTCAAGCTTTCTTCTCAATGGCTTTGCATGAAGATAGACAGTTTTTATTCTCTTTTGTCTTCCAGCAGAAGACAGTCATGTGGTGTCACATTCCTCATGGGTATACAGAGAGCCCTTCAATATTTAACCCCTTCAGTGCCACGCCCTTTCCCCCTCCTGTGCTGGGCGTTGCACTAGTGGGTGGGGTTCATGACGAGATAGTCTCGTCATGGGCACAGCGCAACCGTGCTCCATGACGAGACTATCTCGTCATGGGCACTGAAGAGGTTAATCAAATTCTAAAGAAAAATCTTGAGTCCCTGCAGATGCCTTATGAGTCTACCCTTGTTCAGTATATAGATGATTTATTGATAGCCTCAGTTACACAAGATGCCTGTAAGCACAACACCATTGCATTTTTTAATCACCTGGCAGAAAATGAACACAAAGTGTCTCCAGGTAAACTGCAGTGCTGTCAATATGAAGTTCAATATCTGGGACACATCAACACAAAAGGAGTTAGGAAGGTGTGACCAGAAAGAGTGGAAGCCATCTTGCAGATGAATCCACCACGAAAAGAGAGATCAGGATGTTTCTGGGAATGGTTGGCTACTGTAGACAGTGGATTCCAAATTTTTCATTGACAGATGGGGTTTCAATATCTGGGGATTTTTGTTACTACAGACCTGGCTCGGTTTTATGCCTGAAATCTATTGATCCCCTTATCTAGACTCCAAACTGACATCTAGCATTGGTGGGCCCTCCCTCTGTCCCTTCTAGGAATAGCAGCCCTAATCAAAATGATGGCACTGCCAAGATTGCTCTATATGTTGCAAAATACTCCCTTCCTGGTACCCGAGTCATATTTCAACTCAATAGTTGGAGCAGTTTGAACGATCCTGTGGGATGGTGGATCCCCAGAATTGACCTCAACAAGCTGATACGTAGTTGGTATGACGGAGGGAATGGCACTCCCACATATACAGTCCTAGGGCAGCTCAACTTGTAACAATAAACCAGTGGGTTCATCAGCCACACTCGAAACCCGCCTGCAGAATGGACCGCCTAAATCTCCAGCCGAGAGGGTATCTCAAGGCACTATATACAGACTTGAGGCGTCTCCCGTTGAGGGCCCCACAGCACTTACAGTCAAAGTCTGGCACTCAACACTGGCTAAACTGGGAAGGAAAGAAAACATCACAAAGTGACACCCCTATGGGATTCTCAGAAATTGGGCACCATGGGTTTGATAGCAGGGTTTGATAAGTTGAGCCTAATCGGGATCTCTAGGGTGGACGACCTGCGCACGGTGGTAGACATGAAATCCTTTGAACAATTACAACAGTCGAACGAACTAGCTCCCACTGAACTCTTCTGGTACCTCCAGATTCCACACGCCATAAGAATGGAAGTTCCCCGGGGTGAATCAGTACCTGACTCCTCACTGTTGGAGTGTAGACTCCTTGAAGAACACCTCACTCGCAAAGCCATATCACTGACATATCAAAAACATATTAACAACATGCTCGAGACTGGGATTAACTTGAGAGAATGCTGGGGACAAGACATCAGGGACTTACAGGAAGATGACTGGTAAGAAATCCTGGCGTCTCCTAAAGAGGTGGCCATTCGGGCAAGTTTTAGATTGATCCAACTCAAGATCCTTCATAGGGAATAGAATTCCTGAAACACACTACATAAGATGGGCAGGAAAACAGACACCCTCTGTCACAGAGGCTGTGGGGGGGTGGGCTCGTTTTTTCATATATTGTGGGAGTGTCAAGGAATCCAAGCATATTGGGAAGCAACGGTTGCTTGTATAATAGAAGTAATGGGAACAAAATTAACACTTACCCCAAAATGGTGTATACTGAATGTGTGGGAGGATTCCAATCTGGGGCAGACAGAACGGATCTGCATCGCCCTGGGCCTGATGGTAGCGAATTAACATCACCAGCAGAAGGGGAGCAAGTGAACTGGGGAATGGAAACGCGACATGGATTGGTGTTTGGTGGCAGAGAAAGCAGTATATGTTGAGAGGGGATGTCCCAAAAAATGAGGGGAAATTTGAGACAAATGGAATTTGTATAAACGGTACCCTTGCACTCCCCCCATGGGAGAATTAGACCTACCCACCCGTGGCACGGTTCCCCTGGATTGAAAAAGTGGAAACAATATAGTGGATTCAGTCTTGAGACGTCATGTATAAAAAGAAGTGAATCACATCGGACTTTGTGAAATGGAAAAGCATCATGTGTACCAATAACTGTATAACTATGTTATGTTACTTACCTGCTTGAATTTAATAAAAATATTTATAAAAACATTTATTTTCATTGACTGCAATTCCCCTACTAAGGCTGACACATCGAGATGTGTCCGATCCGCTCCCTTGAGACACTAATGCACTGAACCATTTCTAGAGCTGAATGAGAAATAGTGTCACGCCCCAGCTCTGGGAATGCTAGATTATATAAAAGAGCTTGCTTTGCAGTAAAAGAGATGGGTGTGCATTCTCAGTTTTAACACACAGCATGGAGAAGCCTGAAGACCTGTAGAATATTTTGCTACCCCCCTTTACCCTGTAGCCTCAGGACTCCCTGGCTGCTTGAAGGCAGTGGTCCCCTAATTGTCTTGGTCCCACACTCAGTGGAATTATTGTTGACCAAGACAAAGACCCAGTGCTTGACCCACAGAAGGCTAACAAAGTATGAGCAAGCTCTTCTTGCCTCGCATGTTACTATTAAACATTGCAATGTTTTGAATGTTTGCACACTGATGCCTGTAATGGAACAAAATGACAAATGTGAAGAGTATGATCATGCTTGCCTAAGGGTCATTGAACTATGTACTAAATCCAGACCCGACTTTAAGGATGAGCCACTAAATGAACCCGATCATGTTATAATTGTTGATGGTTCATGCCTTAAAGGTAATGAGCAAAAGACACACAATTGATGGACGGAATGCAGAGCAAATCAAAACACTCACCCCCAGTCAAGAGATCTGGGTTAAATCCATGATTCTTTTGCTCACCATGCCACCCCAGCTTAGACCGGGCCATATGCAAATCAGTCTTGACCCTGTGCCTCATGGGAACAGTCCAGCCCAAACTACCAAGCCAGGTCCTCCCTGGACCGGAAACAAGCATCCAAGGACCGGTGTCAGGGTTTCAACCCTCTTCAGCCAGGAAAGCTTGATTCCAGTGGCACAGTGAGCCCAGGACTCACGTCTGAGCATACCTGGCGCACCTAGGGCGAGAAAGAAAAAGACACACAATTGATGGACGGAATGCAGTACAAATCAAAACATTCACCCCCAGTCAAGAGATCTGGGTTAAATCCATCATTCTTTTGCTCACCATGCCATCCCAGTTTAGACCTGGCCATATGCAAATCAGTCTTGACCCTGTGCCTCATGGGAACAGTCCAGCCCAAACTGCCAAGCCAGGTCCTCCCTGGACTGGGAACAAGCATCCTAGGACCGGTTTCGGGGTTTCACCCCTCTTCAGCCAGGATAGCTTGATTCCAGGGGCACAGTGAGCCCAGGACTCACATCTTAGCATACCTGGCACACCTAGAGCGAGAAAGCAAAAGCCACACAATTGATGTACAGAATGCAGAACAAATCAAAACATTCACCCCCAGTCCAGTCAAGAGATCTGGGTTAAATCCATCATTCTTTTCATCACCATGCCACCCCAGTTTAGACCTGGCAATTTGCAAATCAGTCTTGACCCTGTGCCTCATGGGAACAGTCCAGCCCAAACCTGCCAAGCCAGGTCCTCCCTGGACCGGAAACAAGCATCCTAGGACCGGTTTCGGGGTTTCACCCCTCTTCAGCCAGGATAGCTTGATTCCAGTGGCACAGTGAGCCCAGGACTCACATCAGAGCATACCTGGCGCACCTATGGCGAGAAAGCAAAAGACACACAATTGACGGACGGAATGGAGAACAAATCAAAACATTCACCCCCAGTCAAGAGATTTGGGTTAAATCCATCATTCTTTTGCTCACCAAGCCACCCTAGTTTAGACCTGGCCATATGCAAATCAGGCTTGACCCTGTGCCTCATGGGAACAGTCCAGCCCAAACTGCCAAGCCAGGTCCTCCCTGGACTGGGAACAAGCATCCTAGGACCGGTTTCGGGGTTTCACCCCTCTTCAGCCAGGATAGCTTGATTCCAGTGGCACAGTGAGCCCAGGACTCACATCTGAGCATACCTGGCACACCTAGAGCGAGAAAGCAAATGCCACACAATTGATGTACGGAATGCAGAACAAATCAAAACATTCACCCCCAGTCCAGTCAAGAGATCTGGGTTAAATCCATCATTCTTTTCATCACCATGCCACCCCAGTTTAGACCTGGCCATTTGCAAATCAGTCTTGACCCTGTGCCTCATGGGAACAGTCCAGCCCAAACCTGCCAAGCCAGGTCCTCCCTGGACCGGAAACAAGCATCCTAGGACCGGTTTCGGGGTTTCACCCCTCTTCAGCAAGGATAGCTTGATTCCAGTGGCACAGTGAGCCCAGGACTCACATCAGAGCATACCTGGCGCACCTAGGGCGAGAAAGCAAAAGACACACAATTGATGGACGGAATGGAGAACAAATCAAAACATTCACCCCCAGTCAAGAGATTTGGGTTAAATCCATCATTCTTTTGCTCACCAAGCCACCCTAGTTTAGACCTGGCCATATGCAAATCAGTCTTGACCATGTGCCTCATGGGAACAGTCCAGCCCAAACTGCCAAGCCAGGTCCTCCCTTGACTGGAAACAAGCATCCTAGGACCGGTTTCGGGGTTTCACCCCTCTTCAGCCAGGATAGCTTGATTCCAGTGGCACAGTGAGCCCAGGACTCAAGTCAGAGCATACCTGGCGCACCTAGGGCGAGAAAGCAAAAGACACACAATTGATGGACGGAATGCAGAACAAATCAAAACATTCACCCCCAGTCAGGAGATCTGGGTTAAATCCATCATTCTTTTGCTCACCATGCCACCCCAGTTTAGACCTGGCCATATGCAAATCAGTCTTGACCCTGTGCCTCATGGGAACAGTCCAGTCCAAACTGCCAAGCCAGGTCCTCCCTGGACCGGAAACAAGCATCCTAGGACCGGTTTCGGGGTTTCACCCCTCTTCAGCCAGGATAGCTTGATTCCAGTGGCACAGTGATCCCAGGACTCACGTCTGAGCATACATGGCGCACCTAGGGCGAGAAAGCAAAAGACACACAATTGATGGACGGAATGCAGAACAAATCAAAACATTCACCCCCAGTCAAGACATCTGGGTTAAATCCATCATTCTTTTGCTCACCATGCCACCCCAGTTTACACCTGGCCATATGCAAATCAGTCTTGACCCTATGCCTCATAGGAACAGTCCAGCCCAAACTACCAAGCCAGGTCCTCCCTGGACTGGAAACAAGCATCCTAGGACCGGTTTCGGGGTTTCACCCCTCTTCAGCCAGGATAGCTTGATTCCAGTGGCACAGTAAGCCCAGGACTCACGTCTGAGCATACCTGGCGCACCTAGGGCGAGAAAGCAAAAGACACACAATTGATGAACGGAATGCAGAACAAATCAAAACATTCACTCCCAGTCAAGAGATCTGGGTTAAATCCATCATTCATTTGCTCACCATGCCACCCCAGTTTAGGCCTGGCCATATGCAAATCAGTCTTGAACCTGTGCCTCATGGGAACAGTTAAGCCCAAACTGCCAAGCCAGGTCCTCCCTGGACCGGAAACAAGCATTCTAGGACCGGTTTTGGGGTTTCATCGCTCTTCAGCCATGATAGCTTGATTCCAGTGGCACAGTGAGCCCAGGACTCACGTCTGAGCATATCTGGCGCACCTAGGGCGAGAAAGCAAAAGACACACAATTGATGGACAGAATGCAGAACAAATCAAAACATTCACCCCCAGTCAAGAGATCTGTGTTAAATCCATCATTCTTTTGCTCACCATGCCACCCCAGTTTAGACCTGGCCATATGCAAATCAGTCTTGACCCTGTGCCTCATAGGAACAGTCCAGCCAAAACTGCCAAGCCAGGTCCTCCCTGGACCGGAAACAAGCATCCTAGGACCGGTTTCGGTGTTTCACCCCTCTTCAGCCAGGATAGCTTGATTCCAGTGGCACAGTGAGCCCCAGACTCACGTCTGAGCATACCTGGCGCACCTAGGGCGAGAAAGCAAAAGACACACAATTAATGGACGGAATGCAGAACAAATCAAAACATTCACCCCCAGTCAAGAAATCTGGGTTAAATCCATCATTCTTTTGCTCACCATGCCACCCCAGTTTAGACCTGGCCATATGCAAATCAGTCTTGACCCTGTGCCTTATGGGAACAGTCCAGCCCAAACTGCCAAGCCTGGTCCTCCCTGGACCGGAAACAAGCATCCTAGGACCGGTTTCGGGGTTTCACCCCTCTTGAGCCAGGATAGCTTGATTCCAGTGGCACAGTGAGCCCAGGACTCACGTCTGAACATACCTGGCACACCTAGGGCGAGAAAGCAAAAGACACACAATTGATGGACGGAATGCAGAACAAATCAAAACATTCACCCCCAGTCAAGAGATCTGGGTTAAATCCATCATTCTTTTGCTCACCATTCCACCCCAGTTTAGACCTGCCCATATGCAAATCAGTCTTGACCCTGTGCCTCATGGGAACAGTCCAGCCCAAACTGCCAAGCCAGGTTCTCCCTGGACCGGAAACAAGCATCCTAGGACTGGTTTCAGGGTTTCACCTCTCTTCAGCCAGGATAGCTTGATTCCAGTGGCACAGTGATCCCAGGACTCACGTCTGAGCATACATGGCACACCTAGGGCGAGAAAGCAAAAGACACACAATTGATGGACGGAATGCAGAACAAATCAAAACATTCACCCCCAGTCAAGAGATCTGGGTTAAATCCATCATTCTTTTGCTCACCATGCCACTCCGGTTTACACCTGGCCATATGCAAATCAGTCTTGACCCTATGCCTCATAGGAACAGTCCAGCCCAAACTACCAAGCCAGGTCCTCCCTGGACTGGAAACAGGCATCCTAGGACCGGTTTCGGGGTTTCAACCCTCTTCAGCCAGGATAGCTTGATTCCAGTGGCACAGTGAGCCCAGGACTCACGTCTGAGCATACCTGGCGCACCTAGGGCGAGAAAGCAAAAGACACACAATTGATGAACGGAATGCAGAACAAATCAAAACATTCACTCCCAGTCAAGAGATCTGGGTTAAATCCATCATTCATTTGCTCACCATGCCACCCCAGTTTAGGCCTGGCCATATGCAAATCAGTCTTGAACCTGTGCCTCATGGGAACAGTTAAGCCCAAACTGCCAAGCCAGGTCCTCCCTGGACCGGAAACAAGCATTCTAGGACCGGTTTTGGGGTTTCATCGCTCTTCAGCCAGGATAGCTTGATTCCAGTGGCACAGTGAGCCCAGGACTCACGTCTGAGCATATCTGGCGCACCTAGGGCGAGAAAGCAAAAGACACACAATTGATGGACAGAATGCAGAACAAATCAAAACATTCACCCCCAGTCAAGAGATCTGGGTTAAATCCATCGTTCTTTTGCTCACCATGCCACCCCAGTTTAGACCTGGCCATATGCAAATCAGTCTTGACCCTATGCCTCATAGGAACAGTCCAGCCCAAACTACCAAGCCAGGTCCTCCCTGGACTGGAAACAAGCATCCTAGGACCGGTTTCGGGGTTTCACCCCTCTTCAGCCAGGATAGCTTGATTCCAGTGGCACAGTAAGCCCAGGACTCACGTCTGAGCATACCTGGCGCACCTAGGGCGAGAAAGCAAAAGACACACAATTGATGAACGGAATGCAGAACAAATCAAAACATTCACTCCCAGTCAAGAGATCTGGGTTAAATCCATCATTCATTTGCTCACCATGCCACCCCAGTTTAGGCCTGGCCATATGCAAATCAGTCTTGAACCTGTGCCTCATGGGAACAGTCCAGCCCAAACTGCCAAGCCAGGTCCTCCCTGGACTGGGAACAAGCATCCTAGGACCGGTTTCGGGGTTTCACCCCTCTTCAGCCAGGATAGCTTGATTCCAGTGGCACAGTGAGCCCAGGACTCACATCTGAGCATACCTGGCACACCTAGAGCGAGAAAGCAAAAGCCACACAATTGATGTACGGAATGCAGAACAAATCAAAACATTCACCCCCAGTCCAGTCAAGAGATCTGGGTTAAATCCATCATTCTTTTCATCACCATGCCACCCCAGTTTAGACCTGGCCATTTGCAAATCAGTCTTGACCCTGTGCCTCATGGGAACAGTCCAGCCCAAACCTGCCAAGCCAGGTCCTCCCTGGACCGGAAACAAGCATCCTAGGACCGGTTTCGGGGTTTCACCCCTCTTCAGCAAGGATAGCTTGATTCCAGTGGCACAGTGAGCCCAGGACTCACATCAGAGCATACCTGGCGCACCTAGGGCGAGAAAGCAAAAGACACACAATTGATGGACGGAATGGAGAACAAATCAAAACATTCACCCCCAGTCAAGAGATTTGGGTTAAATCCATCATTCTTTTGCTCACCAAGCCACCCTAGTTTAGACCTGGCCATATGCAAATCAGTCTTGACCATGTGCCTCATGGGAACAGTCCAGCCCAAACTGCCAAGCCAGGTCCTCCCTTGACTGGAAACAAGCATCCTAGGACCGGTTTCGGGGCTTCACCCCTCTTCAGCCAGGATAGCTTGATTCCAGTGGCACAGTGAGCCCAGGACTCAAGTCAGAGCATACCTGGCGCACCTAGGGCGAGAAAGCAAAAGACACACAATTGATGGACGGAATGCAGAACAAATCAAAACATTCACCCCCAGTCAGGAGATCTGGGTTAAATCCATCATTCTTTTGCTCACCATGCCACCCCAGTTTAGACCTGGCCATATGCAAATCAGTCTTGACCCTGTGCCTCATGGGAACAGTCCAGCCCAAACTGCCAAGCCAGGTCCTCCCTGGACCGGAAACAAGCATCCTAGGACCGGTTTCGGGGTTTCACCCCTCTTCAGCCAGGATAGCTTGATTCCAGTGGCACAGTGATCCCAGGACTCACGTCTGAGCATACATGGCGCACCTAGGGCGAGAAAGCAAAAGACACACAATTGATGGACGGAATGCAGAACAAATCAAAACATTCACCCCCAGTCAAGACATCTGGGTTAAATCCATCATTCTTTTGCTCACCATGCCACCCCAGTTTACACCTGGCCATATGCAAATCAGTCTTGACCCTATGCCTCATAGGAACAGTCCAGCCCAAACTACCAAGCCAGGTCCTCCCTGGACTGGAAACAAGCATCCTAGGACCGGTTTCGGGGTTTCACCCCTCTTCAGCCAGGATAGCTTGATTCCAGTGGCACAGTAAGCCCAGGACTCACGTCTGAGCATACCTGGCGCACCTAGGGCGAGAAAGCAAAAGACACACAATTGATGAACGGAATGCAGAACAAATCAAAACATTCACTCCCAGTCAAGAGATCTGGGTTAAATCCATCATTCATTTGCTCACCATGCCACCCCAGTTTAGGCCTGGCCATATGCAAATCAGTCTTGAACCTGTGCCTCATGGGAACAGTTAAGCCCAAACTGCCAAGCCAGGTCCTCCTGGACCGGAAACAAGCATTCTAGGACCGGTTTTGGGGTTTCATCGCTCTTCAGCCATGATAGCTTGATTCCAGTGGCACAGTGAGCCCAGGACTCACGTCTGAGCATATCTGGCGCACCTAGGGCGAGAAAGCAAAAGACACACAATTGATGGACGGAATGCAGAACAAATCAAAACATTCACCCCCAGTCAAGAGATCTGTGTTAAATCCATCATTCTTTTGCTCACCATGCCACCCCAGTTTAGACCTGGCCATATGCAAATCAGTCTTGACCCTGTGCCTCATAGGAACAGTCCAGCCAAAACTGCCAAGCCAGGTCCTCCCTGGACCCGAAACAAGCATCCTAGGACCGGTTTCGGTGTTTCACTCCTCTTCAGCCAGGATAGCTTGATTCCAGTGGCACAGTGAGCCCCAGACTCACGTCTGATTATACCTGGCGCACCTAGGGCGAGAAAGCAAAAGACACACAATTGATGGACGGAATGGAGAACAAATCAAAACATTCACCCCCAGTCAAGAGATTTGGGTTAAATCCATCATTCTTTTGCTCACCATGCCACCCCAGTTTAGACCTGGCCATATGCAAATCAGTCTTGACCCTGTGCCTTATGGGAACAGTCCAGCCCAAACTGCCAAGCCTGGTCCTCCCTGGACCGGAAACAAGCATCCTAGGACCGGTTTCAGGGTTTCACCCCTCTTGAGCCAGGATAGCTTGATTCCAGTGGCACAGTGAGCCCAGGACTCACGTCTGAACATACCTGGCACACCTAGGGCGAGAAAGCAAAAGACACACAATTGATGGACGGAATGCAGAACAAATCAAAACATTCACCCCCAGTCAAGAGATCTGGGTTAAATCCATCATTCTTTTGCTCACCATTCCACCCCAGTTTAGACCTGCCCATATGCAAATCAGTCTTGACCCTGTGCCTCATGGGAACAGTCCAGCCCAAACTGCCAAGCCAGGTTCTCCCTGGACCGGAAACAAGCATCCTAGGACTGGTTTCAGGGTTTCACCTCTCTTCAGCCAGGATAGCTTGATTCCAGTGGCACAGTGATCCCAGGACTCACGTCTGAGCATACATGGCACACCTAGGGCGAGAAAGCAAAAGACACACAATTGATGGACGGAATGCAGAACAAATCAAAACATTCACCCCCAGTCAAGAGATCTGGGTTAAATCCATCATTCTTTTGCTCACCATGCCACTCCAGTTTACACCTGGCCATATGCAAATCAGTCTTGACCCTATGCCTCATAGGAACAGTCCAGCCCAAACTACCAAGCCAGGTCCTCCCTGGACTGGAAACAGGCATCCTAGGACCGGTTTCGGGGTTTCAACCCTCTTCAGCCAGGATAGCTTGATTCCAGTGGCACAGTGAGCCCAGGACTCACGTCTGAGCATACCTGGCGCACCTAGGGCGAGAAAGCAAAAGACACACAATTGATGAACGGAATGCAGAACAAATCAAAACATTCACTCCCAGTCAAGAGATCTGGGTTAAATCCATCATTCATTTGCTCACCATGCCACCCCAGTTTAGGCCTGGCCATATGCAAATCAGTCTTGAACCTGTGCCTCATGGGAACAGTTAAGCCCAAACTGCCAAGCCAGGTCCTCCCTGGACCGGAAACAAGCATTCTAGGACCGGTTTTGGGGTTTCATCGCTCTTCAGCCAGGATAGCTTGATTCCAGTGGCACAGTGAGCCCAGGACTCACGTCTGAGCATATCTGGCGCACCTAGGGCGAGAAAGCAAAAGACACACAATTGATGGACAGAATGCAGAACAAATCAAAACATTCACCCCCAGTCAAGAGATCTGGGTTAAATCCATCATTCTTTTGCTCACCATGCCACCCCAGTTTAGACCTGGCCATATGCAAATCAGTCTTGACCCTATGCCTCATAGGAACAGTCCAGCCCAAACTACCAAGCCAGGTCCTCCCTGGACTGGAAACAAGCATCCTAGGACCGGTTTCGGGGTTTCACCCCTCTTCAGCCAGGATAGCTTGATTCCAGTGGCACAGTAAGCCCAGGACTCACGTCTGAGCATACCTGGCGCACCTAGGGCGAGAAAGCAAAAGACACACAATTGATGAACGGAATGCAGAACAAATCAAAACATTCACTCCCAGTCAAGAGATCTGGGTTAAATCCATCATTCATTTGCTCACCATGCCACCCCAGTTTAGGCCTGGCCATATGCAAATCAGTCTTGAACCTGTGCCTCATGGGAACAGTTAAGCCCAAACTGCCAAGCCAGGTCCTCCCTGGACCGGAAACAAGCATTCTAGGACCGGTTTTGGGGTTTCATCGCTCTTCAGCCATGATAGCTTGATTCCAGTGGCACAGTGAGCCCAGGACTCACGTCTGAGCATATCTGGCGCACCTAGGGCGAGAAAGCAAAAGACACACAATTGATGGACAGAATGCAGAACAAATCAAAACATTCACCCCCAGTCAAGAGATCTGTGTTAAATCCATCATTCTTTTGCTCACCATGCCACCCCAGTTTAGACCTGGCCATATGCAAATCAGTCTTGACCCTGTGCCTCATAGGAACAGTCCAGCCAAAACTGCCAAGCCAGGTCCTCCCTGGACCGGAAACAAGCATCCTAGGACCGGTTTCGGTGTTTCACCCCTCTTCAGCCAGGATAGCTTGATTCCAGTGGCACAGTGAGCCCCAGACTCACGTCTGAGCATACCTGGCGCACCTAGGGCGAGAAAGCAAAAGACACACAATTGATGGACGGAATGCAGAACAAATCAAAACATTCACCCCCAGTCAAGAAATCTGGGTTAAATCCATCATTCTTTTGCTCACCATGCCACCCCAGTTTAGACCTGGCCATATGCAAATCAGTCTTGACCCTGTGCCTTATGGGAACAGTCCAGCCCAAACTGCCAAGCCTGGTCCTCCCTGGACCGGAAACAAGCATCCTAGGACCGGTTTCGGGGTTTCACCCCTCTTGAGCCAGGATAGCTTGATTCCAGTGGCACAGTGAGCCCAGGACTCACGTCTGAACATACCTGGCACACCTAGGGCGAGAAAGCAAAAGACACACAATTGATGGACGGAATGCAGAACAAATCAAAACATTCACCCCCAGTCAAGAGATCTGGGTTAAATCCATCATTCTTTTGCTCACCATTCCACCCCAGTTTAGACCTGCCCATATGCAAATCAGTCTTGACCCTGTGCCTCATGGGAACAGTCCAGCCCAAACTGCCAAGCCAGGTTCTCCCTGGACCGGAAACAAGCATCCTAGGACTGGTTTCAGGGTTTCACCTCTCTTCAGCCAGGATAGCTTGATTCCAGTGGCACAGTGATCCCAGGACTCACGTCTGAGCATACATGGCACACCTAGGGCGAGAAAGCAAAAGACACACAATTGATGGACGGAATGCAGAACAAATCAAAACATTCACCCCCAGTCAAGAGATCTGGGTTAAATCCATCATTCTTTTGCTCACCATGCCACTCCAGTTTACACCTGGCCATATGCAAATCAGTCTTGACCCTATGCCTCATAGGAACAGTCCAGCCCAAACTACCAAGCCAGGTCCTCCCTGGACTGGAAACAGGCATCCTAGGACCGGTTTCGGGGTTTCAACCCTCTTCAGCCAGGATAGCTTGATTCCAGTGGCACAGTGAGCCCAGGACTCACGTCTGAGCATACCTGGCGCACCTAGGGCGAGAAAGCAAAAGACACACAATTGATGAACGGAATGCAGAACAAATCAAAACATTCACTCCCAGTCAAGAGATCTGGGTTAAATCCATCATTCATTTGCTCACCATGCCACCCCAGTTTAGGCCTGGCCATATGCAAATCAGTCTTGAACCTGTGCCTCATGGGAACAGTTAAGCCCAAACTGCCAAGCCAGGTCCTCCCTGGACCGGAAACAAGCATTCTAGGACCGGTTTTGGGGTTTCATCGCTCTTCAGCCAGGATAGCTTGATTCCAGTGGCACAGTGAGCCCAGGACTCACGTCTGAGCATATCTGGCGCACCTAGGGCGAGAAAGCAAAAGACACACAATTGATGGACAGAATGCAGAACAAATCAAAACATTCACCCCCAGTCAAGAGATCTGGGTTAAATCCATCATTCTTTTGCTCACCATGCCACCCCAGTTTAGACCTGGCCATATGAAAATCAGTCTTGACCCTGTGCCTCATAGGAACAGTCCAGCCAAAACTGCCAAGCCAGGTCCTCCCTGGACCGGAAACAAGCATCCTAGGACCGGTTTCGGTGTTTCACCCCTCTTCAGCCAGGATAGCTTGATTCCAGTGGCACAGTGAGCCCCAGACTCACGTCTGAGCATACCTGGCGCACCTAGGGCGAGAAAGCAAAAGACACACAATTGATGGACGGAATGCAGAACAAATCAAAACATTCACCCCCAGTCAAGAGATCTGGGTTAAATCCATCATTCTTTTGCTCACCATGCCACCCCAGTTTAGACCTGGCCATATGCAAATCAGTCTTGACCCTGTGCCTTATGGGAACAGTCCAGCCCAAACTGCCAAGCCTGGTCCTCCCTGGACCGGAAACAAGCATCCTAGGACCGGTTTCGGGGTTTCACCCCTCTTGAGCCAGGATAGCTTGATTCCAGTGGCACAGTGAGCCCAGGAATCACGTCTGAACATACCTGGCACACCTAGGGCGAGAAAGCAAAAGACACACAATTGATGGACGGAATGCAGAACAAATCAAAACATTCACCCCCAGTCAAGAGATCTGGGTTAAATCCATCATTCTTTTGCTCACCATTCCACCCCAGTTTAGACCTGCCCATATGCAAATCAGTCTTGACCCTGTGCCTCATGGAAACAGTCCAGCCCAAACTGCCAAGCCAGGTCCTCCCTGGACCGGAAACAAGCATCCTAGGACTGGTTTCAGGGTTTCACCTCTCTTCAGCCAGGATAGCTTGATTCCAGTGGCACAGTGAGCCCAGGACTCACGTCTAAGCATACCTGGCGCACCTAGGGCAAGAAAGCAAAAGACACACAATTTATGGACGGAATGCAGAACAAATCAAAACATTCACCCCCAGTCAAGAGATCTGGGTTAAATCCATCATTCTTTTGCTCACTATGCCATCCAAGTTTAGACCTGGCCACATGCAAATCAGGCTTGACCCTGTGCCTCATAGGAACAGTCCAGCCCAAACTGCCAAGCCAGGTCCTCCCTGGACCGGAAACAAGCATCCTAGGACCGGTTTCGGGGTTTCACCCCTCATCAGCCAGGATAGCTTGATTCCAGTGGCACAGTGAGCCCAGGACTCACGTCTGAGCATACCTGGCGCACCTAGGGCGAGAAAGCAAAAGACACACAATCGATGGACGGAATGCAGAACAAATCAAAACATTCACCCCCATTCAAGAGATCTGGGTTAAATCCATCATTCTTTTGCTCACCATGCCACCCCAGTTTAGACCTGGCCATATGCAAATCAGTCTTGACCCTGTGCCTCATGGGAACAGTCCAGCCCAAACTGCCAAGCCAGGTCCTCATTAGAGGTAATGAGGGCACCCTAAGAGCAGCATATGCTGTGTGCTCAATAAGATACTGACAAGGAGCGTTCTGCTGCAGGTGCATAACGGCGCTGCTGTGCAATTTTTAAAATCTCACCTGTTTATTTTCTTTTAGGTATCGGACTTGTGCTTCACCGCTCCCCTCACTTGCACTGTAATCGTGCCCCTCACCGCCGCTTGGCGGGCTGGTTCTGGGGAGGCGGACATCTTGGGTTGGGGTGGTGAGGATTGGGCTGACAGCGCTCATTGCGCATGCGCCAGCGGGGGAACGCGTATTTAAAGCGAGTCCCCGCCTTTCCCTCCCCCTGACAAGGAGCGTTCTGCTGCAGGTGCGTTACGGCGCTGCTGTGCAATTTTTAAAATCTCACCTGTTTATTTTCTTTTAGGTATCGGACTTGCGCTTCACCGCTCCCCTCACTTGCACTGTAATCGTGCCCCTCACCGCCACTTGGCGGGCTGGTTCTGGGGAGGCGGACATCTTGGGTTGGGGTGGTGAGGATTGGGCTGACAGCGCTCATTGCGCATGCGCCAGCGGGGGAACGCGTATTTAAAGCGAGTCCCCGCCTTTCCCTCCCCCTGACAAGGAGCGTTCTGCTGCAGGTGCGTTACGGCGCTGCTGTGCAATTTTTAAAATCTCACCTGTTTATTTTCTTTTAGGTATCGGACTTGCGCTTCACCGCTCCCCTCACTTGCACTGTAATCGTGCCCCTCACCGCCGCTTGGCGGGCTGGTTCTGGGGAGGCGGACATCTTGGGTTGGGGTGGTGAGGATTGGGCTGACAGCGCTCATTGCGCATGCGCCAGCGGGGGAACGCGTATTTAATGCTCCTCCCCTAGCGCAGCGGGATCGCGCAGTGGGCGTGTCCTCGCGTGGCCGGAGTCGTGCCAGAGTCCTGCCCGTCTGCGCCCGTCGTGCGGGACGTGGCGGGCTCTGGCTCGGGTTCGTGAGAGTTTAACAACGTGTCTGCTGCCATGCTGACATATTCTAGGGAGAGCTTGATGTCCATCAACCAGGTGAGTCGCTGCTGTGCACGCCCGCCTGTCCATCCTCTCTGTGGTCCGTACCGCTGTCCATGCAATGGCCTGATACTTGACCCCCCAATGCCTCTCCCTCGGAAATCTCCCTCTGTTTTCCATCATAGCAGGGTCTCTTCTCCCTCTTTGCGGATAATGAACCTGAATGTGAGGTCGATTTTGAAACATCAGCAAAATCTGTATGATCTCATTGAGGACGAAGCTCCGGACATCCTGGCTATAACTGAAACATGGCTTCAGGAAGCTGACACTGCCATTCTCAATTTGGCATGCCCCTCTGGCTATTCGATGTACACCTTGAATAGAGCATCTAGAGGGGGGGGAATAGCGCTGATAGTTCGGTCTTGTTTCCCCTGTGTGTGGAACAGCCTTAAGATCGCTGGCTGTGAAAACGCCTCTTTCAAAGTCTCTGTCAATCCTGAGTTTACACTGTCTGGGATGGTGGTATATCGTCCGCCAGGCAGTGATGTGTTGTTTAGAAATGCTTTCTCGGATACTGTCGGCACTTTGACCACTGACTGCGCCAACTTTTCTATACTGGGCGATTTAAATCTGCATTTCGACACACTGTCCAGTTTGACAGCTCGTGCCATCGCTTTGGACCTAGAGGCTTTTCAATTGTTCCAGCTGGTTTCACAGCCTACACACATCGGGGGACATACTTTGGACCCTTTCTTTACCAACTTGACTGAGGCCAAAGTCACTGCAGTTACCCCAGTAGAATGGTCTGACCATTTCCTGGTGTCTATCCAGTGTCCCGTATCAGTGACTCTTCCCATTTCTTCAGCTAGACGGGTACTCAGGAGATCTTGGAACAAACTCAGGTTGGAAGACTTTCACCATCTTTTGTTGGTGGAGCCCTTGGGCCCATTGAACAATGTGGACGAAGGGTACGATCTCTTCTGCTCCTGGCTTACTAGGGCTCTGGATGCTTTGATACCCATTGTATCGACTAAGATCAACCCTCGCGAGTCTAGTCCCTGGTATGACGGGGCCTTACGCGCCTTGAAGGGAGCCTGTAGACGGGCGGAGAGGGCCTGGCGGAAGACATATGGGGCTGATTTAAAAGCCGCATATGCTGCTTCGGTTAAGCTCTATCACCGGGCCATATGTCGTGCTCGTGCGGCCTTCTATGCTGAAGAATTTCGGAACAGCAGCAACCCGTCGAAGGCCATCTTCAAAGCGGTTAAAGATCTTATGGCCAAACGGACTATCTCTTTAGCCGAGAGCTCTGTTTCCCATTGTGAATCCCTGGCTTCCTATTTTTTGGGAAAGGTCCAAGCCATCTATCGGACTTTCCCTAGCATTGGGGTTCCGCTGGGAAGTTCCAATGAGGCACTACATCAGATCGCCCTGCCCTCATTTCCCCCTCTCACCTCGGACGGGTTTGACAAACTTGCTTTGCAAGTTAAATCAGGATCTCCATCTGATCCGGTAAAGCCTGCTCTCTTTCGAGACAAGACCTTTCTGGGGCGCCCTGTGCTGCGCTCCCTTGTCAACCTCTCTCTAGAGTCGGGGGTAGTTCCAACTAAATGGAAGCAGGCGGTAGTGTCTCCGATCATCAAAAAACCCTCCTTAGACCCGTCTAAGCCTGAAAGTTTTCCCCCCATCTCGCTGCTACCTTGGCCGGCAAAGTTGACAGAGGCCCATGTCAATCTGGCCCTGTCGGAACATCTAGCCCGGACCAACGCCCTTGATCCCACACAGAACGGTTTCCGCGCTGGTCACAGCACGGAGACCGCTCTCCTTGCAATGGTGGAATATCTGCGTGCTAGGTTGGATGCGGGTCAGACGGCGGCGCTGATATTGTTAGATCTCAGCGCCGCCTTCGACACTGTATCTCATGGCATCCTCCTGCATCGGCTTGAGGAGATCGGTGTCAGTGGTCTGGCGTTGCAGTGGTTCCGCTCCTTCCTGGACAATCGTTCCTTCTGTGTGGCCATTCCTCCCTTTTCGTCCAGTTTCCAGCCTCTGGCCATGGGGTTCCGCAAGGGTCTTCGCTAAGTCCCACGTTGTTCAATCTTTACGTGAGACCGCTGGCTGATGTCGCGAGGCAGTGGGGCCTTACTTTGGTCTCATATGCCGATGACACTCAGCTGGCGGTTACCCTTAGCGGAGATGTCCACCAAGACGCCCCCAGGTTTCAGTCCGGACTGAAGGCGGTGGCTTGCTGGCTGACAGAAAACTGTCTCCAGCTTAATGCCACAAAAACAGAGGTGATGGTTGTTGGGAAGGGAGTGGAGCTCTGGGGCGATCAGTGGTGGCCTTCTGAGCTGGGCCCCACTCCGACCCCAGTGTCGGAGGTGAAAAATCTTGGGGTCTGGTTGGACGCTGGCCTTACCTTCATAGGACATACTAGAAAAACGGCAGCCTGTTGTTTTGGTCTATTAAGAGGTCTTAGACCAGTCCTTAAATACTTTGATGCCCCTACCAGACAGCTTGTAGTCCAGGCTACTATCATCTCTCGCCTGGACTACGCTAGCTCTCTTCTGGCTGGGGCTAATCAGGCTGAGTTAACTCGCCTACAGCGGGTTCAAAATGCTGCGGCCAGAGCCATTGTTGTCCTACCCAGATTTTGCCCGGTGGCGAATGTCCTTCGCTCTTTGCATTGGCTCCCTGTAAGGAAGCGTATTCTTTTCAAGGTCCTTTGCCTGACTTTTAAGATATTAAGAGGTATAGGCCCTGAAATCCTGTCCAATCTTATTTCTTTCTATGTCCCCACTCGTAGCCTCCGATCTCAGGGCCAGGCCCTTGCTGTGGTCCCTAGATTTAGACTCTGTCGGATGGGGGGTCGTTCCTTCAGCGTGAAAGCTGCACTAATTTGGAACACCCTCCCAGTTGAAATCCGTCAGTTAGACGATCTGCTTTCTTTCCGGAGAGCCATCAAGACCTTTCTGTTTTAGTTGTCTATCTTAGGCTTCCCCGTTTCTGTTGTGTTGTGTTCCTCCTTGTCTTTGCGCCGGGACGCTCCTTGGCTGGAGTAGCTGTGCGCATAATAAATCAATTTAACATAACATAACATAACATATGTGATTGAAGCTTCCTGGCTTCAATCTATTTTCTCCGCATAAATTGCCAAGTTGATTGCCCTCATTGAAGTTTGCAGTTTAATTGCCCAAATAAGAGTCACTATCTTTACCGATATCCAGTATGGGTCTGGTATGGTTGATTATTATGGGAAATCAAATTATGGATGCAGCAAGGATTTTGAACTTCCCCGGGTACCCCAATCATGAATGTACAAGATGTGAAGGATTTACAGAATGTGAAGGATTTACTTGAGTCTTTACAGTTACGTAAATATATTGTTGTTGTAAAAGGTCTAGCTGACCAAAAAGGCAGTGGATACATAGCCATTGGCAGCCAGGACGCTGACTCTGTAACCAGGTACTGTGCATTTATTGGAGGTTTCACAAAAGAATCTGAGGAAGGAAGTGCTTTTGCAATGATGATGGAAATAACAGATACATGGGAAGAACTAAAACGAGTGTAGGAAAATGTGTCAGAGGCAGAGCAAAATGTGTGGATCAGATCAGGATGCACAAAGAACGCAAATTACATATAGAGGTCAGATGATGGATGGCCAGTGTTGCCATATAGCTTGTTGTTTCCAATGACGAGATATTACCACAGGTACACACACTTAGGGAGAGATGCCATGGTGAGAGATTCTTTCGACAAAGTGGGTTCAACCATCGATTTTGAATAATTGCTTATGAGAATGGCAGAAGTTATGTTATATGTCAGTGGTTTCCAAACTTTTTCAACCTAAAGCTCCCTTGGCTTATTGGTCGTTGGCCGTGGCTCCCTATTATGTGACATTTCTTTGCGGGTGGATGGATGTAAGTCCAGCCGCGGGAGTACTTACACTTTTCTCCTCGAAAATAATTGGAATAAAGTTGGGTCATGTACCCCATGACATGCCGAACAGTCATGGGGTACTCCTTTAGTGTAGAATGGGATGGAGCGCTTAGTTCAGTTGGGAAATTTATCACACACTATAAATGTCAATTCTTTTATATTCATAAGACGAAATATGACTTTATTTACATTAGGAAGATGTTCTTACTTCAGGAAGCCAAATATTACAATCTGTTCTCAGAGTAAATGTTTGTGATTGCTTTGTAGCTAAGACTATGGTGTGGGCTGTCTGACCATCTATGACAGAAATATAGCTTTAATGGTAAGTTTATCTTTGTAGTTAAGAAGCAAAGTCAGGGCACAGTTTTGCAAGGCTATATCTAACTTGGTTCTGCAGATGGAATACACTGTTCTTGTTGAGCAGCATTGGTGGAACTGCACTACTCGAGCACCATCCATGCTGGGGGTCGGCTGTGCTTTCTTCCTATCTCAGATTCGTTTTAGCTCAGGGTGTGTGCTCCTGATGAGCAGGTGTGTTCTGCAGTGCTGCAGAGCCGATAGAAGCAACTGACACTGGCACTGTCAAAACTGCCAATGTAGAGGTTGAAAGTGCTACACTGGTATGAGGGACAAACTGAGGTTTATTGCAGATTGTCATTGAACAAAGGTTCATAGCTGGGTATGAATCATAGGAAAACTGTTGGAGTGGGTGGTGAGAAGATACGCCCGCTGGCCCTGATGGGCTCAGCGCTGCTTGACAGGGAAATGCAGTTGCAGCAGAACGTGCAGTGGAATAAGAACATAAAGGGCGCCTCCGAGCTGATCTTAGTCAAGCTAAGCAGTGGTCACTATCCTCCAGCCTCTCTCAGTTGATTCCCTTTACTGACACTCAGAACCACCAGACTCCAGCTCTCCAGAATCAAGGCAAATTCGATCCATGGTGGGGCAGGTAGTGTTTCGCCTTTCTCTGTTTATTTTAAAAACAGCACTGTTTTCCTCAGTTCTGAAGTTATTCCCTAATCCTCCAGGAAAAACTAATAATCTTTTTGCCCCCACTTCCAGATGTATTTTGGGAACTGTATGAGCCTGGAGGGTGCTGCTTATATCTATTGACCTCTTGCTATGCAGAAGCTCTTGGTTGCTGGCTTCTTAAGCAGGAAATACACGTAACCCCTCTCCATTAGTAACAATCAGTTCTGCACTCTCAATAAAGTATGCTCTGCTGCCATCTGGTGGACAAAGGTTTTATGCGTTTACTAAATAACACATTTCTAAGATGTTACCGGCAATTTATGACTTGAATTCGACAATCTTAAACCTTTGAAGCGTGGTGCCCCTGGGTAGTTTGGAGGGCGCACCAGGGCGCCACGGCGCACAGATTGGGAACCACTGCTATATGTCAACAGCTAAATGTAGGAAGAAAAATACCGGTTAGAAGCACACACACAGGGAGATCCTATTGCCCCTTCAACAGACTACAGATGGACTTTTTAAGATGCCTGTGCATAAGAGGTTGAGATATGTCCAGGTTATTATATGTGTATTCTCAAGATGGATGGAAGCCTACCCAACGAGGAGAAATTACAGTCTCACTGTAGCCAAGTTGTTATTACGAGAGATCATACCAAGATACAGGATGCCAGTCCTTCTTGAGTCAGACAGAGGAACACACTTCAACAACAAAGTGATGAACATGTTACGTGCTGCACTAGAGATTCTACACAAATTACATTACAGTTGAAAAGCAGAAGGGTCAGGCATAGTTGAGCAAATGAAGGCAACAATAAAATCTAGATTGGCAAAGGTATGTGCTTCAACTTCACTGAAATAGCTAGATGCTTCACTATTGGTGCTGGTGAGTGTCTGAAGTAGTCCAGACAGGAAGACAGGATTGTTTGCACATGAAATACTAATGGGGAGGGCCATGAGATTACCATCTGTTCCCGGGAATACCCTAGTGAACATCACAGATGACATGGTTTCTGACTACTGCAAGGCACTCACTGATATGGTTTGTTCTGTTTCTCATCAGGTACCGACTGCTAAACAAGACCCTCATCAAGAACAGCGCCACAACTTTAATATGGTGATTGGGTCATGATCAAGAAGCACTTTGGAAGACTTGTCTTGAACCCAGATGGAAAGGCCCCTACCAAATCATACTGATGACAAACTCCGCTGTTAAATGTGCTGGGATTCTGAACTGGATTCATGACTTACACACCAAGAGAGTGAATAATCCAGCAGAAGCATTGATGGTCTATGATACATAGAGAAGAGCACTAGTGGCCGGGTCACCCATCAATATACCACTTAGACCTGCAGCACCAGCACCTGAAGAGGTGCCAGAAAAGGTGCTAGGTGAAGTGCGAAATGAAGTGCTGAGAGAAGAAAGGGGTGAAGATTATCAAGTCGAAAGACAAGTACGAGTACCTGAAGTATCGCAAAGTGACACTGAGGTCTCAAAAGGCGGTGTAGCAGAAACTGAACTGCATGTTGAAGAAGTCTATGGAAATGCACAAAGAGAACAAGATCCCAGTAAAGGAATTAGCTCTGGGGCAAGAAGAAACTGTAGTCAAGGAAAGTGGCCATGAAATAATGGAAAAGAAAGTTTTAGGAGGAGCTCATCAATAGCACAAATTCATGAAGCAGTTCCTGAAGAGAGTGACACAGAAGATGAAAACTCTTCTGATCCAAATCATCATGTTCTAAGGAGGTCTAGAAGAACTTGAATACCTTGCTGAAGATATTCTGCTCCTGAATGGTCTTATTTTGTAAATGCAGCACTGAATGTGACTTTGAAAGATTTGTGCAATGTGAATCGTGAACTGCTAGAACCCTTTGAAATAAATAAAGAGACTGTTGTCTTGGAAAGCCCATTTAAAATACAAAATGAAGTTGAAGCAAAGAAGATCAATTTTGAACTGTGCTGATTAGATGTTTATTGTTTTACTTATTTGTTTTACAGAAGACTAAACTAACTCCAAGCAGAAACTTACAGGAGAATAGGGAAACCATTTTAGAAGAACAAGTATTAGGGTTAAGGATTGACCATTAAGGAATTGTACTAGCAAGAAGAATCTTTGGAAAAAGAAGAAGACTCATTTACAGCTTTACTAAAGAATAAGCTGTTTACTACAACGAATTAACAAAGTACTGACTGAAGAACGATGTGTTGCATTGGAAATAAATTAAGATGTATCATGTGTATGGTTTTTGTAATAACAAAAATAATGATTGATATAGTAGTAGTTGGATTTGATCTAAACCCCGATTCAGAGCTCCCTAGGTTTAATGTCACAGATAAACTTACACAACATTTTAGGGATAGCACCTTTGCTAAAATGTTTGTGAGTTATGAGAAAGACGATTACTCTACTAATGTATACACTAGACCAGTGCAAGAACACTCTAATGCTTTAGATGCTAAGGATTCTTCTGTTTGTGCACACTTGCCTACTACAGTTTCAGAGGCAGTCACCAAGTGTATAGATGAGGAGATTTTGAATACTTTTACTCAAACTATGATTTAGTGCTATCTAGAATACCCTTAAAAGAAAGCATGAATGTACACCTTCAAGCACAGACGATGGGTACTGCTTGGTATTACTTCTTTCCACTATTACCCATAGACTGTGTAATAGATTACAAGCACAATTTAACCTGCTTAATGCAACCTGAAGAGCATGGTAATAATATGGCTTTGGAAGAGAGATACATTATCATTACAAAAGCAACCGACAGAAAAAAGGAGACATTCTGGAGAATGTATGGAAGAAAGAAGACATTAATTTAGAAAGAAAATGGTCCATCCAAAACTCAGAAGAGACAGCCAACATAAGGGAAAGATTTGCTTTTATAAAAGAAGGATTCAGAAAAGAACCAGACAGGTAGGGATCAGCAATTGCGACTACACATTTGAGTTAATGGGAGGGTCATGGCAGATCTTACAGGGAGACGAAAACGCAATACCAGGGCTGTACTATATATGTGGACAGAATGCTTATTTCTTGTTATTTAGGCAAACTAATTCCAAAAATTTACCATGTTACAACCGTAGAAGCATTAACTTTAGCACCATCATGCAGACTGAAACGTGACACAGAGAAAGGAGCTTCTTTGGTTGGAGACATATTTGGAGCAGTGATACCACTAGTGGGAATTATACCTAATGATGAAAAGTTCAGGAAGTTAGCTACCGTAGTTGATAAAATGGCAACATGCACATCAGGAGTTTTACTCCAAATTAATATTAGATGAATTGTTATAAGGTCTATGGATTTGCAAGACCATCTTGCTTTAGACAGCCTTATCGCAGAAAAGGGAAGAGCGTGTCACATACTGAAATTAACTCACTGGTGTGCGTACATACCGGACGACAGCACGCGGATAGAATGTTTTGCTAAGAACATATCAGATTTAGAGCCTGAGCTACATGAATTGGAAACACCAAGTTCATATGAACATTTTGGGAAAGGATTGAGCAGAATTGGAAGTTGGTTTTCGACAGCTGGGAAGGGAATAATCAAAGTTATACTAATGCCTATACTGATAATAGGACTTTGCTTAATATTTCTTTATGTTCTTTTTCGGAGCTGTAAATATTTTAAGTGCAAAAGACAAGATGCCTTTCAACGAAAAAGATACGAAAAAGACATGGGTTTAAGGGGAATCAAGAACAATGACTACATGAAATCATTTCAGCATACCAAGGGAATAAAAAGAAAAAGGTAACACTCATTTGAAGATGAAAGTGCTTTCTAGACTTAGAATTCGAGTGCAAAACAGTAGTGTGATGATTGTCATCATCAAAAGGAAGGGAATAGAGAGAAATTAGATTAAAAATAAAAACTTGACTTGCAAATTGTGCTAGAGTTGTGCTTAAGGTATGCGTTTAAACTGCTTCAGATATGTTTTCCTATAGAAAATGATATGCAAATGGAATGTGCTCATCACACAAAAGGTGTAGAATCTTGGTAGATGCTGCAAATATATTAAATAAATCAAATGTAAAACTAAGAGTGTTCATAGAATGTTTGCTAATTTATCTATGATTTTTAAAAAAATCACATATGCTGTCATTCTTAAATATGCCCCTTAGTTGTGGCCCATTGCCTTTCCTTTTGACTCTTGCTCATGGCTTAATAGACTCTTATTCTGTACATCTGCCTAGCATCAGGAACTTGCTTTAGGAAGGTGCTTATTTAACCTCGTCTTCATTTAGCTCCTCACACCATGTTAAATAATGTATTCATATACAATGAGACTTGCTGTGACTGTTATAATAACTAATGATTCCGATATTTTATGCAGACTGCAACTGAATTTTATTGATAATTTGATAGTTTGCCTCTTCATCTCTGAAAGTCCTTTGTATTCATGCGGAGCTCATAGCACACCCTTTCTCAGGTAAAAAGTTTCTCATGTGAACTTTCCCCTGTGTAACAAAGTCCAGCAACATTGTATATCTTAGACCAGTGTGAATGTTAACAGTGGGAATTGAAGGAGGAAGCTCTGGACGATTAACACCATCAGATGATCCATCCTCATTGGACCAGGAGAGTGAAAACCCAATGACCCTTGATGCAATTTATGTGGCTTTATATGAATGAGTTTTCCTAGCTAGTTTAGGACTATTGAATTTCTAGGTAGAGGAGACTGCCATTCTATTCCATTAATGAAAGTCTTTGGGAGATTGATCCCTTCGGAATGCCGATCTTCCTTTCCTGCCCGGAGACTTTTATTTATGGAGAGTTGATTCTTGTCACAGACAGCTACTGCTGAGGTAACTTACCTCTACTATCTATTGTTCTTTTCTTTGATCAATGCTTCTGCAGAGATCATTCTATTGCAGACGATTGCTACTTCAGCTGTAGGAAACTCCTCTGAGTTTCCGGACCTACTCTATATGGGAAGTCCATCTCACTCTTGCTCTATTCCGTAAAGGACTCTTCATGGGTTCTACTTCGGTTAGGTCCTTTAGCTAGCATGTCGACTCTTCCTTTATGGAACACTGTGTATTGATTTTATGCTGTCTCTAACCAATCTTTTATTAAGATTTCTGTAAACTGAATAAAGATTACTAAGACCATACAAATGTTTTAATATAAATATAGGTGTTGAAACCTTTTCCAAGTTCTCGTCATTGACTGAACGTAAACTCCTGAATGTCAATGATATATGTATGGTAATATGTTGTTCTAGCTCCAATTCTTCAAACGGTGGAAACGGTCCATTGACCTCTCAAGAGCCATGGGATCTCCAAGGATGATATTTGTAAGTGGGTGTGTAAATCTTGAATCATACTTGGCTAATCCTTAGTCTCCTGCACTCACCATTTGCTCTCTCTTTATGATCACGTAGTAAGGTAAACAAGGGTACCACAATACTAGAACCTGGGGTGAAGTAATGTTTTTCTTAATACAATGGTTCCTATGTGGACAAGAAGGATGCAGGAGTTGCGTCACAAATGGGAACACTAAACCTGAGTCTGGATAGGCATTAATTGCCTATCCAGACTCAAGCGTAGTGTAACCATTTCTTACACAACTCCTGCGTCCTTCTTGGACCATTTTTGGCCACAAAGGAACCATTGTTTCCCAAAAAAAAAACTCTCTTTGTGATCAGGCACAAAACACAGATTTTTATACTTTGGGGGCCTTTAAGTGATGATAATTTCTATGATGGGCCGCACAATGCCCTACAGGCCATCTCATGTAAATGATTTTCTCTCCATGGTGGGGTTCCAATATTTGCTGATTCCAGTATAGTAGGATATGGTTCATCCAGTGTTTGTGTTAGCATGATACCCCAGCTTTGAGGGTTGCAGCATGGCTTAGAATTGCCTCAGTTGTTTTCATGTTTACCCAGCGTGTTTCCATACTCTCACGTTCTTCCTTCTTATATGGGCTAGAGAATTTTACCCACTTTAAATTGTTTGACGATACTCTATCCAGCCCTGGGAGTGAATTGACCAATTTTAGGATGTTTGCACTGATGGCGTGGGGTCCTCTTGAATGAAATGTTGAAATGAAAGAAATCATACAGCTACCTTCCTCAGCATCAAGTGGTCTAGTTGTACCTGCCTCCTGTATTTAGTGCTGATAAAGATGCGAGTCTTGAGGCAACGCTATGGGGTTGATGA
This sequence comes from Triturus cristatus, assembly GCF_964204655.1. Lineage (NCBI taxonomy): Eukaryota > Metazoa > Chordata > Amphibia > Caudata > Salamandridae > Triturus > Triturus cristatus. The sequence continues at coordinate 439,299,165 of NC_140582.1, read as the reverse complement.
GAGAGTGCATCCTTCTAACATTGATGTGGGATACTGTCCATTCATGCTTTTTATCAGTGGCCGGCCAGTGGAATTCACCCTTTAAAGGATCATGTGGTAGATTCCCCTCGAAATGGTTTCCTTCCTTTCCATCTCTAGCGTTAGCCCTCATTGTGGGCACTAAAAACCTTGCTAGGGTTGTTTGCTGGAGCTTTAGCCTACTCCCTTCATATTGCTTGGTAGAGAATCACTGAAGTAAGGGCCCATTTGAATAGATAGAGAGTAAGGAGGTTGTGGAAGAATAAAAGCTTTTGAGCTTCAGCTTCAACCTGTGGTAGAGCGCATTGAGATGAACCTGACAGACACAAACTTTGTGACTTCCTCACTTTTTTGATCACCTGCCAGTCTACTTCATTAAGGCTAGTGGCTTCCTGGGGTCCTTGAACCTTCATAGTAGGTTCTGTTTCAATAGATTGAGCATGGTTTGCCTGGTTATCTGGCAGGCCAGGAGCTGATGGCAAGTTTTGAATTTTCCTTAGGCCAGTAGGGAATATTTTACCATGCATATACTTTGTGCAGGTCCTGTTGCATAAAGTTGGCCTAGAAATATGGGTATGGATGTCACCCATCAATTCCTTTCAGAGATGGTTTGCAGGTTGCGCCTTGTTTGCTGTTTCTGTGGCATCTTTTACGGTGGATTGCTGTTTGGTGAAAGTAGTTTGCATGTTTGCCATTGATAATATTTAATTGACTGATGACTTACTAGCAATCATTTTGTGACATTTATATAGTCTTAGTTTGTCATGTTTAGTAGCTGGGCATCTTTGGGCTGGTTGCCACCCCATCTTAATTAGTTCAGCACCATCAGGTTCTTTGCCATCAAGTTGACCTGAAACACAAGATGTATTATGAATTTTGGATTTGTGAAGATTGATCACACTATTTATTACTTGCTACGGATAAACCTATTTTTAAAGGTCGCAGTGTGCAATACGTTTAACTAAGGTATTCTGCTATAATGATCAAGACTTTTTGCAGTCAGGTATGATTAAATAAATTACATTTGGAACCTCTTCTAATTTTTCTAATATTGCGGCACAGTTACATAAGTTTGATGGTGAACACAGTTTACTTGGTAAAATCGTGGCTGAGCCTCACATTAGCTCCATCCTTCTATCTTTTATTGCCACTGTAGGCAATATTTTCAGCATAGTCCTGGTTTGCGAATCCATTGTTGCTGCCTGGGAGGTAGGGTCCAGCACTAACATCTGGTGCTGTGCACATGGTCTTCACAATCGCTAAGACTGGCTGAGCATGGGGAATTTCAGGTCTAATGCATTGAGTTATTTCCCATTGATCAAATTATCCTTTGTTGGGGGGCGTGGCTACCGCTTCAGACAAGATGGCGGCTCTAAGCTGATCTCCGCTACCTCATGGAGCATGTTAGGAGGATTTAGACTGCTGTGAGAGCCTGTCCTGCATCCACCAGGCGGAGTACGCCCTCTGCTATATGGCGGCTCGCGTCTGTTGCGGTGGGTGATTCTTCATCTTCTGTCTTGGCAGCATTTGCCGCGACTTTGCTCTCCCGACGCTGGCAGCCGCCATATTGTATGCGTGGCACACCCGTGTCTCCTGAGGAAAAATCAACCTGCAACATGTGTAGATGTACTAGAGTACTCTGACTGACAGGAATGCACCATTTGCGGCAACTTCTATAGAAAGAAAATGTCAGTGAATACTTTTTTATAACTTCGATTCTCCAAGTGGCAGCAGTTTGATATGGCAATACAAAATGTGTCTGTTTGATAAGTACTCGGCGAGAAAAACATGTGCCAGCTGCTAGCCGGGCTCTCTCTGAAGAGTTGGTAAGCTGAGTGTTCTTGACATTGATGAATTTGGAGCCGCACCAGAATTTATTGCCTGCATTTTTACAAGTGGAACCTTATCTATGCATATGTCCCATCGTCTCATGAAGGTGCTCAACACTGGAAGCAGCTGTCACAGGAATGTTCCCACTTCTGAAAGTTTGGCATGAATGACAAAAGAAAAAGACATTTGGAATTATTAGAAAAACGGTGGCACTGCAAGGTCGATGTTATACATGAAAATTGAGTAGGGTGTGTTGAGTAGACAAAGTCTCTTCTGAAGGGAACCTATTTCAGGTAATCATCATTAGTTTATCTATTTCCAGTCACAGCCTTCCATATCTGTTGAAAAATGCCATCTCCCAAAGAACTTAAATAATATTTGATCACTGCAGTGAAAACTGGCTGCATTTTCCTCTTGTTGGTCTTAACCCCTTTGGTGCGGAAAGGATTAAAGCCTAGGAATGGGGTGTGGCTACCGTGTCGGACAGGATGGGGACTCTAAGCTGAGCTCCGCAACCTCACAGAGCGTGTGAGAAAGATTTCGACCACTGCAAGACCCTCTGCATTATGGCGGCTTGCATCTGTTGTGGTGGGTGAATCTTCATATTCTGTCTCTGCAACGTTTGCCGCGACTTTGTTCTCCCAACGCGGTCGGCTGCCATTTTGTATGCGCGGCGGGCCCATGTCTCCTGAGGAAAAATCAACAGATATCGTCTGAGGCAGGATACTGCTCAAAACATGGCCATTTGGTAATAATGCCATATTTTGCATATTCCTTATTGTTAATTCACATTACTTGAGGAAGTGAGATAAGTTATAATAAGAAAGCATTTTTAAAAGCAAGTTCAGCCCTTGCATTTTTCATGCTTTTACTTCAATCCTGAGATATATACTACTCACCTATGGGGCAGTTCGCTGGCACCTCCCTTCTTTCGAAGTCAGTTGCCATCAGTGTTCATTGAACCTGCTTTTCTTTATTGTGCCTGTGTGACCCAACAGTCAACTTTGAGTGTGAGGATTCTCTTGCAAGAATCAATGTTCTAAAAGTCAATATGTGAAGAAACAAAGAGTGTCATCAACCCATCCTTCCTTGGCTCAACATGTATCTAATGGTGCAATAATTCCTCAAGATTGGTGTTGTCATTCTTATCCACATCCTGTCTTCACGTCTACTTCTATGTTTTTTTCTGAGGCTGTCTGACCTTGAATTTCCTCACAAGTGGTCTGAATCTGGGAGGTCTTGGATGGTTATTCACTGACTGTAAACTCTCTATACTCTGCAATCTCCATCTTTTGGTTTTGGCTGTGACCTTCATCAATACTTTATGTGAAACATCTACATATCCTCGCTGTGTCCTACAATATTGAGCAACTTATTTATGGGAAGGATCTCTACTTTTAAAAATCATCCTCGTCATCACGTTTATTTCGTCAAGATGACCAATGACATCTCTCTCACAAAGACATCTTCATCTGACACCAATTCGAAAAGAGCTAAAAATGATCCTCTATATTCAGTCCAGTCATCTTCTAATCCAGACATGGATTTAATTTTGAAATTAACTACGTGTTTTAAAACTGTTTATGAACACCACCAATGAAAAATTACAACTGGTTAAAGACCGATAGATCAATATGGAAGGTAAAATGTCCGAAATGGAACAATGTATAAGTAATCTTCAAGATGTGGCTACTAAAGTACCTTTGCTGGAACAATAAATCCATAAACTTAAAATCCATACTGAGGACTTGGAAAATCGTAACAGAAGGAACAATCTCTGGCTGTATGGACTACTTGAAAGTGTAAAGGGTCCGAATCTTCTTTCTTTTTTAAAGACATTTTTGGCTGACCTTCTCAATCTTCAATCTTCGACACCCCTTAATATCCAACAAGCTCATCATCTTTGTCGACCTCAACCTCAATCCAACAAACCTTGTGGCATTCTTACGATTTTTTCTTGAATTCACTGACCTGATGCTTGTTCTAAAAGCTGTCAGGGAGAAATGCTGCCTTGTTTGGTCAGGCCTTAACATCTTCATCTCACAGGATCTTTCTAATGCTACAAATGCTAGACGTAAAGAATTTCTAGCCCTCCGACCACAAATGAGATCTATGAACATCTGTTATAGCATCCTACATCCTTGTCTTTGCAAGAGTACCCATGAGGGTTGTTAGACCTGGCACCTTGGCGTGAGTTTCCCTTCCACTTTTTGATGGTGTGCCTCGATTGTTTTGCTGGTGTTGTCCGCTCAGGGCACTGCGCCACGGCTAATCCGTGCCGCAGTGCAAGTGCTCCCTAAGTAAAGTGTACCTGTAATTGATGTTCATGATTGGTTTATTGGATTCACTGTCAGTCCCCAGTAAAGTGCACCAGGGGTGCCAGGGCTTGTGAATGCCAATGCTGCTGGTGGGCTTGCAGCGCTGGTTGCGCCACCCACGGAAGCGGCCTTGTAAAATGTGTCTAGGGTCTGCCACCGCAGACCCTGTGCGCGGTCCGGGACCGTCGCGCTGACTGCGCAAGTGCCCCCACTTGCCAGTCCCTAAACCTTCCCTTACCTACATATTAGCCACCCCTCTGGTAGGCCCAAGGGCAGGGTGCATTGTAGGCATAAGGTAGGACATGCCCTGATGTGTGTGGCATGTCTTAGTAGTGAATTACAGCCATTTTCGTTTTTCACTATTGAAGGCTACCTGCTCTCCATAGGCCAGAATGGGCTGCCGGGATTACGCCAACGCTGTGACCCCAGTGGACTCAGAGAGCATGGTAGAAGTGTCAAGTTTAGTATGCCTGAACTCAGAATAATAAAATACTTCTTGTAGTCAAGTTTATTTTAATATCCTGGGTTTGTAAATACTACTTTTAGAAAGTTAGTATTTACTGACCTGACCATCTCAGTCCGCCTCTGCTGTGTGTATGTGTTCTGCCTGGCAACAGTAAGGAGCAGGGTTGGGGAATCCCCAGAGACAGGTTGGCTGCCAGGTGGTGGGTAGAGAGATTACACCTGGATGGGTGGGAGGAGTACACCTTGACTCTTGAATAGACCTGTGCTCTGCCACCACAAAGCCGGCGCCACCCCCTGTGGGGCGGCTGATGTCTCTGCCCTGCTGCTGAAAGGAAAGAGCAGAGTCACCATAACAAAGTGCTCCAGAAATGGACTGAGCCAGGCCTAGGCCCCCTGGCGCTAAAGAACAAAAGAATCATGGTATAAAAGTAGGAGCCTGGCTCCTAAGAAATCAGAATCCTGTTTACCACAAAGAACCTCTGCCCGACTAGAAGGAGAAGAAGACGCTGGAGGAGCTGGCCTGCTGCTTGCCTTGCTGAGAAAGGAGAGGAAGAGACTTACTGAGAAGACTTTGCTACTTTGTGCTTGAACATTCTCCAAGGGCTTGATCTGAGCTTGCCCCCTGAACTGAACCCCAGGAACAGTGGGTTCACTGTGCTTCTTGCTCATCCTCCAATTCAAGCCGTGTGGGCATCCCGCTGGAAACGAGACTGCGCCCCTCATCGCCCCTCCTAGGGCCGTGACACTCAGAAGCTCGCCTGCCTCAAACCCGTGAGAGCCCCGCTCCGTCCCGAGCCGCTCTCTGTCCCCGGGCCAGGCCGCCTGCATCCCTGTCACCGCCTGCTATTGGAGCGCGCTGAACGCGCTATCACCCCTCCCGCCGGAAGCCGTCCGACGACTGTGATCTACGCCGGGTCATCCAGCTGCACTGACCGTGCCCTGCGACCCCGCTTCGCTATCCCCGGACATCTCAGGCCGCGCCGCCCCCGCTGTGGAGACCCTCCTGCACCGCCGTGCCAAAGGGTCGCGGGCCGCGCCTGCCTACTTGCCCACACCTGCTGATTGAGGACCCAAGAACACTTCCCGAATTTGAGAGTCGCACCGACCTGTGCCGACTCTCCTAATCACGAAAGAAGTCCAGTATCGGGCTCGGGGCCCGCAACGCCTTATTTCCCCGTTCGCAGGAACCGATCTCTGTGAGTACTGGAGCTACAAGTAAAAAGACTACGAACTATCCATTTGAAACTACGAACCAAGAACATTTGCCTGCTGTATAACCTGGTGGCCTAGCGAAAACGTTATTGGTCTTGTGATAAGTCTGCTGAGATATATATACCTTATTTTTACATAAAGAATCGTATTTTGATATATATCCAAGTCTGGTGTCCGTTTCTGGGGGGATTAATGTATTTACTGTGTGTATGATTGTAAGTGCTTAACCAACAACGCCTGAGGAATCGCCTTGGCTGCTCACGCCACGCACCTAGAGGGTGAGCAAGGGTCATTCGCGAGGGGTTATCCTGCGCCCTGACGTGGAGGAGAGGGTTCCTGCTTGACACAAGGGCAACCTTGCGCCAACCAGAGATCCCCGACTCTAACATTGTTGGCAGCGGTTGGGATTTCGGATTTGCACTTATAATTTGCATACAGTGAATTATTAATCGCCAGATAGTGAGAGCAGACCAAATAACGCAGCCACAGGTTTGTAATTGTTGAACTTTGTTGAGACATCTGCCATTACTGCAACCATGCCTGGCTCGCACTCCGCTGGAAGAGCACTCTCTGTGATTTCTGGAATAGATGAGGTGGATTGGGAGAGACTGGAAGGCTACACGATGGAGCAATTGAAAGGCTACAGTGTAAAATTCAGAGTCCCCCATGCTGGATGCAAGAGGAAGCCCCAGTACACCAAGGCGTTGAGAGCCTGGAAGGAGTCACGAGACCTACGGAATGCGGGGGACATCGTTCCACCCGACAACCTTGAGGAGCCCAGCAGAGTCCGGTCGTCAGAGGAGCTGGCAGACAGGGCAGCAGACAGGGCGCATGCAATGGAGATGGCAAAGTTGGCCGGACAAATGGAAATGGAAAAGCAGAAGTTGGCCCTGGAGGCACAACAACGCCAAATGGATCATGATATCAGATTGAAGGAGTTGGAGCTGAAGGCGAAAAGTTTGGACACCGCTCCTTCTGGTGGCAGCACTCCACCAGCGCAGGTAGAGTCCAAGGTGTACATCCCCAAAGATGTAGTAAAGGAGTATTTTAGAAAGGATGACATAGGGCAGTGGTTTAGAGCCTACGAGGTGGCCATGTCCTCACACCGGGTCCCTGAGAAAGACTGGGGAGCGGGGTTGTGGGGAAGGTTCCTTGCGGAAGGGCGGGACACACTGTTAGATTTGCCCTTAGAAGTCCAGACCTCATACCCCCATATGAAGGAAGCTTTAATGACCAGGTATGGGTTAACTCCTGAGCTATATAGACAGAGGTTCAGGGAGACCAAGAAGATCCCTGAGAGTACGTATGTGGAATATGTGACCTTTTTCTGCAGAGCGCTGGATGGTTGGGTGAAGGGTAGCAAAGTGAATGATTATCAAGGGCTGCTTGATTTAATTGCATGGGAGCACTTGTCCAGTCAATGTTTTCCTGAGCTACGCCAGCACCTGATAGATAGCAAGCTGTCCAACCCGAGGAAGCTTGCTGAGGAGGCGGACCGCTGGCTCAGCACCAGGGTCCACAAGGGTCAAGTGGGAGACTCCGCCAAAGGTGGGCAGGGTCCCCAGCAGAAGAGTGGGGGGGACAAGGGTAAACAGAAGGGGTTCCAAAAAGGCCCCCAAAGTAATTCCCAAGGGAACCAGCAGAAGGGTTCTCAGCCTCCCCCACCCCCGCAGCAGAACGGGGCCCCGACAGGTAGACCTGTTCCGAAGGGGCCCTTCAATTGTTATAGGTGTGGTGACCCGGGTCACATTGCCTCTGATCCTAAGTGTCGCCTGTTTGGTAAGACCGCACCCACTGGTGCTCCACCCCGGCAAGTAGCTAGTGTTAACTTTGGGGAGGAGGTAGCAGTCCAGGAGGGTGGGGGTCCCGGGCAGATGACCCTAGTCTCGCTAGGAGACAGTGAGATGGTCCCTGTAACCTACCTACCCTCTAACACTAAGAAATATGGGCAAGTAGTGACCATCAATGGAAAGAGGGTTGAGGCTCTTAGAGATACAGGAGCCAGCGTGACCTCGGTGAGGCAACACCTGGTGTCTCAAGAGCAGATTGTACCCAATGCCTACTGTAGGGTTGTCAATGCTGACAACATAGAGAGCCGTTGTCCAATGGCTCAAGTTCCCTTTGAGTGGGGGGAGGTCTCTGGTACTCTACAAGTCGCTGTGAGAACTGACATGCCTGTAGACTGTCTGCTAGGGAACGACCTGGAGAGCTCCCCTTGGGAAAAGGTGGAGAAGACCACGCATCTGAGGATGGTGGGTCTACCCGACTGGGCATGCGTGACCACCCGGTCCATGGCAGCCAGTAGGGGTGTTGAGAGGGTCCTGGAGCCTGAGGGAGAGGTCCAGGAACCGGCCTTAGGGAGAAGGCGCAGGAGGCGCGGGAAACCGGCCCCCGAAGTTCCCACGGCCCAGGAGGAAGTAGACCCTGAGGGGGATGCTCTGGAGCCTACCGGGGAACAGATTGCCGAACTGGGAGATCTGCCTGAGCTGACCCATTGGCAGCAAGAAGGAGGTCCCTCCAGGGAGGAATTCTGCAGGGAGCAGAAAGAATGCCCTTCTCTCGTGGGTATGCGGCAACAGGCTGCAGACCAGGCCAACGGTGTTCAGGCCAAAACACACTACGTGTACTGGGAGAGTGACCTCCTGTATTCCGAGCCTAAGGCTGCTGAACCTGGGTCAGCCCGTGTGCTGGTGGTACCCCAGAAGTTCAGAACCTTCCTACTGGGGCTGGCTCACGATGTGCCGTTAGCAGGACATTTGGGGATGGACAAGACCTATGACAGGCTTGTCACCCACTTTTACTGGCCCCAAATGCATAAGAATTCAGATTCCTACTGCAGAACCTGTCAGACTTGCCAGGCAAGTGGTAAGAGCGGAGGGAAGCACAAGGCTCCTCTGCAACCTTTCCCTGTGGTCGGTACGCCATTCCAACGAGTGGGTATTGATATTGTGGGGCCTCTGGACCCCAAGACAGCCCTGGGCAACAGGTTCATCCTGGTCTTGGTGGACCATGCCACCCGGTACCCTGAAGCCATCCCTCTGAGGACAGTGACGGCCCCCGTGGTGGGACGGGCACTGATGGGAATTTTCTCCCGAGTGGGATTCCCTCTAGAGGTGGTGAGCGACAGGGGGACCAATTTCATATCCACGTATATGAAATCCCTGTGGAAGGAGTGTGGGGTAACTTACAAGTTCACCACTCCTTACCACCCCCAAGGAAATGGGTTGGTTGAGAGATTCAACCGAACCCTCAAAGGCATGATCATGGGCCTGGACGGTCCAATGAGGCGTAAGTGGGACGTCCTCTTGCCATGCCTGCTCTTCGCTTACCGAGAGGTGCCACAGAAGTCTCTAGGATTCAGCCCCTTTGAGCTTCTGTATGGTCACCCGGTAAGAGGACCTCTGAGTTTGGTAAAGGAAGGCTGGGAGCAATCTCCCAGGAAACCTCCCCAGAATGTATATAGTTACATGCTGGCCTTCCGAAACCAGACTCGGCGTTTCAGGCAACTTGCTGAGGCAAATCTGGAAGCCAGCCAGGAGGAGATGAAGCGGTGGTACGACCGGAATGCCACTCTGGTAGAGCTTCAACCTGGACAAAAGGTGTGGGTCTTGGCCCCAGTGGAGCCTTGTGCACTTCAGGATAAGTGGACAGGTCCATTTGAGGTTGTGGAGCGCAAAAGTCCTATCACCTACTTGGTGGACCTGCAGACTCCCAGGAACCCTTTGAGGGTCCTACATGTTAACCGCCTTAAGCCCCACTTAGAGAGGACCGAAGTGGGCATGCTGCTGGCCACTGATGATGGAATGGAAGAGGAGACCGAGCCTCTTCCTGACCTCTTAGTGGCCTCTGAGAAAGATGGGTCAGTGGATGGAGTTAACCTCTCACCCACCCTGACGCCCGAACAACAGGAAGACTGCCGCCACTTGCTGGGACAGTTTTCCGACCGATTCTCCCTGGTTCCTGGTGTCACAGATTGGTGCGTCCATGATGTGGACACAGGAGACAGCTTACCTGTGAAGCACAAGGCTTACAGGGTAACTGACAGGGTCAGAGCTTGCATCAAGGAGGAGGTCTCCAAAATGCTTGCGCTAGGGGTGGTTGAGTCCTCCAGCAGTCCTTGGTCCAGCCCCGTGGTCTTGGTCCCAAAGGCTGCTGCGCCGGGAGCCACACCTGAACTCCGGTTCTGTGTGGACTACAGAGGACTCAATTCAGTCACGAAGACTGACGCGCACCCCATCCCCAGAGCTGATGAGCTCATTGATCGGCTGGGGGCTGCCCGGTTCCTCAGTACGTTTGATTTAACGTCTGGGTACTGGCAGATCGCCTTGACCGATGGGGCCAAAGAGAGGTCAGCATTCTCTACACCAGATGGGCACTTCCAGTACCGAGTCATGCCATTTGGGATGAAGAATGCCCCTGCCACCTTTCAGAGGTTGGTCAACCAGGTACTGGTTGGGCTGGATGCGTTCAGTGCCGCCTACCTGGATGACATCGCAGTGTTCAGTGCCACCTGGCCTGAACACCTGCGCCACCTCTGGGAAGTGTTGATGGCGCTGCGCCGAGCGGGCCTCACGATCAAGGCAAGCAAGTGCCAGATCGGGCAGGGTTCCGTGGTGTACTTGGGACACCAAGTGGGGAGTGGCAAGGTGGCACCCTTGCAACCCAAAATTGAGACCATCCTGGCTTGGGAACCCCCCAAGACGCAGACCGCAGTGAGGGCCTTCCTGGGGCTCACTGGGTACTACAGGAGGTTTGTCAAGGGCTATGGAACGATCGTTGCCCCCTTGACAGAGCTGACTTCTAAGAAGCAGCCCAGGAACGTGATTTGGACTGACACCTGTCAGAAAGCTTTCGACACCCTGAAGACTGCCATGTGCACGGCGCCCGTGCTCTTGGCCCCTGACTTCTCCAAGGAATTCCTAGTCCAGACAGACGCTTCAGAGCATGGTGTGGGGGCTGTTCTCTCACAGATGACTGAGGAGGGCTGGGACCAACCCGTAGCCTTCATCAGTAGGAGGTTACTTCCACGGGAAAGTAGGTGGAGTGCAATTGAGCGAGAAGCCTTTGCTGTGGTCTGGGCGCTGAAGAAGCTAAGACCCTACTTGTTTGGGTCTCACTTCCGGGTTCAGACGGACCACAGGCCCCTCAGATGGTTGATGCAAATGAGGGGTGAAAACCCGAAGCTGTTGAGGTGGTCCATCTCCCTACAGGGTATGGACTTTACGGTGGAACACCGTCCTGGTACCGATCACGCCAACGCTGACGGTCTGTCCAGGTATTTCCGCCTTAGTGACGAGGAACCCCCTGGGCAAGGGTAGTTCTCCCATTTCAGCTGGAGGGGACACGTGTTAGACCTGGCACCTTGGCGTGAGTTTCCCTTCCACTTTTTGATGGTGTGCCTCGATTGTTTTGCTGGTGTTGTCCGCTCAGGGCACTGCGCCACGGCTAATCCGTGCCGCAGTGCAAGTGCTCCCTAAGTAAAGTGTACCTGTAATTGATGTTCATGATTGGTTTATTGGATTCACTGTCAGTCCCCAGTAAAGTGCACCAGGGGTGCCAGGGCTTGTGAATGCCAATGCTGCTGGTGGGCTTGCAGCGCTGGTTGCGCCACCCACGGAAGCGGCCTTGTAAAATGTGTCTAGGGTCTGCCACCGCAGACCCTGTGCGCGGTCCGGGACCGTCGCGCTGACTGCGCAAGTGCCCCCACTTGCCAGTCCCTAAACCTTCCCTTACCTACATATTAGCCACCCCTCTGGTAGGCCCAAGGGCAGGGTGCATTGTAGGCATAAGGTAGGACATGCCCTGATGTGTGTGGCATGTCTTAGTAGTGAATTACAGCCATTTTCGTTTTTCACTATTGAAGGCTACCTGCTCTCCATAGGCCAGAATGGGCTGCCGGGATTACGCCAACGCTGTGACCCCAGTGGACTCAGAGAGCATGGTAGAAGTGTCAAGTTTAGTATGCCTGAACTCAGAATAATAAAATACTTCTTGTAGTCAAGTTTATTTTAATATCCTGGGTTTGTAAATACTACTTTTAGAAAGTTAGTATTTACTGACCTGACCATCTCAGTCCGCCTCTGCTGTGTGTATGTGTTCTGCCTGGCAACAGTAAGGAGCAGGGTTGGGGAATCCCCAGAGACAGGTTGGCTGCCAGGTGGTGGGTAGAGAGATTACACCTGGATGGGTGGGAGGAGTACACCTTGACTCTTGAATAGACCTGTGCTCTGCCACCACAAAGCCGGCGCCACCCCCTGTGGGGCGGCTGATGTCTCTGCCCTGCTGCTGAAAGGAAAGAGCAGAGTCACCATAACAAAGTGCTCCAGAAATGGACTGAGCCAGGCCTAGGCCCCCTGGCGCTAAAGAACAAAAGAATCATGGTATAAAAGTAGGAGCCTGGCTCCTAAGAAATCAGAATCCTGTTTACCACAAAGAACCTCTGCCCGACTAGAAGGAGAAGAAGACGCTGGAGGAGCTGGCCTGCTGCTTGCCTTGCTGAGAAAGGAGAGGAAGAGACTTACTGAGAAGACTTTGCTACTTTGTGCTTGAACATTCTCCAAGGGCTTGATCTGAGCTTGCCCCCTGAACTGAACCCCAGGAACAGTGGGTTCACTGTGCTTCTTGCTCATCCTCCAATTCAAGCCGTGTGGGCATCCCGCTGGAAACGAGACTGCGCCCCTCATCGCCCCTCCTAGGGCCGTGACACTCAGAAGCTCGCCTGCCTCAAACCCGTGAGAGCCCCGCTCCGTCCCGAGCCGCTCTCTGTCCCCGGGCCAGGCCACCTGCATCCCTGTCACCGCCTGCTATTGGAGCGCGCTGAACGCGCTATCACCCCTCCCGCCGGAAGCCGTCCGACGACTGTGATCTACGCCGGGTCATCCAGCTGCACTGACCGTGCCCTGCGACCCCGCTTCGCTATCCCCGGACATCTCAGGCCGCGCCGCCCCCGCTGTGGAGACCCTCCTGCACCGCCGTGCCAAAGGGTCGCGGGCCGCGCCTGCCTACTTGCCCACACCTGCTGATTGAGGACCCAAGAACACTTCCCGAAGTTGAGAGTCGCACCGACCTGTGCCGACTCTCCTAATCACGAAAGAAGTCCAGTATCGGGCTCGGGGCCCGCAACGCCTTATTTCCCCGTTCGCAGGAACCGATCTCTGTGAGTACTGGAGCTACAAGTAAAAAGACTACGAACTATCCATTTGAAACTACGAACCAAGAACATTTGCCTGCTGTATAACCTGGTGGCCTAGCGAAAACGTTATTGGTCTTGTGATAAGTCTGCTGAGATATATATACCTTATTTTTACATAAAGAATCGTATTTTGATATATATCCAAGTCTGGTGTCCGTTTCTGGGGGGATTAATGTATTTACTGTGTGTATGATTGTAAGTGCTTAACCAACAACGCCTGAGGAATCGCCTTGGCTGCTCACGCCACGCACCTAGAGGGTGAGCAAGGGTCATTCGCGAGGGGTTATCCTGCGCCCTGACGTGGAGGAGAGGGTTCCTGCTTGACACAAGGGCAACCTTGCGCCAACCAGAGATCCCCGACTCTAACAAGGGTGTTTCCCGTTTATTTGAAGATCCTCTTAAACTAAAACAATTTTTGCATTCTATCACTAGAATACCTTTGGACACAAATGTTGAGTTTTCTTAAAATGATTTATGTTCTTATAATGTTAGACTAATAATGCTTCACATTTCATTATTGCTTCTTGTTTTGGTCTATGTAATTCTTCATCTTCATCATTCATATGCGGTCTAAATATCTTCTCTTGCACTATCTTACTTTCTCTATATCGTATATTGTCTTAGTTTCTATATTTTTCTCATCCTCTTCATCTCCATCTCTCTCCATTGTTCTTCTTGTCCCTGAGTGCAGACATGCCCGGTTCTTGTTTCTTTCTCTTCATATTACAGATCTGGCTTTCTGTCCTTGATCTGTCCCTTTTTCCTTCTTCTTTTTCTACTCTTTTTCTTTCTGTTTTGTACCCTCTCTTTCACTCTCCCTCTCCTCAATTATTTTCCTTCACTCCTTATTGTGTTGTATGAGTATTTACTTTATGTGCTTCTGCATGTTTTCATTAATTTTATCCTGTTGCCTGACTTTTATGACCAACGTCTTTTGTCTTCACTGTTTTTTGCAGTTTGTCACCATTGTGATCATTCTCTTGTCTCTTAAACATTGACATGTTTAATGTTGTATCGTGGAACATTTGTGGTTTGGGTCATCCTGTTAAACATCAAAAGGTACTTTCTCATCTATCAAAACTTAATTCTCAGATTGCTTTTTTGCAGGAAACTCATTGTAATGATGTTGAATCTCTCAAACGCAAGCGTCAATCGGTGGGCCAGGTTTTTTTTCACCAGCTGTTAATCTTAAAGGGGGTGTTGCCATCCTTTGTCATAAATCTTTGAATTTACAAATTGTATCAACTGGAAATGATACGAGTGGACGATGGGTAATACTTCACGCCACCGTCTATAATAAGCTTGTTACCTTTTTTAACACATACAGGCCGGTTAAATCTGAACCGGATGTTTGGCACAATATTTAGCTAAAATTGTCTTCAATTACTAACTCGAAAATTAGTGTTGCTGGAGATTTTTCAAAAATTGGCTCAACCCCTTCTCTGACAAGAAATCTGACAATTTAAATCAGATAAATCTCATGAAGCATTTCAATCTGCTATTGCCTCTCGTCCACTCTATGAGGCCTGTAGGACTAGTAATCCTGATGATTATGAATTTACGTTCTATTCTAATATTCATCACAATAATGTCACGTATTGACTATGTTTTAATTTCAAAACATTTACTTCCTTCGCTCCAATCTTCTAAAATTGGCTCCATTTTTATTTCTGAACACGTCCCTGTTTCAGTTTCTCTTGATTTGTCCTTTACCACGTCCAAATAGGCTAGATGGAGATTTAATAATTCTCTATTGTCCGATCAAACTTAGATTTTAAAGGCTACTTCCTTTATATAAGATTATTTTCACTTCAACAAATCAAGTGACACTTCTGTACATAACAATTGGGATGCCTTCGAGGCCTCTGTCAGAGCTTTTACCATCGCCTATTCTGCTAGAAAGAAAAAGTCAATGAGCTCACAGTACCTCTCCTCCCTTAGTTATATTACGACTCGTGAACATTCTTACTATACTTCCAAATCCCCTGTTTATCTTTGTGTCCTAATCAAGGCTAAATCTGATCTAAAAAAATTGACTACAATTGACACCTGTAAAATTCTACTTAAAATCAAATCTAAATATCACAGAGGGCAAAACAAAGCGGGAAAAATGTTGGCTAATTATTTAAAAGTCAAATCAGAAAGGAAAACCATTGGCTCCATTTGTAATATCCTTAATAACACTCTATTACATTGTGATTCAGACATAGTTACGGCATTTCAGACATTTTACCACTCATTATATACGGAAGACACCCTTCCTATTGTAATCGACACTCAGTTATTCTTTGATGGCCTCCCTTCTCCTTGCCCTATTCCGGACGCCATGGCCCTCCTGGAAAAAGATATAACTCTTGAGGAGATTTCAGATGCATTTAAATCTTTAAAAAGCGCTAAGGCTCCTGGTCCCAATGGTTTTTCTATTGAACTTATATCCTCTTTTTCATCTACTTTTGCCCCACATTTAAATGAGCTCTTAACTTCCTTTTTACCCCATTTCAAACCTGAAGGTTCTTTTCATGATGCTCTTATTGTTATTCTCCCTAAACCTGATAAAGACCTCTCCCTCTGTCAAAACTACCGCCCAACCCACTAATTAACTATGATTGCAATATTTTTGCAAACATTCTTGCTTATAGACTGGAAGGTGTTATCCCCTTACTTATTAAACCTGATCAATCTGGCTTTGTTAAGAGAAGGCTTTCCTCAGACAATGCCAGAATATTCTCTAATATTCTCACCTTGGGGAAAATGTATCCTGATCCTTTAGCTGCCTTATCCCTCGATGCTGAGAAAGCTTTTGATTTTGTAAATTGGCAAATCATGTTTAAAACTTTGGGCCCCAAAGTTCTTTCTTTCATCAAATTATTGTATTCTGTCCTCGCGCGTGTGTCTCTGTTAATGGTTTCTTACCCCCTTATTTCAACCTATATAGAGGTACATAGCGAGGATGTCCCCTTTCTCCTCTTTTATTTCTTCTATGTCTTGAACCCTTTCTTGAACGCATCAACATAATCCTCCGATTACCGGCTTTTGCCATAATTCCCATGAAATTAAACTATCTGCTTATGCATGTGATATTCTTGTCTACCTCTCTAAACCCTTAAACTCCTTACCTCCCTTCCTACAGGAAATTGACTTATATTCTAAAATATCTGGCTAACAATTAAATTTTTCTAAAACTGAAATCTTACCCTTAAATTCAATTTGCTACCAATTCATGTTTTCTGACACTAACTTTAAATGGTGTTCGTCTAAAATTAAGTACCTTGGAGTGTGGTTTTCCTCTACCATCTCTCAAACTCTAGCCCATCATGTTAATGCCTTAAAACTTAAAATTCAAAATTCACTTTCATCATGGTCCCCACTATATTTTTCCTGGTGGGGAAGGTTGGATACCATTAAAATAATGATTGTACCGCTTATTCTCTTCCTACTCTCTATGTTACTCTTCAAGACTCCTCACTATTATTTTATAAATCCTTCTATTTTATACATTTGAAAGAGAAGAATATTCTATATGTGCACCAACTTGTATCCAATGTTTCTGGTATACCTTTTAGCACATTACAAGAATGTTATGCTCTAGCCTCCTCTTGTTTCTCTCAACATGTTCAATTATCACTTTCCAACCAATAGTTCCCCATTTACTCCCTTAACTCCTTTACACAAAATCTCCTCTGACTCTAACCCTAAAGCCTCTATTATTATTATTTACAAACTTTTATCCACTCATATCTCTGAAAGACCAAAATCCCCATTTGAACTTGCCTGGGAACTAGATCTCTCCATCACTTTCTCATCTACAAAATGGGATAAGTTATGGCAAGAAAGAAATCCACCTCTAGAGCTGCTAACATTGCCCAATCCTTATTTTTTCTATACAACAGAGCTGTTAGGACACCGGTGTTTATACACAAAATCAACCCATCTTCCTCTAATCTTTGTTGGTCATGCCTTTCCTCCGATAGTAATTTACCTCATTTGATATACTACTGTCTCAATGTCCAAAAAGTTTGGAAATCTATCTGGGCTAAACGTTTCAAGATTTTTCACTTTTGTATCCCCTTATCATTTCAAAATGTGTTTCTTGGCTCCTAATGAGTTGACTCTCATGACACAGTGTTGAAGTTGAAACTGCTTGACCTTTTTATTGCTCTTGCATTTTAAGTTATTCTTACTTGCTGGAAGAATAATTCCAAAATCTGTATGCTACAATGGTGGAATATTAATTATGATGAACATAGAATATCTATTGCTTCATCTTTATCTATACCACAAAAAAATTAATCAGATTTACTTTGGTTACCTTTTACTACTTTTCTATCTTCATACCCCAATACTTATTTGACAATGTCTCTTTCTTTCTGTAGTCTCTCTTTCTTTATTTCCTTACTCCCCTCTTTCTTCTCTCTCTTTTTTTTCAAAATTGTTTAGTTATATAATCTAGATGGTACCCTAATCTTACTCTCTTTTCATTTACTACATGTGGTTGTAATTCACAGTTTCTTCAATGCATATTTCATATTTGTGCCTCCTTCTAATGTTTAATCCAACATGTTACTCTTTCCCTTATGTGTAATTATATACCTGGTACCTGTTTACCTATTCAATAAAAATTATTCAAATGAAAAGATTTTCCTCTGTCATACTCCCGTTGACAGAGAGATTTAAAGGGCTGGATAATGCACCAATGGTGGTAGGTGGCTGGTGCTGTTTTCAAGCCTCATGGAGAGAAGCAGGCGCCCATTAGTATTATGTCATTCTCCTCTAGTTTGAAAGAACAATTAATATTAGCTGATTTTTCGGATTGATTTTGATAACTTTGGGATGAGATTGTATTTCAGCTTTAACCCTTTAGTGGAAGGCTATTCCGTCTTTTGACTCTTGGAATGAGCTTCCCATATGGGAGGGTAAAAACAAATCTGCCTACGACAAGGCCCAATAGATTTGTTTTCATCTCTTATTAGGGTTCTCAAGAGTCTAAACGGTGTCATCTGGCCAGGGATTAATGCAATGTTTAAGCACTGACATCTCCTTACAGCATAAGTGCAAGTCTTCGGAAGGAAAGATCACTGCCAAGTTTTCCAGAGTTTGACCATCCGTTAATGAGTGGTAAGTTCTATTGTTCTGCACCGAAGACTGTGCCTCCACCCGCATATCTAGCGAAATAGATACATCAGCCTAACTGACATTATGGTTTGGTGCTCCGAAATAGTCTGTAATTTTATCACTGCTGTCTTTTCGCTTATTGCATATTGATTTTCAGAGGGTATAAGAACCTCCTTGGCCTGAGCTGGTGCAGGCATGGATATTATAATATAGACAGCCTCGCGTGTGTTAGGATGGTTTGCCAAGGATGGGACGGATCAATCACGGATATGAATGTACTAAAAGCTACATGAGTATTGGTGAATCAGTCTTATATAGTAGTACATCATCGTCAGACTGGTGAGTGCCTGTGGAACAGGATGGCAACATTACCATTTTTTTGTGTTTATGTTGTTGATCCTTAATATGCATCTCACGGGCTTGGGCCCACGTTAAAGGCATGTTTGCAAGGGGAAACAACCTCTACAATGCGGGCATCACATCACGATGCCATTACAATGTGGTTGTTAAAATGACAGTGTTGTTACCACGCAATGCCATTATTACGCAAGTCATTACATCGACTTGCAGTAGATGGCATGCTAATATAAGGAATAGTTTAGTTTACTATTCCAACACCTTCCCCACTGTTACCTTAGGCTGGAGTTGGAATAGTAAATTATACATTTCTAATATCAGCGCGCCATCTACTGCAAGTCCATGTAATGACTTGTGTAGTAATGGCTTTGCGTGGTAACAATGCAGTCGTTGTAACAACCGCGTTGTAATGGCATGCAATGTAATGACTTGCGTTGTAACGAGTCAGATTCGTTCACAAGCGTTTTACCCGGCCTTAAACACTGATGTGGCGGAAATCTCATTTAAATTGTAGGGGTACTTCATAATCACATGTAGAAGCGCATCCGCATATAATCTTCTTAGGAGATGTGAGGTGTTAGACGTGTGAAAGGGATTAATGTGATTTCGTGACATGTTTTATGTTACTGACAAGTAGTATGGAAAAATAATGTTGGAAATGGATGTAACTAGCAGAAAACGTTAACATGAAGAACTTGTGTTGCGTGATTGACAGCACAGGTTTACTAAATGTGTTTAACAATGTTATTTCTATCATTTGTAGATTTATTAATTTACATGCAGTAGAGTTATGTCAACCTGTAGTGTTAAAGTCACAGATTCTTATGTTATCGTGTATCGTAAACCTGAAATGCAAGTCCCTGTACACTCTTGCATTAGAATTAATAGTGTACATTTTATATGCACTGTGGAATGCGTTCTTTTATACGTTTGCAAGTGGAAAGGTTATTTAGTTAGGGACAAGTTATGTCTTTGTTTAGGAGCCGGAAAAAGGAGAGAAGAAGTTGCAGTTACTCGGCTCAAAAGTGATATAGGTGGAGGCAAATTTACATGGCAGAAGGCCTGAGAACCAAGGACAAATGTTGCTAGATCGACTGTGAAGAACACTGTGGAAGGTTTTGTATGACTATGCCTATTGTGAATCAAGATGCACGCTGTGCATTGTGGGAGAGCTACCTGTAGATAATTGGTGTTTGGAATTAGGGAAAGTGGCCCACTTCTTCTTTGCCTTGAGAGAAAGAGCATCTCAGAACAAGCTCTTTCTTCTGTGATAGTGGCTTTGCGCTTCTTGACCCATTCGATGGTGGAGTAACCTTTTAGGAAGACTCCACCCAATTACACCTTTATCCTTTCCACAGGAAATGCTACATAGGGATGTCACCTTAGTGCCAGAGTAGGTACAGGATTAATGCTTTTTACTCATCAACCCTCAATGCAGGGGAACTTGGACTCATGCTTCCTGATTCTCTGTATCCTACTTCTTGAACTGATAGTTTTGTTTATGCTGCATTGTTTGCATTGTTTACGTAGATTTGGCTTCATGCTAATCCCTTTGTATTTCTATACCCTCGTGTTGAGGTATCTCTATGTCCAGTTATATTTGGCTTTGTATTAAATTGATTAAACTTGTATAGTTGTTTGTGATTTATTAAAATTCTAAAGGCGTTAATGATAATTTGGTTATGCACTAACAAGTCTTCTCCCCTTTACACTTGCATGCTGTGAAAAAGAACCATTAGATTATAACTCTAGAACAGATCCAGAACTTATGGGCCCTGCCATTTCAGTTGGTAGCAGAGTTGCATGGTTCACACATGAAGTAAGGGGAGAACCTAAAAGTGAGCTAGTTTAGAGGAGACGTAGAACCCCAAAGCCCCGACCGAGAGCCTAATGATCAAGAAGGCGAGGTGACAAAATCTGGCAGAGATCTATGGTGTTTGATGGTACTGCGAGATCAGCGGTGAAATGAGGAGTGAGTACTAACAGGGTGTGTGTAGAGTGCTAGATTGCAGGAATGTGGTTTCAGTCCAGTCCAAATGTGGTCCAAGGATTGAGATTTAAGTTGCAGGTCCTGAAGCGGCCTAAGATCCCGGGATATATTAAATGGTGCAAAAGACACGAGATTGTGATTGTGTGACAGAAGAATTGAGGAATCGCTGTGAGATGTCATCAGCAGTTCCACCTAAAACAGGGAACTTGATCTGAATGGGACATATGGGAATCGTCTAGTGAACCTTGTATACAGGGGTTGACTAAACTGATCCGGGTGATCCACGCTGGTCGAAGGTTACAGCGTGTGAATGTTCTTGAGTGGTTGAATCCTATTGATCTTTTACGTAGCATACAATTATGGATTTAAGAGGATTGTGTGAATGAATGCGTACGGAGAAACTGAGAAGGATGGTGAGCAGCTGCAAGGAGTAAGTGTGACTTTAGGTTGTGCCGCACTGCGATAGGTCGATTGGTGTAACATCGCAAAGGGATTAGTTGGTAGTCATCAGGA
This sequence comes from Triturus cristatus, assembly GCF_964204655.1. Lineage (NCBI taxonomy): Eukaryota > Metazoa > Chordata > Amphibia > Caudata > Salamandridae > Triturus > Triturus cristatus. The sequence goes on along the minus strand of NC_140582.1, from coordinate 439,278,158 downwards.
AGTCGTGATTGAAAACAACTGTTTCGTTGAAGCTAATTGAACTAAAGTTGCATTTTGAAATCTTGCAATGCTTTAGGGTGTTGCAGGATCTTATCAAGGGTGATGAAGGAGTTGTTACTCAAGTGGGCAAAGAGGCGCCACCCAAGGATACTCCAGCACACTATATGGCGACAAAAGTTGGGCTCACTATGATAATTTGGCTTCAAAATTGGCATAAAGTTACTGAAAAGGACGATGAATTGTCATTTCTGCGTTTTGGCTCATTTAGATTAGATGTGTTAAATCAGCTCAGAGCAACCTTTGCCGAGACCCACACAGTTTGAACCCTTAAATGCCTGGCTGCGTGCAGTTCATGCTAAGCAAAGGGAGAAGTATAAAGGGAGGATGAAGAAAACTATAAAGGTGTTCCAGGATGCAGAATAGGATACAAGGCTTAAACCCTTCGCTGCTAGGCCTCCCCCCCCCCCCCCCGCCTTTTTTTGGCTTTTTGGGGTAGTTTGAGCTTGTAACTTTTTGACCACATAAGGTATCCCCGCAAAATTTGCGTCCTTTTCTTCCAACATCATTGGAATGCTAAAAGTATCCAGGGTTTGTGGATTCCCCTGGAGGAGACCCAGAAATTAGCCAAAATACAGCTAAAATTTGTTTTTTTTTTAAAAATGGGAAAAAAGTGCTGCAAATGAAAGCATATGGGTTTTTTCCTGAAAATGGTATAAAAAAAGGGTTTGTGGGGCTGAGATCAAAATTTTTCCAGCTTTTAGGAAATGACAGACTTCTGTCAGAAAACCAAAATCTTTTACACAGTTTTGGCATTTTTCTGGGACATAGCCTATTTTTGCTATTTTTTGTGCTTTCAGCCTCCTTCCAGTTAATGGTAGAAATGGGTATGAAAGCAATAATAGATACTGAAAACCTACACATTTTAGTAAAGTAGACAAAATTCTGAATTCAGCAAGGGGTCATTTGTATAGATTCTTCAAGGTTTCTTTACAGAAACTAACAATTAAATATAGGAAAAATTGAAAATTAGTTGAAAAAAACAGCCTTTTGTGTCAACGTTTTCACCTGTAACTTCTTCTAATTATGACAGCTCTTTGAAAGCAATATACTGTTACATCTGATAGACCTTACTGGTTGTGGGAATATATAGGACTTGTAGGTTCACCAAGAACCCGACGTACCCAGAACCAAAAACTGATCAGCGACTTGCAATGGTTTATGTGCCGGGTATATAGCAATTATTCTTGGAAAATGTATACATGGAAAAATCGGTATGAAAGACACTTATGTATTTCTGAAATAGGAACAAAATATAGGGGCATTTTAGCAAGGGCCAGATCGCCGCTTTATCGGCACTTTTTGCCGAAAAAGCGGCGATTTTTTTATCGCCCAATTACCAAGCTGTCGCTAACAGCAGTTGGCGACAGCTTCCAGGCGATAGCGACCGGTTTGGGGCCCGCTTTGCATGTCAGCGATATTTATCGCTAATGACATGCAAAGTGGGCGTACCCAAACTGGTAGCGACTGAAAGTAGTCGCTAACACAGCTATCGCCTATTAGCAATACCCATGGCGCGATAAAAAAACGCGCGCTAACCGCGATTAGCACCAGGATTTTACACCTGGTAAAAACCTGACTTAGCCATAATAGTCAATGGGAGGTGGATTCTACGGCTAAGTCCCCACTTGCCTATTAGCAAGATTTTCCTTAGCGATAGGATTTTTATCGCTGGAAATCTCACGTTGAAGATGGGATTCGCCGCTATCGCTGGATTTTTATCGTCGTGGAGATAAACGTTGGTAATACAGCGTTATCTCCGCAATAGAATCCAGCGATAGGAGGCAATGAAAAAAAACGCGCTAGGCGCGGTTTGCTATAATTATCGCAAGTTGTTGCTAATATGCCCCATAGAGCTTAGAAACAGTAGATATTTGCACATTTCCGAAATTGGGAATACTCATACTAGCATGAGAATTATCGGTCATTTTTCAAATTGACTTCTTTTTTACACATTGTCTTTCATTTGCAGAAAGGCATTGAAAGTCAATAGGTAGTAACAGTTGCATTACAAATCTGAATTACCCTAAGTCTCCGGATAAAAATTGTACCTCACTTGTGTGGGTAGGCATAGTGCCCACGACAGGAAACGGCTCAAAACGCAACGTGAACCCACCATATTTTCACAATGAAAAATTACCAATTTTTTGCAAAGTGCATAGCTGCAGTTTTTTTCACGGTGGAAGCACACAAAGAAAGATTGGCTTTTTTAGATCTATCCATCTTTAGCACTCCAACTGGATTAGAAAGTGAACTTTACAGAAAACCTATGTCTCGCAATTCCCTTCTCCGATATGATAGTCAACACCCGAAATCGCTCAGAGACAATCTCCCTTACGGACAATTTTTGCGGGTAAGACGCAACTGCTCCACATCCGACAAGTATCAGATACATGCTAAAAATCTTACAGAACAATTGATTGAGAAAAAATATCCGAAATCCTTGATTAAAAAAGCTTTCAAACGGGCCTCCAACAACAACAGAGAGGCATTAATTGAACCTCCTTATGCTAAACCACCGTTAGATCGGTTAACTTTTGTCCATACCTTCAGCACTTTAACCAACGGGATTCAGAAATGTGTGAAGAAGCACTGGGGTCTCCTTAACTCATGTAAAGAAAAGATACAGTTACCCCTATTTTCTCTTAAGAGAGGAAGCAACTTCAGAGACAAATTGGTCCACACAAGACCTCAAGAAGAGAGACCACGTCCAATCGGCACTCTGTGGGACTTACCAGCGGTCCTGGGACACCACCCATGTGGTACATGCTCAGTATGCCCACAAACTAAACATTCCAAATCTTTAGACATAGGTACAAGAACACCGTGGGAACAAAGGATCTTCACTAATTGCAATAGTGAAAACTTAATTTACTTGATTGAGTGCCCTTGCAAACTCCGATATGTGGGCATGACTACTCGGAAAGTCAGACTACGCATGTTAGAGCACAAGAGCATCTTCAGGTGCAAAAAAACTAACACGAGGCTAACACGCCACTTTGAAGAGGCCAATCATCAAGCCAGTGATTTCTGGTGGACTGTTCTAGAAAAACCTTTTATCCCATCTCATGTCAGTGATATATCTCGCTTCTTGTTTCTTAAAGAACAAAGATGGGTTTTCAGAATTCACAGCGATCTAGAAGGTTTAAATGATGACATCCCTTGGGTCTCTCTGTGAGATACAACTGGGTTCTATAGTCCATGAACCCTCTTTATTTGTCTCTACCTCCATATAGATCGGTTAGTAAACATACATATCATATTGCCATATATCTCTATGGAGCTCCCCCCTGCACACGAGTAGTTTTCGCTAGATCCAGCACACACCCTTGCGCGCTTTAGCCATTACGGTCCATCACAAGCAGCTGCAAGTACTTTATCGTTGGACGTCTGGTTACACACATGTAACATGTACACATAACGGCGATTTTGTCATTGTTGGTCCCTGTGTTTAAAATATATAAATATATATATATTTTATTTGTAGAGACAATGCTTTTAATCTGGTATGCATATTAGCTTTGTCATTGGCTTGTCCCTTATTAACGAGATCGATAAAGTTAACATTATCTTTCCTTGTCTTTTGTTGAACTACAATTCCCTGGTGCGCTGATGTCATCTTGTAGTTTTTAGCGCAACCGGACGAGGATTGGAGGTTCCAAAAGTAGCAATAACGACACTGGTTGGCCATAGGCCGTCCAATGGGAACGCGATTTCACGCATCTCGCGGGTTCTTTAACATCGAAGATCCGTTTCAAAAGTTACCTCCCATACGGCTCAGACCCATCCCGAGGTACCGACGGAGAGGTAGGGTAACGGACCTTTATTTCTTTTGTATTTAAATCGCTGCGTGTTCCGTTGTAACGCCAGACTAATGATGGACTGGCTTAACTCCTATCAATTAAACCGCATATGTCACAACTATTAACTTGACAGCTGTACTGCTAGAGCGATTGCGGATACAAATCCATTATAATTACAGACTTTCTGGCATACATTCCACGCTGCGCTAGTAGATGCATGCCGTATTGGTCTGTATTAAGATTATCTGCTTGCTTGGGAATGTTGTAACGGAGTTTTTAACAGAGCGAGTAACAGGACCATGATACACGGTCCTGTTTTTTCTTCTTTTTGTTGTAGTTGTGAGCTCACCACCGCTGTGGTTTAATAGTCTCCCTACTTCCCCCCATATTCTTTATAGGGCGGGGTCTCCTCTAAACCTGAGTCAGCACCGGGTGAGGTGAGGCTTACTTCTCGTGCTAACCAGGTAAGCACTTTGAAATAATGCTATTGGCCTGGCCTAAGACTTACGATTTCACCTTGAGAGAGTATGTTTAACCTTACACTGTGTTTTCTCTGGTTTTTTGTGTTTGCACAGATAAATTCATATATACTGAGTGCTCGAAGAAGTTATACACCACAAAAGGTTGTATTTTATACACTTACTGTTCTTTTTCACACTTCATTGTTGCAGTAGCAATAAATAGATTATAAGGTCCTGACGAAAGCCATTTGACCATGGGGTCAAGCAGGCTGAAACATGTTGACCATATTGTCATACAGCCTATTTGTTAAAAGCTGTTTCTGCACCATTTATAACTAAGGATTAGTAGGAATATTCTGAATTAAACTTCCTTCTTCCTCTAAATCCTTTTTTAACATTTTCACTTTATGCACTGCACTGTTTATATATAATTTTTCGGTATACTCCTGCACATCCTGACTAAGCCAGTGACTTTGCTGTCTTCTTTTCTTCCCCCTTCCCGGGTTACATCTAGGTGCTCTGGTTGACACCGATACCACACATAATACTCCTCGTTGGAGTGGTTTATCGTGGTGGGAAGGTTGGATATCCAGATGATGATACCTACCAATCACTGGTTATTGATGGAATTCCTTTACAGCCAATTAGCACTCTAAGGTTTCTCTCTCACGCTCTATATTCATCTTTTTGTTGTCCTTCTTCAACACATAGACCAACAGACCCTTTTGTATTATTGATTATTGAACAGGGGATCGAGTCTGTTTAGGTCTTTAACCATTCCCTTGGACCCTTCCTTATTTGTGTTTTGACCTAGGGAAACCTAGCAAACCTATACATTTTTCAAAAGTAGACACCCTGCGGAATCCAGGATGGGGTGACTTGACTGGCTCCCACCAGGTTCTGTTACCCAGAATCACTTGCAAACCTAAAAAAATGTTTAAAAAAACACATTCTCCTCGCATTTCTGTGGTGGAAAGTTCTGGAATCTGCGTGCATCCACAAATATCCACCCACCCCACGTTTCCCAAAGTCTTCAAAGAAAAATGGTACCTCACTTGGGTGGGTAGGACTAGTGCCCGCGACAGGAAACGGCGCAAAACGCAACGTGGACACATCTCAATTTCACAGTGAAAAATTGCCCTTTTTTGGCAAAGTGCCTAGCTCTGTTTATTGAATCCTAGCTCTGCCGGCACCTAGGACAACCTAGCAAACCTATACATTTTTTTAAAACTAGACACGCAGGCAAATCCTGGATGGGGTGACTTGACTGCCTCTCACCAGGTTCTGTTACCCAGAATCTCTTGCAAACCTAAAAAATTGGCAAAAAAACACATTTCCTCACATTTCTGTGGTGGAAAGTTCTGGAATCTGCGTGAATCCACAAATTTCCACACACACCGTGCTCCCCAAAGTCTTCCGAGAAAAATGGTACCTCACTTGTGTGGGTAGGCCTAGTGCCCGCGATAGGAAACGGTGCAAAACACAACGTGGACACACCACAATTTCACGGTGGAAATTTACCTTTTTTCAGCAAAGTGCCTAGCTGTAGTTCTTGAACCCTAGCTCTGCCGGCACCTAGGAAAACCTAGCAAACCTATACATTTTTCAAAAATAGACACCCAGGGGAATCCAGCATGTGGTGACTCGACTGCCTCTCACCAGGTTCTGTTACCCAGAATCCCTTGCAAACCTAAAAAATTGTCAAAAAAACAAATTTTCCTCACATTTCTGTGGTGGAAAGTTCTGAAATCTGAGTGGATCCACAAATTTCCACCCACCCCGCGTTCCCCACAGTCTTCCGAGAAAAATGGTACCTCACTCGCGTGGGTAGGCCTAGTGCCCGCGACAGGAATCGGCGCAAAAAGCAACGTGCACAAACCACAATTTCACAGTGAAAAAAGACCCTTTTTTGGCATAGTGCCTAGCTGTAGTTTTTGAACCCTAGCTCTGCCGGAACCTAGGGAAACCTACCAAACCCACACATTTCTGAAAAGTAGACACCCAGGGAATTCCAGGGAGGTATGGCTTGCGTGGACCCTTGCTCAAGGGGTCGCTTCCATTTCAATTTAAAATAATTCCCTGGTGTCTAGTGGGGGTTATAAAGGCAAAAAAAACAGCGCGATCTGCCCCTGGGGAGGGGCAGAGTTCCGATACTAAAACAATTGGCCCCCTGGAAGTTACCCTTTCCCAAGGGGTCACTTCCATTTAAATTTTCAAATAATCCCTGGCTCTAGTGGGCTTTTCTGACCACCCTGGCCAAAAAACAGCCTATCTGTCCCCAAGAGGGGCAGAAAAGTCTTAAAATAAATTGGCCCCCATAGGAAGCAACCCTTGCCCTAGGAGTCGCTTCCTGTTATCAAAAAAAGACATCCCTGTGTCTAGTGGGGCATTCCTGCTGCACGATTGCGACGCTGTGCACGATCGTGCAGCAGGAATGCCCTGCATTGAGACATCAGGGGAGAGGAAATACTATTTCATCTCCCCTGATGCCTCAATGCGTGTGCATCTGGCCCCCCCGCCCCACCGGAGCACACAAACACTCACCCTCTCCTTGGGAAGCCTGGAAGCAAATGGCTTCCAGGCGTCCCAGCGGTTCCTGATGACGTCGGCGCGCACTGTGCGCGCTGATGTCACAGGATCGCTGAGGGGGGGTCGGGGTGGCAACGGAAGCTCTTCCGCTGCCATCACCCTTTATGGCAACATGTTGGGCTGCCCATGGGGGGGAGCGCCAGCGCTTCTCCAATGGGTGAGTGCCATGACAGAGCGGTTCCATCATGAACACAGCCCAACCGATGCTCATGACAGAACCGCTCCGTCATGAGCATCGAAGGGGTTAAGAGGTGAAGGATGATACCACTGAGAGAGAGAGGTTGCACCCAGTACTCGTATGAGATGGAGGACCATAGGATAAGAGCAGAAGGACAAACCACCCTTTAATCCGCAATTGAGTGAAGGGGGACTAATAGTCGAAGGCACAGGGAATGTTTTAAGTGCATCAGCCCCAGTGGTTCCAGACACAGGGGTCATGGGGATGAAATCAGCAGGAGCAGGAGCAGGGAGGGCAGGAGCGTCCACATTGGGAGGTATGGAACAGAATGATGTCAACGCTGCTTCACGGTTGCCGAAAGCTCTTACAGTACCAGTTACCAGTGGTCCTGTTGTTCCTGTTTATGACTCAAGCTCAGTGGGAAGTGTTGGTCAGAGGCAATCTATACATGTCGAAGGAACTGGGCTGGGAAGAACAGGGAGTGTAAGCAGGGTTTGTCACCCTTTGGTGCCTATGGAATCCAGTACCCCTTTAGCAAACGACTGCTGACCCGTCTGGAGTACGGATTGGTTCTAGCACTATACGGCCTATCACCATGGTAAGCCTAGTTCAGATCTTCGAATGTGGGAAACTCCATTGAGAGGATGGATGACACACCTTGAGAGGTAAGCACAAATAAGAGGGTTTCTGAGGACTGACACATCTTAGACGTGTCGGACTTCAAATCCTGGTTGAGGGATCATAATTACAGCAGCGAGAGTCAGAATTGTAAGCCGAGTCAGGGTACCTTCAAGGCTGCAGTGAAGGTGCAGCTTGTGGATGTGGTGTGGATGAAAGCAGAGTTAGAGGAGATCATCAGTGGGACACTACCAGTAGAATAGAGACCTATGAGCCAGATGACTTGTTGTTCATGGCAAAGGATCTCACCCGGAGGGCAAGTCAGGCGCACAAGAAGCTGTCAGAATTGGCTCAGAGGTATGCGGTAGACCTATCTCAGATGAAGACATTGCAGGGAAACCACAGGCTTACTCACAGTGACCCAGAATTGGAGGAAAAGAGAGTGACTGGATTGAGGACACATATTCAAAAGCTGGTAGTAGGAATAAGGGTTTGGAGTATGCTGGATAAGTGGGAAGAGAGATGGTCTAAAAAGAAAAGCGCCTGGAAGGTAACAGGAGATACACCACCTCCAGGTGGGGGAGCGCAGGGGGTAGAGGCATCTCCGTTATGGGAGGTGCTTAGTGGGGGGGGTACGTGCATGTTCCCTGAAGTCGAGGTGACCTTCCGGCATTTGCAAATAATTTCCCTCAGCTTAAAGGAGAAACATGCCAAGAGGTACAATCACGTTGATTGCTTTGTTAAGATCTAGAAAGTGTTGTGCATTGATTTAAACACCTTGGGGCAGATTTATGAGGTTTTGCCATAGTGAAGCGCAGCAGTCCTTCCTGCTGCGCTTCCCTACGGCAAAAGAAAAGGGCAGGGATGCGCCATATCTATGAAATGCGGCGCATTCCTGTCCTTTTCCCCTGCGCCGGCGCACAATGGGCTGCCTGCGCCAACGCAGGCACCTCTGCACCATGGTGCAAGGGTGCCTGCGTTGCGGGGATGAATATTTTTGTACAGGAAGGGAAACCTTTCTGTACAAAAATAATCACAAGATGTGTTTCCTCTTTGTATGGGTGCTACAGAATGCAGCACACACAGAAAAAGGAAAAATGAGGAGAAATAAAGATATTTCTCCCCGTTGCGCCTCCCTTACGCCTCCCCTGGGGAGGCGGAAGCTTTTGGCGCTGCCTCAGATTTACGATTTCTCGTAAATCAGGGGCAGTGTTAAAAGGCCATGGATGTTGCTGGGAACGCCCCCAGCAACACCCATTGCACGCCCCTTTAACGCAGAACACTGCGTTAAAGGGACTGAAATTTATGAGGCAGCATTAAGCCAAAAAAAGTGGCTCAGTGCGGCCTGATAAATATCACACAGGCTTCTGCGCCACGGAACGTCACAAAAAGTTACGTTCCGATTGCGCAACGGGCCTCATGAATCTGCCCCCTTGTTTGAAATTGTGGTTCCTAGCGATCTATGGTCTGCCTGCAAGATAGCTATTGATTGGCCTGATACTGAACCAGACAGGGACTCGGTAATTCATGTTCCGTCGCCAATGGTCATGCAGAAGTACAATCAGGTGATCACATGGTTGCAGTCCAAAATAGCCCCATGGGATGTCAATTGGGTTACGATAGACCTCACTACCCAGTAACCTAAAGAATCAGTACATGCTTACTATGAGAGGCTGTTACAAGCCTTTAAACAATACAGTGGTTTAGATACGCTCGACTCCAAGGACATGGGACAATTTGTGTTCACATTTGTGACTCGACTGAGGCAGGAGATCAGCCTCATGATCCAACAGCACCTAATCTGTTGGCAAAACATGTTTGCAGACGAAATCTTACAGTATGCTAGGTTTTGCAGTGATGAGATGGACTCAAAGCATAGGAGGATAAAGGAGAAATTGATTCTAGTACACATGTGCAATGCCCAGAAAGGAGAGCATGTGCAAGCAGCGCTGGGAACTGTAACTAGTGGTCAGGGTAACGCCCTAGGAGGTTTACAAGAACAACAAGTTGTAGGGTTCACAGGACAAGGAAGAGATGTTCCCAAAGATCCAAATACAGGGATAGATGTTGTGATCCTGAAAAAGACTACTGCTTGTCATTATTGTCACAAGATTGGGCATTGGAAGCCCGAGTGTCGCCTTTATCCTGAGAACCAGGAGCAAAGAGAAGAAAGTGTACAGGTGGCAGATGGAGTAAATCAGTTGGCAACAGTGACCAGCCCTAGATCATTTAATGCTGGAAGGAATTAGAACCCGATAGTCCAAGTACCCTAACCATGAGAATGTCACAGGGTAGTAGAGTATATCACCAGAAGCCCTTAATGAAGTCTTTGTACAGATTTTGTCAGGACCCCTCCGTATGACGGTGCCTGAGGGGGGGAAGACTGTACACTTGGCACAGTCTTGGAGGTAGACCAGAGTGGGCCGTATGTAGAAGCAGATGTAGATGGTCATCCCATTACATTCTTGGTTGACATTGGTGCTAACTGCCATACCGTGAGATATGCGGTAGCCCCAAACCTACCCCTCTCAGGAAAATCAATCCAAGTTGTGGGAGTTTCTAACAAAAGAATGACAAATCCATTAACGAAGGAAGTGCTGGGGAAAATTGGACCCTTTGAGGATCGACATCAGTTTGTGGTATGTGATTCGAGCCCGGTGTGCTTGTTAGGGCGTGATCTTCTCTGTAAACTGAATTGTACCATCTACTGTACACCAAAGAGACTTGATTTGCAGACTAACAATGAGGACATTGCCTTTAAACTAACAAACCAGAACTTTTACGCTGCTTTGTTCCCTTTACTGACAGTAGAAGACATGCCGCTGGCTCACCAAGACACTGTCTGTCCGGTGGTGTGGGACTTTTCAGGAGAAGAGATATGACTGATTCAAGGAGTCGAGCCAGTCTGTATACAGGTCAAGCAAAATGCAGAGTTTCCAAGAACACCCCAGTATAGTCTGGCACAGGAAACTATAGCAGGGATTACACCAGTAATTGAGTCCATGATTGAGCATGACATTCTGAAGGAAATAAAATGTCCACGCAGTTCTCCAACCATGGGGATGCAGTAGCCTAGCTGGAAATATCGCATTGTTCAGGATCTTAGAAAGGTTAATAACGTAGTGATTCCATGTTGTCCCATGGTACCGAATCCCTCTGTGATTCTATTTCAGATAGGGGTGGGCGGAATTTGCATAGTCACACTACGCAGAGTTCGGTGAACACGCGGAATTACTTGTTCGCAATGCTTTTTTCCTGTTCGCGAATGCTGTTTGCGTGCTCGGGGGGAAATATCTCCCGAACACGCATTTTGAAAGCATGAACAAGCAAAAGATTCCGCAAAGCCGCGGATCGTGGAATTTTTGGCAATTCCACGTTCTCCGCGGAACGCGAAATTACCCAAATTCCTCAAATTCCTCGAGCAGAAAGAAATTTACCGCCCCGGCCTAATTTCAGATTCCATGTGAAGCTGCAAGGTTCTCGGTGATTGACCTCTGTCAGGCATTCTTTTCAGTTCCACTGTATTATGAAAGCCAGTTTTTGCTTTCCATCTATAAAACTGTCTTAACATGGTGTTGTATCCCTCCAGGGTATACAGAAAGTCCATCAATCTTTAACCAGATCCTGAAATAGAATATAGAAGGTCTGACCTTGCTGCAAAACTCGGTGCTGGTCCAGTATATCAACGACCTTCTCATTGCATCTGAAACACATGAGTCTTGCAGGGACAGTGCCATTGCATTACTGTACCATCTGGCTGACAATGGGCATAAGGTGTCACCAGGAAATCTTCAGTACTGTCTCACTGAAGTTCAATTTTTGGGTCATCGATTTGAAAAAGGCAAGAGCAAGGTGTCACCAGAGAGAGTGGAAGCGATCATGAAAATGAATCCCTCTGCCATTCAGAAAGAGGTCAGAATGTTCTTGGTAATGGTTGGCTAATGCCGACAGTGGATTTCCAACTTTTCTCTAATCGCGAAACCTTTGCAGATGCTAACCCGCAAAGATGTGTGCAATCCCGATGCCTTGGGATAACAATTGTTTTCTGGCCTTCCTTGAACTGAGAGAGTGCCTGTGTCACGATCCAGCTTTAGGAATGCCTGAATACAACAAGGCGTTCTCATTGTTCTGCCATGAGTGTTAGGGATGTGCTCTATCTGTACTTACCCAGATGCATGGAGGTGCCTGTAGACCACTGACCTATTTCTCAGCTACTCTAGATTCTGTAGCTTCAGCGTTGCAGGATGGCTCAAATCCATTACTTCAACAGGTATCAGTGTTGAACAATGTGAGAGCATTGTGATGGGTCATTCTCTTATATTATATATACCATATTCAGTTGAGCTTCTGATGATAAGAAGCAAAATGCAGCATTTGATGAATTAAGAGTTGAAAAAATATGAGCAGTTGTTTCTCGCCACCGAAAGTATTACTCTGAAGCTGCGTTCTGTATTAAATCCTGCTACCTGGTTGCCTGTTCAAGTGCTGATGGAGAAGAATGTGAACAAGATGACTGTCTAGATGTCACTGAACTTTGTACGCAACAGAGACCTAACGTTGTCGATGAACCATTGCCTGATCCAGACCAAGTCCTTTTTGCTGAGGGTTCATGCCTAAGAGACAATGAAGGTAATCTGAGAGTAGCATTTGCTGTTTTTGCTATCTTCAGAGTGGTGGGAGCTGCTTGGATACAAGAAGCACACTCTGCACAAATGGCTGAAATCATTGCCTTGACTCGTGTATATCATGTCTCTGAACACATCCGAGTCACTATCTGTCCCGATAGCCAGTCCGGATATGGGGTAGTTCATGATTTTGGACAGCTATGGTCGCAGAGAAGATTCCTAACGTCATCTGGATCCCCAATCAGAAATGGGGAATACAAGAGACAGTTGTTGGAAGCTTTAAAACTGCAGAGGGAAGTGGCTGTTGTTAAGTGTGCAGCCCATGGAAGGGGAAATTATCTCTTCACTGTCGGGAACAGGTACGCAGATGAAGTTGCACGTTATTGTGTTTTCCATGCATGTGTTTTCAATTGATAATATACTGACGAGAGTACAAAGCAGACTGAATTCAATGTGATGCTAGCAGTTGCTGATACCTGGGATAAAGTAAGGTGGTTGCAGATGGAAGTCACGGAAGAGGAACAAGTGGGTTGGATCAGAGCAGGATGTGGAGAGGAGAAGGATGACATTTTGGTGTCAGCTGATGGCAGGGCATTATATCAGGATTGTTTGTATCCTCCAATGGTGAGGCAAATTCATGGAGCAGCTCATATCGGAAGGGATGCGATGAGGAAACTGTTCAGACAGACTTGGCTCAATCCAAGGTTTCGAGTGATTGCAGAAGCTCTGTGCCACCGGTGTGTTACGTGTCAACAGATGAATGCTGAGAAAAAGACTGTTGTTGCCTTGAATCACATTGGTAGATCGGTGGGTCCCTTTAATCGGATGCCATTGGACTTTTTTGAGATGTCTGTGTGCAATGGATTGAGATACGTTTTGGTGGTTGTGTACATCTTTTCTCGATGGGTCGAAGCCAACTAGGAGATGAGAAAGCCTCACAGTGGCTAAGTTGAGGAAACTCATTCCTAGATTCGGATTTCCAACTACATTGGAGTCAGATCGAGGAACACACTTCCACAATGAAATGATTAAGTTTCTGTGTACCGTGTTGAATGTGGATCATAGACTGCATTGTAGCTACAGGCCGGAGGCATTGGGAAAGGTGGAACAGATATATGGTACCTTGAAAGTGAGGCTAGCTTAAGTGTGTGCTTCTACATCCTTGAAATGACCAGATGCTTTACCTTTGGTGTTAATCAGCCTGCGCATCATTCCTGACAGGGGAACTGGGTTGTAGCCACATGAGATACTTATGGGAAGAGCAATGCGGTTGCCTTGTGTGCCTGCTACTGCAATACTAAACATCACAGATGATTTGGTCCTTGACTACTGTAAAGGATTGGCTGATGTGGTTCATTCTGTGTCTCATCAGGTTGAAGCAGTAACTGCAGAGACATTAAAGGATCTCTGTTAAGACCTGAACCCAGGAGACTGGGTCCTCATCAGGAAACACGTGAGGAAAATCCGCCCTGATTCCAGTTGGAATTGTCCATATCAAGTGATACTGGTGACTACGATGGCTGTAAAGTGTGGCGGAGTGCCAAACTGGGACCACACATCACATACACAATGAGTCCTAGGTCCCTCTGAAGAAACAGTTCCACTCCCAGAAGAATTTTCAGCCATGTCCAATGGGTCACAGGAGGGGACAAGCCAAGCTGTAGAGGTATCTGCATAGGCTGGAGTCACACATGGTGATCTGAGGGGGGTCAAGTTACACATGACCCTGGCAAAGACTCTGTGGGAGACGGTAACGTTGCAAGTAATAGAGAGTTTTATTCAGTAGGAGAGGCTGGTATGACAAGTGGTTGTGTGCAGACAACAAAGAAAAATACTGCTGGCAAAACCTGGCCTCAAGACAGAAAAGAAAGAACCTGAGGCTCACAATGGAAAGAGAACTTGCACCAGTAATTGAATCTTCACAGTCTGACCTGAGTGGGAACGAACAAAGTGCAGAAAGTGCAAGGAGGTCAAGGAGTGCTTGAGTGCCTTGTCAATGATATTTCTCTCCTGAGTGAACTGCTCTGGTTTCATATACCGGGGCGAGCGAGGTCCAAGATTTCGATACTGGTTGTCGAGATTTTAATTAAATGAGAGCTCCTGGACTTGACATAAATGCAGTTCTGTCATGGACCGTTCCCGTTCCACCAAGGCTAAGTGGCTTATGAATTCTGATATTGGAAGACATCGAATTGCCAAGCTTGGGAGCACCAGTCTCTCAAAGAGATTGCAGCACTGAGAGCTGAACTGTTACAACGAGTCATTGAGGAGATTGGCTCTGATCTGATAAGGGATGTAAATTGAACTTTGAAAGTGTAAAAATTCTGTTTGAAAAAAATAACCTAGGCCCACGTGAGACAAATATAAAGTAGGGATTTTGACCTACAGGAAGAAGAAGAAAGGAGGGCTAAGGAAGTCTTCGGAACTGTGTAAAGGTTGTAAACCAAAGACTGTTCAAAAGAACTTTCCAACATTTCAAAACGATGCTGGATAACTTTGCTATTCATGGAGAGAGGCAGAAAAAAAGAGACTCTGTATGCTGATCCTCTCTTGAACTGGAATCCACGGTACACTAAAAATAGAGTCTAGAAATTCAAACTGTAGGCACAAGTGCAATGTAGGTGCACTTCTTGTAGGGGTAATATTAGTAATAGCCATAGTTATTAGAGTCAGTTTTAGGTTCATCTGAAAACAAGGAGCATGGGGTGGGGGTACATGGGACATCCACATCTGCCACCACTGCCTCAAAGGAATGTACATTAGGATCTGAAAAAGGCTTGATACAGCAGGCTAATCGCTTTTATTCATGTAGATCTGTTAAAAGATGATAATACATTGAACGCTTATGCTAAATTGCTTTATGAGTATTTAGACACTAAAGAAATTAGAGATTGCTATGTGTGTATACAATTGCCTGCTTCAGTAGCAGTGGGTATAAGATACCACCACCTACCCTTGACCTATGGCATTAGTTGTAGTTTAATTCTTAGCATGTTTTATGGGAAAGGTCATTCCGAGTACTACTTCTCAAATTATGACGTGGTACTCTCAGAAATTCCTGTATATAAACACCTGAACAAATATGCTTACTATAAGACAATAGAAAAAATGGAAAGATATTTTGCACCAACAGCAATACTAGATACTGCTTATGCACATTGACACAATTTAACTTGCACACTAACAGATATAGAAAAGAAATGTATAGATCAGGTAGAAGATAGGCGTAGGGGATTAGTTGTTAGCACTGATAGCAAGGATAAGAATTCTGCTTGGACCAAGGAGAAATTAGCTCAGAAGGCAAAGTAAAGTTCTAGTTCTACAGCTTTGGATTGGCAACGAGGCAAACTATGCGTACACCAGGCTGTGAGTCGTTATGATATGCTATTTTTGGGAGGGAGTGTGTGTGAGTATATCTTTTTAATCAATGGCCCTTGGAAGATGTTCCTGCAGGAATCAGTATGAATAGTACCAAGTGTGAATTTCATGTGTGGAAAGGATGCGTACATTCAACTACCAAGTAAATGGTTTGGTACATGTGGTGTTTCCGGGAAAAATAATATGTGAAGGATAGGAAGCTTTTGGAAAGGAAGTCGAGCAGCTGGGAGAAATATGGACTGAGTGGTAGTGAGGTTGTGTGAGACATATTTGGAGCGATGATACCTAGTGTGAGAGTGGTGTTGAATGACATCAAGAGTAGAAGGTTGTCTACAATAGTGGATAAGTTGTCAGTTAACATGGCTGTCTTTGCTACTTACAGATGGAGCAATGGTTTCGATAAGGGTGATGATACAGAACCAGCTTGCTCTAGATGTGCTACGTGCAAAAGAGGGCAAAGTCCATTGGATGCTGAAGGTCCAGCAGTGTTGTACTTATATCCCTGATAAAAGTAAAGATCTAAGGGGATATATTAATAACACCACTGAGATACATCAAGAGATAAAGGACTTAGGGGGATATGTACAAGGACTGGCGAAAACTATCGCTAAAGTTAGTTAGCAGCAGTTTTTTTACCGCCGCGTACAGCTGAAAATTATCGCCATGTTAGCGACGTATGTACAAGCCATCACAACATGGCGATAGCCACAAGGATAGGCGGCGAAAACTGCGACTAACATTAGCTCGATGGCGATTGGAATTCCAGCGTTAGCGGGCAAAAACCAACAAAAGGCCCATTAGCGGCAAAAAAGCGCATGTTAGTCAGCCCAACGTGAGTTTTTTTTGCCTCCAATGGAAAAAATAGCCTATCAGTCGACCTCCAATAGAAAAAAGGCAAAAAAAACAATGAGATGCAGAATCGAACAGCCAGGGGCAAGTGCAGTACACATCAACAACCCCCTCAAGCCACCCACCATCCAGGATGACCAGCATGACGGCCTGGAGGCCTCGCTGGACCTGCGCCTGGAACGTGGATGCCTCGCTGGACCTGCGTCTGGAACAAGGATGCCTCGTTGGACCTGTGTTCGGAGCTTGGATGCCTCGCTGGACCTTTTTCTGAAGCCTGGATGCCCCGGCTGGACCTGTGCCTGGAGCATGGATGCCTTGCTGGACCTGTGTCTCGAGCCTGGATGCCTCGCTGGACCAGAGTCTAGAGCCTGGAGTGGGATGCGGAGGAGCTGTGACGGTAGACATTGAGGCGCGACGATCGCCTGTACCTGGTGGTGAAGTCTGGCCGGTTGCATGGAGACTCATTTCTGACCTGTGTGAGAAGACCACCTTGTGCCCCTTGGAGCTGTGAATGGCAGAGGCGCTCCTTCCCACCAGCATAGGGAGGTCTGCATTGCATACTACGATCCACCACTATGGTGGGTGGCACCTCTCTGCATCACAGGCCGGAGGAGGTTGCACTGGACGGACGTTGTGGAGGGTGAGGCTCCTGAGCTGTGCCAAACTTGTGGTGCGGGAGCGCTGCAAGTTCACGCCTAAGGGGGCCCTGCTGCATCAACTGCATCGGGAGGTTCACCGGCAGACTTAGCGAAGACTGCTGTACCCAGACTTGTGAAATCCCACCTGGCCAAGACTCCTGCTGGCTGAGTCACAGATTTGGAGAGATTGTAGCGGATTGTGCCATGGTGTCAATGTCTAGGTAAGGAGAAGGTGGGAAATGTAGGGGAGGAGGCCCGGGGGTCGAGTTGCCCAGGCCTAGCACCTGTAGGTGATGCACCCCCAGTGTCGGCTCATCTGCTATGGTGGAAGAGTGTTGGCCCCACTGCTCTTAAGCAGTGCAAGAAGAGGAACAATCATCACATGATGATAACTTCCTGATGTAATTTTGCCATGTTTCCTTTGCGGGCGGGAGGGCGGGTAGGGCTGCTCCACTCACCGAGCAGAGCAGGGGCGGAGTGGCATGCCCACTCAAGTGCACAGTGACTGTTAGGTCGGCCCGCTCAGGCCACACAAAGCAGTCATGGGCACTGTCATACTCGCAATGCAGGCTGCATTACAGCCTGCTTGGAGAACATGCCCACACCACCAGCCCCTGGCTGAATGCCTCGTCCCGGCACCAATGTCCAATCCCAACCCCGCATTGCAGCATCGTGATTGGCTTAGGGGAGGGAGCATGGCTGCCTACTTCCTGTTCCTGGAAGCAGACTCAGGAGAGTAGGAGCAATGAAGACCTGGGACCCGGCTCAGCAACAAAGTGGGTTTGAGAGCCCCACACAAACGAGTAAGTTGGATGACATATTGCTGGCCATCTGAGAGCCAAGAGAAGCTTCAGAACAGAAGATCAACGCTGTGGCCATCGATGTGCCACAGAGTCAAGCTCAAGTAGATAGCATGGATTCAGAGGAGGGTGACATTTGCAAGAGGAATGCAGGAGCGGCTACAGTGCCACGGGACTCCTGGTGCATTTTTATTCACGGCGTTGAGGGCGTTGGTAACTCAAGGGCTGCTGGGACTCAGAATTCCTGACGATGCGCGATGCTCCCAGCAGGAGATAATCAGGCAGGAGAATGCAGGAGCGGCTTCAGCGCCGTGGGACTCCTGGTGCTTTTTTATGCGTGGCATTGAGGGCGTTGGCGTCTCAAGGGCTGCGGGACTCCGAGTACCCGACGATGCACAATGCTCCCAGTGGGAGATAATCAGGCAGGAGGAATGCAGGAGCAGCTACATAACATAATCAAATATGAATCAACTCAAGATAGAAGTTTTGATTGGCCCACATCGTTACTTTTATTTACATATCTTTTGAGTGAATACATATTTACAGTGATCATGGGGATATCTCTCACCACTACGCAAAAAGTCAGGACCTAACTATGACATGTGCCCCAAACATTTTGATTTTATATAAGATTCAATGATCTTTCACTATGAATGTTTAACAAGTAATTCAAAATATACACAAGCATTTAGAAACCAGGACTCAAACAATTAATCTTCAGCACACTAGGCTAGAAGGGACTCTATACAGCTCTGTTTCAAAACATAAATACAACATTTGAACCAACACATGTTGCTATTTTGACATTTTAAAGTCCATATTTTTATATTTTTAGAGCCCATTGCATTAGCAGTCTTTCTCTCCCTTTCCCAACCCATTATGGGATATGGAACAGAGAGAGAGAGAGAGAGAGAGAGAAAGAGACAAAGAGAGAGGGAGAGACAGACAGAGATTGAGAGAGAAAGAGAGAGAGAGAGGGAGAGACATAGGGCAAGAGAGAGAGAGAGAGAGAGAGAGAGAGAGAGAGAGAGAGAGAGAGAGAGAGAGAAACAGCGTGGAGAGAGGTAAGATTAAGAAAAAAAGTGAGCTCATCTTTCAGAATGTAACTTAAACATTTGAAGCTGAAAAGACTTTAGAGCAGAGAAATGACCACTGAGATACCTATACTTAATCCCTCAATCCCCACCATGAGACCTTAACCACTTGGCCACAAGTGACCTTATCCTGTAGAGTCAAGAACTAACTATGACATGCGACCTAAACATTTTTATGTGATAAAGACTCCAATGATCTTTCACAATAAATGTTTGCAGCAAGGTGGAAATATTATATGGTATGGCTGGGAGGCCTTATCATGTAATATTAATACAATACCCAATAGTGGACCTTGGATTTGCACTAGCTTAGTCCTCATAGAGTGGCAAAGAGCAGACAGGCTTACTTAGAGGAACTTGTGCAAAGTATTTTACAGTACCAACATTGACGATAAGTAATTGATACGACTAGAAAGAAATCCAATTTATAAAAATAGAGCTAATTTTTACATAAATGTAGGTACCACAATGAAGCAGGTACAGTTTGTATTAATGGAGTTATAGAATTAAAAGTGATAATAAAATCCATAGTTTGCAGAGCTGTCAAACTATATCATTGCTGTCAATGGGAAAAACACAAGGTGACACTTGGTCACTTGCAGGATGAGTACCACGGAATCCACTTGGATATAAGGTCTTGTGGGTCCACAGACCAAGCTTCGACTGTCAGAACAATTTTACCCTGCCTAGGGAGCCCGGGTGCAGAGGTGACTTGGCTCTCCTTGGTGTTGAACCTGGAGCCACAGGTGCCCAAAAGTAGTAGTAAGCACAAGATACTTGCAGGTTGAGGTCACGGGGGCCCCTTGAGGATGAAGTTGGAGAGGCCCCTGGAACAGGAATCACTAGGCAGAGCAGCTCTACCTAGCTTAGGTGTCTTGGGTGCAGAGGTGTGCCTGGCTCTCCGTGGTGCTGAACAGTATGGCTTGAGCTGACTTTCTCAGGCGTGCAAATGCAGACAGGTTTGGGATGCAAGTACCCGACAACTGTGCTACAGAAGGAGAAGGTTGATGGAGAAAGGGATTCCCTCTTCTTGAAGTGTTGAGTAAAATAGTCAGTAGTCAACAAGACCACCAACAAATTTGGCCACGGTAAATGCAGCAATGAATTAATCTTCTTCTATGAGTCTTGGGAATGCTGTAGAGGGCTGAGATTCACCAAAGTTCAGGACTGCACTTTCCAAAAGGCACCTGGCTGGTTACTTTCGGGCTGGTCCAGGACTGAGCCCAGTGGACAGTCCTTATTGGATCTTGGAAGTGCAGTTTGTGCAGCGACTGCAAGGGACTGGTACCTCTAGTCCCAGGGGGTACTGGTGAAGTCTTTGGGTCGCAGAGGAGTTCACCGTTCTTTTTTAATCGGTCTCTCGACCGGAGTGAGTCGTAATCTAGCAGGTGCAGGGGGGCTGCCACTAGTGCAATAGTTTGTGGCTCTTTTTTGTGGATTCCTCAGTGCCTTGCACTGACACGGGTCTCTTCTTTGTTCTTTTCTTCTTCGGATGAGATCTGAAGTTCTGGTGTCAGAGGTGCCCGTTAAATCCAGAATTTAGCAGATGTTTAGGAGTGTGAGGGGACTAGTCAGGGACAACTAGTCCTGCAGATAATCTGCCCCTGAAGTGACTGCATCCGGTGGGTGTAGCTCACTATTCTACCCAGAACCCAGCATTTTTCGGACTTTTCAAGATAGCACTACCCATCTATGGCTGTATAGTCCAGATAGCCCATCGTCGAGGCATGGCTGGGCTTTTGGGAGTGCACACTTCCTGACTGGCTAGGTTTCCCATCTGCCCGCACCCACGAGTGCCATGGGGCAGGGGGATTCTTTGTCCTCAGCTGGGGGACAAGTCAATTGCATATCAGAGGAGGTGTAGCCTTTGAAGCTCACCACACTGATGTACCATTCACTAGCCTCCTGGAAGGGCAGAGGTGTGACCTCCTTTCTGCCCAGGCCTTTTGTGAATGTTCTCTGCGAGTGACAGCACTTCCCAGTAGGAGGGCAGACTTCTGCCTTCGTGCAAACGGCTCCGGAAAGCCTGCCAAGGCATAGTAGAACTTAGTATCTTGCTGGGCCCCCTCTAAGTTAGGGGGACTCTGCCACACATTCGACTGCTAAAATTTTTTGTAGCACGTATAAACCCTATTTTGCGAGTAGGTAACCTAACCCTATTTTTCGAGTCGGTAACCTATAACCGGCCCGCAAAATAGGGTTTGCGAGTCACTATTAGAAAGTGGAGTACCAAGGGCATCCCTTCCTAATAGCAAGTCAAAGGGGGATGTATTGCGACAGAAAATGCAGTTGCAAATCAATCGCAGTTACCGCCAACTTCAAGTTGGTGGTAAGCCATTCGCAAATGGGAAGGGATCCTTTAGGGGCCCATTCCCCTTTGTGAGTGTATGCAAAAATATTTTTTAAGAGCAGGCAGTGGTTCCATGGAAAGAAAACTGATTTTTTTTCTTTTAAAAACATTTTATTTTCCTTTAAGGAAAACAAGCTGCATTTGAAAAATATGTTTTGCTTTATTTAAAAAGCAAGCACCAACATGGTGGTCTGCTGCTCCCAGCAGGCCTCCATCTCTGTGATATGTGAAATTCCTAAGGGGTCGAAATTTGCGACTTACTTCATTAATATTAATGAGGTCGGCCTTTAGCGACCCAATTAGGATTCGCAAGCAGTCTTTGAGACACTGTTGTACATTCCATTTTGCGAGTCGCAAATTGCGAGTAGCAAAAGGCAGCAATTTGCATCTCGCATTTTGAAATGGTCGCACATCTGGCCCAAACTTTCCACCTTGCTGCATTGGTGTAACATTGTTTAGACATAGAATTTGTGTTTCGCAGTACCATGTGGCCATAAGTAAATCTTTTGTCCACAAAAAATCCTCAATTGTCTTTAGACAAAAGTAAAAAAAAAACAGACTTAAAAAAAAAATCACATTTTAATTGGAATCATGGGGTCCTTGCGTACACCAACGTTGCAATAGCACAATAAAAGTTCAAGTGTTCTAGAAAGTTAGGCAAAAGTTTGAAAAGTTTCTAGTACATTTTCATTGAGGTCCCAAGTAGTGTAAAATGGAAACTGGTCAGAATCTTAATATGCCCATTTTCTCCACTCTTAAGAAGAATGATCTAAGAGCACTGTACAAGCTTAGGGGCATTTGGTTTAGAGCTACAGCCTAAAGGCCCTAAGCACCTATTTGTAAACAGAAAAGGAGATTCACATCTCTGAAGGTGAGCCTGATGAGGACGAGGGGGACCTCCTAGCCCAAATAGACAATGGGTAAAGTGCTGAAGACTATGACTCTGCACACTTCCCCAGACCCCCTCATCAGTGGAAAGTGACAGAGGTCTCTCTAGTGTCCCCTCCACTATCCTCATGTGTAGAAACAGGCCAATCACATCTAAGATAGCAGGAAACTGTGAGACAGAAATGCACGTGTACAACCACACATCCGTCATGTAGTCCAAATGTCCACTGTCCCGCATCAAATATACAGCACCTGCCAAACAGTCACAATGTACACAGTCATACAGTCTGCATGTAAGCTAGAACAATGTGCCAACATACATTTCAACACAATGTCAACATGCATTTCCCCATCACATTGCAGATAGACAAACAACACCTCCAGCAGAGCCGACCAGACCACTCATCAGTGATGCTGGAGGGGACCACCACACCTTCGACACCGACACCCTACAACAGTCCATGGACATCTTAGGCAACCCACCCCCAGGAGCAGGGCAGCTAAGCCACACAGAGGAGACCCCAGCCCCAGCACAGACCACACAGCAGTAAGCACCCGCCACCATGGTTGGCTCCCAACACTTCACCTAGGCACACATTGCATTCCAATGCCAGGTGTCAGAATGCCAAAAGGAGGTGGCCGGGACCGGACTGGGAACCAAAACCGGCCCTGGCAAAGTGCTCAGCCGCCCCCCCGGGCGTTGGGGGTTCGACCGAGCTCTTTGCCAGGGCCGGTTTTCAGCCGATTTTGTGACAGGGCTGATTAAACGGCCCTGTAACAAAAATGGCTCCCAAGGGCTCAAAACCAGCCCCCACCCGTGCGGCCCACTGGGAGATTGCCCGGGGCCCGCTATGGCCAGCCCGGCCCTGGAGGTGGCTGAACAGGTGCGGGTGGAGTCAGAGCTCATGGAAGACAAAGTAGATCACATATGTGGATGTTCAAGTCCCATCAGGGACCACCTACACCCCACAAAGGAAACCCACACCACGACACATACACATGCATGTGCACACTTCCTGCAATGAACCACGCCCAGAGCCACGGATTCATCATCCACGCCCCCACCCTGGACCTCAGTACGACTGCCCAGTCCACTCCCCCTACGCATTGAGCGGCTGACGACAAAGTCCAAAGTCTTACCCGCTGCCAGCGGGGACATGGTTGCATCCGCTGTACAGAGCACAATGTGATGTTGGAGGCACTGGGGCCCTTATGCATACATCATGACCACACAGACACATGCAGACAGTTCGTGAAACTGGCTATGGGCACGTGCACCCGGCCCCTTTATTGGCAGGGTCACATGTACAGTGATGCCTGTGCAGGATGGGTGTAGGGTAAGGATGCGGGTTACGGGGTCTGACGCGGACCCCCAAAGGCAGCTTCCCAGACGTATTGCGAGCCAGAAACTTTGGCTCGATCCGGCTGTCCGGCGCGTACATCGTACTCACTCGGTCGTGAAACGTCTCCATTGCGCGGTGCGAATCGTGCCCATACAAGTGTGTTGGAGTGGGTCGGATCCGGAAACGGTTCGCTCGGAACACATGCGTACAGTCGCATTGTACTTGCTCGCTTGTACAGGTGTCCGTGTAGGTCGGGTAACATGCGTCTGACTCATACCTTTTTCACGTCGGATCGCGTTCAGAGCCCTTCCGAAAAAGATCGGAATCGGCCCCTTAATGGGAAGTTCGACTGCCTTAATTGGATTTTGAGCTTTATGTTCTCTGTATCTCACTATTTTCCTATGAATTCGAACTCATTGTGAATTCTACAAACTCTAAAATTCCGGTTCTGTTCAGAATATGATTATTGTCCTATATGGAACGCTCTTGATGCATTGTTTGATAATTTGTACTAACCATATTTGTATGAGACTTCTGTAAACTTACTTGAATTTATTAATTAATCTGAACAAAAAGAGTGTTACTAAACCTTTAATGAAAAAATAAACTTTTAAAATTAATTTAAACTCTCATCATTGACTGAACTTTGATCTCTCATTGTAATGTAACTTATAATGATGAAACAGCTCCTGATTCAAAACAAAGTGGCAAAGATCAGTCACCAGAAGCTAGTTATAGTCAGAAGCCAGGGCAGCAATAGGGCTTAACCCTGAAATTGATGGTAAGAAAAGGTTGAACCATAATATTTAATTTTTGTCCCAACTCTGCACTATCAAAACCATGGCTCAAACCTCTAACATTCAGAGTAGAGCTTAAGACCTAACCCACTAGGCCAAAAGTGACTCTTTACCGCTCTTTGTCTGAACATACCTATAACATTCAATCAAAAACATTGTGCTATTTTTACATTTTGAAGTCCATATATGAAGAGATCATTGAATTAGCATTCTCTCTCTCTTCCATCCCATTAGATGCATACCTAGGAACTTTTAAAATGTGTACCCAACTTTCTAAACACTTGAACTTTTACTGTGCTATTGGAATGGAGGTCTACCAATTACAATGAAAACTCAATTAAAAAAAATCTGAAAAAGTCTTTTACTTTTGTCTATCCAGGATTTCTTAATGTACAAAAAAATCCTTAAAGCCAAGTAGTACTGTGTAACACAAGCTCTTGTCCCACCACTGTAACAACAATGTAGCAAGCTGGATATATAATGTGGTATGGCTGGGAGGCCTTCACATGTAATATTAACACACCTAAAAGTAGATCTCAGATTCACACTAGTAATCCTACACTCAATCCTTTTTGAGTGGCAAAGAGCAGTCAGGCTTACTTAGAGGAATATGCATAAAGCATTTTACATTACCAACATTGACTATAATGAATTGACCTGATTTGAAAGAAATTTGACACCAATTTATAAAAATAGAGCACTTTGTATATACATTTAGACACCAGAATGAAGCATGTAGGTTGTATAACCAGAGTTATAGAATTTACAGTGATAATAAAATCAATGTTTTTGGGAAAAACACAAGGTGACTCTTGGTCACTTGCAGAAGACGTTCCCCTGGACCCACTTTGAGTGAAGGTCTTGCGGGTCCACAGACCTGCTAACCAGTCCCCAGTGCCTGTGTTCCTTCCCTCAAAGGTAAAGTGAATTGATACACCCATTTGGCAAGATACATTAACACTTCCTTATAAGACCCTACTATATGTTACCAGTGGTACCCAGGGCACAGGTGTTAAAAGGGTCACCAGGGCTCAAGCACTATCTGTGCCACCCTAAGTGACCCGAGTAAAAGAAAAGTCTCCAGGGCTACTACTGCAAACTGTACGAGCAGGCTCTCTGCTCGAGTTTGACTCTTTGGCTTGATATATGTAAGTCACGTTTAAGTTAAGCCTACTAAAGCCCAGGAGGCAGGGTGCAGTATATTAATGGTGCAGGCATATATGTAAATGTCCAGTATTTGTAAAGCGAAACAATTGTTAGAGGGTATAAAGGCGCTGGAGGCCGTCTGGAAGATTAAGCAAGCTATTGCCCAGAGTCACATGGTGCTTGGCTGATCTGCCGCCGGCATCGGGGATCAAACTGTGAGTCCCAGGATTCTGGAGTCAGCCTCCCTGGCCGCTGCACCACACCTCCTCCAATGTACAGACATATGTACAGCTACAGTAACCTTGTGGTTCAAGTTTACTGTAAGTGAACGGCGAACCAGACAAAACTGAGATAGCCAGATCTACGATGGTACCACTGAATTTAGTCATGTTTGGTATCAAACACCGTGCTGTTTCACCCCTGAAATTATTCTTTTGTTGAGGGTGAGCGGGCATACACCCAGGTGGCATACTTAGAGGGTGTTCACCCAGATACCGAGTTCTCCTGAGCCAGACTCCATTTGCCTCCACTATATTGTTCCTGGTAGTCTGAACACTAACTGCACGCATTGCTCATTTAGTCTCTGGCACTCTTCCCCCGCTAGCCCTGAGGCTGCTACATTAGATAAAGTTTTAAAAATATTTTCATTAAACTTCCGATCTTTGCCTAAACACTCTATCGAATTGTTCATCCTGCTTACGGAGGAAGACCCCGATGCCCTATTCCTTACTGAAACCTGGTTAAATACAGCCTCAGACCCTAATATAGTTCAGGCTCTCCCTCCTGGTTATATAATTCAAAGGCTAGATCGAACCAATGGCAAGGGTGGTGGAAACGCCATTATTTTGAAGAGTCATCTTATTTGTAGGACTTTTGGGAGCCCCCTGCTTGATTGTGAAAATCTACACTTTTCAATAGGACTTACACCCACGTTAACCCTATCTGGGATCATGATTTACCGTCCCCCGGGATCAATAGGTCAATTTTGTAAGTCACTTTCAGAAATGGTCCCTAAACTAGCAAGTTCCACCGCCACCGCAAATTTCACCATCCTCTGAGATTTTAATGTTCACTTCGATGACTTAACCTCTAAAGTCGCATCTGAATTGTCCTCAGACTTAGCGGCCTTATAGCTTACTCAAAAGGTATTACATGCAACACACTGAAAAGGGCACCTCTTAGACCCCATTCTTTCTGGTCTGAGGGAGCTATCCTGTCAGACTCCAATCCCTATCCCGTGGTCAGATCATTTCCTCATCTCCTTTTCCTGGTCTCCTATTCATGTCACTCCTCCAACTCGGCTCGTACAAACCAAGTCCCGCTGCTGGTCAAAACTTCTCTTAGATAACTGGATACCGGCACTGGAAAATTCTAAGCTCGCCTCTGATGCTGATCTGGTGGTGGCTAATGATAAATTTAACAACTGGATTAACGGTACACTAGATCTAGTCCTTCCTAAAACAACCATTCAGCTGCACAAAGGACCTAACAAAGCAGCCTGGTATACCCCCAAACTTCGAGAATTAGGTATTTTTCGGATAAGAAGAAGGAATATAAGGAAGCCATTGAAATCTATAAGACTGAAATCAAAAAAGCCCAGGCCCTTTATTTTGAGGAGATCATAGCCTCAGCAGCTAACTCCTCCGTGAAACATTTCGAATCATTAAGAAACTACTGAATGTCCCATCTCTCCCCAACTCCCCCTTAATTACAGACCAACGCTGCAACGAAATGGCGGAATATTTCAACAACAAAATTCAGACTATCTATGGATCCTTTTCCCCTACCAAAGGACATAATTTCCCCATCGGTGACAATCTACACCCAGGGAGTAAGGAACCTTGTTTAATAGCCTTCCCTTTAATGGACTATGACTGCTTCCTTACCACATCTGCCCCTGTAAAAAGCGGATCACCCATCGACCCTGCCCCGCTTAGAATTCTTAAGCAGGTGACAGGGGTCCGGTCATTTTGGATCTGATCAACTCATCTATATCCTCTGGGGTGGTCCCCCCTCTGGAGAAAAGCTATGGTTAAAGCTCTCTTGAAGAAGCCTACCCTAGACCCAGATTGGTTAGCCAACTACCGTCCTATTTCACTCCTCCCGGGAATCAGCAAGATTCTGGAGAAACACGTAAATACCATACTCTCTGCCCATCTGGAATCTAATAATCTTCTCCATCC
This sequence comes from Triturus cristatus, assembly GCF_964204655.1. Taxonomy (NCBI): domain Eukaryota; kingdom Metazoa; phylum Chordata; class Amphibia; order Caudata; family Salamandridae; genus Triturus; species Triturus cristatus. Next base: position 439,250,361 of record NC_140582.1, on the reverse strand, counting down.
CACTCAAACAGGCTTCCGCCCTCCGCGGCTCTCCTGGCTGGAAGAATGCAGAAAGATTCTCGACGCAGGAGGCTCATCTGCCGTGATTCTTTTGGACCTAAGTGCGGCCTTTGATACGGTCAATCATCGTATCCTGGTCGACCAACTCAGCGATCTGGGCGTGTCCGGAATTGCACTGACCTGGCTGAAGTCTTTCCTGGAAGGGAGATCTTTCCAGGTATTCGAGGGTGAGACCATTTCCAAACCATGGCCCCTTCATTGTGGGGTTCCACAGGGTCTTCCTTGGGCCCAACACTTTTCAATGCTTATATGGCCCATCTAGGGGACATTATACGGCCCTATGGAGTGAATATCGTGAAATTCGCTGATGACACCCAGCTGGTGGTCTCACTTAACCACTCAAACTTGGCCTCCTCCTGCCTCTGCACCTGCCTTGAAGAAGTGGCTAAGTGAATGAAACATTCTCACCTGAAGCTAAATGGTGACAAAACGGAGCTTATGCTCCTTGGCAATCCGTTGCTCTTTAGAGCAAATACGATGTGGCCATCTGCAATGGGATTGACACCCATCCCCAAGTCAAAGATAAAAAGTTTGGGGTTCTGGCTGGACTCAGACCTTAGTCTTAAAGTCCAGACCAGAAAGGTAGTTACCTCCTGATTTGGCATTCTAAGGATGCTGCGTAAAGTGCTACCACTGCTTCCCTTTCAGGCTAAGAAACTTGCGGTCCAAGCACTCATTCTGTCACGCCTGGACTACGGCAATGTACTGTATCTTGGTGCTCCGAGTGCAGACTTTGCCAAACTTCAAATGATTCAGAACTGTGCGGCAAGACTTCTTATGGGAACCCCCATCCGGCAGTCTGCTAAACCCGCCATGAAAGCTCTTCATTGGCTATCTAGCCGGGAGAGAGTCCACTTCAAAGCCCTATTTATTACTCCTAGGCTGCTTGGAGGGAGTGGACCTAAGATCATCTCCTCCCTGGCCAAACCATACCGGGCCAACAGGCCTTTATGCTCAGACGAACAACACTTGGTTTTCGTTCCGAGGATCAAGAGAGTCAGAAGTGGTGGCTGGCATTTCTCCTATAATGCCGCCAAGCTTTGGAACTCCCTTCCCCTTCAGTTACAAAGGGAGACCAACCACCTGGTCTTTTGCAAGTTGTTGAAAACGTGGCATTTCCCCAATGAGGCTCGGAAGTTCAGTCATTCTTCATGCCCATGGGTAGCCATGCGCTTTAAAGATGTGACTTCAATCATTCATTCATTCATTGGAGGGCTTTCTGAGCTGTTGCTGCCAAGACAGAATCCTGACCTCCTACTGAGATGTGCTATCACCCCCAAAGGATGTAGACTAAAGGCCTGTGCAGAAAGAAGGTCACACCTCCACCCTCCCAGTATGGGTAGTTAATGGCACATCAGGATGGTGAGCTTCAAAGGCTCGCCCTGCGTGTGATATGCAAGTGACAGTCAAAGATGGGTAGTTCCATATAGAAAACCCCAAAAATAGTGGGTTCTGGGTAGAAAAGTGACCTATACCCACCGGATATAGTCACTTAAAGGTGGATTAGCCACAGGACTAGTAGCCCATTGGGTACTAATCCTCACACCCCTAAGCTCCCCCTAAAGCAGAATTTAAGGGGCACCCCTGACAACAGAACTCCAAATCTGCTCTATGGAGTGAAAGATCAAAGAAGAGACCTGTGCCAGCACAAGGCAGGACTCCACAAAGAAGAGGTACAAAGTACTCCACCTATGGCAACCCCCTGCACCCGCTGGATTACGGATCAGAGAACAGTCCCAAAAGGAAGGTGAACCCCTCTGTGAGCCAAAGAATTCCTCAGGACTTCTTAGGACTAGAGCTACTAGTCCCCTGCAGTTGGCAGGCACAAACTGCCCTTCCAGGTCCAAGAAGGACTGTCCCCCGGGCTCTGTCGAGGACCAGACCAAAAGAAACCTGCCAGGTGCCTTCTGGGAAGCATAGTACTGAACCTCAGTGAGTCTAAGCCCTCTACATCATTCCCAAGACTAATTGAAGAAGATTTGCTTCATGGCTGCATTTGCCGCTGCCAAGGTTTGTAGTGGTCTTGCTGACTAGTGTTCTCGATGCTCCAAGAAGAGGGAATCCCTTGCCCCATCAACCTTCTCCTTCTGTGGCGCAGTTGTCGAGTACTTGCATCCCAAACCTGTCTGCATTGGTAAACCTGGTAAAGCCAGCTCCAGCAGTCCTGTTCAACATTGGTGTGATCCCGGCATTTTTTCATTCTATTTTTTCCCTTGGGTCCAGAAACATGTCTGGTGGTGGCATCTGGCGAGCAGCCACTCAGTCAGGACCCAAGGGTCGAGAGCCTGTGGTTCTGAAACAAAGTACATCCTGGGTCGAGGCCAAGCCTCCTCTCCCAGGATGGGCAGTGTCCACTAAGTTAAGCCTCAAAGGCTTGCCATCTTTGTGAGCTACTCCAGCCATATGCTGCTTTTCAGCAACTGGCTCCCACTGGTTCTGACCCCCACTTTGGGTGGGAGAATCGTCGAGAAAATCAAGTGGGGAAGACAATTGTGCCCACCTTTGCCAACCCCACCCCTCAGGTGGGGGAGGCAAGGTGAAGCACAATTCTCAGTCCACATCATCTTGCGGATGGGGGAACCCAACCAACCAGAGTGAGGCCTATGCCCCCCTCTCACTGGAGGGTGGCATAATATGTGGTGTACCCACCTGAAGGAAGGGGTCCATTGGCCTGACCTGTCCCTACCTGTAACGCCCAGAATTTAGTATTTAGAGGCAACCCAGAACCCTGCCTCCTCAGAACAGAGCAGAAAAGAAGAAGCAAGAAGAAGGATCGAACAGCTGTGCGAAGTGAAGAAGAGGAGGACACCCACTGACTTGCCCCCAGACCTACCGGTCAGTCCCAACCTCAGACTCCTCCAATAGAACCTCGGTATGTCCTCCAGCCAGCAGCCCTCAAAAATCCGGAGAGCCTGTCCTGCCTTTCCGACTAAAAAGGACTCCCATGAGCAGCAAACTTGCTCAAAAGTAACCGACTCTAAATCCGGATGACTCCGTGAGTCTCCATCACTCTGCTCCTGGCGCTCAGAGCCCAGGAGAACCGACTTTTTAAGAAGGTTCTGCCAATTATCCTAGTCTGGATCCTAGTGAACCCTGAACCTCAGCAAGCTCCTAAGACCAACCTGTAGCCAACAGCTGAAGATCCCCTCAACTGCGACTGAAGACGAACACCCTGACCGACTCGGTAACTGAAGCGGTCCGGACCAATCATCTGTGACCGTCTGACCGACTCTGTCACCGAACACTTGCAGTCATAAAACAACGACTCCCAAAGACCCTATTTGCCTCATCAACCACTGACCGAATCGGAGGGATCCTTGACTGAATCTGCAACTTCAGCCACAATCGCATCCTACACCCGGCACCTCTGTGCCACTGGCGGTTTAGTTCTTGTGTGGGCCATTTGGACTCAGTGCTCACCTCAAACACAGGAGTTCTTGTTGTGTAACCTGGTGGCCTGCTTGCTGCAGTCCCCCATACCCACAACTGTGGCAGCGCATTGGCTACTATACGGCTCCTGCACTCTGCACCCGGCCCCCTCTGCTCCGCTGGTGGTGCGACTCGAATGCTTCTTGAACCGAATCTCACCAACGGACCTGTACAACCCAATTCTGTCTGCTCAGTACTAAATGTGGCCTGTGAGTAAACTGTAAACCTGTGTTGAGTTTGCAAAACGCATTGACTCCTTTTTCCTTCCCTCAGGAAATGCCCCAGCCTGGCATCTAGTAATACCTGGCTGCGTAAGAAACGAAAATGCATTGTAATTCTGACTAGCTGCAAACACCAAGTAATTCTACTGTAAACTGATTCACTGCATTTGAACTGTAGTTAAACTACATTTGTTTGCAAAGTATTGCGATTCTCACTTGTACCAGACCTGGCTTGGTTCTAGAAAATAAAATATAACTAAATAATATTTTTATACAAAACCATCTGATCAGAGTTCAATCCTTGAGTGTGTGAAATCATTCCTTGCCTGAGTGTGTACAATAAATGCTCAGCACTACCCTCTCATAAAGCCTTACTGCTCGACCACACTACCACAAATAGACAGTAAGGTACTATCTACTTTAACCTCTGCCTACCTTTGGTGATCCACTGGACACTGTGCACACAATACCTTACTTTGGAATAGTATATACAGAGCCAGCTTCCTATGCATGGTGAGCAAAAGAATGATGGATTTAACCCAGATCTCTTGATTAGGGGTGAACATTTTGATTTGTTCCGCATTCTGTCCATCAATTGTGAGTCTTTTGCTTTCTTGCCCTATGTGCTCCTGTTGCACGGATTCAGCACATACACAGAACTATGCGCAGGAAAACAGGACCTCAGTGAATAGGGGTGTACCAACCTATCATATTATTACCCAAAATCCCAAACCGACTAGCTACAGTGTCTCATTCGTTCTCCTCCAAATATCATGGAGCTACAAATGATTTGACAACCCAGAACACAACACTCCCGACTCTCTCAGGAATCGCAGGAGCAAGACGTACTCTCGCGCTCACTCACTCATACTTGTCCACAATGAGAATAGGCAGAGTCACTGAAATAGTTCAAAAAAATTATTTTGACTATTGTGCTCTACAATACAGTATACGTGCCACTACTAGCAGCACAATGCATAAACTCAGCACAGTTAGCATTGTTACAATTCCATAGAAAACAAAGAGAGAAGTCATTTATTAGAAAGACTGTGGAAATAAGGGCCTATAAGCCTGACCAACCTCCCCATGGCTAGAAGATTTTTATTTTATAAAAAGAACGATCTCTGGGCTTTGGCAGCACACCCAATACCTTATATCCTGGATGTAAGGTTTACATCATAGGAACAGCTGAGCTCTTCTCCATGGAACCGCTTTCTCCAAGTGTGTTAAAACAACATGCAACAACATAATATAAAAGCACGTGTCTTCAGTACTGCAGCTGTGTGTAGCATGTAATGTCTAGGTGCTAGGGACTGACCAGAACAGAATAACAAAGGGCATTGTTTATCGACCTTGCACATCGTGTTCAGACTAAACTCCAGGAAAGTAAGAGAACGCGAAAGCAGCCTGTTCTCATGTGAAAGGCACAAACAGAGTCTTGTAAAAACAAAGTCATGTAGTAACGTGCGTAAAAGCAGCATCATGGCAGCAAAGCTCATGCTAACTTAGTAATGTTGACAATGTCCCTAAGGGCCCTATCCTAAGAACCATATAACACTTTGGGTATGCCCAGACGTGGGTCCCGGGCTCACTGTGCCACTGGATTCAAGCTAGCCTGTCTGATGAGCGGTGAAATCCCAGCCGGTCCCAGGATGCTTGTTTCTCATCCAGGGAGGACCTGGCTTGGCAGTTTGGGCTGGACTGTTCCCTTGAGGAGCAGGGTCAAGACTGATTTGCATGTGGCTGGACCTAAACTGGGGTGGCATGGTCAGCATAGGAACAATGGATTTAACCCAGATCTCTTGACTGAGGGTGAATGTTTTGATTTGTTCCACATTCCGTCCATCAATTGTGTTTCTTTTGAACACTCCTATTATGGCATCTCATGTTATTGATACTCAAATTTCTTCTGATAATCTGGTAAAGGTTACACTGATAGTCTGAGGAATGTGTCATCACAGCCTATTAGTGATTTGATGATACATAATATGGCAGATTCTTCTTTAAATGTTCCTCAGGGTGGCCAGGTTAACAGGAAATGCTCGGGGTCCTCAACCATTGAGGCTCTTGTTGGCCAGAAAAAGGCTCATAAAGCATGGCTGGATCACAAACATAGTCAGGGGAAGACTTCTCCACCCCACTTGCCCCTGCACAGAACTATAGTAATATGGTCCCTAATGTTTTGGGCATTGATTGGCAAGGAGTTCCCACATGGAAAGAATCATTGTAAACTTAATATTGCAGCATTGTGAATACTTCCTTAAGAGGGATATTGATATAATTTGGGTTGTGCAGGGAATTAATTTGGTCCTCAACAAGTCTATGTAGTCTGGATAGAGTAAGAATAGCTATTCATGGTTGTCGGAGGCTGGACAGAGTTCCATCACAAAGTAATTCAAAGGATGTTGTAGTTTCAGTAGGCCAGAGGGGCAGAGCTATAAAAAAAGTCCAAGAGACTGTACAACATCACGATCGATCAGGTATTAGAGCAGGGAGATTATTCGCTAAATGGAGATGAGTGACGGGAACTTTGAGTGACAGCCACCCTGTATTGATGGAGTAGTTGAGGTAGCCCCTTGGATACAACCGTATCTTGGAACTTGGAGGGTTTGGGGAAACAAAATGTAGAACGGAATTGTTTTTGAGTACTTTACTCCAGTAATTATATGTTCGCAGGAAACCTATGCCCAATCTGAGTTGTCGTATTAAAATAATTACATATTCTATTGTATGGCAAAATCTGCGTCTAAGCGGTATGATAGTGAAAAAGGAGGAAGCTTGGGCAATTCCGTGGCAATTATATGTTTGCAGGAAACCTATGCCCAATCTGAGTGGACGTATTAAAATAATTACATTTTCTATTGTATGGCAAAATCTGCGTCTAAGGGGTATGATAGTGAAAAAGGAGGAAGCTTGGGCAATCCCTGTGTCCCACCCCAGACCTAACCGACAACCGGGATAACAACACATACCACCTTAAGCCCTTTTTGCACCCTAACATCACCACTACCCACAATATCTCCCCCCACACTGCCCTACCACCCCCATCATCTCCCCGCACCACTACTCCCAGTGCCCCACTCACACCCGTTAGCCAACCCATAACGCATCCTCATAGCGCCACTTATCTCCCCTATTCTTACGCCTCCCACAACAACAATACTAGTCACACGGTCCCAACCTCCCATCAGCCCGACGTCCCAACTGTCCACTCTATCCCCACTTATACCACCACAGTCCCATACATAACCCACATCCAGACCCCTCCACACCCAACCTCTACACTCTCCCTCTCCATCGACATACTCACAGAAAGATCTCAACACAAGGATATCGAATACAACTCCCCCTCAAACTTCAAACAAGGCACACCTACTCCTCCTTCACCACCCATAGTCCATCCATCAAATTTGGCAACTCTCAGTACAGACCCCAGACTAGACGAGATATTATTATCTCTGCAACAAGTCAAAGCTTACAGCCAAACTCTACATGATCTGATTCTACAGCAACCCATGCTCACGTGCCCTAAACATGATTCCAGAACATACCCACACCTCAAAAATTCTAATCGCACTCTAAGCTCCCAAAATCATGAGCCCCCAAGATACAGTGCCGTACCCCAATACCTTATCCCACCCAATCGGGATGAAAAATTCATTAGCATCTAAAGAATTAGGTGTCTTACTCCGCTCTTACGATCTATCTTACATCCCACATAACTCTGTGCAGCCAGATAACTTCCATATAGATTGATTAATCCAGTCTATCCCTATCAACACACACAGAGCTACAAGACACAATTCCAGAGGCATAGTTGAAAACAACCTCACGCAAATCCCTCTCACATTCGAACCCACCATATTATCCAATAAGACGCGGCTAAATTGTATACTCCTAAACTGCAGATCCGCATCTAGACACGCAGCCGATATAGCAGACCTTCTTCTCACTAACAAACCTGACATTCTAATCCTGACGGAAACATGGCTAAATGAACCATCTACATCCATCCTGGACATACTAGTACCTCCGAACTATGCATCACCAGACTTGACAGAATTGATAGGCCGGGTGGTGGGATCGCTTGCATACATCAGAGCAATCTAACAGTGATCAATTCCAATGCCCCCACACCATCCTCCTGTGAATACCTTTGCTTAAACATCTCTAGTAATAACAAACAAATATGTTCATTACACACATTCCAGGAGATAGCATCACATTCATAGAACACCTCAAGGATATTCTAGCTACAAATGACGGTCAACAAAATATGCAAATATTCCTGGGTGACTTCAACCTTCACTGGGATGACAAGAATGACCCAGGGGTCAACAGCCTCAAAGCTTTCCTCTTATTCTTAACCAAATCTGTAACAGCCCCACACACGACAAAGGTGCAACCCTCGACCTAGTAATCTCCAAATTTGACTCCACTCAGCTCGACTCGATTCCCCCCTGTGATTGGTCTGATCATCACATCATTACATTCTACATCATGGTGTCAGTTAAAAGACCTTCGACACAACCCTTGAGAACAAAGATCTGGAAGAGAAATCTGAAAAACATCGGCTCCGACCTACTAGCATCCTCTAATACAAACATCCTATGTCCCCCGGAAGACCTAGCCGATGTACAAGATCTGACCAACCACTACTTCCACTCCATGAACAGCCTACTAGACAAAATAGTCCCTCTAAAAAGGAAAAGAACCACCACAAAATACTCAAAACCCTGGTATGATGGTAGGCTAAATGAAGACAGACGCTCACTTAGAGTAAATGAACGACGATGGAGATCCGCACCTTCAGCTGACCATCTCAAGCTACTAAGAACCACCAGAAACTCCTATTTCAGAAAGATCAGAAGATCTAAAACTGACTTCTTCAGGAATCAACTAGACCAAGCCAAGAACCGTCCCAAAAACACTATTTGATCTAATCAAAACCCAAACCAAGAGTGCACCCATCCACCCCAAGGCTATCCCTGACACTCTACCCAACCGTGAGGAATCTGCCTCCTTTTTCATTACAAAATCAGAATCCATAAAAACTGACTTACTCAATGACCTTTTATCCATTACGGACATGCAAAAGAACTCTGAACTGCCCCTGACAAGTGTCCCAGTCAAATGCTCCACAAAATTCAACCTCAAAAACAATGCAACCAGGTCCTACTTCAACACCTACAGTAACGATACTATACTAAGGACGCTAACCGCCCTGAATCCCGCCAGCCACTTCACAGACCCGCTTCCCACTAACTACTTAAAAGACTTCATTGCACTGTTACTACCTTTCTGGTCCAAGATTATAAATACCTTCCTCCTTCAAGGAACCATCCGAGAAATCCAGAAAACAGGGCAGGTATCCCCTATCCTAAAGAAACAAACAGCTGACCCATCAGATTTAATAACTATCGCCCGATATCCAACATCCCCACTCTAGCCAAGCTCTTGGAAAAATGTGTTCACACCCAGCTTAGCCACCACATCGAACAATTCAGCCTGCTTAACCAATACCAATCAGGCTTCCGAGCAGGTCACAGTACTGAATCAGCCATAACACACATAATTGACGACACTCTAAAAATCCTCGATCAAAACAAAGCCTGTTTACTAATCTTACTCGACCTGTCATCGGCATTTGACACCGTCAAACACAACAACTTGCTAGAACTCCAGAAACAGAGAATGGGAATATCTGGATCTGTGATTACCTGGTTTACCTCTTTCCTCTAAAATAGTTCTCAAAGATTCAAGGTCAATCAAGCATATATGACTCCTTCAACACATGAGGTTGAGGAACTAAATAGAAGTGCTATAGTCTCAAGTGCAATGGGCCCAGATGAAATTTAGATTTCTATAACTTAACAGTCTGTTACACTCTGGACAGATTTTTTGTGTCCTCTATTTGATTACTGCTATCTTTCAGGAAATGTCCCCCATTGTGGAAGGGTAGCATTATTGTGCTTTTGTATAAAAAGGGTCCAAAATCTTCCCCTGTGAGCTACAGGCATATATCGTTATTAGACAACATAGCCAAACGTTTTGCCAAAAGTATAAAGGACAACTCCAGCATTGGATATCTCAAAATAATATTATTTCTCTGGAATAGTCTGGATTTAGGAGAAATTGTACTACCTTAGACAACATCGTAGCACTTTAGGCATGAGGAATGCCTGTGTACACCACTTTTATTTTACTTTTCAACGTAGCTCTATAGAGTTGATCGCTGAATGCGGTAGAGTAAGTTGTCTTAATTGGGCATGGCTTCTCAGTTGTTGAGATTAGTAGCAGCACTTCAAACGTGAACATGGAGTCAAGTGTTAATGGGTAGGAATCAAGTTCTATGTCAAAGAGTTTCTACATACAAAGGGTTGAAAGAAGGCTGCCTATAGGGTGCCTCTGTTGTTCTCTGTATATATTAATGATCTCCCACATAAGGTGGGATCGTTAAAAGGGGTGCCCTGAAAATTGGTAATATGAATATAGGTTGTCTCCTATATGAGGATCACATGGTTTTGATGGATATAACACCTGTTGGGCTTTAGACACATCTCAATGCACTAGAACTCTATGCAGTGGAACATTTTCTGAAAATTAATAACTCAAAGAATATTATTTAGATTTTTTGGAAGAATCGTTTGAGATCGGGGAAGATGTCCAATTGGTTTCTAGGACAGTAAAGATGGAGAGGTTTCAACTCTATCCATATTTAGTGAAAACATTTTTCTAGCAAATGTGGAGAATATGATCCTATAAAACACTGTTCCAGTAAGGCCATGTCACAAGCTAATGCCAATACTAGATTATATAAGGTTTGCTGGAAAAGTCTTTACGGTAAAAGTTCCTCATTTACATAGCTATGCTTGTGCAGTAATAGATTTGAAATACTGAAGTTTCTTTGATGTAATTAAAAGAAGTATTTTGCACCAGATTTGTAACTTGAACTGAATGGCAGCTCCATACGCTTAAAATTTGGAGTTTGGCCTGCTGACAACTTTCATTACAGCCTTAGTGTTCGTATTGTGGGAGGAGGAGGAATTGCCTGCTTAGTGGGGAAGAGAGATATCTTTAAGCTGCTTTGCCACATGAACGTTTCTCATTAAGACAAGAAAAAAGTGCTTCCTTTTCTTCCTTTTTAAAAGCCAAGAATAGTTTTGGCATGGATCATGTCCATAGTTTTGGGATGGATCATGTCTAGAGGTCTACTTATATTTTTTTAACAATATGTAATTATGTCAGCGGCATAAGAGAAACGTGGTGATATAGAAAAGCTGTTTTTGGAAAGAACCGCAACCCTATCTCACCTGGAATATCCCACATGGGGTATGGAGGACTATTTTATTGTTGAGATTAAATGTGTTACCTCTGAAGAGAGTAAACGGTGTCTGGGACTCTGTCCCTTGGTATGAGTGAGAGTGTGATTTATATAATCTGTATGTACAAGATCTAAATCATGTAATTTTTGTTTCTCCCTCCCTGGACTTTTCACATTGTCACTTTATAAGTCCCGTATTTTTAAAATATAATGTACTCCCAGTGAATTGGTGTGTGTCAAAGGTTTTAACATTCTTTCGACATTTCTTAAATCTGTATTAGGGGTTTTCTCATATTGTGGAATTAACCTATTTACGTTTGGATATTCAAATGGTCTTGCCATACTGTTATGTTCCCTTATGAAGGAGAGTTTTGGGTAGTGTATGGATGCCTCTTGTTTATGTTCTTATTCAAACAACCATTAGAGGGTTTGTAGTTCGGTTCCGATGATGTATTTAGAGGTCATGAAGGTACTGTGCGTGATGTTACTTTTCTATGTAACGGATTATCTCAAAAAACATTTTCCTTTTACAGTGTTTCACAACTGTTGATTAGCTAGGTACTACTCTATTGAGCAGGTATTTTGACATTAAAGAAGCACTTTGCATGATCTTACTTTTTCTCTTTCAATATCCAACACCGTGCCAGTCACGTTAGGAGTACCGCAAGGCTCTTCCCTTTCACCCACACTTTTCAACCTTCTCATGGAATCACTCACCGAACTTCTCATTCTTTCCGAGATCCATTTCCGTATGTATGCAGACAACACCCAACTCTACATCAAGATCCATTCACTTGAGGACATCAAATCTCTCAACACAAAGCTACAAAAAACTCAAACATGGTTGGCCGAAAACTATTTGAAACTAAACTCCCTCAAAACAGAGTTCCTCCTAATAGTCCCCCCCCCCAACAAATCATCCACCACCCTGGAATGGATGAAGCACCTAACAGCACTCAAAGGGCAACCTCTCATTGTTGAATCAGCGAAATCGCTAGGTGTGACACTGGACAGTAACCTAAAGATGCAGAAGCATATCAGCACCACCACAAAAGGAGCACATTTCCACATGAACACACAGCGAAAACTGAAACCCTTCCTGCCAGCAAACGACTTCAAACAAGCAGTTCAAGCCCTAGCAATCCCAAGAGTGGAATATGGGGCTGTAAACCTAGGCGGCCTCCCCAGGTCGACGACAGCCCCGCTAAGAGCCATTATCAATTCAGCTGCGAGACTCATCACAGGTTCAAAGAGAACCTCTCACATGTCTCCAGACCTTAGAGCCCTCAACTGGCTACCCTTTGAATACTAGAATTCATCTGAAAATCGCATGTATGACGCACACGGCCTTACTCCACAGTTCCCTGAGCTATCTAGCTCAGAAACTGGTACTCTTTGCTGGTAATAGAGCTTCTAGAAGCTCCAAGAACCTTTTACTGAACCCACAATGAATTGACAAGAAAAATATTTACAACCGTTCCTTCTCTGGAATGGCTCCCAGGATCTGGAATGCTTTGCCCACAGAAACAAGACTGAACCCCTCCACTGCCTCTTTAAAAAAAGAAGTGAGAGCGATTCTCATGGGTAAATTCTCGTGAATGACTTACTTATTACTGTATTTTAATTACTAGTCTGTAATATTGAGCACTGTATTTTAATTACTACTTTGTATTATTGAGCACCTTATATCTGAATCACCTACAATTGTATTTTCTTATGCTTATGCTTGTCTCCAATATATGACATGTAAAGCGCCCTGATACCCGCAAGGGTCTTGTTAAACCTTCAAATAAATTAAAAAAAGCTCCCCACTAAGAATAGAACAGATAGGTGGGGATTTCTTCTCTTGGATTCCCTCAGAACATGTGAATTTGAGGTTTTGAGTGGCCAAATCCTAAATGACACACCCACATAGTTTACCATTTTTTTCCTCACGGTCATTCTCTGACTTGATTATTTGATTGTTTCATATCAAATGTTCGGGGCGCCGTGATCTAATCTAAATGTGCAGTCATCTGCTCCGAGTGATCATTGTACTTTGAGTATGAATATTGAGTTAACGATGAAAGTCGCAGAGCCATGGAATTGCTTAAATATCTCAGAACTCTTCAATAAATCAAATGGGTGAACATTTTGGGCCTCTAGCAGTATAAAGGCCTTAAGCTCAAATCTTCTGGATGATATTAATGATATAAAGGGAATAAAGGGGGTAGTAAGTAGGGATCCATTAATTTGATATAAAATACATATGAATGTCTTTTTAAGCTTGGAGAATTAAGGTAGACACTTTAAGCCATACATAAAAGCTAACCAGAACATGAAGGAAGTAAATGAAGAAATAAATGATATAGTAAGAAAACTATTTGCCCTTTTCTCCATTACGAGACTTAGTAAAATTGGTTGACTTAAATGTAAGAGGTCTAGATTGAAAGCACTAGAGTGGAGAAGGGAATTTGATGTTAAATGGATTAACTTAAGAGAAGACACAGCCTCAAAGGATCTTAGAAAGTATTGGTAGTTTTATACTGTGATTCTAGAGTGAGTGCTCAAGCAATCCCCATTTCGGAGATGAATTATATTTATACTCTTTATTCTGGCAACCCTAGTGTCAGTGGCACCTTAGACCTAAGAGTAAATGTAGATCAGTACGAAGCATATGTGCCTCCTTCAACACATGAGGTTGAGGAACTAAATAGAAGTGCTATAGTCTCGAGGGCACTGGGCCCGGATGAAATTTAGATTTTTATAACTAAACAGGCTTTTACTCTCTGGGCAGATTTTTTGTGTCCTCTATTTGATTACTGATATCTTTCAGGAAATGTCCCCCATCTTGAAAGAGTAGCATTATTGTGCTTTTGTATAAAAAGGGTCCAAAATCTTCCCCTGTGAGCTACAGGCATATATCGTTATTAGACAACATAGCCAAACGTTTTGCCAAAAGTATAAAGTACAACTCCAGCACTGGATATCTCAAAATAATAGTATTTCTCCAGAACAGGCTGGATTTAGGAGAAATTGTACTACCTTTGACAACATCGCAGCACTTCAGGCACGGGGAATGCCTGTGCACACCGCTTTTATTTGACTTTTCAATGTAGTTCTATAGAGTTGATCGCTGAACGCTGTGGAGTAAGTTGTATTAATTGGGCATGGCTTCTCAGTTGTTGAGATTAGTAGCAGCACTTCAAACGTGAAAATGGAGTCAAATGTTAATGGGTAGGAATCAAGTTCTATATCAAAGACTTTCTACAAACAAAGGGTTGAAAAAAGGCTGCCTATGGGTGCCTCTGTTGTTCTCTGTATATATTAATGATCTCCCACATAAGGTGGGATCGTTAAAAGGGGTGCCCTGAAAATTGGTAATATGAATATAGGTCGTCTCCTATATGAGGATGACATGGTTTTGATGGATATAACACCTGTTGGGCTTTAAAGACATCTCAATGCACTAGAACTCTATGCAGTGGACCATTTTCTGAAAATTAATAACTCAAAGAGTAAGATTTAGATTCTTTGGAAGAATGGTTTGAGATAGAGGAAGAGGTCATATTGGTTTCTAGGACAGTAAAGATGGAGAGGTTTCAACTCTATCCATATTTAGGGAAAACACTTTTCTAGCAGATGTGGAGAATATGATCCTATAAAACACTGTTCCAGTAAGGCCATGTCACAAGCTAATGCCAATACTAGATTATATAAAGTTTGCTGGAAGTTCCTCCTTTACATAGCTATGCTTGTGCAGTAACAGATTTGAAATACTGAAGTTTCTTTGATGCAATTGAAAGAAGTATGTTGCACCAGATTTGTAACTTGAACCGCATGGCAGCTCCATACGCTTAAAATTTGGAGTTTGGCCTGCTGACAACTCTCATTACAGCCTTAGTGTTCGTATTGTGGGAGGAGGAGGAATTGCCTGCTTAGTGGGGAAGAGAGATATCTTTAAGCTGCTTTGCCACATGAAAGTTTCTCATTAAGAAAAGAAAAAAGTGCTTCCTTTTCTTCCTTTTAAAAGCCAAGAATAGTTTTGGCATGGATCATGTTCATAGTTTTGGGATGGATCATGTCTAGAGGTCTTCTTATATATATATATATATATATATTTTTTTTTAACAACAAATTTTATTTGGTCATTTTGCAATATATCGGGCAAAAGCCCCACAATGGCATACAAAATCAGTTGGAATGCATATGCGATGCCCCCCATTTCCACCAAAATATACAGCCCCTGCCAAACATGCAGGTAAGCCAAAGATACAAACAACATAAGCAATATACAGACAGTGGTCAGGTCCAATAAGGCGGTGATATAGGCAAACAACATAGTTCGGGGTATTGGAGGGCGGTGGGCCAGGGGTAGCTTTTACGAATCTTCCTCTGGGAGAGGGGGCAAGTCAATTCCCCAATACGTCGCCCATCGTGTCCAAATCTTGCGGTGTTTCCGGGGGCAGCCCCGAGCCACAAAGACAGCAAACTCAGCTCCCATACACCGATCCAGTGCAGCCTTCCATTTACCCATGGTCGGAGGAGAGGATGCCCTCCAACACTGCGCTTTGTCCCTCTTGGCAATAGTAAGGGCAAGAAACAGTAGATGCTGTTTATAGCGATTCCCCCAATGTCGTCTGTGGTATGTAGTAGGAACAACTGGGGATCTAATGGGAGCACCCACCCCAACACCTCGCTGAGACATGACCAAACTCTATTCCAAAAGGGCTGCAGGGCCATGCAAGTCCACACGGTATGGAAGAAGGACCCCTCCTCACAGACGCACCGCAAGCATACGGGGGACTGAATGACCCCCATCCGCCACAGACGTACCCGAGTATAATACACTTGATGCAGCTATTTGAACTGGATGAGCCTATAGCGCGTGGAGACAGCTGCGACCCTGATGCTGGCTATCGCTTCAGCCCAGTCGTCGTCCGTTAGGTCGGGAATATCTGCCTGCCAGGCCTGTCGGGTCTTGTCTAAAGTAGTGGGGGTGTGTGTCGTCAGTGTCTGGTAAATCTGTCTAATTTTATGTAATCCGAGGTCCCCCATTAATAGACGGCCCTCCAAAGGCTGGAACTCAGGGAGAGTTTCCAAATGGCGGATCTGAGGGGAGAGCGCATGTCGGAGCTGCAGGTATTTGTAAAATTGTGACTTGTGTAGGCTGAAATCTGATTGCAATTGTTGAAAAGATTTTAGTGTGACACCTTTCATGACATCCCCTAGATTTGAGATCCCCACCAGGTCCCATCCTCGAAATCCCTTCAATGCAGTAGCAGACTTGAGGCTTGTACCCTGCCACAGGGGGTCTGTCGAGTCAGAATATGTAATTATGTCAGCGGCACAAGAGAAACGTGGTGATATAGGAAAGCTGTTTTTGGAAAGAACCGCAACCCTATCTCACCTGGAATATCCCACATGGGGTATGGAGGACTATTTTATTGTTGAGATTAAATGTGTTACCTCTGAAGAGAGTAATAGGTGTCTGGGACTCTGGCCCTTGGTATGCGTGAGTGTGCGATTTATATAATCTGTATGTACAAGATCTAAATAATGTCAATTTGTTTGTCCTTCCCTGGACTTTTCACATTGTTACTTTATAAGTCCAGTATTTTTTAAATATAATGTCCTCCCAGTGAATTGGTGTGTGTCAAAGGTTTTAAAATTCTTTCAACTTTTCTTAAATCTGTATTAGGGGTTTTCTCATATTGGAATGAACCTATTTATGTTTGGATATTCAAATGGTCTTGCCATACTGTTATGTTCCCTTATGAAGGAGGGTTTTGGGTAGTTTGTGGATGCCTCTTGTTTATGTTCTTATTTAAACAACCATTAGAGGGTTTGTAGTTCTGTTCCGATGATGTATTTCGAGGTCATGAAGGTACTGTGCGTGATGTTACTTTTCTATGTAAGGGATTGTCTCAAAAACATTTTCCTTTTACAGTGTTTCACGACTGTTGATTAGCCAGGTACTACTCTATTGAGCACGTATTTTGACATTAAAGAAACTCTTTGCATGATGTTACTTTTTCTCTTTCAATTTATGGGAATGTGATGTGGTTTTATGAAATATTGCATGTTGAAATTGTGACTGTCTTTTACAGTTTTCAATAGTTTTTATGTGGACCTCCATCAGAGTTCCGAATCATATATAATAAATGTATTGAATTGAGTCCTACTTTCATTAACCAACAAGTTATGTTGTAGTATTCTCTTATGAACCATAAGTGGGCATATGGAGATAGATGACAACAGAGATGTTTGGCACATACTTCTAACATGGCATCCAATATATTAGACTATGAGCTTTATATAAAGTTATATGTAAGTGACCATACCAGGGTCTACCATCCGGCCAGTGTGTGGCTTCTGACCATTTATAACATCCATACATGGAGCAGAAGTCATTGTAGCATTGTATTGTTTTGGCTAATGTCAAAGGGTCCAAAAGCTTATGAGTATAATTTCATTATCATTCTGGGTGACCCATGGTCAAATTAACATATACTAGTTAAGGTTACATGTGTGAAACAGATGATGGATTTTAAGTAAAATATCTATAGTTTGTCTGATAATAATGTAGTACATGGAACCCACTTCTGAGCATATTTACGTACCAGTTAGTTCAGATGGTAGTGATTGATCTGCCCTATGATGTTGATTTCCTGCAGGAACCTCTGCTCCAACGGGTGGATTTATTCTGGGTGTATGTAGAAATTAAATGAAGAAGTTAACAAACAAATACAACAAATTATGATTGTGTACAGTGTTTAACATAGCTACTTTTTACAATTCAATAACAATATTTACAAATTCATGCACAATTTCATGTGCCACCTACAAAACGTCATTGAAATCACCACCAGAGATGGTCAACTGTTTCTGAGGAACAAATTGGGATTTAAAATTTGAAGTACTTAGGAACCTGGGACTTGTAGTGTGATAGACAAAATGAAACACATATGTAGAATTCACCATAAATATTTTCACAAACTTGAAGTAACTTCTGGAGTCACAATTGTACTTCATATTAAACAGTTTTCAAACAAAGTTATTCTTTAACCACCACATCTTCCTGACACCACAATAAGGTCATCAGTCACAGGCACCCCATGCAGCAGGTTGGGGTGCATGGTGGAGAGGAAATCCTTCTCAAGTGATGTGAGATGGAGAAGAGTTCCAGTTTGTCCACCAGGGAGAGCTCTGACCATCTCTATCTTGGTAAACTTCTCCTTCACCCATCTCCTCTCATCCTGCCACTTCTCTATGATCTCAGTAATGGTCCCAGCATCCTCTTCAAATGCACTGACTGCATTAGCCAACTCCTGCCATATGGCTATCTTCTTTGTTGCACTTGGAAGCATGGAGGTAGACCATAGACCTTTTTGTAGTTTTCCACTGCAAATTTCACTATCATTTGGGGTCCTCCTCTGTGAATTTTCTCTTCCTCCTGACATTTAACCTGCTGACTTGTCGACCTGGCCCTTCCTGCATGGCCATTCCCAAACGCCTTGCCTTCCTCCACCTACATTTTGCTGAATTTGTTTGTGTTGGCTTTAGGACTCTTTACTATTGCTAATCAGTGATAAAGTGCATGTGCTCTCTCCTTAAAACATGCTAAAATTGACTTATACCTAATTGGCAAATTGTATATACTTATATGGCCCTCAAAAAGTGGCACTACATGTAACCAAAGCCAGCAAATTAAATGTTACTAGTGGGTCTGCCTCATTGATTGTGCCACCTACTAAAGCAGCCCTATAAACATGTCTCAAGCCTGCTATTGCAGAGTCTGTGTGTGCAGTGTAAGATGCCATTTCAACCTGGTAAATTAAACCTTTTACCAAACCCAAACGTTCCTTTTTAAAATATATATCACCCCTAGGGTAGGCCCTGGGCAGCCAGGAGGGCAGGGTGCAATGTATTTGAAAAGTAGGATCCATACTCTGAAGTTTTACATGTCCTGGTAGTAAAAAAACTCTTAAATTCATCTTTCAATATGCAAGGTATATCTCTCCCATAGGATACCATTGGAGTTACCTTCTTACACCTTATAAGTGTCATTTTCAAATGGAAAGAGTTACCCAGTTCATGTTTGGTGTCTCTGGAATTCTAATTTAAAATCCTTATTTATGGTGAAGTTGGATTATAAATTATAATTCTGAAATTGCCACTTTTAGAAAGTTGGCATTTTCTTGCCATATCCATTTGGTGCCAGCAGCTTGTCTCTTGGTCACATAACCGGATGTGGGTGACAGTTGGGCTTTGTTTATTCCTCCTAGATATATACACACAATGGGAGCTCAGGACTGACTGGGTGGGGCATCACTGGTGGGATGGGAGGGAGGAGCTGGGCACGGCCCCTCTTTCACTTGAATAGACTATGTCCTGCCTCCACACGAAGGGCCGCATACCCCCTGTAGTTAGTCTGGAGCCATAACCAGGAAGGCAGGCTTCTTTGCACTTCAGAGGCACACGTCTAGAAGCTTCTCCACACTTCAAAGGTACAACTGTATATAAAAGAAGTACCTCAGACACCAATTCTTCAGTACATTTCGGGACCTATTCTGCCACAAAGAACGACTGCTGTGCTGGTAGAAGGACTGCCCCTCTGCTGGGCCGCTGCTCTAAAGGAACTGCTGCCATGCTGTGCTAACCTGCTGCCCTCTTTCCTGGGAAAGAAGAACTGGACCTGCAATTTCATCTTGAACCCACGACCCCAGAGTGACTCAAAGGGCTAGTCTGCTGGCCTCCTGATCTGAGTCTTAGGAACATAAAAGATCACCCAACCAGCTCCAGGGCCCAGTTACAGTGAGTTCCTGACCCCCAAATGGTTCCGCTCAGGTCGAAAAACTTTGGTGTGGTTCACTGGCTTTTGGAATCATGTTTTTGGGCACTTCACGAATGTAAACAGCCCTGTTCTTACCGGAACTGTGCCACTCGCACCAAAATTCAGCATGAGCTGCCGCCAACCAATCTCGTCGGACAGCAGCATCGACAGACAGCCCACAGAGGACAACCAACACGAAGCTCATGCCGCCTGTCCACAATGCCCTTTGCACCATGCCGCCTGTAATGCTCTCTTTGCTCCTCGTGACACTTTCCAATGCAAACTGGACTCTTGACACAAAAATTGGGACCCTATCTGACCCACGCTCTGTCACGGTCAGCCTGAACTTTTGAGTTTGACCTGGTCCAACGCAACCATATAGCTACGATTGGCACTTTATTCTTTTAGGCGCTATATTGCAGCTTATTCTTTATAAAATCATAACTCTGCTTCTATTGATTGGATTTTTCTTTCTTTGGTCTTGCTTTATTTATTAAATTAAGCTCCATGTGGGACCTTTATGTGTGGTGTTTTATCATTTGAAATGTTGCACAATACTTTTCACATAAGTTAATCCTGACTGCTCTGTGCCATGCTATCAGGGGGCAAGCACAGGTTAATTAGGGGTTACTTGTGCCCTACCCTAACTAGGATTGTGGTTGCTGCTTGACTACGGCTCACCCTAGTTAAAAAGTAACCCGATTTCTAAAATTAGTGATCAACGGTGAGAATTGGACTTGTGTTTGTACAGTACATGCAGTGATTTGGTGTACACTAGCTTCCTATTTCTAAGACCATTACAAGTTTTTGGAAGGTCTATTTTTTTCTCTCATTTGGTCTTTTTTCCACAATGTGATTCCTGTTTCTCCTTCATACAATTGGGACTATTTTTTGTTGCAACTGTGATACCTTGCCAGAATGGAACCTGATTTCACCTGCCTGTCACTTTGCAGTACAAGGAAGCTGAAGGAGTTTTGCAAGGAGATTGGGCTGGCTGTGACTTAAAGGTCCACTAAGTAGGGTCTTCAGACAGCCCTGTGCACATTTGAGGAAACCTGATGATTGGGGCTTTTACCACAGGACCCTGAGGAAGAGACTGAAGAGGACTACTTTGCAGCTCTTGGGCTAGAGAATGAGGAGCATTGGTTACTCCAAGCCCTTAACTGATAATGATGCCAAGTCATTTGAGGTTGTGCGGTGTGTATTGAGATCTGTATTCTGCCACTGCGGTACTGTTGTGGATCTGCATACTTGTTTTACCCTTCATTTGCCCAAGTTCGATTTTTATCTAGAGAAATTTTTGATTTTTTCAATAAGGGACGTTAGCTGAGGTAAAGAGGATCAATGCTGTACTATTGTGAACAACGTATATTCTGCATTTAAAATTGTTATTAATCACGTAAACATGTAGTTCTACTTTTCATGTCTGTGAAAAGCAGGATGGCAGTAGCTAGAAGTTCTGATGCACGTAGGAAAAAAGGTTGTAATGGGTGGAATATCTGTCTTTTGTCTTATTTAACATCAAATGTGTGAGACAGGAAGTCTCCACAATTAAGCTGTGCATTAGTTTACCGTTAGACCCACTTCAGCTCAGCAATGAAATTAGGGCCCATTCCAACGTTTTCTAAAGGCATATCGACCATTGTGGAGGACTATTTCTGACCTGGCATCATAAATGCAAAGGAGTTTGAAAGTTATTTTTTGGAGTGTTCAAGGCCAAAACTGTTATTTAGGAGCAAGGCTTGAACAAACAGTGCATTACTTCTGATATAAAATGTTGGCCAGTCAGATGACTCTGTTAACTAATGCATCCGCAGTAAGAGTCTGTATTTAAATTCCTGCAGGCCCACTCAGCTTTTCATCCTCCTACACTCAATAAAATAAGGTTATTATACTAAAAAACATTCATTATATAGCAGAAAGATGCCCCTCAGGACCAATGTGTGATTTAGTATCATTATGTTACATTATTTGGGTGTCTGCATTTATAAGCAATATCCGGTGATAGCTGATGCAATGGATATGGTCCATTCATGGCTTATGTGTTAGCGCTTCAAAGGTCCCACTGTTGCCTGGGATTACTGAACCTTTCTATTCAGACATTATGTATTACAGGCGCCACTTATGGACCAAGAGTCGAGTATTGTTCTCCCAGGCTACATGGCATGCCATGTAGCCTCGGAGCCTATCGAGGAGTCATATGTCTTCAGTGACTTTGGATGTATCAGAAATTGTGATCTCATTAAAAAGCATTTGAAGATCTTCAGAGGTAGGTAGGGTCAGACAGATATATTTTGGGGATGCTTCCTGTTGTCTAGTAGTGGACACATGGTGAAAGTGGTACAATTCTCAAAAAAGGCAGAAAAAGAGTTAGTAATTGCCTGTGAATGTGATTACAGTGTTGCAGTTTGCCTTAGATTACTTTTTTCACCAACAGGGATTCTGTCTCACTCAGCTACAGGGTAAATTAATGACCTGTTTTCACAGCATACTAAAATTGATATTTAACTCTGGAGAGAGCATATTTTGCCTACGAGTAAAAGAAGGAGTTAAGTTCAAAATTGTTTTTCTCCAGGGCATCAAATAGTCCTTACGAAGCCTCAGTATTATATGGTCAATTCAAATTTCTAATCGTGAATTCTAGCATCTCTTCTGGGAAGAGTTGACTTTCTCACCATCTGCCCTCATTGGGATGCTTTCCCCAAAGCCCATCATGTCTGAGTAGAGGAGACAGCTCTCATTTTCTTCTGGGTTCATCTGGATATGCTCTATCACAGTGCTCTTATTCTGAAAGTTTGTATTTTATTTCCACTTTTATTAAAATATATGCTATTGCAACTGTTTGTGGCACTCTCCTTTCTGATAGAATGCATCACAATCTGTCTGGTATTCTGGGCCAACAGTCTCCAGGTGTTACTCATGTTTCAGGTGCACTGTTCCCTTCAGTGTGATCAATATTACGCCTAGTCAGGTCCTCTTCTTGTGACACTTTGGTACCTACAGGAGCTGACTATCTTGGATCTCCCTCAGATCCAGTGCATGGAGTCCCAGTAGCTGGAGCCCTCTCTATAATTTGGCTAATCTGAGACGGCTGTCTCTCTGTAATCACCAGCACATCGAAACAGGCACTGTATCATTAAGAGGACATGGGATTCTGCGAGTGTGAGCAGTGTGCACCCACTTTGGAAGACCACCACACTTAACAGCAGTTGTGGTTACTAGGATCACCTGGAAAGGCCCAAGCCAATGAGGTTCCAAACATGACTTGCATGTTTCTTCATTAGGACCTTGTCGCTTGGACTGAGGTCGTGACACTGCTCCAATTGAGGCTAAGTAGCAGGTTTCAGAACCTGATGAGACACAGAACATACCACGTCAGTGAGACCTTTATAGTAATCGAGTACCGAATCATCTGTTATATTAACCAATGCTTTTGCGGGAACTGCAGGCTGTCTCATAGCCCTCCCCATAGTAATTTCACGTAGAGATAGTCCTGTTATTCTGCCTGGGGTACTTCTCAAACTCATCAATACAAGCAGCAATGCATCAGGCCATCTCAGAGAAGCTGAAGCACACACCTTTGCCAATCAGGATTTAAGCATTCCATTTTTCTTCTCCACAATTCCAGAGGCTTCTGGATGATAAAAACACAATGGAGCTTTTTATCAATTTGTAATGCTGCACATAACATCTTTATAACCTCATTGTTAAAGTGTGTCCCTCCGTCTGACTCCAGAGAAGTCAGAAATCCAAAAAGTGGTATCAACCCTCTTAACAACAACTTATCAACAGTAAGACTGTCATTTTGTCTCCTTGGGTAAGCTTCAGCCCACCTCGAGAACACACACACAATCACAAGAATGTATCTCAAGCCAGTGCAAGGGGGTATTTCAACAAAATCAGGCTGCATTCGGTTGAAAAGATCCTCTGATCTTCCTAGGTGACTCGTGGTAACGGGTACTTTTCCCTACATTTTGTTGTCGACACACTATGCAATGATGACACAAGGCTTTCGCCACTGATCTGAATCTTTGATTAAACCAAGTCTGATGAAAGAGATGCATCCTAGCATCCCTCTCGACATGTGCAGGACCATGATAGTAACGCGTCTCCCGTCACTGTACACCCACACCTCGTCTCCTTGACTTTTAGTGCATTCTATTCTGACCCATCCTTGTTTTTTGGTTTCTGGTACCACATCCTGTAATGCCTTAGCCTCTTCCCATGTCTCTGCAGTAGATAACCACAATTAGCAATCTGTGACATCAGCTTTGTCTCTCAGAAGATCCTCATTGTATGTGTAAGAATTTAGAGCGCAATAGAGCACAGTCTAATCTGCAAATCTGCAAAGTGGTTTCCGACTGTGAAATACTCATTGCTCTGCAGATAGGCTGCACATTTCACCACAGCAATTTGGGCAGGCAATTGTAAAGACAGCAAGAGGTTCCTCACACTCTCTCCATTCCAGATTGGGGCCCCTGCAAGGTTATGAAGCTACGCTGTGACCACATTTGCCCGCAGTCATGTACGATGCCAAATCCGTACCAACTGTCGGTGAAGACGGTAACTCGCAATTTGTCAGATATGTTACATGCTTGTGTCAAGGCAATCATTTTAACCACCTGGGCAGAGTATGCACTCTGCAACCAGGAAGCTTCAATCACACCCACAACTGTACACTTTCAGGTTTCCTTCCGCATCACGCAAACAAGATCCGTCGACAAACAACACATGATCTAATTCAGGCAAAGGGGTATCAAGAATATAAGGATGGAGCTTTGTACACAACTCAGTCACATCCAGACAATCATGATCAGCCTCATCAATCACAAACTCATTTCAAGTTAGGGGCATTAAAGTTGCAGGATTCAAAATCATGAATCTCATCAGTCACGTTCTCAGCTCCCAGGATGATTTGCTCATACCCGCTGAAGCGGTTGTTTGTGAGGTGTTGTGTCCGAGTACAAGTAAGCAAGACCTCAACAGAGTGGAGCACATACACTCTAAATGGATGTCCCATCACAATGCTTTTGCTCTGGTCTAGACTCACACACCTTGCTGCAACCAATTTCAAACATACAGGCAATGCAGCGGCAACAGGATCAAGGGTTGCTGAAAAGTAGGCCAAAGGTCGGCGGGCAGTAGCATGCATCAGTGCATCCCTCACATTCACCAAAAAACAGAGTACAGCTTTTGTTGTAGTCGGGCATTCTCAAAGCTGAAGCTCAACAAAGACTCTCTTGCGGTCCAGTAAACGAGTGCATGCAAGCATCATCCCAGGGTTCTGGATCTGATACAAGAGCTTTGGCTATCAAAGAAAAGTTTGGAATCCATTGTCAACAATAGCCAACCATTCCCAAAAACATGTAGACTTCCGTCTGAGTACCGGGCACACTTATATTCAGGATTGCAGTGATCCTATCTTGAGACACTTTCCTTGCTCCTTTCTCAATATGGTGTCCAAGATACAAAACAGTCCTTTGGCAAAACTGCAATTTGTACGGTGATGCCTTATGTCCATTGACAGCCAAATGATTGAATAAAGCAATGGTATCGCGTGTGCAAGCCTCCTGTGCACTTGATGCTACCAGTAAGTTGTCAATGTACTGGACGAGGACCAAATGATTTGGCATCTCCAGCAATTACAGATTATTTTTCAAAATCGGATTGAATATGGAGGGGCTTTCCATATACCCTTGTGGAACTTGGAACCATGCCAAAACACGAGGGCTGAACCGGAATGCAAACAAATACTGACTGTCCTCATACAAAGGAATGGAAAAGAAGGCTTGACGCAAATCAATAACCGAAAACTATTCAGCTTCACAGGGAATTTGGAATCAAATCACTGCTGGATTTGGCACCACAGTACAACATGGGACAACAGTTTGATACATTTTTTGCAAATCTTGGACTATACAGTATTTACCGGTGGGCTTCTGCAAACCCATAATAGAAGAGTTTCACAGAATTCCCATTTTTTATTTCAGGATCCCTTGCTTAATCATTGAATCAATTAAAGGAGTTATTCCTGCCATGGTTTCTGGACTCAAATTGTATTGCGGAATTCGTGGAAATTCAGCATTGGGCTTCACCGTAATTTTACCTGGAGCCACACCGTTAATCAGACCAATAACTTTGCCTGTAAAATCCCAAACCTCTGTAAATACTGTGTCTCTCTCTTCCAAAGGTAGGTCATTTTTCAATAAGAGGGGAAACAATTCTGCAATTTCCATCTTCTGTTTAGCCAATTTAAAGACAACATCCTCATCATTTCTATGGATCTCAATTTCCTTTCGGTGTTCAATATATTGAGCAATTCAATTTGCATAGCAAGTCTCATCCCAATAAATTTACTGGGCTTGAATTGCACACAAGTTTGTGTAAATCCTCAAAAGAGCAAATTTTCACAGGTTTGGTAACTGGGTTTGACATCAGTTGATTTGCAACCCCTACAACATGGATTATTTCTCCTGAGAGAGATAGGTTTGGAGATTCCGCTGGTTTCACAGTGGGATGGGTAACACCAGTATCAAGAAGAAATGAGATTGGAGTCACATTCTCCTTGCCGTCTAAATAGGGACCACCCTGGTCTACCTCTAAGGATGCTCCAAGCACACATTCTTCCACTCCTCTCAGGCACCGACACTGTGACAGATCTGAGTCGGTGTCATCTAACTGGATCAAAGACTGTTGCTGAGATGCAATCTGGTTTGCATTAGATCCTGCATCAGTGTGAAACCCATTATTGGTATTGTACTTCTAAACCATTCATTTGAGGCATCTGGGCTTGCTTGAGGTACATTATGATTCTGATTTCTCTGTCTGTGAACCTGTTGAGTCTGTACCATGTGATCTCCCTGTGACTGTGCATTAACAACTTTGTGTTCCTGTCTCCCATTTCCTTGATTTTGTGGATTAAGTCGACATTTGGGCTTCAAATGCCCCAGCTTGTCGCAAACATAACATGGACTGGTCCTTTTAAAAGCATCTATTGACACACCTCGACCTTTACCTTGGGGTTGTATACCCTGCTGTTGTCCTCCGCTCACCCCTTGCATTCTCGCAGGCTGCTGATAACTTCCCTGAACAATGAACATGGGATCAACACTGGTTCCACCCTAACCTTTCTGAAGCACCTTTATCTGAGAAATTATTAGCTTCTCCTTCAGCTTCCTGTGCTTCGCAATTTCATCTCCACAGTATTTTGCATAACAATGTATTTCATCTATGGGTTGACTTTGCAAGGAAATTAGATGCTGTTGAATCATGCTGCTAATCTCAGGCTTCAATGTATACACAATTTGATATACAAAATGTCCTATATCCTTTTTAAGCACATTCTCCAACCCACAATAGTGCTTGAATGTCTGCAAGAGTCTTTCGTAATAGGCATGTACTATTTCTTTCAGCTTCTGGGCTGTCCTATTAAAATTTCACCCAATTAATTTCTTTTGGGGGAAGTTTTCCCTTTCAAATAGGCCATGGCTTGGTTATATTTCTTTATCACCTCGGGAGATGGTGCACCTGTACAAGTATTCTTTGCTGGTTCTGTGTAAGGCCAATCAACAGCAATTTTACATTCTGCCAGAAAATCGCTCAGGACTATAATGTCACACAGAGTATTCAAATTCTTCAGCAGGACCTTTGAAACCTTCACAAACCATTCAACTTGTTTATACCATTCAAGAGGATCCTCTCTCAATTTTGGGAAATCATTTGTAAAGGAAAGGGTGTCTGGTCTGGTCCAAGGGACATGAACATATCCCCCTCCAGGGACCTCCCTCATAGGAAGCATTTTCACTCCCTCATTCCCATTGTCCTCGATTTCCTTCTTTTTGGCACATGGACCTTCCCATTTTTCTGGTCCTCCCCATTTTCTGAGAAGCACCAGTAATTCTTTAATCTGTAACCTCCTTCCTAAAGATCTCATGTGTTCAATGTCTTTGTCACTGAAGTGTAGTCTATAGGTTTTTTGCAATGTTTTCAATCGCTGTACATCTACTCCATATTTGTGTGCCAATTCAGATAATTTTTCATGTGTATTTCGAGCGAATTTAGTAAAATCTTTACAGATGAACAACAGTTCATCATCTTGCCTAGCAGGGCTTATGGTTCCTATAATTATTTCCTCAAATTCTACCTTGAGCCTCGCAACATGAAGGGACCTATCCTTTTTCGCTCCCAAAAGGTTTGTCCCCTTTGCTTCCACACCTCTGTCATTTGCAGGAGTAACCATACCCTTAAGCTAGTCATCGATTTCTTGAGCAGTAGGACCTGTTTTTCCTTTTGTTGCGTACCCTAACAAGTCTTCATCTTGACCTACTGTTGTGGTAATATGGGTGGGGTGGAGAAGGAACACATCAGAATCTGGCATTCCCAAAGGGAGAGGATTTCCATTTAGAATGCTGTGTTGCCCTGGGTGGAGTCATCATACCATTCTCAGGCACATAAAAAGTCTGACTGTCCTTCCCTTCCACTAGAAGATTTTAATTGAGTGGAATTACACTCACCCCATTGCTGGCTCCATGAGGAGGGTCAGCTGGGTTTAGAATTAAAGGCACCTGTGTAGACTGCCTCAATCTCACATCTGCGGAAACAAATGTTGTACATTTTATCCCAGTAGGGACAGCCAATGTATATGCATTCTTTCCCCTATTCCCAGATACGTACAAGGGAACAGCAGGACCTATAGGTAGTTGAAAAGTCAAGGCATCAGGTGCATTCAAACCAGTCTGATTATCAACACCAGGTGTTTCTGCAGTGCCACCCACTGGTGTAAAAGTGGTGTGTGGAACTGGATCTATGGGTGCCGCAGGTGCATCTGCAACTATCCCCGAAGATTGTTCCTCATTATGAGGTGGTGGACAATTTAGTAGAAATTAATTCAAAAATTCAGCATCAAATTCATGATAGTGTTTTTGGTTCATCTAGATGCTTTTTCTTTTCCTTACACTTTCCTCCTTCTTCCTATCCTGCGACTAGCACAGGATACAATCTAGGTCCTTCGGCTATATCTGTTCTCCAAGCCCTCTGTTGAGCACCCCACCTAGCCTTGACATATCTATTCAAAGTATTCTTGTACCTTCCATGACATTTCTGTTTATCTTTTTGATGAGTTACATGCTCCCATCCGCTGATCGTCTCAAACTGCATGAGGCTAGGAGACGGATTAATTTTGTATAATTGTCTCCTCGAGTTTTCAAGGACACAGATGTTAATTATCCGTATTGTGGGAAAGCTAATGTCCTGTCATTTTTGATGTACTTTATCCAATTTCTCAAGCTATGTATACATGTGATATCCGCTTTTTTGGGTCATAGATAATGCTGGGTTAGCCTCAGGTGGCATGGACATACGTTCCCGTGTAGGTATCGATGCCAACACCCCGCACTAAACTTTTTAAATTTCTCGGAATCTTCATTCTTCCCTAAACTTAAATCTGTGATTTACAAATAATTCTTCCCTATCTAATCCTTCTACACTTCCTTGTTTAGCTCCCGTACAACAAATACCAGCGCAGCACACAGTGACCTAGTCACCCTTTTACGGTGCTGCATTACACCAACCAACCAATACTAGCGTGACACTCTGTGACATTGATTTCACTCCTTGCAGCGACTCCTCCGCCTTTACAGTCCTTCATGCACATTTTCTCTAAGCAAATACTCACACAATGCAAGCTTATTTCAATTATTCTGTATGCTCCACTAAAGAAATAAGAGATCCTTACCCACAAGAAACCTAATCTACAACACAAATCCAATCAAATTTCCATTACACTTCAAGTAAAACCTCGACCAGCACGATCTCACTCAAACTATTACAATATGTTTCCCATGCACTGAAAACAATCATAACACCCTTAATCCTCACTCACACACATAATTTCCCTTCACTTAATGGTACTGCTCAGGACGTCTCACAAACAGCACCTTCGAAACACAGCAGACAACTTACACAGTATGCCACACTGAGAACACCCGTAGGAGTGTATCCTGGGATCTTAGGTCATGGTGGACCCGATAACAACTTCAACTCTTCTGCACCAAGTGCATCACTCAAACAGGAATTCTAACCACTTTGCATAACCTCCTGCAGCCATTTCACAACACCGCAATCTAAGCTTTAAGCATTTGCAACGCACAACCCTATTAATACTCACGCCACTGCATTAAATTGTCTTCGTTGCACTCCTCCGTTGATACCAGCACCTGGTCTCCTTCAACCAGACATGACATTTGAGCTTGGGCTAGGATGGGCAACCTTCAAGCAGGGAATTTGGATAGGGATCTCAGTAGGGAACCTCCCCATGTCCAGACTTCTACAGATCAGACACGCTATCAGACAATAAATTCTATAGCGAATAAACAACAAAATAACTGTTTGTGTTTGTTCTGATTAATTGTTTATATATATTTTTTTCTTTGTATGTCAATTGTTGTTGAGTCATGTACCTGGATTAATTATTCTGCTTCGTCTTGCTCTGAGATTTTTCGTACATGGATGAAAAATATAGCGATATGTATTTATTGATTTAGTGATGTATATTAATGTATGAAAAAGAAAAATATCTTTGATAATAAAATATTAACTCATGAGATAAATTGGTTAGCTTCTTTGTGGGACAGTGTTTTGTTATAACTGGAAGGGGTTTTGTGTTGTTTATTCTATTGTACTTCCCTGGTTCTTTTCCCCTTTTTATGGACTTTACAGGGACCCTCTGATGTATAATGAATACATTCTATAGTGCCACTAGGCCCATTTACATTGATCGTATGTTTACCTGGCCCTACACCTCAGAGTCATTTACTTCAGTGTTTTGAACCATGCTGAGAGGGGTCGGATATAGGGGATCTAATCCAGCTATCCAATGAGGACCACAAATTGGAAAACTGACTTATAAGCTAGAAATTAGATGTATGTATATGACTCTCCATACTAAACTATACAGGTACAGAAATATTACAGCTATACCAAATCTCTTGAAGAAAGTTAGGCAAGCTAGGATCATAAAAACAAGTAACTCAGTTTAACCTGTACAAAATAAAAACATTAGGACCTGTTGACTAGTGACCTACCTATTGCAATTCCCATCCCTCATTTAGACTATGGAAATGCACAATCAATTATGGGAGACCAGTCATAGAGAGGCAGAAACAGGATTTGTAACTGGTTAGATTTTGTCAGTATTTTTAGGATGTAAATACACCAATCTCAGGCATTAAAAGTTAAGAGTACAGGATAATTAAATGTATTGTTTTGGGCCATCAATTACCAAAGCTCTAGAAGGAGGGTTCAGGAAAGAACATGGGTCAATTCAGCTCAAATATTCTCTCCCATGGGGAAAGAAGTCCAAGAATAGTGCACATAGTGAATGCACCAGCCAGGAGAGTCCGCAAGTCCGAAGGTTGTCTTTCAGTCAGCTAGGGAGCAAACCACCAGGTAAAGGTGGCAAAAAGAATGTGGTCCATCGAATGGCATAGAGGATGTGTGTGTGTCGATCATCAAGCCAGCGGATAATATAATTTCCCAGATCCGGAGGGACACCTCCTGGGTCACCTCATCAGATCGGACCACTCATTCCATTGGTTAATTCGTATAGGATTATTGTCATGTAATATAAAGAATATACCATTTTATGGCAAAAAGGTGGAGATCATCATGTAAGCTGTCGATGTATTCACAATGTATAATTACGAACACTCTGCTTTCAGTAAGGACACATTAGTGAGTTGAAAAGAACACATTCTCACTGCAGATGTTGGCATTTTATAAACTTATTTGCGAATAGTCCTGGTATGTGCATGGGAACTTGTCTTTGGTAATACAGTTTCCTCCCACGCTGCAAATGTATTAGGCCTTCTCATGAGAACAGAATCGAGTACGAGAAAGAAAATGCAATCTTAACGTGAATTTTAGTTCATGAAATACACAATATAATTCAATAGGAATATATGTTTTATTCTAAAGTTTGAGTTTCTATATTCTTTCCAAAGTCTATGTAATTTATAAAGCATTTCAATTCCATTGCAATTTGTACATGTAACTACGGCACATTACTACATTTCGAAGGTATGGCATATAAGATCATTTCAAAATGTAATTTCAAATAATTATCATCAGTACATGTATGAAGATCATTCTCTGAAAGTTTTAGTGGAATTGGGATAAGAATTTACGTTGGGCACCATTTCATTTTCGTGGTTGGTGCACACTTTACCATGAGCATGAATAGTAGTAAAGTCATTCTTCAATAATTGTTCATAAAGTTATCTAAATTTCATTTAGTTCTGTTAATTCTTCAAATATATAATTATCCAAAGGAGAGAGGTTAATAAAATTTCCACAACATGTGAGTTATCACTTTCATATTTCAGTTTCACGTTAAAAGAATGCCATGGAATCTTATTAAACACTACCCTATATTATTAAAATGAGCAATCTCCATCTAGTCTACTATTTTTTCATGCTTTTATGATAAAGTAACTACATTCCTTGTGATCTATTTCTCAAAGCTCTTCAACGTAACATGAGCACTAATTATGCACATTTGTTGATTTTTTTAAAAGGTGTCAAAAATTGGTGTTATATGCCAAGTAGGGATTCAGCAGTTTATCTGCTTCATCGGAAGGAAATTACAGGGGGAAGTTGGTGTAGGGTTGCATCTATTGAAGAGGACCTCACAACCTTGTATGGAAACGTAGTCAGTTTCAGTGAGATTTATTGTTTGCTTCAATAGACAGCTAGTCCACCTCTTCTTTTGCCTATATGATTTTGTGTGCTAGTTTGATGCCCTAGAGGAACGTCTTCAAGCAAAACTGGAGCCATGTCCTCTCCCAACCATGATTCAGTTATGAAGAATAAGTCTGGTTGTATGTCAGTTAGTAGGTTGTAGATGTGGTGCTTGTTTTTAGAGAGTGAATGAGAATTTATTAGTAGGCAGTTTAGAGATTCTGTTTTGGTGGTGGTGTGACTTTGTTTTGTAGAAGAGTGAGCAATAGCTTTTGAACTTGAAGCAGGTGTATCATACGTGCTGGTATTAGCTG
Source organism: Triturus cristatus (assembly GCF_964204655.1). Classification (NCBI taxonomy): domain Eukaryota; kingdom Metazoa; phylum Chordata; class Amphibia; order Caudata; family Salamandridae; genus Triturus; species Triturus cristatus. The sequence continues at coordinate 439,217,463 of NC_140582.1, read as the reverse complement.
TTTGAGGATAGCAATAGTGTTTCTTTTCTATATCATGTTCCTCATCCAGCAGGCTTAGAAGGCATTTTGATGGGTCTATGTGTGTAGGTGGTGAAGATGATGGTTGAGAGTGAGTTGGTCAGCTAGGTTTTTTCATACAGCACCCTTGTTATGTAATAGACATGGAGAGGAGAAATTGTGAAGGGTGCCATGTTGTTTATTTGTTTGCATCTGTTTAGGGTGGAAGGTGTATGAGTAAGGGGAGTGGTGGAGCATCTGGGTCATGTTGTAAGGCTCTGAATTGTGCAATGGATAAGCAGGGGTTGAATGAGAGTTGTTGTGTTGATGTATTTGTGTTGGGTGTGGGGACAGAGAAAAAAACTTAGGAGTAAAGATGGTTTAGGATGTGTATTATTTGTGTAGTCAGGAGGGTGGGAGTGTGTGTATGTTTCTAGTCTGTGATGGAATGTATTATGAAATAGAGTGTCTATGAGATTTAGTTGTGCTGGTGTGTGAGTTGTGTCTTGTTTTTATGGAGTAGTGAGAGGAGATGATGATGCAGTGGTTTTCTGAGAAGGATTTGTATGTAAAGTATTGCAGTGAGCGGATGTTGAATGGTAAAGGGGTGAAGATGTGTTTTTAAAAGAGTGTAGGTGATGAGTGAGAGGGGATGGACAAGAGTTACGGATATTTGTGTTAGATTTGATAGCTTGGAGAGGTAATATGTGTTGTGGAGTGGAGTGTAACAAATGTTTTGTTGTGTGTTTGTGGAAAAAAGAGGGGGAGGGTGGATGATTTTATGGAGGGCTGAGTATAGGTTTGGTGGTGACAGAGTAGGGTCTGCTAGGAGTAAATAGAGGGCAGAGCTGGTATTTTGTATGAACAGGGAGGGTGTGTCTGGATGGATTAAAGTTATTTATAGTGTGGCTTTGTGTTGTGTTGGTAATGTGTGGATTTGTTTGTGGTGTAGGACAGAGTGGTGTCTTCTTAGAGAGTAATGGTGCCATTGTGTGGTAGTTGAGGTAAAAGGTTGTATAAGTGTGGTTTGTGGGGTTTTGTGGTGGTTGAGAGATTGAAATATGGTTAGTGTTTGTTTATATTAAATGAGTAGAGTGCATTTGCTGTGAGCATGTGAATATGTATGTGGATGGGTTAAGATGGTTGCTGGTGAATGGAAGAAAGGGCAGCATTTCTAGCCCTAGGTCTGACCAGTCCCGAACAGGTCCAAACAGGCAAATGCCCTTGTCATCTCTGCCCTAAACCTTGGCGCCCGAACTGAGATGCCTTGAGTCGTAAGCTTAAATTCAATTCAATTCAATTCAATTATCCTTATTCGGATATAATATATATCCATAAAAGTACAACATCACTGCTAATATACATGTGGCATACAATCTTCTCTCAAGCATAAAAATAGTTAAAAATAAGATCAGACGATAAACTTTGTAAAATTGAATATCGTAAGCTTAAATAGTCTGAGGTCAGGTGACCACTTTGGCCAATGAGAACCCTAGCCCTAACCGTAACAAATCAGAACACTACCCCTAAGCCCTAGGACCAATAGGAGACCAGGCCCTTACAACCAATCATAGCCCTAGCCCTATCAGCCAATCAAAAAACAAAGCCTAAACCCTAAATTCAATACAAACCCTAGCTCCAGGAACCAATCAGAACCCCAGACCTATCAGCCAATCAGAACCCTAACCCTAAGTCCAATAGAAACCATAGCCCCCGGAACCAATCAGAACCCCAGGCCTATCAGCCAATCAGAAACCTAACACTAAACCTTAAATCCAATAGAAACCTTAGATATAGAAACCAATCAGAGTACAGAAGTAACAACCAGTAAGGAACTTCTATAAGGGGCATGTGACCTTAAGCACAGGCTGATGGCCAGGGGGCAGGGAGCTGCTCTTGAAGATCAGAATCTGTTTGGATACAGAAAGGCTCAATCCACACTTTGCAGGTCCTGTTTTCCGCAGCAGGTAAGGCCCAAATCTAATGAACTTAAAATACTGCAATTCACACACTTAAACAAATCGCTTTTTCTAGCCAAAAAAACAAGTGGTACATACACTTTCCAAACACAGTTTGAACCATAAAGCAGATTAAGCAGTCTCTTAATCACAGTCTGCTATGCCTCGGAGGGTGTAGTTTGCCTTTTTACCTTTGAATAGCACAATGAGGGGGTGGGGTGGCAGCTGGTGGGTTGCCCCTGCAGGCCTAAGCACAGTACAGGAAAACGTAGGAGAGAAATTAAAAAAGTCACAGGAATAAGAAACAGCTGTTTTGAAAGTACAAATTGCACATAAACCAAAGGTCCAATTTAAACAGTCACAGGTAGAAAAAACTCAGCAGTTTTAAAGTTTCAAGAATACACAGTATAAGTCTGTGTTCCTACCACCTGCACCGGGTATGCCCACACATGGGTCCCGGGCTCACTGTGTCACTGGATACAAGCTAGCCTGGCCGATGAGGGGTGATACCCTGAAACCGAGCCCAGAATGCTTATTTATGGTCTAGGGAGGACCTGGGTTGACAGTTCGGGCTGGACTGTTTCCATGAGAAGCAGGGTCTAGACAGATTTGTATATGGCTGGGTCTAACTTGGGGTGGCATGTTGAGCAAAAGAACAATCTATTTAAACCAGATCTCTTGACGGAGGGGTGAATATTTGATTTGTTCCGCATTCCATCCATCATTTATGTATTTTTCAATGGGCTGTGTAGGGCATAGAGAGGCTGGGGATATACGATGGAGGTAGCCGCCTTGATGTTCCCTAAACAGACCGTAAGGGCCTGCAGGTGTGAGTGGAGCAGGACTCAGGGTTGCTTGGTAGCTAGAGTGCCAAAATGTAAAGCACAGGCTGATGGCCAGGGGGAAGGGAGCTGCTCCTGAAGATCAGAATCACCTTGGATAGAGGTAGGCTTAATCCACACTTTGTAGGTTCTGTTTTACCCTGCAGGTAAGGGCCAAATCTAAGCCACTTAAAATACTGCTATTCGCGCACTTAGACAAATCACTTTTTCTAGCAAAAAACAAGTGCTACATATACTTTCCAAATAGAGTTTAAACCATAATCCAGATTAAGCAATCTCTTAAACACACTCTGCCTGGCCTCCAAGGGTGTAGTTTGGCTTTTTACCTCTGAAAAACACAAAGGGGGACAAGCTGGAGGTTGCCCCTGCATCCTAAGCATAGTGCAGGGAAAATTAGGGGAGAAATTCAAACAGTCACAGGTAGAAAGAAACAGCTGTTTTAAAAGTACACTTTGCTTAGAATCCAAGAGTTCAATTTAAACATTTCACAGGTAGAAAAAACACAGTAGTTTTAAAGTTTCAAAAATACACAGACCAAGTCTGTGTTCTTACCACCGTCTTTGTCTTTTGCTCACTGGGCTGCTTAGGGCACAGGTAAGCTAGGGCTATTAAATGGAGGTGGCTGTCTAGGGGTTACCTAAACTGACTTTAAGGGAACATAGGTGTGAGAGGATGAGGGCTCAGTGTTGATTGGGAGCAAGAGGGCCAATCAGGGAAGCAGAGGCTGATGGCCAGGGTGCAGGGAGCTGCTCCTGAAGATCTGAATCTCCATGGATACCGACAGGTTCAATCCACACTTTGTGGATCCTGTTTTACCCTGCAGATAAGGCCCAAATTTAAGCCACTTAAAATACTACTTTTCGTACACTTAAACAAATCACTTCTTTTTAACCAAAAATGAGAGCTACATACACCTTCCATACACACTTTAAATCATAAAGCAGATCAAGCAGTCTCTCAAACACACTCTGCTTACCCTCTGAGGGTATATTTTAGCATTTTTATCTTTGAAAAACACAAAAGGGGGTGGTCGAGGGCTGCCCCTGTAGGCCTAAACACAGTGCAGGGAAACCAAGAGAGAAATTCAATCAGCCACGAGTTAAAAAAACAGCAGTTTTAAAAGTACAAATTACACAGAACCCAAGAGTTTGATTTAAACAGTTACAGGAAGAAAAAACACAGCAGTTATAAAGTTTCAAGAATACACTGTACAAGTCTGTGTTCTTACCACCTTCTCTGTGATTTGCTCACTGGGCTGTTCAGAGAACATGGAGGCTAGGGCTACAAGATGGAGGTGGCTGTCCTGGGGTTCCCTGCACAGACTATAAAGGCCTGCAGGTGTGAGAAGAGAAGGGCTCAGGGTTGCTTGGTAGCTAGAGGGCCAATCAGGAAAGCACAGACTGATGGCCTGAGGCAGTGGCGTAGCAGCGGTGGTTGAAGGGGCGGACCGAGTTTTGGGGGAAGCGGCCTCCCCTCCCCTGCTGTTACCTGCGGCTGCTAGGCGGCAAACACAGGGACCACAGCGGGCGGCACAACCTCTAACTAAGCCACTGGCCAGGGGTTACGGAGCTGCTCCTGAAGATCAGAATTGCCTTGGACACACACATGCTCAATCCACACTTTGCAGCTCCTGTTGTACCCTGCAGTTAAGGCCCACGTAAAATACTGTTTTTCGTGCACTTAAATATTTTTCCCTAGCCAGAAATGTGTGCTACATACACTTTTCAAAAACAGTTTAAACCATAAAGCAGATTAGGCAGTTTCTTAAACACACTCTACTTGACCTCTGAGGGTGTAGTTTGCCTTTCTACCATTGAAGAACACAAAGGGGCTGGAACTAGAGGGCTGCCTCTGCAGGCCTAAGCACAGTACAGGGAAAACTAGGAGAGAAGTTCAAACAGTCACAGGTAGAAAAAACTGCAGTTGTAAAAGTACAAACTGCACAGAAACCAAGAGTACAAATAAAACATGATTTTCTTTCAATTAATAAATTGGAATTGGAATGTTGAGAGCTCCAATGAATGCAAAGAGTCGCTCTGGGCTAACAGTGGCTGGTATAAACCTTCTACTCCAACATCCCAATGTTTTGTCTTTCTGTATCTCCCTTTTTCGAACATTCTACCTTTTCTCTCTAGATAGTATTTATTTTACTTCTCATGGAATAGTAAACCTTAACTGTGTCTTTCCCATGAAAGACCAAATATATGCCTAAGACCTTGTGGGCGGATATTAATATGAGATAAAGAACCCTTTGCTGTACACACCTATACTTAATTAATGTCTTTCGTTTTGCTTTTCTAAAGAGAGCATTATGACTATTATCCATACTTACCCTTATTACAGTTCCCCTAGGCCAACGTACAAGGAACATGAGTGATTGTGTTACCTTTGAGTTCTGCAGCTGATAAATATCTATATATAAATGCATGTTTACTTGATATTTGCTCAAAATTCCCATGTATTTTATAACATTTCTCTTTATGATTCCTTATTCCATGATTTATTTGAAAGTTGGAGGTGTTTATGATTTCTATAGTTAATCACAGAATATTTTGTTCTTTCAAATTCCCACTTTCAGGCTAAATCGTGTCATTTTATGCAATTTAAAGTGAATAGGTATTCATCTGGAATTTTTACAGTGGTTTTTCTTTCAACATTATATGTGTGTGTTGAAATGTGTGACTTTTAGTATATTACTACCTGAAAAGAACAACTCATTTGATTTTTCTTCAATGAAGCTGTGCATCAAGATTCAACTTAACATCAACATAGTTTAGTTAACTAGGTCCAATTTATTTCAAAGAATTTCAACCCAGTCTTTGGAGTAGTTGTTACCAACATACCACTGTTCTCTTGATGTCAACGTGCAAAGAGATGTCATAGGGAATATACGCATACTTATTTGCAATTATGCTTCAAAATGTATACATTTCAGTAACTACTTCCTTTGTCTTCAAAACAAGTGTTCTCATGTCCCAGATCTGTACCATGGCTATTGTGGAAGCATTTGTTAGACCTAGCAACTTTGGTGTGTTTTTCCCCTTTCTTTTTTGCTGCTGACCTGTATTTGACTGTCTGCTGCATTTCATTTTGCTGGTTTTAGGGCTATGAGCACTTCCACTGCTGTTCAGTGCTAAAGTGCAAGTGATCCATGTGTACAATATATCTGTAATTGGTTTATCCATGATTGGCAATTGGCATATTTGATTTAATAGTAAGCTCCTTGTAAAGTGAACCAGTTGTGTCAAGGGCCTGTAAATCGAATGCTACCAGCGGGCCTGCAGCACTGATTGTGCCACTCACATGAGTAGCCTTGCAACCATGTCTCAGACCTGCCACTGCAGTGTCTGTGCGGGCATTTTTAAACTGCCATATTGACCTGGCAAGTGCAACCACTTGCCAGGACCAAACCTTCCCTTTTACTATATTTAAGGCACCCCTAATGTATGTCCGAGGTAGTCCCATGGGCAGGATGCAGTGTATTTTAAAGGTAGGACATGCACTGGTGTGTTTTACACGTCCTGATAGTGAAATAATGCTGATTTCGTTTTTCACTATTGCAAGGACTATCTCTCCCACAGGTTATCATTGGAGCTGCCTTGTAACCTCTTACAGACATAACCTCTAATTGAGAAGAGATAGAGATTTAGTGTTTGGGGTCCCTGAACTCACTATTTAAGAAATCATCTTTTAGTGAAGCTGGTTTTTTAAATTGCATGTTTGAACATGCTAATGATGTGAAATAACGAAGCACGCATGAAAGAATTGATAAGGTTATTTATTCTCCAATCATACTCAAGTTGTAGTAACTGACTAGACGGTCATTCTGTGCTTAAAATTCGAGCGCAGAACGTACCAAGAAGAAGAAAACCGGGCAGGAAGGGGGGGCATACCAAAGGGCAAATAAACAACTGATACGAAGCAATGTGGAATAATCTCATACTATGACTACAAAATCACAGTACTTGAACCCCCCCCACTTACACATAACAAGCCATTACAACACATCTACTCCTGTGAAGGATCACTTGAAAAAATACTCCAGGTGCCACTCAGGTGGGTGGTGTGGACGGGAAGCATAGCTCCTCTCAAACAGGTCCTAACTGGTGGGAGAAGATTTACTAGTGTTACAAACCCTTTCTACAGAAGAGCTATTACACTTGGATATACTGTCCATGCTCCACACGCAACCATCTTCAAGCGTCACCACATTAGTATTGACTTTAGCAACCCGCACTGGTTTGGAAAATTTGGTGACTCCACCTTTGACAGTATCCGGCGTTCTGATTACCACCCAGTCTCCCACTTTCCGCTTACCACCAACTACACCATGTTTGCTGTCGGACCTTTTTTTATATTAATTAGTTTATTTAAATTTGGTATAGACCTCAACTGAGGTCAACAAATACACAAACATATGCATTTTTATGGTCCCTGACACAATCCTCCACACTCTCTTGATGCACCGATCTGGGTAATAATTTAGTACCAGGTAGACTACCTTTAAGCATCAAAAAGGGAGAGACCCCCGTAACACAATTTGGGCAGTTTGGTAAGATCACGACAACTTATTTATAGCCGTATCTACAGGGACCCCTGCTACCTGTGCCGACTGAATACATTCCTTTAACCTAAGGTTTACCCTTTCCACTAGTCCATTAGTCTTTTGGCAATACAATGCAGATTTTAGGTGTACAATAGACAAATCTGTTAAAAACACTCTCATTTTTCTGAGATAAGCTGAACACCGATACCAGTCACAATGGAACTGGGTATTCATCCGTCATAAAGGTATAAGATAAAAAGTCAATCATGTCCTGTGTAGTGATGCGATTCACCGCTTTCACCACAGTCCAATGTGAAAAGTAGTTCTACCAAAACAATGATAAACTTCCCAGCTCACGCCGAGCTGTAAGAGGACCCACTATATCTAGTCCGAGTTTGTCCCGCGGTTTGGTGGGAACCTTTACTGTTGACAAAGGGGCTTTCCTGAAGTGTTTACTCTTGTCATTCATGGAACATGTGACACATTCCTTGACTTTTCCTTCCATAAGACTATCCAGACCCAGGAACCAATAGGTGGCTCTCACTTTGGATTTGGTGATGCTATGACCTAAGTGTCCCTCATGTGTCAAATCTACAATTCTCTCCCACAACTTCTCAGGAGGAACAATTTTCTCCCCTCTCATGAACATGTCCTTATAAATATGTAACTCGTGCCTTACTTCCCAAAAAACGCAGATGTCCTCATTTAAGCCATTATGTTTGGAGAGCTATCCCTTGACAATTTTAAGGCAATAAGAGTGGAAACATTGGTAGAAACCTCAACCCACTCCGCTTTGAAAATACCAGGGTGATTCAGTAATACAGGATCCTTGGACTATCATCTCCCACCACACTCCCTTTGCATGGTAAACGTGAGACAGTCAGCCACAGAGTTCCTGTTCCCTTGAATGAAGTCAATTCTGAAATTATATCCCTCCAGACCATACATCCACTTAGCTATACGGAGTGGTGTGTTCCCTCCCTTTGGTAGAGAAAATGTATGTCATGGGTTTATGGTCTGTCCTTAACATGAAAGGTAGACCTCACAAAAAGAAAATGAAATGAGTAATGTCCCAAAAACACGCTAACGTTTCTCTTTCTAAAGTTGAATAGATAGATTCTGCATCCTTCAACATCTTTGATGCAAATGTCACTATTTTTTCCTTGCCGTCCACCAATTGAACTAAAGACGCACCCAACCCTTTGGCCCTAGCATCAGTGTCCAGAATAGTCTTACGTGTAGTATCAAAATTGCCCAAAGACGGTGCATTCACAATGGCAAGTTTAATACTCTCAAAGGCTTCTCTACATGCATCATCCCACACAAAGTGAGCTCCTTTTTTAGCACAGGCCATAATGGTGCAGTGTAATTGGAAACATTTCTTAAACATTTGGCCATGTATTCCACCAGACCCATGAACGATTTAAGTTCCTCTTTAGAGGCAGGGTGAGGAGCTTCTTTGACCACCACCTCCAGGGCCAACTTGGGTTTTATACCCTCCTTGGAGACAGTTCACAGAATCCACACCAAACTTACATTTCTCAAGTTTTATATTCAACCCTGTGTCCCTGAGAGCAGTGAGAACATTCAAAAGTATATTGTTGTGTTTGAGCATTGAGCCACCATAAATCAGTAAATCATCTTGAAAGTAAAGCACATTACAGACATCCTTCAATAGCTGATGCTTCACTCTTTGGAATACAGCTGCCACCGATGCCAACCCAAACGGCATTCTGCGGTACCTGAAAGCACCATATGGTGTGATGAAGGAAGTAAGTCATTTCGAATCCGGCTGAAGTTCTATCTGGTGATATGCTGAAGAAAGAGCGATCACACTAAAAACACAAGCGTTACCAATCATATTGATCATATCACTTATCTTGGGCAGGAGAAATCTATCCACCCAGTTACCATATACCAACGTACAAGGAACATGAGCAATTGTGTTACCTTTGGGTCCTGCAGCTGATAAATATATATGTATAAAGACATCTTTACTTGATATTCACTCAAAATTCCCCTTGTATTTTATAACATTACTCTTTATGATTCATTACTCCATGATTTATGTCAAAGTTGGAGGTTTTGATGATTTCTATAGTTAATCACAGAATATTTTGTTCTGTCTAATTCCCACTTTCAGGTTAAACCTCATCATTTAATGCAATTCAAAGTGAATACGTATTCATCAGGAATGTCACAGTTGTTTTTCTTTTAACATTATATGTATGTGTTGAAATGTGTGACTTTTAGTATAATACTACCTGAAAGGAACAACTCAGGTAATTGTTCTTCAATGAAGCTGTGTATCAAGATTAAACTTAACATCAGTACATTTTAATAAACTAGGTCCAATTCATTTTAAATAATTTCGACCCCAGTCTCTGGAGCAGTTACTACCATTATACCACTGTTCTCATGATGTCAACATGCAAACAGATGTCATAGGGAATATTCCCATACTTAACTGCAATGATTCTTTAAAATGTATATGAGTTTCAGTAACTACTTCCTTTGTCTTCAAAACAAGTGCTCTCAGATCTGTACTATGGCTATTGTGGTAGCATTTGCTAGACCTGGCATCTTTGGTGTGTTTTTCTCCTTTCTTTTTTGCTTCTGGCCTCCTGTTTTTGACTGTCTACTGCATTTCGTTTTGCTGATTTTAGGACTCTGGGCACTTTTACTGCTAACCAGTGCTAAAGGGCCAGTGATCCCTGTGTAAAATGTATCTGTAAGTGGTTTACCCATGATTTGCATATTTGATTTACTAGTACGTCCCTAGTAAAGTGCACCAATTGTGCCAAGGGCCTGTAAATCAAATGCTACTAGTGTGTCTGCAGCACTGATTGTTCCACTCCCATGAGTAGCCTAGTAACCATGTCTCAGATCGGCCACTGCAGTGTCTGTGTGGGTAGTTTTAAACTGCCATGTCGACCTGTCAAGTGCAACACCTTGCCAGGCTCAAACCTTCCCTTTTACTAAATGTAAGGCATCCCAAAGTTATGTCCAAGGTGGCTCCATGGGCAGGATGCATTTAAAAGGTAGGACATGTACTGGTGTCTTTTACATGCCCTGATAGTGAGATGCTGAAATACTATTGCAAGGACTATATCTCCAATAGGTTATCATAGGAGCTGCCTTCTAACCTCCTACAGGTGTAACCTCTAATTGGGAAGAGATAGAGATTTGGTATTTGAGGTCCCTGCACTCACAATGTAAAAGTGCATCTTTTAGTGAAGTTGTTTTTTAAATTGCATGTTTGAAAATGCTACATTTAGAAAGTGGCCATTTTCTTGCTTTGCCATTCTGTGCCTCTGCCTGGCTGTGAAATCCACGTCTGAGGACGTTGGACAGTTTGTGCATTCACTCTAAACAGTCACACAAAGGGAGCTAAGGTGGGCCCTGCATATCCTGATGGCCCACCTCCAGGCTGATGGGTTTTCCCAACCTAGAGTGGCGAGAGGAGTTGTCACTAATACCTTGATATGGCTGTGTCTGGCCTTGCACAAAGCTGTCTCCACCCCCCTGTAGTGTGTCTGAAGCCAGGTCAGGGAAAGGGAGGGTCATGTGCACTGTGAAGACTTTCCTTTGAAGTTTTCCTACTTCAAAGGCAGAAACTGGTATAAGTACTGGAGCTATGACACCATAACTTCGGAACACTTCTGGATTAAGAGGACATTCTGCCAGGATGAAGAGCTGGATGCAGTAGGAGGGACTGACACTATGCTTGTGGCTATGTTAGGTTGGCCTGCTGCTTGCTGCTTCTGTCCTGGGAGTGAAAGGGCTGGACTTTGCTTTCTACATCCTGCTTTTGCAAGGTTCTCCAAGGGCTTGTGGTGCCTGCCTCCTGTTAAGAAGTCTCAGGGCCATCAAAGAATTCACCTACCAGTGCCTGGGCTCCTCTGCTGGGAACTCTGACTTGCCAAGGTTGTGCCAAATCCAGTTCCTGGGCCCTTGGAAGTGGAATTTGGTAAACCTGAGAATAAAATCCACGCATCGACTCTCAACGCCTGTTTGTCTGACGCAGCACTGCCATGCTGTGTGGCCGAAAAATTAATGCAGCGCCTGCCATGTGGTGAAGTACTGGGTTTTTCAGAACCAACCCAGCGGAGCCAGGGGACACGCCCGAAGACTTCGAGTTCTTCCTGTTTCAGACTACAGAAACACAGAGTCTTCTAGGTGAAGTCAAAGATCGTATTTATTGGCTGCAGACCAATCACAGGTATCCGAGAAGTACAGCACGGTGTATGTTCTCAGGAGACTGCCCCGAACCAAAAACCAGTCTTTTCTTATATACAGAATTTTACGCTCTGGGCAACACCGCCCCTATTTTACAAGTGGACATTCACATATTTTCGCTTCAAAGAAAGAGCAGAGTCATGATGATAATCCCACATTTCAGCTCGGTCAGCCCATAATTATTTACCCAGCGAGGCTCAGAACCCTCATCAGATATCAGCAGACCCCAATAAAACAGGCACATCCTTCTCGTAAAACAAGCCATAAAGTAGGAAACAGAGTCAGGTGTGAAAGAGATTAGTCAGGGTTCGTGTGGGATGCACAACTTTAGCTGTGTCGGGCCCTGATGCTAATCCCATTTGGCCGCAGTAAAAGGAACCGGCCGGACAGGACTGACCTCGGGCAGCGGAGTCAGTTTTCACAGGTCACAAAGAAGTCACAGGAGGATTGCGTGTCCTTTAGGCCTAGGCATGGCCTTAGAGCGCAGCCTATGTGAGGGCAACTACAAAATGGCTACCATTCCAAAATGGAACCCGAGGGTTTAATATGTAGTATACATATACGTGGTGAATTCATCGGGGAAACATGACGAAAACACTCATACATACCGCGTTAGTCATTTGCGGTTCGCTGATACCAAAATCGGCATGGTAGGACCATGCTACCAACATGGTTCCGAAATTTATAATAACACAGTGGCTGAAAGATCACCGAAGCCTGAGTCCCAAGTACGATGTTACTGGTGTCCATGGAGCACGATCCGACTCCGACGCAGGCCCTGCTGTGCAGCAGAAGAAATCGATGCATCACCTGGTTTGCGGCTGTGAAATCAACGTTGCATCAACACAGTTTGTTTGGATTTTCGATGCATCCTCCTTGGATGCCGAGTTCTTCACTGACATAGCCTGGCAGTAAGGAAGAGAGGCTGTGTGTCCGAAGATTGATGCATCACCTTCCCTGGCAGTTAGGAACTGATGCATCACCTCCATTGGGAGTAAGGAACTGACACATCACCTCCCCTGCACTGCAATAAGGAACCAACGCATCACCTGCCCTGGCAGTAAGGAACTGACGCATCACCTCCCCTGGGAGTAAGGAACCGACACATCGCTTTGCTTTTCAGGCACCTCACCTCCCCTGCCCCTGTTTCGTCTTTGAATTTTGAGGCACCCCAGGTAATTTGTGCTAAAAGTGACGCATCCATAGCTTTCCATGGACTGAACTATTTTGAACCTATTGTTTCAGTCCTGATGTATTCAGATAAATATTGGTTATTTTTCTAAACTGGTGTGGTGTCCTTTTGTGGTGTTTTCACTGGGTTACTGTGTTTGTATGTACAAATGCTTTACACATTGCCTCTGAGATAAGCCTGACTGCTCATGCCAAGCTAACAAGCGGGTGAGCAGGGGTTATCTTAGCTGTGTGATTCGCTTACCCTGGCGAGAGTGAGGGTCCTTACTTAGACAAGGTGCAAACCACTGCCAACTAGAGACCCCCTTTCTAACAGTATTCATCTATAGATGTGCATTCTATAGTTCTTAACTGATCTTGGTCATGGAAATTGCTCATCTGCTTGTAGCACCATTCAATTTGCTGAATACCTGAAACGTACAGGAAGTAAAATGTCCACACACGTTTGTGAACTCATCAAAGTTTGTTTGTATGGTAGGAAAAGAAGCAATTTAAGTACATCATTCATACTTAAATAAGTACGTCAAATAGAATGGGGATTAGTGAAGCACCCAACGTACCAATTTTTTTTATAAAATAGGTTTTCTCCAACTAGTTAGTTTACGGAGACACAGGCTTATCTTTTTGAGTATTACAACATGCTTATTTGATTGTTTTAATGGCGGTACATGTTGAATGGCGCATCTGATGAGATTCTGTGATCATTAAAATAAATGTATTTCCTGATTGGATGAATAATTTGTTGCTGGTTGTGTCATTCCTTTCCAGAAATACTTTGGTACCAATCCAATTAATGGTTTTCTGTACAAAAAGTAAGCATGCATTGCAAACACAAGCAACGTATAGTCCCTGAACACTCAGTCAATGCTTGAGGTGTGACATGGTCAATAAATTCGAAATTGTGCATGATGAGAGGTGAAATTCTTCGAAAATGTATTCTTGTGGCTTCCCTGGCAACATCTGTGTACTCGGGGATACACTTTTTAGCCTTGTTTTACAGAAGAAATTACCAACAATAAGTAAAGGCATGACATTGCTGGTGTTTAAAACGCAAAAGAACAAAATAAATAAAATGTTTAGACTGCGGCTTACTATAGAGGGTTACATTTCTAGTGCAGACATTTCCAGACGCTTGTCCGTTGTGATCTGTTATAAACTCATAGGTTTTCCAAAAACGGGGGTACCTGGCACAAAGCCATGAAACTTTCAGAAACATGGGCCTCTCATTGAGCTGAAAAGGCTCTTCACAGCTAATTATGACTCAGAACATTTTTAAACAAATATGTCAAGCAATAGCTTTTAGCCAGTAAGAAATGACAACAAAAGCAGTAGCAGGGTGAAGTGAAGCGTTTGTTTTACTTGTAAGTGATAGTCTGAAACCGAGCCGTTGCAGACTCAGGATTCTGAGCGGTCTGGCTTCTCATCACAGATCATACGTAATGGCTTAGTGCGCAGCTATGGTTCCTGCGCTGTCGCAGATTGAACTATTGACCCAGGCGACGTGTGATGAAGTCATTACGCCAATGTTCCATCAGGTTGTCTCTAATGCCTTTCGATAGCTTTTCATTATTCCTTTCGGCGTAATAACATATTTTATTGCACACGCAGGAGTGAGTTATTTTTTTCCCAATTACACTTTGTTTTGTGTGTGTGCGTGCGTGTGCGTGTGTATTTCCCAGCGCGAGTTTGCAAATGCGTATACAAAATAATGGGGCCAAGCGTGACGTGGGCTCCCAATGAAAAGTTCTGTTGTAAACATGTGGAAATGTATCAAATCCAATAAGCTGTGATGAGTGTCCGATGCAAGCTAAAAACATACTGCACAAATAGTTAATGTAAACTAAAGTTAGAACTTTAATTGCTTCAATGCACTGTAGTCTCCTGGATATCATTTATCAGAGAACGATGGTAGTTCCTTTGTTAAAGAGATCCGTGTTGAACTTGTGTCAAAAACGTCTGGGTTCCATTTGAATGAAAAATGGGTAAAATTTAACTTATACACCGGGCTCTTGGCTGGAGTTTAAAAACAACATCCGAACAAGACGCCGCTCCCAAGCTTCCAACAGTAAACAGCTGTGTTGCCTACAACTGAGCAGGCAAAATTAGGTTACATAAGTTATGTAGAAGAACGCATTCAAATTCTTGGTTCGGGAAATGCTCAATTTACTTAAAAATAAAATAATAAAGGACTTTTCACCAAAGTCTCAATTTACAAAGCTCGGGTGTTGACAACGGGCATAGCTAACATTGGTGCTGCAGGCGCAGTGGCACGTGGTCTAGAGACCTGAGGGGCCCATTGAACCCTGATAAGTGCTGTATATTACTACCCCAGCAGGAATCAAAGGTGCATTTTTCTAGCTTTCACACGGCCCAAGCGCTACTTTTGAAAGTTCACACTTTTATATCATATCACTTCTAGTATACATGAAGCAATATTCCAACTGTTTGTGCATTTACAATGAATCCTAAGAGCATCTGACGAAATCTATGACATTAGATTACCTGGAGTATAACAACAGATAAAGAATACCTTTCAGTGGCGGCTACCTTTTTCCAAACATGAAGAGTGTCTGTCGGACTGAGCAAATGTCAGGCTGATTTTAAGGTCAGACAGCCAGGTGCTGTACTTTGGCTAAATGCTCAGGTGCCTGGCTGCCTGACCTGAACTTTGCTGGGGTAAAGATGTCACAGCCCTGTGGTGTGCCCCTGAGGGCAGCCAAGAGCTTGGTTTTCCTTCCCCCAAAGACGAGAGGGAGATTCACTAATAGCCTTGGACCTGGGTGCTTCACTTTTAAGCCCTGAAGTACGCTGGTACGAGTGTGTATCAGCGACACTTGTCACAGAGTGAGGTGGGGTCAGCAACTCTCATTGAACCCATTCCACTCTATCACAAGTAAGGGACTGCTGCCCGCCCTCATTGTCAGTCAATGAGAGGAGTTGACAGCCCAAATGGTCAGAATCCACTAAGGCTTACCTCCGGCCACCTGAGATCCCCGCTGCAGCTCGGCAAGTGTTAATTTTTTTATGTGTGGTGCGTGCGTGTTGTGTGTGTGGTAGGTGCGAGTGAGTGTGCATGTGTGCATGCCTACCTTCGATACAAACATGTTTCGGCAAATTTAACAAATCTTTTGTTTCCCACAGAAAATATTTTGTCACTAGGAGAAACCATTTCCCCTATCCCCGGATTAGTTAGAGTGGTGTTCACTGCTTGTTACCATCTTGGAAACCAGGAGCGAATCTTTGGGCGTTTCTGAGATATATCCTACTTGCAAGGAGATGTGATGTTATACAGCAGTTCTCCCAGAAGTAGTCCCAACGCTCCCTTTGACTCTTCCTTATGTCCTTTTTTAGCTGTTTACTTGCATCCCAAAGAGTGTGCAGGATTGCAGAATCCATTGGTGGCCTTTCAAGAGCACTCCAGAGATGGTTACCCTAATTTTGATGTTCCTAATTGTGGGGTTATTCCCCACTCTTAGGAGGAGTTGTCATTGTGCACATAGTGCTTCTTTTGGCAGGGACTGGCCTGGCATGCTGATTTACAAAACTTTGTAGTAAATCTTTCCCAGCTAGTCAAAGGGGTTTCGCCCAATGTCTGCGTAGATGCCATTAATTGTTTAGCTCCACGGACTGGTGTTGAGATGGTGGCAGCAGTGCATTTGATGTGTTTAAGATTTACGGTTGATTGTATATCCTGTGATTCCTTGCTCCGCCAAAGGTATGTGGTCTTCCAAGTCTAATTCTAGGGCTATCTCTTATGGTTGATGATCACTTTCCAATTTCTCCCTGAAGCCATAGGAGGTTATGGCATGCACAAGGGGAAGGCTTACAAAAGTATATTCAATAAGAGTTGCCTCGGAGGAAGTTAAGTACTAAAGACCAGGCATTTTCTCAGGAGATATGCTGCCATTTAGTACTCTGAGACCAAGATGTTCAAGGTTGCCTTCTAAAGTCTGACTTCTTTTGTCATCTTTATGCCACCAAGGGGTTTCTTGATAGGTTGTCATCAGAGTGTGTCTTGCGCCTCTGTCACTTCATTTGTGTGAATTGTGCTCATTCGCCACATATTGAAGTCACCTAATATGATTAGTTCATTGCAGGAGCTCTGTCCTTGATCTTGCATTTGGGTGGATGTAAATGTTCACCACTGTAATTTTCCTACTCAGGCCATTTCTAATTTTGAAGGCCCTACCTACTGCTTGCAGAACCGCATTGTTGCTTTTCTGATCCAGACATTCGATTGAAATTTTGGCAAACACATATGTTGCAAGTCTGCCCTTGCAGCTTCCATGCTTGTATTTTTTGATTGCAGGGACAAAGAGGTTAGTGTAGCCCTCCAAATGGAGTGCCACATGCAACCAGGTCTCTTGCAGAATCACTACTGGGAATGAACAGATATTTTGGAGGATTTCAGGGTCTTTCAGCTTGTTAGCCAAGCTTGTTAATGTTCCAGAAGCATACCCTTAGCGCCTGGTCTGTAGGGTGAGTTGAGTAGATGCTTTGTCATTGTAGAAGTCTGGTCAAATTCAGAGCTCCTGACAGCCACCCCCATTCAGCTGTCACTTCTGAGCTTGAGGCAGGCTTACCCAGGGGCCTTCCAGCTTGTTGTGTTGCAGAACCTAGGTATTCGCTTAAAGCATTTATCAAAACAGAATAAGCAGTTCTAGGTTGGGTGAATGTTGTTCAGTCATTCCTCAAGCCCTCCAGAACAGTGTCTGAAAGTCTCAGCTTCGTCCAAGACCTTCTGAGCCAACTCAGTAGAACCTCAAGTTATTTTAGGTCATTTCCTTGTGCTGTCCTGGGTCGATGAATGTTGTTGTACTGTGTCTTATGATGTAACACCACAAAGCGTGTCTATTGATCAGATAAGCTTGAGGAAATTGCCCATGTTCAAAATGTTAAATCTAGATGTGTACTCTGGGTAAAGTAATGTGAAGGCTGCTGCATTTGAGTGCTACAATTCATCCTGAAGGCCAGTGCATGACTCAGACATAATTGATCCCTACTGTCCTGGTAGATAGCAGATACAGTTTCTCTTGTAGAATGGGGGGCATAACCCAATCTGGTATGAGGCATTTGCAAATTGGTGGAATTGACCTCAACCCTAAGGTGCGTGACTATGACCTCATCATTGTTACCGTGTACGACCCTAAGTGCAGGGAGGCTCCCTAGTAATGTTTGTATGTTTTGTGACCAGCCTTCTCAAGCATACAGTCCAGAGAGGTGTTGCATGATGAGGCATGTTATTTACAGTGACTGGCTCCAAAATGTCCAGTAGGGCTACTTCTTGAGCAGTTCCTGCACTGCTGGGTATTTGATTCTTATTGCTAACTTCCTGTGCTCAGCTTATTTCATCAAGGGCCTCCCCAAGTCTATGACAGTTCTTTGTTCTTGGTCATGGGCAGAGGAGGGTAGTCTGCCTCTTGTGTTAAAGATTGGGTAGGCTTCCAAACTGTGGGCCTGAAGAACATTTTTATAACAGTCTTTCCTTTTTTTTGCTCTCTAGCATTTTAACTCCCCATCCGTTATTTGATGATCCTTGCTGTGCTCTTATATGCTTGTTGGTGGTGCTGTTGTCTCCCCAGGGTTGCTTCCAACAGTTGTCACACTGAGATTCGTACCTTTGTTAATTCTACCCCAGACTATAGCGGCCCTTGGGCTTCTTACTGCCATTAATAATGGGGCTTGAAATTGTTGGTACTTCATTGCTATATGAGGCTAGCATACTTCCCATTCCTTGGAGCAGAGATATGAAAGATCTTTCACATAAACTTGCGAGTCCTCCTCAGTTGGGGCTGTTAAATCGCCGCTGTTTCCTAAGGCTGTTTGCATCCTTTCTGGACGGTTTCCATAGGGGGCGATGTCACTTCAGATGAGCCCCCGTGCACAGATGGGCTGTCACCGCAGGTTCCCTCTCCATTGGCCGAGGCTGACTTAATCCCAAGTAGATTGTGCTTTTTTTCCTCTTCCTCTAGTTGGGTTATTAGGTGAGACAGGTTGTCCCCACCCAGCGATGAGCTGAACAAATGCTGCGAGGAGACTTCCACAGTTGTTGGTTTGGGGGTCAATCTCCATGGCTGTTGCCTCTACCGGCTCTAGTAGCTCTTAATAAAAGGGGTTGGAAATAATGCAAAAACTGATTTTAATAATCACCTCTTCATACTAACCATGGATGTCAAGTTTGTGCTTGTTAGAGGAGGGACTTTGATTAGCTCCTGGGCTCTTCGGCTCATTACAACATCCTAAGCCCCCCACCTGCCGGAGAGAGGCCAAATCTCTTGAGTAGTTGTGTATAACCACTGTGGGGCCTAGAGGGACAGGAAGCTTCCTAATGTTGGTGTTGCTCGAAAATAAAACTGCCCCTGTGTCCTTTAGGAAGTTAAATTTGGTTATCATTTTAGTTTTTGAGAGGCCTGGGTTAGCCCTAATCGCTTTCATCTGCTCTTTGGAGCTACCATTGGTCCCCGGGAATTCCCAAATTGCATGGTGTGGTATGGTTATACTAATCACCACCAGAATAAAGCACCCTGGTTAGTGATGAACTTGCCCATTTGCACAGATGTGGTGCTTTTCCTCAGTGCAATACATGGGCTATTAGGGCACTTGAGATGGGTTAGCGGTATGGGGCAACACGCTGCAGGAGAGGCAAAAGGCCACACTGGACTAACTCTGGCCACTTCTGCGACTGCCCCCCGCAGTCACCAGTCACTGAGGGCCTCGCAAAAAACCTCCACCAAGCCAATTACTTGCTGCATCTCTCCAGATCCTACTTAACTTCTCTCTTGACCAGACGCGTCACAACAACAAGATATTGAAGATGTTGAGGCTGGTATAGCGCTGGGGCCTCTCGAGCCGGTGCTGCCTTTCTCCTGCGAGCAGTGCAGGTGGATGCCCCTGTATTCGCACATCCCACATACCGAGCCTACCGGCGAGTGGGTCTTTCTTAGTCATTCTTTGAGCCTCCTAGGTGCTAGGCATGCCACATTAAAGTGGCACCTGTTAGCAGCAGCAATCAGTGCAGCAAATGCTCGAGGCGGATGATTTTCTCCTCACCTCTCCCTTAAGTTTTCAGCCATACAGTTCACACAGTCACATTCCACAGTGCTACTGGCCCCGTAATGGATAACAGTGGCTCACCTGTTCGCCAGATTCTTGCATGGCCTCAGGGTTGGTCTCTAGTTTCTGAGCCTATTGACTGCTTACCCGCTTACGGCAGTTTCTCCGATTGCTGTGATTGTCTGTTGTACTCATGAGTCTGGCAAGCGGGTCCCTCGGGACTCTCCCATGCCCCCCTCGGGCTAACTGCACAGCTGTTCTGCTGCGCCCTAGATTCGTGGACTTTGTGGAATCAAAGGCTTGCACCTCGCTCTCTCTTGGAATCCTCACACAGCTTCACACATGCTCTCTCTGCTGAATCTCCAGCTGTGTTCGAAAGGAAAATTAAATTTTCACTTCCAAGTTCACTGCATATGACATATCTCAGATGGTTCACATCTAGGTGACAGGATGTCAGTAATGTCTCTATAGAACATTTCCACCCTACTGTGACCCAGGCCAAAATAGGCCTTGGTTTACCATTCAAAGATGTATTATTAAACATTCTTAGCGTCACTCGTTTTAACATCCTTGAGGTATAAAGTCATTCACATCCACACTCCAACATGCAGAAATCAAACGAAAAGGGAATGTAATCCATAGTCCTTTTAAAATATACTAATGATGTCAATTCAGTCATCCCAAATTCCTAAATCCTAAATTTGTACTATTTGAAAATATTTTTTTTTGTTTAAAAGGTTTACACTTTAAAAAAATGTATTTTTATTTTGTGTAATAGTGGGTTTATTAGTGGATTTTGTGATTAGCCATTAAATGAAAATCCATAATTATATATATTAATTGATTTAACTATAAATAATGTTAATTGGTGAATAATTATTTCATTTAAATTATTTTTGTAATTTATTGAAGTATATTATTTTGTTATAACTCATTTAATAACTTGTGTGGATTTTGGGGTTTGTCAGGAAAATGAATGGGTTACATTTTTTTAAAGAATGAATTGCAGTGTAATTAACTATTTTTAAAAAGCTTAGCATTTGAAATATGTAAATGGATGTTTTGGTTTCATAAATAATTTTTCATTACCATAGGAACTTTTAACATTTTGGGGCATATTCTCAAGGACTTATCGGCGAGTTAGCTGCACTTTATCGCAGCCAAAGTGGTGATAAATATATCGCCATATTCACAAGCTGATGCTAACAGCCGATATCACCAGTTTTCCTGCGATTGCAGCCACAAAAAACATCGCCACAGATGCCACCAGCAACTAACGCTAATGAGATGCAGAGTAGGTGTTCCCGTGCAAAAAGCCATGACAACACCACTTCACAGGTCGGGGATAAGATCACAAAACATGCAATAAGGCGCGTTAGCAGCAGGGAATTAACACCTGCTCTTTCCTGGTATTAAGTCGGACGATGACCTGCACCAGAAATGGGAGCCCAGCCCACAGCCACACCAGAAGAACAACAGATGCCATGGAGCTACTGATCATGCAGCTCGGAGCCCCAAGAGGGCCACAACACCCACCGCCACCACCCCCAGGCCCGCCACCCCCCGGGCAGCTCCCCCCTGGACAAAGGTATTTTACATCAACTGTACAAAATCATAAACAAAACAATTCACCTGATGTCGCACAATTACAACAATTAACATTCATGCATGGTCATTCATTCATCTTTGAATTTCCAAACAAATCATTTTATTCTAATTAAACTCAATAAAACTATTTGGAAGAGTCATGACGGGTCTTCTCTGGACAATCTGTAAGTCACAACCTGCAAGAAAAAAGTCAAGATAAGAAGGTGTGTCCTGCCCTCATCAAAGGACAGAGAGAGAGAGAGAGAAAGGGAGATAGAGAGAGAAAGAGACAGTGAACGGAAGAGAGGGAGAGAAAGAGAGAGAAAGAGAGAGACAGTGAAAAGAAGAGAGGGAGAGAGAGTTCCGACACTGCGGACCCAGGACTCACTGCTCACCTGCTGCCAATGGTGTGTCTCCAACCACATGCAGGTATACACTGCAGTCCACCAGGTTTATGAATGGCAGAGTTAATATAATTGCAAACGCCATCATCGCTTGCACGCCCCTATGCTCACAGCCTGCTGCACCCCAGCCCCTCCCGCTGCCCAGCGGTGATTGCCCGCCCCTGCACACCCAGGCCTTACTGCTCACCTTCCGCCACCAGTATATCTCCAATAGGGCTCACCACATGCCGGTGCAAGCTCCAAGCCCGGGGCCCGCGACCTTGGCAGCCTCCACATCATGCAGCCCGCACCACGGGCCACAAGGTCACACACGTGATTCTGGGTCTTGATTTCGCAATGGCTGAGATCATATCAGTGCACACGGCATCATCGCAGGCTGCACACCCGCCCAGCTCTTTAGGTGCCACTAACTCTGTGAACCGCGAGGCAATGCCACGTGGCGGTAGCCCGCGCTGCCCGCTAGCTCAGGCCTACACTGCGGTCCAGCAGGGCTCACACAATTCTTAGCAGTCCGTACCGCCAGGATGGCACATCATTGAAGGCTGCACACCCACTCGGCACTTAAGGTGCCCCTACCTCACTGCACCGAAAATCACCATCCCGTGGCGGTAGGCCCATGCCGGCCGCAGTGTATCCGGTGCCACCAAGTCTGTGAAATTGAAGTCATGGACCCTCTATGATTGAGTCTCGTGATATGCCAGGCAGACACAGCCATGTCACCTCCGGCAGTGGGGAAGAACTGGGACATGTAGCGTTGACCCCCCCCCCCCCTTTATACGTAAGCCGAGTGGGCTGGGTTGGCATACGCCAGGCCAGCATAGGGGTGTGAATAATTATTCCTGGGCTGTGGGCGTGGTTCATTTCTGGGCTGGACAGGAAACCAACTGATGCGTGTGTCCCTGTCGCAGTTTTGGCGCCACACGGCCTGCAATCGACAATGTTGCAATGTTGCATGCACTTGGAGGGAGGCCACGCACAAAGGGATTGCACAAGAAGCGCAGGACCGCTCGAGCTCTTGGCTCATACATACCAACTGTTGTGTGTGTATCGCTATTGGTGCACCATAAGCCTAAGTCCAAGCCTCAATTGCAGCGTGAAAGCCACATCACATTTTTAAATGCAAGCAGTAGTCAGACTCACATTAGGGATGAAAGCACCTTTGTCTCAATACATAGGGCAGAAGGACATCTGCACCTCCCACCTTGGTCTTGCATGCGGCAGGCACTGCCTGAGAGAGATACCATAGCAGATGATGACGGCTCCCACACTACGCAGAGCGCTAATGAAAGACCAACGTATCCACACCCCACACACAGAAGTCCTTGCTTGAAGAGTGCCTTTTCTACAAGAGCCACCAACGCAATGGCAGAAGATCCCAGGCACATGCACAACGCCTGTCACGTTGAACTGTACCATGACTGAATGCTGTCTGTTGGTGTCTGATGCATTGGTCTGCATGTTGTGGCCCTTGTCTTGCCCGTACTGACACGCACATGCTAATTAAGTCTAAGCAATTTCACTAGTGTTCAACTGTGATGAGTGTTGATTAGAATGACAAATCTTGTGACTCAATGAGCATTGTCCGTACACAGTGAGGGACTGACTGACGCATTTCACTTAGGGGTGAGTCCCTATTGCCAGCTCCACCTCTGTGAGCCAGACATTGTGGTTGGGATAGTTGCTGATAGACCTGTGCTCTTACGTGTCTTCAGCAATGTGAGTATGGTGTCCAACTTCTTGCCATGTGGATCAATGTGATCCATCACTACAGGCTGTGTCCACCCAGTTGATTGTGTGTAGGTATGCAAAGAGATGTTCTGTTGTCAACTGTGATGGGGACACTACTTCAGGCCTGCCAACGACTTTGACATTTCACACACAGCCCTATTTCCAACATTGCGTGGGGCAAAGTTGTGAAATTGCGCGATTGTTGTTTCAGAGCAATGAGGCCACAGCTAGTGCACACATTCCCAGTCATCTCACTGCCTATGTGTGTCACGGTCACACATGTGCATTGCTTCCATTTCCCAGGGTGTACCTTTTTGTGCAATCAATGTCCTTACATTCATCCATACTTTCATACTTGATCGATTATGGACATGACACATCTGTGTGAATTTGAATGATTTATTCACATTCGGTAGAGTGTCGGAGCTGGAGCAGTACATGGCCATGCAAACGCCACATTACATTGTAGCCCAGTGGAGGGTCAGCCAGAGTTATTTCGGGATTGACAAGTACATCGGAAGAGGAAGAGTACAGTCCACAGTCTGATTGCTGTGCCATTGTTAAGCAGACAAAATATGGCAGTCCATGTTGAAGTCCAAGGTGAGTGTCGCAGAGTGTTTCGGGGGACAGTGGGAGGTGTTGTTACAGGGCATGATGCAGAGGGCAGAACCAAGCTGAATCAGGGCATATGGCAGAGACAATTGCTACTGGCTCCTTCTTAATACACAGGTGGAATCACCCGCATCTTCGTCCTCTATGTCATCTGTCTGACATGTAGGTGCTGATGTTTGGTCTGCAGCACTGTGTGCCCCTGACACATCAGGGGCCGGAGGTGTGTGTGTGGAAGTACCAGCAGCATTCATCAGCAACTGCTTTTGTGGCAGCAATGCTATGATGAGGATCTGCAGGACATGGAAGATACCAACAACTTTTCGCTTGTGTGCAACCGTGTCAGCCATTCTTTCCACATGCATCTGCTCCCTGTTCTCCATTATCCTCAGCATCTGTGCCAACTCTCGGCTGACATTGTTGAGGCTACTCTTACTAGACAGTTGTTCTCCTCTCAGAGGCATGACTCCAGCGCTGCCGGGCATGGATTGTTGGACATCATGGAGCGAACTGTGGGTGTCCGTTAGGGAGTGTAAGTTTTACCTGATGTGACTTAGACACCCACGTATGTCATCTAGTTTGGCTGCCATGCGGTCGAACCCCACCCGTACCTGTTCAGCCACCTCCTTCTGGCAGTTTAACACCTGGCCTTGGAATGCGATGTGTTCTTTGGTGAGGTGCTGGGAGCCAGCCGTGCTGGTGGGTACTTCCTACTGTGTGGTCTGTGCAGAGGGTGGGGTCTCCTCGATGCAGCTGGGCTGCCCTGCTCTTGGAGATGGGTTGCTGCAGCTGTCCATGAGCTGTTGGAGGGCGTCGGTGTCGAAGGTGGGGAGGTCCTCTTCATCATCAGTGCAGAGTTGTTGGGTCTGCTCTGCAGGAGGTGCTGATTGTCTCTCTGCAATGTGAATGGGAGATGCATTTAACTTTGTGTTGACATGTATGTTGACGCATTGTTCAAGTTTATATACAGACTGCATGACAATGTACATTGTGACTGTTTGGGAGGAGCTGACTATTTGATGCGGAAAAGTGGACATTTGGACTACATCACGGATGTGAGTTTGTACACGTACATTATCATCTCACAGTTTACTGCTATGCCAGATGTGATTGGCCAGTTTCTGCGCACAAGTGGAACCAGTTGTGTACTCTGTTCTGTAGTGAAAGTGTTGCACTTTATATCACATTGTCGTCAATGTTGATGTGCTGTTATTGCTATGTGTGTGTGCTGCTTCGTGGGAGAGTCACCCCTGCAGCTGTGATTTTAATGCCCCTTATCTCTTTGAGGCAGTGATCCTTTGACTTCTGTGCTTCTACAGTGCTGAGATGTTGACGACTTGGCTAATTTTGGCTCTTGTGCAGAGTTTGGACTCTTTGACATGGTTTATCCGCAGATGTGTTGTTGACGTCAGGGGTTCTTTGTGCACGTGGATGTGTCAGAGTGTGACCTGCCCCTTTCCGCATGTGTTCCACATTCAGCCACCTCAGTGTTGTGGCATGCACCATGTCATAGTAACTGTTTGTACTGTTTTATCAAAATTATTGGATATCTATAATTTAACAATTACCAGTGTTTCGTGGTCGATATTTTACCGTACAACCATGTTTTTAGGTGATAACTGATATCACACCTATAGGTTCCTATTAGATAGTTCATTGAGAATCATCTTCTCGACTGCCCAGAACAAAATTTAAAAGGGTTGTTAGTGTTAATTCTTAACTTTTTAGCATGATAAAAAACTAGCAAAGTTAAGAGAGCTCTTAGACATCACTTTATATTTCATTCTCCTATATGTTGCCTCACAAGAATTTCGATGTATCTGACCCTGTCTTTAACATTGTGCGTTCCTTTGGCCTTTAGTACAGACCCATCACTAAGCACATAGTAATTCCTCCATTACAGACTTTGATGCAACCTCCATTTCCTTTAATAGTGAAATTGACTAACTACCACCTGTCTGCTCCTTGTTCGGTCTGTGCTAGTTTCCTACATGGAACGAGAAATGCGTGCATATTGGGGTTTTTAATTTAGCAAAAATATCATATTTTAGAGCCTAACCGAATCTCGTAAAATGTATTTGAAAAAGTTATCCTTTTTTAAGAGCTGTCTGCTCTGAGCCTATTGCATAACAAAAATATTCACTGGGCAAAGTAAGACGAGATAGTTAGACATTGTATCACATTCTATTATGTTGTTTAGTTATATAACGCATGATGCCAGACAGTGATATAGCTTCATAGAGCAGACGAAGATGTCATCATAAAAACAGCAACCCACAAAATATATTAAAACATAAGTTAAAATAAATGAAGAAAATAATCAACGGGCTAACAATACCAGCTTTTTCGCACGTTTAGCTATGTTCAGAATATGTTCCAATCCAGTCTAAAAATGTCTGACAGACTCATTGAAATGACACTGCTTAGATACATACGTTTGGGCCAAGCAATGCCAGGAATTCCACGTTGACCTTATGACTCGGTGTGAAGTGAGATTCAACTTTGGGCTAACCGAGCTGTTTTCTGCCTTTCATAATATGACCATGATATGCTATCGAAAGATAACTTTTATGTCTCGATTTGGTACTCTGATTTTTTAACAATGAGATTTGATTAAATTCATTTATTTACAGAATTATTGTTCTGCCGCAACACAACCATTGTTTGTTTAAAGAGTTTTGATGTTGAGCATTAAGTAGAAGAGATAATCTGCAGAGAAAATGAAGACACTGAGGTACCGAAATACATAATGTTAAATAGTACACCAAAGCCCAGATTTACTAACATTCTGGCAGCACAGCATAAATGTGGAAAAACAGCGTTAGTTCATATTTAATGAGAACATTGTGCCAACTGAGTTATTGTGAAAAAGCTGTTTTGTGCAACACTAAGCATTGCGTTACTGCACCTCCAAGAACCAGCTTAATCTTGCATGAGATTTGTACTAGAGGTACACCATCCAGCACAAATTTCAATGCAATGGCAATTACCTCAGGGTAAGCGTGGCACCTTGACATCCATGGTGTGGTTTCCCCCAGCTTTTTGCCTTCCATCCTCCTGTTTCTGCTGCCTTCATTTTTGCTGGCTGTAGTATCCTGTGCACTTTACCACTGCTAACAAGTGCTAAAGTGCTTGTGCATCTCCTATAAACATGGGTACATTGTCTTACACCCAATTGGAACATTTAATTTACTTGTAAGCCCCTAGTAAAGTGATACTACAAGTACCCAGGTCTTGTAAATTAAATGCTGGCTGTTGGGCCTTCAACACTGATTTTGCCAGCCGTGCCCGCTGTAAGTAAGAGCGGTGGGGTAGTGGGGCCAGGTGAGGGGGGATTTTGAGAGACGTTCATGAGGGAAAAATAATTATTTATTTAATTTTCTCTTGTGGTCGTCTCTCGAAATCCCACCTCACCTGGTTCTACCGCCCTACCGCTCTTACCTGCAGTGGCCGGGGCTAGATTGTGCCACCAACTTAAGTATTCATTTTAAAAATGGCTCAGGCCTACTATTGCAGCCTGTGTGTGCAGGTTTTAATTGCCATTTCAAACTGGCAAAATAAACATTTTGCTAGGCCTATACCAGGGGCATCATTAACACCCATTGCTTTAGCAGCTACAGCGAGGGAGGGTTTCTTTATTGGCCTCTTCTGTGTGGAACACATCAGACAAAAATTCATAATTAACAAGAAACAACGAAAGATGATTAAACAAAATGGAAAAAAAGGAAGACATTTTGAATAGACAGAAGGGTTGAAGGAAGGATGGATGAAGGAGTGAGTAGGTGGATGAATGAGAGGGTGGATGAATGAATGGGGTAGATGAATGCATGGGTAGTTGGATGAGTGGGTGAAAGGATGAGAGAATGAATAGGCAGATAGACTGGATGGCAGAGTAAATGGATGGACGGATGGATAGGTGGATAGACAGGTGAAAGGATGGTAGAGTAAAGGGATGGATAGATGAGTAAATGAATGAATCAGCGGAAGGACAGGTGAAAGGATGGCAGAGTAAATGGATGGATGGATAGGTGTTTGGACAGATGAAGAGATGGAGGAATAAAGGGATGGATAGGTGAAAGGGCAGATGAAAAGATGGTAGAGTAAAGGGATGGATAGATGGATGAGCAGGTGACAGGATAAATCAATAGATGGCAGAGTAGATGGATGAGTGAATGGTTGGATGAATAGATGCCAAGATGTTGGATGGATGGATGGGTGGCGAACTGGGTGGATGGATGGATGAGAGAGTGGATAGATCGATCGATAGCAGAGTGGATGGATGGTAGAGTGTACATCTGGATGTATGGCTGTAGATAGAATGATGGAGCAAAGAATGAATGGATGACAGAATGCACATGTGAAATGATGGATATTAGAGGGTGAGTGGAAGGGTTAAGAGCTTATATGAATGGATAGATGCTTGGATAGAAGAGACCAGGGAGCTCTTCTCAGGAGGTTCGGGCGCTCGCTTACTTGGTGTTTCAGAGCATTAGTTCAAAGTGGGGGGCACCTTAATTGTCTGGCTACTCCTTTGGCATGAACCTTACTTTTTGATACCTATAAGTTACCCCTAGGGCAGGTTGTAGTATATTTTAAAAACTTAACATGTACTTTTGACTTTTACATGTCCTTGTAGTGAAAAACTCTTAAACTTGTTTTTCAATACTTCAAGACCTACCTCTCCTATATGGCAACATTAAGTTACCCTATCACATTTGAGTTTGGTATCCAAAGAATTGTAATTGTACTTTGCTTTTCATGGCCTTATGAATAAGTGCCCCTGTTCCCACACAACACCCATGGTACCTGACACATTCCCAAATATACGAGAAATCGTAAACCTGGGAATAAGTCAGAGCCCAGCGCCACCAAAAGGGCTCATGTTATGGAGGCGCAACGAGGAGAAATGTTTTTATTTCTCCTTATGCTTTCCTTTTTTTATGTGTACTGCATTCTGCAGCATACATAAAAGAGGAACTCGCCTCTTGTGATTGATTTTGTGCAGGAAGACGTCCCTTCATGCACAAAATCAATCATCTCTGCAACACAGACCCCTTGCACCAAGGTGCAAGGGTGACTGCCGTTTTGTTTTGACGTAGGGCAGTGCAGCAAGGTTCCTTGCGGCGCTGACCAGTTTAGAAATAACCACAGTTTCTGTCCTCCAAAGATCAGTAGGTATCCCCAGTGGGTTTAGTAAATTTAGAAACAAAGGCCTTGAAGAATTCTGCTGTTAATACATTCTAGCCCAAGGTCATTCCTGGCAGCAGTTGCACCAGAGCAGCCTCCAGCTTCAAGGCCGTAAGATCTCCCTCCAAAAGGCCCCTCTCCAACCCTGATAATGAGTGCAGAACTACTGGGAATTCTCTAAAGACATTGCCCAAGAGAGGGTCTGCCCTGAAGTACAGATTTTTAAGTACTCTGAAAAATGTCAGGCTATGTTATTGTTGCCCATAACATTTAAGCCATCATTTCCCAAAAGGTGAGTGATTGGGTCGGGATGCTGCATGTCATGGTATAAATGGTATAGTGTCCTGCTTGCCTTACATCCCTACTGATAGATACGGGATTGAGTCTTAGGACACGCTGTGTCCTCTTCATCAAGGAGTGTCTGCCGCATTGCGTCTTTATTATGGGATAAACGGATAAAAGATAACGGTGACTGCAGATCTTGGGTTTCAAGTATTGATATTCTGAAGTCTAATCTGGAGACCTTTCACTGCTTTCTTTGCTTCTTTGAACTCAGTGAGCCTTTATTGATTGCTTATTATGCCTCAATCACCGTCCCTATGTGTTATTTACTTTCTCTATTTTGTAGGATCTAAGGGTCAGGCAACAACTCCAGTATGTTTTCTGCAAATTCAATGCAAGGCAAACTTCCACTGGGGAGTGGTCTGAGAGTATACGTTGAAGAATCTGTGTGCTGATTACATTCTGCACTCTGTTGGCGGGCATGAGGAAAGAATCAATGGGGGAGAAGGAGCCATGAGCACCTGAATAAAATGTAAAGCTATTATCATGTGGCTTAAAGGTATGCCAATTATCGACAAGTCCCAAGGCCCACATGAATTTGCTGAACATCCATCAAAATGGATGATCAGCGGAGGTCCTCATTCCTATTCATCTATCCCACCGCATTTTGTCTCTCCCAGAAGCAATAGGCCCATGAGTAAACATTGCAGTAATAGGGCAATGAATTTCAGAACACTGTTTGTCAAAGACGTGGAGCGTATACATGAACCAATGAGAGGTGCTGTCTTCAAACTACCCTGTAACTGTAGTATATATCCCAGGCCTGTCCTGCCAGACCCGTGTAGTTATGAAGAATAAATGCCCCATGTGAATTTGGCCATCCCTGTGTGAATCCTGAATGAAACACCTGCTTGAATCCCCGATGAGCCATTTATTGCCCATCATGTGGGTTTCCTGCAAAAACAGGACATCAAACTTAAACCTTTTCATTTATTTAATTACAATCCCCCCCCCCCATTTTTAACCTTGTCTAAACACCAGTAACGTTCCAGGACAGAATTATTAATGGTGTTCTAGTCAGTGGAGCATACAATTAACCGAAGGGGCATACCACATCATGACGTAAGTCGAATGGAATTCAAGGCCAGCTCTGAAAGATGCAACGCTTAGGGGTAAACCTCACATGGTGTGAACAAAAATCCCAAGGCCCCTACCACCATTCCAATACTGCTCAAACATGTAGCATCTGTCCTGGGATAGGTAGACGTCATTAGATATCCCAACAATTCCCCCACAAAAAGTGAGATTAACCAAGAGTGATCCAATAATTGCTAAAACCCAACTGAACCTAAGGGGTTGGAACATTCATCCCATATTGCCCAGCCCTCATGGTCCCCAAGTGTGGTGCATCTAATTAATCTCCTATTCATGGGCTGTGTGCTACCCTTAGCCAACAGGGAAGATAAGATAAGACCTTCATGATGTTTGCAGAAATAGTCTATGTACCATCTGAAAGGGTGGCGAGCCACCCTCTGCCCTCTATTGCCTCCACTCCCCATTCATCCATCCATTCTGTCAAAAATGTCACATTCAGGGAGCGGGAGGCAGGCGACCTGGGAAGGGCAGAACGCCTCCAAAATCGGCAGCAATGCCTCTAACACAATTTCATGGGCAAGCAGGAGCACTCCTGAAATCATGCCCCCCCAAATGGTGGCTGATCATTTGTCTGTAGAATGCATCTCTTGATCACTCCCAGGCTGCCTACAAAATATTGGGTCTTCATATATTTTTTTAAGTTTGTCCGGGTAGAGAAATATATACCTGTTTCTTTTTGACCATCATGAAGAATGTCTGCTGTTGCTGTAATCATACGGAAAGATCATATTCTTATGAGAATCGTACAACATAGTGTCTCTGGTGTTAACAAACATAAAGACCTTGTTTGTTTTTATAATTCAAGAAACATGTCATCACTGGACATGTCAGAGCCTCCGCGGCTGGTCGGTGTGTCAGCACCCTATGGGCATGTTCGACAATAAGCCATGGCGAGAGGGAATCTTACCTTGAATAACAAGGAGAGGGGGCTCATAAATCCAAAGGGATGGAGCACCCAAAACTATCAAGTTCAAAAAACAAGGTTCCCTTTGGATGGGATGTCAATGAGTTCACTCACACTACTCACAAACCTCTCTTACGCACGTGTTCTCAATGTTTGAGAATTAAAGCACTTATAAACTCATTATTGATTTAAATCAAATTATATTCGACAATTTTATTCATAAAAAACAAATGCATATAGTACATCAATAGTTATACTCAATTATTAAAAACAGTTAAAAAGGAGAATCTATACAGACAATGAACTATGTCTTTCATGTGTTAATTAGGCCAAACATGTAGGCAGCATAGACCATGGATACAACTTTCCTGTCTCTAATTAGGTGCTGACTCTTGCCCAATTTTAACACCCCTCTGTTGCTAAGCATCAACGCCTTTCGGTGGCATGCTCATTTAAGACCACCTTCTTCAGGACATGACCATTCTTTCTCCTTCAAAATTAAAAACTCGTATACAGAGATCTGTGGTATCAGACCGGTGCCCACAACACTCAGTTTTAGTGTTTCAGGTTGCTCGGTCAACTGGTTAACTTTTCCGTGGCACTCCTCATAACATCTTTATATTGAGACTCCACACATTGGATGTTTCTTTAAATCGGTTTCAGGGTTTTCACAACACTTCCACATTCCTAGCGCCTCAGGATTAATCATGTTGGGTCCTTCTCCTGATCGCGGGATACACTATGAGGTACCTCTATGGTTTCTCTCGTTCAAACTTTTTTTTCTACTATTTGGAGTCCGTTGCAGTTGGACAAACAAGAATTGAAACCATTGGTCTAGAAGCCTCTGCATGGAAGATCCCTTGCAACCCTTCGGGAGGCCGATGAAGCACACATTATTTCGATGGGCCCTTCCCTTAGCATCGGCTCCACACATGCTTTCAAGGTCCTGTATGTCATCAACTGTGTTAAGACCTGGATCTGGAGTGTCTTGATGGTGACCTCTAGTTCTGGGACTCAGCCCTCTGTCCCTATAATTCTTTCTACCTGCTTCAGGTCTTGCCTCAAAAGCATGACTTCCGTGCCCACCACAGCAGGAAGCAATTGCTTGAAGGATAGCGGTTCTGTTTATTGTAAGTTGTCTAAGCAGTTCAGGACTTTGTGAGTCACCTGTTGCCATATGTAAGTGGCCGCGGCTCCACATATTTGTCAAGATTCCTCTGCTGTGGGGCTGTGATGGGTTTATATTTAACCATGATTGATATGTAAGTGCAGCACCTTCAGCGACAGACCCAGCGTACTGTTTGACCCACCAGCCCTCAGAGTTCTATCTCACTTCTGAGGGAGCACAAGTGTTGAGCAGAGTGCCTCTGGATAACAATGAGTTAGGGTTCTGTCCTCCCTCCGCCCAAGAAGCTTACAATGTAGCGGGCCCAACCCATATGGGCCCAAGGTGGGGGCAAGATGCGTCGCCAAGGTTGGAGGTGTCAGTGGCCCTGTGGCTCAACAAGGTACTGTCCAATTGTCTTGCAGTTGAACTATGAGCACGGGCGGACGCTCCGGGTTGGTCAGTATCCTGGGGTCTCAGCAGCCCAATAGTGCCCAGGTCCTAGGTCCCCACAGTACATCACCATGACCCAGGGATTCGGGCAGATCCAGGAGGTCAAATGGGTCATGACTCCATGGCCACCACTGACCATTCTGTTGCCGTGAGAGCTGCTGCGACCTCCTCTGACTCCTGGGACCCGAAGCCAACCACCACCCGTGCCACTCTGGTCAGTCGCTGGCATGGAAGGGGGCACGTGAAAGCGAGCCTAATGACCACCTTGCAAGACATAAGTAATTGAAACAAGGCTAAAACCTGATTTCCTCCATTTTAGAAATGCTTTCTTTCTTTTGAAAGCAATAAAAATATTATATATACGCACTGTACGTGTCAATGATAAAAACATATTTCTCAGCACTGCCTGGTCAGACAGTCACTGAAACTTATTGGAGTTTTGCGTAAAAATCATAAAAGAACACAATACAATTCATCACAGAGATAAAATACAGTAAAACAATTCATAAAACTTAAGAGGATTGAACAAATCAATTATAAACATAGCTCGCTACGATAAAGGGCCGCTGAAATAAAGTGCGTTAGCTGCCTTGTCATTTATAGCTAGGGTGTGCGGTACCATAGCTCAACTTGCTACTCTAGCATTTTTTTTAGCTATGTGTTTGTCTGGCATAAACCTTAAAAACTCCAAACACCATGAAGTTTAGGTAAGATTAAATACAGGAAACAAAAGGCATGAGATTTAAATGTCATGGTGAAACTGATTGCTAAGTTTGTTTCCCTGCCTTTCCTGACATAGCAAGTCAACAGCATGATCAAGAGAACAAAAAAAAATGCCATTGGCTAAATGAGGGAATGCAAATGGTGGCACATATAATGCTCCCTTTTAAATTTTAAATATCCCCACAAAAGTAAAAACAATATGGTAAATGGTGGTTAAGCAAACAATTGAGTTTCTGTAAAACCCGAATAGAAAAAATTAGGAATTAGGATGATGTAATATCACTACCATTTGGGCAGGCAATATTATTGAAAAGACTTCTCGAACGCTACACGTACCCCGCATGCCTCGACCGTAATATGGGACACAATTAAGGAGGACAAGAATGTCCAGCAGAGTAGACTTGAGCAAAAATTCTAGAGATGGGCCATAGTCCGAGTCATGAAGATGATAGTAGCGTCAAATGAAAACATTAAAACACAGCTGGCAAACGGACAGAACCAGCGTTGGCAGCTTTTCAGGGTCTAACCAAACTCTTGCAGAGGTACTAAGGGGCAGATTTACAATCCCCTTGCGCCACTTTTGCCTCATTTTAACATGGGAAAAGTGACGCAAAAGTGGTGCAAGGGCCTTGTAAATCTTCCCCTACATTGCCATGTCTCAGATGGCATGCTCCACAGCCTCAGACCATAGGGTGACTAGCCCATGTTGCACAACTCCGCAGAATTTCAGGAACAACCTAGAAAAGCAAGGGTTTATGAGGGTAAGTCACTGTAGTTTGTATTATGCTGCTAGCGGATGGACTATTTGTGTTTGGGATTGAGGTAGGCTGAACCTGCCAAAATTAAGGGAATTTTTGACTGAGAAGCCAAGTGGTTTGGGTTATTGTGAGGTCGGAGAAACTAATAAAGGCACAAACAGTGTTTAGGTAACACACAATATTCTGATTATATGTTTATTCTACACCGCTTTGTGAAATGTTTATGAACAGTTAATTATTGCTATGTAGATGAGTTTAAAAGTAATTAGAAATTATGTTGCATTTGATGACAATGAGATATACATCAGGGTGATATGCAACATCTCCCACTTCTGCTTTCTCATTATCACTTGTGTTTTATTCTACCTCATTCTGAGTCAATGATAAAACCCGCCTTACAGCAATCTTTTGCAGTAATCAACAGATTAGTTGTGTGTAAAACTCCTTTTCTGACTTGTACCTCAATAATTAATCAGGGTGGTGTGTAAATGGATAAAGCCCTGCAATAGTCCATACACTTGCTTTATTGAGTAGTCTGTTCTGGTGTATGTCCTAATGTATTCTTGCTACTGTGAGATTGTTTTTTCTCGGTTCTAATTTTTGCATTAATAATGACAAATAAAATACCTTTTCACATTCGATTCTGCATATGTAGGTTGAATTAATATGACTATAGCTGAAGCAAGTTTCATTCGATACCTAGAAATGATTTTGTTTATGTGTTATAGATATGCCACATTTTTCTTTTAAATCCATCTTGGACAAGCTGGATGCCATCGCTGTCAATCCCTCCTGTCTTCCTTCCTTGCGTGAAACCTCTCCCCACAGGTTGTGCAAAGCACAGTCAGACTAAAGTGCAGTGCTTAATTTGAACTGGAGGTTGCCACTTGGGGCCACTGGCACTTATTTTTGGGGACCGTCACTTATTTGTCCGCATCAGACATAGAATGCAACAGAGGGAAAAACACACTGATCGGAAAGCCAGAGGAAAACAAAGCCAGTAAAATCATCACAAAAGGAGAAAGGAGGAACCAGCAAGAATGAGATAAAAGGGCAAGGACAGACTGGTAATAGATTAAAGAGGTGTGAGGTGGAATTAAGATTACACTGCTTTGGTATTTGGTGTGCCGATATATATATATATATATATATATATATATATATATATATATATATATATATTTTAGTTTAAACAAAGAAACTTTATTTTACAAACAAGTCCATAAAGTAATAAATTCAAACAAAATAGTTGTATATGGAGAGAAAAGATAATGTAATTCTGGAAAGAAGGAAAAGGGAGGGGAGGGAAAAAAGTGCAAAGATAAATATAATAAAATGTACAATATAAAAGTAGGAGGGCTTAATATAATATAAAAAGAAGTCAACAATTCATAGAATAATAGCTGTAAAAGAATATTAGGGGGAGAGAAGGAACACATTTTACAAGTAAGTAAATAAATATATATGGGGGCGTGGCTAGCTGCCTAAGATGGCGGTAGTTTTTCGGTAGAGCTCCAGAGCCCTGGGGGGATACAATCATCCTGTTTCACCACTCACGCTCTCTTCGCTTCCTGAATGCGAGGCGCCGGTCCACTGTAGCTCACTGCCCACACTGAGCTCTGTCTGGACCCTGAGGACCGCGATCTCGTGATCTATGGAGGACGGGACTGCTGCCGCTGTGATCGGGTGCGGCCCGGCACGGACTGGACTGTGGGGTGGCGCTCGTTGCCTGCATGGGGGCCTCGAGTGCAGTGTGGAGGAGCGGCGGACCCGCGTTGTTGATCTACTGGCTGAGGTATGGTCTATGTCAACATGGAATGCCCCATAACCTCTGGTCACTGATGAGGTGGGAGCGGAGCGCCATGCTGTGAGATGCGGCTCGTATGACACCCGGAGGCGGCTGTGCGGCGCTGAGCTGGTGACTCCGATGCATTTACGGAAGCGGAGCAGGCGGTGTACTCGAGGCCGGTGGGATCTCTACGGTAGGCTGCCAGAGAGAGTGCTGCGGTTGTGCGGAGAGGAGGGGAGTCCGCGGACGGCATGATATTTCTCCCATTGTGCGCTGTGAGGACCCAGAGGCCAGAGTGGGGAGTCGTCGGCTGTGGGGAGCACCGTGGGTGTGCTGGTGGTCCTTTTCCCCCTGCTGTTGTGGGCCAGTTCCCCCCACGCTATTGCCTGCAGGATCCTTGTGCAGCACAGATGAGAGACGCAATACGGCCGGACTGGGCTGCCAGAAGCATTTAGACAACCCGGTGTTTCACCCCCCCACACCTTCAAAAATAAAGCACGATCTCAACCGCTACTGCCTGGGATCCTACAAGGCCCGAAGGTGGGGGCGGGGAGTCATTGGTGTCCTTCTCCTGATTCTCCCCCCACCAGTAAGAGTGGCACTACCGCACAGGATATTTGCCGGACAATTGAACCCACACTGGCCCTGCATGTGTGAGACTGTGTCACGGGTTCTTCGCTACTCTGCCCCAGCGGTGGGGACAGCTGGGCTGCGGTGCACGGGCGGATTGGGGGCATAAATCACATGCTTCCTTTTCCTTGGTAATGAGGATCAGAGCTGGACCATAAGATCTCTGACGACTGCGCTGAGTTGCTACACTTTGACCTTTCCAGGTGAGATCACCTGCGCAGGCTCTCATTCTGACTATTTAGAGAGCAGAAGTCCTTACTGACATTTCCATGAGATTCCGACGGCTGCTTGGTCCCGGTCCCGGAGGGTGGACGTGGCCCAGACACGCTGCCCCGGTTTCTAGAAAGATTACCGGGTGTTATGTTATGTTATGTTATGTTAAAACTAGTCTTATATAGCGCTCGGCTACTCTAAAAGAGTGTCCCGGCGCTTTTCATAATAACCACCTGAAACAGAAGACACAACACAGCAGACAGGAAACAGCGCAAACAGAAATGAGAAGCAGCCAAACTTAAAGAGCAAAAAGCCAGGTTTTGAGGCCCTTCCTGAATGTCAGCAGATTGGAGGTGCAACGCAGTGCCAAAGGCAAAGCATTCCAGCGTTGCGGTGCCCGAAACTTGAAAGAACGCCCTCCAATGCAAGCTTTCTTAATGTGGGGAACTACGGCCAAAAACAGTGACTCAGACCTCAAAGCTCGGGTCGGATGATAGAAAGCAAGTCTCTTTTGAAGATATTTCGCACCCGAAGCATAAAGGGCCTTATGCGCTAAAGTCAAGGCCTTGAAAACTATCCGTTTCCGGATCGGAAGCCAGTGAAGTGACTGTAGGAGACTGGAGGCAATAGCTCGCCTGTGCAGGCCAAAGATGGCTCGCGCGGCCGAGTTCTGGACTACCTGCAGCCGTTGCAAAAGATATTCCGGTAGGCCAAGATATAAGATGTTAGAATAATCCAATCTTGAGCCAATCAAGGCCTGCACCGTCGTCTTCCTATGCTCTTCTGAGAGCAAAGGAAGAAACTTACGAAGCATTCTCAGGAGGCCAAAACATGTTCCAGTGAGACCAAGAATCTGAGATCTCAACGACAAACCGTTGTCAATCTTGATCCCCAGATTCTTTGCTAGCTGAGAAGAACTCGCTGGAGGGAACATGTTGACAGGCCACCATTCCTGCCAGTCAGGGTCAGATGGACAACCAAAGAAGAGTACTTCTGATTTATCAGAGTTGCACTTGAGACTGTTACGCTGAAACCATTTAAAAACAGCCCCAAGGCACTCACGAATACTCTCCCCATCAAAGTCTTCACCCTTCCTACACGTAAAGAGGAGCTGAGTATCGTTGGCATAGGAAATGATCTGAGCCCCCGAGACTCCGCCAGGGCCGCCAAAGGGGTCATAAAGATGTTAAAGAGAGTAGGGCTCAACACAGAACCCTGTGGAACTCCTACTCCCAGAGGCGGCATCACGGCAGAGCTGGGCGGGACCCAGACCGTTTGCTGCCGGCCCTCCAGGAAGGATCTAAACCACCTGAAAACCGTCCCCCTCAAATCGATGTCATGAAGTCGGACGAGGAGACCCTCATGGGGGACGGTGTCGAAGGCCGCCGACAAGTCTAGCATTACGAGCATGGCTTTACCCCCTGCATCCAGTACCTCTTTTACAGCTTCAGACACTTCCAGAAGTGCCGTCTCAGTACTTAAGTTAGGGCGAAAACCTGATTGTGACGGGTGCAACAGGCTATGGGATTCCAAAAAATTGGAGAGCACGATATGCACGTGTTTCTCCAAGATCTTGGCCAACGCAGGAAGGAGGGAAATAGGCCTATAATTGGCCAAGGCCTTTGGATCCAGGCCAGGCTTTTTAAGGAGAGGAATAACCATAGCCTGCTTCCAGGCCTGTGGCACCGAACCCCGACTGAGGGAGAGATTTAAAAGAGGATTTGCCAATGGATTAACCACTTCCGCCACCTTCGCCAGAAACTTGGCAGGACACGGTTCAAGGGGTGACCCAGATTCCGACGGCTGCTTGGTCCCGGTCCCAGAGGGTGGACGTGGCCCAGACACGCTGCCCCGGTTTCTAGAAAGATTACCGGGTGGACTGACTGCAGAGGCACCATTTTTGTAGTGACGTCGTAGGGGGTCCGGGACCGTACAGGAGGGAGTAGGAGTGTTGTCCCCCTCCATCCTCACACCTGCGTATCTACCACAGGCAACTGGAAGACGCGGCTCCCCGCCGCAGATGACGCGCAGCATGTGCAGGGTCCATGGGAAAACAATGGATGGCCACCGGGGTGCAGGTGCCACCCCCCCGCCGGGCCAGTGGACTCCAGTCAGCCCCCTTCGCCAGGGAATGCGTCTCCTGAGCTCATCGCTAGTGCGCCAGACAAGCTAGATCTAATATTAAAAGAAATCTGGGACTCTAGGGCAGCCCTCGAATTACAAATCGGCATGCTCACCACGGGGCTTACCCTACTCAGGGCTGACCACGGGGAACTGGCGGATACCGTTAAGGCACACGACCAGGACCTCCAAGACATGGATCCTCGAGTGACGGCAAACACCACGACCCTTCAACAACTACAACAGCAGGTGACGGGCTTGCTGGACTGCGTGGAAGATGCGGAAGGCAGAAACAGATGAAATAACATCCGTGTCATAGGCCTGCCGGAACGCAGTGAAGGCACGCAAGCAGCAGAATTTATGGATATATGGTTCAAGGACCATATAGCACAAGAAGGTCTGTCTCCTTACTTCTGTGTCGTACATGCCCCTCGAATTCCGACTGGTGCACCCAAACCGGGCGCGCCGCCTTGACCTCTGATAGTAAAAATACTGAATTATAGGGACCGCGATCTCCTCTTACAAAAAGCAAGGGTAAAAGCACTGATCCTGTATGAAAACAATCGTATCTCTCTATATCCTGATTATACCATCATGGTTCAAAGACAGAGGTCGTCCTATCAAGCCATGAAGAAAAAGCTACAAAAAGCACAGCTTAAATACACCCTTTTATACCCAGCCAGACTGAAAGTCATTTATGACTAGAAAACCCACTTCTTTGAAAGCCCGGCGAACGCGGAGGAATGGCTTGAGGTCATGTGCATTGGAGCAAGCCAGGGTAGTCAAGCAGTCTTATCTTCATAAGGATCCGACAAATCGTAGAGACTAAGTCATCGCCGGACCCAGAAGACCACTCAGGATAGGGGCAGTGCCGGACCTTCACGTGAACAGCACCGACTCGATCAGGAAGAGGCCTTTGCGGTTGCCGAGACATTCCGAGAAGACTCCACCAAAGCTCATACGGACTCGGAGGACAGCACCCTCAACTCAGATTCGGAACATAGTATTAATCTGTTCCCTATGATCACGCCTCGGACGGCCAACGATCTCCTCGATACCTGAAGTGGGTTTGGGTCACATAATAAGTGTGATGTGGCACGGGGTCCACCTGGGATGTGCACTCCTGTGCAGAAGATGTGCTCCTCGACTATCAGAGACCAATATATCCTTTTCTATGCTCTGTTTGCAAATATTCTTGCTATGTTTTATGTGTATGATTCTGACTTGCGTTTGGCTTGTTGTTGGGGATGGGGTAAGGGACTGCTCCTATGTTACTGCCAATGCTTGCTGCTATACTGGGCTTCCACCTGCTGATTACTCAGAAAAACATGGGCAACAACACTGTCACTGACATGATTAGGTATATCCCCCCCCTCTGGGTTCCCGAGAGTCGCCGAGACCGTAGCCTCAGTGTTAGAAATGGGGGTCTCTAGTTGGCAATGGCTGGCCACTGTCCAAGTAGGGACCCTTCTTCCTAAGTCAGAGTAAGCAGCCTACACCCTTTGACAACCCCTGCTCAACCCTGTGGTAACGTAGCACGAGCAGCTAGGCTTATCTCAGAGGCAGTGTGTGAAGCATTTATGACCATACACAGTAATATAATGAGGAACACTACAAATGGACACCACTCAAGTAGTTATGAAAAATAGGTATTTTTATATAGACTTAATCACAAGACCAATAACAGTAAAAATCCACAATACTATAAAAATATAATTACTTTAGAAATGCTGCAAGGAAAAATAGTTCAGGATCCACAAAATGATGTTTAGTTCAAGGCAGGGGTCTCTGCGACCCTTTTACTCATAAAGTATCTGGTTCCTGGAGCAAAGCAACAAAAATGTCGCTAAGGAGTTGTTGCGATAGATTTCCTCACGCTAGCTAGCGATGCGTTGAATCCTTACCGCAAGGGAGGATGATGCGCTGGGTTGCGGGCAGGACCAAGCGACAAACTTCTTCACGCTGATCCGGTGATGCGATAAAATCCTTGCCGCAAAGGGAGGATGATGCACCGGGCCTGTTGCGTGTGCGATCTTGCTGCGTTGACAAAGATGGCGCTCCGCGAGGGAGCGACGATCCGGATTCGATGCGGGGAAAATGGCGAACGCTCGGCGTCCGCGCTGCGATGATCCTGTTGCGATGATTTCAGATAGCGGGCATTTTCAGGCCCGCAGACAGGTGCTGCGACGATCTTCGGATAGCGGGCGTTTTCAGGCCCGCAGACAGGTGCTGCGACGATCTTCGGGGTTAGCGAGCGCTCGGCGACAGCGGAGCGGCGATTTTTCTCACGCTCACCAGCTGCAGCGGCTCGCTAATGGAGGTTAGCGACGATTTTCAGCGCTCTCTTCTCAACAGTAGAAATAGAGGTCCTGGAACACACAGGAGCCTCACCTGCAGATAGTAATCCTCGCTGGGAGGAAACAGGAGGCTGATGGTGGAGTCTGATGTGCCTGAGACTCCAGCAGGAGGCTAGCTCTCTCCTAGCCCTTGGGTAGTTGCTGTAGCAAAAGAAATAAAAGTCCAATCAAAGTTCCTTTCCTCTTCTTGAAGTCCAGTAGTAAGAGCTGCAGGCCAGTCCCAGAAACAGCACACAAGGCACAAGGACAGTCCTTCTCTTGCAGATTCCTGTAGCCACACGGACAGACGTTTTTCTTGTTATCCAGGAGCAATACAAATTGTAGGGGTTTGTGCACAAATATTTATACCCCCAAAGTCTTTGTTCTTAGGGGTCTCAAGCCTCTGAACCCAGCCAGAACCAGTTTTGCCCAGCCCTGGAGCACTTTGTTGATCAGGCTGCATCCTTCCTTTCAGAAAGAGGGGGTCTGCCTCAGACGCACAGTGGGAGGTGGAGCCAGCTTTCACCTTGCCAGGCACAGCCCTATTCAAGTGCAGGAGCTACCCCTCCCCTCACACCTAGGTAGGTCGCTCTATTCAACCCAGGTCTGCCTCAGCCTGCCCTGTCCCTCCAAAACCAGACAGCCGATACACATAATAGCAGAGCAACTGGAAGGCTTAGGCAAGAAAGTACCTATACTCTAAAAGTGGTAGTTTCAAACCCAGGATATAAAAATAACCTTCACTAAAAGATGTATTTTAATATTCTGAGCTCAGGCATACTAGATTCGTTTTTCTACCATGTTCTGTGGGTCAGTTAGGACTATAGAATGTAATAGCCCAGACCTCCCATTCTGGCCTATGGAGAACAGGTAGCCTTACAGTAGTGAAAACGAAATGGGGGGTAATTCACTACTAGGACATGCTACATACGTCAGGGCATGTCCTACCTTACACATACAATGCGCCCTATCATAAGGGGGACTTACAGGATGCCAAGGGAAGGTTTAGGGGCTGGGAAGTGGGTGCACTTCACAGCCAAGATGGCAGTTCTGGACTGCACGCAGACACTGCAGTGGCAGGTCTGAGACACACTTTACAAGCTGCTTCTGTGGGTGGCACAATCCCGTGCTGCAGGCCCACCAGCAGCATTCGGTTTACCAGCCCTGGGCACACACAGGCCACGCTACTAGGGACTAACAGGTAAACCAAATAAGCCAATCATGGATGTGCCAATTCATATGTCATCTTTACAAAGGGTAAGGAAGACAATGGTTCTGTCGGATATAACCAAACAATCACTTTGTTTGCAGCAATTAATGAAAAAAGATTTTTTGAGACTGATTACATTCAAAGGACCACATAAAGCTAACAACAAAAATACGGTATAAATCACAAAGACCTCCGATTGGCAGGGTGGTAAAATGTTCTTTTATATATATAAATTGCTTCATTTATATAAACACCCATAACAGTCTTCTTGCAAATTAAGGCTGCCAAAGTTATAAACATTGAGGTGAATTGGTGAAGAAGTGACAAAGTGATCAAAGTGACAGGATTGATGTGCAATATATACAAAGTGAATACAAAAGTTTCTATGTACAAGATAAAAAGTCGGCCAGTATTTGAAAGAGTACAATGACGCCGTTTCCCGGGAATTTCTGATTCTATGGGAAAGCGAGTCTTGGACTGGTCCTAGGTACTGTCGACGTTTCGACCCTTTATGTGCGATCTTGTATCGTCACCTGGGTCTTCATCAGGACTTAAATGTTAACAGTGGCAACCTATAAAGGCAAGTAAAGCACGTGTCAACAACTATTTGTACCAAAGTCATACGTATATGGTCCCGAATAGGCCAACAGAGGCCATGACTCACCTAGCCAAAAGGTCTAGGATGACCCAATATTCAAATTTTGTAGATCCGGTGTATTCATCCAGCGGAGTATCTAAAAATTAATTAAAAATGACGGTCAATGGATGGGATCATCAACCCATCACCATTGATTGCAGAGCTCATCACCCAAAAGTGGGATGTTAAATGACAGCGTGGACTCATTAAGTCTCAGCGTGATAATTAAATCCAAAAGGATTCTAACAGTAAAACTGGTCAGGCAATGGGACAGAAGTGACCATGAGGCTTATCGGTGCAGGCCATTCTAGAATTAACGTTGTGGCGGTGAGATTGACAGCTTGTTAGGAATCAATCAAGGGACCCCCCGTGAAATTCGTCCAAAAAAACGTTGGCACAAAACACTCGTTTGCAAGCTCTAATCGTGACAGGCTTAGATATTCTAATGGAATAGAGGAAGGTATGCTCACCTGAGAATTATGAGCGGAAATGTTTAACGGTACGTAAACTGGTGATTCGGTTGGGAGCGAGGGCAGTTGGGAGACTCAGACTGCGTCTGCAAAGGAAGCCACGCGGGCAAGCTTAGTTAAAACTGCCACGGGGCAGGAGCGAAAAGGAAAATTATTCCGTCGCGCTAATGGGATGACTTACTTGGGAGGAGAGTAACAGACTTC
Organism: Triturus cristatus; assembly: GCF_964204655.1. NCBI lineage: Eukaryota > Metazoa > Chordata > Amphibia > Caudata > Salamandridae > Triturus > Triturus cristatus. The sequence continues at coordinate 439,173,132 of NC_140582.1, read as the reverse complement.
TGTCCCCAGCGCGGTGCTAGTTCCCGCGTCTCAGTCCACCTTTCGTTGCTATTGGAAACCAGCGGGAGGCAGATCAGCCGGGATATATAGTGACAGCCCAGTTACTCCCTGTTGTGACGTAAAGCGTATAGAAACGCCGGTGCGGTTGCTTAGCAACTAGAGAGGCGTTCTGGCAAATCAAGCGAGCCCGCCAATGGAAAGCGGTGGCTCTTTACTGACGTCAAGTATGTTTATTGGCTATTAACTTGCAGCGATAAATTAAAGGCCGTCAGAGGGGAAAAACAATTCCTAAATAAGTTCCCGCGTGTCATTGGTGCATCCCGTTTTTTAACAAACTATGGACACGAACAAAAGTGATGTCACATTGTAAAACGTGCCAAAAATACGCCAAAAATAAATGGTCATGTTTGAAAATGTGTTGCATTCATCGTGAGACATACTGAACATTGTACATAATTCTTTTCTTTGCAAATAAAATTAAAACAATGGGTTACATGAGATGTAATGTTTGAAGAGCAGTACATATCGATATCAATCCTAATCCTTAAGTTATATCAAACCTGAACGGACACAACAATTTATCAAAAGATAATATCACATCCCAGCAGGGTCATGTGGATGTACAAACATGTTGCAAAAGACATGGTGAATTGTTTTACAGGGAGCAAATAGAAATCGCACATTGTGTACAGCAATTTAAGCAATAAAAAAGCTGTGAACAGAATGGCAACCTGAGTTTGGAACTTGAATAAATCAAAGTGGTAACAGGTGGTAACTTATGGATAAGATGTAAAAAATCAACATGACACATGGAAAATGAGCCTTTCAATGAAGTTTAAACAACATTACATATAAGGACGTGGATTTGAACTGAATTAGGCTAACACTCAAATGCACCACATTGCCTGCTTTAAGGGAACAAGAGTTAAATGCCCAAAAACCTTTGGAGTAGTTGGCGGGAAGAAGGAACCGTTACAGCCCACGGTTCCAGTTGAACCATCTGTCTAAGGATTTTCTCTAAACCAATCCAAACTGTTGTACTGTGTCAAAGGATTGTATCTATCTGTGTTCTTTTCTTTCTGGTAGAGCGTGGAAAAAGAGAGAGCTGTTACAACCCTTGATTACAGTTGACCCATCTGTCTAGAAGTTTCCTCAAACTCATTCATTGTTGTACTGTGTCAAGGGAATGTATCTATCTACATTCCTTTCTTTTTAGATTGAGTGTGATTGAACCCCCTCTTGGAGCCAGAGTGACCTTTTCAAGCACACGCCATTTGATATCCTCAGGCAGGTGGTTATGTGTGAGATAATGATCGACCATGGGGGCCCCTTGCGTTTTACATCTGATGCGGCTCATATGTTGGAGCACCCTCACTTTTACCTTTTGTGTGGTTTGGCCCACATACAAAAGACCACAAGGACAAATTATTGCATAAATTACGTTACAACTGTTGCAATTTGTAAAGCCGTATGATGTGTAGGTTCTGTTGTGATATGTGAATGAGGGACCTTCCAATGTCGAGGGACAGGCTTTACATTGGCCACACTTAAAATGGCCCATGAGGGGAGGCAAACCTAGGTAATCTCTGAGTCCGGGGGTTTTGGGTGGTTCAAGATATGCCTTGACGACATTGTCTTTCACATTTCTCCCTCGTTTGAAGGCAAATAGGGGTTCCCCAGTGGTACCAGGTTCCAATATTTTCTCATGATTTTCTTCATGGCATTACTTTTACTATTGAATGTGGTGACACATACAATACTCTCATTTTTGGTTGTTCCCTCCTTTACTTGCAGTAGTTGGTCCCTCGGGCAATAAGCTAATGGGATAACCCCTTTCCTTAAGGCGAGTGGTAAGGATGTCAGTTTCTTTAAAGAAATCAGTTTGTCGTGTACAATTTCTTCTTAGTCTCAGATATTGGCCGTACGGAAGGTTATCCCTAAGGCTGCGTGGATGATGGGAATCGTATTTAAGGAGTGTATTCCTTTCCGTAGGTTTGCGATATAAATTGCAAATTAACCGTCCATCGTCTGCTTCAAATGTGAGATCAAGAAAATCGATGGATTTGTTACTCTGTGCCTTGGTGAATTGGATATCTATTGATCTCGTGTTCAACCAGTTGTAGAATTTTTCAAGTTCCTCAACAGTACCCGTCCAGATCATTATGACGTCATCAATGTACCTTTTCCAGGCCGTAATCTGATTGATGAATGGATTAGAAAGGCTGTAGAGATGTTCCTCCTCATACGAATCCATAAAGATATTCGCCAGGCTTGGCGCATAGGTAGCGCCCATCGCGACGCCTTTACATTGATAATAGAACTGCTTCATGAATACAAAGTAATTGTGTTTCATTGTTACATAAGCGCCTAGACAAACCGCCAGGGAGACCCATTGTCTCTGGATGCGAATCGGTTCTTGAACCTCTCAACCAGTTTATAGATCACTTCCTCCAACCTTTGATACCAGAGACCAAATCTTATGTGCGGGATACAATGCACATTATTCAGCTATTGGAGGGACAACCATTCGACATACAAACCCAACTATTGGTCACATTGGATGTATCCTCGCTCTATACCTCCATTCCACAGGTGAAGGCCCTGGATGTCATTAGAGCTACCCTCGATAAGAGGCCAAGACCACATTGAATACCAACTGACTTCCTGTTAGGCCTTCTAGAAATTGCAATGAAACACAATTACTTTGTATTCATGAAGCAGTTCTATTATCAATGTAAAGGCGTCGCGATGGGCGCTACCTATGCGCCAAGCCTGGCGAATATCTTTATGGATTCGTATGAGGAGGAACATCTCTACAGCCTTTCTAATCCATTCATCAATCAGATTACGGCCTGGAAAAGGTACATTGATGACGTCATAATGATCTGGACGGGTACTGTTGAGGAACTTGAACAATTCTACAACTGGTTGAACACGAGATCAATAGATATCCAATTCACCAAGGCACAGAGTAACAAATCCATCGATTTTCTTGATCTCACATTTGAAGCAGACGATGGACGGTTAATTTGCAATTTATATCGCAAACCTACGGAAAGGAATACACTCCTTAAATACGATTCCCATCATCCACGCAGCCTTAGGGATAACCTTCCGTACGGCCAATATCTGAGACTAAGAAGAAATTGTACACGACGAACTGATTTCTTTAAAGAAACTGACATCCTTACCACTCGCCTTAAGGAAAGGGGTTATCCCATTGGCTTATTGAAACGTGCACGGAAACGCGCCTGGTATTGCCCGAGGGACCAACTACTGCAAGTAAAGGAGGGAACAACCAAAAATGAGAGTATTGCATGTGTCACCACATTCAATAGTAAAAGTAATGCCATGAAGAAAATCATGAAAAAATATTGGAACCTGGTTTCGAGTGAGCTTCCTACCACTGGGGAACCCCTATTTGCCTTCAAACGAGGGAGAAATGTGAAAGACAATGTCGTCAAGGCATATCTTGAACCACCCAAAACCCCCGGACTCAGAGATTACCTGGGTTTGCCTCCCCTCATGGGCCATTTTAAGTGTGGCCAATGTAAAGCCTGTCCCTTGACATTGGAAGGTCCCTCATTCACATATCACAACAGAACCTACAAATCATACGGCTTTACAAATTGCAACAGTTGTAAGGTAATTTATGCAATAATTTGTCCTTGTGGTCTTTTGTATGTGGGCCAAACCACACAAAAGGTAAAAGTGAGGGTGCTCCAACATATGAGCCGCATCAGATGTAAAACGCAAGGGGCCCCCATGGTCGATCATTATCTCACACATAACCACCTGCCTGAGGATATCAAATGGCGTGTGCTTGAAAAGGTCACTCTGGCTCCAAGAGGGGGTTCAATCACACTCAATCTAAAAAGAAAGGAATGTAGATGGATACATTCCCTTGACACAGTACAACAAGGTTTGAATGAGTTTGAGGAAACTTCTAGACAGATGGGTCAACTGTAATCAAGGGTTGTAACAGCTCTCTCTTTTTCTACGCTCTACCAGAAAGAAAAGAACACAGATAGATACAATCCTTTGACACAGTACAACAGTTTGGATTGGTTTAGAGAAAATCCTTAGACAGATGGTTCAACTGGAACCGTGGGCTGTAACGGTTCCTTCTTCCCGCTAACTACTCCAAAGGTTTTTGGGCATTTAACTCGTGTTCCCTTAAAGCAGGCAATGTGGTGCATTTGAGTGTTAGCCTAATTCAGTTCAAATCCACGTCCTTATATGTCATGTTGTTTAAACTTCATTGAAAGGCTCATTTTCCATGTGTCATGTTGATTTTTTACATCTTATCCATAAGTTACCACCTGTTACCACTTTGATTTATTCAAGTTCCAAACTCATGTTGCCATTCTGTTCACAGCTTTTTTATTGCTTAAATTGCTGTACACAATGTGCGATTTCTATTTGCTCCCTGTAAAACAATTCACCATGTCTTTTGCAACATGTTTGTACATCCACATGACCCTGCTGGGATGTGATATTATCTTTTGATAAATTGTTGTGTCCGTTCAGGTTTGATATAACTTAAGGATTAGGATTGATATCGATATGTACTGCTCTTCAAACATTACATCTCATGTAACCCATTGTTTTAATTTTATTTGCAAAGAAAAGAATTATGTACAATGTTCAGTATGTCTCACGATGAATGCAACACATTTTCACACATGACCATTTATTTTTGGCGTATTTTTGGCACGTTTTACAATGTGACATCACTTTTGTTCGTGTCCATAGTTTGTTAAAAAACGGGATGCACCAATGACACGCGGGAACTTATTTAGGAATTGTTTTTCCCCTCTGACGGCCTTTAATTTATCGCTGCAAGTTAATAGCCAATAAACATACTTGACGTCAGTAAAGAGCCACCGCTTTCCATTGGCGGGCTCGCTTGATTTGCCAGAACGCCTCTCTAGTTGCTAAGCAACCGCGCCGGCGTTTCTATACGCTTTACGTCACAACAGGGAGTAACTGGGCTGTCACTATATATCCCGGCTGATCTGCCTCCCGCTGGTTTCCAATAGCAACGAAAGATGGACTGAGACGCGGGAACTAGCACCGCGCTGGGGACAGAAGTCTGTTACTCTCCTCCCAAGTAAGTCATCCCATTAGCGCGACGGAATAATTTTCCTTTTCGCTCCTGCCCCGTGGCAGTTTTAACTAAGCTTGCCCGTGGGGCTTCCTTTGCAGACGCAGTCTGAGTCTCCCAACTGCCCTCGCTCCCAACCGAATCACCGGTTTACGTACCGTTAAACATTTCCGCTCATAATTCTCAGGCGAGCATACCTTCCTCTATGCCATTAGAATATCTAAGCCTGTCACGATTAGAGCTTGCAAACGAGTGTTTTGTGCCACCGTTTTTTCAGACGAATTTCACGAGGGGTCCCTTGATTGATTCCTAACAAGCTGTCAATCTCACCGCCACAACGTTAATTCTAGAATGGCCTGCACCGATAAGCCTCATGGTCACTTCTGTCCCATTGCCTGACCAGTTTTACTGTTAGAATCCTTTTGGATTTAATTATCACGCTGAGACTTAATGAGTCCACGCTGTCATTTAACATCCCACTTTTGGGTGATGAGCTCTGCAATCAATGGTGATGGGTTGATGATCCCATCCATTGACCGTTATTTTTAATTAATTTTTAGATACTCCGCTGGATGAATACACCGGAGCTACAAAATTTGAATATTGGGTCATCCTAGACCTTTTGGCTAGGTGAGTCATGGCCTCTGTTGGCCTATTCGGGACCATATACGTGTGACTTTGGTACGAATAGTTGTTGACACGTGCTTTACTTGCTTTTATAGGTTGCCACTGTTAACATTTAAGTCCTGATGAAGACCCAGGTGACGATACAAGATCGCACATAAAGGGTCGAAACGTCGACAGTACCTAGGACCAGTCCAAGACTCGCTTTCCCATAGAATCAGAAATCCCCGGGAAACGGCGTCATTGTACTCTTTCAAATACTGGCCGACTTTTTATCTTGTACATAGAAACTTTTGTATTCACTTTGTGTATATTGCACATCAATCCTGTCACTTTGATCACTTTGTCACTTCTTCACCAATTCACCTCAATGTTTATAACTTTGGCAGCCTTAATTTGCAAGAAGACTGTTATGGGTGTTTATATAAATGAAGCAATTTATATATAAAATAACATTTTACCACCCTGCCAATCGGAGGTCTTTGTGATTTATACCGTATTTTTGTTGTTAGCTTTATGTGGTCCTTTGAATGTAATCATTCTCAAAAAATCTTTTTTCATTAATTGCTGCAAACAAAGTGATTGTTTGGTTATATCCGACAGAACCATTGTCTTCCTTATCATTTATACCCAGGTTCTGAGGGACACAGGGTCACCCCATTGTCTTTATAATCTTTACAAAGGGAGCATTCGCGCTGTGGCACTGAATGGCAGTGGCACAGCGCCCAGAGCATCTATAACCCGCAAAAACAGAGGAGACACAGCGAAAAAATGGAAGGGAGACTCACGCCAATGGTGCCAGGTCTAACACACGTCCCCTCCAGCTGAAATGTGGGGAGAACTACCCATCCCCTGGGAGGTTCTCATCACTAAGGCGGAAAAATCTGGACAGACCATCAGCATTGGCGTGTTCTGTACCAGGGCGGTGTTCCCCTGTAGGGAAATGGACCACCTTAACAACTTGGGATTGTCACCCCTCATCTGCATTAACCACCTGAGGGGCCTGTGGTCGGTATGAACCCGGAAGTGAGTCCCAAACAGGTATGGTCTCAGCTTGTTCAGCGCCCAGACCACAGCAAATGCCTCTCGCTCGATCGCACTCCACCTCTGTTCCCGTGGAAGTAACCTCCTACTGATGAAGGCTACAGGTTGGTCTAGTCCCTCCTCATTCATCTGTGACAGAACAGCCCCCACCCCATGCTCTGAAGCGTCTGTCTGGACAATAAATTCCTTAGCAAAGTTGGGCGCCTGGAGTACACGTGCTGTACACATGGCAGTCTTGAGAGCATCAAAAGCTTTCTGACAGGTGTCAGTCCAGTTCACAATCTTGGGCTGCTTCTTGGAAGTCAGCTCAGTCAAGGGGGCAACAATGCTGCCATACCCCTTGACAAACCTCCTGTAATAACCTGTGAGTCCTAAGAAGGCCCTCACCTGGGTCTGGGTCCTTGGGGGCTCCCAAGCCAGGATGGTCTCAATCTTGGGCTGTAGAGGGGCCACCTGGCCACTCCCTACCTGGTGTCCTAAGTACACCACCGAACCCTGCCCAATCTGGCACTTACTGGCCTTGATTGTGAGGCCTGCTCTGCGCAGCGCCATCAACACTTCCCAGAGGTGGCGTAAGTGGTCCTCCCATGAGGAACTAAATACGGCAATGTCGTCCAGGTAGGCGGCACTGAAATCCTCCAGCCCAGCCAACACCTGGTTGACCAACCTCTGAAAGGTGGCAGGGGCATTCTTCATCCCAAAGGGCATCACACGGAACTGATAGTGCCCATCTGGGGTGGAGAATGCGGACCTCTCCTTTGCCCCATCAGTTAAGGCGATCTGCCAGTACCCAGACGTCAGATCAAACGTGCTGAGGTACCGGGCAGCCCCCAACTGATCTATGAGCTCATCAGCTCTGGGGATGGGGTGCGCGTCGGTCCTCGTGACCGAATTGAGACCTCGGTAGTCCACACAGAACCTAAGTTCTGGAGTGTCACCAGGTGCTGCAGCCTTTGGTACCAAGACCACGGGGCTGGACCAAGGGCTGCTAGAGGACTCAATCACCCCCAGGGCAAACATTTTGGAGACCTCCTCCTTAATGCAGGCCCTTACCCTGTCGGTCACCCTGTAAGCCTTGTGCTTGACAGGAGGACTGTCCCCGGTGTCTACCTCATGGACGCACCAGTCAGTGACACCAGGTACCAGGGAAAATAAATCTGGGAATTGCCCCAACAGCTGGTGGCAATCTCTCTGCTGTTCTGGGGTCAGTGTGGTGGAGAGGACCACACCCTCCACTGACCCATCCTTCTCTCCTGCACACAGGAGGTCAGGAAGAGGCTTACTCTCCTCCTCCATCCCTGCATCTGTGGCAAGAAGCATGCCCACTTCAGACCTCGCAAAGTGGGGCTTTAGGCGATTCACATGCAGGACCCGCAGGGGGTTCCTGGGAGATTTAAAGTCCACCAAATAGGTAACTTGACTTTTTCGCTCCACCACCTCAAATGGACCGGTCCACTTATCTTGGAGCGCACAGGGCTCCACTGGGGCCAGTACCCAAACCTTTTGACCAGGTTGAAACTCGACCAGAGTGGCATTCTGGTCGTGCCAACGTTTCATCTCCTCCTGGCTGGCTTCCAGATTTGCCTCAGCAATGTTTCTGAAACGCCGAGTTTGGTTCCTGAAGGCCAGGATGTAGCTAAACACATCCTGGGGAGGTTTCCTGGGAGATTGCTCCCAGCCTTCCTTGACCAATCTCAGAGGCCCTCTTACCGGATGGCCATAGAGCAGTTCAAAGGGGCTGAACCCTAAGGACTTCTGTGGCACTTCACGGTATGCAAACAACAGGCATGGCAAGAGGACGTCCCACTTACGCCTCAGGGGCTCCTCTAGGCCCATGATCATGCCCTTCAAGGTCCGGTTGAATCTCTCAACCAGACCGTTACCCTGGGGGTGGTAAGGAGTGGTGAACTTGTAAGTCACCCCACACTCCTTCCACAGAGACTTCATATACTGGGAGATGAAGTTGGTCCCCCTGTCGCTCACCACCTCTCTGGGGAACCCCACACGGGAGAAGATCCCCATCAGTGCACGTCCCACCACGGGGGCCGTCACTGTCCTGAGCGGGATGGCTTCAGGGTACCGGGTGGCATGGTCCACCAAGACCAGGATGTACCTGTTGCCCATGGCTGTCTTGGGGTCCAGAAGTCCCACAATGTCAATGCCCACTCGCTCGAATGGGGTGCTAACAACTGGGAAGGGTTGGAGTGGGGCTTTGATCTTCCCCCCACTCTTCCCACTTGCCTGGCAAGTCTCACAGGTCCTACAATACGTATCTGAACTCTTGCGCATCTGGGGCCAATAAAAGTGGGTGACCAGCCTTTCAAAGGTCTTGGTCTGCCCCAGATGTCCTGCCAATGGAATGTCATGAGCCAACCCCAGTAGGAAGGTTCTGAAGCACTCGGGTACCACCAGCACACGGGCTGACCCCGGCTCAGCAACCTTAGGCTCGCTATACAGGAGACTGTTCTCCCAATAAATCAGATGTGAACCGGACATATCACCTGCTGCCTGGGCTGCAGCCTGTTGCCGCATACCCTCAAGAGAGAGGCAAGTTCTCTGCTGTTCATAAAACTCCTCCCTGGTGGGCCCCCCTTCCTGCTGCCACTGGGTCAGCTCAGGCAGGTCCCCCAGGTCGGTACTCTGCTCCCCGGTAGGCTCCAGGGCATCCCCCTCAGGGTCTGCTCCCTCCTGGGCCGTGGGAACCAAGGGGGCCGGTTTCCCGCGCCCACTGCCCCCTCCCTCTAAGGCAGGGACCTGGGCCATATTCTCAGGCTCCAGGTCTTTCTCAACACTCTCTTTGGCTGCCATGGACCGAGTGGTAGTACATGCCCACTCAGGCAGTCCCAACATTTGCAAGTGAGCTCTCCTCTCCACTGTAGCCCACGGTGAGTTCTCTAAATCATTGCCCAACAGACAGTCCACAGGCATGGCGGGCCTCACAGCCACCTGAAGAGTTCCTGAGACCCCCCCCCCACTGAAAGGGAACCTGAGCCACCTCACATTGGCTCTCTGTGTTGTCTGCCGACACTACTGGGTAGACTGCATGGGGCACAACCTGCTCTTTGGACACCAACCGGGAGCTGACAGCAGTTACACTGGCTCCTGTGTCCCTCAGAGCCTCCACTCTATGGCCATTGATGGTTACCCACTGCCTGTATTTTGTAGTGTTATCAGGCAGTGCAGGCTTAGGAACCATTTCAAAGTCTCCTAGTGAGACAAGGGTCAACTCTACGGGGTCCCACCCACCTGGGGCACCCATCTCCTCCTCCCCCAGGGCTACACTAGCAAGCTGGCGGGGCGGTGCACGGGGTGGTGCAGCAGTATCCTTTTGGGGACACTGGGGGTCAAAGTATCTGTGGCCCACCTGGCCACACTTAAAACAAGTAGGGGGCCTCCTTGGAACAGGATTACCTGTTGGAGGCACTGGCTTCTTATCTGGGGGAGGCTGGGATACCACTGCCTGGTTCCCTTGGGAATTATCTTGGGGCCCTCGGTGGAACTCCCTTGGTTTACCCCTGTCCCCCCCCACCTCTCTGCTGGGGACCCTGCCCACCTTTGGCGAAGTCTCCCACTGGACCCTTGCGAACCCGGGTGCTCACCCAGCGGTCCGCCTCCTCAGCAAGCTTCCTAGGGTTAGTCAGCTTGCAATCTATCAGATGCTGGCGTAGCTCAGGAAAACAGTTACTAGAAAAATGCTCCCATGCAATCAAGTCATACAGTTGCTCAAAAGTTTCTACTTTGCTGCCTTTTACCCAGCGCTCCATTGCTCTGCCAAAAAAAGACACATATTCAACCCACGTGGTACCCTCTATCTTCTTGCAGGTTCTAAATCTCTGCCTGTACATTTCAGGGGTTAAACCATAGCGGGTAATCAAAGCTTCCTTCATGGGGGCGTAAATCATCCTACTTTCTGGGGGTAGGTCCAACAAGGTATCTCTCCCCTCACTCACAAACCGTCCCCACAACCCCGCTCCCCAATCCTTCTCAGGGACCCGGTGGGACACCATGGCTAATTCATAAGCGGCAAACCATTGCCCAATATCCTCACTTTTATGAAAATCCTTAATAACCTCTTTCGGTATATACACTCTACTCTCAGTATGCACTACTGGTATGCTGCCACCAGAGGGGGAGATCTCAATACCCTTGGCCTTAATCTCCAACTCCCTCAAAATTCTCTCATGTTCAAATTTCATCTTCATTATCTCAACTTCTAACTTCTTATTCTCTAGGTCTCTCTGACCATCCAATTTGAGCTTAGCCATCTCCATATTATGCCGCCTATCTCTCTCCCTGTCCTCCATCTCTTCTGGAGACAGACCCCTTGAGGACACGCTAGTGCCCGGGCTGGAAACTGCTTTATCCCCTACCAAATCTACAATTTCTTCCTGCTGCTCTCCTGCATTCTCTCCCCCCTCCACAGGCCCTTCCTCATTCCTAGGGGCATCCCTGGCTTCTAACCAGGCCTTCAGCGCCTTGTAATACTCTTCCCTCTTAGTGAGACCTGTGATAGGGACCGTGAAGCGTTTGCAAAAACATTTGAGCTGCTTGGCATTGTAGGTGTCTAATTTCTCTTCTTCCCAGGAGAGATCCTCAGAGGCATTGGATCTGGGCTTGCCCATTGTGGCAATAACTGGCAATAACGATCAAAAATAGAATCAAAAAATCTCAACAACGTACGTGGTTATGTTATGGTCTGCACTCACTAGTAGTGTACACTATAATTACTGTATGCAATCATAAATGCAAGTCCAGATCCTCACCGCTGACCACCAATGTTAGAAATGGGGGTCTCTAGTTGGCAATGGCTGGCCACTGTCCAAGTAGGGACCCTTCTTCCTAAGTCAGAGTAAGCAGCCTACACCCTTTGCCAACCCCTGCTCAACCCTGTGGTAACGTAGCACGAGCAGTAGGCTTATCTCAGAGGCAGTGTGTGAAGCATTTATGACCATACACAGTAATATAATGAGGAACACTACAAATGGACACCACTCAAGTAGTTATGAAAAATAGGTATTTTTATATAGACTTAATCACAAGACCAATAACAGTAAAAATCCACAATACTATAAAAATATAATTACTTTAGAAATGCTGCAAGGAAAAATAGTTCAGGATGCACAAAATGAGGTTTAGTTCAAGGCAGGGGTCTCTGCGACCCTTTTACTCACAAAGTATCTGGTTCCTGGAGCAAAGCAACAAAAATGTCGCTAAGGAGTTGTTGCGATAGATTTCCTCACGCTAGCCAGCGATGCGTTGAATCCTTACCGCAAGGGAGGATGATGCGCTGGGTTGCGGGCAGGACCAAGCGACAAACTTCTTCATGCTGATCCGGTGATGCGATAAAATCCTTGCCGCAAAGGGAGGATGATGCACCGGGTCTGTTGCGTGTGCGATCTTGCTGCGTTTACAAAGATGGCGCTCCGCGAGGGAGCGACGATCCGGATTCGATGCGGGGAAAATGGCGAACGCTCGGCGTCCGCGCTGCGATGATCCTGTTGCGATGATTTCAGATAGCGGGCATTTTCAGGCCTGCAGACAGGTGCTGCGACGATCTTCGGATAGCGGGCGTTTTCAGGCCCGCAGACAGGTGCTGCGATGATCTTCGGGGTTAGCGAGCGCTCGGCGACAGCGGAGCGGCGATTTTTCTCACGCTCACCAGCTGCAGCGGCTCGCTAACGGAGGTTAGCGACGATTTTCAGCGCTCTCTTCTCAACAGTAGAAATAGAGGTCCTGGAACACACAGGAGCCTCACCTGCAGATAGTAATCCTCGCTGGGAGGAAACAGGAGGCTGATGGTGGAGTCTGATGTGCCTGAGACTCCAGCAGGAGGCTAGCTCTCTCCTAGCCCTTGGGTAGTTGCTGTAGCAAAAGAAATAAAAGTCCAATCAAAGTTCCTTTCCTCTTCTTGAAGTCCAGTAGTAAGAGCTGCAGGCCAGTCCCAGAAAGAGCACACAAGGCACAAGGACAGTCCTTCTCTTGCAGATTCCTGTAGCCACACGGACAGAGGTTCTTCTTGTTATCCAGGAGCAATACAAATTATAGGGGTTTGTGCACAAATATTTATACCCCCAAAGTCTTTGTTCTTAGGGGTCTCAAGCCTCTGAACCCAGCCAGAACCAGTTTTGCCCAGCCCTGGAGCACTTTGTTGATCAGGCTGCATCCTTCCTTTCAGAAAGAGGGGGTCTGCCTCAGACGCACAGTGGGAGGTGGAGCCAGCTTTCACCTTGCCAGGCACAGCCCTATTCAAGTGCAGGAGCTACCCCTCCCCTCACACCTAGGTAGGTCGCTCTATTCAACCCAGGTCTGACTCAGCCTGCCCTGTCCCTCCAAAACCAGACAGCCAATACACATAATAGCAGAGCAACTGGAAGGCTTAGGCAAGAAAGTACCTATACTATAAAAGTGGTAGTTTCAAACCCAGGATATAAAAATAACCTTCACTAAAAGATGTATTTTAATATTCTGAGCTCAGGCATACTAGATTCGTTTTTCTACCATGTTCTGTGGGTCAGTTAGGAATATAGAATGTAATAGCCCAGACCTCCCATTCTGGCCTATGGAGAACAGGTAGCCTTACAGTAGTGAAAACGAAATGGGGGGTAATTCACTACTAGGACATGCTACATACGTCAGGGCATGTCCTACCTTACACATACAATGCGCCCTATCATAAGGGGGACTTACAGGATGCCAAGGGAAGGTTTAGGGGCTGGGAAGTGGGTGCACTTCACAGCCAAGATGGCAGTTCTGGACTGCACGCAGACACTGCAGTGGCAGGTCTGAGACACACTTTACAAGCTGCTTCTGTGGGTGGCACAATCCCGTGCTGCAGGCCCACCAGCAGCATTCGGTTTACCAGCCCTGGGCACACACAGGCCACGCTACTAGGGACTAACAGGTAAACCAAATAAGCCAATCATGGATGTACCAATTCATATGTCATCTTTACAAAGGGAGCATTCGCGCTGTGGCACTGAATGGCAGTGGCACAGCGCCCAGAGCATCTATAACCCGCAAAAACAGAGGAGACACAGCGAAAAAATGGAAGGGAGACTCACGCCAATGGTGCCAGGTCTAACACTCAGTATGGCCATGCTTGTGGCCGGTGGCGGCGACACCCCTCAGAGTGTATGCACCGTTATTGGTTATATGATAGTTGCTGCTAGTTGTTGGGCCCAGCGTCGTTCAGGCGCGGAGCCAAGTTTTGTTATTGTTATAGGGAATGGGTACTCCTGGTCGATGATAGCCTATCAGCTCCATCTAAAGTGGAGCCTCACGCAGTCTAAAACTTCATGCCTAGAACAGCTGCCACATTAGGGTCCTACAACCTAATAACATGGAATGTGAGAGGGATGGGGGCGATCCAGATGAGGCACCGTATCCACGCTTATCTCCTTAGGTGTAAAGCGCATATAGTTTTCCTACAGGAATCCCATTTAACTGAGTCTGAAGCACAAAAAATGCGCAAGAAATGGCGGGGTCAGGTCTACTCTACTAATTATTCTGCTTTCACTAGAGGGACGACTATATGGGTGCGCCATGTGGTCCCTTTTGTCGAATTAGAGTGCCGCTTAGATGACCAAGCGCGATACATTCTCCTTAAGGGTACGCTCGGTGGCTCACTGGTAATTCTGGGCAGTGTCTACGCCCCTAACTATGACCAAGACCACTTCTTCCAGAGACTAGGTACAGTACTGGAGGAATGGGATGGTATCCCCTGGGTATTGATGGGGGATTGGAATGCAGTCCTGGACGCGAATATGGACAGATCACATCCGCCACTGCACGGTGCGAATGCCCGTAAATTATCCAACATATTTTCTACCTGGTCAAGAGGTTGGATGCTTGTGGATGTCTGGAGATGTCTACACCCTACTCACAAAGAATACTCGTTTTACTCTCCTGTGCATAGCCTCCATACTAGGATTGATAGATTTCTCTGCTCCATTTCCATTGTCACACAGGTCTGCCATTCCACATATCTAGCGAAGACCCTCTCTGACCACAACCCCCTAGAGCTCACACTCGCCTGGGGTTGTGTGCCTACCCCAGTACCCACCTGGAAATTGCACCCACAGCTACTTGAGGATGCCCCATTCCGAACAGGACTTTCCACCACCATTACAAATTATCTAGCCGAAATCTGGAACACAGCCTCCTCTAACCTTGTAGAGTGGGACACGCTAAAGGTAGTGATAAGGGGAGCTTCCATAGGACAGATTGTAGGAGCCCGACAGGAGACACATCGAAACCTGATCAGTATTGAACAACAAATGACTGCACTGGAGGAAGAGGCAGTGTCTGACCCTGATAAACGGGAGGCGTTGCAAAATGCCCGTATTAACCATGCCGAAACACTAGAAACCTTACGGACGATCGATCACAGGGCCTATATGCAATGCAAACACTCTGAGGCTGATAGAGCCGGGTCACTGCTTGCCGTCTAATACGAGACAAACCTGCCCCACCACCAATAACACAGATACGCACACCAGATGGGAGTATGGCCCATACACAATGAGAGATTAATGAGGCCTTTTATACACATCTCAGCACTCTCTCTACTGAACCCAAACTAAATAAGACCCCTTCCATCATGGCCTTTTTGCAAGATCTCACAATTCCGGTACTCTCAGCTGCATTAAAAAAGAAAATTGGTGGCCCTATCACACAACAGGAAATCCGTACCGCAATTAAGGGTCTGAATCGTAATAAGGCACCTGGGCTCGACGGGCTACCGATCAAATTTTACCATATGTATGCAGATGTCCTGGTCCCCACACTAGAGGCCGTATATAAGACTGCTCTGGAGTCCGGCCATTTACCACAATCCACCATGGAAGCATTGGTCACCTCGTTGCCAAAATCGGGACGAAATAATCTTGACTTGTCCAATTATAGGCCCCTCTCACTGTTAGTGACCGAGTATAAAATCCTGAGTAAAGCTCTAGCTAACCGTATACAACCCTACCTCACGACTCTCATACATAGCGACCAATGCGGGTTTCTACCGAACCGCAGCACGTCCCTCAACACGAGACGATTACACTACGTCATGAAGGCCACCCAGGGTACTTATCAGACCGCGGGGTGTTTGACACTGGATCTCAGACAGGCCTTTGATTCTTTATCCTGGGATTATATGTTTTTGGCACTTCAACGATTCGGGCTTCCGGACGCGTAGCTTCAATGGGTACGCCTACTGTACACTTCCCCCACTGCCTGAGCCCGCACGGGCCGCTACATTTCCCGACAGTACACCATTCATAGGGGAACGCGACAGGGATGTCCGTTGTCTCCCCTATTATTCGTACTCGCGCTGGAGCCTCTGGCGGTGGCACTCAGGCGATTGACAGACCGCCTGGGCATCCCCATTGAGGACACGACCTACCTCATTTCGATTTATGCGGATGACATCCTGTTATATCTGCATGATTTGACTGCAGATAATGGACCCCTTCCCACTATTTTTTCCACCTTTGAACAGGTGTCAGGCCTTGCTATAAACCAGAGCAAATCCCTGGCTTATTTTTTTAGAGACACACCATACCCAGACGATTTACCATTAGGCACATACTCTTTGCCGGTAGCTCCTTCCACGTTTAAATATTTAGGCCTTCAAATATATAGAACACAGCTGGATCAACTAGATGGCAATCTGGGAAAGGCCATAATGGCCCTTAGAGCTAGTGTGGCTTTCTGGATCTCCCTGCCTCTATCGGTGATGGGGCGTATAGCTATCTCCAAAATGGTGATGCTCCCTCGTCTATTGTACTACTTTGTGAACATACCTATTGTAGTCCCACAGTCTATCTTTAAAATCCTGAATACTTTATTGGTTGAACTCATATGGGGGGGGGCGGGTCACGAAGAGTGAGTTTGCAGAAACTCCAACTGGAGTCTGATGGAGGAGGCCTGGGAGTCCCCGACCTCAGGGCATACTATTACGCTAGTCAGCTTCAGTGGTTCTCCTTTTGGACGGCAGGGAGGAATTTAAAAGAGGTGCACTACATTCCCTACTTCTGCCTCACATCAAACTCCCTACAGACAGCCCTCCTCTGCTACGGACGGCAATGCAATCTTAGAGGAAGGCGTTATCATATACCTCTACAGCGACCCCATATTTGGCAAACATCCCACTGCTGGGTATCCCCACACCGCAGGGAAGGATTACAAAGACCAGGATCAGTGCCTGGACAGAGGTGGGAGTGGAGGATGTTGGAGCTTTCTTTGGGGAGGGCAATCTACTCGATCATGACTCCTTCATACAAGCGACAGGGGCACCCCCACGCTTATATCTATTATATGCTACGGTCTCCCATTACATCAAGACTACATGGGCCCCACAATGTAGAGCACCTCCGCAACATAACTTGGTTCATCTTCTATATTATATGGGGAACGGGGGACACCTAGTTAGATGGATATATAAGGGTATACGTGCACATGCAGCAATTCCATTTACGTCCCTCAGAACAAAATGGTCTGAAGATGCTAACATTGAACTCACGGATAGGGCTTGGAAGTGCATCCTTCAACACCCTAAAAGAGTCTCCCCTAATGTCAGAATAAAATTTATACAGACCATGGTTCTCCATAGGTCGTACCTCACTCCACAGAGGATCCATTGCATGTTCCCTGAGGCACACCACCACTGCCCTCGATGCGGGGGTGACGAAGCAGACTTCCTCCATATGCTTTGGTCATGCCCCCATCTCCGGGACTACTGGGGAGGGGTTCGGCAATCTGTAGGTGAGGTCACACACTTATCTGTCTCAGATTGCACCCTAGAGTGTTTCTTAGGCCTTCGGAGACGTACAGGCCCGCAGAAGGTACAACTGAGATTCCTAGACTTGGCCCTCATACTGGCGATACGGGCCATTACCATGAGGTGGAAATCTCCCAGATGCCCGACATTATCCAGCTGGCAGGCAGACATAATACAGTGGGGGAAAGCCGAGAGCATAGCTCTACGGAGGGAGGAAGATCAAGGGTTACGGAAACTTCCCGTCTCCATGACACGGGACATTATGTTACATGACCTTGAACTACTAGATTTAATACCACCACTGTACCTCCCTTCACCATGACTCTAGGTGCGGTTCTGTGATCACATGCCTTATTTATCCCACAATCTGAGGTACTTACAACTCTATACGGGTTGGGTAGGTCCCCTGGAGAAACCCTATTAGTTCCTTTAGGCTAACAGCTTCATTAGCGTCTTCGGACCAGGAGTACAGGGTAGACGGGATAGGGAGGGTGGAAAATAGATAGGTTTGTTTCGTTAATTGGAAATATGTATGCGCTACAAGTTCACAATATTTAAATAACTTTATTTCATGATCAGCAAATATTTGACATGATGCTGTAGTACATGGATTTTGTTTCCGGTCCTGCTGTTTGAATACTGGTCAGTAGATTCACACAACTGTATAGTTGAAACTATACAAATAACAAATGACCTTATGTAATAATTTTTTGTATTGATAATGATATCACAGTCCTCAATAAAGTATGTTAAAAAAAATTAAAGTGAACAAATATATATATATTTTAAAAAAAAATCAATAAAAACAAGTCAAGTCATGGAGGTTTGAAAACTTCTTCTACTAAGGGGTGATGACAGGTGAATTTTTGTGCTGACATATCTATGAAAGTGGTTACAGGGGACCATATATGTTGTCTTTTCAGGAGCAAAGATAAAGGGGAAACATATGCACGATCAAGTCGATGGTTATAACAAACACTATACCACCAAGCTTGAAAGGAAAGTTGTGTGGCCTGTTTCCAATTCTTCGTTATTTGTTGGAAGGCAATTGCAATCAATAAATCCAAAATATCTATATTAGAGGGAAATTCATGCCAATGATTAGATAAAAAATGCAGGAAAATATCAACAGGTGAATAAGGGAAGTGAGTGTGAAAAATGGTATTAATTTGGGACCAGATCTTTAACCAGAATTGATCAGTAGAGGGACAGGAAAATAACATGTGATATAAATCAGCATGGGGATCGTTACATGACCAGCAATTTTGGGAGGAAGAGGAAGTATATTTATCTAAAGACACTGGAGTATACATATGTCGATTGTAAATAAAGAAAAGTGTTTGCGTAGTGCTTGCGGACCTAGAAGTTTTACGAAGTTTTGACCATAATTTATCCCAAAAAGTAATAGGCCATGATGTATGGAATTCCCGTTCCCATTGGAGTTCTATATTAGTTTTATCTCTAGGATCAAGGGATTTGGTAAGAGAATTATATATAAATGAGGCACTAGACTAAACTCTTAAAATTGGAAGTATATTATGATAAGAAGGTGTAGAAGCGGATTGGAAGAAATTGATGATAATCATGAGGAAATGTTTTGTGTCACTATATTAAATTTAGCTGAGAAAGAGTTTGGTAAATTATAGAGAGTTTGTGCTTCAGAAAAAGTAATTAGAGTATTATTAGTACAAAATTGATGAATCCAACGTAACCACTTGTCTCGCCAAGTTTTCCAGAATATGGGCTTATTATTTATTTTAAGAAAGCGGTTATGCCAGATGGAGGAATTAAGAAATTGATCTTTAAAGGAAAGGTGAGAAATGAGAAAGGAGTGATAACGTTTATGGGCTGTTTTATATATAGTAGAAGATAAAAAGCGCGTTTTGTGAGTGAATGTGAAAGCTTCTGTAAAAGAGAAGGGAGATAAGAGAGAGAGGGAAATTGGAAGTCAGGAAAGTTAACCCCATCATGAGATTTGTGGCGTTTAAGCATGGCAATGGACAAGCGAGCTTTCTTTTTATTCCACAAAAAGTAATTAGAATAGAATTCATTTTTTTGTAAAAATGAGCTGGAAAACTGAGAAGAGTAGCAGAGATCATGTAAAAGACGATGGGAGCAAGCATCCTTTTAATCGTATCATGTCTGCCCCACCAGGATAGAAACAGGGGATGCCATTTAGCGATAGGAGTCGATAACGTGGATAAGACATGAGTCATATTTAAAGATAGCGTTTGTTTAATAGAGGGGGCAAACCAAAGACCTAAATATTTAATCTTGTGGGGCTTCCATGAGATATTAGTAAGAGCAACATCTTGTTTAATGCAAAAAATATTAAGAGGAAGAATTTCACATTTATCATGATTTAACTTATAACCACAAATGGAGAAGGACTGAACCTGTGCAATAAAAGTGGGTATAGAATGTTCTTGTTTAGAGATATATAATAAAATATCGTCTGCATAGACACTCATTTTAACATGGAAATTATCATGTTGAAAGCCATATATGTTAGAATTTTGTTTAATTCTAGCAAGAAAGTGTTCTGGAGCAAGGATAAATAAAAGTGGGGAGAGAGGACAACCTTGACGGACACCCCTTTGTAAAGTAAAAGAATCTGAAATGGAACCATTGGCGAAAATGGAAGCTTTGGGAGAAGTATGCAATAGGGAAATATAGGAAATAAATTTGGGTCCAAAGCAGAGCCAAGATAATGTGTGGAAAATAAATGACCAATCCATGCGGTCAAAGGCTTTTTCCGCGTCGAGAGAAATAGCTGCCAGTGAATGAGGATACGTATTAGCCTTGTGTAATATATTAAAGAAGACTCTGGTAAAACCAGCTTGTTCTTTACACACAATAGTTTGAAGAAGGGTTTCAAGACGGAGGGCGAGAATTTTGGCAAATATTTTATAGTCGGAATTAACTAACGAAATTGGTCTGTAATTTTTACAAAGGTGGAGATCCTTTCCTTCTTAAGAAATTAGGCAAATGAGAGCATCTTGAAAAGTACCACTAGATACTTTAGAGGTGATGAAATATGAAAATAAAGAAAGGAGATAAAAAAGGAGGGATTTGGAAAAATGGGCATAAAATTCCATAGGGAATCCATCTGGGTCAGGAGCTTTCCCGGGCTTAAGAAGCTTCAATGCATTGGAAGTGATATCTTGCTCCAACGGTGAAAAATCAATGTCTGTGGAGAATTGCTATGTTATGGAGGCTAAATAATTTTGAATATCACTAGGGGCCGGGCGAGTGTCAGGGGTATATAGAGATGTATAATATTTCTTGAATTCTTCTAAGATTTCTAATTTTTTTGTTACTGGAGAAGAATTGGAATTTAAGATATAGTCAATATTGTTATGGCCCTTTTTGATTTTAAGGTATGAGGCGAGTAGTTTTCCTGCTCTGTTTTGGCCACCATGATAACATGCACTACCTCGGAGGAGATAGGCAGAAGCATTTTCTGTAGAAAGTTTGTTATATTAAAATTTTTCTTGAATAAGGTTATTAAAGTCAGCTTTAGAATTTGTAACTGTATAAAGTGATTCCAATAATTTGATCTTTTTAAGGAGTTCATTGACTTTGCGAGAATTGAGACGTTTTTTATTGCCAACATAAGAAATAATAAAGTCCCAGGTTGAAGCTTTAAAAGAGTCCCAAACAATTGAAAAGGAAGATACAGAAGATATGTTACGGTTAAAGAAATCTGTTATGAATTTTTCAAAGGAAGAAGTAAAGTTAAGGTCGGCCAATAAAGAGGTATTAAAGCGCCATCTTCTACTGGTAGTATTAAGTGGAAGCGGCTCCCAATCCAATATCACAGGAGCATGATCTGATATCAATATAGAACCAATATCAGCATGTAGTAAAGATTGTGTCAGTGCCTCAGAAACAAACAAATAATCTTTACGTGATTGTGATAAGTGAGTAGGTGAGAAAAATGTGTATTCACGAAATTGCCATGAATCAACAACAGATCTATGAGAAATTAGGTTGGTAAATTGCTGGTGCATGGAAGAGGAAACAAAAGGTGTTTTAGAAGTACGGGCAATATAGGGGCCAACAATTAAATTGCAATCACCTCCAAAAACAACATATGGATTAGAAATAGACATCAAGAGAGTAGAGATATGTGGCCAAAAATTATTATCAGGCTTTGTGGGAGCATAAACATTAAACAAAGTAATAGGTATCTCATTAACTTTAAGGTGAACAATTAACCAACGACCTTCATCATCCGAGTCTTGAGAAAGAAGAGTCACCTCAAGTTTTTTATGACACAAAATGACAGTCCCATTTCTTTTGCTGGTGCCAGGAGAATTAAAAACATTTCCTACCAATTGTCGTTTAAGCTTAAGAACTTCTGCAGCAACTAAGTGTGATTCTTGTAGAAATACGATATCAGATCTAAGATTAGATAAATGTGCAAGACCTCTTTGTCGCTTTATGGGTGTACCCAAACCTTTAACATTCCATGAAACAATACGTAATGTCATGGATCAACTGTAAAAACTAAGAATAACTTTTTGAAAAGCATTACAGCATAACAGAAAAACACTAGAAAAGTTGCAATAAACCGAAGAATGAAAAATAAGCACTCGAACATTAAGAAATAAGATATGGAATAGAAAAAATTGAGATAGAGAAGAGAAGAAAAAGAAGAAGAAAAGGAAAGGAAAGGAAAGGAGGGGGAAGTAGAAGAGGAAAAAGAAAGAAAGAAGATAAATAGGATAGGTAACGACAACAATAGCACATACCAAAAACTCAAACATGGATGGAGGGTGTTGAAGCCAAGAAGAGAAGACGGATAACCAATCATAAAACTCCGGAAGAAACCACGAGGAGATAGGGGTTCGAAAGGAATTAAACAGGAATGGATGGATCAGGGAAGACGGCACCTAGAAAATAGAAACATAAGGAGGGAATCTTTTAGACACTCATGAGAACATTTGTAAAATTATAATCAGTAACATTAAGGAGAGAAAAGAGAAGATAAAGCATGGGATGATCTTGTAAAATCCATGGACTCCTCTCTACAATTGTCGATAAATTGTTGAAGTAAGGCAGGATCCTCGTAGGTGGTTGTTTTATTTTTGTAAGTTACTTTAAACAGCCGCGGTCGGTAGTAGGAGTAACTGCTGGGCGGTGACGTGGGGAGGGTGGGGGGTAGTAAACTATGGATTACGGAGGTTTACAGGTAAGTTAACATATAACTTAATAAAACGAATTTCGTTGCGTGCACAGCATCCTCAAATGCGATGCTGTGCACACAACGAAATTCATTTATTAATTTATATGTTAACTTACCTGTAAACCTCTGGAATCCATAGTTTACTACCCCCACCCTGCCCCTCCCCCTCCCCACGTCACTGCCCTGCAGTTACTCCTACTACCGACCGCGGCTGACTTTAAATAGACAAGGATGGATCAAGCCAAATCTAGCATTCATAGTACGCAAAGCAGAGCGCATAGCAAGGAAACTCTTCCGTTTATCCGGTGTAGTTTTCACATAATCTTGAGAAAAAAATAATTGAGAACCATGCCAATTTATGTGTCGCTTAACTTTAGCTGCTTGTAAAACTTTCAACAAATCTGTGAATTCCAGAAAATAGAGAATAACACCTCTCGGATTATGTTGGGTAGAGGAGTTGTGAGGCGGACGGCCAAGTCTATGTGCTTGCTGTATATTTAATAGTGGGCTTTCAGGAAGATCGAGAACCTGTGGCAAAAAATGATTTGAAAAAAGTAATGGGATTGGACCCTTCCAACCCTTCGGATAAACCATAAATACGTAAATTGTTACATCTGCCTCGATTTTCAAGATTCTCCGCTTGTTTTTGCAGTTGTAGAATTTCCATTTTCATGGGTTGAATTTGTTGAGAAGAAAGTTGCAGAGTATCCATCTGATGTTCCATTGAGTTTATTCTATGATCAAGAGTAGACAATTTATCTTCCAAGGCTTGTAAGTGAATATTCGTTTCCTCCATATGTGGTTTAAGAGCTCGAATCTCATCTAGTAATAACTCTAAAGATGTTGGTGGGGGAGAGACAGTTGGTGAAGGAGGGTCTTTTTTAATTCTCTTGACAGAAGACAGCACCGAAGACGCTGGTGTTTTGGGTGTATGTTTTCCATATCTCCTTGTAGCACTGAAAAGGGATTCGAGGAAAGGATTGAGGAGGATTTGCCTCGCGGTGATGTAGTGGAAATCGATAGAGCGCCTCTGCCAGTCTTAAGTCTCCCCATAGACATGAGTATTGCAGTTAGAGGATGACGAAAATTGCACAAATTTGCAGCAGTAAATAAAGAGCACAGTATCGCTTATAAATCAAAGATAACACAGTATGATAGAGTGATATCGCAGAACTGTTGCAAAATACTGTACTCTAGCTGTACACAGTGAGAAGCAACGGTCAACAACATAGTTGGTCCGGATATTAGTCAGCCTTTTACATTTGCAGAGGTGTTAATAAACAAGCCATATGTAAAATACAAAGTTAGAGGTCAAAAATCTCTCTAACAATCATGAGAGAGGGTATTAGTAGCGTAGCCATAATGTAAATACAACAGGCCATGGAGAGAAAAGAGGAGTAGCGGCATCCAACACTGAAAGAGTCATTGAGGGCAATAAAATATCCTGCAGGAAGAGATGCCCATGAAATATTGGCAGAAAGAAAGACAATGAGTAGAGAAATAAAATTATTAAATAAGATCACATGCTATCTGTGACTAAAAATATCGCTGCAGTGGTGCCGATAATATGCCTGACAGAAAAACTAAAACAAAATGGCGGCCGCGAATCCAGTCACGGAGACGTGCCACACATTTCAGAAGAAAAAGGCAATATCGGACCTACCACGCTGTTTGAAGAAAACACTATCAGGATCCAGCGGTGTTCAGGAGGCAATTCTTGCCGAAGTAAAAGGTGACAGGGAGCCGATGCTGCCCGTCACCGAAAAAATCCCTGAGTCTCTGACGGAGTGGCGCTAACCTTTCGGCATCAGACCACGCCCCTGGTGTGCCGATATTTAATTGCACCGGAAGTGGTATTCTGTGCAGAGCTTCGGGCACCGGCACTTATTCTTTTACAAATTGAGCACTGCTGATGTGTGATGGATTAATTCCACTGTTGTGATTACATTGCTTTTGTTGAACCTTCTCCTGCTTCCTATGATTTGAAAAATTATCAAGGTTTCTTTCATTGCTTTCCATTGTGAATACTAGTCTATTCATTTGCTGAGTGTTCCAATGTTTTATATTGGTTAGAACATCTCCGGACGATGTTAATAAAAAGGATGCAAAATATATATTTTTTTAATGGGATGGTGCTTATGCATTAAGATAATTACGTATTTGTACAAGTATTCTGATTTGACAAAGAGATTATGTTTTTCACTCAGACCATGATGGTTTTGCAGTGTTACTAATTTGTTATATGAGAATTGTGTATAAGAACAACCGGATTTTAGGGGTGAACCAGAAGACTTTTCTGTTCTACTATGGATGCTGTCTGACTTGATTTTGCTGCTCATTTGGGCCTTAGCATAATTTGGATCTTGCAGTTTCTGTATGATTTTGCATCTGAGTGCCTTCATGGCATTATTTCTTTACTGCTCATTTTTTAAATTTTGTAATAAAACCTCCTAACTTTTTACTGATTTAGAACTCAGTTATTTAGTGGGCCCCATTATTCATTAAAACTGTTTTACTCTTTGAATTGAGGTTAAGGTGTGTTCTAACATGCAATTCAATGTACGGGAGAACCGGATGAGGTAAAAGTTTGGAGTGTCTAAATTTTGGGATGTCCAAATTTTGGAGTATGGGTTTGCTCCTAAAAATCTGGGCAGTAGAGGATGGTTGCACATTAAAGAGCACCTCCTTATGCCCGGAGATCCCATTCAGATTCTCTTTTGGTTGTTTATCCCTTTCCTGGGAGAAAATAGATTTTCCAGTGGATTTCCTGGTGGCGAGATTTTGCTGAGAAGTTGGACGTGAAGGCCTGTTCCTGAAGGATTTGGAGTGTAAGTATGAGTAGGGCACCATGCTCTTGTGAGTGCAAAGCTTTGTGGGGTGATGGGTTGCTGAAGTTTAGGCATATGTAATGGAGCGTTTGCAAAGTGTTTGGCTATGCAATGCCGATTCTAGGTTCGATTGATGTTTTGATCACTGTTGTGCTGCTGTGTTATAGTTATGTATGAATTATATTTATAAAGTGTTTGTTTTACTATTGGTTTGTTTGGGTATTGGATTCCTCTAAATCCTAGATCAAAAGATATTTTATTTAACTTGTCTGTAAAAGATAGTGTGTAGTGCAAGGCACCACATGCACAAAGATAGGTTGTTCTGAATTAACCACCTTTTCTTTTCAAGGTTGTATGTTTAATATGGGTTGGTGTACCTTGCTACTTAGTACACAGGAGTGAGTACATTAGCCATTGTGGATTACCGCTGGATGCTCTGGTGTTAATCTTGTGTGAATTGTATTTTAAACTGTACTGGGAATGGTGTGGTTCCTTGTTTTGATTTCTATTTGATTTGTGAGATTTGTTCTACTTTAATTTGCTGATTTTCTTTTGTTTGGGTTGAGCAGAAAATAATTTCTTTTGTGTAAAACTATTTAGAGAGGTTTTGCAATTGTTGTCCTGGTTCATGAAGAAGTTGTGTTGTGATTGGTTGCCAGCCAGGGAGCCATGCTGGGTTTGGTGAGACACCACCAAAAAGTTGCACTGACATTGAGCAACAGTAATGGGTGCTGTATTGAAAAGCCTAAAGTTTCTGTTGTACCTTTGGTTGATGGTCATAAATTGCCTGCTGAGGGAATGCCTGCATACAAAAAGAGGGTGGACATTGCCTTTTATGCATGTACCTGGATTTTTGATTGTCATGATTAAACTGCTTCTGATAAGAAATTTACAATTTCTTCTATAAATTACCTTTAATATTAGAAATTTAGATTTCATGAGACAGACAGTGAATGAGAGAAAGTCATTGCTGAGAAGGAAAGAAAGAAAATGACAAAGCCGTTGAAGGGTTAATTTAGGCAATGGTTGGATTGCAATTGGGATAGACAGGAAACAAATTGGAGGCAGAATACGATGGAAGGTGTGAGAGTTTTCTCACAATTGATAAAGGAACTGAGGTTAAGGAGAAAACTAAGAAGGAAAAGGAGAAGAGTCAGGATACTGAAGATGAGGATCAATTTTATTAATGATTTTTTGAATTCTAGACCTCCTCCTCTTACTGACAGAGCACAAGGAACTGGTGATGGTCGTAACACCTTACCTGATGTGGGTGCAGTGGGAGATAGTACAGCTCTACAGAGACAAAGAGCAGCCACAAATGTGTCTGCTGGATCAATACTTAGCGACCCACTTGAATTTGTAAGAACAGTGGTCGTGAGTACTCACATATTTCTCAAACTCAGAGCGATTCACCTATTGCTACAATAGCAAAAGAAGAAACTCCTAAGGAGAGAGCTATTAATGTTGGACTGTTAACAACTGAATTTGGAGAAATGGTACAAGACAATTGATTTAAATATTTACTGACATACAATGTTGAGGAAAGGAGGTATTGCATCAAAGAAGCCACCAGATGTGCAAATGAAGCACATGTTAAACTAGAAGATTTAGCCAATGAGTGTGAAGTAAATATCAGTAAAATGAAGAATGTGAGGAAAAATTAGAAAATGGTTCTAACACATGATGAAATAAAGGAATTGGGATTGATGACTTTCAGGGCCCGATTCACAAAGATAACGTTGGTACAAAGATGTTCATAGGCTGATGGCAATTTTACAGATGCTGTGGACTGATTTAATTTACTCTTTGAGATAGTGATAGTGGTGATAATTGGTTTACTGGTTAAGGGGGATGAAGTCTCTTGCAAGAAGCAACGGCAATTTCTGGTACGGTAAAGTCACAGCAAACTCCAAATTAACCTGAGCTTAATCCTCTGGTAGCTTGGCACAAAAGCAGTCAGGCTTAACTTAGAGGCAATGTGTAAAGTATTTATGAAACACTTCCAACAGTATTAAAGTGAAAACACAACACAAGAAAAATCCCACACCAATTTAGAAACATAATAAAATGTAATAAATGTTTTGACCCCAAAACTACAAAAATCCAAGCAAAGATTTCATGTACATAAAGAGCCTAAAATCACAAAGTACTACTTGCGAGACCGAGTAAAAGTCACAAGTTCAGGCTGACCAGGATTGAGTGTGGGCTTGATACAGGGGCCAGGTTAGTCCAGCTGAAAGAGTTACCTTCTAAGCCAAGAGGAAAGAGTTTCATTGATGTGGAAGGGGTCGCAAGGAGCAGGGAGAGCGTGTTGGATGGTTGTTCATGTAGCGCAAAGAGCAGACCGGGCTTAACAGATGGTCGTTGCTGTAGCACGAAGATCCGGTATGGTGTCATGCGCTGTCATTGCAGGAGCTTCACGTTGGTACTCACCACAAGCAGTTGATGCTGTAGTGCGAAGAGCAGATCTCATGATGCTGGGGATTGTTTGCAGTCACAGTAGCACAAAGAGTCAGGTTCAAAGGACATCGCTTTGGTGGGCGGCAAGATTTTGGCGTGAACGGGTCCACTTACATTTGCTAAGAGTCAAAAACTCTTTTCTCCTTTTCTTTGAAGAGGAGCTCAGTCGAGGCCACACAAAGAGTCCAGGCCCTGAGGGGCACCTCTTTGGGGTAACAACCTCACTCCAGCAGAGGCCAGCATGTCCAATGGCAGGTCCAGGCGACATGGCAGCTGGTCAGTTGCAGAAAGCCTCTGTAGCTCAAAACAGGTGGTCAGCTGGCTGACCCTTGAAGTCTCTTCAATCTGGGATGAAGAGTGCAGGTCCAGTCTTTCTTCTCGGCAAGCAGGGCAGCTGGCAGCAGAGCAGCAGAGTAGCAGATCAGAAGAGTGGGAGTCATTCTGCTAGTAAAGCAGCATAGCAGTTCTTCTTGTTTAGCATCCACAGGTCCAGGGGTGTACTGAAGAGTTAGGTCTGATGGTCCATAATTTAAACCTGGTTGCCACTTTGAAGTAGTAGAAGGTTTCGGAGATTTCCACACCCAGAGTTGTTTGGAATGTCCTGCCTCCCTGCCTTGTCCCCAGAATGTCTGGGGACACAATAGACTAATGTCAAACCCTTTGTGAGTGTGCTCAGGCAGAGCCTTTGTGATGTGCAAGTATGGTAGGTGACAGCTCCTCCCCTTCATCAAGTTAGAGATGGCCCACCCTGCCAACACCGGCGTCCCTTTGTTTTGCTGTCTGAGAACAATACACAAAGATCAACTGCCAGCAACGCCTAGTCATGTTACCTAGTAAAAAGGCACCAAGGGCCAAATGTACAAAAAGTAGGAATTGCGAGTTCCCAGTTGTGATTTTTACCAAATCGCAATTAGAAAATTGCAATTCCTATTTTGAGGTTGGTCGGGTTGTGTCACCTACTAGAAATTGCAGCCATCACAGGGATGGTGGCCTGCTGTGATAATTAGACAACCATGTATGTGATTGCTTTTTAATAAATCAGTCATTTTTTTTTAAAACGCAGCCCATTTTCCTTTAAGGAAAACATGATGTGTTAAAAAAAAATGTAAGTTTCATATTTTAAGAGTAGGAAGTAGCACCTTGGACCAGTGCCTGCACTTGAAACATATCTGTTTCAACATTCACAAAGAGTGCTTCCCATTTACAAATAATTACTACCACCCTTGAGGTGTCTATAAAAAATTCATGTTTTGAAATCGTAAGGCAGTCTCAAACATTCATACATAACACTGCAAGTTGTCATTTGGAAGGGATACCCTGAATACGCTCCTTCCAAATCACTAAACACAAATTGCAAGTCTGAAACATGTTACTGAATCGCAATTTGTGCTTTGTACATATGGAAGAGCATTTTTTGCGGCTGAAAAAGGCTGATTCTACCATTAAATAGGATTTAGAATTATAATTTCTCAGACACCAAACATGATAATCCTATCTACTCCTAATTCAAAGTTATCACTTATTAAATGTAATAAGTTAACCCAATGTTATCCTATGGGAGAGGTATGCCTCGAGGTAGTGAAAAAGGAATTTAAGAGATTTTTACTATCAGGATATGTAAAAGTCAAAAATACATGTTGTGCTTTTTAAAGATAGCATACCCTGCCCTATCGGCTGTTTAGGGCCTACCCTAGTGGTGACTTATACCTATTAAAAAGTAAGATTTAGGGCAACGGAGTAGCCTGACAATTTAAATCCCCCAACTATGAACTAAAGCTATGATGGCAAAAAGCAAGTGAGCCACTGTACTTCCCTAGAAGAGCTCCCTGGTAATGTAAAACTTATAAGTACATGCCCTACTTTTTAAATACACTGCACCCTGTTCTAAGGGCTATTTATATGTATTAAAAAGGAAGATGTGGCACTTGCAAGAGGTTTAATTTGCTAGGTTGGAATGGCAGTTTAAAGCTGAACACACATACTGCAATAGCAGGCTTGAGACATTTGTAATGGAATACCTAAGTGAGTGGTGCAATAAATGTTGCAGGCCCACTAGTAGCATTTATTGTACAGGCCTTGGTACATGGAGTATCACTTTACTAGGTACTTAGAACTAAAATATGTATGCTAATTGGGGGTAAGGCAATTTTACCATGTTTAAAGAAGAGAGCGCAAGCACTTAAGCACTGGGTAGCAGTGGTAAATTGTGCAGAGTCCTAAAAGCCAACACAAACGTGTTCAGAAACCAGGTATGTGAAGGAAAAAGGTTTCGGGATTACCAGGCACAAAGGACCAAGTACAACAGATCCCAAGTGATCTATGGATTGAATGACAAGTTGAAGTGGCCTGACTGATAGAGGAACCAGCTAGAGTTGTTCTTAATAGTTCTCTTTCTGAGGAATTTACTAGTAAGTGTACACAAGTGATTGAACATTTAAAGTGTTTTTGTTTTTGCCTTCATTATGGGCTGGCGTCTGGAGCTGAGTGGTCATATATAACAGAGTGAAATGTGTCTAGATGAAATTTTGAAGTTGGCAAAATGCAATAGTGATTGGCTTGATGTGAAACAGGTAAATAATCAAGGAGAAGTAGATTGTTGTTCAAATAAAACAATTCAAAAGAAATACCCCAAATCAGTTGATGGGTTCAGACATGGGATATGCTCAATGTGCAAGTGCTGAAGTCAATGGAATGCCTCAGATGCAAGGTGTAAGAAACAGAAAATGGAAAAATGGAAATGCAAAGCGCTGGGAGAGGAACGATGATGAACAATTTATGATTGAATGCAAATATTGAAATGTTGAAAAGGAACACGACTTGTCATTTCTTTGTGAAAATTGGGCCCTTGAAACAGGAATTCACATAGAATCCAGATAGAATTCAGAATAGAATCCCCAGATGCAGAAAAATGCACTGAACATGGTCCTGACTCAAAAGAATCCTGTGCAGGTTATACATAATCAAAAATAATATTGCATGACAATGCCTTCAGCACCAGTGTTGCAGCAAAATATCAAGAACAAAATGCTATTTAGTGCAGGGTGCCAGCAGAATCCATTGATTTTGAGTAGTGATTCTTCTCAGTTTTCTTCAGGGAGTAATTCACAATGATGGTGCCTCAGAAGTGAAGAGGACTGCTTACTTGGAGCAGTCCTAGAGGTAGACCAGAGTGGCCCATACATCAAAGGTTAAATCAATGACCATTTGGACCGGTTGCGCCGCCGGGGTAGGATCAACTCTGTGACTCTACTAAGTGAACCGGCACTAGAATTCAGTGTTGACGGCGACCGGTACTGTTATGGCCCGGACCATAAATAACAAGGGTTATATTTGATTAACTTTATTTGACACCAGAGGTACCCCCCACATTTTTTAGGGTGCTGTAAGGGTGGTCACTTTTCACTATATGTGTTGGGTGTCCACCACCAAAAAATTTGCAGGTAGTATTTCAATTAGGTCCTGAGGAATTGCCATCGAACTGATCATAGGGCAAGAAACATGTCGACCTCACATTTTAGCGTATAATAGCACAACATAGGGTAACTATACGCAATTCTTGTATTTTTAATTAGGGGAAGAACCAGCTTCATTAAAATTATCTTGATTGGAATATTTTTCCCTATTTTAACTTCACTATACACTTTCACATTCACCTACACTAAGACCCTTACTCGCACTTCACCTGTCGGCTTCGGAATAAAGATCTCCGTTAAGTAGGCCCCATCACGGGCGCCTGATCGGGCATTGCAGCGCCGGCTCGAGTAGGAGCAGACCCGATGATGAAGCAAGACACCTTCTTGTCAGGTGTGTGAGGGTCTTTTTCCAACAAGGAGATCACTCTCCTGCATTGTACCGGTGGCTATTCTACAGTTAGGATTTGTCTTTTGTCTTTTTTCTTTCTGTTAGGAACTGCATACTCATTGTCTATAAATCAATGGCCGACCTGTTTCATTCTTGATTTATGCAGGGGCATCCAGTTCTACGGGTTTTTTCTTTGAAAGTCCGAAACCTATCCCTCTCTGAAAGAGATGTCCAACTTGTTAGGATCAGTAATAAACAAATTGTTAATCAAGCGACAGCAGATGTACCAGTCAAAATAGGGCAAACATCAGTTCATTTTGTGTGAGCCAAGCCCTGTAAATTCACTGACCAGGTACTTGCTTTGCAAAATTAATTGTGTGATTTACTGCACACCAGATGGTGTTGCAATTGAAACACAAGATGAGGATTCAGTGTTTACGATCAAATCACAAGATTTGAGACTCCAAGTGCTCCCAGCCTTAATAAAAGATGACCTACCTCTGGATTTAGAACATGCTGTCAAAGAAGGGGTATTTTTCTGGAAAAGAGACAGGAATGAAAAAAAAATCAGAGACATTTAAAATTAATATAACACTTGATGCCCTTTTCGCAAGAATTAAGCAATATCAACTTTACAAGAGAGGCTGAAGAGGGTACAAAACCTGCTATTGATAAAGTGATTGAGGAAGGAATCATCCAGGAAGTGCTTATAGCCCTTGCAATTCTTCCATGATGGGAATAACGAAACCTAGTTAGAAATGGCATATCATGCAGGATCTTAAAAAAAAGAACAAAATTGCCATCTCATGCTATCGAGTGGTACCGAATCCAGCAGTAATTTTGTTACAAATTCCTTCAGATGCAGAATCGTATAAAGTCATTGACTTATGCCATGCATTCCTTTCAATCCCTTTGCATGAGGAAAGTCAGATTCTCTTTGTGTTTCAATTTCAGAAAGGTTTATTTTTCTGTTTAATATTCAATACCCTCTATCATGGTGTTTTGTTATAACCTTATGTATCCCCCCTGATTTGTTCACATTAAATTTGTTTATAGTTTGAAAAATACATTCCCGTGTTGTGAAACTGTCTATCATAGCTTTTTCATAACCCAAATAAATGCATTGATGCATAGAATACCTAATAGTCAGCCACTATTTGGGACTTGACCAACAAGTAATTGACTGGAATAACTCAACTGAGTGTACTGAACAAAATCCCTTGTAATCATATTTACCTGAATTATTATAGGGCGTGCTACAAGACCCCCTGCGCAGCCAATGCTAGTGGTGGAGTAATGTTTTTTTGTTTCAAAGAAGCATTCAACTGGATTCACCATGCAATGTCTTCTCAAAACTACCTTAGGAGTGTCCCTATCTGTTTATTCTGGGCCTCATTGGCAGGGTTAAAAAAGTTCCATGAGATGGTATTGGGGTATTATTGCCCTATTTATACTGTCAACATATTTCAGCCAGTCAACTATAGCCACTCATGGTCATTGGCCGTCATCAGGGCTACGACTCCAACAGTCACTAGCACCTTTACTGGCTTCCACCTATTAGTAAGGCAAGTGGTGATGTACTGTAATGCAATTACCTTAATTGTCATTTTGTTTATAATACCAGGAATTTCGTTGTAATTGCTTCGTCTCTCTAAAACTGGGGTTGGGTAAGGAGCATCGCCCTATAGTTACACATTCATCAAGGGACTGACACTGCCAAAATTAGTCGCTCAACGCGCTGCACAGAAATTTGTCTCTCAGAAGGTAAATGTAGCACCAGAAGTAACAAAAGATATGCTATGTCACAGCTTGAACCCAAGAGACTAGATAGTGGTCCAAACACATAAGGAAGAGCTTTCTTAAGGATCACTGGTGTGGACGCTATCAGGTTATATTGACAATGAAGACTCCGGTAAAGTTTGCAGGAAACCCACAGTGGATCCATGCTGATCACACAAAAAGAATGAATGCACCAGATGAAGAAGTGGTGAGAACAATCACTGGTTCACAGAGTCAAGCTCAAGCACACAGCATGGATTCAGAGGAGGGTGACATTTGTGAAAGTGTTGGAGCTTGTGAAAATGAAGTCATAAAAGTGCAAATCAGTGAAAGTGAGAGTTCTGGTGAATTACTGCGTACCTATATGAGTGGTTGTTAGAAATGGGGGTCTCTAGTTGGCAGAGGTAGGTACATTTGTCCAAATAGGGACCCTTGCTTCTAATCAGGGTAAGGGAGATACACACTCTAGATAACCCCTGCTCGCCACCTAGGTAGCTTGGCACGAGCAGACAGGCTTACTCCAAAGGCAATGTGTAAAGTATTTGTACACAAAGCACACAGTAATAAAGTGATAACACCACAAATGGACACCACACTAGTTGGAAAAATAAAGTATCTTTAGCTAAACTCAACAAGACCAAAACAACAAAAATCCAACATACATGTAAAAAATATGACTTTAGAATAGTTATTGCAAAAATAAGGCTTGTAGAAAACAAATAGCTCCACTTTGGGTTATTGCGTCGTTGTGACAGCAATAAATCCAAAGTATGGCGCCAGCCGTGAGGTGCGCGGCGTTGGGCACAGTCACATGGACCGCCAAACATACAGTACCTTTGGATAACGAGGTCTATGATGATGCACGGCATTGTGGAGGTGAGGCATCAGTGCTGAGAGTCAGGCTGGCACCCTGGCTGCCACGGGGGAAGCGGCGCACCATGTCCATGAGGAGGCAATGTGTCAAATGCAGGACAGGGGAAGTCGGTTGCATCGGCGGTGAGGTGTTTATTCCGGAGAGGCGATGCAAAGTCAGCAAGTTCGTGGAGTCACACTCGGTGGTTATAGGCAGCCCGATGACAGGATGCAGGCGCTGGCGATGACGGATTCAGTGTGAGCACTGGCATCAGGAAATGCTGATAACTGCAGGCATCTTATTTATAAAGGAACAAAAGGTCCCTTAAAGAGAAATATTTATAACAGTGCATATAGAAAACAAATATTTTACATAGCAGCCCTGAGTAAGATCATATACTAAGTAATTTTAATAAATATTCAGAACAATGCACAAAGCCATTGCCAGCTTGAAAGAAGGACAGGAAAAAACAAATGATATGAACAAAAACTCAGACATTTACAATGTGATGTCACGAATATTGAATTAGCGCCACATTTTTTTCATACAGTAACCATGTTACTCATTTCTCAATAAATCACATTTGAAATATTCATGGAACTTTTTGGTATTTTTGCAGGCATCAGCAGGCGTCGAAGGGCGTTGGAGCTGCGGTGCAGGCCACAGCGTCACAGCGGCATCGCTGACAGCATCGGAGACAGGTTTTCTTGCTTCTCTTAGGTTTCCTCCAGCTCCCAAAAGCAGGAACAACCTCCAGAGGACCGAAACTGGAATAGGTACCTCCTGGCAGGTTAGAACTCTCATCCCTAGAGTTCAGGGTAGCCGTAGGTGAAGTCTTTGTGTCCCTGAGACTTCAGAACAGGAGGCCAGAACACACAGACCATTGGAAATTCTTCTTCAAGCAGGTTCACAGCAAAGTTCCAATCTTTGTCCTTTCCTTGGCAGACGCAGCAACTGCAGGCCAACCTCACACAGCACACAGCAAAGGGGCAGTACTCCCCCTTACAGCTCTTAAGCTCTTCTCCTTGGCAAAGGTTCCTCTTGACTCCAGAAGTGATCTAAAGTTCTCAGGTTTAAGGTCCACTATTTCTACTCCATTTTGTCTTTGTTCTCTTTGTGCAAGGGTCTCTGAACCCAGTCCAAACCAGTTCTGTCCTCACTGGTGCAGTATGACCACAGGGGGTGGAGACAGCATTGTGCAAGGGAGACAGGCCCTATTCAGATGCAATGAAAACTCCCCCCTCTACTCTAAATGCAACCAAACCCCATTCAGCTCTCCTCTGAGTCATCCAGGAACGGCTAGGCACACCTCAATCCCCCCAGTGGCTGTCTACAGTGAATGCATATCCCCAGCCCCTGTCACTCAAAAACCAGACAGTCAATCCACAAACAAGCAGAGGCACACAAAACGGTTAAACAAGAAAAGGCCTACTTTCGAAACGTGGCATTTGCAAACATACAATTTAAAAACCATCTTTACTAAACGATGTGTTATTAAATTCTGAGTTCAGAGAGCCTAAGCTTTATTTCTCAATCTTGTCCCAATGGGAAGTTATACATGTAAGATGTTACAAAGTAGCTCCCATTCTATCCCATGGGACAGATAGCCTTTCAATAGTGAAAAAACAAATTGGCAGTATTTCAGTATCAGGACATATCACACACACCAGTATATGTCGCACCTTTCACATACACTGCACCCTAACCAGGGGGGTACCTTGGGCCCACCATCGGGGCCCCTTACATGTAAGAGAAGGGCAGGTTAGGTCCTGGCAAGTGGGTGCACTTGCCAGGTTCGGAGGGCAGTTTAAAACTGCGCATGGACACTGCAATGGCAGGTCTGAGATACCGTTTCAGGGGTACTCATATGGGGGGCACAATCAGTGCTGTAGGCCTAATAGTAGAATTTGATTTACAGGCCCTGGCACACTCAGTGCACTTTACTAGGGACTTACCAGTAAATAAAATATGCCAATCAGGGTGAACCAATTGTAATAACTTTTTACACAGGGAGCACTTGCACTTTGACACTGATCAACATTGTCAAAGTGCCCAAAGCATCTAAGCCAGCAACAATGAAATCTAGCACAGCATCAAAAATACAGGATGTAAAGGCAAAAAGTAAGGGGAAACAACGTCAAAGATGCCAAGTCTAACAGTGGTGCTACAGTCCAGTTCCAAGGCAAGGTTCAGTGTAAAGAGCTGTTGCAAAGTCAAACAGATGAGTGGCAGCAAGAAGTGGTCTCTGATTCAAATTATAAAATGATGTAGTTGAATATTCGAGCCACAAGAACCCTCAGAGAGAGAATGCTTCAACTTCGTCATTGAGTGAAAAATCAGATGAAAGATAGAAAACAGAAAAAAACAAGTCTTTGAAAATAACGTGCAAAAAAAACACTGTCAGCCTTCGAAACATGAGAGGCTAAAGTCAATCAATGAAGATCCGGAAATAAGAGAACTGGACTCAGACAATAGTGGGGGTGAATCTCCTTTTGTTAAAGGACCAGTGAGGATGTGAAAAAGAAAAAAAGTATGCATCACATGAAAGGTGTCTATATAACTGCAGTGTCAATTGTAGAAGAGGCAGAGACTTGCAGCCCAGTGAATTGTTGCCAGTACAGTTCTGAAAGTGAGTTTGAAAGTGAATCAGAGGAGAAGTAAAAACTCCTTGAGGGTCAAAAACTGTGACATTTGAGTTTGACTATTGTTTCAAATAAATATGAAAAGAACAAATGTATTATTGATTTAAAGAAAATGTTTAGTTTTGAATATTTGAGATTCACTATCATTTTTTTCTTAGTAAAATATAGAGTACAATGGAAGCTGTGAAATTATTGGTTTTGTTGTGCTATTAATACCATTGTTAATTCTTTGTGGTCGGTTGTTGTGCTTACTATCTATGGTGGGACATGCTTTCTCAAGGATTGAATTAACCACAGTACCTAATAAAGTGATCAATCATAGGGCAAGTTTAGTCAGTGGAATTCAAGATAACATTTATACCAACATGGTGCCTGAAGATCCTGAGATTATGCGGGTTAAGAGTTGTTTCATGTGAGCTTTTCTTCCATCTTCTGCAGTTGAAGGCAATACAGTTTCACAGATTCCTATTTTGTATGGCCTATGTTCTATAACGTTTGTTAATATTTTTAACAGTAGTGAATTCTTATCTTCTTATTTGTCTGATTTTAATGTGTCATTGGAGGATTTACATGTTTTGGAAAGTGGAGAGCCCAATCAAGGTATTAAATATGGTAACGTTTTAAGAATAATTGCACAAATTATGCATGATGCTAAACCCATTAAATGGGGTTATCTGTGTAGTCTGAGTGCAGAAGAACATGAATTAATTAGGGAATTGTAATAATGAAAGATGTCTCGTGGACAGGCCGCTTAGAACAGGTTGTAGGTTTATTTGACAGGTAACAAAGTCCATATAAAGATCATCAGTAAGGCCTCAGATCTCCAGTAGAGCCTCTGTTAAGTCCCTATGAGAGCCCCACCAGGAGCAGCCTCCCTGCTGCTCAGCCCCATCTCTTCCAACTGCCAACTCCCCAGTCCCTCACACCCAACATTCTAAGTGACATCACTCATGGCTGAGCAGCAAGGGACAGAATAGTAATAAGGAAGATGCACACAACACAACAGGTTATAACACATCTCCCTTCCTTACAAAAACTAAGCACAAAGATACAAATGCATAAAATCAAAATATCACCAAAATACTAACAGAAAATTCATTATGCAAGTGAACATACAACAGATCAGAAAATACTTGCAAGAAAATCCATAACGAACCCCATC
Source organism: Triturus cristatus (assembly GCF_964204655.1). NCBI lineage: Eukaryota > Metazoa > Chordata > Amphibia > Caudata > Salamandridae > Triturus > Triturus cristatus. The sequence continues at coordinate 439,134,870 of NC_140582.1, read as the reverse complement.
CCCCTCCCTAGGGAAATAATTAGATGGCAAACACCACCAACAAACGAACAGCAATGGGGTAAACACACCACCCCATAGGGGAAAACACCTCCCATAAACTCAGAAATAGGGAAAATAAACTTCCCAATGATACAAATTACAGAAATAGGGGAACAACTACACCCTATAGGGGAAAAACACCTCCCTTAGACTCAGAAATAGGGAAAATAAACCTCCCTATGATACAAATTACAGAAATAGGGGAACAACGTCACCCTATAGGGGAAAAACACCTCCCTTAAACTCAGGAATAGGGAAAATAAACCTCCCTATGATACAAATTACAGAAATAGGGGAACAACGTCACCCTATAGGGAAAAAACACCTCCCTTAAACTCAGGAATAGGGAAAATAAACCTCCCTATGATACAAATTACAGAAATAGGGGAACAACGTCACCCTATAGGGGAAAAACACCTCCCTTAGACTCAGAAATAGGGAAAATAAACCTCCCTATGATACAAATTACAGAAATAGGGGAACAACGTCACCCTATAGGGGAAAAACACCTCCCTTAAACTCAGGAATAGGGAAAATAAACCTCCCTATGATACAAATTACAGAAATAGGGGAACAACGTCACCCTATAGGGGAAAAACACCTCCCTTAGACTCAGAAATAGGGAAAATAAACCTCCCTATGATACAAATTACAGAAATAGGGGAACAACGTCACCCTATAGGGGAAAAACACCTCCCTTAAACTCAGGAATAGGGAAAATAAACCTCCCTATGATACAAATTACAGAAATAGGGGAACAACGTCACCCTATAGGGGAAAAACACCTCCCTTAGACACAGAAATAGGGGAATCACACCTCCCTATAGGGGTATACACCTCCCAAAAGAAACACTGAACAGTGCAAAATTGGGACTAAAACCCAACCACACCCCTCACTAAAGGTGATAACCACCTGAGGACTTCTCAACTAATAAAACAACGTAAACTGTGGCAACACGAAACTTGTACCATTAGGTCCACATACTGTAGAACACCATAGACCTGTGTCCCACACCTGTGAACAATTTCTCACAATAGAACGTTAGCCCGCATTACAATGTACATGAAAACAGAATATTAAAGAACAATATCACACAATATACACCATGAGTAATAAGTAAACATCACAAGGCATGCTGGAATCCCAATTGTAACAGGTGAAATGATTTCTTTTGTGTACACAAGTAAATAGGTCTTCACCAAAATGACTTTAAACTTGTTGGACAATCATTACTCATGGTCATTATATAGAGGTGAAAACCAAGTACAGGAAGCAAAATAGCTTTATCTCCTGGCACCCCAGCTTGAACCTCCTCCTGCATGTAATCCAGATGAGAAGGTGAACTTTCACCTATCCAGCGGCTGTAATAGGCATCTAGAAAACGTTTAAAAAGAAAAAAAAATGAATCCAGTGAGGAAGTCCGCAAAATTCCATATTCGGACACCGAAGAAACGTGGTTGGCAAAGCTGGAACGCGGCTCGAAAACAAAATCTCTATCTGCACCGAGAAAACGATGCATGATTGGCAATAACAGCTTTTACAAAATGGTGGCACGCAAATGACGGTAAGCCGGGTGGTTGCCGGCACGTCCGTGCATTCAAACGTGTAAACGCAGGGCAGAAATGCAGTAATGACGTGAGCAACAGATCTCCAGAAGCCGCGCGTGTACAGAACAGGTAAGCGCTCGCGCTATATTTTCATTTAAATGAAAGAGGTGTGCGCGCTCGTAACGGCTACAATCTTGTCCAAGTTCAACTCAAATTAAACGGCATCAAAAACCGATCTTTACTTCCACAAAGTCATCCAAGTTGCCAATGCTGCCAGCGCTCTCTGCTCAATCACATCACACCAAGGCACGAAGTCTGCCCTCGATCGCTACTTGTCACGGTGTCCCAACTCCCCATATGCCTCTCTTTAGCGCACATCTTCAGCATAAAAACACTCTTGACTGACTCTTAGTTGCATTTATGAACATATAGGTAAACCCCCTACAAGTGCTGCTCCTATGCACTTCGATTTCTCCATGCCACACAGCATCACACCCTTCTTAAGGACTCGGCCAGCATAACGTGAACAAGTAGAATTCCAAGTAGCAATGACCTGACAGGATCAAATGTCAAAATTCAAACAGAGTTTCCAGAAGCACAGGAACAGCAGATTTACAACAAGAGCTTGTCAATGTTGCACTGGCCTCAGACGCTCTTCCACATGAAAGGTTTAAATAACAGGTCACTGCACATTTCCAGGCTTCTTTTCAGTCAGTCATATTCTTGTACATTCAAGGAAAATTCAAGAGGAACTGGCACTTACGTATTAGGACGACCGATGGAGTGGTCACTGGTGGGGCTCTTGAGTGTCAGTTTCCTCAAAATACGCAATTACTCTTGAAGTTACTTGAAGTCCTTTTACTTGAATTACTCTAGGAGTTCCTTTCTCTTGAAAATCCTTTAAGCTTCATAAAGCATAATCCAGCACACGCGTTAGTTCCTCCAAATCGTCGCCAGTGTAATAATGAAAGATGTCTCGTGGACAGGCCGCTTAGAACAGGTTGAGGTTTATTTGACAGGTAACAAAGTCCATATAAAGATCATCAGTAAGGCCTCAGATCTCCAGTAGAGCCTCTGTTAAGTCCCTATGAGAGCCCCACCAGGAGCAGCCTCCCTGCTGCTCAGCCCCATCTCTTCCAACTGCCAACTCCCCAGTCCCTCACACCCAACATTCTAAGTGACATCACTCATGGCTGAGCAGCAAGGGACAGAATAGTAATAAGGAAGATGCACACAACACAACAGGTTATAACAGGAATGTAATTAGAGAAGAGTGAGATTGTGAGAGATTGGAGAGATGAAGAGGCTATGAGAGAGCGAATTAAGGAGGAGGGGGAATTTAGAATGTCTATTTTACATCCTAGACTGAGAGTCAAACAAGACAGGAGAGGTGAATGTGTATGTTGCACTGTGAACCTGTGAAAAGGAGCAAGGCTGAATTTGTGAAAGAGTGTGAAAGAAGGTACATTGTGAGCGATGATTATTTGATTGGTGGAGAGCCAATTCTGAGAGGGATTTATTATGTGTGTGCTTATTTTAATTTGCCGCTAAATTAGGTTGGATTGTGCTATCTTACTTAGATGTTTTCTAAAGTTTATCATATGAGTGAAAGGGATGATGCAGTTGGTCTGAGACGAGTGAAGTGAGGTTCTGGACAGGTAGTTTTAGATACTTTAATTGCAATTATTCCTCCTATACGTGTGGCAATGAATGATGTGAAGATAGGACGATTGTTAGTTGTATGACAGAGGCATGCATGTCTAAAATATGTCTGTCTCTACTACGCGGCCCCAACAACTGCATCTGAACAACGCATTCCTTTACCATGCATGCCTTTACCAGACATGCCTTTATAATGCAATTTTGTGGTAAAGGCATGACTGGTAAAGGGATGTGTGGTAAAGATCACACCCCAGCCCCTTTGCCCCGAGCACTAAAAACTACCGACCCCTGAGACCTAAAGCCTACCTCGACCCCCCTGAGCCCTAAATACTACCCCAACCCCTCCTAGTCCTAAACACTACCCCAAACCTGCCTGAGCCCTACACACTACCCTGCCCCCCCGGGCCCTAAACACTACCTTGACCGCCCTCCAAAGCCCTAAGCACTACCCTGACCCCCCCACCCGAGCTCTAAAAACTAACCAAACACCCCTAGGCATTAAAACAAAGTGATTTTGACAAGAAATGAGTTTCTAGTTAATATATATATTTTTTTTATAAATCTTTTTATTAAACATACATTGGTTCAAATAAACATTACAGAGGAATCAACACATCCTTGCACTGCCATGACATAGAATGGATAATGGTACATCATTACAGGGAAAAGGAATGTTACGGGGAAAGGGGATCATCATGTTCAGTACAATGAGTCGGCGAACATATTTCTCCATGGTAGGTATTCCAGGGGGCTCCAAATACGGGACCACTTTTTGGGGCAGCCCCTGGCCAAATACACCGTCTTCTCCCTATACATACACCAATCAAGGTCTTTCACCCATGCTTCTATTGTGGGTGGTTGGGACACGCCCCATAGCTGTGCAATATTCCTTTTTGCGATCATGAACCCTAATGTCGTCCATTGTGTCTGGTGAGTGTTCAGATCAGTAGGCTCCCAGATGTTTAGGAGGCACTTTCGCGCCTCTGGTTGAAGACTGACTGAGAGTACTGCGTTGATAATATCATGAACCTTGCGCCAGAAGGAACTTACAGAAGCACACTCCCAGATTATGTGCATGAATGTTCCCATATGTCCAGATCTCCTCCTGCATTCCCCTCCATACGCTCTTCCCATATGTATCAGACAGGGTCCCGTTATATATACCCTGTGGAGAATTTTGAGCTGTACTAATCTAAGTCGTGCCGGGATGGCGTCTACTCTAGGAGAGGACACTGCCTCCCACCAGTCCTCATCATCCAACTCAACCCTGTCCCCTGTCCATTTCTCCCGCAATGCTTGGAGGGGGTCCTCCACGTTATCAATGAGTTTCTTATATATTAGGGAAATAGTTTTTTCAGGAAGGTGACCGTCTAATATTCTATCTTCCAACAGTGAGGAGTCGGGAGGAGTAGCACCCCGTGGTATATGAGAATGAAGTGAGTGTAGCACTTGTGCATATCGGAAACGTTCAGTGTCTGCCAACTTGTATTCCCTCTGCAGCTCGGTAAAGGACTTGACCCCACCCGCTCTCCAGATGTCTTTGATACGTGAAATTCCGATGAGGTTCCATCTATCAAAGCCTTTTGATCTCCATAGACTGCCTAGCTTCTCAGAGTCCCAAAGAGGAGTCGCTAATGTCAATCTCTGACCACACCCAAGCTAGTTAGTGGCGTTGTGCCAAATTTGGACGGAGTGTTTGGTGGGGCCTGTTAATGTGTGTTGTTTAGGCCGTGAATATAATACCCTGTCATAGTTCCCTCCGGGGAGATGTCACCTATCCATGGCATACCCGGGGTCCTCAGGACGACCATAGGTGCCATGATTAATGGCTTCTAGATGAGCAGCCCAGTAATATATTTTGATATAGGGGAGGCTAATGCCTCCATCATACCAGTTTAATGTCAGCTTATTCAGGGCGATACATGGTCTTCCTTCCCATAGCAGGTCTCCCTGGAGGCTTCTCGACTTCCTTTAAGTATTGTGCAGGGACAAGGTCTAGGGTGTTCTGGAGGGCATAGAGGTATCTAGGTAAGGACATCATTTTAAAACGGACTGCCCTGCCCAATAGAGAAAGGGGGAGTAATTTCCAGCTGGCGATGTCCCTTCTGAGCCTACGCAAGGGTGGAAGAAGATATTGGGCATATCGGAGTGAGGGGTCAAGGGAGATAAAGATCCCTAATTACTTAAATCCAACACTGTTAATCTGTATTGGACAGTTCTTCGGGGGGATGGGTGCGTCCCCCCTGGGGACATACAATAGGGACTTACCCCAGATGACAGTAAAGCCAGAAAATCTACCGACTATCACCAGAATATCTAGAACCGCTATCAGGGATTTCCTGGGGAGGCCAGATATAGTAATATCTCGTCTGCATAGAGTGAGATGCGGTCCTCCCACTCAGGGGACCATCTCAGTCCACGTATCAGAGGGTCTCTACGGATCCAAGCAACTAGAGGTTCTTGGGCGAGGGCAAAAAGTAGTGGCAAAAGCGGGCAACCCTGACGTGTTCCCCGACTAAGTTGGAACGTGGGGGGATGGGAGCATCCCCCCTGGGGACATACAATAGGAACTTACCCCAGTTGACAGTAAAGCCAGACAATCTACCGAATATCACCAGAATATCTAGAACCGCTATCAGGGATTTCCTGGGGAGGCCAGATATAGTAATATATCGTCTGCATAGAGTGAGATGCGGTCAGGGGACCATCTCAGTCCACGTATCAGAGGGTCTCTACGGATCCAAGCAACTAGAGGTTCTTGGGCGAGGGCAAAAAGTAGTGGCAAAAGCGGGCAACCCTGACGTGTTCCCCGACTAAGTTGGAACGTGGCTAACAGTTTATTGTTGACCACCACCTGAGCCAGGGGCTCACTGTACAAGAGACTGATCCACTGGATGTATTTTGGGCCGAAACCCATCTTAGCCAACACAGCCCAAAGGTAGGGCCATTCAATAGTATCGAACACCATGGTCGCGTCCAAGGACTCGATTACAGCTGGCTCTTGAATGGTAGACACTCTGCTCACCACTCCTTGAGCTCTACGGAAATTTAAGGCCGTATTTCTGTGAGGCATAAAGCCGGATTGATCCGGGTGGACCAGAGTATTGACAAGAGTTTGGCTAAGATTTTGGGTTCAGCATTTAGGAGGGAAATGGGTCTGTATGAGGCACAGTCCGTCGTGGATTTACACTCTTTGTGTATTGCGACTATGGTGGCAATCCTCTGCTCCCTGTGCAGCGTCCCACCCTCCCTGGATTCCTCAAACATAGCTTTCAAGGAAGGTGCTAATTTATCGGGTCGAAGTTTGTACAGCTCGATGGGAAGTCCATTGGGACCAAGGGCCTTCCCCGAGTTTAGGGATCGGATTGCTTGCGCTATCTCATCCGTCGTCAAGTCGCTGTCCATATATGTACGGTCTGCTAAGAAGAGTTGGGGGAGCCTGATGTCTCGTAACAATTCCCAAGAGTCCTCTTTGATGTGTGACGTTACAATTGTATATACCTTACCAAAATGATTGGTGAACCTATTGACAATTTCCTGCGACTCTGTAAGGGAGGTGTCTCCATCAACTTTAAGTGCCGGGACCAGCCTGCTTGCACATTCCTTTTTGTCAAGCCACGCTATAAGTTTCCCAGCTTTGTCTCCCAGGTCATAGTTCCTGCCCAATCGCTCACTGCCTAGTGCCTTGGCTCTGTCCATCACTAAAGCCTTATAGCCGTGTTGCTTCAAATTCAGCAAATGGAGCTTCTTTGGCGTCACCCCGATTCTAGGTCACCCTCTAACCTGTGGATTTCGGCCTCAATATCTAGGACTTCTTTGTGTTTTTCTTTCTTAACTCCATAAATCAAAGACAAGGTCTGGGCCTGAATCACAGTCTTAAAGGCTTCCCATAATGACTGGGATGAGAACACGGACCCCTCATTGACCAAGAAGTAGTTATCCATGGCTTTGATAAGGTCTTTGCGGATTTTCAGGTCTCGGAGATACCATGGATTAATGGGGGCTAATCTTCCCACTGTAATATGATTGAGAACAATATGTATCCACACCGGCGAGTGATCAGATATGCCCCTAGCCAAGTGCTTGATTTTGTGTATGTGTGTGACTTGTGCTGCGGGAACTAGGCAGTAGTCTAGACGGGAGAGACAATGGTGGGCTCTGGAATGAAAGGTGTACTGCATCTGATCTGGATGATATGTTCTCCACCCATCCACTAATCCCATAGTATTGAGAAAATCGGGAAACCAGCGAGCAGAAGGTCCCACCTCCGCGAAGGGTATCGGTCTAGAGCGCTAGAGACCACTACATTAAAGTCGCCCCGAGGATCAGTAGGCCATTTGGAAGGGTGAGCAGGACAGGGCCCAGGTCCGCAAAGGTGGTACTCTGCAATCCTGGTGGTACATATATAGACATAAGTGAAATGGGGCGCCCCTCCTACACACCCGATATCCCAATGTATCTGCCCCGATCATCTGTCCACATAGAGCTCACAGCAAGGGGGAGTGAATTCTTCATCATAATACCCACGCCCCGCAAACCGGAAGTAATTCCTGCATGCGCCACCATCTTATATCCCCATCCTGTGCATCGCCCTACATGAATTTCCAATCAAGTGTGTCTCCTGTAATAGGACAATATCTGGGGCTTGCCGTTTAATGTATTGGAGCACTGCGCAACGTTTAATCTTGTCCCCAAGGCCGTTAACATTCCAACTCAGTATCTTACATTTTTTGTCTCCCTGTGTACCCATTGGTTAGAGCAAAGGTCACAGCATCCTCTGATATAAAATCAAGTTCAATTACTGATGTGAAAAATTAATAACATATGAACATGAACCCCCAGCCCAACAACCCCCCACCCTGCTGCCTTGCACTCCAGGCATGGAAATGCCCTTGAAAAACTCTGCAGAATACCTGTCGCCCTGTATCTGAACTGAAAGTAGAAAGCGGAAGGACGTGACCTACTGTGTCCCTGCCCCCCCACACACTCACTATGAAGTTCCCTAAGAAAGTCACGCATAACAGTTCTGGGTGGCAGCCCTTAGAAGGGGGCAACTTCCGAGATAATCGGCCACCACACTGCTCGATACCTGTCCAGGCCCACCATAGGAGTGCGTCCGTTCAGTGGAGCCATTTTGTCTACTCTGGCCCATGCGGCTGGGATGCATTGTCTTCTCCAGCAGTGCGATCACGTGCGGCCTGGTCCGTGCGGAGTTCAAGCCAGTCAAATGCTTCTTCCAGCTGTTCGAAGAACCAGGTTCTTCCCTCTGCTTCCACACGAAGACGTGCTGGGAATAACATGGAGTACTTGAGACCCCTGTCTCTGAGATTCTGTTTCACAGTAGTAAATGACCGTCTCTGTCTCTGCACTCGTATAAAGTCCAGAAAGAAAGAGATTTCAGCATTCTCATAGCGGAGGGCAGCCCCCGTCCTAGCGTTTTGGAGGATGACAACCCTATCCCGGAAGTTTAGCACTCTTGCCAGTATCGGGCGCGGAGGAGCCCCCGGCTTGGGGGGACCTCCGGGGACCCTGTGCGCCCTCTCGATGACAAAAGAACTTGCTGAGACCTTTGGGCTGTAAATGTTGAAGGATAAGGTCCTCCACGAAGAGGTCTGGGGACTGCCCCTCGGCCTTTTCCGGTACCCCCAAGATACGTAGGTTATTGCGACGCAGGCATCCTTCATAATCATCCAGTTTGAGTTCAGCAAATTTACTAAATGATCGCATGTCCTGAATTTCCCCTTGGAGCTGGGCAACGTCTCCCACCAGGCTAGAGGTGGTGAGTTCCACTTGTTTGACTTTTTCATTGAGCTTGGTGAGGTTTGCTGGTATCAGGGTGATGTCTATAGCGATGGTGTCCATTTTATGTTCTAAGGAGGTCTTGACGTGGGTTATCGTGTCCATAACATCTTTAAGTGACAGCTCCTGATCGTCTTCTTCTTGATAACTAGTAGTGCTACCCCTGGACTGACAGCTCTGGAGCATGTCTTTCGGGAGGGTATATACGGTCCAGCCTGTTTGATTGCAACGTCTTGGGCCCCTTAGCACCCGCTAATTTGCCCTTCTCCATTTGTGCCACAAATTGACTTCGGGGCCCACTGAGTTACCTGCCCCCGATTCCGGTCCCAGCTACAGCTCACTCCAGCACAATGCCGGACCCCAGCACCCTGCTTCCAGACACTGGGGGGGATCGAGTCAGGGAAGCGAAGAGAGACATTATCACTTCAGTGCGGGCTATTAGCATTCAATCTGTCCCATGGCATGTGACTCAGGTGATGAATCCAAGCAATTTCCACCCGGTGGAATTCTGTTCGCCACCCTCTTGCGCGCTGCTGTGTTACAGGATATGGGAACTTCAGTCCAGTTATCCACGGATCCCCAGGCTCCACACGAGAGGTCCGCAAGGTCAGGCCCTGTGTGCACCTTCCATCACTCGCCGAAATGCTTCTTTGCCTCCTTGAAGATGGAGGAGGGGCGAGCCTTGTGCCTCCGGTCAGTCAACCTCGAGGCAGGTAGGAAAGTGTTATGCATGATGGGTCACCCTGAAACTGTTGGAAAATGGTTTATCAGTTAGGAGGGGCTTAGTAGTTTTCGTGATTGAGGCACACGAATCAAACAAAACAAAGCTATTTTATTCATGGGTCACATTCCCAGCAGCAAATGCCAGAACAAAGACATTTCATTCTTACACAGAAGGAGATGCACCAGCGAAAAATTGTCCATTTGAGGACATTGAGGTTCCGCTTATGTACCAGGAACATTTATACTGGTTTAAAGGCGCCCTACCCCATATAAGAGGAAGAGTAAGATTAGGCCCACTCGGAGGAGAAGGGGCAACATGGCCTATAATAGCGGCCTACACGCCACATCCTGACATTGAAACAATGCCACCGGGAGACTTACTCATACAACATAAAGATTTAATAAAATATACAGAAACATGACGCAATTCATCATGAGGACATTCACAGTCCAACCAGAAATAGCTGCAACAAATAGAACTCAATCACAGGGTACAGCAACTAAAATCACACCACAAACATTACACGCTGTAATGGGCAAAATGCCCACAAAATGTGAACAAATACCATTCTGGGTAGCTCAGAAAATAACACAGTTAGAGGTAGTATTCCCGAATACTACGCCGTATGAAAAACACAGAATGCTAACAATCTGTTTGCCCATGGGGATTACACCATAAATGGAGGATTGTACCACTTGGGCTACAGTCTTAGCTGCCGTTTATACCAGAACACATGGTATTCCTTCATTAGCAGTGATACCCGATGTATTAAAACAAATACAAAACGAGTACGGAGCAGAACCTGCTCTGAACTTAGGGATGAAGTTACTAGGGGCCTTATGTAGGTAGCCCAACATTTACCACTTCATAAGTACCGAATTTTACCGATTCGGTATTTATGAAGTGGTAAATGTTATGTAGATAATAATTCGGTAATTATTACCGAATCGGTAAAATTCGGTATTTTAGAACCGGTATTTACCGATTCGGTAATAATGCATCCCTTGAAGCCAGTTACCATTACCGAATCGGTAAATACCGATTCGGTAATGGGGGGAGCACAATCAAGGGTGGCAGGGTGTCACAGTGACACCCTGTTGCACCCCTGATTCCTGCATGTGTGCACATGTGGCACACATACATGCCCTAAGGGCATGTATGTCTGCCACATTGCACACTTAAACGTGCACAAAAATGCTTTTTTTCACCTAGTCGTCATTTACCACCAACTTTTAGTAGGTGGTAAATAACGAATCCCCACAACACCCACACACTCCCCCTACATATCATTACAGGATTCGGTATTTACCGAATCGGTAAAATTACCGAATAGGTAATTTTACTGATTCGGTAAATACCGAATCCTGTAATGTGCCCCCTACATTGCAAAAGCCTAAATACCGGTCGGTAACGGTATAATTACCGAAAATCGGACGTTACCGACCGGTATTAGGCTACGTACATATGGCCCTAGGTAACTATGCCCAGGTATCAGCAATAATATTAGCTAATATTAAAGGGAAACAGCTTTGGTGGCTATCCGCCAACGCCGTAGGGAATTCAGTCCTTTAGAAGAGGAACACAAACTACCCTAAATAATAGAAACTGCTTATGCAGAATTAGGCAGAGACTGTTTGGGTGGGAAAGCTTTAAAACCACAACTGATGGGCAGTCCTGAAAAGGACACTTCCAAGCAGACACCTGCTTCAAATAAGAAGAAGTGGGATAATAAAAAACAACAAAACTTTAAATAGAACAGATCTCAATCCCGAGGTAGATCTCCTCCGCAGGATTTCTCCGAAAAGAGATATAACCTCAGGAATAGGGATAATTTTAGGAAACCTGACAGGTATCAGGATACTGATACACGTTCCTCTTGTTCCTTTTAGGGTTAATCTAAAAACTCAGGGGCATATTTATAACGGACTTGCGCCACTTTTACGCCGTCGTTGCATCACTTTTGTGACGCAGCGGCGGCGTAAACCCTGCGCCATGTTGCTCCCCATTTACAATGTGACGCATCTAGGGAGATGCGTCACGTTGTAAAGCCTGCGCCACATGTGGGTGTACCTGCACAGGGGGGGGGGGTGTTCCGGCACAGGAACGCCTCCGAAAAGTGGCTGAGTGAAATCTACAAGATTTCACTCAGTCACTTTTCCGGCCATGCTGCGTCAAAACCCTGTGCCTGCTTGAAGCAGGCGTAAGGATTGACGCAGCATTGTAATGATAGGGCACCCCCGAGCCTTGCTGGAGCTGCGTCGCGCTTGCGACGCAACTCCAGCAATGCGCCAACCTTCCGCCATCAGATGCGTCACGCATCGGTTTATCCTTGCGCCACGATGCGCTGCATTGTAAATGCGGCTCATCTATTGTGGCGCAAGGGTAAACTTTCGTGGCCCATCTTCCCTGGCGCATCCATGCTGATTTGCAGGGATGCGCCAGGGAACATAAATCTGCCCCTCAGAGAGGGAAGGACGGTCAGCAAGACAAGAAAGGCGTACAAAGTCCAGAGACAAGCAGCACACTCAAGATTACACTTCTAAAATAGAAGACAAGCCAAAGCAAAAGTCACAGTTCAAAAAGAAGAAAGTTGCAGGTCTAAAGATCAGACATGTCCAGAATTCTGAGGACTCGACTACTGAACGGGAAATAGGCGCTGATGATGCTAGAAAGTGCGGCAGAAGTAACACTAGCTCGCCAGAACCTGATGGAATTTCTGGTTACAGCGGACTTGAATGATCATATCACGATGGAAACACCTGACACTAGGGTGAGTGTCCCACATAAAGTATATGAAATAATGCTCCAAATGGAGGGGGACAAAAGAAGGAAAGTGATAGGTCTCTTTTGGGAGAACCTTATGTTTGGCTATGACATTTTGTTAGCTGAACAAGATTGGGCGCCCGCATTCGTCATTGATTGCCCTAGGGGAGAAACAGTGGGCCCGATTCACAGAATTAACTTAAGACAAAATCCTAAACTTACTACTTTTGGTATTCACAGAATGAACTTACAACTTTTGGTATTCACAGAATGCACTTACTACTTTTGGTATTCACAGAATGGATTGACGACTACTAACTTTACGTCCGGACTCGGGCCGGAAATTCCGGCCCGGAGGCGGGGCTTCCGGGCCAGAGGCGGAGCTTCCGGCCCGGAGGTGGGGATCCCGGCCAGTGGCGGAGATTTAGCCATGGCCAAAATCTCCACCTCCGGCCCGGAAGCTCCGCCTCTGGCCCGGAAGCCCCGCCTCCAGGCCGTAAGCTCCGCCTCCGGGCCGGAATTTCCGGCCCGAGTGCGGACGTAAAGTTAGTAGTCGTAAATCTATTCTGTGAATACCAAAAGTAGTAAGTGCATTCTGTGAAGCTGACATGATAGCTTAAAAAACACTTCAGACATGCGTAAACGTACGCAACCTGGTGATCCGTATAATTGTGGGTCAATCTGGGTACACCTATCTGACATAGGTGAAACAGTACTAATTGCATACAAGTCTCATTTGTACACAAATGCTGAGATGTGCTTTGCATCCACGGAAAAAATTCTGACAGCAGTCCAGACTGCTGTAGTAAGAGAAAGAGCACTGGCTCAGGGGAAACGAATATAGTAGTCACTCCGGTTCCAGCCTTAGAGGCTGCGACAAAGGCAAGCATCCCTAACGCTAAGGCCTTACATCCACGAAGGACACAATGGGCTAATTCTCTCACGGCAACAGATGTAGAATATAGGTACGACCCAAATTTAAATACACAACCATTCCTGCAATATGAACAAGAATATCCTTCCACCAAATGAAATAATGCCTCAAGATCAGTATAAATAAATTATTTACACTGATGGATCTACTCAACTGGCCATAGGAAGTAAGCAACAATAGAGCACGGCATGTGCAATCATTAAAGGTCGCATGCGGGATGGAAAGTTCCATCCAAGTTGCACTAAAACGCAATCTCTAGGAGACTATACAGCACTGTTGGCAGAGTTAAAAGCACTAATACTGGCACTTGTAAATATAAATCGAGAAATCCCCACACTAATTGTGTGCGATTCCTTTTACTGTTTGGCGTCATATAATGAATACTTGCAATACTGGGTTCAAAACTGGTTCAAAGACACAAAATGCTATAGGAACCGGTAGTGAAGTTGAAATCTGAACTACCACGGACTCACATGATACATAGACTGAGTCATCAGCGTGATGACGTTCACGTTGAAGGGAATTCATTGGCTGATGAAGCCGCAAAGGGGGCTGTACGAACGACTTCCATAGCTGCAATCACTCGTTCTAAAACGAAAATAGTTGGTGAGATTATGGTGGCTGTAATTGCTTCACGCAAAAAGCAAAGCAGTACCAAAAAGATTTCCACTCAAATACTTCTACAAGTTAGATGCCAACAACATTCCATTTGCTCAGATTCCTGGAGTGGGGGGTAGAGTAATTCCAAACATGGATCATAGGTTGGGATTAATTCTAGCAGCACACGGGGGGATAGGTTCTGCACATGCAGGAGTTACGGCGACAGTTTCTTTACTGAAACAACGCTATTGGTGGCCTGGATTAACAAAGCAGACTAAAGACTATTGGCACATGCATCAAAAATGCCTTTTGCGATTCTTTATTAGCGAAAAATAAGGATTCGCTAATAAGGAATCGCAAAAGCCCATGCATGTAGAAATCGTTTAAAAAATAGCGATTTCTAAACATTCCTTAATTGTGACTCGCAAATTGCGAGTCGCAATTAAGGAATACCTCCCCATTCATTCCTAGGAATGAATGGGAAGACATTCTCAATTTGCGATTCTCAATTAGAGAATCGCAAATTGAGAATGCAATTTCAAGGGTGCCAGGGTGTCAAAAGGACACCCTGTAGCACCCCTGAAATCTGCATATGAGTTCATCTTGCACACATACATGCCCCAAGGGGATGTGTGTGTGTAAAATGGAACTTTGATAAAAATGTGCTTTAGTGCATTTTTCAACGTTTTTGCAAGTGACCATGAAGTCCAACTTCATGGTAATTTGTGCCCCGTATTAGCGAAATCGCTAATTTTTTTACCTTAATGCATTGCATTTAAGGAATCTCAATTTGTGATTCCTTAAATGCAATCGCAATTTGAGAACTCGCAAATATTTGGGAATTCTCAAATTGCGAGTGCCATGACCCTTCATGCATCGCAAAAGGTCTTTTTGCCGGCGCAAACGGACGATTTTTGCGAATCGCACTGTTTGCGCTCGCAAAAACCTTTTTATGCATGTGCCCCTATATCTTGAAATGCTACATCTGCTAGCAGGTGAAAGGTTCCACCGTGTCACGTCCTGCGCAGACACCATTGTTAATATCTGACAAACCACTAGCGTTTGTTTACCTAGACCACTGTGGCCCCTTAAAAAGAGATGGGGCTTACAGATATATAATGGTAGCAGTAGATTCCTGCTCCAGGTTTCTATGGGTGTGGCCCCAGCGCTCAGCTGACGCTCGAACTGTTATAAAAGATATGCCAGTCTTCATAGCGACATACGCAATTGGCACATTACATTCTGATCAGGGCCCTGCGTTTAGCTCGTGGGCTTACAAGGAGGCAATGGGAGGATTGGGTGTAGCATTGTGGTACTTCTCTCCATACCATTCTGAGGGAAATTCAGAAGTGGAGAGGAAAAACCGAGACTTAAAGCAGTCTTTAACAGCTAGAGTATTAGGCACGGGTGAAAGCTGGGTAAAACATCTCTATGGAGTCTAGCGGGCTCTTAATAACATGCCTAGAAGTTCTCTGGGGGGTCACTAAATATGAGGTCCTATTTGGGACAAGAATGTGGGTACCTGATCTTGATTGTGAAGGTGCAGTGGCGGATGAAAAACCTTTTGACATCCATGATTGTTTGGCTGTTTTACAGGACCTAATGAAACCAGGCCACAACAAAGTAATGTCCACCTGAAGCAGACCGCCACTGGGGAAGTCAAATCAGTCACGGCAAGACCTGTCTGGATCCCAAAAGTCGGGGATCTGGTCAGAGAGAAGATAGCGGACAAGAAAGAATTTGGGCCATCCTACAGAAAGCCTGTACCAGTCCTAGCAGTTGAAGGAACACAAACTCTACTTCTACTGCCTCTTGCCGGACAAAAGGAGAAAAGATTTGTCTCAATCGACCTAATCAAACCACACTATGTGGCCGATACTAAGTAGTAGGCCTTGTGGACTCCAAAGTAGTAGACGCCCTCCTCTCGCTACAATTCAAGAAGTTCAAACAGAAAGACTCATCACGTTCGAAGAGTCTCCTGTACGAAATGAAGGACTATCAATCAATCAATCAGGTGTTTGTTAAGTGCGACTACTCACCCGTAATGGTCTCAAGGTGCAAGGGGTCAGGGGGGTCGCAGGTTCCTGTCCATCAAGGAGGGGGTCTGTCTAAGAGCAAGGTTTTGAGGTTCCTTGCAAAGATGGGGAGCGATGTTATCTGCCTGAGATGGAACGGAAGGTCATTCCAGGCTCTGGCCATGCGGAAGAAGGAGTGGCCTCGCGATCTGGTCTTTTTGGTGCGGGGGACCACGGCGTAGGAGAGCTGGGGTGATTGTAGGGTCCTTTGGGGTGCATGGAATTTGAATCGGCTGTTCAGGTATGCTGGTTCGGTGTTGTGGAGGGCCTTGTGAGCGTGGGTTAGCATCTTGAAGGTGACTCTAGCTTTGATGGGGAGCCAGTGGAGTGTGCGCAGGTGCTGGGAGATGTGGCACTGTGTTGGCAGGTTGAGGATCAGTGTTGCGGTGGCGTTTTGGATGTTCTGTAGCTTGCGGGTGAGTTTTTTGTTTATTCTGGCACAGAGTGCGTTGCCGTATTCGAGCCTGCTGGTGACCAGGACGTGAGTGAAGTCTTTCTGTGTTCAAGGGGGATCCATTTGAAGGTCTTACTTAGGAGGCGGAGGGTGTGGAAGCAGGAGGATGAGACGGAGTTGATCTGGCGGTCCATTTTGAGCTCTGAGTCCAGGATGATTCCCAGGTTGCATGCGTGGTCCGTGGGGGTGGGCGGGCTTCTGAGGGTGGAGGGCCACCAGGTGTTGTTCCAGGCATCGGGGGTTTGGGCCCATGATGAGTACTTCCGTTTTGTTGGTGTTTAGTTGTAGGCAGCTGTTTTGCATCCATTTGGCGACGGCTTCCATGCCTTCTCAAAAGTTGTGTCTGGCGGTGTTCGGTTCGTAGGGAAAAGCAGAGGATGAGTTGGGTGTCGTCTGCCTATGACACAATATTGAGTCCTTAGGTTCTAACAGTGGGGGTGAGCGGAGCCATGTAGACACTGAAGAGGGTAGGGGTGAGGGAGGACCCTTGCGGGACTCCGCAGGTGGTAGGTGTAGGGTCCGAGAGAAAAAGGGGGGAGTCTGACCCTCTGCGTTCTGCTGGAGAGGAAGGAACGGGTCCAGTCAAGGGCCTTGTCTTGGATCTCTGCGTCGTGGAGTCTGTGTATTAGGGTGCTGTGAGAGACCGTGTCGAACACCGCTGAGAGGTCGAGGAGGATGAGGGCTACTGTTTCTCCTTTGTCCAGTAAGGTACGGCTGTCATCTGTTGCGGTGAGGAGGGCGGTTTCCGTACTGTGTTTTTTTTCTGAAGCCGGATTGGGAGGAGTCGAGGATGTTGTGCTCTTCGATGAATGTGGCGAGTTGGCTTTTGATGGCTTTCTCGATGACTTTCGCTGGGAACAGGAGCAGAGCGATGGGTTTGTAGTTTTTGAGGTCGGTGGGGTCTGCCGAGGATCTCTTCAGGAGGGGGTTGATCTCAGCGTGTTTCCAGTCATCAGGGTACAAGGCGGTTGCCAGGGAGCGGTTGATGGTGTGGCAGAGCATGGGTGCGATGGTGTCGGCGGCTCTGTTGAAAATCTGGTGGGAGCAGGGGTCCGTGGGGCCCTGGAGTGGATTGACTTCATCTTCTTCAGTGTGTCTTCGATGGTGAGGGCTGTCCAGTTGTCGATCGCTGGGTTCAGGGTGTCGGGGGTGGTTAGTGAGGGTTCAGTGTGTTGGTTGTCTTCATCAAAGTTGTCGTAGATGCTCTTTATTTTGTGGTGAAAAAGGTGCTGAGGTTGTCGCAGAGGTCTTGTGAGGGAGGGACGTCAGTGGACTCGCTGGTGGGTTGGGCGAACTCCTTGATGATGTTGAAGAGTTCTTTGCTGTTGTGTGCTTAAGTGGAGATTCTGTCTTCAATCGCTTTTTTCCTCGTTTTTTTGATGAGTTGGTTGTGGGCATTGGTGGCGGCTCTGAAGTTGTTGTGGGCTTGGTGTTCCTCCAGGCCTTTTCGAGGCGGCAGCAAGTGCGTCTGAACTCTCGAATTTCGGTGGTGAACCATCTAGCTTTCTTGGCGTGGGTGTTGTTTTTCTTGAGGGGGCTATGGTGTTGGCGTTGTCAGAGATCCATCTGTGCAGGGTTCAGGCTGCGGTGGTGGGGTCATCGTTTTCCACGATGGTTGGGGTGGAGTTACTGAGTGATGAGGTTAGCTGGTCATCGGTGAATCTGGTCCAGTTTCTTCGTGGGAGCAGGTGCTGGTGTCTGTGGATGGTGGGTGTTCTGAAGGTGAAGTGGATGCATCTATGGTCAGTCGAAGGGAGTTTGGTGGTGTGGCTGAAGGTGCTGGAGTTTCCTGTTGTGAAGAGGGGGTCGTGGGTGTGACCTGCTGAGTGCGTGGGTTCGGTCACGATCTGGTGGAGTCCAATCTTGTGGAGGTTGTCCAGGAGGGATGTAGTGCTGGGGTCCAGTTGGTTGTCGAGGTGGAAGTTCAGGTCTCCCAGTAGGGTGTAGTTGGTGGACGCGATGGCATGCAGGGAGATGATGTCCGTGATAAAGTTGGCAAAAAGTCCATGGGGTCCAGGGGGTCGGTATATGAGGGTTCCTCGGAGGGTGGAGGTAGGGCTGGCCAGTATCTTGAAGTGAAGGTGTTCCATCAGGTCTGTGGGCTCGTTGGGGAGTGTGCTCCGGCGGAGGGTAGATTTGTGGATGATGGCGATTCCTTCTCCCGGGCGGGTGGGGCGGTCCTTCCTGGAGATCTTGTATCCTGGGGAATGGCGATGGCGATGTCTGGTCCCGAGGTGGTGTTGGTCCAGGTTTCGGTAAAGAATTCTATGTCCGGGGTGGTGCTGTCGAGGAGGTCCCAGATTTCGGTGACGTGTTTGTGGAGGGATCAGCGTTGAGGAGGATGCATTGCAGGGTCTTTGGTTCGGTTGTGTTCTTGTGGGTGGGTTATACTGGGTCTGTAGTCTTGGCGGTGCTGCAGGTGTGCCGGCATCGGTGACAGCTGAAGGGTTCATGGGTGTCGGCTGGTGATGCTAGCTTGCAATTGTTGTTGTGGCCTGGGTTGAGAGCGTGGAGTGTCGCTGGGTCGTAGCGTTGGCAGTGCAGAGATCCAGGGTTCCTGGCGCTGGTCGCAGTCGGGTCTCGGACGGATGCAAACGGACTTGCCTTTGGCGCACCGGCAGCGCAGACGCTGCGCGACCGTGAAGCGGCTGTCATTAAGTAGGGGTCGGGGAGGGCTGGACAGCTGGGAGGCGGGAGCGGGGAGGGGAGCTGGATTGGGCCAGTCACACTGGTCATGCTGGGGGAGAGGGGCCGCGGGGGCACCAGCAGTGTCGAAAAACGGGCTGAAAAAGGCAAAAGGAAAAAGGCAAAAAGAGAGAGCAAAGTGCAAATAAGGCAGCAAAAGTGCAAGAAAGAGTGGAGGAAAGACACAGAGGACACAGAAGGAGAGTGAAAGGGGGAGAGTGAGATGAGGGTAAAAACGAGTAAAAAATGGATGAAAGACACAGAAGGAGAGTGAAGGAGAGAGATAGAAGTGAGGGAAAAAACAAATGAAAAAGGAGAAAAAAAGTGGAGCAAGAGAATGGAGACAGAGGTCCACTGAACCACCAGGGATGAGGTGCAGGTGAAACCTGCGGGTAGAGGAGGGCCTCGAACACCAACACTCGAGAGTGCAGGGGCTTGGGGGACGGCCTCACTTAATGGTGAAGCTGCGAGGGAGGGAGAGCAATTTCACTGACAATGAGTCAGTGGTCTTGCTACATTGGACTATGCAACAATGCTATGGAACTCGTTATCCAAGTGAACAAGAAACGACGCAAGCCCAAAAATCACGCAAGCAGCAAGTTAAAGACTTTCTGAACTTTCTTAAAAAGACTTACCTGGTATCACCTTGGGTAGAACTATGGGTAATCACCGGGGTACTTTTCTTACTTTTCTGGCTAGGTTTAGTGATAGTTTTTAACATGCTTATTTAATGGACAAAACATTCCATAAAGCTCTGCTGCCCAAAAGGTGGAATTTACTTTTAAAACCGCATCAATCATCTCATCGATAACAAAGAAACTTGTCAACAGTGAACATTATAGCAATTCCTATACCGGATGGTATAGTTTGGGACAAGGTTGATTCTTCATAAGTGCACATACAATTCTTCATCATTGTTCATACCTACAGGGAACACACTGCCTGCCTTTAAGATGAGCTTTGACTTCAATCTACGTAGGGATTGGATACAATTCACCCCCTTGGATTTTTGGGGATCGTATCAAGGCCAAAGTACTTCTCCTGTGTCCAATCTCCATTATGTGCCTCGTGAAAGTGTCTTGCTGTACTATAACTAAAGTCTTTGTGTGTTATCGCCCTCCAATGTTCCAAAATTATTTTCTTTACAGGAAACGTAGTAGATCCAATGTACCACTTTTTGCATGGGCACACAATCACGTAGACAACAAAATCTTGCAATTTATATTATTTATGTTTATGTTTTTCATGCAAAGTATAATGGTTTGCAACTATGAAGCAATAGCCTGTTGTTTATGACAATGGCAAACGTCACAGTGATGCATGAATGTTTAAAAAACAAGGAAACTCGGCATACGAGTTACGTGAGCAAGACCGCTGGAGATCGAAATGTTTTGTCTTTTTGCCCTAATAATTGAACATCAAACCACAACTGGAGTGGCACGTTCTTTGCCCTGGAAGGTGAGGATTGTAAATCATTAATAAAAGGGGCAGCGTCCACCCAAAACGAGCCCCGACCTGCATGGAAGGGCATCCTCAGATGTCTTTTTGGTTTGGGTATATATATATATCTTCACTGAAGAACCCAAAGGTTAAAGTAATGTTATAGTTTTTTTCTAAACATATTTTTATAAGCATTTTACTCAGTAACAGTAAAACAAATATATTCCCGAGAGCTCTCTATGCACCAGTTGAATTACAATACAATGCGTAGACAAGAGACCCTTCCCCATTAGACCACAAATAGCTGTCCTGACAACCACCAATTGTGAGGGTCTGCACCAGTCGCAAAGCATACAGAAAAAAAATCAAAGAATAAAAAAAATGCTTTGTGTCGGTAGCTGCATTTTAAGGAATCGTTATTTAACGGTGTTGTATCTAGTCATCACACATCGCATGTATAAGATGGCCCAATCTCTTTAAGAAAAGAGCTTCAGTGGGTATGCCTCCCCCAGACTTACTTACCAAACTCAACTACTAACTTATATGTGTTGAGTGGTGCAGAGAATACCAGAGGTTACCAAAACAAATTGGAGGGCATAACCCACCAGACAGGCAGAGGGTTGAGAGGGCTGTTCTACTTCAGCTTCCAGCCATTGGGACGCTACATCCTGGTCAGAACTAACCACGGAGAGAGCACTGGGTGTCTCCGGTGTCCACTACACTGCTGTGGCATATCAGGGTGCCCCCCTGGTGTCTACCGTTCTCCCTCATCCTTGAGCAGGGGTCGCTCCCCAGCCCCGGGTTCCCCAGCCACATGTGTGCGCTCCCTATCCACCTCGATGCCATCTTGATCCCACTCCCCATCGCCATTTGCACTATCTGGGTATTCCGAGGCATCCAGGTCCTTCCTCCACTGCTCCTCTCAATTCCTCCCTGGTCATGAACCCTGCCCTCCGGCCCAGTGAGATACATCACATCTCCAAACCCCAATCACCGGACAGTCTGCAGACCTCCATGCAACAGCTATCCGTCTTCTAGCCAGGACCAAGGTGAGGTCTATAAATCTGTTCCAGACCTTCCGAGTGGAAGGGCAGGGAAAAAGCCCCAGCAAGCAGACCTCAAGTATGGAGACAAGTGTACATCCCAGTGTCAAACCCACCCCGATAATACTTCATCCTAGAACTGGTGCAGTCCGGGGCATGCCCATGTCATATGTAACCCTGGGCGTAGTTTGCGTAGCAGCACTACACGTAGTTACGCGAAGTACAATTTGAACTACGCTCAGCTACGCAAACTGCGTAGCTGTTAGCATTGTGTGCTTGTATGCTCTGAGCAATAATTGCAAAAAGCATCTTGCACAGTGCAAGTTATGATAAATTAAGTATCTCTGTCTTTATATGCTAAAATACATATCGTCATTTCACAAAAGTGAAACTGACAAATTAGAAAGCAGTGAGAGAGGTGATGATTTTGGGATCCTCCCTAACCTAGTGAGAGAACCAAGCAGATGCCTTGAAAACGAAAAGCACATCTTCTTGAATGATTCGGTGGTGGTCCCATCCTCTTAGGACCACCCTAAGCGCAGTCATTGGCAAAAATACAATCCCAACCAAAGGCCCTGCAAAGCATTATGGGACGAGATTAGCAGTGGGCAGTGACTCTTATAGTATCCAATATCAAAATAATTCTACAAAAAGCTGCAGTTCAACTAGTCGTTACTAGATGTCCCTCACGAGTCAAATGCAAAAGCATTGACATTATTATTGCATCAAGCTGCAGTTCCACTAGTCGTTACTTGATGTCCCACACTCAAAACCCTGCAACACATCAATGAGCCTGAGCACCTGGAAATGGTGGGGGGGGGGTCAAATGATCCAGCAGAACATCTGACACACAAATTAAAATCCCCCCCAAGAAGTATATCTGCCACTGCTGAATCTGCCAGAGGGGGCTGATAGCCCCTGAAGAAATGGCACCTGATCGTGGTTGGAGATACACTGCAGAGGGTAATATTCAGTCCAAATAACCCCCAGGATACACTGGCCATTGTTATCTATGAGTGTATGCTGTGGCTCAAAGGGGACTCCCGCCCTCACCCAGATCAGTACCCCTCTAGCATACGCTAAAAAGGAGGTAATGAGCACCCACCTCCTCCACTTCCAGCGTGACTTCTCCACCTCACTCTGAATGAGATGCATCTCCTGTAGGAAGCAATCTGCACTCCCCGCCTCTTTGGGTATCTATGCACAATATGCCTCTTAGTGGCAGAGCCCATCCCCCAAATGTTCCACTCCAAAAACCTTAACATGCAAAGCGGTGGCATCTTGAAAGACTAGACAGTCCAGGCAACCCCTCCCCCACACCCCCGGTTAAGAGAAAGGAAACCACCCTTGCACCTAAAAAAAACCCACAAGAATCACATCTCCAAACAAAAACTCCCGAACCCAAGAGCAGCCTGGCAACTGCTACTACCCAAATTTCAAGCAAACCATCAATTCTATCAGAGGACTGAAACCAGTCTCAGGCGTGGCCCTCTGAAAGGGGGTAGGCAACAGTCCAAGAGTAACAGCTCCTCAGCTTATCCGCCCCAGCCCAGACCTTCCAGAACAAACTCCAGGATTTCCCAAGACAGCAACCAGGTGTCACAAATCCCAGGAGTAGACACCGGAGTCTGCAGACCTCCCATCAGATGATCTCATCAGCGGTATCCGGTGTCACTATCAGCAGTCAGTTACTGTCACCCTGTGAGGAGTCTGACCCGGATTTGTCAGTTTCTTTCACCGAGTAGGAGCCAGCCTCCAAGACACTCTCCATCCCTTTCATGATGGTAGCCACTGCCTGAAGAATATCTTCCCTATCCTTTCCAGTCTGGAAGGTACTAGGTTTCCCTGATGGGCCCCCACAGGGTCTCCTCTGGGACCTCCTCCTCGATTTCCGTTCATGCTGGCCAGCAGCAGATCCCTTTATGGGCCTCGAGCCACCCCCAGGCCACTGCGGGGTCATCACAAAAGTGTGTTGTCCCTTCCAATATGATCCAAAGTCGGGCAGAGAACAGGAAGTACTACAGGCCTTCTTCTTCTGCTGCTGCCCTGCAAAGGCATTCTCGCAGCTCAGTAAAGGCAGTCATACAAAAGTCATCCCAGGGTACCAGATCAGAAATGTCTTTGTGTGTCAACCTCTGAAGAGATTTTGCTGTTAAAGGAAAGTTTGGAATCCATTATTGACAGCAGCCCACCCTTCCTAAGAACATGCAGACTTCCTTATGGGTTGCTGGCGGACTACAGATTCTTTCTTGTGACACTTTCCCTGCTCCTTTCTCAATGTAGTGTCTTAAGTACAGGACTTCAGATTTGCAAAACTGTATCATAGTCAAGGATACTTTATGTCCATTCTCAGCCAGATGATTTAGCAAAGCAATAGTGTCAATTTTGCAAGCTTCATTAGTATATGGCACCATCAGTAGGTCATCAATGTACTTCACTGGTATTGAGTAATTTGGCATCACTAGAGACTCAAGATTCTTTTTAAGTGTCTGGTTAAAGATTGAGGGGCTCTCTGTATACTCTTTTGGGACTTGGCACCATGCCAAAACATGGTCGCCGAAATACAAAGATAAAATATGCTGACTACCCTCATGCAGAGGAATAGATAAGGAGCCTTAGCATAGGTCAATAACTGAAGACAATTCTACTTTGCATGGAATTTGGAGGAGTTTCACAGCTGGATTCAGTACCACAGGACGGTGGCACAATAATTGCATTCACTTTCCGCTAATCCTGCACAATACGATACTTGCTGTTCAGCTTCTGTAAACTCCATAATAGGAGAGTTGCATAGACTTCTCCTTCAGGATCCTTTGCTCAGTCATTGAGTCAATCACATGAGTAATTCCAGCAATAATATCTGCAATCAAATTGTGTTGTGGGATTCTTGTAAATTCTGCATTCAGTTTGACAGTGATTTGTACTGGACCTTTGATTACTTAGATACATTTACCTGTAAAGTCACAGACTTTAGATAACACGGTGTCTCTCAGTTAAATGGGAAAATCTTTTGTGTGAAATGCAATACCTCTTGGTGTGCAATGGATGGAACAAATTAATTTACACAGTAAATCACATTCAAACAGATTCACTGGACTTGAATCACGCATTACAAAGCAATGGTGATCCTAAAAAGACCTTATTTTAACTGGAACTGCTTCAGAAATTGGAGTGGACAACTTTCTATTTGTATTCCTACAACTGTATACTTTCTCCTGAGAGTGTTAAGTTGAGAACGTCTGCTGTTCTTACAGTATAGCGAGTAGCACCAGTTCACTTCTCCAACAACATAGGGACCACTTTGGTCTACCTCTAAGGCTGCACCAAGCACGCTTCCTCCTCCTCCCTCAGGTACTGTCAGGTTGATGGGTCCTGATCAAAATTGCCTCTCTGAATCAAATACTGTTGTGATACATTGTGATTTGGGAATTAATTTCTGTTCATCTGCTGGTTCTGATTTACATTGTACCTTTGTACCTGAACATTCTGCTGAGGCATCGGAGCTTGTGGTATCTTCATTGATTGGGATACAATAGGATTTTTAATTCTCTGTCCTTGTGCCTGTTGAGCCTGGACCATATTATTTTCTTGAACTATAGCATTAGCGTTATTCATATTAAACTTCCACTCGCGTTTCCAATACCCTCATTTTCCGCACATGTGTCATGGGTTCATTTTCTTCAAATTCAAAACATCAACACCAGTTCTAGAGTCTATTGGAATACTATGACCTCTACCATGTGGCTGAAAAGTCTGTTTTTGAAAACCATTAACACCTTGCATCATCAGAACTTGATTATATCCTCCA
This sequence comes from Triturus cristatus, assembly GCF_964204655.1. Classification (NCBI taxonomy): domain Eukaryota; kingdom Metazoa; phylum Chordata; class Amphibia; order Caudata; family Salamandridae; genus Triturus; species Triturus cristatus. The sequence goes on along the minus strand of NC_140582.1, from coordinate 439,109,296 downwards.
TGTACCGAAAATGTGTTTTCAAAACCTGTCTTATTCTGACCTTTCGGCATCACTTTTATTTGTGCAACCATCAGCTTCTCCTTGAGTTTCTTATTTTTGACTTCGATCTAAACTCCACAATACTTGGATAACACAAGATCTCATTAAGAGGTTTATTTTGGCAACAAAGTAATTGCTGTTTAATCATAGAACCAATCTCAGGTCTCAAACCTTGCACAAATCTGTAAACACAATGTCCCATATCTTTCCCTGCTATATATTACATTCCACTGTCCTGCTTGAAAGCTTATAACAATCTCTTGTAATAGGCATGTACTGATTCTTTAAGTTCTTGGGTTGTTTTGTCAATCTGCAACCAATCAATCTATTTAGGAGAAAACTTGCTTTTCATGTGACTTATTAGCTGTTTCTTTAATACCACTGGAGATGGAGCCCCTGTTCTAGAATTTCCATCTGGTTCTGCAACAGGCTAATCAACAGAAATGTTAAACTCAGTCCATAAATTCTCCTAGAACCACAATAGCAAACAAGGTATTCAATCTTTCCACAACACCTTTGAAATTTTCAAAAACCTTACAATCTGTCTGTACGATTCGACTGGATTTTCTCTCAATTTTGGGAATTTATTTGTAAATGACAAACTATCAGTTCTTCTCCATACCACATGTGCATGGCCTCCACCTGGTACCTCTCTCATGGGAAGTATTTGTATTTCTCCATCCCCTCCACTGAAAACATATGAAGGTGTTTCAACTCAAACTTTCTTTGTATCTTTCTCTTTCGACCAGCTACCTGCCCATTTTTCTCTCTCACTCCATTTCTTGATCAGTGTCATTAGTTCGTTAATCTGCAATTTCATTCCTGTTAGCCTAATTTTTGCAATATCTCTGTTGTCAAAGTCTAATCATTGCAAAACATTTGATCTGTGAATATGAATTTCATATTTCTGAGCCAATTCAGTCAATTTCTCAAGTGTCAATCTGGCTTGTCTGGTAATGTCTTTACAGAGAAACAATAGTTTCTCATCCTGATATGTATGTAATCATGATGGACTAAGATTTCCCAACATTATTTCTTTTAGCTCTACTTTTTATCTAGTTACATCTATTTTGCTTCCCTTTCTCTGAATTGGCGCCGAATTTGGAATTGTAACTGAAGCTGAAACTAAACCTTGAACTGGAGCTACCAATAGGCTGGAACCGGAGCTGATTGTGAAACAGTTTCAGAACTTTGATTATTGATCGGAGTTCAATATCCTTAAAGCCTCTGATTGAATTCTTGAGGAGTAAATTCTGACTCTTCTCTTGGAGTATTTACATTTTCATTAGTCAAATTTGTACTTGTTCCAGGTTACATATTTAGTATCAATGTATCTGGAACTGAAATTCCCATTGGCACAATATTGTCAGAAGCATTATAACTACTTTCAGGAGGTCCACTTGTTCTGGGGAAATAAAAAGGTGGAAACCTCTGTACATTTTTGTGGTGTCAAGTTGTGTCTGATGTTTAATGGAACCGCCATTCTTAGTGCCTGTGGTAGTGCTTAGAATTAGAACCATAGGTATCTGAAGCAAAGATCTCATTGTCAATTCCAATGGATTTTCATGTGCAGTATTTAGTCCAGCAGGTAAGGTTAAAGCATGTGACCCAGATTTATAAAGAGGTACAACAGGTCCAATAGTAAAAGGAACAGTTAAAACATCTGGAACATTTAGTTTGGTTTATCAGAGCTGTTATTTCTGTTCTCCTTCATACAGGAGTAACAAGTGTCACCTCTTTTGGTATTTCAGGCATTACAGAGGCATTTGGACTCTCAGCTCTATTACCATTTGTCAAACCCCCACTCTGAGTCTCATTGTATGGTGGTGGACGATTCATCAACAAGTCATTTGAAAGTTTGTCCTCTTTGTCACTCTCTTCTCCTTCTATTGCTGTGTCACCCTTTTCTGTCTCTATATGTTTTCACTTCACAGAGGATACATTCTCGTTCCCTGAACAACATCTGCTCTCCACATTTTCTGTTGTGCATCCCATTTAGCTTCTGCCTAATGATCTATAGTTCTTCTGTATCTCCCTTGGTATTTCCCTTTCTCTTTCTGATGTGCAATGTGTTCCCACATATTTAGTGCTACAAATTGGTAATTTCTAGAAGGTGGTCTCATTTCATATAATAGCCTCCTAAATTCTCAATGAGCCTCTAACTTAGGGGCCGATTGCGATACGGCCTTTGGTCGGAGCCTTTCCTGGACACATCTCGGTTTCCTTTCAGACCGCTGCATTACAATTCTGGAGGTCAGAAACTAAACTAGCCGTCGGCCAGTTGGAGACCGACCCATAATCCCAAAGGATGGTATTTCCGCCCTTGGGATTACGATGCATGGTTTCCGCCATGGTTTCCATGCCAGCCTTTCCAACAGGAAAACCCTGTCGGAAAGAGTGTTTGGGGGCTCAGGCACCCTTGTGTGCGCGGCCTGTGATTGGGGGTCGAGGGGGCACCTATTATGCCCCCCTCTCAATCCATGCACCCCCAGGCAGTCACCAAGGTGCCTGCCATGGGGTACAGGTATTAACACCACCTCCCATTTCCCTATGGGAGCATGTACTATGGCCAGTTTACGGCTGTAATACATGCTCCCGTAAGGAAATGTCAGAATGCGACCGAACAATGTTTCGTTGCATCCTAATCAGGAGGTCGGGACCGCCGAATGGAGGTCATGCGTCCACTCAACATCATAATAGGCCCCTAAATGTCCCATAACCAGGAAACTGTTGAGCCTTGTCTCCCTCTGGGAGTCTGTGCCAATATTCAAGCCACAAATATGGCTGGAATCCTTTATCCATCATAACAATGTATCCTGGTGTACTCTTAGGTGGTGCTTCTACTCCTACTGTTGCAGGTATGGTCACATCTCTCTTTCTCAATTTTCATAAGACTTTGAAAAATTCTATATTTATTCAATTTCATATTCAGAAATGTCTTCCGTAAAATCCAGGAAATGAAATGCCCCCACAATTCTATTGTTCAGCAACTTCAACCAATAATAGTGCGACTCTCATGATGTAGTAAACCAATCTCAGCGCCGCTTTACACTAACCGACCTATCACTGCACGACACACTGTGATATCAAACTCACTACTTGTAGCAGCTCACCCTTCTTTACACTTTTCTTTGGCACTTTTTCTAAGCAATATCACAATACAATGCAATTGTCAAATACAATTGTCTGCGCCACTAAAGGAATTTTTTCTCAAAAGGTAATTAAACTTTTCTATAAACATTTACTTCAATGAAATCTTGACCAATGGGATTTCACCCTAATTGATTCAATTATTCCCTTTACACAACTATACCAGCTGTTTACTAATACACAAAAGAGAACCATTTACAATAAGATGCTGTAGGAAACATCTCATGATCAACACCACACACAGCAGACAACTTACTAGGTGTCTTCTACATTGAGACTACCTCCCCGAATAAATATCTCAAGATCTTAGGCCACAATGGACCCATTTATAACTTCAGCTTCTTTGCAATATGCGCCACAATCATACATGGACTTTAACCATATGGACTTTAACCATTTCTCAACCTCACTCACTAACACACATCCAGTTCAATACACCGCAGTCTTAAGCAAAAGCAACCGCAACACACATCCCCATTAACATTCACACTCCTTTGCTGCTATACGTTGTTTGCAATTGAGACAATACTCCATCAATCCTTCTTTTTTGCTGAACCAAATTTATTTGGGCCGTTTGAACTTTGACTGGGGAAACTCTATCTCTGACACCCTAAAACCTCACTTCACTCGACAGAACCATCTTCCCCTACCAATATTTGATCCGGGGGAAGCGTTTTTTTTTACAAACTTTCACTAGTTACTCACTACTCTAACCATACTGGGCCCTTTATGATTAGACAACTCACATTACTGCACCTTACCATGAGGTGATGGTCCCCAATGTATCTTTCTCCACCAATAGTGAGGGGTGGTAAATATGATGTCCAAAAACTGTTGGTCACCCAATGAGGAACATTAATTCTTAGCCATCTCATAACTTTGTGATACAATTCAAATACACCACTCACAGGACCATGCTATAGAAAAAAAGTATTGCATTGGGTAGAACCAATCTCCTGAAGAAGTTTAGTCTAACACTAGAAGTTCAGTCTGCACACTAGAAGTTCTGCAGTTGCAACACAGATTAAAAGCAGTAGAACTTGATGTTCCCAAAACAGTCTATGGGGTATAGTCTCAAGAATGTGTGATAACCATCTCAAAAGTTACTTAACGCAACCCTCAACATCGCAGTCCGTCGCGGGAAATTTATGCTGTGTTAACCGCGTATTCACAACACAGCGGTACCATGCGATAGTCACCAGACAACGCGTCAAATGGCTGCGTGAAATCAACGCCACGCCGCAAAACACAAACGCAAAAAAAGCTGTGATGAGGCCAATTGCGATAAAAAAATCTGCGAAAACCAGCCACAGATCTGCAATCCACACGTGTCAGGTGGGAACAATCACCATAAAAGGTGAAAAAAAACCAGACAAACAAATGCCAAATTACATCGAAGAACCATGGATGTTGCCAGAGCAAGTACGGAGGAGAACCAGAACCCCACAAGCCCCCCGGAGGACCTGCCTGGGACCTCGGGGTCAGGGAAGGCCAAGGAGAAGAAGAGTAGGAAGAAGCGCTTCAGACCGCAGGAGAACAGGATTCTGATAACAGAGGTGGTAAAACACCATCAACAACTGTTCGTCACCTCCACTGTGTCATTGGCGACAAAAAATGGACTATGGCAGGCCATCATGGACAAGATGAATGCAGTCGGAGTGCTGAAGAGGACAATTGACGAGGTCAAGAGGCGCTGGAATTACGTCAAGCACAAAACCAAGCTGAAAGTTGCCAACAACCGGAAGGCAGCAATGCAGACTGAATGTGGCAGTCCTGTGCCACAGGAGGAGCTGGACGACATGGAGGAAATGGTGGCCACAGTCATCAGTGGGGAGACGGTGGCAGGAGTTGGGAGACTGGACACTGCTCAACAGGAACGGACACAACAGCAAGAGGGTGAGTAACAACCGGGATAAGGGGGAAAGGGGGAGATGGGCACCATGGCACACATGCACAATTAAGTAGAGCACAGTTGTGGACAAATCATGCCCCAGACCCCAACTCCCACCAAGAGAACTATGTACCCAAGTATGCAACATTTCAGCACTGTATGAGCACAGAAGTCAGAGGCACACCGCATGTAAGGGTTAAGGGGCAGCCAAATCAGAGCTGCAGGGGGGACTCCCCCAAAATGCGGTAGACACTCATCACGTGCACAGCACATCAACATTGACAACGAAGTGGCACAAACCGCAACACGGTCACCACAGAGCAGAGGACACAACTGGTGCCAATTGGGTGTAGACACTAGCCAATCACAAGTGGCATTGCAGGGAAATGTGAGTTGCTAATGTACAAGTACAAACACACAGCCGTGATGTTGTTGAAATGAACACAGTCCCGCAGCAAATGGGCAGCCCCTCCGAAACAGCCACAATGTACACATTACAATGCAACAACACACATGTGAACTCATTGTTAAACTGCATCTCCCCTTCACATTGCAGAGGGACAATCACCACCTCCTGCAGAGCAGTCCCAACCTCTCTCTCTGATGACGAAGAGGACCACGACACCGTTGACTCTGTCGCCCTCCGAGAGTTCATTGACAGTCTTCCGCAGCACACCTCCAGGAGCAGGGCAGCCCAGCTGCACTGAGGAGAACCCCCCCTGCACAGACCACACTGCAGGCAGCACCCACCACCATGGCTGCCTCCCAGGACCCCCACGAAGAACACATGGCCTTCCAACGCTGTGTGTTGGGATGCCAGAAGTAGCTGGCTGAACAGGTGTGGGTGGGCTTCGACCGCATGGCAGACAAACTAGATGCCATACGTGGGTGTCTAAGTCCCATCAGGCACCACTCACAGCCCCTAGCGGACACCCACAGTCCGCTCCATGCTCTCCAAGGAACCATGGCTGACATCGCTAGAGTCCTGACTGTGAGACAAGAATGACTGTCTAGTCAGAGTGGCTCCAGCAAGCTCGCCCGGGAGTTGGGACTCATGCGGAGGTTCATGGAGAACATGGAACGGGCCAATCCGGAAGGAGAAGCTGCCACAGCTGCACACCGGCAAGAAGTAGCTGGGTTCCACAATGACCTCAAAACCATCCTCATGGCATTGCTGCCACAAGGCCTGGCGCTGATGCATGCTGCTGCTACCACTACATCCACATCTCCGCCCCCTGAAGTGTCAGTGCCACACAGTGTGGCAGACATTCCACCTCTGGCCCCTGAGGTGTCACTGCCACACAGTGCTGGAGAAAGGCCAGCACTACCCACACATGAAACAGCAGAGGACGAAGATGCGGATAAATCTGCCCTCGTGGTCAGAAGGAAGTGGTAGCATCCATCTCCCAATCATGGCCGGTTTCAGCTTGGTTCTGCCCTCTGCATCATCACTTTCCACTGTCCCCCAATACACTCTGCGACACTCACCTTGGACCTCGACATGGACTGCCATAACCTGTTTGATTGCCAATGACACTGCTATCAGACTGCGGACAGAACTCTTCCACTTCCTTTGGACTGGTCATTCCCTGAATGACTCTGGCTGGCCCTCCACGGGCCAAAATTTGAAAGTGGGGTTTGCATGGCCTTGTACTGCTCCAGATGCAACACTCCACTGAATGTGCACTAAACATTCCGAATCACACCGATGTGTCGTCTCTATGGTCTTTCAAGTGTGGTAGCATGAATGAATGTGGGGTCAGTGAATTCCTCTTACTGCCATGTGGCTCATGTCGTTGGACTTGGGTCACAGGGTGACACATTATTGATTGTCCTCCGGGTGGCGCTGACACAACAACGGCGACACACTGATTTGTTAATTCCTTGTCCAGCCCCATACGGAACCACGCACAGACCCCCGGGGTCATTGTTCGAACCCTTACGCTGGAGTGGCGTATGCCAGGACAGCCCACTATGCTTACACTCCAGGGGGGGACAACAACGCCACATGTGCCAGGACACTCCTGAAGTGATCTGCTGCTCACAGGTCTAGTTGTCAGCATGTCATGGCCACTCCCTCATGGCTGGTTTACACCCATACCACACCCATTCAGCACACGCGTCACAGTACATGTGACCCTGCCAATAAAAAGGGCTGGACGCATGTGCACTGTGCCATTTCCAACCTCTCTTGGGGTGAATCCGTGAATCCGTGTGGTGTGCATGTAGGCATAGGGGTCCAGGGGCCTGCCACATCACATTCCGCAGGCCTGGAGGGGACATGATGGTATCCGCACTACGATGCACAATCATAGAGGGTTTATGACTGTGGGGGCACAGACTTGGTGACACCGGATACACTGCGGCCGGCACAGGCACACCGCCACGGGAGCACCTTAAGTGCTGAGTGGGTGTGCAGCCTGCGATGATGCCCTGTCCCGGTGGTCCAGACGACTCAGGTTTTGTGTGCCCTGCTGGACCGCAGTGTAGGCCTGAGCCAGCAGGCAGTGCGGGCCTACCGCCACATGGCGTCGCCTCCTGGATCACAGAGTTAGTGGCACCCATGAGGCTGAGCAGTTGTGCAGCCTGCGATGAGGCTGGGTGCACTTGTATGTCCTTTGCCATGGAGTAATCAAGACCCAGCACCAAATGTGAGACCTCGTGGCCTGCGGAGCATAGCTGCATGATGTGGGGGTGCCATGTCTGTGGGCCCCGGGCATGTGGCTTGCAGCGGCACGTGGTGGGCTCTCATTTCTACACGCCAGTTGCAGAAGGTGAGCAGTGAGGCCTAGGTGCGCAAGGGCGGGCATGCACCGCTGGGTGGAGGGAGGGGCTGGGGTGCAGCTGCCTGGGAGTGCAGGGGCGGTCAGGCAATGATGACTTGTGCAATTGTATGTACTTTGCCATTCAGGTATCTGTACTCTGTTTCAGATGTCAGGTCTGTCTCAGATGTGGGACCTGGTGAACTGCACTACATACCGGCACGTGGTTGGAGACACACCGGTAGGAGCAGGTGGGCAATGTGGCCTGGGTGCACCCTCTCTCCCTGTCCCTCTCTTCTTTTCTCTAGCTCTCTCTCCCCCTATCTGTTTGTATATCCCTCTCTGTCCGTCTATCTCTCTCTCCCCCTCTCTGTCCGTCTTTCTCTCGCTCCCCCTCTCTGTCCATCTTTCTCTCGCTCCCCTTCTCTGTCTGTCTTCCTCTCGCTCCCTCTCCTTCACTCTCTCTCTCCGCTCTCTCTTTCTACTTCTCTCTCTCTCTCCTTCGCTCTCTCTCCGTCCCTTGATGTGCGCAGGACACACCTTTTCATCATGATTTTTGTCTTGCAGGCTGTGACCTACGGATTGTCCTGAGAGGAGCCGACATGTGTCTTCATTTCTGTTCTGTGTTTGTTTTAATACATTTTCATTTGTTGCTTTGAAGGAGAATGTGTGATGCTCATTTTTGTGATGACACATGCATGTCACCAGATGTGATTGTGCGACATCATGCAGCTTATTTGGTATTTGTTTCTGTGTGGTTGATGTGACATATCTTTGTCCGGAGGTGGGTGGGGATTGCCTGGAGTGGGGCTCTGGGGGTGGGGGATGTGGGGTCCTGGGGGTAATGGCCGTGGGTGTTGTTGCCCTCTTGGGGCTCCGGGATGCATGTTCTGTGGCTCCATGGCATCTGTTGTTCTTCAAGTGTGGCTCTGGGCTGGGCTCTCTTTTGTGGTACAGGTTGTAGTCCGACTTTGCACCAGGTCAGAGCAGGTGTTAGTTTCCTGGTACTAACGTGCCTTATCGCATGTTTTGTGTTCTTATCAAAGATCAGGCTGGTCATTGAGAATGTTGTGGTGTGGTGCTGTCGCTGCTTTTTGCTCGGCATCTCATTAGCAATAGTTGCCGGGGTCATCCTTGGCAATGTTTTTTGTGGCTGCTATTGCCAGAAAACTGGTGATATGGGCTGTTTGCACCAGCTTGTGAATGGGGTGGTAAGTTTATCGCACATTTGGCTGCGTTAAGGTGCCGATAACTCGGCGATAGCTCCTTTAGAATATGGCCCTATGTTTCTCTCTATTACCCATTTAGAGCCTACATTCAAATAGCACAGAAAGAACATTTGGGCACAGTAAAAGACTCAGGCAGTTTTAGATAATTCGTTTTTTGTATTAATGATCCAAAATCAATGTATATATGTAAAGTTTTTAGCACGTAAGTCAAAAATCTTACAGCATGTAGTATTGAAACCACACATTAAGTCAAAGTCCTAATCCAGAAGAGGATGGTTAAGACTCACATTACTTTCAAGTTAAAATATCCTATCACCATCAAAGGCAGGAGAATGGTTTCCTCTAATAATCATTCAAAAGGTTTTATAACAAGGGTAAAAGGGAATCAGGTCCATTAAGGCTGAAACCATGGGCATGGGCTAAAGGGAAAATGGGGCAAAATCTGGTTGCTCAGCAGACAGTCCAAAAGAGTTCAGTAAGCAAGATCGTTGCAAGGGGAAAAAAGCATGGGGCATAGAAATTAGACTGTCAGCAAAAAAGGATTCCAATCAGTCTGCTAAGAGCAGAAGCATCAGCAAAGGTAGTCCAAAGGTAAATACCAAGAGGATGGTTCTTGATCACAAAAAAAGCATGCGGTCCTCTCGCAAAAGTGGTGATAGAACATGTGTCGCCCTCAAAACCGATACCCCTGCTTTCAGGTCTCTCCTTTTATAGTATTTATGACGCTTCATATGATCAGTGATCACACCATAATAGTCAGGTCATCATGTGGTCGCACATCTGATCAAAAGGTGCACAATTTTGATACTCCAGAATGGTTTCCCATACTTGTCATGAGAAAAAACTGTCCTTTCCGTCGTCACAGGTTAGTTGGGAAAAGAAAATTACATTGTTACTTTACATGATGTCAGTGCAGAGGTTAGGTTCTCACTAATTCACGTCACAGTGAACACTAGAAACATATTCTTAGTTGTGCAAAATGTTGCACATGCAGAACAGACAAATAAACATTTGAAGAAACTTGAAAAGTCCATTGGATTAAGCTATAAAATAATGCATTTCAGGAAAGAACATTAATTAATGCATTTAAAGATCACATTTCTTTTAAATGAAAAAAAAACCCTAATTAGAATCAAACAAAATGAAATAAATCAAGCATTTCATATACTGGAATAATGGTAATAGTTTCATTCTGTTATTACATAGAAATGACTAAAGTTATGTAGGGTCTACTACCAGAATGCTTCCAACATTCAAACATGTAAATGTTGTAAGGTGAATTCCTCTCTTTCATTCTTAAAAAAATCATTTTACTAAAATTGTTTTGACATATTTATGATCCTAATTCTGTTTGGTATAATAAATATTAGCTATGTAAGGTATTTCATCTCAATTGTGCAACACATTTCATTCATGATGCATTACAATGAAAGGCAATAGAAATGCTAAGTCTATACATTCTAAGCATGCTTTTATGGTGCTATTACTTTAACTTTTCTCATTTCTGTGTCATTCTGTGTAATGCAAAATGCACATTAAGGTTTCTGTGTTCAAATCAAGAAATATGTTTTGTGAAGAATAATCAGATTTTGAGCTCTATTAGTAGCTTTGGCTTATCCCCAATTGGCATATTTAATTTACTTGTAAGTCCCTAGTGCAGTGGCACTAGATGTGCCCTGGGCCAGTACTCATACCGCCTACTAAATATCTTGTGGTTTATCACAAGGTATTTTTAGTTAGGAAACTGGATCCCAGATAAATGTCCAGATAAATAATCTCTAAAAATGCCCTCAAGACAGTCCACCTTGAGGTCGGGTTAGCCCTGGTAGTACCATCTTACCAGGGTGGGATGAGTTGGCCTATGATGAAGCATGTCACATTATGTGAGTGAGCCCACCTCATCCAATTCTTGGAATTGCTCAGATTTCAAGTAGGTAGATAGCATAGGTTGACAGAGAACTTGCCTTTGGTTTGCCAGTGGTGTGTCCCATGCACAGACATGCAGCTTTGTTCCTTAAATTTGTGTATTTGGGTCAGCACATGCTCAGAATCACCCAAAGGAAAACACATGACATCTGGATATTTAAAAATAGCCCTCTCTATCAATCCCTAAAGGGGAAGGTGGGGTATAGAGCAACAAAAGAGTCACAGCCACACAAGAAGTAAATAAAGCCTCTAAACTTAGTGTTACTGGTCAAGTCTTACAGGAAAAATAAATACTCCTGTTGAAATTAAAATGTTTTACAAAATAGCAGATGCAACCAGATTCTAAGAATAGAGATACCTCAATGGTGTAGTAAGATTCCACCCTATCTAACACATGCAGCTTTGTTCCCTAAATATGTGGTTGTAGGCTTGCACATGCTTTGATTGACCCAAAGCAAGCAAAGCGCTAACCAGTAAAGATGGCTCATGGCTAGGTAAAAACAGCATGGAGCGACTAATTGATCAAAATGAAGAAAACAGTGATTTCCACTGGCAATCAGAGGAAGTATTTCATTTGCAAAACTAACAGGGCTGGTCGACAGAATACTCACAGTTCGCTTTCCTCCAAATGAGGAAGAGGGGTCAAGAGTTTGGTGGGCAGAGCACTCCGTCTCATTTGTGACAGAGTGCCTTGTCTATCAAACTGTAAATCAGGCCCTTAGTTCCTTCTCCATCCTCTTCGATGAATGATATGGTTTATTGATCAAAGGCAATTTGCTAGGTATTCTTGAGGCCTTAGCAATAGCCAATGAAAATCAACACAATCAAACAAATTTATTAGAGGTAATTTCTTCTGAATTACATAAGGTCGATTTTTGGTACCTGTTAGACCTGGCACCTTGGCGTGGGTCTCCCTTCCATTTTTGCTGTTGCCTCATGTGTTTTTGCTGGTGTTAGATGCTTTGGGCACTGTGCCACTACTGTCCAGTGCGACAGTGCAAGTGCTCCCTATTGTAAATTGATGTATGAATTAGTGATTCCATGATTGGTTGGTTTGGTTTACCTGTCAGACCCTAGTACAGTGCACCAGGAGTGCCCAGGGCTGGTAATCCAAATACTGCTGGTGGGCTTACAATACTGGTTGTGCCACCCACAGAAGCAGCCTGTAAAGGTTTGTCTAAGACCTGCCATTGCAGAGCCTGCGTGCAGTCTGTTACTGTCATGCTGACTGGGCAAGTGCACCCACTTACCAGTCCCTAAACCTTCCCTTTTCTTCATATCAGACACCCCTATGGTAGGTCCAAGGGCAGGGTGCATTGTAAGTAGAAGGTAGAACATGCCCTGGTGTGTGTGGCATGTTCTAATAGTGAAAAACAGCCATTCTTGTTTTTCACTATTGCAAGGTTACCTGTTCTCCATAGGCCAGAATGGGCAGTTTGACATCTTATAATCCTAACTGACTCAGGTAACATGGTAGAAATTCGAATTTAGTATGCCTGAACTCAGAATGATAAAATACATCTTTTAGTGGAGTTGGTTTTAATATTCTGTGTTTGAAAATACCACTTTTAGAAAGTAGGTATTTTCTTGTCTAACAATCCAAACCTGCCTCTGCTAGGCTGTGTATTCCTTGTCTGGAGTTTGACAGGGGCTGGGGGATTCTAGGAGACAGGTTGAGTCAGCACAGGGCTGAATAGAGAGATATGCATCTAGATGGGTGGGAGGAGTTGCACCTGGGACCTGAATAAGGTTGTGCCTTCCCTCCACAATGCTGGCTCCACCTCCTGTGGTGCGTCTGATGTCTCTGCCCTGCACTCTGAAAGGAAAGAAGGAGTCATGTAAACAAAGTGCTCCAGGACTGACCAGAACTGGTTTGGACTAGGCAAAGGCCCCTCTGCCTTCAGAGAACAAAGAGAAACTTGGTATACATATTGGGACCCAAACCCAAGAAGTTTAGATCACTTTGGGAAACAAGAAGAAACCTTTGCTGAGGAGTGTAACCAGAAGAAACTGAGGAGAGACTATCCCTAAGCTGACGTGCTGCTTGGGGAATTGGCCTGCAGTGGTTGCCTGACTGCCAAAGAAAGGAGAAAGGACTTTGTCTGCATTTTCATTCAACTTGTGAAGGATCTCCAAGGGCTTGGAAAAGAGCTTGCCTCCTGCTGACGTCTCAGGGACAAGACTTCACCCATCAGCTCCCCAAGAATTCTCTTGAAGTGCCTGCAGTTGTGCTGGACTTTTTGAGGACTTGCGTGTCGCAAGGGGCTGGAAGCGCGACTCAAGAACAAGAAGCGTGTCGCCGAACTGATGCCGCGGCATCACCGGGAAGAGTGTCGCAAGGCCTGTCGCGGCTCGCATCATTGTGGAAGCAACTCGCATCACTAGGGGAGAGGATCGACGTCGCCGCAGATGCCGCTGCATCACTGGGAAGCGTGTCGCAGGGCCTGTCACGGCTCGCATCGTGAGGAAACATCTCGCATCACCGGAGAAGAGGATCGACGTCACATCAGGTGCCGCCGCATCACCAGGAAGCGTGTCGCATCAAGAAGAAAGCGCCATCTTTTTTTATTTGCACCGGATCTTCAACGCATCACCGTCTTTGCAACACTTTCGTTTGCCCTGCGTGTCGCATCTAAGGTACACTGAACTCTGAGTGTCGCATTTACCATTTTAAGAGAACTAAGCTAAATTCCACCATTTTAAAGTAACAGTATTGTGGATATAAAGAATACTTATTTTTGATATAAAACGTGTGTGGTGTCCATCTGTAGTGTCACTTGATTACTGTATGTGTTCACAAATGCTTTACACACTGCCTCTGAGATAAGCCTGTCTGCTTGTGCCAAGCTACCAAGGGGGATGAGCAGGGGTTGATTTAGGAGTGTTGCCCCTTACCCTGACTAGACGCAAGGGTCCCTATTTGTCACAAGTACCTACCTATGCCAACTAGAGACCCCCAAATCTAACAGTACCCACTATAGTAAGACCAGCGAAAATGAGAGCCTCTGAACAGGAGAAGTATGAGAGGAAGGATTTGTTTGAGAAAGTAGGATGTAGTGACATTGAAACCATCAGAAATATTTCTCAAAAATTGCCTTTCCACATATCCACATACATTTCTCAACAACCAAAGTTAAGGAAAAGATGGTGCCAAGGCTGTGGGTGTATGTGGATTCCCTCTCACTATAGAATGAATGTTTACCTTAAATGGATAAAGGTGACTAAAAATAATAAAAAACTGTCTAGGACCGTGAAGTGAATACCTAATGTAGAATCATTGGCAGTACCCCTGCATTCAATAGTAACTGAAGCTGAGATGACGACCTTATCTGCTAATTTTAGTTCTGATAATCTGTCTCAGAAGTGAAATGGAAAAAGAAACTTTAAAGTCACATACACATTAGAAGAAGAGGTCAAGTGGAAGAAACATTGGATTATAGTTTCTGTAAAAATAAACTGGAAAATAATAATGAGGCTAAAACTAAAGCTTCTACCACACAAAGAACCAAAAACGAAAGATGATTTAAAAATATTTTGATATCTGGCAAAAAGAGAAAAAAGCTTGGAAAGCGTTGCTGCAGCAGGCCCATACTGTAATCATTACCAGGGCCACCTTTAGAGTTAGAGGCACCAATGACTTCCTTCTGCACAGATTTCCTCAATACCACCTTCCAACAGTGCCACTCATCTCTCAACACACACACTCTCTCACATGCATTACTTTTGTTTTACTCCGCTACTCATACCAGCTCCAGGTTGCCAGAGCACATAACACACGTTATATAGAGGCAATCAATCTTACGTGCATAAATCAGTCTATAGGGAATGTTACACATAACAATAAAGATTACCTTTCTGTTGCCTGCATGTACACGTTCTTTGAAGCAGTAATATTAACCCTCTGTGCTACTTTATGGTGAGTCAAAACTGCCTATAGACAAAACTTTGATCTCTTTCCAGCAGAAACATTAATTGCCTGCATTTTCTTGACATTTGTTTTGTTGCCTGAAAACTATCGAACACCAAAGGAAACAGCAGGTGCTTTTAAAACCAAAAGTTATTTCTAAACACAACGTCTCTCCTGAGATCTGTGGCAGGTGCTTCTGCACCAGTTACACCTCCCTAAAGTCGGGCTGATCATTACTAAAACAGGTAAATTAATTGCCTTTATAAACCCCCTTGCAGAAAGAGAGGTTACAAAGGAAATGATAAAGCTATTTCTTTAGACCAATTATTGAAACAAAATATATTGTTTTGTTACAAAAAAGATGAGCATGAGAGCCCTAACAGTATATGGTTTCATGGCAATTTGTAAACACAGGCTTTCAATTGGTGGTGGTTTCCCAACCTCAAGTTTGACAAACTTATAAAAGAGGCAGCTACATTTAAAACAGGGTTTTCTTGGATTTTGACATGTGCCAAATGAAAGTTACAAAATGTAAGTTTTGACTTTAATAAATATCTATGTCATAAAGATGTTTTCTATCTACAGGAAACATTCTGGTTAAAATAGAAAGGGACATTGGTAAAATTGTCTCAAATAATCATCTGCACTCATTTTAGTGACATGAGATTTCAATATGAGATTGATGCCCTCAATACTTATGAATCAATAAGTGATCTTTCAGAACTGTGTAGTGTATTGTTGGAAAATTTGCAGACTTGCAACTTTTGAAAAGGATATATGTGTAAATGAATTGAAAACAATGGGGTGTTCTGCCTCAACAGTTGCAGTATATCTAACTCACCAGCAAGTCAGCCTTTTCAAATTGCCCATCAAATTTGTCCCATCAATTGAATATTTCTTTGAGTTTGTAATTATGTGGTTTTTTTTTCAAATTTCAAATTGCTAACAGGGGAGGGTAGTGATCAGTGACCATTTAAGATCACCATTGCAATGAAGAATAAACCTGTGCAGGCTGGCAACAAGAGCATATATAGTTACATCAGGAGTGAGTGATGTGATCCTATGGATCATATGACATACGTGGAGATGCAGACAACTATACAAAAAGGAATTCTGATAACATTTGTCACTGAAAAGTAGGAGAAAGGGGAAGTAGAAGGGCATAGTAAAAGTAG
The DNA here is from genome assembly GCF_964204655.1 of Triturus cristatus. NCBI lineage: Eukaryota > Metazoa > Chordata > Amphibia > Caudata > Salamandridae > Triturus > Triturus cristatus. Next base: position 439,093,217 of record NC_140582.1, on the reverse strand, counting down.
AAAATATAGGAGCCACTTCTTAATAACCCTGCTGACTTGCTGCATTACCAGATTACTCACACCCATGTCTAATAGTGGATCATGACAAACCAAATGTCTGAGTGAAAATGAAGATCCTTTTCCCCATGTCTTACTTCATCCCCACACTACAACACCAACTGTTAAACTGTCTAAGTCATCTGATCTCAAAACATTTTTTTTAAAACCTCTGGTGCAGCCCAAAAACCTTGCTGGGCTTTATAACACCCAATATTCACCACTATTCACTGGCTTTTTGACAGTATTGGGTATAGGCAACTGACAGATAAGTGTCCAGAATATGCATAGTCATCATACAGTAATTTGCTCAATTTTAACAGCACTGTAGTCATGCATGTAGTTTCCAAAATGTGATGAGTATACTTTTACTGCATCTTTCTAGCAACAGATGAATTACACCTGAGTAGAAAGTCGTCTTCAACCATGTAAACTGTCATTTAAGTGGCAGTTTGCACAACCATACATAATTGGTATGGAATTTGGTGACCAATGCACTAAAAAGTCAATTCGAGTGTATAATAAATAGGTCTAGGATGTATTATTTTTAATTCAATTGCTATTTTCTTTACAGACAGCAATAACTCATGGATAGCAGTCCTTACTTTGGAAAAATTGTTGGCTTGCTCCATTTCTATGGTCAAGGGGAATTTCAATCCGCTGTACACCTAACATGAATTTCACAAAGGGGGTGCTGTAAAATGCCAAAACACCTTTTCTGTATTCTTAGGCAGATGATAGCGCGGAAAATGAGTATTTAATTTACAGTTCAACCCGTGACTTACAATGAGGATCTCCAACTCCGCTGCAACTTCTTCAAAGGTTGATAGACATTTGCCACTGTTTTAGAATCGAGAACAAATTTAAACCATTTAAAATATCATCAACTTTCTAGTTAGTTAGGTTCAGTCAATGATGAGACGTTAGGTAAAAGTTCTAAAACCGTTATTGTTTGTTAAAAGTTAAGAATTTGTTTTTTGTCTTTTTATTCAACTAGTAAATACAGAAATATCAAGAAAAATCATGGTTAGAAACAGGAATAAATAACAGAGTGTTCCATGAAAGAAATAGTCCCTATACTAATCTAAACGGATCCTATCCTATCAGAACCCATAAAGGGTTCTTTGAAGAAGAGTAAGAGTTTTGGAGTTGAAGTTGGAATCTATAAGAAGTTGAACTCCCCATAAGTAGTTCTCGAAGCTCAGCCAAGTCTCTTAAACAGTCGCAGCACCAACTGTCTAAATCAGGCAAAGGAAAGAGGTCATGGCTGTAGCTAAGACCATCAGCATAGGAGAAATTAGTCACTTCACACAAGTGCCAGGTAACAGCAATCACCATCAGCAGTAGCTCACAGCAATCGGGCAAGGAGAGAAAAGCACAGTCAAGTGCTTAGGGATGTGGCAGGGGAAAAGTGCATGGCATTGCATCGCAGAGCATTGCCAAAATAATGAGAGGGTCTCCTCCTCTAGCTACAAACACCTACTATATAAAACCTAAAAATATATGTATTTATACTCTGCTGTGTTAAGTCACCTCGAACCAATGGGGAAGAATCTTCCGATGGTCCGCAGTTTCTCCTTTCGATTCCCACAGTGAATGTACAAGTCGACATGATACCATCTAATTGTAGCTAAACATTCATACATTTGTCCTGCATTGCACATACCTATCGATTATCGTTTATTAATCCAGCGCATGTATCGGCATTCCCGGATGCAGGCTAAATGGAAAGCTGACATGTGAATGGGGGTAGCTGAAGAGAGGCGACTGCACTCAGTTTGTACAGATGAAAATGCTGACCGAGACTTGGAGACATGGGGTAACGTGCTGGAAAGGTTGCAGTCAGCTGACCAGCTGGGTGGGGACACGATAGACCAGACCCAGACAGGGACATCCTCCTTACAGGTGTAGATACAGGCGGCTGACCCATTGTTTGAATGATGGCCGCTGACAGGGGTGAATGGATTGAATGTCAGTGCAAAGAGTAGTGACCCCAATGTTAGGGAGCCATGCCATGACTGCCTACCTCCAGGAGTTCACTGGAAACAGGAACTGGAGTTTCCTTTGATCTCACTTCCAGATGTTTGAGATGTTTCTTTTCTATATAAACCGTTAGTTGCTGATTTCTTAAAGGCCCCATGTCATTGCCCCAAAGTTTAGTAATTCACTGAGTCATAGCTCCAGCTCCACCTGGAGAGATGGAGAAGGCGGACTCTGACATGTACAGTAGTCTGTCTATATTCTTAGAGAGAGATTGGGTTGCATCATCACCGCCAATCGCTGCCAGAGATTCCTTTGGTTTTGTATTTTGCTTATCTCTTTTTTGCTATTGTTGCACTTATTTTTTACATGGGATTGTGCAGTGCAGTTTGCACGGGGAAATGTATAGTATAATGGTGATCAGTGGCTTAGTCCCAGAATATTCTTGGGAAGTTGCAGTCACTGAGAGGATAGGCGCTTATATTTTATGTAATGCTTGTCTCCACCTTCTGTGTGGTCCTTGCACAATGTACCCACGTGCGCTGTAATGGCTGCAGATGACTGCACAGCTCTGGAATAAAAATAAAGTGAAAAAAACATTCATACATCTGTAACATCTGAATAAAGTTCTCATGAGAATCTTTACAAGTCCACTCTGTTAGCTATTCAAGGTTCCATTGTGTAACAATGGACTACTCTATTATGAGCCCCAATGTACCCCTATATAGGCCTAGGAAGTTGCACAACCTTTTACCTACATTTGTCCTACCTTGCTCTACATAACGGCTCTGGCGCTGACCTTTTACCTAGTTAGGTGCAGAATAAATGTTGTGTGGTTTTCTTTGAAAACTAGCCTAATCTATTATGCATGAGGGTTCATAGTTTCACAGCAGGATTGCCATCTTCTGCAAAAAACTCTGCACAAACACAACAACGAAGTAATAACTGGTGTGGACGAGGGTGGGGAGGGGATGTGAGGTTTGGGGAGGGATTGTGTTTGGACATCGTTTCCCCTTTCTTATATTTTGCTTTGGTTTATTCCATCCATCACCTGAAAAGTAGGAAGTGGCAATTTACCATACTGCAATATGGCTTATTGCACGGCCGGCCTCCGGGTTGTGGCATAAACACTGTGTACTGCTATCTATGACTTGCTCTGCCCGCCAATGGATGTAGGCAGGAAGCTGTGTATCTTTGCCTTGACTTCCACCCAATAAAAAAGATTTGATCATAAAAAACTCTGTACAAGAGTCACCGCTATCGTCATCCTTGGCCGGCATGTCCACAGTATCATGACACATCTTAGTAAAACCCCTGAGGGTACCTTTTGGGTGTATGAGTACCATATCTTCGTTGGGCAAATCAGAGGAAAACCTTCCATGCTGATACAGGATGCTGAAGTCCCTACATGCAGACACTCCAGCATGCAGTGATCTGACATCCCTGGCGGGGTGTCTAACTCGAGACCAAGATGGTGTCGTTTCTGTCCTATCAGGTGGTGGGGTTGGCTCTTTCCTAGGGGGTTATTGGCAATATACCTACAAACATGTTAGGTACACTTAGGTACATCTAGTTAGGGTTTGCATCCTAGAAATACTCATGATTACTGCCATGCATCTATATGCCTGCATAAATTCATTGTTTTAGCACCATGGTAGAATTCTACCTATTATTTAATCTTTTGGTGCTTGTAATCGTATCTATCTGTTTCTGTCTAATGGTTTTTACAGCACACTTATTTTATACTAGAATGACGCTAGTTCAATAAATGCTTATTGAAAACATCCCCACTGCTTATTTTGTGTATCTCTCTGACACAAAGTGAGCACGAGTGACTGAGCGAAACGTACTGTACTGTTTCCACGATCCCTTAGGGATCAGGGTTGTCATGTTCGATGGTTGCCAGAAACTATTGACTCCTTGGTAAGGTTGTGGGGCTTATAGTCGTACTATGAGCTAGCTGGTCTACAAACTAAGATGTCCTAAAGGGGGAGTCTGGAATCAGTCTGTACTCCAATCCCTCAGTTTATGTTGTCCAAATGCGCAGATCCTATATAGATTTGTAGGAACTACACAGCAACTCTAAGGAATTAAATATTTTCTATCCACAATGTCTTGGTTAGATCTTGAAAATCATGCTTTTAGTTAAGAGCATTTATTCAAATATACTGCCCTTTTTATTTATTATTATAAGCAAGTGGCAAATGAAATAATCTAAAACATGATGAAATCATATGGTGTGATGAAGGAAAGATACACATTTTTAAAAAGTACATTTCACAGTAAGAAGGGGTTTTAGCAGTCCAAATTGTATAGATCAGCATTCTCTAAAAAGGCATTTATTTTTATTAGAAAGGAAAGCAGAAAAGAAGAAAACATGAGGCCTAGGCGGGCCTAACAGTGAAAGTACGATACAAATGAGAGCTTTCTGCAAGTTGATAAAGCTGCACGTTAACGTTTACACGTTTTAAAGAAAGGCACATTTTCCTTACATTTTACTTTGCTATGCATTTTTCACAATTATTTCAAGGCAAATGTCAGCTTTGATATAAGGTTATTTTGGACTAAATATTCCACTCTAGCAATCAACCCATTTGATGGTTCTATTAAGCATCGCACAGATGTGTTTCCCATGTGAGTCTGTCTCAGAGGGCACCTTCATCATCAGTTGAGTCTTGTCTTTTTCTTTTCTGACCACTAAATTTTAACGAAACTATGTAATCTTCATTCATAAGGCCTCTTAGTCCCAAATCTTCCTCATATAACTTTCTTTGCACCCTTTTCCATCTTTTGCGCAACATACATCTACAGCCCAGAAACAAGGCATAGAGAACTAGTAGACAAAGCCCTATTATTAATATTGGCATAGAATACCCTTCAATATACCATATCCTGCTGGTGAAAACCAATTTCCAATTGTATACAACTCCTTTCACAATATTTTCAAACAGATTAGGTGTTTACAATTCATGTAATTTAGGTTCAAAACCTGAAATGTTCTTTGCAAAGGTATGTATGAACAGCAGTGAGTTAATTGAAGCATTTTGCAGAGTAGAATGTCTAGTGCAAGTCCTATAAAACCATGGACCTCATATTAATTAATGATGTGTTAATTACAAGCAAAGCGCCAGATGTGCTTGTTGCCATTTTGTCAACAATTTTTGCTAGTTTTCTAATCTTTTCGACGTTTAATATGACACCTACAGGTGGAATGATTGCTCCAAAAATATCTCCTACTAATCCAGTTTCTGTACTACATTTCTGCATCGAAGCTCTTCACATGATACATTTTTGGAGTTAGTATGCCTAAATAGGATGTACCTTCCTAATCAGCTGGTGAAAGAAAGTAAGCATTTTGTCCGCAAATATTGGAAACTCCAGAAATTGTATTCTCGTCTCCCTATAAAATTTGCCATGTAGCTCTGTCAATTCAAATGTGTGTTCACAACTATTAATCCCTACGTGCCTGTTTCTCCTACGTGTCAGTCTTATGTACATGCAAATTTTCCCTTTGTATTGGCTGTCTAGTCTTAATTTTTTGTAAACCATTTTCTTTCTGAATTTGTTTTCTTCCTTTTTCTAAGCGTTTTCAAATAGATCCCTACTTTTATCACTAGTCTTTGTCATGTAAGTGTTCCTCTCCTCTCTAGCCATGATGTTTATTTTCTTTATTGGTTGAATCAAGTAGGTTAATTATTCTTGTAGCCTTAACACTGTCTATAGATTTATGTGGATAGAATTAGTGCCAGGCTGTGTCCATTACTTTGACTTGTGAGTGTAAGTTTATGCTTTCTTTTAAAGGCACTCTTGAAAGGATTAAATTGTGGTTTGAATTGAAACACTCAAAATGTCCTCGTCAAAATCATTATTTTTGTAACTAACAAATGAGGATGTATGACGTTACAACGCACACTTTTACAACGCATGCACTTACAACGCATTTTTTACAACGCATAATCCATTACAACGCATGACATTACAACGCATGACACTACAACGCATTTTTTAAAAATACCTTTACAACGCATTACCATTACAACGCATACTACCTTTACAACGCATACCATTACAACGCATAATATTAAATTACATTTAAGGTAAGTATTAGATAGTATAAGGGTAAAAATTACTATTCTAACTCCAGGGGGTGCAACTGTAGGGTAAGTGTTGGATAGTATAGGGGTAAAAATTACTATTCTAACTCCAGGGGGTGCAACAGTAGGGTAAGTGTTGGATAGTATAGGGGTAAAAATTACTATTCTAACTCCAGGGGGTGCAACAGTAGGGTAAGTGTTGGATAGTATAGGGGTAAAAATTACTATTCTAACTCCAGGGGGTGCAACAGTAGGGTAAGTGTTGGATAGTATAGGGGTAAAAATTACTATTCTAACTCCAGGGGGTGCATCAGTAGGGTAAGTGTTGGATAGTATAGGGGTAAAAATTACTATTCTAACTCCAGGGGGTGCAACAGTAGGGTAAGTGTTGGATAGTATAGGGGTAAAAATTACTATTCTAACTCCAGGGGGTGCAACAGTAGGGTAAGTGTTGGATAGTATAGGGGTAAAAATTACTATTCTAACTCCAGGGGGTGCAACAGTAGGGTAAGTGTTGGATAGTGTAGGGGTAAAAATTACTATTCTAACTCCAGGGGGTGCAACAGTAGGGTAAGTGTTGGATAGTATAGGGGTAAAAATTACTATTCTAACTCCAGGGGGTGCAACAGTAGGGTAAGTGTTGGATAGTATAGGGGTAAAAATTACTATTCTAACTCCAGGGGGTGCATCAGTAGGGTAAGTGTTGGATAGTATAGGGGTAAAAATTACTATTCAAACTCCAGGGGGTGCATCAGTAGGGTAAGTGTTGGATAGTATAGGGGTAAAAATTACTATTCTAACTCCAGGGGGTGCATCAGTAGGGTAAGTGTTGGATAGTATAGTGCAATATTATGCGTTGTAATGGTATGCGTTGTAATGGTAGTATGCGTTGTAATGGAATGCGTTGTAAAGGTAGTTTTTAAAAATGCGTTGTAGTGTCATGCGTTGTAATGTCATGCGTTGTAATGGATTATGCGTTGTAAAAAATGCGTTGTAATGGTAGTGCGTTGTAAAAGTTGCGTTGTAAAGGTTGTTCCCCAACAAATGAGCATCTAAATGGTTCTTCCTTACTACTATATGCTTTTGATTAGTTCTTTGAAATGGGCTCTGACTCTGGTGTCAAGTAAAACCTTTATTTGTACTATGCTAATCATTATTATTGCTATTATGAAAATCGAACACAAAATATTTACAGTTATTTCTAATGCAACACATTCTCTTTGAGTCAGACAGCTTGTAGTGGGTTTTAGTAAATAGCTTCTTTGATGTAGTTATATTTTCAGTAGTTTATTTCTAATAGAATCGCCTCAACTCTAGTCCGTGTTGTTCTGGAAATGTTATCCTTACTCTTCTACTGCTCACTCAGGACTAGGTTGATCTTCTGTAAAAGAAAAAGCTAAAACAATAAAATTCTACAAGCACAGTTCATTGAGTTTTCTGTTTGGTCATTTGAGTTTTCTTTCTTTGTTAAATTCTTTAACCAACGATCTCTAAATTTTGTATTCAGTGCGGTTCCAATAGCTCAGGATTCACATCTCACAAGTCTTCCAAAGTAACATTCAAAGCAGTATTAAAATAATATGACCATTCAGGTGCTGAGCACCTGCAACAAGGCACCTGTGCTCTTTTTGATCTTCTCAGAGTTTGTTAATTGTTAACCCCTTTCGTCACTGGACTCAGTCTCTTCAGGTATAGTCTCTGGAATTCGAGCTATTGAAGCACTTCTCAGGTTTGTATGTTCATAGCTTTTGTGGCCCTTCAGTTTGTCGATATTATTCGTGTTGATCCAGTATTGGTTCCTTCAACTGGATCCTTTCCTTGGCTGATATGACTTCAATGGCACTTTCACTCTGTGGTTCGGTTCGGTCTTTTTTTTATTTCGTTAAATATCTCAACACCACTTTGAGTAGCTTCAGGGACTTGAACTTGGTTCTCTGCTTACTGATCTTCAACCCTCTCTTCTTCCTGCTGCTGAAATGGCAGCAGTGCTACTGATCTGGGTGGTCTCTCGACTGATGGTGCAGTCACCAATGTTTCTTTTCCAGGATTACAGACCACAGGCACTTCTTCAGGGTTGCTCACTCTCCCGGCATGTGGAGCATGAATCTAGTTTGGAATTCCAGCACACTTATCAGCAGTACTGGTAATCAGGATTACCTGGAAGGGGCCTTTCCATGTGGGTTCGAGACAAGTCTTCCGCTCGTGCTTTTTGATCATGACCCAATCACCAGGATGGAAGTCATGGCACTGTTCTTAATATGGATCTTTTATTGCAGCTGAAATCTGATAAGAGATAGATTGTCCTACATCAGCCATTCCTTTGCCGTAGTCCAAGATAATATCATCAGTGATATTCAAAAGAGCATTTGAAGGAACAGCAGGTAATCTCATCTCTCTGCCCATCAGAGTTCCATAGGGGTGATAAACCACGACCTTCTGGTCAGTAACTGCAGTGTAATCTTTGTTCAATCTGGGGGGCTGTGCAGATAATTTTCAGGACTTCATTGTTAAAATGGGTTCCTCTATCTGATTGAAGAGGAATCAGCTTGCCAAACCTGGGTATTGATTCATGTAATAATAGTTTTGCTATAGTAAGACTTTTGTTTCGTCTGGTTGGGTAAGATTGCACCCATCTCGAGAAGATACAATCACCAGGATAAATCTCAGCCCGTTGTAAACAGGCATCTCGATAAAATCTATGTGTTCAGTTCAGTTCATTAACTTTATTTTGGTCATGTGTCATAATTGCAAAGCATAAGTTATATCACATAAAATATTAAAAGCAAATAGTTACAGTGTGCATAAAACAAGGTAAAAACTAGTTATTGATAGTAAAATGCATTAGTTAGAACCTAAAAATGTAAACAAAAAGTAAATAACCAATCAAAGGCCCATATTTTACCTAATCCTCCATATTGCAATTAAAAAGCGGGATATGGCAAAAACCAGACTTTGCCTTGTCTCACTTTTTGAAATAATACATGCAACTTGATGATCTTTAACACCTAAAAGCCAACAGACAGGGATGATCCACTTTTTCCTGCTTTTAACATAACCTGGGCAAAAGAACAAAACATGCACTTCGGACTCCCTATCTGCTCCACAACAAGGGTAGGTGTATCTCGTAGGGCTCTGTTTACTTGCCCATTTACCAGTTAAGGAAGCGTTCGTAAGGTGCTGTATCTGTAATCCAAGTGCATCCCATTGAAAGGACCACCCCGATCTCCATATGTATGTCAAAGTGACGTGTGTTCTCTTTCCAGCAATTGATTGTTGACATATCACACACCTGTGTCAGACTTCTTTTGCTAACATTCGGTATCTGGGGTTGTACCAACTTTACCTGAAAAGCCTTACCATCGAATTCCTACTTGAGTGTGTGTATCCATGATAATATCGAGTCATTGGAAACAACAAGCTGTCTGGTAATACTGGTCTCCCATCTGCTAACATCCAAATATCGGCTACATTTTTCTCACAACTTGCTTTTACCCAACTGTTTTATTCTGCTTCTGTCACATTGTCATGCACCCTTTTCAACTCATCCCGGGTGTCAGTGACTTTCACCAGCATGGTAAGGGAACCTTCCTCTTCGGACTCACATGTGAAATTTCCAAAAAATGTGCAGGCCAGCATAGCACAATCTCTTGCAACTGAATCTACATATCAGTTGCCCATTGCAACGTATCCATTACCACTTTGGTGAGCAGTGCAATTAACCACTGCAATTTCTCCTGGCAACTGTAAAGCTTCCAAACTAGCCTTGACATAGGCTCCATTGTGGAAAGGTGTACCTGAGGGAGTAAGAAATCCCCTTTGGGACCACAATTGACCAAAATCATGGACAACAGCACACCCGTGCTAACTATCTGTAAATATGGTGACACTCAATTGTGCAGTTAAACTGCATGCTCTGGTAAGAGCAATCAATTTGTGAACTTGTGCTGAGGTGGATTTTTGCAGCCATGAAGCTTCAACAACATAATTTATAGTACACTTGGCATATGCTGCTCTCAGTGTACCATTGTTACTTCTCGAAAATGAGCCATCCACAAACAATACACCATCAGGCTCATTCAGGGTTTCAACCTTATTATCTGGTTGGGGTTTGATGCATAAATCTGTGGCATCTAGGCAATCCTGTGCGGTTTAATCACAATCAACATCATTTGAAGGCAAAAGTGTTGAAGGGTTAAGTACTATACATCTCTTCAAACCAATATTTTCAGGTGATAGATTGGTTTGTTCATAGCGAGTCTGTTGTGTATTAAATATTGGATTTTCGTTCTTGTTAATAACAGCTCCACAGAGTGCCGGACCATAGCACTTAAAGGGTATCCCATTACAATGTTATCATTTTTTTCCAGACTAGTGTTTACCGTGCAACCGCTTTAAGACAACCAGGAAGACCTGCGGCTACAGAGGCAAGTCACCATTTTTCTTTCAACTCTAGAAACACTTTTGTACATTTGTTGTCCTATGGAATCGAATCAGACACATCTTTGTGTGTCAACCTCAGTAGAGGCCTTGCTAGCTGCAGTAACCAACCATTCCCAAAAACATCCTAACTTCCTTCTGAGTTCGTGGTGGGTGTCCCAAATACTGAACTTCGTTTTGACAGTCCTGCAGTTTCCCTGTAGACTCTCTGTGTACGTTCTCAGCCAGGTAATTCAATAATGCAATGGTGTCATGTTTGCATGCTTTTTCTTTTCCTGATACCACATTATCTATATAGTATACACTCATGTGGCATTTGCAAGGTTTCCGGATTTCTTTTCAAAATTTGGTTAAAGATGGACAGACTCTCTGTATACCCTTGTGGGACACAACACCATGCTAATACCTTCTGCTGGAACACGAAGGGTAACAGAAATTGGCTTTCCCTAATAAAAGGCACAGAAAAGAAAACCAGGCATAGATCAATGACTGTAAACAATTCTGCAGTACATGGGATTTGGAACAATATGGTGGCTGGATTCGGTACCAGAGCACAACAGGGGATTATGATTTCATTTATTTTTCTCAGGTCTTGCCCTATTCTATATTTACCAATGGGCTTATGCAAACCCATAATGGGAGTATTACATGGATTTCCAATCAGTTCTCTCAGAATTTGTTTTTGCAACATGTCATCTATCACTCTGTGTATTTCTGCAATTGTATCTGGTGCTAAATGATAAGGTGGTGTTCTGGGATAAACTGCATTTGCCTTCACAGTAATTCAAATTGGTTTTACACCTCTGATAAGTCCGATATCCTTTTCTGTAAAATTCCAAACTTCGGTATTTACTGTTTCCCTCAAATCATTGGGCAATTCTTCAGTTGTTATCAAGGGGAAACATTACTGTTTCATTCTGTTGTTTGATCATTTTTAATTTGATCCTCCACATGGGTCTGACAAGCCACACCATCAGGTGTGCAGTAAGTGGTGCATTTTAACTTGAACAGCAAATCTCTCCCTAGCAGATTCACAGGACTCGAATTACATACAACAAATTGATGTTTCTCCTTAAATTAACCTATTTTTACTGGGACTTTCTCTGAAACTGTTTATTTGTAACTCCTACAATTTGGATAGTTTTCCCTGACAGAGGTAGGTCTGGGACCTCTGCTTTTCTAACAGAGGCGCTGGTAGCACCTGCATCAATCAAAAATGATACTGGGTGGCCATAGACTTTAGCATTTATATATGGGCCACTCTGGTCTATCTCTAAGTCTGAGCCACGTACGCAATCTTCATCCCCTCTCAGGCACCTTCATGGTGAAGCATCAGAGCTTGAACCATCAAATTCAAATAAAGGGAATTGCTGCAAAACATTCTGGTTCAACTCCTACAATTTGGATAGTTTTCCCTGACGGAGGTAGATCTGGGACCTCTGCTTTTCTAACAGAGGCTCTGGTAGCACCTGCATCAATCAAAAATGATACAGGGTGGCCATAGGCTTCAGCATCTACATATGGGCCACTCTGGTCTACCTCTAAGTCTGCGCCAGATACGCAATCTTCCTCCCCTCTCAGGCACCTTCATTGTGAAGCATCAAAGCCTGAACATTCATAGTCAAATAAAGGGAATTGCTGCAAAACATTCTGGTTCAAATGTTGAAATTGTGGCCTGGTACTTTGAAATTAATTTTATTCATTTTTGGCATCTGATTTAAAATAAATCAAGGGCTTCCCATGTTAGGGGCATTCATTTGAGCAGGTGGAACTGGCAACATTGGAATCTGTCCTTGCATAGGCAATTACATCTGTTGTGTAGGCACATTTTTAGTTTGCATACTTCTCTGTATTTGTATATTTCCACAAACGTTATCAGTATTATATTGACATTCCATCTTTCAATGTCCAATTTTATGACAGATGTGACAAGGGGTGATCTTTTTCATAGCAGTAATATCTAATCCAGAACCTGTACCCACAGGAACATCTCTACCCTATGACACACTCAATCCTCCTTGATTTCCCTGAAACCAGCATGTGGAACCACAACTCCTTGCATGTTTCCTTTATTTCCTGCAAAAGAAGAATTCTGGAAACCTTTCTGAGACAGCTTCTTCTGTGCAAACATGAATTTCTCTTAGATTCTCTTCTGTTTCATATACAAGTCATCACTACAATATTTGGTATATCGCTGGATCTCATGAAGCAATTTGTTTTGCCAGCAAATCACGCTTTGAATATGCTCAAATAGATCTCTGCTTGCAGCATTAAAACAAACTGGGATAAAAAAATTCCCATATCCCTCTCCTCACGATATTCACGTTGACTATGCTGCTGAAACATATGCAACAATCCTTCATTATACTCATGCACAGTCTCCTTTGGCTCTTGGGTAGTTCTTTTAATTTTGAGCTAATCCATATTTTTCGTGGGTACTTTACTTTTCAAAAAGATAATCACTGCTTCATACTTTTCCATTACCACAGGTGATTGTGCATTTGTTCTAGTCTGTCTCACTGGCTACTCTTTCTTTTCGTCTTACACTCAGCCCATAAACCAGTAATCACCATAATATCAAAAAACACATTCAGATCTGTCCACAATACCTTTAATTATTTTTAAGTCATTTGCCGTGTGCATACCACTGTACTGGCTTGTCTCTGAATTTTGGAAAATCATTTGTAAATGCTGCCAAATCACCTTGACTCCAGGAAACATGTTCGTATGTTCCTCCTGCTAATTCTCTGAGTAGGTAAGCAGTAACTTCTCCCTTCATTCCCTCATCTAGTTTCCCTACTGTAGCTGCTTCTAACTTTTTATTTTCAGCCTCGTTCCATTTGCGAATGTATTGAACTAATTCCATGTATTGCTCGATCATCCAGATTGATCCTATAACTTCTATGCATGTGTACACTTTTAGAAAGATTTATTTCATATTTCTTAGTCAAATTAATTATTTCTCATGGGTCAAGGCTGCTCTACTTGTAATCTCCTTGCACTAGTAAATTAATTTTTTCCTTGATATTGCTCTATTTGTTGAAATTACAAGCATCTCTATATTATTTCCTCCAATTCCACCTTCTCTGTATCTGGCTTCTAGTGTGTCTCTGTGCTCTCTGCCTTCCTGGTTCCTGATGCTTGTTCTAACCAAGCTAGTATATACCCTCCATCAGTGGCACTTATGTCATCAGGTGACATTGGGGCTGTGAAAACAAATTTCTCTCCATTTATTAGTGCTTGCACTCTTTGTGGGGCTTCCACACAACCATCTGTGACTTTTGGGACTTTGGAATCATTCCTGCTGTGGGTAATCCTTCAGCAGCTGGTTAAATTCTAGCTTCATAACTCCAAGTGGAGAAGCACTTGCTACTACTCCTGGTACAGTTTGAGCATTGACAATAGGTACTGGGCTATACTAGGCACAGCAGTTGTTTTAGTTACAGAAGGAAATGCAACTTGTGGTCAAGCCACTACTGGTGGAACAATTTGCAATGTTTGTAAGAGCCATTCAATTTGTGCTACACCTGGATTTACCGGGGCAGTAAACACCATCCGACTGGTAAAAATACCTAACTCTCTCTGGTCAGTAGGGGTTGTGTATGGTGGAGGTCTCGAAGTTAACATCTGCTCTAAAATGTCATCACCTGAATCAGTATCTGATTCAGCCCCTTATTTCTTTCTGGAATTTCTCCTATTTACTTTAATAACAGCTTCTGGTGTATCACTTGGTATGATCTAGTTCCTTCTATGATATTGGTTCCCCATCTATGCTGTTCTTCATCCCATTGGGCATTTGCATAATTTTGCACTGCTCTTCTAGTCCTTCTCTGGTATTTTTCTTTTACTTTCTCCCATGCAACTTTCTCCCATACACTCAAAGTTTTGCACTGAATGGGTCTAGGTGGTGGATTAATCTTGTGCAATTTTCCCTCCAAATTATCAATAATTCTGGTGTTAAATGTCACATACCAAGGAAAACTCAATGCACCTTCTTTCTCAGTCAACCTACTCCATTTGTGCAGCCAAAGACAAATGTCCAAATCATGCTCAGTAATCATAATATATACAGGTGTACCTTCAGGAGGTGCCTCTTCTCCTTTACGCACCAGAATTGCAATTTCTTTAAAACATTTCATAATGGCGGGTCAATGAAAACAACATGATTTCAACAGAAGGTTTTGATTTCACTTAGTATATGTCAACTTCTCAATGGGCCAAGGAAATTTCAGCTACTAATTTTACAGATTTTATTAGCATATCTAAACAAGTTATTCACATTCCAGAAACCAATCTCAGAGCAGCACTACAGCATCACCAACCAATCCCAGCATGAAACACATTAACGAACCAATCCCAGCACAAAACAATACAACGTACAATCTCGATCCTTGAAGCAGTCCAACCTGCTTTTCAATTTTTCCTCGTACTCACACAGCTCCCACAAATAACCTTAAAATATCTTCTTATTTGCTCTACTAAAAGAAACAACAGTAACAGTTATTCAATCACTCAACAGTATTTTCCACAACCACAAGTGAAATCTCGACCAGTGTGAAATCACCCAAATCAATGCAGTTTCCCCTGTTTGCACAATTAGGTTCCACTAACACCAATCAATGTTAATCAATCACAACAATACTTAGTATCTCTATGTCACTGGTGTAGGTGATGGTACCTCACACACCGCACTTATACTGCAAGCAAGTTTTCAATGTATTTAAACTATCCCAGAATATTTCGACTACAGCAAGTCTGAAATCTTCAATCTCCTTCTTCAACAACTTATTAATACTTACTCTTACACACCAATTCAACCCAAAACACTAATCCAAATAACACAATCACAACAAACAACTTATTTCCCTATTAATACTCACACCTTCAAATGGCAATCGCCTTCTAATACCTCCTCATCGGATCTTCAAGCATTGGAATCGGGAAGATTATTCTAAATTAGGTATTATTTTATAGCTCCATTCAGGGTTTGAACCATCCTCTGCTACCAGAGCAGACAGTGCAGAAAATGAGTATTTAATGTACAGTTCGACCTGTGACTTACAATCAGGATCTCCAACTTCACCGCAACTTTTCAGGTCGATTGACCTTTGCAAAAGTTTTAGTATGGAGCACAAATATCATCAACTTCCTAGTTTGTTACGTTCAGTCACTGATGAGAGATTTTATAAAAGTTCAAAAACCTTTATTGTTTGTTAAAAGTCTAGTATTTGTTTTTCGTCTTTTTATTCAATTAGTAAAGATAAATCTGTTGGCAGAAACATCAAGAAAAATCATGGTTAGAGACAACAAACATGTTCCATAAAGAAAATAGTCCTTATACTAATCTAAAAAGATCCTATCCTATCAGAGCCTACAAAGGGTTTGTTGGAGAGGAAAACACATTTAAACTTTTAATACCATGAGTAACCTGGTTATGAATAAGCGTGCACCAACTACATGTTAAAGAAAACATGACAGGATAAGAGAAATTTGTATTCCTGCAATATAAATGTATACAGAAACTATGCAGCCTAGATTATTTCATTCGTACAAGTAATATAGATTGTGATTTACTTAGTGACAAAGTGCTATATTTCATTAACGTGTGCTAAAAATGTACCTCTAATTCTTCCTTATTATCATTTATGAGTATGTTTAACCAATGATGAACTTATCAAATATTAGGAATTAACCTGATTATGATGATAAATGTTATTAAAACTCTTCTATTGTATGTGTAAACGTGTGCACTGAAATTAAAAGAGAAAATAGGTGTTACACATTCCTACTAAGGGGTCGATTCCGATCTGGGTCGGAAGGGCACCGAACGTGATCCGGACGGAAAAACTACGAGCCGTAAGCGTGTTTTCCGCCCGACTCGTACAGCTGTACGAGCGAGCAAGTACGATGCGACCGAGTCGTTTCCAGGTCCGAACTGCTCCGTACGTCTCGGTCGTAAGCTAACCGTGGCGTGCAATGGATGTGATTCACGACCGAGCCAGTACGATGCATGCGTCGGACAGCCTGTGCGAGCCGGAGTGTCCGGCTCGCAAATCGTCTGGGTGGTTGCCTTTGCGGGTCCACGTTGGACCCCCTTTCACCCGCAGCCCTACGACTCGGACATGAGGGGAGACCCAAGGGTCCCCCCAACACAGGCATGTACGGTGCGGATGGCACCAACGCGTGCCAACTGTAGGGGGCGCCCTTGCATGAGACGTACCCATTCAGTCAATGGGAGCCCATGTACACGTCGTACGACCGGCTCCCATTGGCATCTATGGGAGTCCGACCGAACCGAGTCCGGCAGCATACGGCCGCATCGTACTCGCTCGGTCGGACTGCAGGACTCCGGCTCGGTTGGAAAACACTCCGGATCCGGCTCGGTCGGAGTGCTTTCCGACCCGGATCGGAATCGGCACCTTAATGATTAATCCATGAAACTTTAAGAGATTTAGGGCTACATGTATCAAACTACTTTGTGTTCGCAAACGGGCTAATTCACAGAATCGGCCTGTTGGAAATTCAAAAAGTCTTTTTACTTGAATCAAAACCCATTTTGCGATTCAGTAACCTGTTACCGAATCACAAAATGGGTCTGTGATTCGCTATTAGGAAGGGACATGTTTAGGGCGTTCCTCACTAATACCATGTAGGAATGTTTTGTGACCGAAATGTGGTTGCAAAACATTCGCAATTTGCCACCTACTTCAAGTAGGTGGTAACCCATTCGCAAATGGGAATGGGTTCCCAAGGGACCCCTTCCCCTTTGTGAATGTTTGTTACAGCATATTTTTAAGAGCAGGCAGTCGTCCCACGGACCACTACCTACTCTTAAAAAATGAAAAGAAAACTTTTCATTTTTATTTTCGAGACGCATCCAGTTTTCCTTTTAAGGAAAACGGGCTGCATTTTAAAAAAAAGATTGCTTTATTTAAAAGCAATCATGGACATGGTGGTCTGCTGACTCCAGCAGGCCACCATCCCTGTGATTTTAGCGATTCCTTAGGGGCCCCTAATTGCGATCGACCTCATTAATATTAATGAGGTAGCGCGATTTGCGACCCCCTAGGAATTTCTATATGAAACTTTTTGAGTTTCATACATTGTAAATTGCGATTACCTAATTGTGATTCTCAGAAATTCCCAATTAGGTAGTCGCAATATACAATTTTGATACATGTAGCCCTGCATCTCATACGTGTACTAAAGTAGTACTCTTATAATGAATTGTTAGTAATAAAATTTTAAATGTATTTATACATTAGTACATTCGAATAGCAGAAGTATACCATACTGACACATTTTATTTGTAACCCTCCTAAATGAATTTAAGTGCATCAGAGTTAATCTAGAGGCACAGCGTCCTTATGTTATCTATGAATCTATGCTTAATAATCACATATATTACGTTGTATCAGCTCAATTTAATGTAGGCCAGACTGCATATGTGACATTTCTTTACTTGCTGAATCTACAGTTCATGAGAAAATTCTTCAGCATAACCAATAATGTGAAACTATGTTTTCTTTCCTGAGTTCTCATGCTCTGTACAAGACACCTGATCAGCTGCCCAGGAAACTGTTCTCTTGAACTCGCTTATGTGATTTAGCTAAAGGAGCATTGTTCCGATGTGTCACATAGTGGATTTCTGAAGGACTGCATAATTGTACCATCTATTGTTCTACATTTTGTGTCTTTTTTATGTCGCCTCACACCCATCCTTTAAGGACTTACACCTCATCTGAGTGGTCTGACCAGATGAGGTGATTCCAGGAGGTGTCACCCTTAGAACCTTAAAAATATAATATTGCCTGATTTAACAAACTTACGCAGAAGTGACTTGCTTGGTGGTGTTGGTGGCAGATGAGCTGCTGCTATTTCTTTATTGATGGAATTCTGCACGTATACTGGCAACCAAATCCTGTGGTCGAGACTTTGCGGAACTGCCTTGGAAATCTTAACTTGCCTGATGAAAACATTTCTGGCTTCCTTCCTGAGCTCACGCATGCGCTGTGCGTGCATGGTGGTCTCTTCTTTTCTTTGAGACTGTTTGAACTGGCATGTATCCTGACCTCTTGAGCTTTGGAATTTTATATTGAATGTCTTATTGTAGTTTGACAACATCTGTCTTATAACCTGATGCAAATTTACTGATGCATTTGTTTTACCTTAACTTTGATAAACTATATTAAAATGTCCCTATTGACTAAGCTGTCATGATTATTTCTATCCAAGTGAATATTCATTCTTAATTTAGGATGACTAACGTCTAGAGGAGGCATCAATAGAGAGATCTTAGAGCATCAAATTCTAATGCCATTTTTCCGTATAGCTTTAACTGAGCTTTAAGTGTGTATGATTTTGGCTTGCTTACATTGTTCCAGAAGATTTGGGCTTGCCGTGATAATCTTTTATCTTTATAGCATTGTTTTGAAAGTAGTTTGTAATTCAGCTATCCAATTCCTGGTCCTAGTTGGATAACTGTCTGGACCCTTTATATCCGACCCCTATCGGGAAAAACAAGGTCCATCGGAGGATCAAGAGAGTGGTATAGATGAAATAATATGAGAAGGGAGAATAAAGTTTTCTCACATTGGGCCAGTAACACTACAGCAGGTTCTTTGGAAAAGAGTAAGAGTTTTGGAGCCTAAATTTAGATTATATAAGAGGCTGAACTCGCCATAAAGAGTAGTTCTAGAAACTCAGCTGAGTCTCTTTCAAACAGAAGCAGTAACAACCATCTAAATCACTCAAACGAGAGAGGTCATAGCAGTAGCTAAGACCATCAGTAGAAGAGCAATTAGTCATCTCACAAAAGTGCCAGGTAACAACAATCACCATCAGCAGTAGCTCACAGCAATCAGGCAACAAAAACTAAAGAGAAACTTTTCAAGTCTACTCTGTTAGCTATTCAGGGTTCCATTGTGTAACACTGGACTACTGAAAAGAATGAAACGTTTTCTATCAACAATGTGCTGGTTAGATCATAAGAATCATGGGGCAGATTTACAAGCCCCTTGCGAGACATTTACACCGCCGTTGCGTCACTTCTGTGACGCAGCGGCGGCGTAGACCATGCGCCATGTTGCGCCTTATTTACAACGTGACGCATCTAGGGAGATGCGTCACATTGTAAAGCCCTGCGCTACATTAAACCTGTGTCAGGTTTAATGTATGCAGGTGGGCGTTCCGTCGGGAAAAGCCTCGGAAAAGTGACGCAGTGAAATCTACAAGATTTCACTGAGTCACTTTTCCGACGCTGCTGCGTCAAAACCCTGCGGCTGCTTGAAGCAGGCATAAGGCACGACGCAGCATGTTAGGTATGGGCAGCCCCTGAGCATTGCTAGAGTTGCGTCGTGCTTGCGACACGACTCCAGCAATGCGCCGCCCTTATGCCATCAGATGCGTCACGCATCTGTTTATCCTTGCGCCACGATGCGCTGCATTGTAAATGCGGCGCATCTGTGGTGGCGCAAGGGTAAACTTGTGTGAGGCATATTTCCTGGCGCATCCCTGCTGATTTGCAGGGATGCGCCAGGAAACATAAATCTGCCCCCATGTTTTTAGTAAACATCATTTATTCTAATATACTGCCTTTTTGTATTCATTATAATAAGCATGTGGGAGATGAAATAATCTAAAACACAATTTCCTTCCTCACATTTGGTGTGAGGAAGGAAAGAATCACATCTATATACATCATACCTATATTTCTCAAAGCAGTCACTTTCCTAACAGGAGGACTTGTCTTTAATATACAACCGTTTGCTTTTTAGGCATTTGTTTCTGTAACAATATTCCTTTTGGAACTGTCTTGCACATTGCCTCTTGTGTAAAAATTACTTCACAATCACCAATGTACTGTCATCCCTATGAAGACTTGATAAATAAGCTATTCTCCAATTGTTTACAATGAGTTAAAGTTTTAGGATTAGAAAAACATGCACTATGATGCAGGTGGTAGGAATTGTGAGAGCCGGTACGGCTCCTGTTGTCTGGAAAGGACAAGGGTGTGTAGGGAACTGCCTCTTGTACCCTCAGCTTACTCTCTGGCCTCCACCCTTTTTTCTCTTGCTTGAAACACAGGTGATTTTGCCTCCTTCTGAGGTAGTCTCTGTATTGTCTGGCTGCAGTTACAGAATTTACTAATCCTGGGGTTTGTTCACAAATGGAGTTATTTGTAGCCAGAGGAGTACAAGGTGTTCACCATCTAAACATTTCTGACTAGTGTGCCATTACCTCCTCAAACAGAATTCGTAATAGATATTATTCATTTATTTCTAAAAACACAAATACCGACAATGAAACAATTATTTCAAGTGTCAAACTGTATACATGCAAAAGAAATGATCTTTTACTAAAAAGACAAAAACAAATGATGACATTACAACTATACGCTCCTTTAACTGTCAATCCTTTGTTTCCACACATTTATTCCTATGCCTAGCGTGCTGCACTATGCCTCAATTATAAGGCGCTTATTGAAGCTAATGCGGCATACATATATATGTCAACATACACTGTGCCATAAAGCGCACAGTGAGAAACCAAAATCTTGTCCTCAAGATCTTTTTGGGGCATTCAAAGTATTGAAAAACAGTAGAAACTTGTATTTCCTCTGCGTTCGTGTTAGAAAATGGTATAGACTTCCAAGGTCCCTTGTCTTCTGGTTTTGCTACTAATTAACTTGATTCCATTACTAATATTTATTAGAGATCACATAAGGTGAACACTGGAAGTGCACATTTTAGACACGGTTTCTGCCATAGCTTTAGGCATCTTAAATAGTTGGAGAAATGGAGTAGAGTTCTTTAATTCCCTAACATAGCAATAAATGGCTACTTGTCACAGGAACTTTAAAAGGATGTGCTACTTGGCTGGAAATGTAGCAACATTTGGTGACATATCTATAGTAAACAGAATATAAGACAAGAAGCAACATGAAAACACAATTAAAATATAATGGGGCGCAGCCCCAAAAATGGTCAAAACGCAACACAACAACTACAGTGCAATACAGCAGCATAACCATGCAGCACAAAAACACAGCAGCTCAAAAAGCACACCATAATAACCACACACACACTTACCACAAATTACCGCCTCCATAAATCTGTGTTCATAATATTGTGGTAAAATATGTTTGCAACAAGCACTGACTTAACTTAAAAGGACATGAACTAGTGGCACCTAAAATGTTTTGTGATCCGGTCCATGTTTTCTTTCTCTTCTTTACTGCTATGACA
Source organism: Triturus cristatus (assembly GCF_964204655.1). Taxonomy (NCBI): domain Eukaryota; kingdom Metazoa; phylum Chordata; class Amphibia; order Caudata; family Salamandridae; genus Triturus; species Triturus cristatus. The sequence goes on along the minus strand of NC_140582.1, from coordinate 439,071,424 downwards.
TCTCATTCTCTCATGCCACACGCCACTGTGGTTTCATCACATACAGCCATAGCTCATTAACTATTGTATTTATCTAGAGTCTTTGTCAGCATCTTCAACAACGTGGAGCTCTTATATAAATTCTTCACCCTTGATGGAATCAAACATGATTTAAAAAATAATTATCTCATGTGCTGCATTTGTAAGACACTACTGTCCTTTTTAATTTTTCAAGGAGCAGGCGAAAAGTATCCTAAAGAGCAATTTTCTGAAATGTCCCTGGTTTCGAACACCACTTGGCCACATTTGTGAGAGCAGATGATGGATTATAGTCACCCTATAATATGAGGTCAGCTTTATTAGACAGGGAGAAGAGGTGTATTTTCCAGTCGGGCGACTGCTTTTACTGATTCTTTCTTGTGTGTCCAGCACCGCGTAACATGCCGCTAACATCGAAAATTCAACGCTGATGATGCATATGTTTCTACTGTTTTTTGGACATAGTCGTATGGTTGAACTTTTTGCAAGAATATCATTGAAATAAAATCTGCTCTAAGTGTGAGCCACCAGCTTTACTTCGTTCCTTTTATTACAGTTCTTAAATATCACTGCCAAGCATGTTTTAAGCCAACACATGCTCCTATTCAACGAGTCTTTCCCCAAATATTGCACACTGATACGTGTCTGGGCAGTGATTCAAAACAGTCAGGAGCAGGAAAGGTCAATAACTGTTAGGGAAAAAGTTTAAAAGTACCCATAACAACACAATAAAACAAACACAATTAACAATAAGTACCTAGCAGTGAGACGCATCCAAAAACACATGCATTGTTTCTTGACCTGAAAGATTCCATGATCTAATAACCCAGCTGACTCTACGGGTGGAACATTCCAAGGGGGTAGGCTGAGTTTTCATTTATGTGATGTCTTAAGCTATCATTGGACCACAAATCTCCATGTACCGCTGCTGTGATGGTTTCACAGATGAAACGTAATCTGAGTACAGTGCTTGCAGGTGAGAGAGCCATTGTGGCTCGCGCTTGGCTCGTGCTAGACATCAAGACTGCCTGCATCCGTCAAAGAGACTTTTATAATTCCACACCTGCCTATTTGGCTAGGCTACTGAAAATCTCTGATGTCCAGTGGGGTTCAAGGAATGCATTCTCTCCTCTTAGAGCCTCCAACATTCAATAAAGAACGGTATATGAGGCAATCATTCTCTACGATTAAACAACTCTCTGCCCCCAACCCATATGCACAACCCCATGTTTGGCTACATTTAAAAAATAACTAAAACCCCTCCTTTTTATTGATATACACATTGACTAATGGCTGTCACAATTTCCATCCCCTAAAGTATTGAATATTCTAAAAAAAAAAAGTAAACAAAGAAGGAAAGATAGGAAGGTGACCTACAAAAGAAGAAAATAGCAAACTGAAGGAATTGCCCACCAGGTTTTGCATTGCAGCACACTCACTTTCAGGCTGATGTGGACAAGTGATTAGGCAACATGTCATCACTCATTGTGCAATACAGCTAATGAGTGAAGTGGAATGATCCATTGCCCCAAGTTGCATGCTCTCAAGGGTGGAAGCAGCGTGTGAATGACAGTAGAATTGACCAATGACAGAAGAGAGCCGACCAGAATACCGTCTATATATGTGTTTATATATACATTGGTATGTTTGTAATTTTCTATAATTTATTTTATTACAAGAGCCCAGCAGACAGCTAAACCTGTCATGATGACATAGCAAGGATTATCATAGTGCAACTCTTCTTCCCAACTCCCCCACCCCCGGTCCTCCAGGGTTTGTCAAAATTGGTAACTAACACCGAAGCCCATGCCTAATAAGGTAATCTCTGAGATTCTGTCTAACAAGTTTCCTGATTACAGTGTAATATCAATTGACTCCTAATGACCAAGTGGCTTCAAAAAATGCTTCACAATAAAAAATGCAGTCCTACAGACTTTGTTACAATTTTTCATAATAACCCTTTCTGGTGATGCGCTTCCAGAGAGGACAAAGAGGTGCGAGCACTGTGAGGATTACTTCTGGGCTTGGTGACTAACAACCAACCGCTGACTCAACTGAACCGCAGCCTGCCTACCTCCCACTTTATTGGCATGAGCTTACAGATGGCGGGTTTTACAGATTTCACCATACCCACCTCTGCAGTTCCAGTCTTGGTCCAGTTGAATCTGCAGTCCCTCCCACCCTCGACTGCTGCTGGGATCCTGGAGCAGGCGCCGGTGGGAGCAGAACTCTCTCAGTTCTCTTTTTGTGGCTCACAGTCGTGGCTGGGTGTGTTTGTGCCCATCACCCTTGGCGCTGTGGGAGCCATGCCATGCAGTTAGGGGTATCCCAGTGTGACAGTGTGACGGTGCCCATTGCCAGGATCTGATGGTACTTGGCGGAGGAGGAAAAAATGCTGGCCTTCTGTTCCATCGTATTCTGTGTTCGAATTGCCTGAAGTACCTGATGTGCAGAAGCGTTGGTGGGCATGGTTTTGGGTGGTATTTGGTGGTACAGTGGCCTGATGGTACGGTGATCCAGTGACTCAGCGGATTGGGAATAGAGCAGCCGAGCGGCCCTTGAAGTTGTTGAAGTGCACTAGGCACCTGCAGCCTGCTGGAGGCAGACGGTGTTAGCCCCGTGCTGCTTGTGCCTTTGGGGGCGCAGTTTATTTTGTGGTTCCTGGTTGCTGCTATCTACCTATCACACCAGATGCAAGGAGGGTGGAGCACTGCACGCAGAGTGTAGGAGGATTAGTGGAACAAGGAGCGGAGAAGCAAACAGGATTCCACCAAAGCCCCAACTTCATCTGGTGCACAGACATAATATCGAGTTGGGAATATCGAAGTCCCATAATATCGAGTTGGGAATATCGAAGTCCCATAATATCGAGTTGAAAATATCGAAGTCACAGAATATCAACTGCAAGAATATCGTGGAATAGAATATCGACTTTAAGGTAAAAAATATTGTTTTTGTTATTAACGAAGTCAGTAATTGTGTTTGTAAAAATATCGTTGTTAATAATATCGATGTTTATATTAGTGTTATGTATTTTAGTATGTATTTTAAATGTATGTGTTCCATATTTTTGTTTAAGTATTGTATTTTTTTTAAATATATGTATTACATTTTTAGACGTTATACATTTTTTTAAAGTAAAGTTTGCATTTTAGTCCTGTAGCGGGTTGTGGGTTTATAGGGGAAGAGGGTGGGAAGTAATTTAATTATAATACATTTCATAATAATATTTAGAAGTTATTAATTATTTTTAATTAAATGTTGCATTTTTATTCCTTAGTGAGTTGTGGGTTTGTAGGGGAATAGGGTGGGAAGAAATTTAATTAAAATTAAGTAATTAATATTTTTTATTAACTATTATGTATATATTTAATATTTTATATTGTTAATTGTGGTAATTAATTTACTATGAATTAGTTATTAATTGGTTGTTAATTATTCATAATTATTTGGTAAATATCTTAATTGTGTTACTTATTTCGGAACGGGTTGTGGTTTTATAGGGGAGTAGTGTGGGAAGTAATTTCATAATAATTTATTTATTTATATTTTTAATTATTTAATATTTATGTATTTGACATTTTCTAGTGTAAATTGTGGTAAATAATATATTGTTCATTATTTATTAATTGGTAAATAATAATTTATTAATTAAGTATTAATTATGTTATTTGTGTCATTTGTTTAAGAGTGGGTTGTGGGTTGATAGGGGAGTAGGCTGGGGAGTAATTTAATTTCAATATATGTTTTATATTTCTTTATTATAAAATGTATTTTAAGTTGTTTTATACTGTTAATTGTGTGAATTAAATGATTATTGATTGTTTTTAAATTGCTTGTTAATTTTAATTAATTAATTATTAATTAATTATGTTAATAGTGTTATGTTTTACATCATCTGTGGTGTCATTTATAGAGGAATATGGTGGGAGGCAATTTTTTTAAATGAATTAATTTTAAATATTTTGCTTGAGTGGGAACAGTAAATTATTCCCCTATGCAATCTAACACTTTCCCTACTGTTGCACTCACTGGAGTCAGAATAGTAAATTATTCCTCCCCGCTATCCAACACTTTCCCTACTCTTACACTTGCTGGAGTGGGAATACTAATTCTTACCCCTCCGCTATCCATCACTTTCTCTATTGTTACACTCCCTGGAGTAGGAACACTAAATTATTCCCCTCCGCTATCCAACACTTTCCCTACTGTTGCACTCGCTGGAGTGGGAATAGTAATTGTTACCCCTCCGCTATCCAACACTTTCCCTGCTGTTGCACTCGTTGTAGGGGTAATAGTAATTGTAACCCCTCCACTATTCAACACTTTCTGTACCGTTGCACTCCCTCGAGTAGGAAAAGTAAATTATTCCCATCCGCTATCCACCACTTTCCATACTGTGCTATCTGCTGGAGTGAGAATAGGAAATTATTCCCCTCTGCTATCCAACACTTTCCCTACTGTTGTACTTGCTGGAGTGGGAATAGTAAATTATTTCCCTCCGCTACCCAAAACTTTCCCTACTGTTGGACTGTCTTGAGTGGCAATAGTAAATTATTCCACTCCACTATCCAATACTTTCCCTACAGTTCTACCTGCTGCAGTGAGAATAGTAAATTATTCCTCTCCGCTATCCAACACTTTCCCTACCTTTGCACTCCCTGGAATGGGAATAGTAATTTTATCCCCTCCGCTATCCAATATTTTCCCTACTGTTGCTGTTAATGTAGTGTAAAATGTAATTGTAAAAGAAGAAAAAAAATATATATTTTCATTTATTATACATATATATTTTATTTTTATTTTTATTTTACTGGTATATGTATATATATATGTATTTATAGTTTTTAATATGTTTCTAACATTTTCTAATTTATTATAATTATTATTTATTAAAATTATTAAGTAAATGTATATATTATATTTTATATATAAGTATGTTTAAATCTGTTTACATTATATTTATTATTTCTAACTTTAAACATTTTATAATGATTCTAAGTATCTTTTTTAAAATAAATGTATTATGTTCTTTATTTTATAATATTCTTTAAACATTTAAAAAAATATATTTTTCACAACAATATTTCTTTTTTTCGATATATTTGTACTTACCATGACGTAGATAGGATGTCGATATTCTTGACATCGATATTTAGGTCCCGATATTTTGGGACCTCGATATTGTGGTCGTCGATATTCGGGCAGTGATTCACTTCATCTATTTTGAAGGACCTGGTTGAGTCCTGTAGGTCCAGGGTTTGAGGTGTATGGCTTTTAAGCAGCTTCTCAGCCTCCTGGCACAGACTTATTTTGCTTGCACTATTACACTGTTGTATAGGGAAAGCTCAATTTTCGACTGAAAGTTTGAGCAATTTTGGACAATTATTAAGTTCCACAGTTCTGAAGATTGTGTATGTGTATTGACTGAAAAGATGCCAGGGCAGCATGCCAGTGTGGCTTAGAGTGCTTACAGCTGTGGCCTGTGTGTCATTGGCTTATCTCTGGTGATTTTAAATCATGACAGTCAGGGAAGATATGGATAATCCCAGCACCTCTACACATATTTTAAGATCCAATAAGATCCATTCAGACTATAAAGCAACGGGAAAGGGTAACTTCTCCAAGAAAAGAAAGAGTGACTCTGATGTGATTCAACAAAATAAGGGTATAGCGTTGGCCTTAATGTGCTTGCCCTTAAAAGACTAGGAACCCAGATCACCATTATCGGAGTCTATAAGAAAGTTTTCTTTAAAACACTTTATTACAGCAATAGATGGTAAAAGAAGTTCACACATGTCACCATCTGATAAAATATGTGTTACTTTGGAGGGCTAAGAAAAGTATGAATTTAGCAGGATCATTTGGCTTATGTAAAGGCTCCCGTGTTTCAAGATTATCTACCTCACCATACTTACAGGGGATAACTTGGGATCCCTTGATAAATACAAAATAATATATAGGGAATAACACCTTGGCGTTGCAGGAGTTGCCAGAAAACTTAGTAGAGATGGAGCCGTGTCATGATAAGCGGAGTGAAGTTGAAGCTACTCCACCATCTCCATTAACCATAGGTGAAAATACAATCCCAACAACGTCCTCTGCCAGTTTGGATGTAATCCTGCTTATGCAAGGGATCTTAAAAGGTATCTTAGAAGCCGTGGTTGTGCTTAATAAAAATCAACACTCATGCATCTCTTTATTGCAAAATATAAAAATGGAACTTCAAAAAGTGAATGTATGTCTTCCTCCGCTTTTAAGAAAAAGACACACAAATGATGGACGGAATGCAGACCAAATCAAAACATTCACTACCAGTCAAGAGACCTGGTTTAAATCCATAGTTTTTTTGCTCACCATGCCACCCCAGTTTGAACCCAGCAATATGCAAAGCAGTCTTGACCCTGTTCCTCATCAGCCAGGCTAGCTTGAATCCAGTGGCACAGTGAGCCCAGGACTCATGTCTGAGCATACCCTTCGCACTTAAGGCCAGAAAGCAAAAGACACAAATGCTGGACAGAATGCAGAACAAATCAAAACATTTACCCCTAGTCAAGAGATCTGAGTTAAATCGATCATTCTTTTGCTCACCATGCCACCCCAGTTTAGATCCAGCCATGTGCAAATCAGTCTTGACCCTGTTATTGACGGGAACAGTCCAGCCTGAACTGCCAAGCCAGGTCCTTCCTGGACAAGTAACAAGCATCCTTGGACCAGTTTCAGGGTTTCACCCTTCATCAACCAGACTAGCTTGGGTCCAGTTGCACAGTGAGCACGGGACCCACATCTGGGCTTACTCTTCCCACTTAAGGTGATAAATGTAAAAAGAACAGAAACACTGGATTTGAACCAGATCTGTGACTGGGGGTGAATGTTTGATTAATTCAGCATTCCGTCCATCATCTGTTCTTTTTACACTTCCTATGCTTTTAAGGCCAGTAAATGAATACTTGGAGGTTATACAAGTAGGAGTGCCAATATCCATGAGTGAAGATAAAACATCACCAGCCAACAGATCTCAAAAGCGAATTCCTGATACCAATGGAAACGGAAAGTTGCCGTATGTATTTGTTACCAGCCTCCGCTGATCAGACACAGATATCAAAATTGTTTGAGCTATATCAGAAGGCGACCGTGGAAGAAACACATGGAATTACAGCAAAGGAAGAGAAGAAGACCAAAGGAAAACATTGCTGACCAGACAAGTGTGGCACTGGTAAGAAAAATATAGAAGACAAACAGACTACTATCAGAGCAATCTTGGTACGTGAATTACCCTCGTGATGGGGCATCATCAAAAGTGAAAGGTAAAGTTCCAGATGCCCTAAAACCTTCCTATAAAATGAGTACATTGACAGCTGTAACCCAAGGTGCCCGGAAGACGGCGATTGTCGAAAAAACACATGGAATTAAAGCAAAGGAAGAGAAGAAGACCAAAGGAAATCATTGCTAACCAGACAAGTGTGGCACGGGCAAGAAAAATATAAAGGGGAAACAGTCTACTATCAGAGCAATCTAGGTATGTCAATTACCCATGTGATGAGGCATCAGCAAAAGGGAAAGGGAAAGTTCTGGATGCCCCAAAACCTTCCTGTGAAATGAGTCCGTAATCCCAAGGTGCCCGGAAGAATAAGCATTAAAACTGAATGCCCCAAAACCTTCCTGTGAAATGAGTCCATAATCCCAAGGTGCCCAGAAGAATAAACATTAAAACTGGAATCAGTGGAAGATATGAATCATGTTCAGTGCCCAAAGCTGTTTCTACAGCTCCAGGAGGAACATGTTATGTTATGTTATTGGTATTTCTAGAGTGCGAATGGTTACCTAAGGGTTTCCTGGCGCTGACTGCATTCCTCTGGGCATTAGGATAGAGACACAGATTATAGGTTAAAAACCCAAGTTTTCAATTGCTTCCTAAAAGTTAACAAATTCCGTACAAAGTAGAGGAGATCGTTCCAGGCTCTTGCTGCACAAGCCATAACCCTTCTTCCACCCCAAGACGTTTTTTTTGAGCTGGTACTGATACCAACTTTGCCCCCAGGGAGCGCAGTGTTCTTATAAGTTGGTACCATTGCAGCCGCTGCTTAAGATATTCTGGGCCGGTATCCTGCAGAGCCTTGTACACTGTACACAGGGCCTTAAAACGCACCCTTTTCCTCACAGGCAGCCAGTGGAGTTTTTTTTATTTCATTAGAAAAAGGCATACATTTAGGAGTATTAGTAAGCAGTCTAGTGGCAGCATTTTGCAGCAGAATACAGAGAATTCTCACAAAGTGTTAAAGTGGAGGAGGGTCCAAGGGACAATTTAAAGACCTGCTGCAGTATAAATCCCCTAATCCATATATACTTTACAACAAATACTGAGGGTCTAATGTTCCGTATACACACAACTCTAACAAACTAGGCAAATGAGACCTCCAAATCAACTACAGTGAATGACATAACAAAGGTATAATTCCCATCACCCACCTAAGGTGGCTTATCATCATCTGGGAATTCAGGACTGAGCTGAGAGGACCAACCACTCTGATGGTAATGGTGGTCATTCAGTGGTCCCAGTAGTGACAACAAATGGTAGGGTGATGGTTGCAGTGCAAGAAATAAACAAAAAAGTGCTATTAAAAATGGCTATCCAGATGCTATAAATTTTATTCTGGCGCTATCGTGATGCCATTGATAAAACCTGTGCGTAAACAGTTTAACAGATAACTGTTGGATCGGTGGTCTACATGTTTCGGCTACTGGACTTTGAGTCCAAGCTCTCATCAGGACCCAAATACGCTACTGCAAAAAGTGATAAACAATACTAACAAGAAAGTTAAAGATTTCCACCAGTAAAGTATACCATACAACCTGGTCTGCTCTGTATGTCCCAATGGAACTGTTACAGGTTAGGAACCTAAATGTGAATCAAATGGAAGGAGGTTCAGCTGAGTGTTAGTGGCAATACAGAACATATGTATAAAAACAAGGTGTGTATTATCATTTGTCATAATCTTAGTGTTTACATGACTTGAAGTAAAGTAATACTTAAACTGTGCACTTACCCAGATAATTATGGGCATGCACCTCACCTCGCCTGGCATCTGCTCAGGATATTGAGGCACCGCTCTACAAAAGGGAATTTCAGGTAAACGTATTTAGGATTAATCCCATTGGACATGATATGTTCAGAACACCGGAACTTCCAGAAATAGTCTTTTGAGCATTAAGCTAGACAAGTGTAAAAACAGGGCAGAGTATTGGTCTAAAAACAGAGTAAGTGGAACACCTCTCTATTAGATCTTTCATGAAAACCAATAACCGCATTTTAATGCCAGGAACAACAGTGTGTATCCGTGTGTATATGATAAGACACTGTTGTGCATCTTGAAGAAAACGGAACTGTCTTAAATTATGCAAATCCGAGGTAGATGACAAGCTACGTGAGGCATAGATTTAACAGAGCCCCCTCCAATCTTATGACACCTGGATTGAGATATTGGAGTGAATATTTAGCATACAGAGTTACAAAAACATGCTGATATTGACACGCAAAAGCGAGACATTCCAAAATAGATTTGTAGTTTGTCAAGCTCCGTAAGGCATAGATTTAACAGAGCCTCATCCAATCTTGTGACCACTGGATTAAGATACTGGAGTGAGTATTTAGCACAAAGAATTACACAGACATGCTGATATTGACACGCAACTTCGCGGCGTTCCGATGTAATAGTTACTCGGATATTTAAAAGTGAAAGAATGCAGCACTCACCTGTCCGTCGGTACCCCGCTCTGTCTTCTGAGCTTGAAGGGGAGGCACTCGATGGACGGAACTCGCGCCGTAATAACGCGTGAGGCTGCATCGAAACGTCACGACGTTCAGAGCACTTCCGGATCAGTGTACCAACACGTGGTTAAGGCAAACCAACGTAATACCGGAAGTGACTGGGAATTATAGTTCCAAACGGCCAAATTGTGATTTATGTAGTTTAGACGTGACTTGAGCATTGAAAGACACTAATCATGAGTATTTGAAAACATAGGCTGACATTCAGGACGATGTCAAAGCACCCAAATGAAAAATAGGTGACAAAAATTATACAAGTTGACCACAGAAGTTATGTGAATAGTAGAAAATAATGCTACTACACTGTATGTACATAACAAAATTACCAATGGAATATAATGCTGAATGCCTGTTGTCATCTGACATAGATGGATGTGAGACATAAAGGCAGATGGAAAATCAGATGTCTCGTCTCACTAAAGTGACAACCACGGGATTTCGTCGTTCAGGTCAGAAATGTCACTTTTGAGTTTGAAAACCCACTTCTGTTCTTTTTGGAACAGGAATTTGGTGAAATCTGTGACATGGGCTGGAATAAACGGTTGTTCTAGGACCAGCCATCTCAAGTCTTCTGGTTTATGTTTAAGTGACAGGAAATGGTTGGTAAGTTTTGTGGCCTGTTTATTACGTCTGATCGTGCTCTTGTGCTCATTTATGCGTGTCTTCACCTTGCGTGTGGTCATACCCACATAACGCAAGGAGCAAGGACAAGTAATTAGATATATAACCTTGTCTGTGTTGCAGTTGGTGTGTTTTTTAAGGACCCAGGGGATGCCAGTACCTATATCAATCGTATCTAGATAGTCTTGTTCACACCAGACCGAAAACCAAAGTTTCAACCAACATCAATACCTTATGGGATCTGCCCCCGGTCCAGGGCCATTTCCCATGTGGCCAATGTGCAGCATGTCCACAGACACAGGCCACTAAGACGATTGATATAGGTACTGGCAGATCCCATAAGGTATTGATGTTGGTTGAAACTTTGGTTTTCGGTCTGGTGTGAACAAGACTATCTAGATACGATTGATATAGGTACTGGCATCCCCTGGGTCCTTAAAAAACACACCAACTGCAACACAGACAAGGTTATATATCTAATTACTTGTCCTTGCTCCTTGCGTTATGTGGGTATGACCACACGCAAGGTGAAGACACGCATAAATGAGCACAAGAGCACGATCAGACGTAATAAACAGGCCACAAAACTTACCAACCATTTCCTGTCACTTAAACATAAACCAGAAGACTTGAGATGGCTGGTCCTAGAACAACCGTTTATTCCAGCCCATGTCACAGATTTCACCAAATTCCTGTTCCAAAAAGAACAGAAGTGGGTTTTCAAACTCAAAAGTGACATTTCTGGCCTGAACGACGAAATCCCGTGGTCGTCACTTTAGTGAGACGAGACATCTGATTTTCCATCTGCCTTTATGTCTCACATCCATCTATGTCAGATGACAACAGGCATTCAGCATTATATTCCATTGGTAATTTTGTTATGTACATACAGTGTAGTAGCATTATTTTCTACTATTCACATAACTTCTGTGGTCAACTTGCATAATTTTTGTCACCTATTTTTCATTTGGGTGCTTTGACATCGTCCTGAATGTCAGCCTATGTTTTCAAATACTCATGATTAGTGTCTTTCAATGCTCAAGTCACGTCTAAACTACATAAATCACAATTTGGCCGTTTGGAACTACAATTCCCAGTCACTTCCGGTATTACGTTGGTTTGCCTTAACCACGTGTTGGTACACTGATCCGGAAGTGCTCTGAACGTCGTGACGTTTCGATGCAGCCTCACGCGTTATTACGGCGCGAGTTCCGTCCATCGAGTGCCTCCCCTTCAAGCTCAGAAGACAGAGCGGGGTACCGACGGACAGGTGAGTGCTGCATTCTTTCACTTTTAAATATCCGAGTAACTATTACATCGGAACGCCGCGAAGTTGCGTGTCAATATCTGCATGTCTGTGTAATTCTTTGTGCTAAATACTCACTCCAGTATCTTAATCCAGTGGTCACAAGATTGGATGAGGCTCTGTTAAATCTATGCCTTACGGAGCTTGACAAACTACAAATCTATTTTGGAATGTCTCGCTTTTGCGTGTCAATATCAGCATGTTTTTGTAACTCTGTATGCTAAATATTCACTCCAATATCTCAATCCAGGTATCATAAGATTGGAGGGGGCTCTGTTAAATCTATGCCTCACGTAGCTTGTCAAATGGCAAATCTACCTCGGATTTGCATAATTTAAGACAGTTCCGTTTTCTTCAAGATGCACAACAGTGCCTTATCATATACACACGGATACACACTGTTGTTCCTGGCATTAAAATGCGGTTATTGTTTTTCATGAAAGATCTAATAGAGAGGTGTTCCACTTACTCTGTTTTTAGACCAATACTCTGCCCTGTTTTTACACTTGTCTAGCTTAATGCTCAAAAGACTATTTCTGGTAGTTCCGGTGTTCTGAACATATCATGTCCACTGGGATTAATCCTAAATAAGTTTACCTGAAATTCCCTTTTGTAGAGCGGTGCCTCAATATCCTGAGCAGATACTAGGCGAGGTGAGGTGCATGCCCATAATTATCTGGGTAAGTGCACAGTTTAAGTATTACTTTACTTCAAGTCATGTAAACACTAAGATTATGACAAATGATAATACACACCTTGTTTTTATACATATGTTCTGTATTGCCACTAACACTCAGCTGAACCTCCTTCCATTTGATTCACATTTAGGTTCCTAACCTGTAACAGTTCCATTGGGACATACAGAGCAGACCAGGTTGTATGGTATACTTTACTGGTGGAAATCTTTAACTTTCTTGTTAGTATTGTTTATCACTTTTTGCAGTAGCGTATTTGGGTCCTGATGAGAGCTTGGACTCAAAGTCCGGTAGCCGAAACATGTAGACCACCGATCCAACAGTTATCTGTTAAACTGTTTACGCACAGGTTTTATCAATGGCATCACGATAGCGCCAGAATAAAATTTATAGCATCTGGATAGCCATTTTTAATAGCACTTTTTTGTTTATTTCTTGCACTGCAACCATCACCCTACCATTTGTTGTCACTACTGGGACAACTGAATGACCACCATTACCATCAGAGTGGTTGGTCCTCTCAGCTCAGTCCTGAATTCCCAGCTGATGATAAGCCACCTTAGGTGGGTGATGGGAATTATACCTTTGTTATGTCATTCACTGTAGTTGATTTGGAGGTCTCATTTGCCTAGTTTGTTAGAGTTGTGTGTATACGGAACATTAGACCCTCAGTATTTGTTGTAAAGCATTTTGCAGCAGTTGCAGCTTATTCATGGATCGTTCTTGCAAGTTTAGGTAAAGCCCATTACAGTAGTCTAACCTAGACAAGATAAGTGCCATGACTACTGTCCGCCTATTGTCTGCCGGCAGGAAATGTACAATTTTCTTAATCATTCTCAGAGTGTAAAAAGTGATTGAGGCCACTACCTTAATATCAAATACTGGTCACGCCGTGAGGGGAACACCTGGTGATTTCTACTCCCGCTGTGGGCCTTTCATGTTCCGCATCTTGCCAGCGCTAGCGCCGTGAGGGGAACGGCTTGCCTGCCAACAGTAACTACACTACCCAGGGGCGACAGCGACCACGAGGCGCACGGAGAGCGTCATCAACGGGCGTCAAAGCCCATAAACGCGAAGAGCGCCTCCTGCTGCGCGGGACGCACCTTACCTGAGTCAAATACTGGTCACGCCGTGAGGGGAACGGCTGGTTATTTCTACTCCCGCTGTGGGCCTTTCATGTTCCGCATCTTGCCAGCGCAAGCGCCGTGAGGGGAACGGCTTGCCTGCCAATAGTAACTACACTACCCAGGGGCGACCGCGACCACGAGGCGCACGGAGAGCGTCATCAACGGGCGTCAAAGCCCATAAATGCGAAGAGCGCCTCCCGCTGCGCGGGACGCGCGCGGGCTCGCCCGGGCCAAGCCCGGGCCAAGGGCGGGCCCGTCCTTGCCCGTCACTGACAGGAGCAGACTGGACTGGGCTACCCCCCTAAGGTCGTATTTCTAGCTTAAGCCTTCATGTATCGTTCATACTGTTCATAATGTCTTGTTTGTTGGAGAGTGTTGTGATAAGGATATAGTGTGGTAACTAAACGGTTTATTGGCCTTATAGTTCCTGTATACTCTGGATTGACCTGTGAAGCCCATAGCGCCATAATTTGCTATCGTGACCTTTTGCTATCACCATGCCATCTAAAGATACGAAAGGGAAAGCGTCTAACGCCAAATTTAATGGAACTATGGACCAATTTATCACTAAGGTCAACTGTGTTATCGACCAAAAAATTACGCTGCTGGAACGCCGCGTATCGCAGGACCTCGCGGCGGCCAGGAGGTCCTCAATGGGCCACATTGCTAATGTTTGTACCCCTGTCCAACAAACTACTAATAGTCTTGACACTCCATGCCCTGACATTGACATTTCAACTTTGGACTTGTTACCGAGTGAAATAGTTGCTGTATCAATGGGTGAACAGTCCATGGTCTCTGATTCATTATTGAGCTCACCTTGCCCATTACCACTTACACATAACATAATCTTAGAGCCATGCACTAGACAACTGCGTGACAGGCATCTTGGGGCTGTCCCTAAAAACAAACCAGGGCGTATCCCCACAAATGGTGGGAAGGTCAAGAAAGGCAGTAAAAAAACAAAGCCTGTGAATCATCAGAGAAAGCCCAGAATGTTTAATGCCCATTTGGAGCAGCCCCCCACGACTGCACCTGTAAATAAAGATGCACTTTTAGCCCCTCCATCACCTGCTAAAATGGCACGTCAGGATGCAAGCGGGGGGACAAATGCCATAGTTAGGGACGAGGGAATGTCCCCCGATCTGTCTAACATTTATGACGTTATCAGATCTCTCCTCCCTCCCATAGAGGACAGAATATATAAGATTGAACATCACTTATCTAGGATCGAACAAGGGCTCCGGGGTTATACTGATTCTAGAAGCAACATCGATCAATCAGGGGTTCCTAAACCGTTGGACAGTATTAGAGCAGAAACTGTATTGGCTGCTTCCCAAAACCTGCCAATACTGTCCCCAACTCACCAGGACTTAACTGTTATTAATAAGTCTATAGTTGTGCCCGACTGCGAGCAATCTGCGCAATGTAATGTACTTCAACATAAACATGATGCTAGGCCTTTTGGATCCGAGACACCTAGGGGAGAAAATATTCCAAATTTACCTCCTGAAGTTGCCCCGTTTGTTGTTATCCTAACAGGAGTTCCCGTACTGGGTAAACACGAGGTTGAATCCCCCATAACTTTGAGAAACAGGGTTGTGCACTGGCTCAATAAAAACAGACCACTTCCATCGCACAAAGCCTGCAAGATACTCATGGTTAGGAGGGTGCCATGGGTAGGCCATTTGGCGAAAAACATAAGGGGGGACTGTATTTTAATCAACTTTGATGACCCAAATATAGTTGATTATATTTGCAATTGGAATGATTCTAAAATAGGTGTATCTATTAATGCCCTTCCTTTGACTTATTTCTATCCTCCTCGCCATTTTGCCACAAAATCAGATGGATGGAAAATTGTGCATAGGAGTGGGAGGGGCCTACCACAAGGGCGTTGGCTTAGACCCCCCTTCCCCCTAGACCCTATTCTTTTGCAAAATCGGTTTAGTAGTCTAGAGTCTGTTGACTGACTGAGGGGCAGAGGAGTGACATCAAGTAATTCCCTGCTCTCCCTAGGCTGTAGTATACCCGATAATACATCCATCTCTTTGAGGGCAATAGATGCCCAAAATAGTCATACCACTAATTGGAAAGTATTATCGGGGGTTAATCCGAGCGCCATATCTAGTAAATCATATGTGGTGATGTCAACTGCAGTACCCTCGAGGACATTAGTTGAAGAACAAAACATCTCTGAGGAAGGTGTTGTCAAACTAACAACTAGCCGAACAACACCAAATAATGCTATATTACCAGAGCCAGGACTTAATATCATAACCTGGAATATAGCTGGCCTTAGTGGAAAGTTAAATACCCCTTTTTGGAATGATTTTATTGCAGAAGGGTTTGACATTATATGTCTCCAAGAAACCTGGTATAAAGAACCTATATATGTGGAAGGTTATACATCACACTGGGTATTGGCAGTGAACTCGGCAGTTGGAAGGGCGAAATGTGGCCTCCTAACTCTAATATCAACTAAGCTAATTAAGTTTAAGCCTAGTACTTATTACGAGGTGGCCCCTTACGCTCAGTTATTACGTTTGGAGCACGCCACTGGCAAGGATTTAATTATTATTAATTATTACAATAATACCTTTGATGCACGTAGGGGTCCCATTGTGCGTGAAATAGGGAGAGAGATTGATAAGATGCTGGCCTGTTCTAGGAACCAACCGATTCTTTTATGGATCGGAGATTTTAATATACAGGCTTGTCCATACGCAAACCAAAGGACATGTGGTTTCTTGGGGTAAAGAGACGATAATGCTAGTCTTCTACATATCCACTTCCCCTACGACGATTATGGAATCGCACTCAATAATTTGATAGCCAAATTGGACCTAGAACTACTTGATTGCTCCCGGAAAAAGGGCAATATTAAATGCCCAACTTTCAAAGGTAGGGGTACCCACTCTAACATTGACCACATTCTTGTCTTCTGCAAAACTGCGTACACCGATCTATGGATAATAGAGCAAGCAGTAAGCGATCATAACAGTATCTTTGTAACATTATTGACGTGGGGAAACGTACATTCAGACCCCATTAGTCTTGTCAGAGATATAGTTGCAGAGAGACCAAATGGGGTAAGAATTAAGTGGGCCAATGTTAATTCTGTTAAACTCCTGGGAGAAGTTATAACTAAATGTTTAACAGAAATTGACTACTGCCTAAGTAACGAGATAGTACCCGCCATACTGCTCTCTAAATTTTATAAAATTAATATCGTTATTGAAGGCTTATTGACAGGCAGGAGCAGGCCACCGAGAACCAGGTCAGTTGGCTGGTTTGACAAGAATTGTATACAGGCCCTGTCGAAATTAAAAACTGCCCTGGCCACTAAACCTAGAGATAACACTCTTGTCAAAGCTGAACGTCATACTTATAAGAACTCTTTGGAAGCCCGGATAAAAGAAATACAGGAGGAGTTATGGCACAAACTCAGTTTAGCTGCTAACACAAATAACAATGGATTATTTTGGGAGACAATTAACTGCCTTTTCCTTAAGAATGATACCATTCCTGAATTAACGTCACATGTAAACTGCAATGCCTGGATTGACCATTTCACTAATATGTTTAATCCAGATAGGCTGGTTTTAGATTTTTTAGCAAATCACAACTCTGAATGGCTATCCTCACCTTTATCCATTAGATTGGATGAGGTCTATTTGGGGCTGTTAAAAAGTAGAGGGGGTAAAGCCCCGGGCCCAGATGGTGTCCCTGTGGACTTGTACAAACAGGAGATGAATTTATGGGCACCAATTTTAACCCGCATTTTTAATGCTGCTATAGAAAGCAACCTTCCTTTGACCTGGGGACAATCCATTATTGTCCCCTTATTTAAAAAGGGATCCAGGTCCGAGGCACGGAACTATCGCCCTATCTCCCTCCTGGACTCATCAATTAAAATTCTGAGCAGAATTCTTCTTAACAGACTGGAGATATGGGCAGAGGAAAATACCATTTTATCCCCAGTCCAGTATGGGTTCAGGAGGGGAATAGGTACGATGGAGCAGTGCTTGAACCTCGACCTTATTATAAATAAATATGTTACGGTCAAAAAAGGGAACTTGTTTTTATGTTTCACTGATCTTAGCAGCGCTTTTGATCTGGTCGAACATTCTATTTTATGGCCCATACTCTTGGAGATGGGTGCTCCAAAAGATATTGTACATTTCCTGGCCAGATTATATGAAAGGCTTTCTTGTAAAGTGCGTTTTGGGTCCGATGGGGAATGTACTCCTTTTTTCAGAGTGACTAGAGGCATCAGGCAGGGATGTGTTTTGGCCCCTTTGCTTTTTTCTTTATTTGTTAATCAAATCGACACAACCCTTAGACAGGTTCCTGCGGATGCCCCCCGAGTAGATGGCGATCCCATTCCAATACTGCTATATGCGGATGATGCCGTCCTCCTGTCACGTACCCAAATCGGCCTCCAACGCTTAATTGGCAGTTTCCTGAGGTTTATTGACAGCAGGAAACTGCTAATCAATAAAGAAAAAACATATGTTATGACTTGTGGGAAGAAGAAAGGGGTTAAAAGGACTTTTTTCCTGGATGAGGCAAAAATTCAATCTGTTAATAACTTTTGCTATCTTGGTGTCACATTCTCTGGTGATGGGAGATGGGATAACGAATGTGAAAATGTCCGTCTCAAAATGGCAAAGAATACTAATGGCGTATATAGGTTTGCTTCTAAGCTAGGGAATAGAAGAACAAGGGATATGATTTCGATTTATAAAGCCAGATGTTTATCATCCGCTTTGTATGGGGCTGGCGTGTGGGGTCACAATACCCTTTGTGGTAGTCGTATCCAACTTGACGAAAACTCATTCCTGAGGCGTCTTTTGAGGGCCCCCACATCAGCCTCTACAGAGCTAATCCATAGAGAGGTGGGTCCAGATTACATCAAAGATCTTGTAGCTCTTCGTCCATTGGCTTTATGGCGATCCATCTGGTCTAAAACCGAAACCATATTCACCCAAAAAGTAATAAGAGACTGTTTAAGGCTGGACCATTGCCTGTATATACCTTGGCTCAGACATATTCATCACTGGTATAAGCTCCTTTTTAATTTGGATCCTTTTTTAATGCCGGAGGAAGCTGCCAGTACATCTAAATTAGATCTTAAGGTGTCTTTTTTATGCCATACAAGACAATCTAGAGATCTTGTCTGCGCCAAACAATGTACCACTGTTTTTTATTGTGAAAATAACATGAGTGAAGGTCTCCAGCTATACCTAACAGAAGTCACAAGAAGATCTCACCGTTTCGTTCTTACTCGCCTAAGGCTTGGTATAGTACACCATCTTGTGTCCTTCCCCATCATTAGGCAGCACAGTAATACTCGATGCCCCTGTGACGACTCATCCAAACAGAGTTGTTGTCATTTTATACTGTTTTGTGAATTTTATACGTTTTTAAGAAGATATTTTTTAAAGCCTATCTTTTTAAAATACAATGTACGGTCTACCAGGAATGCAATGCAGATAATGTTTAACTTGGAAAGCGCAGATATATGTTTTTATGTAGCTACTTATATCCTAAAATGTATGAGCGCCAGAAAATCCATTGTTATCTAATTTTCTAGGATTTTAGCAAGTTGCACTTGTCACTTTATTGTGCATCGTAGAGGTTTCTTTTGCAATGCCCTGATATGTCCCGATATGGGAATTGCACTTTATATTGCATATTTTGCGCATTACTTGGCACTTTAGCAACTAGGATATGTAAAATTATCGAGTTTATTAGAACCCTCTTCATCTGTATTTATACCGAATATCTTATTATGAATTGGTTCTTTTATGGGGACTGTATTGTAGTTAACATGCCCTGTACATACCCATGCAATTGGTCTATACATTTTGACTTTTAATAGTTTCATTGTATGATTGCTGTATGTTTTATATTTTATGTCTGCTATATGGTTGTATATACAAGCCGAATAAAGCATTTTTGAACTGAACTGAACTGATTGAGGCCACAGCATTTATATGATCGCTAAAATTGAGCTTATCATCAATAATTACTCCCAGATTCTTTACCTTCCTAACAGGTGTGGGGAGGGTGCCCAAAGTGTCTGGCCACCAACTTGGGGCCCAGAAATTAGGGTCCTTTCCAAATAAAATGGCCTCTGTCTTACTTGAGTTAAGTTTTAAACAGTTTTGTGCCATCCACCTCCCTACTGCCCCCATACAGTCATGAAACCGACTGTCTATGCTTGCACTCTGACCAGGATGCAGAGCGACCACAACTTGACTATCGTCTGTGTAGGAGGTAAGGTTAAAACCGTAGGAACCAATTAGAGATGCCAAAGAGGATACATAAATATTAAAAAGTGTTGGGCTGAGGGAGGACCCTTGTGGCAAAATTCATCCAATGCCACAATTTGAGACCTATCCGTTAGGAAGGATTTTATCAACTTCCAAGCCATACCCGGGACTCCGCATGTTGACAACCGGTCTATCAGTAAATCATGATGGACCGTATCAAAGGCCGCTGACAGATCTAACATAATTAAAGCGGTCTTACCTCCTCTATCCAGAACTTCTCTAATCTCTTCGGTGGATTTTATAAGAGCGGACTCTGTACTGTGGCCCTCTCGATGTCCATATTGAGTTGGATCTAAGACTTTTGTCTTGCCTAAAAAAGACGTGAGTTGTCCATTCATAGCTTTTTCGAACAATTTAGCTGGTAACGGAAGGCGAAATATTGGGCGGAAACTATTAGGTTCTTTAGGATCCAGGTTGGGTTTTTTCAGTAAGGGGAGAATTGAGGCGATCTTCCACCGTTTAGGGAAATCCCCCACCTCAAACATTGAGCAGAATAAAGAGCTGAGTGAGCGGGCAACCAGACCCGAAGCCCGTTTGATTACAGATACCGAGCAGGGATCATAGGGGGAGCCTGACCTAGCTGTCACCAAGAGCTTCTCTGTTTCAGCAGTAGAAAGTGGCTCAAATTTATCAAAAACAATGAGTGGGGTAGCCGTGTTGGTACTTTCTTCTAAATATGCCCCCATCCCCATCACACTTGCGTGTTGAAAGGCTGAAAAAATGACATCAACCTTTTTTTAAAAAAAACTGGGCAATATCCTCACATAATTCCTGTGTTGAGTCAACTTTTTTCGGACGAGGGGAAGCCAAGCCAGACACTATATTAAACATTTCCTTGGCCGAATTCCCTGCAAGATTGATGCGGCTAGAGAAGAAATCCTTTTTTTACATTATAAATCATTTGTTTATAAATTGCAAGACTTTGTTTGTAACTGTTTTTGCAGCCTCCTCATAATCTCTTCTCCACGAACGTTTGTGAGATTGGCAAATAAGTTTCTGTTCCCTCAGATCCTCCGTATACCAGGGGGCCTTAGGCTGGGATCTTCTAGGGACCCTCACTTTTTCCGGGGCGAGATAGTTACATGCTGTCTCAATTCAATTGGTGTACTGTGTAGTAGCCTCCTCTAATCCTGTGGGAAGCTGGCACGCACTTAGTAAAAGAGCATTGATTAACGCCGGGCCTTCATTTTTATTCCAGGCCCTACTTTTAAGTAGACAAACCAACTCAAATTGCACAGCAGAGTGGTCAGTCCAGGTAAGGGGTAAAACACCTAAAAAACATAGTTGTGGATGGTTTGAAAAAATTCCATCTAGTGTGTGCCCTGCTTAATGAGTCAGGCCAATAACCAGTTGACTGAGATCTGCACTCTTCATGAGGTCTAAAATTGCCAGTGTGTTTGATTCAGAGTGAACTTCTAGATGATAGTTGAAGTCACCCATGATGGTAAATGAGTCAGCGCAGAGCCCCTCCTCCAAGAAGTTACCAATAGATGTTAAGAAGTTGTTTTTGGGGTCAAGGGGTCTATATAATAAAATCCCCTTAAACGTAGAGTGATTAGTAAGGTTAAAACTAAAAGATAGTGCCTCACAGTCTGCGTTCGATGCTGTCTGAAAGCCCGCCTTCAAGGAATCATGGTAAATAATCGCTAGGCCCCCACCTCTCCTCCCTTGCCTAGTAAGGGTATAGCAGATAAATCCGGGAGGTGTGGCTTTCACTATATCTGGCCCTGAAGCTTCATCAGTCCATGTTTCTGAAATGAAGGGCAGTTAGATTTTTCCTCCTCTAAAAAGGTAGCACACTCCAGGCTGTGTTTCACCAATGATCTGGCGTTAAGCAGCGTACATTTTATCAATGTTTCCTCTGGTTTCAACCCTTTAAACTTTTTGTTAATAGAGGGCCTAATCGCCTGATATTCCAGTTGGAACATGGCTATTATCCCTTGGTGTTCGACAATCTTAGCAAAGGAAAAAAGCAAGAAAACTGTGACTTTTAAACAGAGCAAAGCTTCTTTCCTTGTTTAGTCAAATACCCAGATTATTTGCTATGGATACTGCTCACTTAAAATCTGTGGGGTTTTTGATAAATAATAATGGAAGAGAAGCAACTAAAGTTGATTTTATTTTCCTTTTCACAGTCAATACAGTTTGTAAAGCAGAAAGAAGTTTGAACTGCTCGGAACTATCAGTGTCACTAGGCCAGCTAATACATACACAAAGTGGTCAGCCAGTAGGAACACTGAGGGAGGGATAGTAGGCAGTCAAGTCTGTTTTAATCAAAAGGAGATCTCTCCTAATAGCAATTAATGGAATGTGAGCTTCTGCAGGCCAAGTTATATCAATACGAATATAGAGAATCTAAGGATCGTGATCACCAACATACATAAACATGAGGGATAGTCTAGTCCCACAAATGCAAGCAATCGTTTCTCTCCCCCCAGCCAATATGTTGAAACCATCCCCTGGATAAGCCAGGGTTCACGACCATAGCATACTGGCTTTCATTACAAGACTGGAGGCTACCATTTTGCATTAACCTATGACTGCTTCCCCAACTTGCAACCAATTAAAGAACATTTATTACATCATAAAACATATGTTCCAAGGTGGAATCTTCAAACAGAGTATATAAGTCCCTGCCGCATAAGCATATTCCTCTTTTATTGGCTGCTCCTGACAAGATAAGTACGGTTCCACAATTTATCTTTACCTACTTTGCTTTTTTATCTTCTTTACTTACCTGTAGTGGGTGTTTATATCTTGTATTCTTGCCCGTCCAATTTATGGTTGGGTTGCCCTTATAATCTGTTTTCTCCTTTTAAAAATAATTCTTATAGTACTTAGCGTTATTTAAGCTAGCTGATTTACTTTGAGCTCTTAACGTATTTTGGTTTCATGTTCAACAGTTTATAATCCGATTTTTGGGCTAAACCTTCAATGGGGCTTGAGACACAACTCACCGATTTGGACGAGCATGTCCCCATCTTTCCCGTGTAGACTACAAAGTTGGAGGTAAGTGCTTGTTCCACTTGCTGAAAAGGAAAGGGGAAGGTGCAGTTACGTTCCCAGTGCCTGCCTTTCTCCCCTGATGAAAGTCCTCAGCCACACGCATAATGCATGCTGGCAATCAACAGAGGTCTAAAAGCGCGGCTGCCATTTTACTTTGGATTTTCTTTCAAATATCGCATTGGCACGCGCATTGAGTTGGCAGGACAATGCCAGGCTTACAGTTAGTACTATCCAAAAGGTAACCTGGTCCTGATGATGACCCTAACTTGTGACGGGTCGAAACGCCATTGTCTTTCCTGCACAAATGTTGGCGCTAAGCTCTGGTTCAGAAAAATGCTATACCCTCTGTAAATCTTTGTAAATATCTACCTGTGAGCCTCAAGTACTTTTTAAATACTATTACCATTGTTCACTTTGCGCCGTTCATCACTGTGTCACTTGTCACTTGCGCCTTCCACCCTGTGTGTCACGAGCACTTATGTGCACAAAGTTTGGTCGGGTTACTCCCACATTCACTGTCAACAGTGCTGATACTACTATTTTCATTCTATTTATTATAAATCTAATGTGCCTTTGGCACATCTTTGAAACTTTGAGTCTCCCTGCTTGTTCTTTTGCAACTAAATGTGCATGTTAATTTACTAGCCTATTAAATAACTCCTGTTGAGATATTGTTCTTTGTTATAGGCTAGCATTTACAGACATTGGTGGTCCGCGGTCCCACCTGAGGTGCACATCGTATGTTTTGGGGGATTTTCATTAAAAAAAAGGGGGGGGGGAGGAAATCAGAAATTAATTCTCTAAGAGAAAGAAGAAAAGGAATAAATATTTTTTCCCAAAAACAGTTTCTTTAGCTTTACCCTTCATGATGACATATGATTTGCCCTCCCAGGGTCTCCCTTCCTCTGGCCTTAGGTGCCTAATACGATGGCGGGTGGACATAGTCCGCCCGCCACCGTAACGGAGCGCGGGACCGCCCGCCGATGCTGTGGCAGTCCTGCCATGCACATTAGGATGCGCCCGCCACACTGGTGGGCGCACCCTGTGCCTTTTCCATTGCGGGTGGATCTGCTGGCTGCAGATCCACCCGCAATGGAAAAGGACTGTGCACGGCACTGCCATGCACTACATGGCAGGCACCACGTGGTGCCTGCCACGTAGTGCATAGCAATTTTTTACTATCTGATTCAGCAACAATTGTAGCAGGACTCGCTACTAGTAATGGGTATTTGACATTTTTTCTTTACTTTTTTACTTCTGGTGCACCCTGTCTCAATCACGTCAGAAGGTAGACGTGTGCCTCTGACTATACAAGATGCTTTTTTGTCTTGCACTTTTAATTGTACTTCTGCCGCCAACCCTGTTTACCTGTTTACCTGCCCAATGGGACGCTATCCAAAGCCTGGGAGGAACCCCTGGAGGGGCGAGGGTCCCGGGGGCACGCCGTTTAGCCCGCATCACTAACTACAATCAGGGGAGAACTGCAAAACCCAGAGTGCTTCACTCGCCACACAGCTGCTGTGAGTGCCGCGAGTGAGGGGGAGGCGGGGTCATCGCGTTTATCGTACTGCCTCTCCCACCGTGGGACGTGCGCAGGACGATGCCCGGGCGAAGCCCGGATGACTGGGCTGGGCCACGGAATTGACATTTATATTGTGACATCTGGATGTCTTACTGTTCATATTGCATATACTGTGACTTCCCACCTAGCTGTTAGCTCGTATACTGTACACTTATAATCAGCCCCCCACAGGTACTTGGTTAAGTAAAAAATCTGCCCAAGGGATATAATATAGTAAGGGGTAGAGGGGTAGCGGATGAGCAAGCGAAAATCCCTTACGGGGCAGGGGATGGTTGGGACCCTTGATGCTTTCTTGCAGAGGGCCGAGTCGGTCTTAAGGCACGAAATCACACTAACGGAACGTAGGCTATCACTCGAGCCACAATATAGTCCTTTGCGCCCATTAATACACCATACAGAAGTATTAACTACTACTTTAACGGGACCCCCACAATTCGACCCACTTAAAGAGGTCCCATTGCCCGCATTGCCCCTGGGGAGGACACACCGTTGATGCCATCAGTTCCATCCTTGACTATGCGCAAAGTACCTAACCAGGTCATAACAACTAAACTCAATGTTCAAACAAGAGGCCAAAAAATGAAGATCGGTCAGGGCAAAGGATTAGCACCTCCATCAAAAAAAAGATGAGGGCAGGGACCGAATACCCATAAAATATCGCGCCATACGCAAATTAACTCAGGGAGAGACCCAGAAAACGTAAGTTTACTCATTTCAGCAGCAACCCACGAGAGCATAGGGGCCACCCTTGGAACGGGGGGGACACCTGACACGATTCAGTCAGATTTCTGGGAAAAACTAGAGGGTATTTTCTCAACCCTAATTAGACCTGTGTTAACTAAGCTATCTGCCATAGAAGAAAGGCTACAGGGTCTAGAAGGGGTTGTCAAATGTTCACTGGAATCCCCACATCCAGCTATACAGTCATGCCGCAAGACAGAGATCACTGCCAACAACTCTCGGGGTCTCTCTGGCCCGAGCACTTGGCACAAAACACAAGATGCTAATATTGCACCTGTAGTCAGGCCCACTGTTAATTCTAAAGGTGAAGTAGCCCCAATGGCTCCCTGCACGCGGTCCTCCCAACAGTTACACCAACCTCTCATAGAGATTGGTGGTGTGAGCTGTGGTGAAATGACCTGCCCTGTGCACACCACAATCCAGGCGAATCAAGTAAATTCTATCAGGCCACAGACCAGGGAGCAAACAAGGGAGGTTAATGCGAGGCAGAAAGACAGCCATCTATCAGAGCCGACGTTCTTACATCTCCCACCAGAGGCTACACCCTACACTGTTGTTCTCACTAACGTACCCCCTTTACAACAGGGAGTTTTTGAGCATTGGTCTTCCCTGAAAAACAAGGTACTACACACACTTTCCATCAAGACGGGCAACACTAATGTTCTATTGTCAGAGTTTAAGATGGCCCGTCGAATCCCTTGGGTAGGACGCACACCTAAAACGTTGGCAGGGGATTGTGCAGTGATCACTTTTAGATCTCCGGAATTGGTCAGAAGTATCCTCGAACTGTCCAAGCGCCCCATGGCCAGAAAAGGGGGGATGGGTGTGGTTCCTCTAGGTTTTTTCTACCAACCTTCTCTGCTGTCTAAGCAGACCCCCGTATCTGATAACAATAGCGGTATTCCATATTATAGATATGGCATTCCAACATTCAACTCCTTTGACCCCCTCTATTGTCTGGACAGGGTAGATTGACTGCCGCCACCATCAGGTAACATCGAAGGCAAGAGGGAGCTACAAGATATTACTACCTCAGATACCACCCAGTATACGGGTCCCTCACGGATCGAGGAATTAACTAGGGCCCCAATCCTTAAGTACTCAGAGGGACGTACAAGTGGGAAGGGCATCGCTGGGGGTTCAGTATACTGTTTTGAGCAGTATGTGGATACTTTGGGGATACCAACAATACCTAACCTGGATGCCCCTAATGTAGCAGGGCTGACAACCAATATATCCTCGACAATACCAGACCCCACAATTCGTACTATATATTTCTGGGCTGCGGTCTAAGGTTCAGAACCCAGTTTGGGAAGCCTTTGTTGGGAAGACAGATATCCTATGCCTACAGGAGACATGGGCAATAGAATCTGTACATATAAATGGATACAAGACATTTAACACACCGGCAGGGAAAGGCCTGGGAGGGAGGCCAAAAGGCGGGATCTCGACATACATCTCAAACAAGCTGCCCTTAAGCAAGATCACGTTTCACCCAGGGGGAATTTATTTTCATGTGGTTGAGATAGCCTCTACTGCAACTCACTGCATACTCTTGATCAATTTGTATAATAACACCACTCAAAATGATCTTGAACCAGTAGTAAAAGGCATTCTGGCTATAGTCACAAACATTTCTAATGCAAAAAGCAAGGAAACTATGACCTTGTTGATGGGTGACTTCAATTGTGGGTTATGTAATCATTCCGATAATAGATTGTGCGGTACTTTTAATGACGTAGATAGTCATACACATTTCAATCACTCTAAGACGGGGGATATATTCAATGACCTTACCTCCAAATTAGATCTTGAGTTTGCAAATGAGATCTCAACCACACCCGTTGGTTTTCTGCCTACCTTTAATGGGAGAGGCCATGTCACCACCATTGATTTTATACTGATTTCATCTGTACACTCGCACTTGGTCCCCTTCTTTGAGGTTGGCGATATCATCTTAAGCGACCACTTCCCCCTCCTCTTAAAACTCAAGACACATACGTACCTTCTGAACAAGCCGGAATTATATACCTGTATGCAGGGAACTGTAGAACTGAACAAAGTAAATGGATTCTCATTAAAGTGGTCTAAGATTGATGCAGATCTGCTAATTAAAAATGTTTTAGTGAAATTTAGGTCTGAGATAGAAACCTGTCTAAGTGACGATGCCCTGGATGCAACGATAGTGAAATGCTCTGTAGATATTACCAGGGTGGCCAGAAATGTGTTAACTGTACAATTCAGTAATAATTTGAAACCTCACGGTTGGTTTAATAAAAAATGCTCTAGGGCATATTCCAATTTAAAAAAGGTATTGCATACTAAGCCAAGATCACTACCCAATGTCCGCCAAACTAGACTAGACTACAGAAGGGCACTACAAAAAAGAAAACAAACCCTTCGTAACAATGCTTGGGACTCTTTACATAATGCTGCCGAGCAGAAAGATAGTACTGCTTTCTGGAAGGTCCTGAGAAGCCCCTTTCTAGCCCCAAGTAAAGGTCCCTCAGTGGAGATAGCTATTACAGAAGAAGCCTGGATTACCCACTTCTCCAAACTATATAATGAACGAGGGAATTCAGGGAGCCATCCGGAGGATTGTAACATAAATAATTGTGAACATATTGATTTAGAAATCACCCTGGAGGAGGTTATTAGGGCTCTGGCACAAATTGGGAAAGCACCGGGGCCCGATGGGGCACCAGTTGACCTGTGTAAACACAACATCCCCCCTGTGGGGGCCCATATTGACACAGGTTAAGGTCAACCCTACCCCCAACATGGGCACAATCAATAATAATTCCAATTTTTAAAAAGGGCATTCGTGAAGACCCAGGATGCTATAGACCGATTTCTCTCCTAGATTCTCTGGTTAAGGTGTTAGGGAGGGTCATACTGGAACGTTTAGCAGTCTGGGCTGAGGAAAATAAGATTCTATCCGACCTCCAGTATGGGTTCCGTGACGGTCTTGGTACCATTGAGCAGTCCTTAAATCTGACAATATTGATAGGCAAGTACACAAGAGCGAAAAAAGGCAGCCTCTATCTGGCCTTTGTGGACCTCACTGCGGCCTTTGATTCAGTCAAGCACAACAGGCTGTGGGAGGTCCTTGAAGGGGTGGGGGTTGATCTACAAATGATCACGCTCCTACGCCGACTGTATAGTGACGCGTCAGCAAGTGTCCGTTTTGGCCAGAAGGAGAATGCACTGAAGTCTTCCCAATCAGGAGAGGGGTCAGACAAGGTTGTGTGCTGGCCACTTCCTTTTTAACCTTTACATAAACCAACTTGAAGATGCATTGCTTCTCCAGTGCAAAGATTTTCCTCAAGCTGGCAGCCGATTTATTCCCGCACTTCTTTATGCGGAGGACGCCGTATTAATGGCCCGCACTCAAAAAGGCCTCCAAAGAACCCTGTATATTTTTAGCATATTTATGAGCGATCTTGGTCTTGAAACCAATATAACCACGACGTATGTTATGAGGTGTAAGCAAGGGAAGCAGAAGACCCGTGAAATGTTCATAGACGGAAAAAAGTTAGCATCCACAAAAAAAAATTCTTACCTGGGTGTTCTTTTTAATCACCATGATTCCTGGGCACCCGCCATATCCGCCTTTGCTAGATCTACTGCTGCACTATCAAACTTTGCTAATAAGTTAGGTAGGAAACCACCTACAGAATTGCTGCATATATATAAAGCAAAGTGTGTCACCATGGCAACCTATGGAACCGGGGTGTGGGGCTTTGTGGATATATTAATCCCCTACAAACGATCGAAAATGAGTTCACAAGGTACATTCTCTCTGCTACTCCTAGTACATCCACCTTTATTTGCCACGAGGAGTTAGCTCTTTCCCATATAGCAGATTTGGTAAAACTAGAGCCTATCCTTCTGTGGCATAGAGTCTGGTGTAAGGACCAGACAGAGTTGAACAGAGAGATTTTAAAAGATACCCTAAGACTAGACGGGGCCCTTACAATCCCTTGGATTAAATTTGTACGTGACTTTATGAATGAATTGGGCCATCCTGAATATTTTTTAACCGCATCTTCAATGATGGAGATCCCAAGAAAGTCATTAAGGAAAGAGGGCATCCAGTTTTTAAAAGCTAAAAGATTGCATGGAGAATCTGTAGCAAAAAAAACTGTGAGATCCCATCAACTGTTACGTACTACCATAGGGATGGAGCCATACCTATCTTTTGTGCCAGGAACCTTTGACAGATTTCTTCTTACTAGGTTAAGATTGGGTATTATTCACAGGTTGATGACATTCCTGAAAATGAATGATTGGTCTCGTATTTAATACTGTGCCCTTGCGATAACATCTCTACCCAATCTACCATGCA
Organism: Triturus cristatus; assembly: GCF_964204655.1. Lineage (NCBI taxonomy): Eukaryota > Metazoa > Chordata > Amphibia > Caudata > Salamandridae > Triturus > Triturus cristatus. The sequence continues at coordinate 439,041,810 of NC_140582.1, read as the reverse complement.
TTTAGTCCTGTTTTGCAAATTTTATCAAGAGCAAAGGAAAGCTTGGATTATTCTTTTTTAAGAAAACTTGGGCTCAGGCAGTGTTGCCAAGCAACGCTATTACTCCAATTAATAGAGATTGAGCATATAGCATGGAGGGTAGCTCAGTTCTTAAAAGCTGCAATTTATATAAGGAAAAGTATGTTACTGGAATATCAATGTATGTATTATGTTTCTCCTCTTTTTAACTGTAAAAGTTTCTGTACTATTTTTATATGAAAATAATATGCTGTGTTTTTAAAAAAAATCTCTGTGCTTTTATGACTGTTTTATATAGCAGCCGAATAAAGCTTTCTGTGACTGACTGGCATAGCAATGAGTACTCCCCATGTGAACCCCCCTTACCCCCTTCACCCTGGGGGCCCGCAACAGGCCCCCAATGCAAGGACCATATGCCTTTCCATGGCAGCAACGCCGCCGTGAAAAGGCCATTGACAGCCAGCATCCTAATATTGATGGCAGTGTCTCGCAGACACCGCCACCATATGCAGGCCATCCTAATGTGGTGGGGGGGTCATTCTAGTGAGGATGGCGGATGGATCGCCCCTGCCGGGCCGGCGGTGGCTACCGCCAGCCCAGTGGGGACGATCCGCCCGCCATCCTAATGTGCCCCTTAGTGAGGACTTTTTAAAACAGTACATTGACAGTGAGTTTAAATTTTCCCCTCAGGAGGCAGCAGAAGCAGCTTTTTTCTAAACGGAAGATGGATACTCCTTCAGAGAAGAACTATGGGGCTCATTATGATGGCGGAAAGGCCACCACCACCTGCCCAGTGTTGGCGGTCCTTCCGCCATCATATAGTGAATCACCCACCACCAAATTAGGATGATGGTGTGTACTGTGGCGGACGGAAAGTCCGTCCGCTGCTTTTCCACCAGAGGCAATCGCACCGATTGCTTGGCGGATGGAAAAGGGTCACTAATATGGTGGTGGTGCCTAGCAGGCACCGTCCGCCATATTAGGATGTGTACCATGGTACCCCCCTGCATTTCCATGCACCAAGTGGCAGGCGCCACGTGGTCCCTGCCATGTGGTGCAGGGAAATGCGGTGCAAGCACCTTTATCATTGCAGAAAGTGCTGCAGCCAGCAGCACCGCCCGCAATGTTAAAGGCCCAGGATGTGCCCGCCAGTATGGCGGGCGCATCCTAATCGCAGTGGTGGCACTGCTGCATGTCTGTCGAGCGGTCCCAATCACCGCTTCGGTGGCGGGCAGACAAAGTCTGCTTGCCATCGTTATCACCCCCTATGTCTCAGTTTCAGAAGAAAATTCCCCTGTAACTATTAAAAAGGGTATCAAAAAAGACAAAACATCATATGAGGGAGGAGTCTATTTTTGAGAGAGACTTGATACATGGTAGTCTCAGCGCTACAGCAGACCGTGGTGGTGTCCTTAGTGGCACAACAAGCAGAAGTGACCATATTGGTGCTACAATTGGAATAGGTGTCCAACACAACACAAATAGAAAGAGCCTCCTTAATGGCACAAAAGATGGAAAAACATCAGTAAAAAAAGTGAGTATCTTTATGATGATCATTTTGAACTGGATGAATATGTGTTTGATCCACAAGAGACTCGAAAGGATTTACTCGATGATGATCTAGAACAGCCTTCTACCTCAAGGGAGATTAAAGACCAGCTGGGTGTAGATATGTTTAATCCCAATCTTATCAGACACCCCCGTGACTCAGATTGGTGGCCAATGGAGCATTTTACTGCATTTATAAAATATTGGTTGAGAAAATCCCTTGATAAGGAGACACGTAATTTAATGAGGGCTGAATGTCCAAGGCCTTTTATTGATAATAAATCGGGCATTGCTTCAAATCTGGATCCCGAACTGATAACCTTTCTTTTTTAAAATCAGGAAATGACCCAAGAAAAGGACTTGAATGTAGCCTTAAGCAGTGCCAAGACACATTAGTGCACATACTCGACCATTTAGCTAGAATTTCAGACATGGCAGAAGAGGCAAATTATAAGGACTCAGCTGCCAACAAATGAATTTCTTATTTGGGAATGTGAATGCTGGATTTGTAGCAGAAAGGAGGAAGGCCATCCTCATCTGGATGAACCCTAAACTGGCAGATCTAGCCAATGAGGAAAATCCAGGTAATCCTTATGGTTTATTCTTTGGCAAATGTTTTGTTAAATCTTTAAGCAAGTATGTATGCACATTTACTGCCTTTAGCAGAGCCCAGTCCAATATGTGGTGCTTTTTTGGAGAGAGAGGTTTTAGAAGGGCTGATAGGAGTGGGCTGGCTGTCAGCCGTGGTTCTCAAAAGTCCCAATTCTACTACCAAGAACTGTGCGGTTATGGAAGGAACCTTCGTTCCAACATGGGCGTCTTCCCTCAGAGAGGACGAACCCCCCATTCCAGTGGAAACAGATCCAGATCTCAAGGTTCAGGAGATCAAGGCAAGGTTCAGTCTTTTAAATGGTACTTCCCAAGTAAAACTGGGTGGAAGGTTACGGTTTTTCCACAAAAACTAGAAAACATAACAAACGACTCCTGGGATTTGTAGACCGTAAGAGGGTTCAAAATAGATTTTTGGGAAACCCCTTTTCAAAGAATTCAACCAAGGGAGTTAACATTAGACAATGAAGAAATAGCTTTGGTACATTTAGAAGCTTCCCAGATGTTTCACAAAGGTGCAATTTCAAAGGTTACAGACTCAGAAAAAGGCTTTGGGAGTGCTGTATTTCTGGTAAAGACAAAGGGTGGCACCCCATAATAAACCTGAAGGAGTTGAACACGTTTTTAGTATACATACATTTCAAGATGGAGGGGATACATCTTTTATGAGATGTTTTACAGGAGAGGGATTGGCTAGTGAGGATAGATCTGAAAAATGCTCAGTTCACAATACCTATGGACATAGGTTCTCAGAAATACTTAAATTTCAAAGGGAAAGGTATTTTGTACCAGTTTTCCTGTGTGCCCTTTGGTCTATCTTCACGTCCCTGGTGCTTCACCAAGGTGCCGCTCCCTGTTGCAGCTTTTTTGAGAGAAAGAGAAGTGCATTTAATAATCTATTTTGATGACATATTGGTGATGTCTCAGGATCAAGAGGAACTTTTGAGACACATGAAGTGGACAAGGAATCTATTGGAGGCCTTAGGATTTATCATCGATGTAGGAAAGTCTATGATCCCAATTCAAAACTTAGAATTTAGGGGGTTTCAAGTAGACACACTTTTGGCTTAGTTATATCTCTCACAGAAAAAGGTAATGAAAATAAAAAAGGAAGTGTTATGTTTTAGCAGAGGAGGTACTGACTTGCAAGGTTGGTTGGAGTTTTCTCTTCTTCCATTCAGGCCATTTCTCTGGGCCCACTTCACTACAGAGCCCTTCAAAGGCTAATAAACCTAGGGTTAAGAGAGGGTCTGTGGTATGCAGATGTGATGCCCCTGTCCCAGGAAGCTTGAGAGGACTTAGAATGGTGGCTGTACAATCGAGAGAGCTAGAACGGCAAGGAAATATTTGTGAATGTCCCAGAATTTATTGTGAAATCAGATACCAGCAATCTTGGTTGGGGGGCACTTTTAAAGGAAATAGGAACTGGAAGGAGATGGTCCAGAAAGGAGCAAGCTCTACCTATAAATTGCTTGCAGATGCTATCAGGATTTAATGCTTTGATGAGTGTCAGGGCAGTATTATCAAACAGTGTGGTATTGATTTGAATGGACAATTTTTCAGCAGTTTCATATATCAATTGACTAGAGGGATTGAGATTGAAGCAGCTGGGCGATCTAGCCAGGGAGATCTGGTATTTTTGATGGGAACAGAAAATACTTTTAATGGCAGAATTTATCCCAGGTCAGCAGAACCGGAGAGTAGATTGGACTGCAAGGAATTTGAGGGATTCCAGAAATTAGAAACGGAATCCAGTTATTTTTGAGAAGATTCAGGATTTATGGGGTCCATTCCAGGTAGATTTTTTTGGGAGAAGATTGACCTTACAGCTGGACAAGTATTACAGTTGGAGACTGGACCCCAGAGCAGTTGCAGTAGGTGCCTTTCTTCAGATTTTGGAGTGTTGTTAAAAGTTCGAAGAGAAAGGTGCAGTATTGTTCAAGTAACTCAGTTTTATTGCTCTCCAGTGTGGTTTCCTGGGGTAATGTAGCTTGCAATGGAGGCACCCCATCTGATACCGGTTTCATTAGGCCTGTTAATAGGACAGGAAAGAGAGGAACATCCTTTGGTACTAGAGAGGAACATGAACCTCTTGTCTGGAAGATTTCAGGGGATCATGTACTCAGGCCTTTTGGAAGAAGCTAAGAACTAATTGGATGAATCTTGGATACTAGGTACCAGGAAAAGGTACAGAGGAGTTTGGAAAAATTGTGTCGTTGGTGCATGGAGAGGAATTTGGATCCCGTGGAGGCTCCTGTAGCAGAAGTACTATCTAGATTAGCTGCTCAATTCACGTCTGTCTTGTAGAACAACTATTAATTACAGATCAGCTGGATATGCCTTGGTGAATAACTTTGCTATAGGTAGCAATTCCTTGGTCCGTAGGGTGATGAAAGGAATAAGGCTTAAAAGCCCACCTTGGGCCCCTTATGATTCTTTATGGAATATAATCTTCCATTTGGCCTTTTCGTATCCTGGCCAGATAATGTTTCGCTTTTATTGAGGAACATATCATTGAAATTAGCGACCTTGCTTTGCCTCATCTCTTTAAGAGAAGTTTCAGATGTTAAGGCTCTAGAAGTTTGTAACAAATTTTATTCTCTGAATGGCGTTCATTTTGATATATGGAAAAGAACTAAGAGTGCATTTTCTATCCATTTGTTCTGGAAGGTAGAACATTGCATGTTTTGAGTTGTATGAGATTTCATGAATAATGAACGTTGGAATTCAGAACTGATGGGAAAGATCAATTATTAATTTCCTCTGTAAAACCTTATAAGTCAGTCTCAATGGCTGCAATTTCAAAGTGGGTAAGAGCAGTAATGTCTGAGGCTGGAATTGGAGCTCACTTCTCTAGAGGCTCTATGGTTAGTAAGTTCACCATGAAATTACAAATTAACGCCATCTCACACGCCTGCTTCCTCACTCTGAACATGCTACACAAGATCTTCAAATGGGTATAACTGCATATGGGATGCACTGTGACACATGCCTTCGTCACCAGCCGACTGGACTACGGCAATGCTCTCTCCGTAGGAATCACCGCAAAGACTTCAAACCATACAGAACGCCGCAGCCAGACCTCTTGACCTCCCCCGATGTACCCACATCAGACCTCAACTCAGTCAACTCCACTGGCTCCTCGTGCAGAAATGCCAGTTTAAGCTGCTGACCCATGCACACAAAGCGCTACACAACCAAGGGCCCGCCTACCTTGACCACCGACTGAACTTCCACCAACCAGTGAGAATACTAATCTCCACCTCCCTATCACTGGCCCAGACTCCCAGCTTGTACAGCAGCAGACCAGGAGGACGCTCCTTCTCCCACATTGCAGCAACTCCACATGCAACTCCGTACCATCAGCTCACTCCCGGAGTTCTGAAGATCCCTCAAGACTTGACTGTTCGAATAAGCCCCCGGGACCAGCAAGCACCTGGATACCCTTTTGGGTGATTAGCCGGGCTTTACAAATCCTGATTGATTGATTGTACAACAAGAGCCATGAAAATTCTGTTTCTGACAGTTGTTGAAGGAATGCAGAGGCTGGGTTAACCTATACTTGGGGGGGATTGTTGGAAATGAGTTGGTGCTGGATGTTTTCTTTTGGTTTAACCCCTTCCATGCGTCGGATGCGCGGGAGCCGTCCGACACATAAGTTCTTGTATGCGTCGGACGGCTCCCGCGCGTCCGACGCCATTGCTAAAGAAATCCCTCTGGTGCAGGCACCAGAGGGATTTCTTTTACTCCCCCAAAGCCTCGGGAGCTGGGGAAGAGCTCCCAAGAGGTATCATTGGATCTCCCCTTTACAATGGTACCCCTCACCATTGGATCCCTGCTTGGGGATTGCCCCAGGAGGGCGATCCCCAAGCAGGGATCCACCATTTACACCAGGGAGGGGGAAGCGGCCCCTTGGGCACGGGCCTTCACTCCCATCATAAAAAATTGCAAAATTCAGTCTTTCTGCCCCCCCTGGGGGGTAGATGGGGGCAGTAGCCCCCAATCTGCCCCCCTAGGGGGCTGAAAGCCCACTAAATGCCAGGGATTTTGTTTTGCGCAATTGTTTTTAGGGTGGGGGCTGCCCCAAATGGGCATTCGAATGCCCCCACCCCTTGCCGCAATAGGAGCCTTTCTGCCCCCCCGGGAGGGCAGAAAGACTACTAGATGCCATGGACTTTTTTGGTGTAATTTAATTAGGGTGGGGGCTGCCCAAAACGGGCATCCCAATGCCCCCACCCCCGCAATAATTACAGTTTTTCTGCCCCTCCTGGGGAGCAAATTGGGTCAGTAGCCCCCAATCTGCCCCCCCTGGGGGGCAGAAAGTCCACTAGAAACCAGGGATTTTTTGGGGGCAATTTTAATTAGGGTGGGGGCTTCCCAAAATGGCCGTGCCTATGCCCCCACCCCCGCCAAAACTACAGCCTTTCTGCCCCCCTGGGGGGCAAAAAGCCCACTAGATGTCACAGATTTTTTTTGGCCAATTTGTACCTGGGGTGGGGGCTGCCCAAAACGGCACTCCAATGCCCTCACACCCTGCCCGCAAAAATTACAGTCTTTCTGCCCCTCCTGGGGAGCAAATGGGGGCGGTAGCCCCCAATCTGCCCCCCGGGGGCAGAAAGACCACTAGAAACCAGGGATTCTTTTTTTTTCCTGTAGGGGTGGGGGCTGCCCAAAATGGGTATGACAATACCCCCAACCCCCGCAGTGAAATTCCAGTCTTTCGGCCCCCCTGGGGGGGCAAATGAGGCAGTGCCCCTGATCTTCCCCCCGGGGGGGTAGAATGCCCACAAGGCTCCACTGATTACGCTGGTTTTTTATGCGTGGGGTGGGGGCTGCCAATGCCCCTATCCCCACAAAAAATAGCCACAGTCTTTCTGCCCTTAGGGGCATATCGGGGCAACCCCCCCCCCCGATTCCCCCCTAGGGCAGCAGAAAGCCCACTAGGCACCAAGTTTTTTTTAGCAATGTGCCTACCTGTCGATTTTGGGCCCTAGCGCAGCTGGCACATGGGGAAACCTAATAAACCTGTACATTTTTAAAAACTAGACACCAAGGGGAATCCAGGATAGGGAGACTTGTCTGACTCTCACCAGGTTCTGTTACCCAGAATCTCTTGCAAACCTCAAACTTTGTAGAACAAATAATAATTTCCTCACATTTATGTGATGGAAAGTGCTGGAATCTGCATGGATCCACAAAATGTTACCCACCCTGCATTCCCCAAAGTCATCTGAGAACAATAGTACCTCACTTGTGTGGGTAGGCCTGGTGCCCGCGACAGAAAATGAGACAAAACGCAACGTGGACACACCACATTTTCACAGTGAAAACGGACCTGTTTTTTGCAATGTGCCTAGCTGTAGATAGGGAAACCTAGCAAACATATACATTTTTTAAAACTAAACACCCAGGGAAATCCAGGATGGGGTGACTTGTCTGGCTCGCACCAGCTTCTGTTACCCAGAATCCCTTGCAAACCTCAAAATGTGTCCAAAAAACACATTTCCCTCAAATTTCTGTGGTGGAAAGTTCTGGAATCTGCATGGGTCTACAAAATTCCACGCAGCCCGCATTCCCCAAAGTCTTCCGAGAAAAATGGTACCTCACTTGTGTGGGTGGGTCAAGTGAGGATTACTCCAGTCACATGATCACATCACTAGGGTGGGGCTGGTGTCACTTCAATATGTTTTGGGCCCTTGCCTGTCGCGGGTACTTGGGCCTCCCAAATGAGTGAGGCCCCATTTTTATCGGGGGACCTGGGGGAACGCTGGGTGGTAGGAAATTTGTGTCAGCCCGGTGATGCCACAACTTCACCACACAAAAATGTGTTGAAAAAGTGATTCTTTCAGCTAAATTTGAGGTTTGCAGGGGATTTTGGGTAAGAAAAAGTTGGGGGATCCATGCAAGCCATACCTCCCTGGAATCCCCCAGGTGTCTAGTTTTCAGAAATGTGTGGGTTTGGTAGGTTTCCCGAGCTGGCCGCCAAGCACGGGTCCAAAAACCCAGGTGACCCCCTTGCAAAACCAGGTTGTTTTGTGATAGGCAATTTTGATGTCGCCTCAATACGTTTTGGGCTCTTGCCTGTTGCAGGTACTTGGTCCTCCCACATGAGTGAAGCACCATTTTTATCAGAAGACCTGGGGTATGCTGGGTGGTAGGAAATTTGTGTTGGCCCGGTGATGCCACAACTTTCCCACACAAAAATGTGTGGAAAAAGTGATTTTTTTCAGCTAAATTTGAGGTTTATAGGGGATTCTGGGTAAGAAAACTTTGGGGGATCTACGCAAGTTATACCTCCCTGGAATCCCCCGGGTGTCTAGTTTTCAGAAATCTGTGGGTTCGGTAGGTTTCACTAGGGGGCTGCTGAGCACGGGGCCAAAAACCCAGGTGACCCCCTTGCAAAACCAGGTTGTTTTGTGATAGGCGATTTTAATGTTGCCTCAATACGTTTTGGGCCCTTGCTGTTGAAAACTAAAACAGCGATATGATTAAGCATTCACTAAAGACATGAATTCTCTCTAGTTAAAGCATGTTTCTTGTCTTATGCTGACTAATGTCCGGACTCCATTTTGTATTGTCATGTCTCCACGTGCTTTGCACAAGAAGAGTCCTACCTTTTCGCTAGTTGCTCTTGTAATTTGCCTAGTAACAGTCTATAAATAGCTCCTTTGTCCGTCTGGCGCATGTCCAGACTTGACCACATCTGTTATCAGTTAGTCCTTGTTTGACCATGTTTTCGCGGGCTCAGGAAATTGTTAACTCCGCCCACATATTGATCCTGTATCGAAAATGTCCATAAATGGTAATGAATTTTGCTCTATGTTGTATCCACCCACTTATGAGCCCCTCTGTTGTGTATAAAAGGGGACCGCGTACGCAAGTTCTTTGTGCTACTCTATGCAATACTGAAGAGTGTTGTGTAGGTTGTAGGACCACCCTAAACGGTTAATAAACTCTGTCTTTGTATTTGCAGTTTCCGTGCCAACTTTCTTCTAGCTTTCGTTACAGGAGAGCGAACCCTAGTATTTTGCGGGCCTAGCTGGGGCCTGTACTCATCATTGCCTGTCGCGGGTACTTAGGCCTCCCACACGAGTGAGGCACCATTTTTATCGGGAAACCTGGGGAAATGCTGGGTGGTAGGAAATTTGTTTCAGCCCGGTGATGCCACAACTTTACCACACACAAATATATGAAAAAAGGGATTTTTTTCAGCTAAATTTGAGGTGTGCAGGGGATTCTGGGTAAGAAAATGTTAGGGGATCCACGCAAGCCATATCTCCTTGGAATTCCCCGGGTGTTTCTCGAAAGACTTTGGGGAACGCAAGGTGGGTGAAATTTTGTGGATCCAGGCAGATTCCAGAACTTTCCACCACAGAAATATGAGGAAAATGTGTTTTTTTGGACACATTTTGAGGTTTGCAAGGGATTCTGGGTAACAGAACCTGGTGAAAGCCAGTCAAGTAACCCCATTATGGATTCTCGTGGGTGTCTACTTTTCAAAAATGTATAGGTTTGTTAGGTTTCCCTAGGTGCTGGCAGAGCTAGGGTTCAAAATCTACAGCTATGCACTTTACAAAAAAAGGGTCAGTTTTTACTGTGAAAATAAAGAGTGTCCACGTTGCGTTTTAAGCCGTTTCCTGTCGCGGGCACGAGGCCTACACACACAAGTGAGGTACCATTTTTATCGAGAGACTTAGGGTAACACAGACTTTTGATGCATTTCTGCCTTACAAATGAAAGACAATGTGTAAAAAAGAAGTCATTTTGAAAAATGATCTATAATTCTCCTCCTAGTATGGGTACTCACAATTTTGGAAATGTGCAAATTTCTCCTGTTTCTAAACTCTATATTTTGTTCCAATTTAAAAAATACATAGGTGTCTCTCATACCGATTTTTCCATGTATATAGTTTCCCAAATTAATTGCTATATACACGGTATATAATAAAAAAAACATTGCAAGATGCTGCTCAGTTATGGGCTCTGGGTTCGTCGAGTTCTTGGTGAACCTACAAGTCCTTTATATACCCACAACCAGAAAGGTCTAGCGGATGTAACGGCATATTGCTTTCAAACAGATGTCATAATTAGAAGAAGTTACAGGTGAAAACTTTGACACAAATGGCTGTTTTTTTCCACTAATTTTCAATTTTTCCCATATTCAATGGTTAGTTTCTATAAAGAAACCTTGGAGGATCTACACAAATGACCCCTTGCTAAATTCAGAATGTTGTCTACTTTTCGCAAATGTATAGCTTTCCAGGATCCATTATTGCTTTCATAACCATTTCTACCATTAACTGGAAAGAGGTTGAAAGCACAAAAAATAGCAAAAATAGGCTAGGCTAAGCTGGGAAGATGGTGATTTTAGCACCACAGCCCCTTTTTTGATTCCATTTGCAGGGAAAAAACCAGACGCTTTTATCTGTAGCCCATTTTTCCCATTTTTCAACAACAACAAAAATAGCTGTATTTTGGCTAATTTCTGGGTCGCCTCCAGGGGAATCCACAAACCCTGGTGCCTTTAGAATCCCCATGATGTTGGAAGAAAAGGACTCAGATTTGGCGTGGATACCTTATGTGGTCAAAAAGTTACAGGGGCCTAAGCGCGAACTACACCAAATAGCCAAAAAAAGGCTTAGCACAGGGGGGGGGGGGGTCTAGCAGCGAAGGGGGTAAATAGAAATCCAACATGTCTACTTTGGTTGTGTGAAGATTTGACAGTTGGTCAGTAAATTCTTGGGAAATTTCATGATCCATCTGTGCATTTAGGTTTACAAATTTCAGTGCAAATTTTATAACATCTTTATTTGTACATTTTGCATTGTGAAATCCATTTAAATAATAGAACGTTTTAGCTTATTTATAGATGAAGTGTATATTCTGTTGTGTTCAAGTGGGCAAAGATTGTCTTAAGTATTGTTTTTTTTAGCCAAGTGCATTGCAGCTTTGTTGTTTATTTTTTTCCTAAAGCTTTAGTTCTGCGTTCATCCAAGGTGATTGTTTTCTTTTGGCACGTTTTGTTGTTTTTGGTTGGATAAGGATATTGATAGCTTCAGTAGCCACTCAAACAGTTTTTTATCAGATTTTATTATATCCAGAGCTGTGTTGGATGTTAGCTGTGTTTTTAGGTCCTCAAAAGTCAGTTTGTTCCAAGGTCAATATGTGTTCGATAGTGGCCTTAGGTGTACAGAGTTGTGGTGTCTTGTGTTGGAAGGCCACGAGATAGTGGTGTGATCATGTGACTGGAGTAATCCTTTGGAAGGAGACTAGCTCTGTATTGGCATGAAGGACATCTATGATGTGTCCAGCGATGTGGGTGGGTTGGGAATGCTCAAATATAGGTTCAGTGTGTCTAGATTAGTGATGATAGTTCTTTGATGGGGCATATTAGGTTTATCAAACCATGGGCCAGATATACGTCCATCAGGGTTTGCGACTCGCAAATTGCGATTTTTAGCGACTCACAATTTACGAGTCACAAAGTCTGATGTACAACAGTGTCAGAGACACTGTTTGCGATTCCCAAATGGGTCAGAAGGGACCTGTCTCATTAATACTCATGAGGCAGGTCGCAATTTGTGAACCATTGGGAATGGCTGGCACTCACAGGGTTGGTGGTCTGATGGGGTCAGCCAGTTTGCGAATGGCTTATGACCAATTTGAAATTGGTGGTAAACTGCGAATATTTTGCGACCGCATTTTTGTTTGCAAAACATTCCTTCATACCAGTGTGGCTTGCTATTAGGAAGGGACGCCCTTGGCATGCCCCTTCCTAATAGCGTCTCGCAAACCCTATTTTGTGAGTCGGTATTAAGTTACTGACTCACAAAATATGGTTGGTACATTTGAAAATGAATTTTACCAGCTATATAACTCCCGATGCTCCGTTTGTGACCCATAAAATGCGTTGCACATTTAGCCCCATATGTTTAGGTCAAAAAGTTTGCATAGGTTGGAGTGAAGTGCTAGAAGGCTTGAAACTGTACATAGAAATGTGTCCGGGAATGTTCCATTGCTAGGTGATGGTCTGTAAAGAGGGGCGAAGTGACATTAGAACGTTTTTGTAGGGTTGCATCTGGTGATGAGGGCTTAAAAACCTTGTATGGAAATGTCCCCAGCTTTTGTAAGATTTATTGTTTCCTTGAAATGTCTAGCCTGCCCCCTTTTTTGCCTATGCAACTTTGTGTGACAATTGATTGCCTGGCAAAACAGCTTCTTGCCATACTGGAGGCATGTCATCCCTTAACCATGATTCAGGTTGTGTGTCTGTGAATAGGGTGTAGCCCTGGTGCCTGATTTTAGAAAAGAATAATGCATTCATTAGTAGGCAGTTTAGAGACTGAGTTTTGGTGGTGTGAATTGGTTTTCTAGAAGAGTGAGTAGTATCCTTTGGGCTTGTAGTAGTTGGACAATTGATGAATTTGTAAACTGTATCGAAATAGCAGTAGTGTTTGTTTTTATGATTATCCTTGCCCAATGGTCTTTGAAGGCATTATGCTGGATATTTGTGTTCAGGAGGTGTGAATAGTGATTGAGAGTGAGGTGGTGGGAGGCGCAGTAGTTTTTTGTGGTGCAGTTGTGTCGTGTTAAAGACAAGAAGATGCACAGTTTTGAATAGTGGTGTGTTGTTTATGTTGTTTGTATATGATGAGGGTGGAAGGTGTTATGTGTTGGGGTGGTGAGGTGGAGGTGGAGCTTGTGGGTTATTTTTTAAGGCTCCAGACTGTGCAATGGATGAAAGGTGGGTAGATGAGTTTTGTTTTGTTGTGTATTGGAGGAGTTTGTGTTTGGTATTGTTAATGTTTGAAAATGTGGGTGAAAAGTTGGTTTATGTCGTGTTTATTTGTGTAGGCATGAGGTTGGAATTAGGTGTTTGTATTTTGTGATGGAAGTAGTAAAATATTTTGTGCGTGTTTGTTTTTGTTTTTGTGCAGTAGTGATGTGTGATATTGGTGTAGTGAGTTTGTGTGGAAGCTTTGGATCTAAAATGCTGGTAGGCAGTGGATGTTGAAGGGGAAAGGAGTGGTGATGTGCTTTGGAAGAGAGTTTATGTGGTGTTTGAGAGGAGATGGACAGGGATTATGAGTGTTTGTTGATTGGTTACAGGAAGAGGTAATATGTGTGATGGAGTGGAGTTTAGGGACTGTTTGATTGTGTGTTTTTGGTAAAAAAAGAGGAGGGGTTGTTGTTGAAGGATGATATGAGAGATGGTTGAATAAAGGGTTGGTGGTGCTGGAATGGGGTCTGATAGTAGTAAGTAGAGAGTAGCATTGTTTTTGTATGAAAATGGAGTGTATGTTTGAAGGGATTAAGGTTATGGATAAAGTGGGTCTGTATTGTGTTGGTGATGTGTGAGTTTGATAGTGGTATAGGACAGAGTAGTGGTTTGTGTGACAGTGAAGGTTCTATTGTGTGGCAGTAGGGGTAGAGGGGTATATAAATGTGGAGTTTTGTACAGTTGGTTGGGACAATGAATTGTTAGTTTGTTGCAAATGAGTATTGTGTATTTGCTGAGACTGTATGTTTGAGGACGTGGATGGCTTAAGGTGGTGGCTGGTAGTTTCAAAAAGAGCAGCATTTCTGACCATAGGCTCGAACAGGCCCAAACAGGCAGCACATGTGTCATTTTCATTCTTTGTATATATTCCCAGTTTGAGATACCCTGCGAGTAGCGTACGTAAAGGCTGGTATTGAGTTCAGCTGACTTTCTCTCAGCCTCTTAGGCTGGCCTGCAGGCCCGGTCAAGAGGTCACCTAGCAACAGGCAAGTGGTTGCTCCTGGAGGAGGAGCTTGTGCTACTCTCTAATCCACAAGCTGTGTCTGGAGAGAAGTTAAGAAGAGATGAACTGCAAAGGGAAAGGCGGGAAACTAGCTTTATAAGCAGTAAAGTTTTGTTAATATCAGGATGAATTGCACAAAAACACAAACATTTACAATGTCACTTTTAGAAATCAACAGGAACACAGTTTAAGACCAAAATGCTAAAGTATAACACTAAACAAGCACAAGGAGTACACAGCTATTAGGCTTATAGGAAAGCTCAAGAAGTCAGCAGGGCCCTCTGATTGGTGCGTCAAGGGCCAGAGTAAACAAAGTGGAGCAGGACCCCTAAAATTGTGGGAATGTCAGGGAAGAAGAGTGGGATCAGAGAGAAAAAAAAGGTCTCAGAGAGGATGATAAAGAGAGGAAGACAAACGCTGCAAAGTGGGAATGCAGATCCAACAAAGGGGAAGAGAACCCCTAAACTGGAGGGGGGCAGAGCGGGATCAGATAGGCTAAAAGGATGTAGAGTGGAGGATAAAGAGAGCAAGACAGAGGCTGCAAAGAGGAGAAAACAGCAGACAAAGGGAGCAGAACCCATAAAATGGAGGGGGATTAAGGGGGTCAGAGAGGTATCAGAGAGGAAATAGGGGTGCATAGCGGAGGATAAAGCGAGTAGGACAGGTTATAAAAAGCGGGTAAGGAATTAGTTTTTTACAGGCTTTAACACACAAACAAAAGGATTTTCCTTTTGCAACAATGCAATGAAAGCTAACAGGTTCAGTGTCCAAATAGTCCACTGAGCATACGGGAAATCACAGATTAAAAGACATTGCTGTATGTTATATTTTTTGTATTTGTTATATTTCCAGTCATATGTGGATTAAGGTCAGAATGAGAGAAGGAGTAAGGTTTCTCCTCTTACCTTCAGTTATGTCTGTCGCTCAAGGGGTCACAAGCTCAGACTAAGGGAGGTAGCCTTGATCCCCAAAGGGTAGATCCAGTAGACGAGGGTGGGGGGGGTCAGGTGGTACAGGCCGAAACAGGCAAAGCCCTTGTCCTCTTTGCCTTATCCTTGACGCCCAGGCTGAGATGCCTGGGGTTGAGGGCTTGGAAAGGCTGGTGGTGAGGTCAGCTAAGGAAACCAACATGTGATCACTTCCAAAGCCCCTCTCTCAGTAATCACATAAGGTCAGTGACAGCTGAGAGGTCAAGCAAGACCTAATGAGATAATAGTCTCTGTGGAGTCTGCCCAGAACTCTCCCTCTTGCGTCATTCTCCAAGACCCCCACACTGCATGGAAGAGGCTTGCTAACATTACGTGCTGTTTACCTTTTTGAATACTCAGTATGGGGGAGGTCGGTCGATAGAGACCATGTGGGGCTTCTGTCAGCTTAACTTTCTCTATGGCTTCCATTTAAAGATTGTGGAGCAGTGTACATGGGGGTAGAAAGTGTCTGTCTACTTATAGGGCTGGTAGGGTCAGACTTACCCTAATGATTTCCCTCCTTCCATCCCTTTCCTGTTCCCAGGGGATACCAGGACAACGTGCAGTGGCTTACTCTTGAAGTGCATCTCCTGGGCTGCCAGAAAAAGCTTTCTTGTGTGTTTCTGAATGTCGACCTCAGATCAAGGGCGCTGGTGCATCCCACTGTGTCCTCTTTTGGGTTGTGAGGAACATGTCACAACTGTAACCAGAAGCTCCTAATGAACCTACCACCAATGCCATTTTGTCCCACATTGAGATTCTGGAGGAAGAAAAATACAGATGAAATTAATGGCAATCTCAGCTGTCGGTCACCGTCTCCAATTT
This sequence comes from Triturus cristatus, assembly GCF_964204655.1. NCBI lineage: Eukaryota > Metazoa > Chordata > Amphibia > Caudata > Salamandridae > Triturus > Triturus cristatus. Next base: position 439,026,059 of record NC_140582.1, on the reverse strand, counting down.
TAATGGCGGTAATGAAATTGCAGTCAAGGTTTCCTCTAAGATTGACAGGTATGCTCTAAAATGGACAAACCCACCTCTAAGGCAGGTGGATTAATGCACTAAACTATTTTAGCATGTTGCACTGCTCCTGAACTACTGCCATTGTACATATTGTAGGATTCAGGGTACAGATAGCTCTCTGATCTAGATGTATTATCCACCATATCTACTTTGCTACGATCTGAACATGTGGCCAATGCAGTGGCCACAGATTTCTACAGCATGCACATTAGTCATTAGAATGATGTTAATATCTTTGACTGGAATGATGCAAAAGAGAAACTGTGATGCCATCGGGTATTAAGGTTCATGTAACATCATTCAGTGTCAGATCATATGATGTCACTGTCTGTGATGTCATTGGATCAAAGAATAGTTATGTTGTGCCACTCTATCCCCAGCTTTTTGGTGAATTGACGGTCATGGGAAGTGTCTACCTCCTTGTCACGTAATTTCACACCAGTTACTTCACGTCCCACTGAGGTTCAGCAATGGAGGGGCTGGCTAGGCCAACCATGTGATTGTTTTACATTTGTTTACTCCCTGATGATCCATCTAGAGTGGAAGAGAGGGGGTGGAGGGGAGGATCAGATTAAATGCACGCGCAGCCAGTACAGGTAAGAGCGGTGGAGCGGTGGTGTGAGGCAGGGTGGGGTGCGGGGGGGAGTCGACATACGACAGGATAGGGAAAATAGGTAAATAAATAAAACCACTTACCTTGCCCTCGCCACATCACCGACTCAGGGATGCGGCGAGCGCAAGGTAAATGGTTCAATTTATTTATTTATTTTATTTTCCCTATAGTGTCGTATGTCGACTTCTCCCCCATCACAGCCCCGCCCCACTGCTCTTACCTGCACCAGCTGCACCTGATTAAATGGCCCCCAAACTTTACACTTGTCCTCTGCTTATTGATCCCTCTGGATGCAGGAGAGCACTGCATTGACACCAGGATAAGTTGGCACAACCTTCGCCACCTTCCTTTCAGCTTCTCACTGTCTCTATTCAGCATCGATGCAGTCTTGGGACTGGGTTCCAGGCGCTCCCAATCTGATAGCCTGCCTCTGACTTCTCCTGCATGAGTGAGCGGGAGAGTGGAGATGGGAGGTGACACGCACAGTGATAAGGAAGACACAGGGTAGAGAGTGATACAGAAGACAGCCTAGTGAGAGACACCTAAGTAAGAAAGCAGGGGAAATTCACATGAGGAGCAGTGAGACCTTGGAGAGGAGAGACAGAGCAAGGGAGGAAAGAAATGCTTTAGAAGAGAGCTGATACATGGAAAAGGAAAGCTTCGGTAAGAGAGTGGAGAGAGGCGGGGCAGGGGACCCTGATAGGAACAAAAGAGTGGGACGTATTCTCAAGGAGCTATCGCCGAGTTCACGGCACTTTATCGCAGCCAAAGTTGCGATAAATGTATTGCCCCATTCACAAGCTGGTGTTAACAGCCCATAACACCAGTTTACACGCGATAGCAGCCGTAAAAAAAAAATCGCCACAGATGACCCCGGCAACTATCGCTAATGAGATGCTAAGTAGGCGTTCCCATGCCAAAAGCCATGACAACACCACTCCGCAACATTCTCAGCGACCAGCCAGATCGGCGAAAAGACCACGAAACATGCGATAAGGCACGTTAGCATCAGGAAATTAACACCTGCTCTGACCTGGTGTAAAGTCGGACGGCAGCCTGCACCACAAAAGGGAGCCCAGCCCAGACCCACACCTGAAGAACAACTGATGCCATGGAGCCACTGACCATGAAGGCCGGACACCCAAGACGGCCCCAACACCCACCGCCACCACCCTCAGGACCACCCCCACCCCCAACCCCCAGACACCCACTGCCCCCCCAGACCAACACTGAGGCAGCGCAGACAAAGACAGCGACCCTCTGAAAATGCATCAACCTCACAGACCCAACAGAGAATGTCATTGCCCACTACATGCTCAAAAGGGACAACCCTCCTCCGCATCCTGACCACCATTGCCCACAGGCTGACGGTACCAACACAGCGGACAACCAACATCCCACCTCAGACAAAGCTGCTGGCCATGCTGCATGTGTTGGCCTCTGGTACCCTCTAACCAACATCCACCTGAGATGGAGGATGTCACACAGCCAGGCCAATCCAAGTTCCTCACAACGGTCATGGATGGCACCAGCAGCTTGGTACCCCACTCTGTATACTTCCCACACACTGCGCAGGAACAGCCGGAGACCAAGCAAGGTGAGTACACCACAGCTGGCTTCCTGCATGTGTCAGGGGGCAATTGACTGCACACATTTCCTACTAGTGGCCCCTGGCAACACTGCACACAATAAGCGCAACAGAAATCGCACGTATCCCACCAATGTGCAGGCAATAGTGGACCACCGGGGAATCTCCACCAACACCGCCGCCAACCACCCAGGCAGTGTGCATTATTCCTACACCTTCCGACAGTCCATCATCAACCTGCACCACCAGGATGGCACCCACGGAAATGCACTGCTCGTTGGCCAATACCAAATGCACACACCACACACCTCAACTCCACAAGCATGCAACACACAACACAGGAAATGCACACGTCACATGCTCACATACAACATGCACACCCACCAGACACAACAGTACAACTCACTGTGGGAACCTGGGCCAGCCATTTACATTAGCCATCAACGGTATGGCACCTCAGCCACACAATAGCAGAATGTCAGAAGACGTGGGGACCAGGCATGTGCGAAGGAGGCAAGTGACTGATGAATGAGACTGTACACAATGCTAAGTGTGGTGTGGATGTGCTGGCCAGACTGCAGTATGGAGACCACCCACATATCCATGTCGACACACACCGCTGGTGTTTGGAGTATAGTGGACAGTGGATGCAACCATGTCACCCCAGCCAGTGGGGAAGGTCATGGAAATGTAACTTGTTACGTCCCGCTGTAAGCAGGAGCAGAGTGGGCTGGCCAGGCATATGCCAGGCCAGCGTAGGGGTGTGAATTAAAGGCACATTACTCTTGGTGTGGTCCTCTTGCGAAATGCCCAATGTCTCTGCCAGGGAGGCGCCTCTCACCCCACCACAAGGCCGACGCTGTGAGTGGTGTTGCCAGCGATCGTGTGTGCTTGCTGCACCCCTGGACGCTGCTCCCCGAACCAGTACTGCCCGCCTCTGCACACCCAGGCCTCAATGTCCACCTGCCAACACCGGTGTGTGTCGAAGAGAGCCCACCACGTGCCGGTGCAATCTCCGAGCCCGAGGCCTGTGACCTTGGCAGCCTCCTCAAACCATCACGGCCTCCGCAACACAGGCCACAGTACTCCTTTCTTGTTGACGTACTCCACCCGCATGCACAGTAGACAAGTAGGTCACACATTTGGAACTGAGTCTTGATTAGACCATGGCAGAGCACATTAATTATGGCTGAGTGTATGTCACTATACACCCTTCTATGTGGTGCCACCAGGTCTTAGTAGTGCATCACAACTGCAAGATTCTGTGGGCCCAGGCGGACTACTGCTCTCGGCCTATGCTGCGCTTGAGTACATCACAGGTTTGGAACTGAACATTGATTATTCAAAGGCAGAATACATATCATTGCACGCAAGGAGAGGCGTAAGAGGATGACACGTTGCATTTGGGAGGAAAAAAGGATCATCGTTACTGAGGTGATCGAACACTACCGATAACTGCCCTGGTGTCACTAAATCTGTGCATCGCGAGCCTACGACACGTGGCTATGGCCCACTGCTGACCACTGCCTCCAGCCTACACTGCGGTCCAGTAGGTCAGAGAGTCTTTATTAGGCAATGCCAGAGTTCATATCAGTGTACCGGCATCCCCTCTCAGCCACAGTGCCACTAAGTCTGTTTTCCGCCATTCATGGACACTCTCTGGTCGTACATTGGTGGCGTCTGAGTCTATGGACTAGGGGATAGTTTTCATCCTCATGCAGTTGATACAGAATTGGTGGTGGCAATGAGGCTGTCGCTTTCCACTCCTCCATTTGCTGCTTCCGGATAGATTCTGCCCTCTGCACCATGCCCTGGAGGTCACCTTCCACTGTCCACCTCAACCCTCCGCCACATTCACCTTCGGCATCGACGAGGGCCCGCTCAGTGTGCGTGGCCCTACCGCAGTGGACCGCAAGTCACCGTCCCGTGGCGGTGTGCCTGTGCCGGCCGCTGTGCATCTGGGGCCACTAACTCTGTGCAGCTCAAGTCAGGGACCATGTCTGAATGAATATAAGATGACCTCTGTAACGGTGGTCTTGGGGTCATTGACACCATGTGCATGTGGCCCTGCCTCCGGCCTCAACTGCGGACCACCAGGGCTCACACATTAAATCGAGTCCTGACCGGCCTGGATGTTGCATCACTGCAGGAGGCACACACCACCATCGCCAGGGCCAAATCCAACCACCACTTGAAACAGTGGTACTGGCAGACTAACGGAGTTGCTCAGACCTGTCGTGGATGCCATCATCTGCCTGATCCCCTGCTCAGCACTCCAGGTGCCACTGACTCAGTGCACTGCAACCCATGGACCATTACTGATTGAGTTTTGTGCTGTGGAGAGGTTGCGCAGCAATGTCACCTCAGGCAGTGTGGGAGACCTGGGACGTTGATGAGGAAGTTGATGCAGGTCTAACACACCCCACTGTATCTTCATCAGGGAGATCCCGAATGGACACAATCCTAGTCATTTTCATCACATGAGCGCGCTCAGCTCTAGTGCCCCAACTTCAGTGCACTGCAACTCACGGACCTTCTGTTTGTATGTTGGGTGACCTCTGTACTTGCTCTGGCTCCCTCCATGTTGCTCAGCAGTTCACTCTGTTATGCAGGTGTTTTCTGTTTCTATTGCACTAGTGTCCACTGTTCAAGTTGTTGCCAGCACCAAACACTCCATGCGGGCTGGCTTATACTCACCCCACACACATCCAGCAGAGGCATCACTGTACATGTGGCCCTGCCAATGAAGGGTCCGGGCGCACGTGCCCGTAGCCAGTTCAACATAATATCTGCGTGTGTCCCTGTGGTCTTGTTGTATTCATGAGGGCCCTGGGCCCTACGACATTACATTGTGCTGTGTACAGCCGACGCAGACATGTCACCGCAGGCAGCGGGTTAGAGCTTGGACATGTAGCTTTGTCGTCACCCACTCAATTCGTAAGGGGAGTGGACTGGGCCATCGTACGTAGAGCCAACGTGGGTGTGTGACTGATATGTGCGTGCCCCTGAGCATGGTTCTGTACTGGGAATGTGCATATGCATGTGTCTCTATGGCAGTGTGGTTCTCCTTTGTGGGGTGTAGTTGGTCCCTGAAGGGTAATAGACAGCCACGTTTGTGATTTAGTTTGCCTTCCATGGGTTCGGACCACACCCACACCTGTTAAACCACCTCCTTTTGGCATTCTGACACCTGGCATTGGGGTGCCACATGTGGGTCGGTGAAGTGTTGTGAGCCAGCCGTGCTTGTGGGTGCTTTATGCTGTGTGGTCTGTTGCAGGGGCTGAATTCTCCTCTAAGTAGCTTGGCTGCCCTGGTCCTGGTGGTGCATTGCGTGGGATGTCAATGGGCTGTTGTAGGGTGTCGGTGTCGAAGGTGTGGTGGTCCTCTCCGGCATCACTGATGTGTGGTCTTCTGTGCTCTGCTGGAGGTGTTGTGTGTCCCTCTGCAATGTGAAGGGGAGATGCATGTTGACATTGTGTTGACATGTATGTTGGCGCATTGTTCTTGTTTACATGCAGGCTGTATGACAATGGACATTGTGACTGTTTTGGAGGTGCAGGATTTAGATGCGGGACAGTGTACATTTGGACTACATAACAGATGTGAGGTTGTACGCGTACATTTCCATTTCACAGTTTCGAGCTCTGTCAGATGTAGTAGGCCTGTTTTTGCACGTGTGTGGAGCCAGTTGTGTCCTCTGTTCTGCAGTGTCAGGATGCACATTGTACCACATTGTCGTCAATGTGGATGTGCTGTTATTGCTATGTGTGTGTGCTGCAGTGTGCCACGGGGATGAGGGACATGATCCAGGGTCATTGTGGGTGTGTAGTGTGCTACACATCGTTGTGCATGTGTGCCATTGTGCTCATCTCCCCCCGTCCCCCCAGTCCCTGGTCTTTACTCACCTTGTTGATGTTGTGTCAGGTCCTCCCGAGCTGTGTCCGCACATCTGACTCCTTGCACCGTCTCCACACTGTTGACTGTGGCCTCCGTTTCCTCCAGCTCCTCCTGTGGCACAGGACTCCCACCCTCTGTCGCCGTTGCTGCCTTCCTGTTGGCAGCGGCTTTGTGCCTGGTTTAGATTTTCACATCATGCCAGCGCCTCTTGGCCTCCTCTATTTTCCTCCTCGACAATCCCACTGCATTCCCGGTGGTCTAATTGTGGGTCAGTTGATGGTAGTGTTCTGTCACCTCTGTGACGCTGATCTGGTTTTGCTGCGGACTGCACCCCGTCTTCTTCTCTCTCTTGGCCTTCCCCAACCCCGTTGTACCTTGCTGGTGGTCTGTGGAGGTTGTGGGGTTCGCGTTGGCCTCTGTGCTCGGTCAGGGTGCATCCATGTTGCTATGCACTTTGGATTGTTTCTGGTGTGTTGTTTTTGTACCTTTTATAGTGCATTTTCCCGCCAGACGCGTGGGATTTGTAGGCCTGCCGCTGGTTTTCACAGCTTTTTGTATCGAGATTAGCCTCAACGCATTTTTTTTTGCATTGGTGTTTCGCATTTCTGCGGTGTGGCATTGATTTTAACGCAGCCATTTGATGCGTTATCTGGTGACTATCACATGGTACCGAATTGTTGGGAAAACTTAGTTGACACGGCGTAATTTTCCGGCGATAGACCGATATTGAGAGTTGCATGAAGTTACTTTTGCGATGGTTATCACACGTTCTTGAGAATATGGCCCAGAGAGTAGTAGAAAATAAAGACACATATTGGACACATACGGTTTACTATGATGGGGTGGAAGAGTTGGAGCTGCTGCATGTTTCTGAGGTTTTGTAAACTTGGCTGGTGCTTTTAATTATTAAGAACATAAATAAAACATGCTTCACAATGTGTTCACAATGTGTTGGTGTCTCCAGCAACATAATGCCTTTGCTGCTACAATGTTAGTTGCAGGGTTTTTGGGATTTCTTATCTGTGTAGTTTCAGCGTGCCTGTGATTCTGTACAGCCTTTTGCGCTGATTCGTCTTCTCAGATCACCTTTAATCACCAGCTGTTCTTTTCGCAGCTCCCACAACTTTGACCTTTACATGTATGACTTTCGAGAGTAGCGTTTTCCGTCGATGACTTATGATCTAACCCCATCTAATTCATCAACATGGAAACCTATAGTCTTATACCTATAGTGTGGAATTCCATAGGCCAAAACTCGACTTTCACCATTTTCGCTTTTGACTATTCAGGATTTTTTGTCCTCTGCTGTAAGGTCACCAGGTTCACCCTGGGAGGTGTCACATATGAGTAACCCATATGCAGTAAGTTGACAAAGGAGTATTCCTCTCTGGTCCTATGCATTTTCGGAAGCTGGGGAGTCTAAAGTTTTTCTCCCCATGCACACCCATGCTTTGTGTGCCTTTTTTGTGCCACACCAGCATATGGGAGTCTTTAGGCTCTGATTCTACTGCTTTTCTTTTCAACAAAGTTGTCTATAAGTATTTTCCTGGAATTGTAGCAGCTAGTAATAAAGGTTTCTGATGGCATATGGAATATGGAATTACAGCTAAAATCTCTTGATCAGTCTTTTATTATCTCATGTTGATTAAATACTATCAGAGGTTAAGATTGTATGTGTGTATCCAACCAGCAGGTGATTAAGGACTTTCAAGTTCAAGTTTCAAATTGTTATTTATTTGATTTAGTTCTCTATGGAGAACAACACATTTTTAAAAAAGGAAGAAAAATAAAAAAAATAAGCTTGTTATTAAATATTAATAAGTAATCATTTTAGTACAATTTTAAAAAGGTTTTTAAAAATGTAAACAGATTATAACACACAAATATATTAGGTGATGACTTAGGAAGCGAAATCAAGCTCTGTACTGTTGTACTATTACATCTTGTTTGACTACATTTTAGGTACCACTTTCTGCCATCTACCACTGTCGAATTAGGGCAAACAAACAAAACATGCTTCAAGTCTTGCACACCTCCGTCACAGAGGTCGCATATACAACCAGCGTTTTCATTAGAATTCCACTTAGAGGTAAAAGATTTAAAGGGGTGAATCCCAAGCTGAAGTAATATAATGCATCTCTGGACTACATGCCTTAAGGTAAAACGAATATACTGTTGCTAATTTTTATATTCTATTGTCTCTGCGTAAAGTTCATAATGATGCAATTTAGAGCAATGTTGAATATCAAGATCATAACAAATTCCTCGGCGTTAAGTGTTTTAGGAAGAGCCTCAAGTGCGCAGGAGTCCAAGATTTTAACAGTTCGGTTGTACAGTTCGATAATTTGAGTGCAATAATTAAGTTTTGACTAAAAACGTACTTCGATGATTCAAGGTAGAAAGTCTCTGTTTTTAGTAAAAATCTGAAGGTGCCTTGTTTTGCGTGTACAAGATTGTAGGCCTATCTGATGATGTTGGTAATGCCTCTGGCAAATGACCTGACTAAAGAAAGCTCGAGGCACAGAGCTTGTGCAGGAACTGCTTGATGCACTTTAATCAGTTTCCAAAGTATTTTCCCTTCTTTAGATTGTATTTGTTGCCATAGTCTTATTGGGATATATTCAAGAGCGTGCGATAGGATGGGGGGGATCTTGGAGCTAAAAACCTGTAAAAGAGAAGATAAATGCCTGTGCCCAGAGGAAGAGTATAAACGTTGGAGACCCCAGATGTGTACATCTGCTTTACGGCCCAAGTGCTGCAGATGAGGTGAGTTTTGTAAAGTTTGCATAAATATACGCCCGAAGTAGGTGTATTCCTTGACCACTTCTAGCGGTATTCCCCCTAGAGTCCAGTTGTATTTTATTCCTCTGTACGGAACTATTTTCGTTTTTGTTATGTTTGGCACTAGAAAGTTTTCTTCTGTATATTTGGTAATTACTTGTAGATTCCTTTGTAGGCCGAATGGGGTAAGATTTAAAATAACCACATCATCAGCATACATCATGATGTTAATTTTGATTAAGGACTTAAAAACACACATGGAATTGGGAGACTACCTTATTATCAAATATAGACGTGGTCTCATGGAAGCATTCTGTCTTCCTGGGTCCAGGCCCTATTGTAAAATTATTTGTGGAGGAGGGTTTCCAGGCTTTGCAAGAGTAGTCATAAATACGCCTCGACTTGTCAGTCACAACTTCCTTTTGTCTGCTGGGAGAAAGGGAAGGCTGCTGATTGGGTCATTAGGATGTAACCAAGTGTCTGAGGATTAGAAAGGCAACCCTGAGGCAAGCACAATACTAGCCAATATTAGTGGTGTTCAAAGTTCCTAGTTGGCAGAGTCAGACAGGGCCTTCAAGTTTAAAATTTAAATAATGACTTTCGAAGATAAGGTTTCCTATTCTGATAGAAGTCTTGACTTGGGAGAAAGTCCTTTGCCTCCTTTGTTTGGGCAGAATACACCTGTGAGGTTTCCCAGTTCATAAATCATGTTTCACAATCTTTTCCCTTTATCACTCTGCAGTAAAAGGGTGGGCTGAGCCATACTAGGGACAATGAGGAATTGGTTCTGGGGGAAAATACCTTCTTTGAGGAAATTTGAGTAGAGTTGTCTTGATATCTCTGTCAGTCTTTCCTGGCAAGACCTTGGTGTTCATGGTCACTGAAAATTGCTTTCTGAAAAAAAAAAGGCACAGTGGAGCCTCTGTTCTTATGTTACTTCAGGAGTCTGCATTCTTAGTTGTGACTTGCAGCTATAAGCTTGAAGCTTTAATGTCCTCTAGAAGTAGCTTGAAGAGTGGTGGAATTATGTTATTTACCAGTCTAAAAGAGTAGGCGAAATTTAGGATCAGCTGTGTAGCTTTTGACAGCCCCACTGTCCAAGAAGTGCTGCATAGCCACAAGAAAGACGGGCAATCCAGGTAGTTGAAGATAAACAGTGATTTATTTTGCCATACAGTCTAGACCAAAGCAGACCTTTTGTAAGGCGACTGTGCCCCACCACCCATAAACATAATAACAAATCATCCCAATGGACATAGAAGAGTTTAACAGTATTTAAGGTCTGCTAGAGCCGTCACACCATGATCACAATTATCACAGTAATGCCACCAAACATTATGAATAAACCCTTACAATTAATGAATTTTCTTAATAATCAAACATCCTAGAAAACAAAAAATATAAAGGAATGAAAACATTTTTTTGAAAATCTCAATCAAAAAATATAGACTGGTCTGGCGTAATCGTAATATATATGACAGCCGTTCACAACTATACACCTGCCTAATCGTTGCCTTTTCGTACTCACTCTAGTCTCTTACTGAATAAGCTAAAGTGACCAGTGCAAAAAAGAGTGAAGTGCGCAGCGTGTAAATATGTGTGTGAGATTAATAAAAATTGGAGAATTGATGGAGGTGAGGCAGGGGCACTAATATTATTGCCCATCACTGATATAATATGGAATATAGTACAGTGACCCCAGTTAATCAGAAAATTCATTATATATATTCTATTATATGAATGCCGGTTGTGGCCCAAGTGGGCTTTCACTACATACAAGCTTATATGCATACCTCAATCTTGTATACTACAGAACGTGTGCTCAATGCTAATCATGGAAGTAACAAAGCATATCATATCACAATTCATGCTCATCTATTGCTCGGAATATGCCTACAACTATAATATATGAGTATTGCCCCATGATATAATTCAGAAGCACATAAATGCATATATTGATCTTATATACTGTGGGATATATCCCCAATCAGTCTAACTGCTTGTCCCATTTAGGCACTGAGGGAGCAGGGATTCTTAAATCTTAGACACTTGGTATAATCATCATACAAACCCTGCCATGGTTCATATGGATCTTTTTCATTGACAAGGAGAGAGACCTAGGAGCAATCATTTAAATTCATTTCCATAAACAGTGAATACCAACAGGGCTCTGCAGGAAATGACAAAGAGGATTGAAGTGAGTTTAAATTAGTTTAATCCAAATCACTATTTTATTAAGCATTCAAATATCAGTCATCATTATTACAGATTTAAAAGGTCTAGAAGTTGATATTTCAAAATAGGATAAAATAGAACATGAACAAGAATTACAAAGAGAATACAGCATATGCAATAAGTATGTTATATAAAGGAAACTCCTAATCTAAATTAAGAAGGAGAAGTTCAGAAAGGGCATTTGGTTGGGCCAATAAGGTAAGGTGTCAGCTTAAAAGAAAAGATAAAGGTCTCTGACAAGAGAAATATGAATGTATAGGCACACAGCCTTTGCACTCGGGTAGTGGGGATCAGCAGAGGTTAGAAGGGACTTCTCAGTTGAAGTCAGCGAGTATCTCTCTAGAGCACAAGAGTGTGAATGAGAGAGTAAGAGAGGCTGGGAGAAAAGCTTTTCAAAGGAACACACAGTATTACATTTTAGCAAAATCACTTATTGCAACATTTCAGCTCCTTCCCACTCTCAGGAGCCAATCCCAATCCCAGGTAAAACAATGGTGAAAACTTGACTACGCCCTTCAATTGTTACACTGAACAGACTATTGGATACAGCCAGCTCTTCTCACAAGTTGCTCTCCCATCCTGGTATTTTTTTCTCCTGCCGAAGAGCATCACACTCTAGCAAAAGACTGCTGGAAAAATACAGCATCTGCAGTGAGAAGAAAACATAACATACAAAACAACAGAAAAAGTGATGTGCAAACCTCTTTGCCTTAAATGTGTAATTGTCAACATTAAAAATGGCATTCATATTAGGCTAACTTAAATTATACAAACATGTTAATTCAGGTGCTGCCCATATTGGCTAAATACGGTCAGCAACTCAAAGTTATACGATCAATATGCATGCATTATTCAGCAGTGTAAATTACATTTTCAAATAAAGATGTGTAGATATTCAAATGCCAAATTCCATTCTCTCAGTACTAATTAAAACATATCTTCTGTGAGACCACCCAGAACCAGTATTTAATTTGCAAGTATACAAGCCATAGCCTGATGAATCAACTGTAAACACACCCTAAAATTGACCTATTTAAGCACCCAATAAAAAGTATGTGTCCCATCAATGGTTTAAGACAAGGGCCTGCCACAATCCAACATCATTAAATCAACAACCAAAATCAGCAATTGAAATTAAATACAAACATACAATATAAAAAATAACAGAGAAGGAGAAAAATCAGCCCCCATGCTAAACACCCATATCCTGAGTCAAAGATGATCAAAGGCAGTTCTGCCAGTGACAATTTAAATAAGGATCATCAATCAGAGTACAAAGCGAGCTCCTGTGACAGGTTTATGATATTCCAATAGATCGCCTAATTGGCTTCCAGCTTGAATGCTAGACCTTGCTTGAGCAAGACTGAGACCCATCTTGTTATGGAGGGAGCATCTGAATGGTATTGTGTGGGAAGTCAGCCTTTTATTATCAGGTATCAGTAAATGGGTCTCCAACACTTGCTGGATACTTCTAATAACTTCATGCTACATCTAAAACTAAAGGTCAACCTTAAAAAATCTTTTATTATGTCATTAGGCCCTAGAAATATGTGTACTCGCTGATTTAGCATTGATGGTGTGGTCATCACAAAAGTCTCCAACTTGAACCACTTACTGAATGTAAATATAAATTGGGCAAAACTGGTTGACCAGAGAGGGAACAAATTAAACTGTGTGACTGAGTATATTTTTGGTTTCTCCAGGAAACTCAAGCAGAAACCAGTGAAGAATCTATTATACATTTACAAAGCAAAAAGCATTTCAGTAGGCACCTACTGGGCGAGTGTCTGGGACTACGATGGATTTAGGCCCAGATCTCTGTATTGTGGTGAATGTATGACATTGTTCTGCATTCTGTCAATCAATTGTTCTTTTTACATTTGTCACCCCGAGTGGGACGGTTATGCCAAAACGTGGGTCCCGTGCTCTCCATGCCACTGGAGTCAAGCTATCCTGGCTGAAGAGGGGTGAAACCCCAAAACTGGTCCTAGGATGCTTGTTTCCAGTTCAGGGAGGACCTGGCCTGGCAGTTCGGGCTGGACTGTTCCCATTGGGTGTAGGGTCAAGACTGATTTGCATATGGCTGGGTCCAAACTGGAATGGCATGGTGAGCAAAAAAAACGATGGATTTAGGCCCAGATCTCTGTACTGGGGTGAATGTATGACATTGTTCTGCATTCTGTCCATCAATTGTTCTTTTTGCATTTGTCACCCTGAGTGGGACAGGTATGCCCAGACGTCGGTCCCGTGCTCTCCATGCCACTGGAGTCAAGCTATCCTGGCTGAAGAGGGGTGTAACCCTGAAACCGGTCCTAGGATGCTTGTTTCAAGTCCAGGGGCGACCTGGCCTGGCAGTTCGGGCTGGACTGTTCCCATTGGGTGCAGGGTCAAGACTGATTTGAATAGGGCTGGGTCCAATCTGGAATGGCATGGTGAAGAAAAAACAATGGATTTAGGCCCAGATCTCTGTACTGGGGTGAATGTATGACATTGTTTTGCATTCTGTCCATCAATTGTTCTTTTTGCATTTGTCACCCCGAGTGGGACGGGTATGCCCAGACATCGGTCCCGTGCTCTCCATGCCACTGGAGTCAATCTATCCTGGCTGAAGCGGGATGCAACCCCGATACCGGTCCTAGGATGCTTTTTTCCAGTCCAGGGAGGACCTGAACTGGCACTTCGGGCTGGACTGTTCCCATTGGGTGCAGAGTCAAGACTGATTTGCATATGGCTGGGTCCAATCTGGAATGTCATGGTGAGCAAAAAAACGATGGATTTAGGCCCAGATTTCTGTACTGGGGTGAATGTATGACATTGTTCTGCATTCTGTCCATCAATTCTTTTTTTTGCTATGCTGGGTGTGACCATCTACAAGTAGCTGAGAACAAATTTCTCACAAGATTGCTGGCTGTTCCAAACAGCACTGCATCTTTTATTACCCACTAAGGGTTGGTCTCCCGTATATCAAAGAAACTGTTAGACTAGCCTCACTTCTCTTAAGGGTTAACATTTGGAGTTCCGTCTTTACAAAATTTTCACTCTATGTAATAGCTGATTGTATTAAAATGGATAACAGTAACAACATTTCCTGGTTGTCATCTGTCAGAAAAACCTTTGCAAAACTAGAAGTTCCACACCTGTTCCATTCTCCCAGTATGATCACTGGTAATTACAAGTCTAAACTTCGCTCCCTATTTTAGTCATTTAATAATTTGATAAAGCAGACAAAAAGCCAAGCTATGTACACTACCCGCTATCATTCGGATATCGTGTCATCAGCCTGGGTTGAACCTTACTTGGTCTGGATTCCATCCCAAGAAAACAGATTTTACCTCACACGTTTCAGGCTGTGCTCTGTTCATTTCCTGGACGTTTCCTTTCCTCCCTTCAAGGCAGCTAGTTTTCGCTTTTACCTCCTTGTTGTTGTGATAATGTTAGTAAACAATCCACAATTCATTTCCTGTTTCGCTGTAGTCTTTTTTCAGAACCAAGAGCTAAATATTTAAGACCTCTTTTATGTTCTTTTAACTATAGATCAGCTAGTCAGAGCCTTAAGCTGCTCCAGTGTTTGTCTTCCGAGCCTGAATGCCATGCAGCTCTTGCTTTTATCAGCCATGCTCTTAGAATCAGGAAGGGCCTCGGGACTCTTGCAATCAGCGAAGCCTGAAATTGTTAATGATTACATTATTCTTATTGTGCAATAAATGTATTATCTTCAACTATATTTTTCATTGTGATGTTTTTTTATCTGCTTGTTTTAACATTTTAACTGTTTCTTATCTACTGGTGCTAATTCTTGTTTGTTTTTGCGTGTTTATACATGTATGGATACTTTTATGATCACACTTGGTCGAATAAAGTTTATTGAACGGGACGGGTCTCCGACACCAGGGCTACATATACTGGGGCAGATTTACAATAAGATGCGTCACGTTGTAAATACCCCGCAGCATGGTGCTGGTTTTGCACCGCCGCTGCGTCACAAAAGTGACGCAACAGCGGCGTAAAAGAGGCGCAAGGGGCTTGTAAATCTGCCCCACAGTTTTTAGAGTGAAGCCATCACAACACTGTTTGATGTTTAATTGGTGAGTTAAGGCCCAGTGTGTTAAGGGGTAGAAGATTTAAGTTGGCCAACAAGGATGCTGTGGGGATGCCATCTGCAGAAACTTCATGGAACTTTTGTTCTTGTGCATTCTGCCCTCGCAAGGGCATGTGGTCTGAACAATTAGTCAAGAATGCTATATCGTTGTAATCCTTGCATAATTCACAATTAAGAAGGTGACAATTAGTATCCTTACTCATCATTTTAACGGGATAATGAAGACACGAAAAATAGCACAACATGGATAGGAGAAAAGAAGCAGGAAAAGGTGTTAAGACACAACTGTACAGAAAAATGATTTAAATCATTGAACATGCTGTGCCTGAAATGCTTTGTTCAAAACATTAGTAAGGAAAGAAACTATAACTACTTAGACATGACTAAATCCCTCCCTGCTCCTGGTCCTATAATTGTTTTATCTGCATACCATTACAGGAGAAATCCACTGTCTTCAGCAAGAATGGTAACACACCAACTCCAGTACATGGATCAACATTCAATGCCAGAGACTCAGTCCACAGTAGGGAATGCCAGCCAGTGATGCACTGTGAACTGCATTCCAGAGCACCTCAAAAGATTCACAGAAGCTTCTCTGCCAAAGTTGTCCAGGTCAGCAGCCACTCCATTTCTGACAAATCGTCTCTCATTCAGGCTAATATAGAGTTTTGAGTACCCTGTCTACTAAACCACCATGACTACATGATTTAGAGACTGATGGACTGTAAGCGTTCCATTATTGAGCCTCCTGTGGCTCTGTCAATGGAAATCTTTCTCCAAATCTTTCTCCAGTGGCCCAACAAAGTAGCAGCTTTGGAGGAAGGGAGGAAGGCACTGTTCATCTGATTTCAAATGTAATGTCACATTTATATGTATGTCACTGTCAGGTAAAACCAGTGAGGAACAAAAAAATACAAATAATGGCCACCACATTGTGGGAGAAAACTCTGAGTGTGGGGGGTCAGTCGTTTTTCATGTAAAAGTTTTGTGAGCAGGTGTCAAAACCTCCTTCTACTCCATATCCATTTTGAAGAAGTGAATCCTTGTCAATAGATCGGGGATCAGGTTTCTCGTTTCTTGAAATGGCGTATATAACTGATGAGTCCTATCTAACATGACCTGTGTCCTCCAGAATTTGTAGTATTTGGTGGAACAGATTTCAGATGTGATTTTCTAATTCTCTTGCTAGTATGTCCTAGTGAATGATGAAATGTATGATTAGTGTGCTGAGATCTCCTTTCCCTATTTTCATTTATTTTCTTATGGTGTGTTTCATTGATTCCCGAGACCTTGACTTTGAGTTTGTGGTTGTGATGCATTTGCTCATAAAAATGTGTTTAAAGATTGGCCAGTTTAGTCCCTCCTTTTTTCACTGAGTGTTCCACATCAAATAGGGATTTAGAGAAGTCCTGTCTGAGGTCTGAAGGTATTTTCCAAACTCTGGAATTAGGTTTTGGATATCCCACTTGGTGGATAGGGCCGCAAGGTCGACTGGGGTATCAGGAAGGTCTTCATGACCTTATGATGGCTGGGGAGTGCCTTGAGAGTCTCGGGTCTCTGTCTTTTAAGTCTGGGGCATGATCTTTACAGTTACCAATTTCTAGCTTTTGCTTTTATTGGAGATGCTTGGTTTAGTGGTACCAACCATTCTAGTACCATCTTAGCAGAGTCCAGTGAAGGTACACAACTCCTGTCACTGCAGAAGGTGTAATGGAAATTGTAGGAAAGTGCCCTTTTTGTTTGTTCACCCCCACATATCTTTTCCAATGCTGATGGTTATGACTCTGAAAGTGCACTGGAGCCTGCCATCCAGAACCCTGCCATCCAGTTCTGTAGCCCAAAAATGTGATGAAGGTGAATTGGTAACCCCAATTGTCAAGGACTTTAACCACTTTTAAGACCCTAGTAACCTGCAGCACTGATTATGCCACCCTGAGTGACCGAAGTAACCAGTTACAGCAGGCACGCCATTGCAGACTGCAAGTGCAGTGAAAACTGCTCAAACTCGACTTTGCCCTCCCTAATAGTAGTAAGGTCACAGCGCTATTTATTCATATATGTTAGTCACCCCTAAGGTAAGTAAACGGAGCCCAGGCATACATGTCTCTATACTAGCCTCCCTCCATTAGGGGCACTGAAAGTGTTCAGGGGGCCATAGGAATATATGGGCTAGCACCCAACCACCCGCGGGCTGCCAGCTCCATTATGGTCCCTCTGAAAAGTCTCATGTTTGGTATCAAACAAACTGTCTCATCAAACCCAACCTTTTTCTACTGTTGGATTTAATAGGTCACGCACCCTGGTGACTACCTTAGAGGTTGCCCACCAGATTGCCCCAACCTTTTCTGTACTCAGGCTGAAAGACTACAGCTGCTGCCGCCATAACAGGAATTTGACCCCTATCAAGAGGTGTGAACTCTCTCAGGAGGCAGAAACAAATGCCTGCCTAGGCAGGAAGTGTCACCTTCCAGGGGCACATTTGAAAGCCAGGCAGGCGGGAAAATTAGGTAGTCAGGGGGCGTACCCCCCCAGAAGGATAGCCACACCGCTATGGTGGGCTACCTAGTCTGTACAGCCGAAGAAGGGTTCTGCCATTTTTAAATGTGCCAGAATAGAGGCTTCTAGGTAAAAGAAGTCTCACTCTCCACGGGAAGTGGTCACTTGAGGGGTGGATTAGCCGCTGGGACTAGTAGCCTATTGGCTACTAGCACCCACACCTCTAACGCTAAATCTAGGATTTAAGGTGTTCCCCTGGCACCAGAACCTCAGATCTGGTCAACTTGCAGCAAAGGACAAAGAAAAGGCCCAAGTCTGTAACTTAAAAACCCGTACAAAGCAGAGCTGTGATACCCTGTGGCTGTGGCAACCACCCTGCAATGACTGAGACTAGTCCCGAACCAGAGACTGGTTCTAAAGGAAAGAGAAATCTCTCTGAAAGCCAAAGGCAACACCAGAACTCCCTTGTACTAGGTGTACTAGTCACCAGCAGCCGCAGGAAAAGCACACTCCCAGAACCAAAGAATCACTGGCCATCGACCCGCTGAGTAGATTGGACAAAAGTAAATGGTCTAATGTATTGTGGAAAATGTAGTCCTGACCTCCAGCAAGTTTCATGTGACTACTGTTTTCCCCCAGACTTCAGGACGCCCAAGTAACAAACTCTGTGTTTGCTACTACAAAGGCTTGTTGGTGGTCGACTCGACTCCCACTACCTTTACTCGAAGCTGCATAATGAGAGAGCTCCACAATATCTGTGACCCAATGCCCAGTGGCCCTGTTGTTGAGCATTTGCGACCCTTTCCTTACCAGCGTCCTACAAGCAGCAAAGCCATCACCCGCGGCTCCCACATTCGTCACCAGGGACAGGCAGCAACACTCTCTACCCAGGCCCTACAAGCCACATAAAATTCAACTGACTGTTGGTGCTTGGGCCGGGGACCCTCATCACCTTACCCTCGTGATATCGACTGGACTCAACGAGTGTCACTATCCTTTTTATCCCATTGACAGCAATGTTATCGTTTTGCAAGAGTTAAATGCACTGATTTATTTTTCCTTTCAAAGCCCATACCTCCAGTTATCCTCATCCTGATGTTTTTGTTCTGGTGTCTACATTTGTATAAAAATGTGCTTTCTTTTTATAAATTGGTGTTGGATTTATTTTGAGTTGTGTCAAATACTTACTGTCCATGTTGGTACTCTGAAATGCTTAACACATGTTACTCTAGTAAAGCCTGACTGCTCTGTGCCACAATACCAGGGCTGAGCTAGAGATTTATTAGTGTGAATCCAAAGGACCTGTTTGGGGTAATGTGAAGGTATTGCATAGAGAAGTCTAACCAGCCTCACTACATAATACGCCACTTTCCTACAGAAATAAATATGCTCGTTACTAGAGCAGGGTGTCCCCTGCAACCTCAAGAGGGGGGCTACCCAATATAAGGTCTGCAAGACTCTGCTAAAGACCACAGTATGTCTGTTGAGTGACTGTGAGGGCACAACAGGTTATACAGAGACAAGATAATTGATCATGAGACTGGGAAAAACACACCCTGCCAAAGGTAAATTCACCCCTATCCCTCAATCTACTCACTTGAAGCAGGCCAGCCGCAACTGTTAGCTGGATTTTCCACCCGACAGCCATCCACTTGTGCTGGAGCTCCTTACTTCTGATCCACTGCCGACTTACGGTGGGGAGAATGAAGTGCCCAAGTCTTCTGTCCTTTTGCGTGTTCCTCATATCTACTCTCTAATGCTATCAAGAGGTTACATCTCGTTTAAAGGGTTGCTCTGTGTTCATTACAAAGACTCCACTATCTTGGACCGATAAGGTCTTCATCGCACAGGCTGTGTGTTCTTTATTGGCTGCTTATTCGATTTGTTCAAAGGGTGGCCACTAATCTGTCGTCACATTTGGGGCACAACTGGATGGGGATGAGATTTGTACTTGGAGCCTAAAAGAGACACATGCCTTTGGGTCTTTGCCTCGGCCATCCCCGGCAGATTATTAGCATTTTTAAATTACTCATGCTTTTAAAAGTGCAAAGCTTGCAACATTTTTCTTTTTTAAAGGACAACTTCAGATGCTCTTTGCTGCAGCTGGAAGTTGTTCCGAGAGAGTTCAATGGCCATACAGGGATTCAGAAGGTCTGTTGTCTACCTCCATTCATCCATGCCTTCACCCCAGGGCAAAGTCTCAATTGGCACCTTCATCCAGTTCTCAACAGCCCTGTCCCTTCATCAAGCTATTGTCTGCTCCTGCAAAACCCTTACTTTTGGCCCCAGGTGGAACATTTCATTCTACTAGTGGAATTGGCAGAATTTGGGTGAATCTATGGTACTCTTGTTATGTGGAGTTATCGCCAAATTCTGTGTGGCAGAATTTATTCTCCCAAAAGGCTCCAGAAATTCTAGCTAGTGAGTGGCAGCAAAATTTGGAGCTCCCTAGAGAGATTTTCGGTCGCTAGGAATACTTCCGGCGAAACATTCTAATGCTGGCAGTCACAAGCGGTTGCAGGACTGAGTCAGAGGACTGCTGTTCAAGAAGAATTTCTGCTCGAGCCG
Source organism: Triturus cristatus (assembly GCF_964204655.1). NCBI lineage: Eukaryota > Metazoa > Chordata > Amphibia > Caudata > Salamandridae > Triturus > Triturus cristatus. The sequence continues at coordinate 439,005,722 of NC_140582.1, read as the reverse complement.
CAGCAAAATGAAGTTGAATGGCCAGGCACTCTTGTATATTGCATGGTGCCATTCATGCTAATGTTTCAGTGCAGAACGCGCTACCAGTGCTAAATTGCAGTGCAACATCCATATTTGCATACGTTAACACAAATCCACAGAATCGCGCAGAGTTTTTATGTAACTCAGTAGAACTCCGGTAATCAAAATTTGTCAAGTTCCACCCACCCTTACCCATGTGCCCCAACTCTGTTGGCTCTCCCATCCCCTCCATCTCACTATACTTCCTACCTGCACATGGAGAAGACTTTTGTCGCATGCAGGAGGACTTCACAAATTTAAATTGGCCTTGGGTAAATTTGGACAAAGTTCATAAACATCACTTGCACTTGCTAAGGTGAAGTATCTTGAACTCACTTGACTATGTGAGTAAGCATAAAATATGCCTAGACATAAACTTTGCTTCCCAGGAGTATCAGTCCATACTAGATTTCTCTCTGACCTCAAAGCGCTCAAATGGATGAAACTTTAGATAAGACTCGAGTAAAGAGACACTGAGGAGGAAATGTTCAGGGTCAAGTAACAGAATGGTGATATAGGAAACACGATGAGGAAGAGGAAAAGTGAGCCCTACGAATAAAATGGGCCCTGTGTTAGAGGAGGTATGTTTGCCAATATCTTCATGCCCTTGACACATTTAGAGTAAGATGGAGCTCCCGTTCCCAATTGCTCCATTGTAGCTTTCCCTGCAGATAACTCTTCACCTCACGTCAAAGCAGATAATGAGAATGCGGACAACAATGGTGTAGGCTCATAATTTTTGGAACCATTTACTTTTGGTTTGGTATAAACCCATGCGGAAGTTGACATTGGAGGAGAAGGCGGTGGTTCTACTGAAACGTCATGCCTTCGATGGGAATCAAACTATTGTCCAGATGTGTTATATTGATGAAACAACATATGAATGCATGAAGGATGCTTTGTTGAGAATGCTTCAACACAATAACAAAAGATTTTTTTTGTTAACTGATAAGTTTCACTTAAGACCGGGTTATCTTGAACAAAATACATTTTGATGGTTAGTTGAGAGGAAGAAAGACAACTTTCTGTAGGGAAGGCATTATGATGCAATGGAGTTGGTCATTCTGCTGAGACATGCCCACCAAACAAGTGTTCTGCTGACAGAACCAATTAAAGTTCCTCCATCTGAAATCCACCAGTTCCATCTTCTCAGAATCAGTTAGAGGAACCAACAGGTGGGCGAACAGAGCATTCAATGAGTTTAGGCAGATGCCTCAATACCGCTCACCTCTAAATAAGTCCCTTATTCTGACTAGCTGCTAGCCAACGTTTGAGGCCAATGTCAACATAGTGCACTTTGCCTGCACTGTCCTTGGTGAAGCATAAGTAGATCATTTCAACTTCTAAGAGTCAGTTGCTCTATGAGACTTTGAATCAGATGTGCAAAATAACAGTCATTTAAGTATCAGAATATTCTCAGCCATTCACAGTTCAAGCAGATGCTTCAAACAAAGCTTTTGGAGCAGTCTTGGCACAACTTACTGTGTAAAGAATAAACTGATGACTGCAAAACATCAGTGGCAGCTCCTCCGCAAGGCGGAGGAGTATCACCCCACTGCCAGGAGCAGCAAAGAAAGGAAAAAAGAAAATGTTAATAACAGAACATTACTATCATTTTATGTTCTCCTCCTGCTGCAACAGTGCATGAAGGGGCGGGCGGAGTTGCAGGGGAGGAGAGGTAGAGCACTCCTGTCCACAATGACTGTTTGGTCAGTCATGCGCACTACCCTGTTCTCCATGCAGGCTGCATTACAGCCTGCATAGAGAACATGCCCACCCCTCCAGCCCCTGGCTGAGTGCCATGGTATGGCGCTCAGACCAATCACAATGCTCCATTGGAGCATTGTGATTGGCTTAGGGGTGGAAGCCTAGCTGCCTGCTTCCTGTTCTGACCTGGAGTCGGACACAGGTGAGCAGGAGAGAAGAGGCGGGACCGGTGGCAAGGTACATTTTATTTATTTTAATTTGTTTTCAAGCAGCCCGCATCTGCTCCCCTCCCCACCCCTCCCGCTGCAAAACAAGTAAGTGGCTGATGGCTGTGAAGGTTGAAAAACCCAAAAATCTGCGACGGTCTATTTCCCTGCAAGAGTTACATTTTACTATGATGGACAAAATAGAGACCTCTATTGGGAACCTAGGCATGTAGGCAGCTTTTCTACTTAAAGGAAAATGTATCAGACTGGAGGATGAAAGGAAATCTAAAGTACCCTAATAATCAATGTTTTACGAAGTTTGAACTTAATGACGTTGCCTATCCTGAAAGTAATTACAATATGAAATACAATTCTGCTTTATCCTCCATGTTTCACCCATCTTCCAACTATGATAGACACAGTGGGACATTTTCACAAGGAGCTATCTCCGATTTAACGGCACTTTAGCGCAGCCAAAGTCGTGATAAATTTACTGCCCCATTCACAAGTCGGTGCAAACAGCTTACAGCACCACTTTTCCGGCGTTAGCATCTGCAACCAACATAGCCACGGATGACCCCGGCAACTATCGCTAATGAGATATAAAGTAGGCGTTCCCGAGCAAAAAGCAGTGACAACATCACTCCACAACATTCTCAACGACCTGCCTTATCTGCGATAAGAACACAAAACAGGTGATAAGGCGCGTTAGCAGCAGGAAATTAACACCTGTTCAGACCTGGTGCAAAGTCGGACCACAACCTGCAACGCACAAGGGAGCACAGCCCATAGCCACACATCAAGAACAACAGATGCCCCGAGCAACTGAACATGCAGCACGGACACCCAAGAGGGCCACAACATCCACCAACACCACACCCAGGCCCGCAACCCCCCCGGGTCCACCCCGAAGCCCGGCCAAAGAAACTGCACACCAACACCACGAATCCCAAAACAAATATTTTACCTGATGTCGCACAAGCAGGAAAATCAACATACATGCGTGGCCAGAAAATTGAGAATCAGTCATACAGCAATACAATCACCAACACAAAACACCATTCAAACAAAAGCCAAAACAACCATTCAGATGAGTCCTAGCGGGTCCTCACTGGACAATCTGTAGGACACAGCCTGGAAGACAAAATCCAGGAGAAGAAGGTGTGCCATGCGCCCAATAAAGGAAAGAGAGGGAGAGAGCGAGGAAGAGAGACGGAGTGAGATTGCACAAGCAGTGCCAGGCCTCTCGGGCACCTGGCTCCACATGCCAACATGTGTGTGTGTATCGCCATCCGTACACCATGAGCCCAAGTCCTTATCCCAATCTCAGCGCCAACGCCACATCACATTCCGAAAATGTAAGTAGTAGTCAGACAAACATCAGGGATGAAAGCTCCTTTGCTCCAATGCAGAAGGCGGGAGGTGTTGCGGATTGGTGAAACGGCGTGGGCTGAGCACACCTGCCCGGACCAGTTAATGGATTGGCTCACCCTGGTGTTCCTTGAACACGACAACGACGTACTATTGAAACACATTGCACATGAAGCTGTGCGGGCATTCATGGATGAGTAACTACGTTCCTGCAGCAACATCGGATTGTCACCCACAGCACAGGTCCCAACAACTTGTTGCATCATGGGGAATCCTCACATATCCCACCACAACAGAGGACATGTCTGCCTTCGTCAGGACTCTGGATGCATGTGCGTGGAACTACACGTGTGTACACACACCTGTGCAAGGTGATGCAGGTCCATGATCGGAGCAACACAGCATCGTTTGGCAACATTACCTATTCGGACCCACTGCTGGGGGAGAGTACACACATTGCAATGTAGCACGACATGTGAACCTGTAGGACCCTTTCACCTCATCACTGTCAGCAGAGCAGACAATCGGCGTACTCCGGTGGCAGAGCACTATGCAGATCCCCTGGGCAGTGAGTCATGTCCCCTCACACGGGGCAATGGGCAGACACCAAACAACACATGACTCATCCAGCAAGGCAAGGTGGGCTGAGACCGTTGCGATCCGTGATGATTGTTGTCCATTTTTGCCTCACCATTTTCTGAACCTCGACATGTTCCCATGCTGCGTGTGTCTTAAGCATGTCCCTGCCTGTTGTGGCCGTTGCCTCGTCGGTACTGACACGCACATGACAATAAAGTCTATGCCACTCCACAGGTGTCTAACTGTGATGTGTGTTGATTAGATTGTCCACTCGTGTGCCACAATGAGCATCGTCCCTACACAGGGAGGAAATGACTGACGCATGTGTAATGGGGATGGCTCCCTTTTGCAAGCTCCACCTCTGTGAGCCAGACATTGTTTTGGGATAGTTGCTGGCCGACCTGTGCACTTACGTGACTTCAGCAATGTGAGTATGGTGTCCAACCTCTGACCATGTGGAGCAATGTCATAAATCATAACAGAATGTGTCCACACAGATGTGTGTGAGTAGGTATGCGACGTGAAGTTTTGTTGTCACCTGTGATGTAGGACACCACTCCTGGCCTGCTACCGATTTGGTCATTCCTACACACAGCCCTATTCAATACATGGATGTGTGCCTATGTTGGGGGGGTTGTGAGATTGTTGTTGATGTGCAATGGGGACACAGCTAGTTCTCACCTTCACAGTCATCCAATTGGCCATGTGTCTCAGGGATACACATGCGCATAGATGTCAGTTACCAGGGTGTCCCTTCATGTACAATCATTGTCCCTACATCCAGCCATACTTCCATACATGAGTGAACATAGTCATGACACATCTGTGTGATGTAGAGTGTTTTATTCACATTCAGGTGATTGACGGAACTGGAACTGTACATGAACATCCAAGCCTACATTACATGGAAGCCCAGTGGTGGGCCAACCAGAGTCCTTTGGGGATTGAAAAGTGATTAGGAAGAGGGGGTGTGCAGTCCAAAGCAGGATTGCTGTGTAATTGTCCAGCACTGAAGATATGGCAGTTTGTGTCGGGGTCCAGGTGAATGTCGAATGGTGTTCCGGGGTGTCAGTGGGAGGTATTGTCCCAGGGCATGATGCATAGGGCAGAACCAGGCAGGGACAGGCCATATGGCGGTGATGGATGCTACTGCCTCCCTCCTCACACAGTAATTACCATCCCCATCTTACTCCCCTGATACGGGTTCTGTGTCCGGTGTGTCCTGTGTGTGTGGCGGGGTAATGGCTGTATCACTGTGTGCCACTGACACATCACACTGCGAAGGTGATGGGGATGCATCACTGTGTTCCACTGACACATCAGGGGTCGGAGCTGTGTGTGTTGATGTTCTCGCTGCAGTCATCTGGGACAGGCTCAGTGGCAGCAATGGCAAGATGATGAACTGCAGGGCATTGAAGTTCCCAGCTACTACTCGCTGGTGTCCAGCTGTGGTAGCCATACTACCAGTCTGCATCTGCTCCGTGGTCTCCATTGACCTTCACATATGTGCGGACTCTGTGCTGTCATCGCTGGTGCCTGTCTGATCAGACAGTTCTTGTATCCGATTAATGGCCCCAGCAAGGTCAGCCAAGGTCTGTGGTGGAGCATGGTGTGTACAGGGGGTGTCTGATAGGGACTGTATGTGGTCCCTGATGGGACTCAGACACCCACATATGGCATCGAGTTTGGCTGCCACGAGCACGAAACCCACCCGCAGCTGTTCACCCAACGCCACCTGGCAACCCCACACACGCTGCTGGAAATCCATGCATTGGTCTGGGGGGTCCTGGGAGACAGCCGTGGTGGTGTGTGTTTCCTGATGTGTGGTCTGTGCAGGTGGTGGGGTTACCTCGAGGCAGCTGGCCTGCCCTGCTCCTGGGGATGGGGTACAGAGGCTGTCCATTATCCATTGGAGGGTGTCTCGACATATGTGCAGGTTGTCCTCTTCATCATCAATGATGGGAAGTGTGGTGTGCTCTGCAGGAGGTTTTGTTTGTCCCTCTGCAATGTAAAGGGGAGATGCAGATTAACAGAGTTACACATGTATGTTGAAGATTTGCAGATGTTTACATTCAGACTGCATGCCAATGTACATTGTGACTGTTTTGGTGGAGCTGGCTATTTGATGCCAGTCAGTGTGTTTTTTGACTACATGACAGATGTGTGGTAGTACACGTACATTATCATCACACAGTGTCAGGCAATGCCAGATGTGAGTGGACAGTTAATACGCACGAGTGGAACCTGTTGTGAGCTCTGTCCAGTGGTGTTGGTGTTGCACTTTGTACCACAATGCCATTTTTGCTGCTGATCTGTGATTGGTATGTGTGTGTTTTGCATTGTGGGGAGTTGCCCCAGCAGCTCTGATTTTGTGTACCCTTCTCCCTTTGAGGCGGGGTGCCTTTTAATTGTGTGCTTTTCGGGGGCTGAATTGTTTTTGACTTGGGTCATGTGTGCTCTCGGACAGATTTTGTGGTCTGGTGCATTCTTTGTCCGCTGCGTGTATTGTACGGCATGGTTTGTGGGTGCACATGGATATGTCAGAGTGTGACCTGCTCCTTTACGGATGTGATCCACACTGGGCCACCTCCATGTCGATTCGTGGGCCATGTCATGTTTTTTGGCTGCTGCCATGCTATCGGACATGCAGAGTCACTTGCATAGTCAGTGTGGCTCAAAGAGCCGCTGTTTTTCTGGATTCAGCACATGTGCATGGGTCTGTTGTGATATTGGTGATAGGGAGGGGGCCCCTTTGTGCACATTGTGGACAGGGGCCTACTTGGTGTTTCTATGTGTGCTGCAGTGTGCCAAGGCTATCAGGGACATGCTCCACGATCATTGTGGGTGTGCAGTGTGCTACACATAATTGTGCATGTGTTCCATTATGCCCATCTCCCCCTGTCCCCCCAGTCCCTGGTCGTTACTCACCCTGTTGCCGTTGGGTCAGGTCGTATCGAGCTGTGTCCAGGCCCCCAAGTCCTGCCACCGTCTCCACACTGCTGACTGTGGCCACCATTTCCTCCAGCTCATCCAGCTCCTCCTGTGTCGCAGGACTCCCACCTCCAGTCACCTTTGCTGACTTCCTGTTGGTGGCGAGTTTCTGTTTGGTCTGCCTTTTCACATCATGCCAGCACATCTTGACCTCCTCCATTGACCTCCTCGACACTCCAACTGTATTGACGTTTGTGACAATGGCCTGCCATATTTCCGTTTGGGTTGCCAGTGCCGCAGCGGAGGTACTGAACAGTTGTTGATGGTGTGCTATAACCTCCGTGATGATGATTCGGTCTTCCTTCGGACTGAACCCGTCTTCCCCTTCCTCTTCTCCTTGCCCTTTCCCAAACACGGGGTTCCATGCTGGTCCTCCGTGGGGCTTGTGGAGTTCGGCTTGTCCTTTGCACTCGGTCCGGGTGCATCCATAGTGCTACACAGTTTGAATTGGTTTGGGCGTTTTTTTTTTCTGTCTTTTATGGTGCATTTTCCTGCCAGACGCGTGGGGTTTGCAGGCCTGTGGCTGGTTTTCGCAAATTTTTGTACCACGATTGACCTCATGGCATGATTTTTTGCGTTCGCGTTTTGCATTTTTGTGGCGTGGCGTTGATTTTCACGCTGACATTTGACGCGTTATGTGGTGACTATCGCATGCTACTGCCACGTTGTGAATACTTGGTTGGCATGGCGTAATTTTCCCGCGATAGGCTGCGATGTTGAGAGTTGCGTTCAGCTACTCTTGTGGTAGTTATCACACGTTCTTGTGAATATACCCCTGTGTGTTTTAAATAGGAGTTTTGTTGCATGTACTGGAGAATCTGCAGTAAAGATCAAACAGACCGAACATATGGGTTCAACTCTCTGAAGGACTGAATAGGGGTTTGGTTATTAGTTTATTCCATCAGATATCCCATCCGCCTTAATATAATAGTATTATATCCTTTGTTACTTGTAATAAGGCAGACGGTCTATCCTTCACTTCGGCCAAACTCTAAATCAGGCTTTAAGTGTCTGAAAACATAGACCACCAAGAGATCTTCAATATGTGCCTGGCTGATACTGTAGAAACACACCCATTGAATCACTTACCCACTCATACATTCACCCTTGGTTTCAGGAGCGTACTTTTCACTGGTGCAGCAGGTGCAGGGGTGTGAGGGGCCATTTCCATCCCCAATATGGTTGTCCTTTACTACCCAACCAGTGCCAGGTGCTCATTTCTTTGCTTCCATCATTGTGCCTGACATCCTTGCTAAGGCACTGATTTATTTTGATCTCCAATCTCACTTTTTCTGCTCTAGTGAAATTATCCAGAATACCACTTGCCACTGTGTAAAGTGCAAATAGTTGAAAAGCTAAATTCGACCTAGAGAGCATGTAATGATCTCTTAAGAGCTGGCACGTTTTATCATATACCAGACTTCAGAATTCTGAAGTGAAAAGCTCATGCAGCAATTTCAAATACTTTTTGGTTGTTTTGAGGTCCAATAGGAAACTGAGAAATGCCATTAACAAACAAAAGCTTGTTTCAATTAAAGAGAGGAGACTGTAGAGTGATCATATTAGACAAACTAATTTAAAAAACGGTTTAAACTCGCTAATACAAAAACTGGCAAAGAACAGAGGACATAAACAACGTAAAAAGGAAACGAGAAGCAAAAAAAGTTTAGACAAAATAATTTAATGCAAATGGTAATAAACATGTGGGGAAAATTAGTATTGGCTAACAAACACAGTGGTAACATGTTCAAACGGCAACTGACTTTCCCTGTTATTTTAATCACGCCAAAAGACAAAAATATAAATAAGTCAGAAGAGGTAATACTGAATATATTAAAAGTGTGATGCAGTGTAACAAAAAGACAAGAGGCAAGTACTTGCAATATAGGTTTACAGCAAAGTAACAACGTCAACATGTGTGCAATTTCTTCAACTTTGATTCATTTTAATTAATCACACATCTTTCACAAATACAAGTGCAATTTTTCAAAAATATACATTAACGCTTTTTTAATTATTATTGTGTTCACATCACAGAAATTTACACTTCCAATAATTCATGTAGAACTATTCTGTTCATTGTCCATGCCGAATGCCCAATTACCTGGGATAATAAGTAACCCGTCCCGATTCGAAGGGGTGTGGCTGCAATGACTCCGATTTCTGAAATCGCGGAAATACGACAATGGATATCTTGTCCATGATATTGGTGTCAGAGTCTAACTAATGATAGAATCTACATTGAGATTCGCCAAGAGGTTCGAGGCCTCGGCGCGAGGCGGAGGGCACACTGAGGTGAACGCTGACCGGTCGGAATCCGTGAGGGATTTTTCTCGATGTCGATTCTATCATTAGTTAGACTCTCACACCAATATCATGGACAAGATATCCATGTGTGCATGTATGGAAAGATGTGACTCCCTGCACATTGTCATTTAAGACTGTTTTGTTATTTTTAGATTTGGGCCCCTGAGGCAGGGACACATGTCCCGAAATGCATTGGGCGTGGACAATGGACAGAATATTTCTACCTGAGTTAGTGGAAGTGGAAATTTCTGTGAGGTGAACAGAATAATAATTAAAAAGGCGTTAATATATATTTTTGAAAAACTGCACTTGTATTTGTTAAAGATGTGTGATTAATTGAAATGACTCAAAGTTGAAGAAATTGTCCACATGTTGAATTTGATATATTGGATGAAAATTGTATGCAGCGGTGCACATTGGGCAAGTCCTAGTACTTGGCATGTGATTGTGATTAGTTTCGGCATGTCTGACATCATGCCAACCAATGTAGCACGCTAGGTTTATAGGAATAGTGCGTTTAAATAGGTATAGCCAGAAGTGCTACACCAACAAATATTACAGCAAAGTAACGCACATTAATTATTTGAATAACATGTTTACATTTGTCGGAATAGATAATCATTAAAAACTACATTCACCATAAATAAACATAGAACGCCATCAATATTTTGACCTACCTTAAATCCTTACGATTTCATTGTTTAATGGCACAATTGGAAAAAGTGAGAATGCTGCAAATCTTTAACGTTTTTAACTTTGTACGTCAAAAAGAGTAGTGCATTTAAAAAAACGCATTAGCACTAAGATTGAAACATTTAAGACAAACAAATAAATCAGAATGCATCCTTAGCAGTCAATAGGCACTTTTATTTGCTTGCTCGGGAAACATTAATTATTTATGAGGCCTTGCAACAGTTTTGCGCTTCAGTTGCGTCACTTTTTGTAACACATCGGCGGTGTAAAACATGCGTCACTTTTCCATTGATACGCGCCTCCTTTTACGATTTTAGGCTGTCACCGTCCCCTTCCCGACACATTGTCCTGATGAAGACCCTGCGTGACCACCAACTGGGGCACACTTAGGGTTGAAACGTCAACGCTTACTCAAGGCCTAGACTAACCAAGACTCCACACAACGAAAGAAAAGAGTCTCTGGTGTGAAAGCATTATCTGGCCTATCCCTCACCTGTACATAAAAACCTCAACCACCTTGTATGTTTTGTACACTTGTTGAGCACTGAGCACCCATGTCACAAGATCACCACATATCCATATAACTATTGATCTCATGTTGACATCCGCTGTTTACTGTGATTATCTATGAATGAATTAATTCTGATAAAAAGAAACAGTACAAAGCATTAAGATTTCTGTTTTCATTTCTTCAAAGAGAATTGTTTTACTCCACAGGCGCTATACAAAGGTTGCTACCGAATTCTACAAGTGCATTATGAGCACCATTAAGTAACGTACCTTCTACCCGACAGAACCACTTGTTGTTTAACTGATACATACCCAGGTTCTGAGGGACACAGGGTTACCCCATTATTGCCTAATCACTTTGTAACCCCCTGCGCTAAATTATACTTGCGTCAGGTATAATGTATGCAGGGGGGCGTTCCCATGCATGTAAGCCTTGTAGAAGTGATGCAGTGAAATCTATGAGATTTAACTGTGCCACTTCTAGGACATAAATGCGTCAATATCTTATGCCTGCCTCACAGCATGGTCTTTCATATGGGACTTTTGTGACCCACTCCAGCAATGCGTCACTTTTGCGTCTTCACATACGTCAGAAATACTGACGCATCTGTAACTCCTTGCGACATGATGCATCATACAGTAAATATGACGCATCCATCATGTCCCAAGTGGGGCGAACTGAGAAGTGATGCATCGCTGCTTTCACGCAGAGATGCATCACTTCTCATAAATGAGGCCCTCAGGTTCTAGTCTCTAGTCCCTTTACAATAAGTGACTTCAGTTAGCCTTACTGCTTTTGTCGCCTTTCTTCTCTGTCCTCCCTATCTCTCTTTATTTGTCCTTACGCATGTTTTATCCCTCAGAATGTATACCTGTTGGTGATCTGAGTACTGATATGGGATGTTTTGTGAATACCTCTATCTCCATTCGATCGATAAATAGCTTTCCATTAGCAAAGTTCTTCCACTTTGGGATTGGAATGGCAATATCCTTGCAGAGCTATCAAGATGTTCCCAGTAGTAGGATGGGGGGGGGGGGGGGGGGAGAGACATTTCCCATTTTATTATGCGTAGTCATATTTGCACTACACAACAAAAAATATGACTGAAAAGAATTCCAGCAAACTTAGCCTCTGCAATTTAAGCTAACTTTTGCGTCCATTACATTGCACCGATGGTTGCATAGCCATGCATCAAAAGCCAGCATACATTGTTTTTCGCCATTCTTAGTTAATTTTTTATAGCAAATAATTAGTTATCTGATTAGCTAACCCAAAAATACCTGCCATCCTCTAGCTTCAGTCTAGAATCTAAGATGTTTTGAAAATCTTGAATTTCCAGGTTTTGCCACGTTAAGCGATTGCAACCTGAGTTATTGGCATCATGTCAGTGCATGCATTCTTAACACATTTAACATGCACTTTTTAGTGTAGCACAATGGCATAGAGTGGACTGGCGTAGAGCAGAACAGCTTGCAGTGGAGTGACGAAGAGTGGAGAGAGTGGAGTGTTGTAGAGTGGAGTGGCATAGAGTTGAGTGGCGTAGAGTGGAGAGGCATACAGTGGAATAGTGCAGAGTGAAGTAGCGTAGAGTGGAGTGGCACAGAGAGTAGTGTCATTGAGTTGAGTGGCGTAGAGTGGAGTAGCGTAAAGTGAATTGGTGTAGAGTCAAATAGTCTAGAATGGAGTGGCCCAGAGTGGGGTGGGGTGGTGTAGAGTGGAGTGACGTAGAGTGGAGTGGCATTAAGTTAAGTGGTGAAGAGGGGAGTGGGGTAGAGTGGAATCGTGTAGAGTGGAGAAGCGTATAATGGAGTGGCATAAGGTGGAGTGCTGTAGATTGGAATAATGTTGAGTGGACTGTTGTAGAGTAGATTGGCATAGAGTGGAGTGGCGTAGAGTAGAGTGGTGTCAAGTGGTGTAGAGTGGAGTAGCGTAGATTAGGATATTGTAAAGTGGAGTGGCATAGAGTGGAGTGGCATGGAGTGGAGGTGCATAAAGTGGAGTGGCATATAGTGGAATAAGATAGAACGGGGGTGGTTCGAGTGGAGTGGTGTAATTTAAGTGGCATAGTGTGAAGTCGTGTAGAATGGAGTGGCATTGCATTGAGTTGCGTAGAGTGGAGTGGCGTTGAGTGGAGCGACATAGAGTGGTATAGCAAAGAGTGGCGTAGAGTGAAATGGCATGGAGTAGAGTAGGGTTGAGTGGAGTGGCATGAAGTTGAGTGGCATAGAGTGGAGTGGATTAGAATGCTTTGGGGTAGAGTGGAGTGGTGTAGAGTGAAATAGCGTTGAGTAGAATAACGTTCATTGCAGTGTTGTAGAGTGGAGTTGCATAGAGAGGAGTGATGAAGAGTGGAGTGGTGTAGAGTTGTGTGGAGTGGCATAGAGTAGAGTGGCATGGGGTACAGTAGAATGGCATGGTGTGTCAAAGAGTGATGTGTGGTACAGTGTTTTAGAGTGGAAAGACATAGAATGGAATGGCTTAGAGTGAACTGGGATGTCATAGAGTAGAGTGCTGTGCAGTGGAGTGGAATGTCATAGAATGGTGTAGAGTGGAAAAGCGTAGAGTGGAGTGGTGAGTAGTGCCGTAAAGTGGAGTTGGGTACAGTTAAATAGCATAGAGTGGAGTGGCGTAGTGTGGTTTGGCATAGATTGGAATGGTATAGAGTGGTTAAGCATACAGTGGAGTGGTATAGATTAGAGTGTCATAGAGGGGATTGACGTAGAGTGGAGTGGGATGGACTGCAATAGCATAGAGTGGAATGGTGTAGAGTGGAGTGGTGCAGAGTGGAATAGTGTAGACTGAAGTGACATTGAGTTCAGTAGTCCAGAGTGGAGTGACATATAGTGGAATAGCTCTGAGTGTAATGGTGTAGACTGGAGTGGTGTAAAATGGAATACCATAGAGTTGAGTGGTTTAGAGTTGAGTCGCATAAATTGAAGTGAAGTATAGTGTAGTGGGGTAGAATGGAGTAGCAAAGATGGAGTGGCATAGAGTGAAGTGGTGTACAGTAGAGTGGCATAGAGTGGAGTAATGTAGAGCGGGATTGCATAGAATGGTGTGACATAAAGAGGAGTGGCATAGAGCTGAGTGGCGTAGAGTAGAACAGCATAAAAGGGAGTGGCAGAGAGTGGAGTGGCATGTAGCAGTTTGGGGCAGAGTGGAATGGCATAGAGTGGACTGGTCTAGAGTGGAGTGGAGTGGTGTAGGGTGCAGCACACATAGAAAGAGGAAAAAACGAGGAGAAGTAACCATATTTCTCCTTGTTACACCTCACCTCGGGAGGCGTAAGGATTTGGTACTTCCCCAGATTTACATTACTTTGTAAATCTAGGGCAGCGTCAAATTCCATCTGTGTTGCATGAGAAAACCCACTGCAAATCACGTGGAATGCCTCCCTGTGGTAGAGTATGGAAACGCAGTGATTTGCGTTGCATCACCTCTCTCACGATTTATGAGACCACTCAAACCATGCAGGGTAGCTTTGCATGGCTTCATAATTTGAAATGAGAGCCCTGCGTCATGCATGAACCACTTGAAGCAGTGCAAAAGTGATGCACTGCTCCCTCATAACTAAGCCCCTTTGTTTGTTGATAAGGAATGCGATAAAAAACGCAAACAAAAACACAACAACAAAATCAAAGATTCTTTTTCCCCCATTGCAGTGTGTTTTTGGTTAGGGAGAACAATTCAACATGAACTGAGAAGTTGAACAGTGCCTGCAAATTACTCCTCGTTGCAAGATGTGTCTTATGCATGGTTTCAAGGTGCTTTCCGTTGTGATAATGACTGTAAAGGAGGCAGAGAGAAGAAAAGTACTTGCCTGTTTTCACACTGTCTGGTCAAGCTGGGAAGTTGCGATTGAAACCAATGTCTATTTTTCAGGACCTCGCTACTAGTTTTGCCCTGGGTCCAATAAAAGCTCCTGACTGTCCTGGGCAGGTAATGTGAATGCATTCAAAATATTGTTTGCTTTTATTACGAATTGGAGCAACAGCAGTGTAAACATGCTTCTTCACACAACAGCTACACCTTGGGCAGAAAGAGTGCAAGTTTCCATTCTTCAGAGGACAGGTATAACTAGAGGCAGCAAATGCAAAAACAACAAGGTGATGGATGGAATGCTTGAACTAATCTCAGACTCTGGCAATTGCTGGGGGCCGAATCCCAAGCCATCGTTTTTTGGCCCCCCATGCCACCCCAGTTTAGACCAAGCCATGTAAATCAGTCTTGACCCTGCTCCCCATGGAAACGATCCAACCTGAACTGCCAGGCCAGGTCATCATGGACTGGAAACAAGCATCTTGGGACTGGTTTTGGGGTGTGACCCTTATCAGCCAAGCTAGCTTGAATCCATTGGCACAGTGAGCCTGGTACCCATGTTTGGGCGTATCCAGTGCACTAAGGGCAGCAAGTGCTAAAACAGCAAGATGATGGACAGAATGCTGGATTTCACCTCAACCACTGGCAATCACTTGCGCCACATCCTAATCCATGTTTTTGCCCACCATGCTACCCCAGGTTAGACCAAGCCATATGCAAATCAGTCTTGACCTGCTCCCATTGAAAACAGTTGAACTTGAACTGCCAGGTCAGGTCCTCCCTAGACTCTAAACAAGCATCCTGAGATCGGTTTGGGGGTTTCACCTCTCATCAGCAGGGCTAGCTTGAATCCAGTGACACAGTGAGCCCAGGACCCACGTTTGGGCATACCCGGTGCACTTAGGGCGGCAAATACAAAAAGAACAAGGTGATGAATGGAATCCTTGAATTGATCTCAGCCACTGGCAGTCGCTCAGGGCCAAATCCCATTCCATTGTTTTTTGCCCACAATGTCACCCCAGTTTAGGCCCAGCCATATGCAAATCTGTCTTGGCCCTTCTTCCCATGGAAACAGTTCAGCCCGAACTGCCAGGCCAAGTCCCCCCTGGTCTGGAAACAAGCATCCTGGGACTGGTTTTGGGGTATCGTCCCTCATCTGCCAGGCTATCTTGAATCCAGTGGCACTTGTCTTGGAATACCTGGTGCACTTAGGGGAGCAAATGCAAAAACAATAAGGGGATGGATGGAATGCTTAAATTAATCTAAGCCTCTGGCAATCGCTCAGGTCGTATTCCAATCCATCATTTCTTTGCCCACCATGCCACTGAACCCAGCAATATGCAAATCAGTCTTTACGCTGCTTCCCATGGAAACATTATAGCCCAAACTGCTGGGACAGGTCGTTCCTAGACCGATAACAAGCATCTTGGGATGGATTCGAAGTCTCATCAGCACAAGCTTGGTTCATCACAGGACAGGAACAAATCGGATAGCAGCTGTGCAAGCTTGACTGACTCACAGAATAGAGACAGCATGGCAGTATCAAAGCAAGCTTCCTTCTCTCTCAGAAAGCAGTATGTGCAATCTTCCAATTTTCTGCAGAACAGATCTAGCAGGGCAGAGTTGTACAAGTGTTCATCACCAACAGAACATGTTCAATTAAGGTGTGAGTGACATATAACTTAAAGACAGGTGTCCAGAGCTGTTGCGTAACTCACTTAAAGGAATATATAGGACGATGAGTCAGTGGATATGCGAGTTCGGACACCATTCTCCCTTAGGTAACATTCCATGCCAGCACCCTGAAAATCCTGCTGCCGCTACTCAGTTATCTGCTGTTTGCATCCATTGTTTAGTTTTCCATGTTTTAGACTATTGCAGTAAACTAGTAGGTCAGTGTTACTTGGAGCAATCCCACCAAAGTCTAATACCTTTGCTTTTGACAGTCACACAGTTGCCAACCTCTTCAAAAAGGTTTGGAATGTGTGAGCATCACAGCAATTCCAGCCTTGGTGTTGCACCTGTTCAAAATGTTGAGTTCAGCAGATTATGAAAAAACCTAGCTATGTGGTGTAGCTTGGCGGGGATTTGCGTCAGTTCCAATGAGCCTGGCAGTTGTGTTGAAAGACTTTGCAGAGCTTTGCAGGGCTTTGCATCAGTTCTGATGACGACCACTGCTGGAATTGGCAGAGCACCTTCAGGACCACTTCCAAGAGTCCAGGACTGGGGTGGAACCTCATGGAAGGCAGGACTTAGAGATGGCAGAGTCCAGGTGCTGGGTTCAAGTTTGTTGGAAGCCTGTTTTGTCCCTGAGGCTTCTGATCAGGAGGCCAGCCAACCATCCCTTGGAGTTACTCTGGGGTCCTGTGGTCAGAGTTGCAGATCCAGTCCTTCCCACCCAGGTAAGAGGGCAACAGTCATCAGGTATGCACTGCAGTGCAGTAGTCCTTCAAAGCAGCAGTCCAGCAGAGTGGCAGTCCTTTAAGCAGCATGGCAGTCCTTCTTCCTGGCAGAATATCCACAGGTTCAGAAGTGTACTGGAGAGTTGGTATCTATGGTCCATTATTTATACCCAGTTGGGCCTTCGAAGTGAGGCAAGGCTTCTAGAGGCATGCCTTCCTTTACCTGTCTTCAGACTAACTACAGAGGGTATGCAGCCCTTTGTGTGGAGGCAGGAAACAGTCTATTCAAGTGTTTGGGGGCTGTGCCCGGCTCCTCCCTCCCATCCTGACAGTGATGGCCCACCCACGCACATCAAAGCTCCCTATTATTATGTATGGCTTCTAGGAGAAATACACAAAGCCAAACTGTCAGTTACACAGAGTCATGCGACCCAGACACAGGTTGCAGGCACCAAATAGCTAAGACAGGAAAATGAATGTACCGATTTAAGGAAACCATTCAATGGTGATAATTAGTGCTAATACATGAGCAATAAGAAACAGAAAGAACCAAGGCAACAACATTATTTATCAAAAATACAAATGATCATTTATTTTAATAAGAAAACCTATAGTATTCATACATTCACTTTCATGTCCTTCAATCATACTCCCATTCAAAACTAAATGCAGTTTAAAAACATTATTAAAATGGTGACATTTTACAAAATTATGATGATTTGACACAATGTATAAGAAATAGATTCAATTGAAGCAAAGTGTCACATATTCATAAGACTGGTATTCTACGCGCGCTTCGGCACACAGGGGTGCCTTAGTCAGTAAGAGGGCCACAGCTGGAGCATGTGATGAATCTAATGTTGATGGTTGTACAATAACCAGGCGTGTTCTAGGGTCAGTAAAAACGATACAATTCTTGATTCAGACTTTGCAATAAGAGTTGTAATTTTTCGTGACAGATGAGAACTGACTGTTGTGGTGATGTGCAATGCACAATGAGTGTTTATTTTGTCTTTTATTCCAATATTCACTAGGATTCAATACGAATAGGTAGGCTGCGTAGATATCGGTATTGATACATGCAAAGATTCATTTTGGCCGATACGGAGTCTCCGGATATGGGGTTCCTACTCTCAGCTGCTCTGCATGGAGACTCTTATTGCTGATGTATTAGCACTAATTATCATAATTGAATGGTTGCCTTAAATCTGTACATTGATTGATTTGTCCCTAACTTAAGGAACCTCCATCTAAGTAGTAGGGGGCCTCTTCTTTTGCGTTTAAGACAGGAAAATGGCAACTTTCTAAAAGTGACATTTTCAAAATTAATATTTAAATTCCAACTTCACCATAAGTTAGGATTTTTCTTTACAATTCTAAAGACACCAAACATAAATTGGTCACCTATTCTTATTTGTAAATGACATTTTATTAAATGTAATAAGGTAATTCCAATGTTATTCTGTGGGAAATGAAGGCCTTGCAGTAATAAAAAAAAGTAGTTTGAGTTTTTTTACTACCATGACATGTAAAATTGAAACATATATCTTCAACTTTTTAAATACTATGCACCCTGCACTCTGGGCTTTCTGCGGCCTACTGTATACCTATATGTATTAAAAATGACATTTTTTCCCAGTCAAAATGGTAGTTTATAACTGCACACACAGGCAGCAGTGGCAGGCCTAAGAAATGTTTAAAGTACTGCTTAAGTGGGTGGCACAATCAGTGCAGCAGGCCAACTAGTAGCATTTAATTTACATGTCCTGGGCACAGGTAGTGTCACCTTACTAGGGGCTTAAAAAGTAAATAAATGTGCCAGTTGGGTATAAGCCAATCTTACCATCTTTTAAAGGAGAGAGAACAAGGGCATTAGCACTGGTTAGCAGTGGTAAAGTGCAAAGAGCACACAAAAGCGGGTTCAGAAACCAAGAGTTTGAAGGCAAAAAGTTTAGGTATGGCTCTGCAGAAAGGGCCAAGTCCATTATTGGGGGAAATAGATGTCAAAATTATGTTATGACAACATTTGGCCTTCGATTTTTTAATCAATGTTTGTATTGCATATCTGAAACTGATGTTCATTCTTATTTTCAAATGTTTCTATGCCTGTATCTTGATGTGTGCTGTGGCTGAGCTACTATGGTTTTGAAAAATCTATCCTGCTCTGAGGAATTCTAGACTTACTATTGATAGATTAGCAGAAGTGACAGACTATCATCAGAGAAAATGCATGTTTCGTATTTACCAACACAAATAAACATTAAAGTCAGGAAATATGTCAGATAAAACTCCCAAACAAATTTAGTACACCAAATTATCAAGTATTGATTAAAAATGACACTAAAATGACGAGCATTGATAAAGTGGATCAACGGTTGTGATTTTCTGTGGAAAAAGCAAACAATTCTCAAAGTCAAAGTCAAAGTAACTCTTTTCAAAAAGAGAACCATAAAAGTGCAAAAAATCTACTTTACAATTTATAATTGTGATGGCCTATTTGCAAAACAACGTGAAAGGCAATTCATACAATTCAGTTATTAAAAGGGAGATAAAAGTGGGATTAAACGAATACAGTCCTTAAAATTCAATCTTAAACTAATCACACCTTTTAGTTCATGGGACACTTAAAATGTATGATGATGAATATAGCTAATCTATTTCACCTACAACTTCTGATACCGTTTCCTAATAGCAATTGCAACATAAATAAAGTTGGAGACCCCAGTACATATATCAAGTGTAGCCAGAGAATGCAGGTAGTTAAAACCATCAACATAAGAACATGGCCTAATTTCTTTTAAAATCGGGACTACAAATTTTCTTCTAGGCACTCTGTAAAGAGTGCAAAATAGCATAAAGTGCTGTGTGCTTTGGGCTGCCAAATTATCACAAGGGCAGTGCACCAGATTGTCTGCCCACCCAGTTTGTTTCAGAAATGCCACTAAGAAATTCAGGGTAAGGAAACAGGATCTTGTTAAGTAAAAACGTCTCTGAACATTTGTAGTGAATGTTAAATAAAATTGCTGCTGAGCGGGGAATAAACAAAGAGGGCATGCTACCTCAGGTTGAGAGCAGCGAGTGTTTGCCCCTGTGGAATGCACCTCATTTCTGATCTTTTTCACATTCTCATGGATACTGGCTGGGCAATCAAAATAATGTCCGAGGCCTAACTTATAAAAGCAATCCCTGACAAATCGGAGCCAGGGGATAGTAAGTGCACCATTGAGGTTAAGACAATCTTTTATAATCTCTCTGGAGAATGGTAGCTCTTCTGATAACCAAATTTTAGCCCATAGGAATAAGGGGGCAATATTTATACAGTCTTCTTCAAAGTCAAGCCCCAACTCATTATGACAAAAGCTTGTGGGGACACTATTTGGAATCATCAGAAGCCTTTTAATAAATTTATATTCCATAATTTACAACTGACGGCTGTTATGATACCCCCATACGCCTGCTCCATATGTTACCACAGGTACAAATTTGGCTTTATAGAGTGTAACTAGCTCGGTCACCGGTTTATGTCCTAATTTGCTGGCAAAACGAAAAATTCCCTTAACCACCCTACCTACTTTGTGCAACCATGTAGTAACAAGCGAATCCCAATTCAGCTTATTTTTAAAAAGGTTCCCTAGATTATTACATTTATTAATTTTCTTAATCTTCTTTGCACCCACAGCATCATTTCTAGTTTTAGTCATTTTAGGCCCGCAAACCATAGCATAAGATTTAGTAAAATTAACTTTAAGATCAAGTGACAATATAAAATCAGAAAATGCATTAGGAGATTTTTGGAGGCCATTTGCTGTTAGGGCCATTAAAACAGTATCATGCGCGTAAGAAAGAAGTGGAACCCGAATGCCCCCAATGTATGGACATTCAAGATCTTTATCTGACAAGAAAGCATCAAGGCCATTGGTGTACATTGGAAAGAGAATTGAAGCTAAGATGTATCCCTGCCGGACGCCCTCTGTCAATTCAATAGGCCTAGTTTTTTCGCTGTTACCTCCATATCTGATAGTTACAGATGTAGAGGCGTGGAGCCTGCGGAAAAGAGAAATTAAAGATTCCTCAACTCCCATTTTCCCCATCAGTGCCCACAGCTTATCCTGATTTACAGTATCAAAAGCACTGGACAAGTCCATGAAGGCCAGATGAATAGAACCTGTGTAAAACTTTGTCTGCCCCAATGATGATGTAATTAATATGTGAATGTTATGGTAATGGCATATAAGATGTAATGTTTTTTATTATTATGATTGTATTGGTCTTAATATTTTATAACGATTGTTCTTTTATGGCTATCTTTTGATAGTCGAATAAAGATTTTAAAGAAAGTAAAGAAAGAATAGAACCCTTCCTGGCCCTCATGTCCTTGCCCATAATCAGGGACAAGTTGAGGCACTGTTCAGTAGTGCCCATCCCCCTCCTAAAACCATACTGTGATCTAGCGATCACCCCTATGTCTGTCGCCCACGTTTCAAGTCGAGCAAGGACAACCCTTCCCAGCAACTTCGCTGTGGCTTCAATACGGGAGATTGGCCTGTAACAGGAAGGGTCACATTTGTTACCTTTTTTAAACATAGGGACCACTATAGCCTCCTTCCAAGATGTTGGGATAGGGCTGATTACCATTGCTTTGAACACATTGGTCAATAATGGGGCTCAGAGATTAGGATTAGTTTTAAATAGATCTAATGGCACTCCATCCGGGCCATGAGCTTTCATACTAATTCCTTTGGCTAGGGCTTCCTCAACCTCAGCTGAGGTCCCTTCCTGCACAAAAACTATGCTTTGGGCTATTTTCGTCTTTGTGTGTGTGTTCCAGAACACATGCAAAGAGAAAAAAAGAGGAGAAATGAAAACATTTAGCCTTGTTACTCCTGCTTGAGGGAGACACTGAATTTTGTTGCAGATCCCTGTCTATGGACGTGCGCCAAAACCCATTAGGGTTGCAAGGGAACCCCCACGCACCACCAATGGAACTCGCTCCATCACTGGTACCAATGAGTGAGCCAGAACATCATGGCAATGATTCAGAAAGAGCCTCTGTGCTCGGGGTGGAGGCTCTGCACTCATGGCGGCATCCCCACACTCCTGGCGAGAACTTAGCATTGCAGTTTCCCATTACAGAGATCCCACCATGACTGCGGAGAACCCGCCACGACTGTGGAGCCTCCGCCAGTGTGCGGAGGTTCATTCTGAATCAGGTCCCATATGTGCTTATGTGGCCATTCCTCCTTGCTCCTGAAGCAAAATGGAGCCTTGAGGGAAAACAGCTCCTGCTCTAAGCATCCGAGCCGCAGAGTGAAAACATGTTGTTCCGGCCCAGTGCTACCCACTGGCTGACTTCGGGTATTTTTCAGGATGCATGTTATATTGCCTCCAGGCTCTCGCATGTCTAGGGTTCATGTACACAATGATTTAAAGAGTGATTCATTCCAGTACCTTATTTGAACCTCTGCATGCACTTTCAATATGCTTTCAGGCACATCACATTGTCAGACATCCAGCCTAAAGCGCAAAGCAGATGTAATGGTAGGTATGAGTAGAGTGTTTAAAGAGTACTGTATTTTATCTTACCTGTCAGCATGCATTTATTTGTTGCACAATAATATATTTGCAGTTTTATATTTGCGTGCGGTGTTTTAATATGT
Organism: Triturus cristatus; assembly: GCF_964204655.1. Lineage (NCBI taxonomy): Eukaryota > Metazoa > Chordata > Amphibia > Caudata > Salamandridae > Triturus > Triturus cristatus. The sequence continues at coordinate 438,983,419 of NC_140582.1, read as the reverse complement.
TCCTGTAGAATTGAATAAAAATATTTTCCAAGAATATATGTTATTTGGCTTTTTCCTTGGCACCATTCGTGAACGTGCTTGTTGAACTAGTTAAGCACTCCTTGGTGTGAGTGGTGTTTTGCAGCAAAAGATCGCAGCAAATTGTGTTTTTAAAGCCAAAGTACATGTTTCACAGAAAATGGAACAGACCCATGCCTGGATCTGTATCGCAAAACAATATTATTTGGCGCTATTTCATGTCCTTGGTGGTAAGTTAAGGCAATTCTTAGTCCAAACAGACTTTACCATAGGCTTATGAAAACAGGACGGTGCAGGTGGTATTGTGTGACAAAAAATGTTTTTGCTTGTTTATTGTAGGGCATTTTGATGAGGTAGTAATGTATTTGGATGGGTTTTGAGCTGAATTATTGCCATGTGATTTTATTTTGATGTACTGCAGCTGCTGTCTTGCATTCTGTTTTGACTATTTTATTGTTTGGAATTCTGTTTGTTTTATACGTGCTGTTATGTTATGTATGTTATTATGCTCTGTTGTTTACTTTAGATTATTCAACAAATGCTGCAATATTCTACGCCTAAAGCAGCACATGCCATGAAAGTTCCTGTGACAAGCAGCTAGTTACAATGTAAGGTGATAAAATTGTACTGCTCCAGCTCTTCAGCTACTTAAGAAACTGTCAGCCCACAACTGTGGCAAAGACTGAGGGCCGCATTTAGAGATTGCAAGACAGGACACTCCATAAAAACTTGAGGGACATCCAGTCCGCCTTATTGCATGTGCCATAGGATTTAATACATGTGTAATACGCAGAGCGGGCCCTCAGTCACATTTGTGATGGAGTATCCTGTCCATCAAACTCTACATCAGGCCTTGGGTCTTAACTTAGGGCTCACAGTGCTCACTTTATGTGATGTGCCCACCTCCAAACCTGATATGCACCATATTTTATGTGCTCTGTGATTTGGCGCTAGTCAATGTTGTCACTAACCATCATTTTGACCTATCCGTCCCTTTTCGGAGAGATTCCTGCCTGTGAGTAAATTATCAAGTGTGATTTTTAGTTCCTGTGATTCAGTGCTTAATTTTTGAAATATTAAGTGCCAGGGCTCTCGTCAGGAGGCCACTGCAGAGTGCACCAGCATTGCCCCTGCCATGCTGCCAATGTTAGTAGCAACACATCTACTGACCATCACACTCCTACAAGTGTGACAATTCGGACTATTCCAGGTCCCCAAAGCTACAAGGATGGCTTTGGCAGCAGGTAATAGTCATTTTTAATGTATAATGAATTAATAATTAAATGTTGTTGTAGTCATCTCTGAATTAGTCAGGCACCGCCTCCTGGTGGCAGACTGTCAAAAGCACAAGGGTTGACAATTAAGTGACGGTCCAGAGCCTCCAGCTCAAATTAAGCACTGCTGTGATTCCTGATGCTGCTGTTTTTGTTTTTTATTCTAATTTACTGAATGCATGTCTAACACTTCTCACTTATTTGATGAATGAACTTTTAACAACTGCAATAAAAGAAGTGCATTTGTGGTATCAATGTTCTAGCGCGGCATGTAACAATAGAATCAGCCATCCTTTTATGTGTGTACAGTTGTATATTAATTGATGAATAAGGGATTTGTTTTTATTCATGATTTTATTGTTTTTAATTTCAATGGTTTTAGATAATCAAGCAACAAAGAATTACATTAAACTTCTCACTTACCGAAAATTATTTTTTGATCTCTAGATTGTGTATTTCAAAGTAATGTTTGTTGCATAATTGAAATGTATTATACTATTTCCGGAAAAATAAATGGCTTGGACCTGAGTAAAACAGCTGCTGGCCACGCGGGATGGAAAGCTATGAGATCTGTGCTCTCTTGGAACACCCCATGGCAGACTTTGATCTGGGATAACAGTATCTGAAGGTTACTACATGTTCATCCTTGACAAGTGAATCAATGAAATACCTCCTTTAATTATGTCCATGTTTATTATTGGTGATATATAATCATTAGAATTGTGTCCTCCATGTGCTGTGTGAATCATGATTTAATTTGCTTTTATATTTCTGGGGCTGAATTCATCATCCATTCCATGCTCAATATGTATTGTGCATTAAATGTCGATGTATATAATATTTACTATAATGATTACCATTATTTTATCCATGCTGATGTTCTGATGTCAAATGTTTCCATTGTTTACATCTCGTGACATGATGTTTTCATCTGTTGCATTTCACATAAATCTTTTAGATCCTTTATTTGTTTTATTATACAACACATTTAGCATGGCGTTACCTCATGCATATTATCAGTAAAATTACATAACTTTTCTTTCAGAATGAACAGAAGACACTTACAAAAGGATAAAACGTAAAATAGCAGTTTAAAATGACCAAACTGCATTTATACCATGGTAAACAAGAAGTGATTAACAGGATATTATGACACTTCACCAGCATATGATGATGACACATATGCATCATATTGTTAAACAAGCGCAAATTGTTTGAATAGTAAACTCAGATTAAAAGTTCTGTTAGTAAATAAGCACAGGAACAATCAACGGGATAGAGAAATTAGTCTAAAATAGAGACTTTATAATTTTGGACTGTACGGGTGAAAGGGTACTAAGACACCCCTTACAATAGAAAGAGTTTGTGGATAATGTGCCCTTCTGCCCTGCAGCCATCACCCACCACCCACCATTAACTGAACATGGAGTAAGAAGAACCAATGTATGGAGAGGACGCCAGGAGCAGTGTTGGTGATGAATGTGATGATGTTGCCATTTGGTATCACTGGCACACATTGCATTGACAACACATCACATCATCACCTGTGTCACAGTCTATGGCATCTTTGATAACAGTATGAGTGGTTTTAACAGCGAGTTCTTCTCACCTTGCAAAAAAATCAAACATTAGCAACTCCAAACCCCAAGTCAGTCAGCGCAGTCAACTTCCTTTCTAGCTCTTAGACCTCTTTGTACTGAAAATCTATAGGGACATTTCAAAGGAAAACAGGTCAATCCCTATCAAGGACATATAGGTGAGTGGATAAGGCGTAGCCGAATTTGAACGTCACAGCTTACTCAGTGTAAGTTAATTCAGCCTACAGTTTCATAACTAAATTCTTCAAGTCAAGTACTAAATACACATCCAATTATTGCTCTGCATGTGGAGTTTTCACAGACTGTATTAAATATGTTGCTATTTATATAGCACTAACTGGGGAGCAACAAAGTGCAGGACATTAAAGTGCACAATTAGATTTCTCTTATGCACAAATTTCGATGATCGGGGTGGGTTCATCACACTGGGGCTTATTTACAAGCCCAGTGGGCTGCCGGAATGTCACTGCATTCCGGCGGCACACTGGGCTTACCCTTATCTATGAGGCCACGTAAAGCCACTCTGCGTGGCTTTACATATCCTTGTAGATATGGTGTGAGACAAGTCTCTGCGTTGTCTCGGGAAACACCCTTTACAACGTGGACATTACACCGAAATACATTCACAACGCGGTCGTTACCACAACCGCGTTGTTCAATTTCAATTTAGTCTTTATTTCGATTCTTAAAATCATGAAAGACACATATAATTACAGTACAACACTTTAAAAAAGAAATTCATATAAATATACATCATTTATGTATAGGCTAAAGCTCTTAAAGAAATACTTTAAAAACCAATGTATAAATTATTTCGATAAGAGCAATAAAACTATTCTGTTGCAGCAATCAATTTTACATCTCGAGTTCGAACAGTCTCATGAAATTCCTAGGTATAAAAGCACTACTTGGCCATGTGCTATTCACTATGGTGCCTATCTACATATGAGAAAAAATAGTAAAACCGTTTGAATAGCAATAAAATATACATGACCGCTCATCCAGCACATACAAGGTCCTTTGATGTTCCTTGCTACTTCAAGCACTTAGCTTGTATCCCCCACATCCAACTCAAGAATTTGGCTGTTGCCACTACAATGGGTTTGTGTGTGTTGGTTTTCAATATGCGATATGCATCAGTTCTCGCTCTTGTGCCCAAATTGGCCTAAGCCATTTGTTCCTGGGGCGCTTATAAACTGGACACACAAACAGGATATGAAGAACTGTTTCGTCCTGCATATTGCAAGATTCACATCTAGTAGTCGGTGGACTTTGCCAGTTTTGCATAAAAGATTTGATCGGAAGTGTGCCAACCCTTAGTTGATGGTACAATTTTCTATCTAGGGACTTTAGTCCCAATAAGACTCAAACCTGGTATCTTGTTTGTGGTCCATAAAAACACCAGAAAGGGAAGCATTGATAGTGCATGACATGGACTTTGAATTCACAATGTCCCAATAAGCTTCCTTGAATAATTTCTTTGATGGAAATAAATTGCTTTCAGGATTCTCTCACAAATGTCTATAGCCCATTTCCACCAAAGTATACTTTATTTTTTGTAACCATAAAATACTGTTCGATGTATCGGCCCGTTTGACGTCTTTCAGGGCATCTGCATAATGAACCAACTCTGGGGTAGTCCAAACCCTTCTCCAGTGTGCTACAGGCCTGAAACGAGCCAGATCCTCCAGAGTGTTAAAGCCTAAATCGAGATAAAGGGGTTTAAAGGGAGTGGATTGTGGGAGGCTTGTTAAGGTTCTCATGAACTTGTTCTGGGCTACAGTTAATGAGGATACATTTTCGAAGCCCCAAAGCTCCGCTCCATAAAGAATAGAAGCCCCGACCTTAGCATTGTAGATTGTTAACGCTGGGCTTACCGGTTGTGTTTTGGACAATCTATGTTCTTTTAATAGGGCACTAGCTAATTGGACATGCTTTAAAGTCATCAGATCTATCTGTGGTTTCCAATTTAGCTTCTTGCCCAGGGTCACTCCCAAGTATGTAAACACATCAGATTGTTCCAACTGAACCTTATTCATGAATACTTTTCCTTGGACCATTTTGTGTTTATGGAAAATCATTTATTTTGTTTTATCCACATTGATTACCAACTCGTAGTCACTGCAAAAGGTCTCAAATCTATTCAATGCACGCTGCAGCCCTGTTTGCGTCTTGGATAGGATGAGAGTGTCATCCACAAACATAAGTAGCAGAATCTTTTCACCCGCAAGGGAGGGGGCAACAGTTGGGTGTGTCGAAAAATAATATACCAACCTATCAATAAACAGAGAGAAAAGTGTAGGGACCAGAACGCACCCTTGCCGGACTCCTTTTGATACTTCAAACCTATCTGTAACCTGCCCCTGCGACCCCCATTACACCTGCGCAAAGTTAGACTCATGAAGCCTGACAGTTAATGCAGTTCAGCTGGCATCCCAAGATCTTTTAAAACCCCCAGAGTTTATTGCGCGCACCAAGTCAAACGCAGATTTGAGTTCTATAAAGGCCGCGTAGAGGGTATCCTCCGCAATCACTACCCAGCGCCAATAGATCATCATAAACCTAAAGACTTGGTCTATGGTGCTCACTTTCTGGCGGAAACCAGCCTGGAATGGGGATAGAACATCTTTTTCACTATTCCAGGATTGGGTCCTACTCAGCACAAGCCTAGCCATAATCTTCTGCAGTGAGTCAATTAGGCTACTTGGCCTATAGTTGCTCGGGCTCGTGCGGTCCCCCTTTTTGTAAATTGGTACGGTTTCCGCACCGCGTCTGGATTCTGGGATTGGAGCCCCGCACGCAATCGCATTCGCGATTATATGGATATATTTTAGCCAGTTTTCTCTATCGTGCCTGAACAAGTCGGCCGGAATGCAGTCCAGGCCTGATGTTCGTCCTTTGGGTATCGCATCCAGAGCCCTACCAACCTCTTCTAGGCCAAAGATTACAGTTTTGCCAGACTTTAGGATAAGACTTTGAGTAGTACTAACAGTTGTGGCAGCAAATTGGGCTTGATAATGGGAAATCCACTGATCTGGTGCTACATAGTTAACAGGGACTTGTCTGTGCTCCCCACTGCCCCACTTCACTAGCTGCCAAAAATTCTGCATCCTTTTTTCTTTGCTTGCCAACTGGAGTTCTTCCCATCGTTTTTCATTTGACTCTTGCTTGGCTTTAAGTTGGGTTTTCTTATAGTTAACTCTTGCAACCTTTATGTTTTCCATAGATTTTGTTTTTATAGCTTGGGTTAGTTTTTGATACGCCACTCTACAGTCCTTATTATACCAGTTGGCAGATTTTATAATAGCCATTTTCCTTGGTTTGTGTACCTTAATAAAAACAACTCTTAAGCTCTGTAAACAGATCTTCATGTTCCTGCGTGATCACTGCATTAATGTCATCCTAAGTTTCAAGATCGGAGAGGATCTTGAGGGTGCATTCTACTGAGGTCTTCATATTCTCTAGGGATTTGTCATACACTAAGATTATTGCCCACTTCACCCTTCTCATATCATTCTCGAGAAAGACATCAGCTGTTACATTTTCTAATATCTGGGGCTGTGGGGCTATCCCCAAAACCTGTAAGTTTATTAGGAGTGGATTATGATCACTCTCACTTCATTCTTGGACCTTCATGTCAGAGACACATGACCACATCTCCATGTTAATAAGAAAGTAGTCAATCTGACTGCTACTTATCCCATTAGAGTATGTACGGGATCCCTTGCAATCGGATACTGTCCTCCCATTCACTGCCCTGATACCTCTCTCCAGACACAGACTATTCAGTTGGAGGACTGCCTCCGTCCACTTAGTTATTGGCGGCAGATTTAAGGATAGTATACCCCACTGTTCATCCTCTTCATTACCATGATCGTTTTCATCGTCGAGAAGAGGCTGAAATGTGCATTTGAGATCTCCCGCTATCACCAGGTTGAAGTTCCCTCTCTGTTCTTCTATAAAGGTATCTAACAGGGAAACTGTGCTAGAAAGTTTTCCTCCCACCATTCCTCTGGCATAGATATTAATAACTAGTATACCAGATCCTTGGCTTGGTTGAATGACAATAGCCAGGATATCAGGGCTGTCAATATAAATCTCCTCAGCCCTATAGCCTGGATATTGTCTAACCCATGTGGTAAGCCCACCTGAGGGCCTTCCCTTTTTACCGGCTATAGCAGGTTTAAAAAAGTTTAAGTACCCGGGACGAAAGATCGGGCTTATTGACCAGGTTTCCTGGAAGGCCCATATGTCCTGGTCCCCAATAAATGATGACCAGTTGGCTGACACTGTCTTAGAGTTTAGTCCGGCTATATTCCAGGATGCTAATAATAGCGTCCGAATAATTGGGCTGGAATCGATGGTGGTGCTATCAACCACGGTGGAAGGGATCTGTACTATTTGATGATCGATGGATTCCCCCCTTATGACTGACACTGCTTCATACTCCAATGTCATAGACCCACCCATTTGGCATCAATCAAACTTGTCCAGGACTGAACCCTCTTTGTTTACAGGGACATGGGCCTGAGTAGCAGTCCTACTTTGTGATGCAGGGGGGGCTATATTTTATTCTAATGTTGGATAGAGCCAGGTGAGATGTTCTAAGGTCAAAGGATACCAAGTTATCTGCAAGATCAGTGATAACTAACCTGAGACATACATAATCCCTACTAGAACCATGGATCGTATATCTTTTCGCAGAGTATATATCTTATCTTATGACTGATCTACATTTCCTCACATGCCGTAACCAGTGAAAGCATTTATTTATCAAATCCTGCTCATTTTCATATAGATACTCTGAAATTTAAATGAATGTTAATTATGGAACATTAATTAGGAAAACTTGAGCTTTAGGGAGATTGCTCGGATGTAATGTTGACGGATTCAGACCCTTAAGGGGCAACATGCCTGGGTTCCTTGGTACACTAGGGGTAGTAAGATGCTGCCGAAGACTAACCTGACTAGGGTCAGATAACTTTGGTTCCTGTCGATTTTCAATATGTGCTCTATTTGTATTTGCCTGAATCATTTTATAGGTGTTGGGTTTTATACCTGCCAAGGAAGCATTCATTAGGCTCACCTCCTGATAAAATCGGTGGTGGGACGCTATCAGTAGATCTACACGATAATGCTGGTCAATAGCTTCCAGGATCTACATTAAGCCCTGTTGTTTGGAGTGCCTCACAACCAAGGTTTTCAGGGAGCTAAAAATTTCTATAAGCAAGCCGATATGTGCCCTTAAACTATCTGGTTGTTGACTTAAATGCGAGCAGCAACATCCTTTATTTGAGGCCTCCATATTGGAAACCTTACTTGCACCAGTGGGATCTATCTCTACTGCAGGTTCATTGGGCCTAACGGGCTCGTCAATATCTGTCAATGGGGCAAATCGGTTGTTACACTCAATCTCGAAACCCCCATAATGATCAGCAGAGTTGGGATCATTTAATGGCGTTAACAATTGTGGCGTAACTATCTGCTCAGTCTGAGCTTCCTGCACCTGGGTGTGGAGTAAGATTTTTTTATGTGTGTGCTTCTTAAACATTTCTGGGATGGATTTAGCTGACTCGGGGGAGTCGGGGGCCCAGCCAGGTGAGCGCCCAGCTCCCAGTAGTCCACACTTGGTGCCCACAGAAATAGCTAAAATCTCCTCGCAATCGCTAATGATTTTGTGAATGCGTGTCATAACACAATTACTTTTCGTGGGCCCTATGTGCTTATCCGACCTTTTTACTTTCTTACGCTTGCCCACTCCCCCTCCCCCTGTAGCCTCCATCACCTTCCTTTTACCCATACCAAATGTAGGTGGGTAATAAGTTAACAAGTAATTAATTAACACTGATTTTAAACAAACGATTTAAGCACACCTGGGAATAATTCTATCCTTATCAAACAAATCCACGATCTTTGATTATACACAATATTCACAGTAGGATGTACTCAGCTGAGCTTAATCAGTCTGTGAACTTTATAGTTGATAGCAGTTATTCGCTAGGTTCACATAGGTGGTTTTCACAAGTGACCAACAATAAAGTCAATACCTTATTATCTGCACGGGTCTAGAGGCAGCGTTAGGGGGTGGCCCTGCCCTTCCTCTTCCTGGCGATGATGGGCAAGGACAGACCTGCCCTTGGCCTGGGCTTTGCCCTGGCACGGCCCTCGCGCGTCCCGCGCTGCGGTGGTGGCTGGCGCTTTTGAGCACTGCTGGGCAGGCACAACTCTTCCCTCCTGGGAGAAGGCAGGAAGCAAAGGCTTCTGGACGTTGTGGTTCCCCAGCGGCCTCAAACAGCAGAGCGTCCCGCGCCGTGGTGGTGGCTGGCGTTTTTCACCGCTGTTGGGCAAGCAGAACTCCTCCCTCCTGGGAGAAGGCAGGAAGCAAAGGCTTCTGGACATTGTGGTTCCCCAGCGGCCTCAAACAGCAGAGCGTCCCGTGCTGCGGTGGTGGCTGGCGCTTTTGAGCACTGTTGGGCAGGCAGAACTCCTCCCTCCTGGGAGAAGGCAGGAAGCAAAGGCTTCTGGACGTCGTGGTTCCCCAGCGGCCTCAAACAGCAGAGCAGTGCCAACGACTTGCTCTAGATGGCGCTCTAGACTAAGGAATAGTATGATTTACTATTCCATCATCTTCCCTACTGCTGCACACACTGCAGTTGGAATAGTAAATCATAATATTCCTAAGTCCAGCACGCCATCTAGAGGAAGTCGCTGTAACGACTTGCATTGTAATGGTACTGCGTTGTAACAACGCGATAGTTGTAACAATCGCATTGTAAAGGCACGCAATGTAATGATTCGCATTTTAAAGAGTCATATTCCATTGTCTCACACTACGATGGGGAGATGGTGGGTGTTCCCACGTAACACCCATGGCATTTGCTACATTCCCTGATTTACAACATGCTGTAAACGTGGGAATGCATCAAAAGTCTACCGGAGGCACAACAAGGAAAAATTGCATTATTTCTCCTTGGTTCTTCACCTCCATTAATTGTTTTTGTGTCCCTTCCTGCACAGAAACAACCACCCCTACAAATCTGCAATAGAGCAAGGCAGCCCTTTGTGCACCAGTGCAGTAAAAGAAAACAGGAATGCATCAGATCTTATAGATATAGCACATTCCTGCCTTTTATTTTGACGTAGGTCAGTGCAGCAGGAAGGATTGCAGTGCTGCCCTACGCCAAAAAATTGTAAAGGAGGCCCACTCTTTGAAGTGAACTGCCTCGAGCAGAATTGGACCACAGGACCCCTAGTTTCAAAGGTAGCCAGCAAAGCCACCTCCGATGATATAATGTACAAGACAGATTTAAACATTGCAATATAAGGGTAGCTTACTTCTCACTAACTACAGTCTGGACCTAGAAAAAATCAATCACATTCAATGCTTATCCTCCTTAAAACTATATTCGGTGGTATCTCATGGTGCTAAAAAAATAAAAGCTGTGATCAGCAGGTCAGAAGTTTATGCCAAGCCAAGGCCTACTCAGTGTTCCATCTTCCCAAAGTTAGTAAACCAGGTAAATTGTTCACATTTATGCCTGTTATTCACAGTTCTTCGAAATTGTAAATGTGCTCTTTACAGAACAGATTATTGTTTAATGGAATTGACGAAGCCTTGTCTCAGTAGGTGGAAAAATACCATTTGACAAAATGTAAATAAAACCGATAGTCATAAAGAGCCTCCTTCTCACATATTGAATTCCACAAGAATCTTCTGTAATTGTATGTCGACATGCTAAATACCAAGGCTACATAGCCTTGATTCCACTTCATGCCTCTAACTCAACAGCAGACACTCCCTGCCACTTTATCTCACTCTTGCAGGTTCCTGCTTTCTCCCTTTGTCCCCTTTTTTCCACATTTCTCTTTATCAACCCCCTGTGTGTTTTAACCTCTCTTGCTTCCGTTGGCCAAGTAAAAATAAGTGCCTGTCCCTAATAATAAGTGTCTGTGGGACCTGCCTGCAACCACCAGCTCAAATTAAGCACTGGCAGTCACCATCAAGCACCACTAAACGAGGCTGTAGCCAGTGAAAGGAAGTTGGGATGTATGTACTGGGACAAGGAAAGGTAATCAGAAAACTAAAGATTATTGTTAAGTACAAAACTTACAGAAATAGGGTAGTGATGGTAAACTGATCGCACCTCTTTCGTTATGTGCAAATTAAGTTAAAAACTTGATTCATATATGTTTTTCAGGGTGCAGTTAGGTACATTTGCATCCTACTACCCAAAATGCAAACCCCACTCGAGCAATGGCTCTCGTGTTACACAGAAAAGCTAGAGACCAACGCACTCCTGTAGGATACTTTTTGGGATCGCCTGTCAGACCAGCGACCGTTACTGTGACCATCTAGCCTTGAAAAAGTCACCGTCGTGACGAAACACGTGTCAGCTGTTGCTTGTACCATCTAAGAAAAATACATAAACATCATCTGAATAACATTGGAATTTGCAGTGTGGAACATTTCTTTCTCATATACGAATTGTATCACAAATATGTACATGTGACTGTTTTAAGATTGTCTTCAGGAGTGGTTTGGTCTCTAGCATTATTGTTTAGTAATCAGCTCCTTTCCTCCTCAATCCTTCCTTGTCCCAGTCCTTACTATATGAGATTATGTCTGAGCAGTGAACCCATGGCCAATCACCCAAAAAGGAAACAAATCCCCCAAAACAAGAGAGACTCCCTGAGAATAAAGAGTAGCTTTGGAGGCCCAGACAGAACAGATACAGGAACAAGGAAGTGATAGAGCGTAGACCCACAACCAACCACAGCCAAAAAGTAGCTGAAGACCAACAAGGAAAGCTGCCCAAGAAATAAGCCAACCATAAGGCAGGGTAGAACAGAAGCAGATCATTCCAAAATTCAACATGAACGGAAGATCGATCTAAAAGTGATCGGAAGGATCTTCAAGAAAGGGACAGACTGAACAACACTAATTATCCCACAGATGAGAAAAAAATCACAAGGAATAAGGGCACCAGACCCGACACATATGCTATTCCCAAAGTAGAGGCACAGATGGAGGCAGAGCCACTCACAAGACAATAATCCATGGTGAGCAACAAACCAGCAGGTTACTAGGAAAGAGAAACCCACCAAATGTAGTAGCCCTATGAGGCCATTAGCAAGAGAGATGCTGCCACAAACCCTAACAAGAGGATACTGACCAAGGACAGTGCCAACAAATAGACAGTAGAAGGGGCCACACCTAAAACAGGAGCCCTCAACATGGACCATTGGGACAAGTGGGGCACATGACAGCCAAGAGTTAACAGAACTAGGAGAGTTCTTTTTTTTAAGTTTAAAAGAATTTTATTAGGCAGAGGAAAGTGAGAATGCAATACAGAATATCAGGTAGGAAGGGGAAAGGGGAGAGGGGTGGGAGGGGAGGGGGACAGATTGCAGAATACAACATGTCAGAGAGAATTTACAACAAAGTAAAATTTGTAGGAGAGAGTCTTCAACAAAATAATAATAATAATCATGGGCAATTTAAAAGAAGCAAAGAAATAGCATCAATCATATCTAAACAACTGAGTACAGAAAAAGTAAAAACAAAACAGTGTATTGAAAAATTATGGACATTAGAAGGGTATCATGGGGGTTTAGGAACTTCTTGCTGAGCAGGCGATGGACGAGAGGAGCGAGCAACACAATTATCTAAATATAACGTAATGGGGTGCCATAAGTCTGCACGTTTGGCTGCTGAGTGAACAGAAGAAACAAAAGCATTATCAAGTCTATGATTGTGACAGACATTGTACCACCACGCTTTGAAAGAAATATTGGATGCATTTTTCCAGTTAACAGTGATCTGCTGAAAGGCAATGGCAAATAGCAAATCAACAATACGAATATACATATCAACATTGTCCCAACTGGGGGATAAGCTGCCCAAGAAAAGTTGAGTGAGAGAAAAGGGAATACAAGTGTGGAAAATAACATTAACTTGAGCCCACACCTGTAGCCAAAAATCATGTACATGCTTACAATGAAATAGCATATGAGGTAATGTAGCATTAGGAGAGTCACATGACCAGCAGTTGTCTGAGGTACTGGGAAATCGCTTGTGTAATGTAGAAGGAGTGTGAAGTAGTCTATTGTAAATAAAAAATAAGGATTGTGTCAAGGAAGCAGCTCTAGAAGTTTTACGGATTTTTGTCCAAATTTTGTCCCATAGAGATACCGGCCAATTTATTTCGAGGTCAACTTCCCATTGAGATTCAACCTTGGACTTAGGTCTAAGTAGTTCATGCGCATGAAGGTGTTTATAAATAAGGGATGCTTTGGGAGCAGTACGCAAGACAGAGTGAAGTAGAGAAATGGGGGTAGACGGAGCAGGAGAGGGAGGAGAAACCGAGAGTCGCTCATAGACCTCCAAAACCGCAGTCTTGAGTAGAAGATACTTAGAAAAAAAGGATAAAGGCAAATCAAAGGAAGAACGGAGATCAGGAAAAGAGAAGAAGATGGAACCAGAGAAGAGCTGCGAGATCCAAATCAATCCTCGGCTTCTCCAAGATTTCCAATAAAAGGGCTTACGACCAATTAAGAGATATTTATTGTGCCAGATGGTAGAAGAAAGGAAATCAGCGACAGTTTTAGGGGGACCAGGGGTCGCAGACAGTAAGAGCTTAAGGGTGTATTTATGAATAGAAGTAGGGAGCAGCGAGGGTTTGCGGGAGAAAGCAAGATATTCTGCAAAAGAAAACGGAGAAAGGAGAACGCGTTCAACCTTAATCCAAAGAGGACAAGGAGAAGTGGGATCCTGCAGCCAGAGGGAAGCTTGACGTAATAAAAAGGCCTTCTGATAAGCAGGGAAATCAGGGAAATTGACACCACCCTCAAGGGCGGGACGGATAAGTCTGGCAAGAGACATTCTGGATTTTTTGGAGTTCCATAAAAATGAAGATAACGTTAAGTTGATTTTTTTAAAGAATTTCATTGGGATGGGTACAGGAATATTAGAAAGCGTATAAAGAATAATAGGGGAGATCATCATTTTAATAGTGTCAAGACGACCCCACCAGGACAAGTATAAGGGATGCCACCTTGCAGTGAGATCAGCGATCTTTTGTGCGCATTTGGACATACATAAGGAGACAGTGTCCGAAATAGAGGGGGTGATATATAAACCCAAGTACTTGATATGGGAAGGACACCAAGTAAACTGGGAGGCACTGAAATCTTGTTTAAAAGTAAATTTGGTCAAGGGAAGAATCTCACATTTGTCATGATTAAGTTTATACCCAGAAATGGAGGAGTAATTTCGGACTTCATTCAGAAAAGCAGGAATAGATTCTGCAGGGTTTGAAAGAAAGAGTAAAATATCATCCGCATATGCAGCAAGTTTAATGTGAGAATCTGCAATCTGAAAACCACAAATAGCAGGATTTTGACGCAATTTGGACAGAAACGTCTCTAAAGCAAGGTTGAAGAGAAAGGGGGACAAAGGGCAGCCCTGGCGAACACCACGGCCTAAATCAAAATAAGAGGAGATTTGACCATTCGCAAAGACAGCAGCTCTGGGATGAGAATATAACAGGGAAACTAAAGAGATAAATCTAGGGCCAAAACCAAACCAAGTAAGGGTATGAAAGAGATGGCGCCATTCGACCCGATCAAACGCCTTTTCGGCGTCAAGGGCAATCGCTGCAAGCGAGTGTTGACAACGGGAGGACTTTGACAGGATGTTGAATAAAAGTCTGGTGTTGTCCGTGATATGTCGGCCCTTGACAAACCCAGACTGTTCTTCGCCTAGAAGATCGGGGAGAAGATGATCCAATCGGATCGCTAGCGCTTTAGCAAAAAGTTTGTAGTCAATATTGACTAAGGATATGGGTCTGTAGTTTTTGCAATATTGTACATCTTTCCCAGGCTTAGGTATTAGGCAAATGTGGGCATCCGAAAATGTCCCCGAGGAGGCGCCGCGATCAATAAAAGTATGAAGAAGGGAATGAAGCCGTGGAATCAATAACTTAGAGAAATGGAGGTAAAATTCGACGGTAAAACCGTCAGGACCAGGAGCCTTATTGGGTTTGAGGTGTTGCAATGCAGCGAATAATTCCTTTTGTGTGACGTCAGATTCTAAAGAGGAAAGATCAGGGGGAAAATTAGGTGGTGTGTGAATGGTGGAGAAAAAATTAGCAAGGGAGCTGGGAGAGGACTGAGTTTCAGATGTATATAAAGTCTTATAAAAGCGTGAGAATTCAGCAAGAATATCAACATCTGTGTGCTTCAAGGTGTCATCAGAGGCAAATACAGATTCAATATTTAACTTATTATGTTTGATCTTCAAGTAATTAGCTAGGAGCTTCCCTGCTTTGTTCCTTCCCCCATAGAATTTAGCAGTAGACTTCAACAAGTACAGGGAGGCGTCCTCCGTGGACTTCTCGTTGAATTTCATTTTTGCAGCAACAAGGGTATTCAAGCTGTCAGCAGAGTGAGATGTAAAGTAGGCGTGTTCCAATTTCTTGATGTCAGAAAGGAGCTGTTTGGTGAAACTACGTGCAGTCCTGCGTTTATCTGCAACGTAACTGTGGTAAATAAAATATCACGCTGTCATAATTTTTCAGATATCAATAAGATCATGCATAAAGCAAGAGGCTGAGTCTGTGGTATCAGATTCATAAAGGGCTTTATTCCAATAACTCGAGTCAAAGGGAGAATATCTCCATCACCAAAATTGGATCTGGACGGGGCTGAAAAGTATTCTCAATATTCTCAAAACATTATTCACAGAGTACAGTATATATACATTTCTCAATTGTACGTAAGCAAGAGAGCAAGAGAGAATGAGATAAGAGCATGTGGGCGTGTAAGTAGGCGTGAAGGTGGGCGTCCATGTGGGCGTCCACTTGATGATAATGGGTAAATTGTCATGTGTGGGTGGATACCTGGAGATGATTTCGCAATGTCAGCAGAAATACTTGGCAGAGATGCGCGCGCAGCAGCATGACGTGTGATAGACGTGCAACTAGAGGGTGAAGGGGACTTGACATTTAGCTCTACATGTGGAGACAAAAAGTCTGGGGTTATGTCAACCTAATCCCAAATCATATCTAATATCCTATGTTTAAAGAACTATGTTATCCACAAGGGAAGGGCTCTCGGACAGAATCTATTCTATACTGACTGTGTGTGTGTGTACAAGCGTCTAAGTGTCTACACTGAATGCGAGGGGATGGGAATATTCCATGGTGACAGGGCTATGAATTACTTGCATGAGGGCAGAGAAACCGGGCCTTTTGCTTGGTAACTGGAGGAATGTTTACTTAAGCTACTAGGCAGGAATGCATCGGCTGAGGGGGAAGCAGATAATTCGAAGGTGAAATACAGCTCTTGGCAGAGAATAGGCTGATGTCAGGCTTCGTGGGCCGCGCAGAGAATGAGACAGAGTTCATGGTCACAGATGCGAGCTCAAGCTGAAGCTGTCAGAGGCAGAGAGCAGGGAAAGGCTTTGAGGACAGAATCGGGCCTACTTGCCTGAACTGTAAAAATGGAGTAACTTAGCCATAAAAAGTCGGTGGCCTTTCATACTTAGGAATCGAATATCCAGCCCATTCATGGCGGATCTGACAGAGGACATGTTAACGGTGGACGCACATGTATTTGCGTCTTCATAACTGGAACTGGAGGGAACATACATGTACTTGTGACATGCACATAGAACCGTTGGGGTCCAAGATAGGGGACATAACTGACCAGGAAAATCCACATTTCCACATTCCCTCCTTGTCCCCTACTTGCCCTTCAAGAGATATCAATCTTCATCAATCCATTGATCTGTTCATATAGCATCATTTGTTCTTCTTTCTTCTTCCGTGATCTTGAATGAAATCTTGGTGTGGAATACACGATGTGGCACACAGACCACAGATCGCTGGTCCACATTGTAGACATAAGCAGCAACTGAATAGTATAAGAAGGCCAATACCTAGGAAGGATAGGACCCTCCATCCAAAGGTAGATAATACACTCCAAAACCAACCGGACCAAGTCCAGGTGCCTGGATTCTGGTGTATCTGGCTTACAATCTTATGAAGGCGAGTTATGGCTTTATATACAGATGGCGAATTTTCTGGTATGAAAAATGCAATAGCTTGATCCGATGACCCTACAAGCTCCGCCCCTATCAGCCAGGATAACGTCAAGGACAAGACTATTTTGAAGCACAACAATCCGCATAGCAGACTGCTCTTCTGTTAAATTGCCTAAGGCGGAAATAGTTTCGTTCACTACTGCTTCAAGGGTTCTGGTTAATCTACGTATCAGCTTACTATTGGTAACTGTACCTATATAGGGAAAGAAACCTTTATTGAAATCTGTGTATTTTTCCCATGCTGCTTCAGTGTAATCGACAATTGGGAGATCTCTCTGCTGTCTATTGTGTACTAAATGAGTATTTCTATGAGAATCAGGAGGAGCTAGGAAAACAGGTGGTAGGAGGAATGCTATGTAACAGGTACCGTCCCAATCTAGAGGTAGGCGTATATATGCGGTCTGGCCACATATAAAGTAGGAATGACGAGAAGCTCTAAATGTAGACTTGCCTTGATCACTGAATTTTATTACAGTGGTGCATTTACTATGGCCCATGTGTATGGAGCCATTCTTTCTTATACATAATTCCTCTTTTACTGGGAATACGGACATGGCGGGCAAGATTGGTGTAGCTTCAGATTCAACGTTCAGGATCATGAGGTTAAGTGTAAAATTACCTAATCCATATACTTCATTTCTTAGATCAGTTCCTGTTCTTTTGGGAAGTCCCTCCTTGTTAGGGTAGCAGACTTTAAGCAAAAACTAAATTCAGGTTTCCCCATACCCAGTTGTCTTGATAAACTGCGGAATTCGAATCTAGGGAATTAATCAAACTAAACCATGCTCCACAGGAGCCATTGTGTGTGAACGGATAGAGAATAAAGGGGCAAAACTCCCTTATAGTTCTGATAGGGGGGGAGTCGGCCACAGACCCAGCAGTCTGTAGTATTGCTAGTCTGATGTGAATGGTGCAGCATCTGAATAAAGGTATTGTTGCGTAAGGCAAGTCGATATGATAGCTCATAGGATGGCAGATCACTAAATGTGTGCTTTATGGTGTGCTTTATGGTATCATTAGTGGAGGAGTATAAGAGTGAGGCAATAGGAGGAAAAATAGCATGTAGTATTAAGCTGATACATATTATCGTGATGCTCTTAAGATATTGAAAAATTACAGTCACTATACATCTATTTGCTTCTTATCTAGCTCTCTTATTTTTGCTTTGTTATTGTCCAAGATCTTATGCGAGCCAGAATACATGTTCAACCGCTTCACCACCTAGTGGACTTAATTGATCAAACGGGTTCTGACTTTTTGAATCAAGGTTTAGCTTTGTGGAAACTTCTGGGCATTCTCCTCTAGAAAATGTTGTTCAAAATCCAAGTTCAAAGTTTTTTTTTCCTTTGTAAAAGAGTGGTGAAGGTGCACTTTGACTTTAACGGCCGTCCCCGTGGTCCAGAGCACTGACTTTGGCGCCTGTCATCCAGGAGCGATGGAGTATTCTTTGACCTGGGTGTTGTCAGGGAAGGCGGCAGCAACCTGCGAACAACAAGAGAGTAGTGCAGACATCAAGGAAGCCAGGTAATCTGTCAGCATGTTACTGTCAACATAAGTAATCTTTTAGGCATTGTAGTGCCCACATATTTTGGTGGTCTACCAAAGACCACTTCATAGGGAGATAAGCCTGTTCTAGAATGAGCTACCATTCGCATGTAAAAGAGGGCAACCGGCAGGGCTACCATCCAGTCTATACCTTTGTCTGCGCAAAATTTTAATGTCTGATTATGTCTTTCTACAAGGCCTGCTGCTTCAGGATGTCGCACACAATGGAATTTCCAGGTATACCCTAACAGAAGGGACACCTGCTTCATTAGTACCAGGACATATTTGTAACCTCTACATCTGTTTATTTGGATATAATCCATTTGGAGCACTTCAAAAGGGTGGTCAGGTGGATGGAATCCACCTTGTTCCATCGGAATGCCTTTACCTGCATTGAATTGGCAACAGATCATACATGTTCTGACCTTTTGTTTCGCTGCTGCACGCAGGTGCTTGTTGAACCATATATTCTGTAAGCTATCTATCATTGCTTTCTCTCCTAAGTGTGCAGGACTATGTGCGGTATTTATAATCACTTGTACCATGGTATCAGGAAGAAACCATGTGGATTTGCCCTTTGTCATCCAACCTTGATCAGTCAGTACCCCTCCTTGTTCCGATCATTTCTTTAATTCGTCTACAGTAGCATGTGTCTGAATGTCTTATACATCCCTGGAAGGATCCCTAACTGTCATGGCTTTGGACAGTGATAGTATCTGTGATTTTGTCATGTCTAGTGGGGTCTGAGCTGTCTGTTTAGCAGTTCGGTCTGCCAGATCATTGCCTTGGGAAATGGTATCTGTGGCTCTAGTATGTGCTTTACATTTTAGGATAGCTATGGCTGTTGGTAAATGTATTGCTTCCAGTAGGGCTTGAATAAGGGGGCCATGCTGTATCTTGGCCCCATGAGAGGTCAAGAAACCTCTTTCTCGCCAGAAAATCGGTGTAAATGTTTACTCTCAGGTGCTTAGCTCTTATGCACGCTTGTGTCAGGGCGATGAGCTCTGCTGCTTGTGCTGACAATATGTCTATTCTTTTAGTCTCTATTATTACAGTATCAGCAGTCACTGCATATGCTGCCACTAATTCTCCCGCCCCTGTCCTCATGCATGAGCCGTCAACATATAGTGTTAGGTCGGGGTCTGGGAGTGCAACATCTGTCAAGTCTTGTCTTGGTTTAGTCACGGTATGTATTACTTCAACACAGTTGTGTGGTGAAACGCTTTCTGTACTGGAGGGCAAAAGGGTAGCAGGATTCAGTATGTTGCATCGTCTGATCTCTATGTGTGGTTGAAATAACGTCAGCTCATAATCCGTCAGTCTAGCTACAGTCAGGTGTTGTGTTTGTGTCCGGTTCAAGAGAACCTCTACTGCGTGTGGTACTTGTACTGTCAGAGGGTGGCCCAGCACTATCGAGTCACTTTGTCTTATGGCTAAGGCCGTTGCTGCAACTGATTTTAGGCACGCAGGCAAAGCCTGTGCTACTGGGTCTAATGTACTAGAAAGATAAGCACAGGGCTCGTGTTTTCCTGCATGATCTTGTGTTAGGACAGATAGTGCTGTTCCATCCCGCTCTGTCACAAAAACTTAAACGATTTGTTGTAATCAGGGTTTGCTAAAACTGGTGCTTGACATAAAGCTCTCTTTAATTCTTCAAATGCCACAGTGTGTTCTTGTGTCCAAGGGAGGACTTTAGTAGAAGCTGTATTAGGGGCTTGGACTAATTCCCCTGAAAGATCACAATAAAACATGAGAAAAAGGGGAAAACACCATACCTATTTCCTTGGCTTAATTTCTAAGGGGGCTAATTTCTAAGGGGCTTAATTTCTTAAGGGGCTAGCGGGAAGCGAACCTCCTCAGGGGCCAGCAGAAAGCCAATATTCTCCTCCTTCCCCCCCCTTTTTGACAGGAGGAAATCTGAAACAGATTTCACTGCTGTCAAACACTATCAAACCCTGTGTCTTGACAATACTATTAATCCCTGTGTGTAGCTACTGGGCGTAAGCAAAATTATAGGAGATACACAGCGTATGTGAAACGGCGAGAAATCCTTCAAATTAATGTACAAACCTCATTGTGTTAGCTCATAAGCTAGCCAAATGACATCTCATATGCAAATGTCCCTATTACATGAACCTACACCAACCTGAAGTCAATATTAATGCTAGGAGGCCCTAATAGGAATGCTAAATTACCTAAATATTCGGAAAACCAAGTTTAAGAACAGTTGTTAATGTTGATAATTAATAATTTATCTGCTAAAGAAATCAGTCAATGTGCAATAATTTCCACCTATACAATAAATAGCCTAATTCAAAAACAAGTCAACTTTTGGGGCCACTACTCACAAGAATGAGCTTACTAAAGCAAACTTTAAAAAGGAAATCCTGTCAGATATTTTCTCATTACCCTAAATACCGGGCCTCATATGTCCCTCTGTGGTGGCAGTCCTTATTTAAAACAGGCCTTTCAAGAGTTAAAATGCGAGTGCACAGATCATAATTGTTCCTTAATGTCCAATCTGGAAACATATGACCGAGGCTGCCTGTCTATAAGAGAAAGGCAGTTATGTGAAAAATATTTTAGTCTTGCATAGCCTTTTTCTTTTGTTTCATTCATCTCCAACACCAATTAGACATACACTGATAACGTGTTGTCTGCTATTTTGACAGCATGATAAAGGTAATATCATGTCTGTGAAATTTAGTAATTGTGCCAAGCCATCAGTATACCGGGCACAGAAAGCATAGATAATTACACTAACATATATAAATGAGCAGCGATGCGTAATTACAGTACCTACAGCTCAGATGCGAACATTCTGGCCTGCTTAATTTGTCAGGCTTATAATCAATAACTTATTTACCTGCCCTATACAACCCCATCTGGCAGTGGGTCATCCCAATGATGACCGCGTCAAGTCTGACACACAGGATCAGCAACAATAATCAAAAAATGACGAACACACGAACCTGTCTCTTTTTTTTTTTTTTTTTTTTTTTTTTATAAAAATGTGCTATGCTTCTTTGTACACAATGTACCCTCATGTCCTAGTCGAAGATGCATCTCACATCTTTCCTCACAGACCCGTAACCACTGGATCATTTATCCAATGCAACTGGTGGCAGCTTGTGGCCACAATTCAAAAATGTCTGAATTTGAAAATCGTTTTTATATAGGCACATAGCCCTTAAAATTCCAAGCAAGAGCAACATTTTACTTTCTGACCAGAAGCAATATAACAATTGCTAAAAAATAAAACAAATCTTCTCCATAGACATTTCCTCGGGGCACTTGTTTTGCACAGAATAGAACAAGGGAATCTTTCTCGACTTACATTTCTCAGCTGCCCTGTCTTATCAGAGAAGTTAAAAATAGCCCCTCTGCGCGGCCTGAGCCTGGGCTGCCAGCCATCCTTTGTTTGTTTTTCCTACTCCTGGCCCCAAGGCTCTCCAGCTGCAGGCATTACACAGATGCGATGTCAGAGAAGCCTTTTAAGCAGTGCCCTGTTCTGCTCCTCTCATCGGCCCCCACCTACACTGGCTACAAGGTCAGAATCTGTCTCCGATTTCTGTATCACATTCTGCTCTACACGGCCCCCACCTTCTCCTCACTCTGAAGCTGTCAAAGACAAAAAGACTACTCAATTCCATAAAAACTGCAATAATTCGCTCAATTGAAAAATTATTTTTACATACAATTTGCACTCAAGGGGTCATAATCATACCGACTTGACCCAGCACATTGGCTCACTGGACCATCAAGAACACAAACCTGTATTCATGAAAAATTTGCAAATTCGAAATACCCACAATTCTTTTTCCAAGCTAAACTTGTCACTAATTATTTTTCGTTAACACTTTGTACATTAGGGGTGTCACAGGAGTTGCTCCTTCTCTAGCTGCACCCCTCTCAATTTCCTATTGCCAACGTAGTCAAATGTTGGACCATGTAAACACCAGCTATGCGCTGTTCATTTGGTGGGAGGCTCAAGAACCTTCGGGCTACTATATCATTATTATTTGTATCGCTGTACTTGCTGTTACACTCTAACTGGTCTTTCTACTGGGGCCACTCTTGCTAGGTCCTCTGAAAGGACGGGATAAATACCAGCAACGTCAGTATTTCTTTTTCTGTCAGCCTGCGCTCATTTTACCAGCTCAAATTCCTCCTGTAACATCTCATCCTTGGCTTTTCCAGACTCCAGTCCACTCCTCTCTGCTTCGTGAAACACTTACTCTGACCTTCTATGTGACGCCTTGCGCCAAAAACTCAATGGCATCCTTCCAAGCTGGTCTACATTTTCTCTTTCATAAGAGTGTTTCGTTGTCCATCTACTTGTTCTGCTTTTACTCAGATACCTTCCTCAACTAACACGTTTTCTCGGGCTTTGTCTGAATCCTCCATACTTTTCTCTTCTTTTCTGAGCGCTTACTCTGTGCGTCTATGCTATTCTTTACGCCATAATTCAACAGCGTCTTTCTGTGACTGTCTAGCTTTCCTCTTCCACAACTCTTCTTCGACTTTCATGATACATTCGGCATCCCAGGTCCCAGCTACGGGCCATCTCTGACTTTCTGGTAACTCTTTGGTGTAGTCCACCCATAGATCAAGGAATAATATGGCGTCTAAGCCATGCTTGTGATAAATAAAGTGCCCTGGAGTGTCCCTAGGAGAAATAGGAACACCTTCTTCGAGTACCCCTTTTCTAGTTGTGATCTGTCTTAATTTTGAAAAGAGCAGCCTATTGACAACTGATCTGATACTTAATCTTGAACACACTTAATACAAAAAGCACAACAATGAACAATCATTCATACCACAATATGCAGGACATTTTAACACATTAAACATTAAACATTAAACATTTTAACCTTTAAAAATGACCAACAATGATGACAGTCTGCATAACTAATCACCAAGCAGAATTCTTGACAATAACTAGATACTTCGGAATACTTGATATACTGCTAAACAGTACATATACACTGCTAAACAGTGCAGACCGGATTTGTGTACCCAAATCCGTCTTGACCGGCACAACCTATGTGCGCGTCAACACGCCTCCCCGGCGATGGTACTCACCGAGTAGCTCCTTGAAACGGAAGGCCTCAGAGAATGGACTGGACTCGACGACTGCGGACATCGGACCCTCTGGACATCGGGACTTTGAAAACCTGGTGGGCCTCTGTATACCTCAGACGCAGCTCTCTCGCAGGTGGGCTCTGGGTAGACAATCTGCGTTCCTCACCGCCTCGTATGGATGCCTGGTCGCAGTCTGTCCCCTTCGGTGGCCTGAGGGAGTTGGCGGGAAAACCCGCGACGTGCACGCTTGAAGTCCATCACGGCTATGGAAGGGGGCAAAACAGGACCTTCATCTCCGGCGTGTGGGGAAAGAGATTAAACTGTTCGGGCGCCATTCTAATAATAAAGTCACGTGCAGCTGCTTTAAAAGCATCCCAGATAATGTGATCAGGGAGGGCATCATCTGTATTAATCAAAAAATATTCGTCAAAAAAAGAGGTAAAAGTGGTTGTAAATTTGGGATCGGCGAGGAGAGAGTTATTAAATCGCCATCTTCTAGGGGCATCAATTTTGGGGAGTATGTCAACACTTGTAAGAACAGGAGCATGATCGGAAAGTAGTATTGGGCCTATCTCAGAATGTAGAAGTGATTGAGCGAGGTTGTGTGAGACAAATATGTAGTCAAGTCGTGACTGGGAATGGTGACAGGGAGAGTAAAAGGTGTACTCCCGTAGCTTTGGATTGCAAAGGCGCCAGGAGTCTACTAGCTTATGCTGCGAAATAGCATGGCTAAATAACTTGTGAGGCCTATTGGGAATGTGGGGGGCCATGGACGCCCTATCGACAAAGGGATCAAGAGGTTGATTACAATCCCCCGCCAAAATAAAATTGTGGTCCACAAATTTTGTTAAAAGTGGAGAAAAATCAGCCCAAAAAGAAGGTTCACCCGCGGTTGGGCCATAGACATTGAGCAGGGAAATTGGAACACCTCTAAGTGACAGCTTGGCATAAACCCATCGACCAGAAACATCCGATTCGTGGGTGAGGATCTGAAAGGGGAGAGACTTGCGACATAGGATTGCCACACCATTTCGTTTGCCATCACCCTGTGAATAAAATAGTTCACCCACCCATCCACGTTTAAGTTTAAGAGACTCTACATCAGTTAAATGCGTTTCTTGGAGGAATGCAATATCAACATTCAATTTGGCCAGGTGTGATAAAATCCGTTGACGCTTAATCGGAGAATTGTTACCCTTCACATTCCATGACAATATATTCAACGACATAACAGTAGCTTATTATCAAAAAAGATGTAAACCAGAACCAATGAAAGAAAAACCCATGAAAAGGAGAGAAAACAAAAAGAAAGAAAAAGAGCCAGTATAGACATGCTGAAATAAAGGATCAAAGACAGATAGTCGACAGTGTGAACAATAGCAAGGAAGAAAGAATAAAAGGCAACAGTATCAAAATTAGCCCAAAAAGCCAGGAATGAGAAGGAAGTTGAGAGAGAAGCGTGACTAGAAGAACAAAAGATGCAAGTCTTACAAATACGAAAGATGTCAATCGGAGAGAAGAGAGTAAGATTTAAACATGTGAGCAAAGATAGGAAAAAGGAAAGAGGAAAGAGGGAGGAAGGAAAGAAGAAACAGGAAAATGTGAAGAAAAGAATTAAAATAAGAAAGAAGAAAACAAAAACAGACATAGCAAAAAACGAACGAGGAATACTCACAAGGGGTAGAGCAGGAGAAACAGTCGTGGAACAGGGATAAACGAGGGTATACGAGGAAGTGGAGAGGGGAAGGTAGGGCCAACTGGAGAAGGCAGGGCACTCGGGGTCAGGAAAACGTCCAACCAGAGAGACGGAACGAAACGCATAACAATTGATCTGTGAAGAAAGACAAACAACGAGATTAGAGAGCAATAAATGACAAGGGCATAAAACTTGCCACGAGTATAACAAGACAAGGAAATATAACAGCAGTGAAAACTGCTGCAATGCAAAGTAAACATTCATCAAGAACCGATATGTTCAAGAACAAATCAACTAACAAATAAATAAAAGCAACGCATAGAAGAAACATGGACACCAATGTAAGGCTTCAGGAATAAGTCAAGTTGGAGGAGAAGAGGAGGGACCAGAGAGCTCCATAGCTGCATGGCCGCAAGAATTCAGGAAGCTCCGAAGTCGTGTAGGCTCCTCATAAGTCGTGGTCTTATTATTATAGGTGACTTTGAATAAGCAGGGATGGAAAAGGCCATATCTAGCACCAATTGAACGGAGGTCTGGTCTCATGTCTAAGAAGGCTTTACGGCGGCTTGCAGTCGCTTTGGCATAGTCCTGTGCGAAGAACAAATTGGAACCAGACCAGGTAATGCGTGGAGAGGCTCTAGCTGCAGAGAGAACTTTCAATAGATCCGTATATTCCAAAAAGTACATTATGACACCTCTAGGCTTCGCTGGTGTGGATAGAGAGTTGGGTGCTCGACCAAGCCTGTGGGCACGTTGGATGTTAAGTGGGGTGCCCTCCGGCAAATGCAAAAGCTTGGGAAGAAAGGATTTGAAGAAGGTGATGGGATCACTTCCCTCGCAGCCCTCCGCCAGGCCGTAAAGGCGAAGGTTATTGCGTCTGTTTTGGTTTTCCAAGTCCTCCACTTGCTTCTGAAGAGAGGAGATCTGCCCCTGCATATGAGTGACCTTGACTGCAGAATCTTGAAGAGAAGAGACGTCCCTCTCCACCGAAGACATACGTTCATCCATCTGGGTCCAATTATCGGTAAGGACCTGCAGTTTATCAATGGTTTCTTCCATGAAAGGGCGCAAAGCACGTATCTCCTCAAGAAGCAACTCCATCGAGATGGTCGAAGAAGATTTGGGAGGAGAAGGCGGGTCTTTTTTTAAACGTTTAGACATGGCTTTTCCTGAAGACTGTGAGGAGGAATCCATGTTCGGCGCCGTCTCGCTAATAAGGGGAGGTTGAGAGGCTTCCAGACTAGCCAATTCTGTGAAGAGTTTAGAGTTTTTAATGTAGTTTCGTTTTTGAAATTTGTTAGAGCCTTCAGCCATAGATGCGGCTATGGAGTGCAGATAGACAGAACTTGACCAAAAATAGGCACAAAAAAGAAAAAAAAGAGAAAAAAAAAAAGTCACTGGGTTAAATACAGGATCAAAGCAGACGTGACGTGGAAAGTAGGCAATTTGATGGGCAAAAGAGCCAAAACAGAGAAACCATAGGTCTAGAAAACTAGGCTTTGCAAGTTTAAAATGGCCGCCATCTGTGAGGAGAATGAGAAGCCAAATCTGTCCAAACACAATGAAAATGATCCCAAAACGCTGAAAAATCCAGGGATTAGACCTTCAGAAGTGGTAGAGGCATAGTAGGACCAGTGTGGTACTCAGGAGCGAAAAGGAGGTGAGACGCGCTGCATATTCGGGGAACGAGCACAGCAATCAAAATGGCGGTCGCGGCCGATGCAGAGCCGCGACCGAGAGTAAACAGTTGTAAAAGTGCTCAAAAAGAATTACCGCGTCTTCAAAAAGGAGCCCAGAGTCTTCCAGGACCCTTCCGAAATGAAAGACTGTCCGTCATTTCCCTTTCCGAGCTCACAGAATGCCCGTAGTCTCTGGCGCGGACGGAGCCCTCACGCCGATGCCGCCATCTCGTCGGGCGCCTAGCCACGCCCCCCCAGAACTAGGAGAGTTCTGAAGTAGTGCTGGAGAACCTCACAGAGAGACCACCTTTAAACAGAGGAATGGCTGATGAGGACGAGGGAAGGTGCTAGAAGCACGTCTTTCAACGCAAAGTCACAGCAGGCACACATGCTTAAGAAAATAAGGCAAGCTTAACAAAATAAGAGAAAATAGAACAACAACAAAAAAGCCAAGTACATAAAAGAAGAAAAGGTGAATGCGGGAGTAGGTGGGGCTAGAACATGACAAAGACTGAACACTGTGAAGCTTTACTCTGCAGTGAATGAAAACAGATTTAAGCTTTATGTAGTGTTACTGCATTACTTTCTTTATACATGACACAGAAGTGATGTGTAGCAACTATGGGTTGGGAAGACATCGATTTATAACGTCTGATCTGATATTTTTCTTTCGGCAGATAAAAACCCTCTCCTGAACCAGGAAGGAGTACTAGAGCATCCGCTACAGTCAAGTTGGACCCCTACACTGTATTCCAGCATGCTGCAAGAAAGCCATCTTGCCTCAGCATTCTCAACCACACAAAGAAATGAGCAGCAGAAGCATGGCCTCACACGGGTAAGTAAGTGCAGAAGTGCCAGCAACCAAAAACTAACACTTTGATTGCAAAGAATCAACCAGCGGGTCAAACACAGTGCTCCCTCAAAAATCAAGGATGAAAATTGTACATGGGGCAGTCACGCTCCAAATGCAAATTTAGTCCTTGATTTTATTAAGGGAGCGCTAGTTAGGGATAATAATCAACTAGCAGATTTGCCCCATTAGAGGGATAGTATGGACAGTGGATTCCCAGCATACAAAGGTTATGTTGAGAAATCTGACGAATTTCATTAGAGCCTAAATCTAAATGAAAGCCCTAGCGCTTGTCTTAGACTTTAGCGGACGAATACTCCATCACAAATGTGACAGATGTCCCATCTGCCTTATAATTAGTTCCATGTGATATAATGCACTTGTAATAAGGTGCACGGGATATCCGTCACGTTTGTGATGGATTAACTACTCCACTGATACCTAAATAATGCCCTTAGTGCTATCCAAAAAGCTGCACATTTGCAGCATTGGAATCCAGCATTATTCTTTCAACAGGAGTAAAACACGGAACAGAGGACACTGTCAAAGAAGTACAGCCTGCGGCAGATGCAAATGTGATCTCCTCCTTCTCTCATTGTCATTCTCATACAAGACCATGTTTTTCTCCTTGTTCAGCTGAGGTTTCAGTTATTATGAAGGGTCATCTACAGAGAAACACTCAATGATGAGGTGACAGTGAGTATCTTCAACATCTCTGTTGACATGATTCCTGGATGCATAAAGTTGCTGTCTGCAAACTCTGCAGGCTTTTTCAAAACTCTATGTTTTGTAAATTAATAAATGAAATAAACATTTGCAAAGTGCAAAAGTAACTTTGGATGGGCATCTCCGTGCTGAAATCAGTGAACTAAGAAATTGCCACTCTGTCTAATTAGAAAAAACGACGCTTTATGACTGGACAAAAGGCAGGTTTTGAGAAGCTTCCTGAGAGTAACAATATGGATGGATAGTTTCCATGCCTTAGCCCCGAGTACGTATATGGGTCTGTCTCCCCTGGTTTGCAGTCGAAATTTAGGGACCAGTGGTAGTTTGTTGTTGGCAGATCTTAAAACTCTCTGAGGAGCTTAAGGGGCAAGTCGGTCTGAGAGAAATTTGCGACCAATTTGAAAGAAAGTCCTGTAAAATATAGTTTAGGATTTTAATCAAATCAGTTTTCAATAGGAAGCCAGTGGAGTTCCTGTAAGCCTTCGGCAGTGGAACTTTTGCAATGAAGTTTGAAGGCCAGTCTAACTGCCGCATTTTGAACCACCGTGAAGCTTCTAGATCAGGTATTTTGGAAAACCCAGGTAAACATTAATACATTAATCAAGGCTGTGATCAGGGCATGAACAACTGTTGTTCTTACTAACTGGGAAAGAAAATCAAATAACGTTTTCAGTGACTTTATCAAGGAGAAACAGACCCATAAGACAGTGTTAATTGATTCCAAGACTCCTTGCTATGTCAGTAGGCAGAAGGAGCTTGATGTCACCAGTCCAAGGGAGTGAATTGATTCTTATTTAAATAACAGAGAGCTTTCCATGGGTGCAAATATTTTATAAAAATCATTCGTTTTAATATAATTCCACAAAATTAGATTTTGTAGGAAACAACCTCACCTAAACTCACTTCAAACAGGAAATATTTTTGTGGGAAAATCTTTTTTATGTTTTTTTCCCACTATCAAAGATTTACTAAGTTTCCAAATTTTTTCATCTTTATAAAATGCAAAATATTTCAGATTGGCTGAACTGCATGAGAAAACATAGGGGCCTATTTATAAGCCCCTATTACCACAGGGACGTCACTTTTAAGGACGTTCCTGTGGCAATAGGGGCTTCGCATTATTTACAAGGCAGCGTTAATCCAATTAACGTGACTTAATGCCACCTTCTAAATAGGGCACCCTTCCATGCTATACTTGGCATAAAAGGGGTGGGCAATGGGTGTTGCGGTGGTGTCAACATAGCAAAATACTTTAGTTCTCCTCATTTTTGCTTTTTCTATGTATACTGCATTGTACACACATGGAAATAGCAAAATGCCATGAATAATTGTATATGTGCAGGAATGTGTCCCTTCCCATCACAGATCTGAAACTTGAAGCCATTATCTCAGTTATTTATGCGCATGATTGGTTTGACAGTATCCCCAGGACTCAAAAAGATGGTGATTTCCTACTTTTGTGCAGACATATCATGTTAAAATGTCGCAAATGAGAAGCTTTGTGAAGAGTGACAGGCAGCTCCTCTGAACAAAAGCCTGTTTTGTCACTGATACACAAACGAGACTCTATGGTACTGCAAAGCATAACAAAGTGGAACTTTCTAACAACTAGGTAAGCAGACTGCCTCACAGGTGCAGGTGTGGGAGTTGATTCCAACAAACAGCTCAGAATATGTAATAATATCCACACCTTCCTTGGGTTCATACTTTCATTTCAGTTTTCTCAAAGTAGCTATGTGTCCTGCCAGAGTCAGAACTGAACCATGGATAGATTTTGCACAAAGGCATAGGCCTTGCCTTAGGACTGCAGAGAAGACCCCACATACTGCCCTGACATGATGACTAGTAGGTTGATGAACATTGGTGTGGTTTACCTTAACAGACCACTACTGGTGCGGGAACCAATGCCTTTATTAATGTGCCACTGTCAAGGCTAGGAGAGCTTATCAAGGCAGTCACACTTGATACAGGATGTCATAATTGCCCAAGACCAAATAGGTCATTAAAATATTAATGAGTAGCCATAATCTTCCATCTCCGTTGGGGTCAAGATGTGGGGTACTATCCTCCACCCCTCTTTAATGTCGCTCCTTGGAATTACAACACACAAGACATAGCTACTATGATGGGTGTCCATCACCAGCACCAAAATCCATCACCAAATGAACAGGCATGGAATAACTGAAGAGATCTGTAACACAGTTGGATAATTTGGACAACATTCATATAGTCAACCACTCAGGTTGCAAATATCTATGCAATCTGTCCACAACTTTACATCTGATGAAGAAACTCAGATATGGGATGATAATAAAGATGCCCATCCCAACAGATCTCTCCACTTCTCTCTATCCATGGCAGCTCAGGACTACAACTATACACAAAATCTTAACTTTTTTCAACATAATGAAGTAACCAGCTAAGCTTACTATATCACATGAAATGTTAATAAGGGGCCTGCAGGGCTGTTCAAAGCTATCAGCATACTGAAAACCATAAAACTGCATGTCTGTCTCTCACACTTCATCATTCAACACACTACTATATGCTGTGTCTCATAACACGATAACGACACCTCGAGGCCATTCTGCACGACATGGAAACACTTCTCAAACAGTATCAAAAATAAACAGCATTGTTCCAACCACACACCCTACATGGTGTTTCAGGCATGCACTTAAGCACATTACATAGGGGTAGTAAGTGCTATATACATGCTGCAATACAAAACAACTGTTCCAAAACAATGACAACTGAAATTTAAAATTGGAAATATGTATATTGGGATGCATGCCCCCTCTACATGGTTTATCTACATGTGTATGTACACTGAGACTTTGATTTTATTGACTTCGTTTTGTGATGCTTTTAAGGTGAGAGATTTGGGGTCTGAAGCACGACTGCTGGCTTTGGTACTATCTGATGGGCCCAAAATTGTCCTATTAGCTGCAAAGCTGATTCCACCCAACTTTGCGATACATGAGAAAAATAAGTGGGTCAGCCAGACAACGTGTGGCCCTTGCTTCATTGACATGGGCAGGTATAGATTAATTGACTGGATTAAAAGACACTGCTATAAGCATCTTTGTCTGAGTATCATTGACACCCTCAAGTCACGATCAATAGAACAATACAACCAAATGTTTCCAAACTAGAGTTTATTTGTCAGTCAGAAGGGATTGCCTTATCTTCTCCACATGCCCTAGTATAGACACGATCGGCCGAGAAATATCCGGCTTTCTGCGGCACGTATTGAAAGAGGATGTACCTTTATCACCTCAGCTTATGTTACTAGGCGTTACTGAACAAGATGGGAAAACTGGAGAAGAGCTTACTTTTATAGCAATGTCAGTCCTCAGACTCTGTGTAGCTTCAGTCTTGGTAGATCCTTCACCCCGACCTTCCAGCAGTGGAAAGGTCTATTTTTGCACATATATAATTTAGAAAAAGCAGTTTATGATCGGAGAGGCAGAAAGGGAAGAATTAAAGGGAAAAGGATCTGGGGGCCATTAACTGCTTGGGCTACCCTACTCACCTAGGGTAAATGAATGTTGACGTATCGACTAATGATGATTTTTATGACAAATGTTTGCTACATCTGCCATCCTCTGTATTGTATTTATGCCCATTAGTATGCTGTTCTTGTTTTTCTAGATGTATTGGTTTTTATGATTAATGCAACCCAAATGAAGTCAGCTCTCTGTTTATAGTCTGTATAACTTTATAACCTTTTACCTTTGCACTACCGCTTTCATCGGTCAATGCATTACGTTGGTTTTATAATAATGATTAATGTAAATGAAATGTGTTTTTCGAAATGTACTCATATGTATTTGGACTTTTTGCTGTAATTGCACTTACCTCTAATATAAAAATAAATTAAAAGAAAAAAACCAGAAGGGATTGCCTTTGTGAAAATTGGTTGACGTTATATCGTGGTTCGAGAAGAAATTAATCAATTCTGTTTTATTTTGCATTGCCCTTAATTTTTGCTTATCTAATAATCCATGCTGTAAATAATGGCATTATTTTCCAAATGCATAGCTCTGGCATGGCATTCCATTTATTGTGTGTTACTCATGTGATAATATGTACGTGCTTTCCAAAACCGACATCACCCTCACTGCTCAGTAACGTCCCTTCACAGTCAGCCTCCAAAACAAGCTTTTGACAATCTCATTATAAGTGTCGTCTTGTCTTTAAAAGAGTGCGCTAAACATGTTTGTGCCAAATGTTGAATTGAAGATTTTGTTGAAATTTTATTTTTTTCTGCATCTTTTACTAGTGCATATTCATCCAGGCAACACCTGGAGGACATCACGTGGACCGAGCAGTGCCCAGAGCAATGCCCAGAGAGCAGTGTACTGTGTGGTAATATCAGTTGCAAACAAGGTCCCCTTTCATAGGGAAAACCTAAAATCCGGCACAAAAACAGAACAATATCATACAGTGATAGTATTTCACTAGGTCATTTTAATTACCAAGTTTTTCCTACTACATGTAGAAACACTGTGACTTGCAGAGATATTTATTAGTGCCCATCCCCTCAGGTTTAGAGATGGCAGACAATACTTTTAGAAGCATTGCACAGTCCTTTAAATTGATACTTATAAATTCCTCACCTACTTTTTATTTCTTCCGACCCTTATCACCATTCTTCTCGTTTACAATTTCCTTGTCTTTCTTTGGCTTAGCCCAATTTTACGATTCAATCCTCAACACCTCATCATATGTACATTTAACTTTTGACGTTTACTTTCAATCAATCAAGGATTTATAAAGCACTGCAAATTCCTCCTGAGGGTCTCAAGGCACTGGAGTTGCTAAGTGCTTCATGGTGATCTGTTCATTTGAACAGCCAGGTCTTGAGTCTTTTCCTAAATTCCCAGAGCGATGAGGGTGTCCTGAGGTGCAGAGTAAGATTTTGCTACCTCGACAGATGCAGGGGTGTCTGCGATGGAAAGGGAGGAGGATCATAGATGTCTGGTAGGTTGGTCATGCAATTGTCAATGTATGCTGGTCCTTCGTCGTGCAGGGCTTTGTATGCGTGGGACAACATCTTGGGTTTGGCACCTCTCCTGGATCGAAAGCCAACGTAGCTTCTTGAGGTGCGGTGTGACGTGAATCAATCTGGAGAGGTCAAGGATGTGTCTTGCCGCTGAGTTTTGTATTGTCTGCGGTCGATTCCTCCATAGAGTGTGTTCCTGAAGTCCAGCATGCTGGTGATGAGATCCTGTGTGAAGATCCTTCTGGTGTTAGCTGGGAGCCACCTGAAGATCTTGCTGAGCATGCACCGAGTGTGGAAGTAGGTGGATGCTTGTTGCAAATAAATATATAGGAAACTTATCTAAATATGGTAGACTTATTCATACATAAAAGTGCATTTACTAGTCATGAAAACCAAATACGACCCCAAAGTGTTACAATTCATTGTTATTGTTTATTAATACAAATCTATAATCTTGTACAAATATAAACAGCGTATCTATTTTGCTTTCTCAAAACCCTGTGGGTAAATAGATCTCATTAAATTTGCTTCTTTTACCTCAATTTGTTTCTAAGTTTTACATTTGATTATTCTTATATCAATCACTACAATTATGCATAGATTTACACATTGGTGATTCTATTTAGATCATATACCCATATATTTACAACCGCCATGGGGAGAAAAACAAAAAAGAACATGAAAAGATATAATAAACATGAATTGTTAACATTTTATCTTTCCATTTTGGTCGATCAATTACAGTACAATTAATTTCATAATTTGAGCATGGCTAGAATTAATCACACTAGTAGGTGGATGCAACAGCGTTTACCTGTTCCTTCATAGATAGTTGCTGCCCAAGCTGATACCAAGGTTGCGGGCATGGTCTGTCAGGGTGGGTGATGGGCTGTGTTCAGCAGGCCACTAAGTGTCGTTCAAAGGCCAGGTGTTGCTTCTAAAGAAGGTCACTTCTGTCTTTTCTGTGTTGAGTTTGAGACAGTTGTCCTTCCTCCAGTCTGCGACGTTTATCATATATCTCTGGAAGTTGGCTTTGGTGCTGCTGCCGGGTGCTGGATACTTTTTTCAAAGTGGGTGCCCATGTACCCACCCAGGGCACTCATGGCAAATCAAATCATTGGGAACTGCAAGGGGAGCCCCAAGTCCCAGCAGCCTCTGTAGGATCCCCAGCTAGCACACATGGTGGAGCCAAAGTGAGTCCCTTTTTATATTTCAGAGTAAATGCCCATCCAGGGCACCCACGGCATTCCAAATCATGGGGGCACAGGTGGAGTCCCACGGCCCCAGCTGGCTTGCCAGCCACCACCCATTGCTGGGTTGGCTCTCTGACTTTGCTCTCATCCATGCAGTAACAGCTTCTTTCTCTGCTCCCTCCAGGCATGAGCAATGTTTTGTTACCTGCCTTGAAGAGTGGAAGCAGAGAATTCAGCACTCTCTTGTGCAGGAAATATAGCAGTTCTCAGGGGGATGGGCCCAGGATGTGGTCCCTGGGGCGAGGTCCCACTCAAGACTCCCCCGACCCCTCCAGAAAAAATACAAGGGGATCCGCATGACCTCTATACTAAATCAAAAATGTGTCCCCTGCGAAGTAGTTTCCGGGGTTTCTCCTAGGCTCAGGGAGGGGCCTGCATGCCCACCTCTCCATTACAAATTACACCAGTGCCAAGGAATGGGATCCCAGCAGCCTCCAGTGGCTTGGGGAGGGAGGTTGTACACCCCTCCCCATTACTAATTATACTAGACACAGGGGATGGGGTCCCCAGGGCCTCCAGTCGCTCGGGGAGGGAGGCCCTATGCCCCTTCTCAATGCATTAATATAATGGCCATTTTTTTTAATTGGCACCACAGATCGGAGATCTTCCATGGATGCATGGTGCCGGTAAAAAAGAAATACTTTATTGGCACCAGGGGGCCACTAGGGCTAGGGGGCAGGGTATCCCTCCCGCCCTACCCATATATGTTTTTTCACCACATGCTTCCCATGGGCACCACAGATTTCATACCTAGGCAATCTCAAATATCATCTCGACGACCCCACGGACTCCAACTCTGCAGCTATGTTCGAAGGTTTACAGAACATTTACCTCACTCAGCTCATACAAGGGCCTACCCACATCATCAGACACACCCTTGACCACATCTTCTCCGACAGTGACAAGGTTAAAGCTGAAATCACTGCCCTCATCAAAAAACCCTCAGCCAACCTGAAGTACTCAGCAACTACAGAACCATCTTGCTGCTCCCCTTCCTGGCCAAAGTAATTGAGAAGACCATCAACAGACAAGTCTCAGATCACCTAGAATGCCCCAAACTACTGGACTACTTGCAATCAGGATTCTGAAACAACCACTGCTCCAAAACAGCCCACATTTCTTCCACAAAATAAATACGCACTATCTTCAACCACAAACAAACTGCCACCCTCATCCTCTTAACCCCTTCGCTGCCAGGCCTTTTCCCCCTCCTGTGCCAGGCCTTTTTTTGGCTATTTGGGGTAGTGCGCGCTTAGGCCCCTGTAACTTTTTGACCACATTAGGTATCCACGCCAAATTTGCATCCTTTTCTTCCAACATCATGGGGATTCTAAAGGTACTCAGGGTTTGTGGATTCCCCTGGAGGGGTCACAGAAAAGAGCCAAAATACAGCAAAAGTTTGGGGTTTTTTGGAAAAATTGGAAAAACAGGCTGCAAATGAAAGCATCTGGGTTTTTCCCTGCAAATGTTATCAAAAAAGGGTTTGTGGGGTTGAAATCACCATTTTCCCAGCTTTTCGGGGATAGTTGACTTTTGTCAGAAACCCAACATTTTTTACACAGTTTTGGCATTTTTCTGGGACATAGCCTATTTTTGCTATTTTTTGTGCTTTTGACCTCCTTCCAGTTAGTGGCAGAAATGGGTACAAAAGCAATAGTGGATCCTGGAAAGCTATACATTTTCGAAAAGAAGACAACATTCTGAATTCAGCAAGGGGTCATTTGTGTAGATCCATCAAGGTTTTTTTATAGAAACAAACAGTTAAATGTAGGATAAATAGAAATTTAGTTGAAAAAAACAGCCTTTTGTGTCAACGTTTTCACCTGTAACTTCTTCTAATTATGACAGCTCTTTGAAAGCAATATACCGTTGCATCCGCTGGACATTATTGGTTGTGGGGATATATAGGACTTGTAGGTTCACCAAGAACCAGACGAACCCAGAGCCAAAAACTGAGTAGTAACTTGCAATGGTTTTTTATTATGTACCGGGTATATAGTAATTATTCTGTAAAAAAGTGTACATGGAAAAATCGGTATGAAAGACACCTATGTATTTCTGAAATGTGAACAAAATATAGAGTTTAGAAACAGTAGATATTTGCACATTTCTGAAATTGGGAATACTCATACTAGCATGAGAATTATCAGTCATTTTTTAGAATGACTTCTTTTTTACACAATATCTTTCATTTGGAAAGCAGAAATGCATGGAAAGTCAATAGATAATAACAGTTCCTTTACAAATCTGAATTACCCTAAGTCTCCCGATAAAAATGGTACCTCACTTGTGTGGGTAGGCATAGTGCCCACGACAGGAAACGGCGCAAAACGCAACGTGGTCACACCACATTTTCACAATGCAAAATTACCCTTTTTTTGCAATGTGCCTAGCTCTAGTTTTTGAACCCTAGCTCTGCAGGCACCTTGGGAAACCTAGCAAACCTATACATTTTTGAAAACTAGACACCCAGGGGAATCCAGGATGGGGTGACTTGACTGCCTCCCACCAGGGTCTGTTACCCAGAATCCCTTGCAAACGTAAAAAATTGTCAAAAAAAACACATTTTCCACACATTTCTGTCGTGGAAAGTTCCGGAATCTGCGTGGATCCACAAATTTCCACGCACCCCGCGTTCCCCAAAGTCTTAAGAGAAAAATGGTACCTCACTTGTGTGGGTCGGCCAAGTGCCCGCGACAGGAAATGGTGCAAAACGCAAGGTGGTCACACCTCAATTTTGCAGTGAAAAATGACCCCTTTTTGGCAAAGTGACTAGCTGTAGTTTTTGAACCCTAGCCCTGCCAAAACCTAGGGAAACCTAGCAAACCTATACATTTTTGAAAACTAGACACCCAGGGGAATCCAGGATGGGGTGACTTGACTGCCTCCCATCATGGTCTGTTACCCAGAATCCCTTGCAAACGTAAATAAATGACAAAAAAAACACATTTTCCCCACATTTCTGGGATGGAAAGTTCTGGAATCTGCGTGGATCCACAAATTTCCACCCACCCCGCGTTCCCCAAAGTCCTTCGAGAAAAATGGTACCTCACTTGTGCGGGTCGGCCTAGTGCCCACGACAGGAAACGGCGCAAAACGCAACGTGGTCACACCTCCATTTTGCAGTGAAAAATGACCCCTTTTTTGGCAAAGTGACTAGCTGTAGTTTTTGAACCCTAGCCCTGCCGGCACCTAGGGAAACCTAGCAAACCTATACATTTTTGAAAACTAGACACGCAGGGGAATCCAGGATGGGGTGACTTGACTGCCTCCCACCATGGTCTGTTACCCAGAATCCCTTGCAAACGTAAAAAAATGACAAAAAAAACACATTTTCCCCACATTTCTGGGATGGAAAGTTCTGGAATCTGCGTGGATCCACAAATTTCCACCCACCCCGTGTTCCCCAATGTCCTACGAGAAAAATGGTACCTCACTTGTGCGGGTCGGCCTAGTGCCCGCGACAGGAAACGGCGCAAAACGCAACGTGGTCACACCTCCATTTTGCAGTGAAAAATTACCCTTTTTTGGCAAAGTGACTAGCTGTAGTTTTTGAACCCTAGCCCTGCCGGCACCTAGGGAAACCTAGCAAACCTATACATTTTTGAAAACTAGACACCCAGGGGAATCCAGGATGGGGTGACTTGACTGCCTCCCACCATGGTCTGTTACCCAGAATCCCTTGCAAACGTAAAAAAATGACAAAAAAAACACATTTTCCCCACATTTCTGGGATGGAAAGTTCTGGAATCTGCGTGGATCCACAAATTTCCACCCACCCCGCGTTCCCCAAAGTCCTACAAGAAAAATGGTACCTCACTTGTGCGGGTCGGCCTAGTGCCCGCGACAGGAAACGGCACACAACGCAACGTGGTCACACCTCAATTTTGCAGTGAAAAATGACCCTTTTTTGGCAAAGTGACTAGCTGTAGTTTTTGAACCCTAGCCCTGCCGGCACCTAGGGAAACCTAGCAAACCTATACATTTTTAAAAACTAGACACCCAGGGGAATCCAGTATGAGGTGACTTGACTGCCTCCCACCATGGTCTGTTACCCAGAATCCCTTGCAAACGTAAAAAAATGACAAAAAAAACACATTTTCCCCACATTTCTGGAATGGAAAGTTCTGGAATCTGCGTAAATCCACAAATTTCCATGCACCCCGCGTTCCCCAAAGTCCTACGAGAAAAATGGTACCTCACTTGTGCGGGTCGGCCTAGTGCCCGCGACAGGAAACGGCGCAAAACGCAACGTGGTCACACCTCCATTTTGCAGTGAAAAATTACCCTTTTTTGGCAAAGTGACTAGCTGTAGTTTTTGAACCCTAGCCCTGCCGGCACCTAGGGAAACCTAGCAAACCTATACATTTTTGAAAACTAGACACGCAGGGGAATGCAGGATGGGGTGACTTGACTGCCTCCCACCATGGTCTGTTACCCAGAATACCTTGCAAACGTAAAAAAATGACAAAAAAAACACATTTTCCCCACATTTCTGGGATGGAAAGTTCTGGAATCTGCGTGGATCCAAAAATTTCCACCCACCCCGCGCCGCGTTCCCCAAAGTCCTACGAGAAAAATGGTACCTCACTTGTGCGGGTCGGCCCAGTGCCCGCGACAGGAAACGGCGCAAAACGCAACGTGGTCACACCTCCATTTTGCAGTGAAAAATGACCCTTTTTTGGCAAAGTGACTAGCTGTAGTTTTTGGACCCTAGCCCTGCCGGCACCTAGGGAAACCTAGCAAACCTATACATTTTTGAAAACTAGACACGCAGGGGAATCCAGGATGGGGTGACTTGACTGCCTCCCACCATGGTCTGTTACCCAGAATCCCTTGCAAACGTAAAAAAATGACAAAAAAAACACATTTTCCCCACATTTCTGGGATGGAAAGTTCTGGAATCTGCGTGGATCCACAAATTTCCACCCACCCCGCGTTCCCCAAAGTCCTACAAGAAAAATGGTACCTCACTTGTGCGGGTCGGCCTAGTGCCCGCGACAGGAAACGGCACACAACGCAACGTGGTCACACCTCAATTTTGCAGTGAAAAATGACCCTTTTTTGGCAAAGTGACTAGCTGTAGTTTTTGAACCCTAGCCCTGCCGGCACCTAGGGAAACCTAGCAAACCTATACATTTTTAAAAACTAGACACCCAGGGGAATCCAGGATGGGGTGACTTGACTGCCTCCCACCATGGTCTGTTACCCAGAATCCCTTGCAAACGTAAAAAAATGACAAAAAAAACACATTTTCCCCACATTTCTGGAATGGAAAGTTCTGGAATCTGCGTAAATCCACAAATTTCCATGCACCCCGCGTTCCCCAAAGTCCTACGAGAAAAATGGTACCTCACTTGTGCGGGTCGGCCTAGTGCCCGCGACAGGAAACGGCGCAAAACGCAACGTGGTCACACCTCCATTTTGCAGTGAAAAATTACCCTTTTTTGGCAAAGTGACTAGCTGTAGTTTTTGAACCCTAGCCCTGCCGGCACCTAGGGAAACCTAGCAAACCTATACATTTTTGAAAACTAGACACGCAGGGGAATCCAGGATGGGGTGACTTGACTGCCTCCCACCAT
The DNA here is from genome assembly GCF_964204655.1 of Triturus cristatus. NCBI lineage: Eukaryota > Metazoa > Chordata > Amphibia > Caudata > Salamandridae > Triturus > Triturus cristatus. The sequence continues at coordinate 438,943,001 of NC_140582.1, read as the reverse complement.
GGTCTGTTACCCAGAATACCTTGCAAACGTAAACAAATGACAAAAAAAACACATTTTCCCCACATTTCTGGGATGGAAAGTTCTGGAATCTGCGTGGATCCACAAATTTCCACCCACCCCGCGCCGCGTTCCCCAAAGTCCTACAAGAAAAATGGTACCTCACTTGTGCGGGTCGGCCCAGTGCCCGCGACAGGAAACGGCGCAAAACGCAACGTGGTCACACCTCCATTTTGCAGTGAAAAATGATCCTTTTTTGGCAAAGTGACTAGCTGTAGTTTTTGGACCCTAGCCCTGCCGGCACCTAGGGAAACCTAGCAAACCTATACATTTTTGAAAACTAGACACGCAGGGGAATCCAGGATGGGGTGACTTGACTGCCTCCCACCATGGTCTGTTACCCAGAATCCCTTGCAAATGTAAAAAAATGACAAAAAAAACACATTTTCCCCACATTTCTGGGATGGAAAGTTCTGGAATCTGCGTGGATCCACAAATTTTCACCCACCCCGCGTTCCCCAAAGTCCTACGAGAAAAATGGTACCTCACTTGTGCGGGTCGGCCTAGTGCCCGTGACAGGAAACGGCGCAAAACGCAACGTGGTCACACCTCCATTTTGCAGTGAAAAATGACCCTTTTTTGGCAGAGTGACTAGCTGTAGTTTTTGAACCCTAGCCCTGCCGGCACCTAGGGAAACCTAGCAAACCTATACATTTGTGAAAACTAGACACCCAGGGGAATCCAGGATGGGGTGACTTGACTGCCTCCCACCATGGTCTGTTACCCAGAATCCCTTGCAAACGTAAAAAAATGACAAAAAAACCAAATTTTCCCCACATTTCTGGGATGGAAAGTTCTGGAATCTGCGTGGATCCACAAATTTCCACCCACCCCGCGTTCCCCAAAGTCCTACGAGAAAAATGGTACCTCACTTGTGCGGGTCGGCCTAGTGCCCGCGACAGGAAACGGCGCAAAACGCAACGTGGTCACACCTCCATTTTGCAGTGAAAAATGACCCTTTTTTGGCAAAGTGACTAGCTGTAGTTTTTGAACCCTAGCCCTGCCGGCACCTAGGGAAACCTAGCAAACCTATACATTTTTGAAAACTAGACACCCAGGGGAATCCAGGATGGGGTGACTTGACTGCCTCCCACCATGGTCTGTTACCCAGAATCCCTTGCAAACGTAAAACAATGACAAAAAAAACACATTTTCCCCACATTTCTGGGATGGAAAGTTCTGGAATCTGCGTGGATCCACAAATTTCCAACCACCCCGCGTTCCCCAAAGTCCTACGAGAAAAATGGTACCTCACTTGTGCGGGTCGGCCTAGTGCCCGCGATAGGAAACGGCGCAAAACGCAACGTGGTCACACCTCTATTTTGCAGTGAAAAATGACCCTTTTTTGGCAAAGTGACTAGCTGTAGTTTTTTAACCATAGCCCTGCCGGCACCTAGGGAAACCTAGCAAACCTATACATTTTTGAAAACTAGACACCCAGGGGAATCCAGGATGGGGTGACTTGACTGCCTCCCACCATGGTCTGTTACCCAGAATCCCTTGCAAACGTAAAAAAATGACAAAAAAAACACATTTTCCCCACATTTCTGGGATGGAAAGTTCTGGAATCTGCGTGGATCCACAAATTTCCATGCACCCCGCGTTCCCCAAAGTCCTACGAGAAAAATGGTACCTTACTTGTGCGGGTCGGCCTAGTGCCCGCGACAGGAAACGGCGCAAAACGCAACGTGGTCACACCTCTATTTTGCAGTGAAAAATGATCCTTTTTTGGCAAAGTGACTAGCTGTAGTTTTTGAACCCTAGCCCTGCCGGCACCTAGGGAAACCTACCAAACCCAGACATTTCTGAAAACTAGACACCTGGTGGCTTCAAGGGAGGTATGGCTTGCGTAGATCCCCCAACGTTTCCTTACCCAGAATTCCCTGCAAACCTCAATTTTAGCTGAAAAAATCACTTTTTTCACACATTTTGGGGTGGGAAAGTAGTGGCATCACCGGGCTCACACAAATTTACCACCACCCAGCATTCCCCCAGGTCTCCCGGTAAAAATGGTGCCTCACTTGTGTGGGAGGCCCAAGTACCCGCGGCAGGCAAGGGCCCAAAACGCAGTGAGGCGACATCAAAATGGCCTGTCGCAAAACCACCTGGTTTTGCAAGGGGGGTCACTTAGGTTTTGGGCACGGTGCTCGGCGGCCATCTAGGGAAACCTACCAAACCCACACATTTCTGAAAACTAGACACCCGGCGGCTTCCAGGGAGGTATGGCTTGCATGGATCCCCCAACATTTCCTTACCCAGAATCCCCTGCAAACCTCAATTTTTGCTGAAAAAATCACTTTTTTCACACATTTTGGGGTGGGAAAGTAGTGGCATCACCGGGCTCACACAAATTTACCACCACCCAGCGTTCCCCCAGGTCTCCTGGTAAAAATGGTGCCTCACTTGTGTGGGAGGCCCAAGTACCCGCGACAGGCAAGGGCCCAAAACGTAGTGATGCGACATTTGGGATAGGCAATGTTGATGTCGCATCACTACATTTTGGGCCCTTGCCTGTCACGGGTACTTGGGCCTCCCACACGAGTGAGGCACCGTTTTTATCGGGAGACCCGGGGGAACGCTGGGTGGTAGGACATTTGTGTCAGCCCAGTGATGCCACAACTTTCCCCCACAAAAATGTGTGAAAAAGGTGATTTTTTCAGCTAAATTTGAAATTTGCAAGGCATTCTGTGTAAGAAAACGTTGGAGGATCCACGCAAGCCATACCTCCCTGGAATCCCCCGGGTGTCTAGTTTTCGGAAATGTGAGGGTTTGGTAGGTTTCCCTAGGTGGCCGCCGAGCACCGGGCCAAAAACCTAAGTGACCCCCCTTGCAAAACCAGGTGGTTTTGCGACAGGCCATTTTGATGTCGCCTCACTGCTTTTTGGGCCCTTGCCTGCCGCGGGTACTTGGGCCTCCCACACAAGTGAGGCACCATTTTTACCGGGAGACCTGGGGGAACGCTGGGTGGTGGTAAATTTGTGTGAGCCCGGTGATGCCACTACTTTCCCACCCCAAAATGTGTGAAAAAAGTGATTTTTTCAGTAAAAATTGAGGTTTGCAGGGGATTCTGGGTAAGGAAACATTGGGGGATCCACGCAAGCCATACCTCCCTGGAAGCCGCCGGGTGTCTAGTTTTCAGAAATGCGTGGGTTTGGTAGGTTTCCCTAGATGGCCGCCGAGCACCGGGCCAAAAACCTAAGTGACCCCCCTTGCAAAACCAGGTGGTTTTGCGATAGGCCATTTCGATGTCGCCTCACTGCGTTTTGGGCCCTTGCCTGCCGGGGGTACTTGGGCCTCCCACACAAGTGAGGCACCATTTTTACCGGGAGACCTGGGGGAACGCTGGGTGGTGGTAAATTTGTGTGAGCCCGGTGATGCCACTACTTTCCCACCCCAAAATGTGTGAAAAAAGTGATTTTTTCAGCTAAAATTGAGGTTTGCAGGGGATTCTGGGTAAGGAAACGTTGGAGGATCCACGCAAGCCATACCTCCCTGGAAGCCCCCGAGTGTATAGTTTTCAGAAATGTATGGGTTTGGTAGGTTTCCCTAGATGGCCACCAAGCACGGGCCAAAAAGACAGTTGACCCCCTTGCAAAACCAGAACGTTTTGACATTGTTTCTACAACGTGAGAATTTTGGCACAATATTGCATGGACAATGTGACCGATATTTTGAGGTTTGCAGGACATTGAGGATAAAAAACCTTTTTGGAATTCACAAGAGAGACATCACCATGAACTCCCATGGGTTTATGACAATATCTACAGTTGGTGGGTTATTTTTAAATGGAACATACACCTTGGCAGAGAAACTAAAAAGACAAAGAATCCTGCACAGCCACCTAATTCCTCAAACGCACACACATACTGGTTGGATTTGGCACGAGGGCGAGTGATGGTTCAGTATATTAAATTTTATTAACAAGAGATTTCACAAAAATGAAATGCACTGTCAATAATTCAATGGAGAAAAAACTGAACCAATGACTCACAGCTCGTGAGCTGTAAAGCCACGGCAAGGCACCAACCGCTTTACAGGCCATTCACACACCTTTCATACATGATACACACAAGACCATTCGCACCACCAGGCACAAAAACAACACATTACAAAATTCACAAAAGGGACAAGGTACACCCTGCTTCAGAAAGGCAAATATTACTGCACAGCCATCTAATCCTCAAGCACACACACATACTGGTTGGATTTGGCACGAGAGTGAGTGATGGTTCAGAATATACAATTGTATTAGCAAGTGATTTCACAAAAATGAAATGCACTGTTAATAATTGAAAGGGCGAGAAACTGAACCATTGACTCACAGCTCGTGAGCTGTAAAGCCACGACAAGGCACCAACCTCTTTACAGGCCATTCATACACCTTTCATACGCGTGAGACATACAAAACCATTCATACCGCCAGCCGCGGGCCCATCACATAACAAAACTCACACCAGCACACAGCGCCATTCAAGGGCCCATCACTTTCACACGCCCACATTCCTGACACAGCAACTACACAAGCAGATGGATTGCGTGGAGTGGCACTTAGCTAGCAGTGTGTGTAGTGACCAGCAGCAAGTCACTACTCACACAGCCAGCCGAGTGCCAGTCCACGCACACCGCTAGCCGAGCACCAGTCCACGCACACCGCTAGCTAAACACCAGTCCACGCACACCGCTAGCCAAGCGCCAGTCCACGCACACCGCCAGCCAAGCACCAGTCCACGCACACCGCCAGCCAAGCACCAGTCCACACACACCGCCAGCCAAGCACCAGTCCACACACACCGCCAGCCAAGCACCAGTCCACACACACCGCCAGCCAAGCACCAGTCCACGCACACCGCCAGCCAAGCACCAGTCCATGCACACCGCCAGCCAAGCACCAGTCCACGCACACCGCCAGCCAAGCACCAGTCCACGCACACCGCCAGCCAAGCACCAGTCCACGCACACCGCCAGCCAAGCACCAGTCCACGCACACCACCAGCCAAGCACCAGTCCATGCACACCGCCAGCCAAGCACCATTCCACGTACACCGCCAAAGAAGTGCCAGTCCACACACACTGCAAACACATTTAGGATTTTTTTAGACAAAAATAAAAACACAAACAAATCACAAATAGATACAAATCTACAAACACAAAATCAGAAACTAAACACATTGCACTAACGCCAACCTTGAAACAGAATCAAATTTTTCAAAGAATACAAACCAATCAGTTAACTTTACCACTCATGATTGCTCCCAAAAATTATTTTGTGTATGGTACGCTCTAAAACAAGCAGGGACACACAGCCCAGGTTTAGATGGACAGTCGGAGCAGTACATACGAGACTCCTTCCGCTTATCTCTTCGCCAACAGACTCTACATCTCCTAGTGGGAAAATCTTTTGCCGGTGTGGGAGGGATGAAATCAGGAAAGTGGCGATCTTTCAATCGAACCACATCCTCCACCACTCCAAATCTAGGAACACTTGCCTGTTCCACAACAACAAGGCTAGCTATCACAGAGTGCTGAAACTGAAGAAATGTCAACTTTGACGCAGGAGAACACTCCTTGAACACAATAAAAGCATGGAACATTGCTAATTCGAAGAAATGGATGGCCAACTTCTTATACCAAACATAAGCCTTCCGAATAGCAGAGTAAGGTTCCAACCTCTGATCTACTCTGTCAACACCACCCATGTGCTTATTGTAGTCTAGAATGCACACAGGTTTGCGCACTTCAGCAACCTGACCCCAAACAGCCACAGGTGAAGTACTCTCATCATAGATGGTAGTCAGCATGTACACATCCCTCCTGTCCACAAATTTTTACAGCTAGTAGTTCATCACTACTCAAGGAACTGCACTGCCCCCTCTGAAGTTTTTTGCAAACAAGCTCTTTCGGATAAGCTTTACGGTTAGAGCGGATTGTGCCACATGCAAAAGTGTCCACTTTATACAATTCCTTAAATAATTGCACAGCAGTATAGAAGTTATCAAGGTACAAATGGTGGCCTCTGTTAAACAGTCTCCTAGCAAGATCCCACACAATTTTCTCTGCAACTCCAAAAGTGGACGGACAACCTGGGGGGTCAATAGCAGAATCTCTACCAGTGTACACACGAAAATTAAAAACATATCCTGTCCTACTCTCAGACAACATATACAGCTTAATTCCATAGCGTGCCCTCTTGCTAGGGATGTACTGCCTAAAAACCAAACGGCCCTTGAACAAGACCAAAGACTCATCAATAGATATTTCTTTCCCTGGAGTATAGATCTCAGAAAATCGATCCACAAAGTGATCAAGAACGGGCCGAATCTTAAAAAGATGGTCACAGTCAGGGTGATCTCGTGGCAACGCCATAGAATTATCAACAAAATGCAGCATACGTAGCAAAAGTAAATACCGATTACGAGTCATAACTGCAGGAAATATGGCAGTTGCCAACAAGGGGCTAGTAGACCAATATGAAGCCAAGGTTGGCTTCCTTACCACACCCATCAATAAAGTCAAACCCAAAAACTTCTTAATCTCTTCCAGATATGTGGGAGTCCACCGGGTAGCTCTAGACTGGGGCCTAAGTTTGTCGCTGTTGTTCCTCAAAAACTGTTCAGCATACAAATTCGTCTGCTCAACAATCTCACCCAAAAATACATCATCCATAAACAACTGAAAAAACTGTATAGGCAAAAAGTTTTCACAATTCACTGTACACCCTGCATCACCGCTAAAGGCAGGCAACACCGGCTGCACCATGTTTGGATCAACCCAAAGTCCAGCACTTCCAGTAGGAAGCCTAGCAGCCTCAGACTGCAATCCAGATGCCTCTTGCACCATCGGCACAGCAGTTTCCTCCTCTAAGACAGGCACTTCATCCGCACTGAGAGTTGCTTCATCCACACCAAGAGTACCTTCATCTGCACTGAGAGTACCTTCATCATCCGATGATTCCATGTTGAGTAAAAACTCACTGCCAGAATCTTCCCCTCCCTCCTCTCCCTCAGACGCACTGTCAGTCTCATAATCATGCTCAGAGGAAGATTCAAGAAGCATACCAACCACCTGTTGATCAGTCATTCTACGGCTAGCCATATTGCTTACTAATAAAGGAAACTTGTCAACAACAACAAACTCTTTGTAAAATAAGTAATAAGCAAAAAGCACCTTTATCAAAAACTCAAATATACTCCAAAACAATACCACTCACTTGCCAGAGGCAGCTAAACTACTCACCACCACCAACTCTGTACAGACACAGTATGGATCAACAATATCCCACTAAAAAAGAAAGAGAAAAGCAATTACACATAAGACTATGCAAAACACATCGCAAAGAATTTCATGCTCAAACCACTAACTGAATATGCCGCCATTATGACATCACTTACAAAAAAATTCATTCAGACATTATATTATTACTCATTTGGTGTAAATACAACAACAAAAAATTTCTTACCAACACAATGCAACTACACAAAACTGCAGAACAGCCACCGTCGAAAAGCTTTAGACTAGAATAAAAAGAAGAAAAAAAACTTTATTGTAACATATGCATATAATGCTCTAGACCATCACGTACTGCGCAAAATGTATTGCTTGACCCTCCCACTTTCAAAAAGGAAAGATCGATGGCCCAATCCTTTACAAGCAACGCGGCGAGAATCTGGAACTGAGCCTCAGCTCAGGACCACCCCCTCCCTCTTCCCAGTCCTTCAAAACTAACCTCAAAGTTCTCCTCCTGCAAAGACACTTCCAAACTTAATTCACACCCTCTCTATTGTGTGAAGGAAGTCTTTACATTATAGGAAATTCTGTTCTCCATGCCCGTAGAAGTGCCTACCCAGTGTGTTCCTGTGTTTTGCGTGTCTGCCATTTATTGCACTTTTATACCTCTACTTGTACTTTGTACTCTTTTGTAAGTTGACACCACTACAGAACACCTGCTTGTGCTAAGACATCAAGCCTTCTAAGGTCTAGTGGGGCCTTCTACGGTGTAGCATGGGAATGTGCTCCCTTAGTACAGTGGTGTGGTGGACTGGTCATGAATGCAGAACCCGGTTCCCCATTTCCAAATTCAACAGCTCCGGCCATAGTGCCACATCCCCACTGAACGCCATACTTGCCCACTGAGAGAAACTCGCACTGCCTTCAGCTATAACCTAATTGTGCTCGCTATAAACACTTGGATGTGGCTCAATTCAAATTATGCACTTGATAAGAGTAATACACTGCCTAAAAAAAAAAAAACACTCCTAGGGAATGCAAAGCATGTGCAATGTAAGCAGAAACAACATGGTTACCTAAACGATCTCTCACTAACTATTCAGAAATCAGCGAGTGGTTTCACCGGAAAAGTTATGGACATGACTAGAGGGCCCTGAAGGGAACCGTTTCACTGTCCATTGCTTACATCCTTACAAAACATAAGCAGTATGGTAGACCACATCCATAAAAACAGAACCATGGTGCACATTGTGTTTTCCAATTCACCCATCAACCAGGTATTGCAGTACCTCCAGAAATGGTACACTCTCCCACCCTGGAAACAACAATGCTGTTCAAAGGAAGATGAGAAAACGAAAGTAGCAATACACTGGCAAACTCTGATGCTGGTGTACTTGGATGCAAATGAAATCAATCTGGCCACTTTGCAACCCCTCTGTCTTACTTTATTTCGCCCCCCCCTGGGAACAGCAATGCTGTTCAAAGTTAGATGAGAAAACGAAAGTAGCAATACACTGGCAAACTCTGATGCTGGTGTACTTGGATGCAAATAAAAACAATCTGGCCACTCGGCAACCCCTCTGTCTTACTTTATTTCGCCCCCCTGGGAACAACAATACTGTTCAAAGTTAGACGAGAAAACGAAAGTCGCACTGCACTGGCAAACTCTGATGCTGGTGTACTTGGATGCATATAAAATCAATCTGGCCACTTTGCAACCCCTCTGTCTTACTTTATTTCGCCCCCCCTTGGTACAACAATGCTGTTCAAAGTTAGACGAGAACACGAAAGTAGCACTTCACTGGCAAACTCTGATGCTGGTGTACTTGGATGCTAATAAAATCAATCTGGCCACTTTGCAACCCCTCTGTCTTACTTTATTTCGCCCCCCCTGGGAACAACAATGCTGCTCAAAGTTAGACGAGAAAACGAAAGTCGCACTGCACTGGCAAACTCTGATGCTGGTGTACTTGGATGCAAATAAAATCAATCTGGCCACTTTGCAACCCCTCTGTCTTACTTTATTTTGCCCCCCCTGGGAACAACAATGCTGCTCAAAGGAAGACGAGAAAACGAAAGTAGCACTTCACTGGCAAACTCTGATGCTGGTGTACTTGGAAGCAAATAAAATCAATCTGGCCACTTTGCAACCCCTCTGTCTCACTTTATTTCGCCCCCCCTGGGAACAACAATGCTCTTCAACGTTACACGAGTAAACGAAAGTAGCACTTCACTGGCAAACTCTGTGATGCTGGTGTATTTGTATACTAAAAAAAAAAAACAGGGCACTTTGCAATCCCTCTGACTTATTTTGTTTCACCCCCCACCCCCCTACCAGCACCCACCGATCACAAGATGTAAAAGAAATCAATCTGGCCACTTTGCAATCCCTCTGTCTAACTTTATTTTGCCCCCGGGGAACAACAATGCTGTTCAAAGGAAGACCAGAAAACGAAAGTAGCACTTCACTGGAAAACTATGTGATGCTGGTGTACTTGGATGCACATAAAATCAATCTGGCCACTTTGCAACCCCTATGGCTTACTTTATTTCGCCCCCCCTGGGAACAACAATACTGTTCAAAGGAAGACAAAAAAACGAAAGAAGCATATCACTGGCAAACTCTGATGCTGGTGTAATTGGAAGCAAATAAAATCAATCTGGCCACTTTGCAACCCCTCTGTCTTACTTTCTTTGGCCCCCCCTTGGTACAACAATGCTGTTCAAAGTTACACGAGAAAACGAAAGTCGCACTGCACTGGCAAACTCTGATGCTGGTGTATTTGGATGCAAATAAAATCAAACTGGCCACTTTGCAACCCCTATGGCTGACTTTATTTCGCCCCCCATCCCCATCCCACGCTAGCAGCACCCATCACTTAGAAAACGAGAGAAAAACGAAAACGAGCGTTTATTTTTTGGATCCATTTCACATAGAAGCACCTGCACTTGGACGATCCAAGCGCAGGAACAAAGCGGAGCCAACATAAAAACATTTCTACCCCCCCCCAACATTGTGCCCCCACCCTACCTAACCCACCGATGCAATAATACCCCCTCCCCAGCCCCAAAACTGACCTTTACTATCCGACGCGCAGGAAGCAAATGGCTTCCTGCGCCTCGGAGAGCAAAGGGGAAGCCTCCGGTGACATCAGCGCGGCTCGCACGCTGATGTCATTGATGACGCGGGCGGGGGGGGCGGGGATGCAGGGGAAGGTCTTCCCCTGCCTCCCCAGTAAAAAAAAAGAAAATCGACGAATCACGGGGGGAGCGCCAGCGCTTCCGCCAAGGGTGGGTCCCATGACGAGCTGGACTCGTCATGGGCACAGCACGACTGTGCTCCATGACGAGTCCAGCTCGTCATGGGCACAGAAGGGGTTAATTCTCTACACTGCTTGTGACTCCATCTCTCATCACACACTCATGACCAGACTACACACAGTGGGGATACAAGGACCACCACTCAAATGGATAGCTTCCTTGCTCTCTGGAATAACACAATGAGTCAGGCTCTTGTCGTTCACATCAGAACCCAAAAACCTCTTCTGTGAAGTCCTACAGGGACCATCACTCAGCCCCACACTGTTCAACATATACAACATATACATGATTCCTCTGGCAAACATCATCAGATCCCATGGAATCCACATCATCTCCTACACCATGTAACCCAGCTAATGTTTTCCCTCTTAGATGACACCGTCACTACTAAGACAAACTTCAAAGAATGCATGACTAGCATGGCCTGTTGGATGACAGAATACTGCCACAAACACAAAAACAAATTGTGAACTTCGGGAATAAAAGCTCACTGTGGGACAGCACCGGGTGGCTCGTTGAACTTGTGCCCACTCCAATTCCAACCAACTATGCTATGAACCTAAGTCTAATTATAGACACTAACCTCACCATGAAGTCCCAGGTCAACACCATCACTTCCTCATGCTTCCACATCCTCCGCATGTTATGACAAATCTTCTAGTGGCTCCAATTGGACACCAGACATACCATCATGCACGCCTTAATTACTTGCAGATTGTACTATGGAAACAAACTCTAGATGGCATCCCAACCCATCTCCTTCACAGACTTCAAACCATCCAAAATGCCACCCCATATCCTTTACCTCCTGTGCCAAACCCCCCCTCCTCAGAGAGCTCCATTGGCTCCCCATCCAGAAGCGCTGCCAGCTCAAACTTCTCACACATGCATTCAAATCACTGCACGATACAAGACCTGCATACCTCAATCACCGCATTCAGTTCCACAAACCCACCAGACAACTTCACGCAGCATCACTCTCACTCGCACACACACGTCACTTCCATAGAAGCAGAACAACAGGTCTATCATTCTCTTACCAAGCCGTTTAATCCTGGAACAACCACCCCAACACATTAGGTCTTCCTCCTCATTTCTTGAATTCCGCAAGTAGCGGAATTCCTGGCTGAAGTTCACGCTGTCCTCCTCCCTGAGCTTTAATAAGGCCCTGGGGACCCCGTATCCCAGGGCTGTCATTTTATACAAAAGGGAGGGGGCTGCACAAACCCCCACTCTGAGCCTTTGATGGCCCTGGGGACCCTATCCCATGGGGCCGGCCCACTTGCTGTGTCCTGGAGAACCCATGCCTGCTTCGGGAGTGGCAGGGAAACATGTCTTTGCTCCCATCTGGTGGAAGCATTTTCAAAACTCCCGCCAAAGAGGAGCAAACACAAAGTCTGCTCCCAGCAGCCAGGAGCATACTTGTGCAGGCATGGAAACACAACAACATATTGCCCCTGCCTGGAGGGAGAAGCATAAATAACACATACCATGCGAGGAGCCAGCTGGGGCTCCCCACGCATTCCCCAAAGAGTGCTTGGTGACACCCTGGGTGGGCACCGGGCTCCATCTGTTTAAAATGGAGGTCCCCAGGGCCAAAACAGGCTCTTGGTGGGGGGCCACGTGGCCCCCCTCTCCAGTCAAAAATATAGATGGCCGCATAGGAGGGGGTCCCCAAGCCCTGAGAAGGAGTCAATATTCTGGTAGTATACAATTTGTACTCAATGCTTCAGTCAGATTTTCCTTGTAAGACGCGCCATTAGCAAACAATGTTCCCAAATATTCCTTTGGGACAGTTAAACTAATTATCCCAAAAGTTCTAAAAATGCATTGTGTACTTTGAAATCTCAATTTGTAGAATCATTTGTTTACTGTTAGTAATATGCATTTTTTGCGTCATCATGCTGGATTGATTTTTTGCCCTTTTGCAGGACCTTATATTTTTGATGGTTTTGAACTCTGAGCACTTTACTCTTGCTATCCAGTGGAAGGTGCTCTATGCTGCCACTTTAAAATTTGTATATTTAACTTACCTATAAGTCCTTAGTATATGGTACAAAATGTACCCAAAGTCTATACTTTAAATGTCTTTAAAGGACTGCAGAACCTAATGTGCAACTCACTACAGTGACAGTGTAAAATATGGTTTCAGGCCTACCAGTGTAGCATGACTGTAGCAGTGTAAAAACTTAACTGTTAATAAGTGACCCCTATGTACTCTTGTCGGCCACACAGCATGGTTGCATGGTATTTAAAAGTAGGGCAAGTAGAAATGTAATAATAACATTTTGTAACAGTTACTACCATCCAAAATCTATTCTTCACTGTTGCAGGCCTACCTGTTCTGTCCTATGTTGCAAATCATAGTGCAGATTAAAAATCCAAATGCTGTATCTCAGGAATAGGAATAGGTAAAAAAATAATTAAACAACTATTTTTAATAGTTATCAAAAATCCAATTCAATGCTGAAGTTGGATTTTTCTTAATTTTAAGGAAAACTAACATTTAAAAAGTAACCTTTTCTTTGCCTGAAGTTCCTGGAGTCTAAATTTGCATTTGCTCTCTCACTTCTGCCAGCCAGTAATTAGCATTTGAACAGGTGTGAAAAAAGGTGTGAATTAACTTGAATGGGCAGAGATGACTTTTCTGAACCTGACAGATTATTTGTGGGGCTATGAGCATCCTTTTTTACATTACAATGTAAAATTCTGTGTGAATGTCATATCCTGCATGACATGTCTGCTACGTTTACATAAAACACTTTGGGGTATGGATGCCACTAAAAACTCTTGTATATCCACTGTCTCATTGCTGAAAAACCAATTTTGTTCTACCAGACTTCTGTTTCTGGGTTTTAGAAATAACACTGGGGGTGCACTTGAAAGGAAAGGAAATAGGATGCCCAAAAACTTGTGTATCCACCATCTGATTGCTTGAAAACCCTAATTTTGTTCTACAAGAACTTTCTCTGAGAACTATACCACACTGGATTTTAGTGTTAGGTGTGGGAGGACACTAGAATTATCATAGTACACTCCCCACACCCTCATAGTCCTCAAAGCCCAGGTTTAGGATGGCCAAAGATTTTTGCCATCTTGAAAATGCCTAAAGAGGGTAAGGTTGACCCTGTGAACTGTTACCCCATTGTGCCCATGAGTCATTCTCACCCACTAGTTAATGCCAGACATAAATGTACCATCTCTAGGCATCCGCTTCTGAACACTGCTAGACCTGAGGAAGACTACAAGAGGCCTGAACCTGCTGTCTGTAATGTGAGAAGATCCCTGAAAGACTTCACCTGTTTTCTCTTGCACCCCGAACAAAGAAGTTGACTCCAGTGGTCATATGGCTTACCTCCTGTTCAAGCTACAGGGATAAAACAAGTTACAATATATCTGACCTGGACTGGACCATACTGTTGGCCTCTGCCTGGAGGTGGGGAGGCTTTAAATGTGTACTCCTGTGGTGTATTGTGACTTAAAGAACTGAAGTCAGAAGGTGAAATCTTTGAACAGCACAAATCTGATTTGTGGATTGTTAGAAATGGGATTACTGGTTGGCTAGATCTTGTGCCTAAGCCAGGCAGAAACCACCACTCTAGTCAGGGCAAGGGAGTAACTCACTGATGATAACCCCTGCTCACCCCCTTGGGTGCTTGGCACGAGCAGTCAGACTTATCTCAGAGGCAATGTGTAAAGCGTTTGCGCAACACACACTCACAGCAGCAACACACTAGGCACACTACAAAAGAAACTCCACACAAGGTTATATAAAAAATAGCCTTTGTATTGTCATAAACAGATTAGAAACATAATCACACATTTACATTGTGTCAACTGGCACTAGGAAATATTCACAGGGGATTATATACAAGACAGGGCCAATTGGGCCACTGTCAGAACCATCAGAACAGGTAAGTACGTGTCAAACACAACCAGTAACTACTGGTACCATAGTTACCTGAGCCCTTACCCCTTTGGCATAAAACACGTTAGGTCCAAACCTCATTAGCATAAGACACCCTCCTAAGCATAAAAACCTTACGCACTAGGACATCAGCAGCCCAAACACATTAGGCACTAATCATGGGGCATAAATCACATTAGGCATAAATCATCATAAGCATGAACGCATTATACAATCTCAATAGGCCTTAACATCACAGCATGACATTTGCATTAGGCATCACCTTAGAAACTGACCCCCCAGACCGACTGGCCTTCTCAAAGGGCTCAAATGCCCTACGTCCAGCAAAGTCAGGGCATAGCTGCCAATGCAGCAATTTTGAAAAGTGAGCAATGCACTGGCCTAAATGTGGCAGCTGTCCGCTAATTGCGGTACAGCTGTGAAGATAACTGTGGCCCCAGCACTCCCTGTGCCCTCTGGGCCCCCACTGGGGCTCTGCCAAACAACTGTGGCCACACGTTGCAGCTGCCCACTGTCAGGCGGGGCAGCTGTAAGAAACTGACTTGGGCACAACGTTGTCACGGAAGCCCCACTCCGGGACTTCACAAACAGAATTGCCCCTAAGCGGCAGCTGCCCGTGAAGGCGGTGCAGCTGAAAAGAAAACAGACTGGCACTCGTAGTGCCCCTGGGACCATAAATCATGAAGAAGCCCCACTCACTAAGAGTCCGGGGGACTCTGTGGCGTCTCCGTTGGCCAGCGCCACAACATGCAGGGCTCACTCTGCTCACAAGAGCCCCGACTCGAATCCCGCACAGGCGCTGCCTGTTCCAGCCACACTCCTCCTGCTCCCATGAAGGCGGGGTGGGCTCCCGCCGGGCCTCAGGCACCTCCTTCTGGGGAAGGCAGACCTCCGCCGGGACTCCTTCAATGCGGCGTCTCTCCTTCCAGCCCTCTGCGGCTGCAGCAGGAGCCCTCGAGGCTCCAACGTCAGGACCCCGGAACTTCCTTCCTTCTGCCGGCTGGCCCGCCCACAGTCCGGCACAAGCGTCTGACTTCCTGGTCACTTGGCGATCGCAGCGGTCCTTTTGTTCGTGGTCCGGGATGCGGTGGTGACTTCTCGGCAATGCGAGGTGGGCTCCCGCTCGATGAGGCACAACTGCTGGGTGAGCTCCCGCTCTGATTTGGAAGTATCCGCAATGTGGGGTGGGCTCCTGCTTTCCTGGTACCACGGGGGAACCCCTACGATTGGGGATAACCTCGAAAAAGACAGCAGCTCAGCGCTGCGCATCCCACGCTCTTCCCAGTAGAGCACAAAGCGCTTCCAGAGACAAAGGGAAAGTGTATTTCCAACTGGGGACAGCGTGCCAAATAAGCAATCAGGCACCCCAATACCTCGCCAGCACTTCGGCTGGGCTCTTCACAAGGGGGAGCGTCCAAAAAACTTCACCACACGCTGGGGCAGAGTCTCTCTCCAGTTTGAGGAGCCCAGGCAGGCCAGCACACCAGGGGCTCTTCAGCAGGCCAGCAGCTTCACTTCCATAAGTTGGGAGCCGCCGATGGCGGCTCCTCCTGGGCCAAGCAGTCCTTTTAGCAAGCACACAGCAACCTATTTTTATACCACATTTTCCTTTGTCTGTAGTGCAGGGCATGGGGGAACCAGATGCAACTGGTTCAGGAGCACTCTGTTTACCAGGCTCCTCTTCCTTATTGTTAGGTGGGGGCTCGTCATCAGGCACACCACAGGGGGGCGGAGCCAGCATTCACTATGGCAGGCACCATCCTATTCAGGGACCAGGGACTTCTCATCTCACCACTACAAATGTAGATGTCCCATTCAGCCTAGCGGTGACTCACCCTGCCCCTCCTGGAGCCATACACACCTCCCAGCCCCTGTCACTCAAAAGCCAGACATGCAATTCACATCAGACAGGCAGACACATAGCACACAGAAATGCCAACTTCTAAAAGTGGCATTACTAAAATAGTTATAATAAATATGTGCACACCATTGCGTAGCATTTATTATCACTATTCCAAACATACCAAACTTAACCACGCCGCGCCTCTCAAATCAGGGATTACAACTGAAACACTTATCAGGAAATAACCAATGCATTCCTATGGGAGGGCAGCCCCACAGTAGTGAGAAACCAAAAAGGCTGTTTGTCACAACCAGGACATGTCACACACCTAAGGTACATGTCCTAGCTTTTACCTTCAATGCGCCCTGCCCATAGGGCTAGCTATAGCCTACCTTAGGGGTGATTGACATGTAGTAAAAGGGAGGTCACAGACATGGCATACACTTTAGGTGCCATATCACAGCGGCAGTCACACTGCATACACAGGCCCTGCAATGGCAGAGGCCTGAGATAGGTTTGAAAGGCAACTTTGGTGGGTGGCGCAATCAGTGCTGCAAGCCCACCAGTAGCATTTAATTTACCAGCCCTGGGTATATGAGATACCACTTTACAAGGGATTGACAGGTAAATTAAATAATATACAAAAGAAAGGGTTTTTATGTACAGGAAGAAAGTGGCGCTCTACCCAAATATACGCAATAGTTTTAACAGCGAAAAAATCGGGTACGGTGCTAACAGGGAGGGGAAGACCCTAAAACCCCTCAATCAGTGAGGAAAAATCCAACACATAAACGAATAGGGCAAGTCCCGTGCACTCATACAATAATCAGTTACACAAAGTTAGTGTGTCTTGAATTTGACATGAAGATACTTCAGCATAGCAATCTTTGTATTTCCTTTTTATAGGTCATCATACAGGAGCAAAAACAGCCAGCCGACACGTGTTTCATCAGAGTAAATGTAAAACTCTGACTCTTCAGGGCTGGAAATGATACAAACAAATATTTAAGAGCAAAACAAAATACATTATAAACTCAGAGTCATAAAATCAGCCTTTCCCTCAATTAAAAGAGAAGTAATAAAGAAAAAAGCACCCAACACTCGTGGAGACCAAAAGAAAGAAAATAGACCAATCATGTGAAAAAATGAGGGAACCCAAAACCGGACAATTACTAACGATAAAGAAAAAAGGACACATTTTTACCATTATACTCTAACACAGGTCGATCCCTATACCACAATCACTGAGATGAAGACAAAGAAACAATACACACCAAAAACAAACATGTGACATACACAATCATAGCTAAAAAAATCATGACAAGCTCATCTTACCCAAAATTAACAGGAAATAATCCACCACAGAAAGTATGTGAAATCAATAAGGTAGACCAGAATACGGCTTATTCAACTAACAGCCTTGTCGATACACAGAATGGAGCTAAAATTGTATTCAAAATTCTAAAAAAAGAAGAAGATGCACAAACTATCAGAATACTGTTCACCATACTCACAGGACCCAAATCACGAGCCCAAAACCCACTAAAGCGCACCAGTTGTCCCAAACTTTAGTCGCAGTCAACAAATATTCAGCTTACCTCATTTAAAACAGGATTTGATCCAGGTAAATGACGCCAGTACAAAAACGAACAGCAAAGATCCTTCAAATAATCATAATTACCTAAAACGTATGAGAAACAACCATTGTAATATAACTATACCGATATCGAGCACCAAGTGTCAACAAACACCATATATTACCCTAAAAAAAGGACTTACATATCTCAGAGGACAGGGTTCCTTATTAATCACTTGGAAACACGTGTGTGTGCCATCCAAGACCTATCGGAAAAAAACAAAAAAAACAAATCCAAATGCACATATTAATAATCTCCTGCATATCAAGCAACCACGTCTGTCAAACTTTTTGGGGATAACCATCCCAAGTTAAACTAATATCAAACTTACTCCGCTCCGACAAGTGTAAGCGTCCTGGCGTCTGTGAGTCCAAACAAAAGTGGTAAAGCAGAACAAGGTACCCGGAAGTATATAAACGAAAGAAGGAGCAATGCGTCATTTCAACCACTAGAACGCGTCAATTGCGGAAATGAAAACAAAATTAAGTAGTCACCAAGAAAAACGTCAGTCGATCTCAGTAAGAGTGCCATGGCTCACACCCAATTCACGAGTGCCGATCTCATGTACACCCCAAATCCCTGTAAGTATGGGAAATTCCAAGTCATATACCTGACCCATATTTTGCGAGTATTCGTCACATACGGATTCAAAACAATACACAAGAATCCATATTTAGACCAAAGCCGCTCACACAATACCTAATTCTGACTGTTAAAACACCAGTATATGACGCTGCAAACCGATTATGGTGTTCAAACAAATTGAAAATAAGATCCAAAAAAACAAATCTCATGTTTATCTAAGAAGAAAAAAGGCAAACAGAAAAAACACACAGAAAAGCAAGTAGTGACAGATATAAAAAGTAAATAAAACAGATGAAAAACATGTACTTAATCCCTGTTTACAACATAATTATTACAAACAATGACAGGGTATTGCACAAGCAAATAACCTGACTGATAGTACAGGAATATTACAATTACAAGTTTGAAAAAGCGTAGCATCACAACATAATCTTCTATCAAATGGTACACATATGCGGTTCCAACTGTGTCAAGTCCATACCACATAATATATTTTGAGGCAATAGGGTTCAAAACAGTACAAAAAATTCACATGCACATCTCAAAATCACAGACAGGCAACATTGAACAGATTTAGTGGCATGATAAAAAAACCATGATAATACGCAATAAACAAATATGTATGCCAAGCAGACTAATGTGTAAAGCTTATGAACAATATGCCCAAGTATGAATCAACCATTATACAGAGTACTTAATCACCCAAAAAATATTGTATCTCTGAATCACAATTAAGGCCATGCTCAACCGTATGTAAGCGCATAATCCAGAATGCTTCTGTTCTCCTTAGAAGCAACTCTCTGTTCCCACCCCGTGGACTAGGGTCTGTTCGTTCTATTCCAAAGAAACTCAATTCTTTGAGAGGACCTTGCGCTGGACATACGGATGCATATGTATCTACCGGATACCTCACATCCTGCTGATGGAGTGCCCTGACATGCTCACTGATTCTCTCTTTTAGGGGTCGTATGGTGCTCCCCACATATTGTTTGCCACATTGACATTCAATGATATAAATGACAAACTTTGTCATGCAATTAATGTTGGACTTGATCTCATAGATTCTGTTATTATACCCCTTAAAGGTTTTAACCTTATGTTTGGCCCACAAGCTCCACATTTTTGGAAACCAGTGTTATGTGTAGTGAGCCAAGTCTCTTTGGCATCAGTCTTGGGTACTGTCTGGCTTAACCTAGTACGAAGTGTTCTACCCCTTCTGAAAGTAATCTGTGGGGAATTGGTGATGCAACCCGCCAAGGAGTTGTCTGACAACAGTAAACCCCAATGTTTCTTTAAGCTTTTGAGCAGAATTTGATTTAGTTCGTTAAAATCTGTAATCATTCGAATTCTCTGATCATTAGATCTATGTTTTTCTTTGGTCAACAGGGTGTCCGCCCGACTCATATTAGAGACCCTAATTTCTGCTCTGTTGAGGTGGGTCGAGGCATAGCCCCTTCTCTGAAATCTAGTCTTCATGTCCTTGATACAGTTTCGGAATTCTGTCTCTTCACTACAGATACGTCTAGCTCTAATGTATTCCCCATAAGGGATAGATCTAATTTGATGTGCGGGATGGTGACTATTTGCGTGTAAGACAGAATTACAAGAAGTGCTTTTACGAAAAAGATGACTATGTAATTGGCCGTACTTGACGTACAATTCAATGTCCAAAAATTAATGTTAGTATGACTAAATTCCATGGTAAATTTCATGCCAAAATCATTAGAATTGAGATAATGACTGAATTGTTCCAATTCTGTTTGGGTGCCGGACCAACACAAAAGGCAGTCATCAATGTACCTTCCCCAAAAAATAATGTGATCTACCCATGCTGCTCCCTTGTCACCCCAAATCCACTCACTCTCAAGTCCTCCCATAAAAAGACATGCAAAAGAGGGGGAAAATTTTGAGCCCATTGCAACTCCAATAATCTGTTTGTACCACTTGTTATCAAACAGAAAAAAGTTATTATCCAAAATGAGCTGCATCATAGTAGTTATCATCTCATTATGTAGCCATTGGGCAGCAGGTCTGTTGTTAAGTAATCGTGTCACAACTTGGAGTCCCAATTTCGGTTGAATGTTGGTATAAAGTGATACCACGTCGAGTGTGGCCAAAATCATGCCCGGCTCCATTCTAAGTCTGTAAGTAGACTTAAAATATGTTTGGAATCTTTGATGTAACTTGCTAAGATACACACCAATGGACCCAAAAAAGGTCCACATATTCAGAAAGTTTTTCAGTGGGACCTCCAATACCAGAAACAATGGGTCTGCCTGGAGGAAAAGATTGGTGTTTGTGCACCTTTGGCAGAGTGTAAAGGCACGGATGAGTTGGTCTAAAAACTTTTAAATAAGCCCACTCATCATCATCAAGAAGGCCATTGATATGCCATTCTGCCAAATGTTTGTTAATCAAAGTGCTTAGTGGACCCATAATATTGTAAGACACCATAGCAAGTAGTATCCATGAGTTGGGACATGATTTCTTTGTCATAATCCACCCTATTCATTATCACCACATTTCCACCTTTATCAGCTTCTCTAATGAGTATTTCATGATCCTTGCTCAACATTCTAAGTGCCTGCCCTTCACCTGCATTGAGATTGTCACGTAAAAAGCTGTTTTTAGGAGTATGTTTGAGATCATAATCATTCAGGTCTTCAAGCACCCGTTTATGGAAAGTATCAATGTTATTCCCACCTGGTAGGGTCGGAATCCATCTGGATTTATTTTTAAGCCCACTAGAAACAGAATAGTCCATATCAATGTCCAGTTCTCCCAGTAGACGAGTCATTGTGTATGGGGAATCTTCTAGCTCAGTAATAGAAAGCAAAAGTCTCGTAGCTTGCACATCCTGTATGCTAGGCACACCAACCACACTACCCATCAGAGTGTTGCTAGCTTTTTTATTCACAATAGGATTACACGCAAAATGTTTTTTCAATTTAAGTCCTCTGACAAATTTGAATAAATCCACCTTCAATCTACAAACGTCACCCGCTTCCCGTGGATTGAAACTGAGGCCCTTACCCAGTAGCGAAATCATCTCAGGAGTAAGCACCTTGGAAGAGAGGTTGATAACCTGCAAATTACTAATAGAAATATCTATTTGTTCCTCTCGTTCCCTGATCTGAGCCTTTTCTTGTACTCCTCTTGATTTCCCCCTGCGTCCTCTACGGGTTTTTGATTTCCCCCTGCCAATGTGACCTGGGTTCTGTTCTCCTTGCGTACTGTTCGTACCTCTCGTAAAAAAGAAGATATTGTGGCGCTGTCCCCTAAATTATTATCAACTTCACTATCACTGGACGCCGGCGCGCTTATGGAAGTAGAACTCGAGGACACAGAAACAGAATTAACTCTAGATGTTGAGTTATGTTTAGTGCCAGTTTGAATTAGGGAATCATATTTTCTGGCATAAGTAAAGATTCTCCCCGTTGTATAATCAATTTCATCCCGTCTAAGTTGTCTGGATTTCCTATCCCTAATTTCTTTCTGATGGTTCGCTAGTACCTGGTTAAGGATCACGTAATTTTTTTCTGTAGCCTCTTTCAAATTAAGTTCCTTGATTTCTCTCTACAAAATGTCAATCTCAGCTTGCAATTTGTTCACCTTTCTCTCTGCACTTTCAATCAATATTAATATTTGTGATTGTCTATATATTATACTGTATTTTTATTGGAGTTGATTCATACTTGGGAATATTGTTCATAAGCTTTACACATTATTCTGCTTGGCATACATATTTGTTTATTGCGTATTATCATGTTTTTTTTATCATGCCACTAAATCTGTTCAATGTTGCCTGTCTGTGATTTTGAGATGTGCATGTGAATTTTTTGTACTGTTTTGAACCCTATTGCCTCAAAATATATTATGTGGTATGGACTTGACACAGTCGGAACCGCATATGTGTACCATTTGATAGAAGATTATGTTGTGATGCTACGCTTTTTCAAACTCGTAATTGTAATATTCCTGTACTATCAGTCAGGTTATTTGCTTGTGCAATACCCTGTCATTGTTTGTAATAATTATGTTGTAAACAGGGATTAAATACATGTTTTTCATCTGTTTTATTTACTTTTTATATCTGTCACTACTTGCTTTTCTGTGTGTTTTTTCTGTTTGCATTTTTTCTTCTTAGATATACATGAGATTTGGTTTTTTGGATCTTTTTTTCAATTTGTTTGAACACCATAATCGGTTTGAAGCGTCATATACTGGTGTTTTAACAGTCAGAATTAGGTATTGTGTGAGCGGCTTTGGTCTAAATATGGATTCTTGTGTATTGTTTTGAATCCGTATGTGACGAATACTCGCAAAATATGGGTCAGGTATATGACTTGGAATTTCCCATACGTACAGGGATTTGGGGTGTACATGAGATCGGCACTCGTGAATTGGGTGTGAGCCATGGCACTCTTACTGAGATCGACTGACGTTTTTCTTGGTGACTACTTAATTTTGTTTTCATTTCCGCAATTGACGCGTTCTAGTGGTTGAAATAACGCATTGCTCCTTCTTTCGTTTATATACTTCCGGGTACCTTGTTCCACTTTACCACTTTCGTTTGGACTCACAAACGCCAGGATGCTTACACTTGTCAGAGCGGAGTAAGTTTGATATTAGTTTAACTTGGGATGGTTATCCCCAAAAAGTTTGACAGACGTGGTTGCTTGATATGCAGGAGATTATTAATATGTGCATTTGGATTTGTTTTTTGTTTTTTTCCGATAGGTCTTGGATGGCACACACACGTGTTTCCAAGTGATCAATAAGGAATCCTGTCCTCTGAGATATGTAAGTCCTTTTTTTAGGTTAATATATGGTGTTTGTTGACACTTGGTGTTCGATATCGGTATAGTTATATTAGAATGGTTGTTTCTCATACGTTTTAGGTAATTATGATTATTTGAAGGATCTTTGCTGTTCGTTTTTGTACCGGCATCATTTACCTGGATCAAATCCTGTTTTAAATGAGGTAAGCTGAATATATGTTGACTGCGACTAAAGTTTGGGACAACTGGTGCGCTTTAGCGGGTTTTGGGCTCGTGATTTGGGTCCTGTGAGTATGGTGAACAGTATTCTGATAGTTTGTGCATCTTTTTCTTTTTTTAGAATTTTGAATACAATTTTAGCTCCAGTCTGTGTATCGACAAGGCTGTTAGTTGAATAAGCCGTATTCTGGTCTACCTTATTGATTTCATATACTTTCTGTGGTGGATTATTTCCTGTTCATTTTGGGTAAGATGAGTTTGTCATGAATTTTTTATCTATGATTGTGTATGTCACATGTTTGTTTTTGGTGTGTATTGTTTCTTTGTCTTCACCTCAGTGATTGTGGTATAGGGATCGACCTGTGTTAGAGTATAATGGTAAAAATGTGTCCTTTTTTCTTTATCGTTAGTAATTGTCAGGTTTTGGGTCCCCTCATTTTTTCACATGATTGGTCTATTTTCTTTCTTTTGGTCTCCACGAGTGTTGGGTGCTTTTTTCTTTATTTCTTCTCTTTTAATTGAGGGAAAGGCTGATTTTATGACTCTGAGATTATAATGTATTTTGTTTTGCTCTTAAATATTTGTTTGTATCATTTCCAGCCCCAGAGTTTTACATTTACACTGATGAAACACGTGTCGGCTGGCTGTTTTTGCTCTTGTTTGATGACCTATTAAAGAAAATACAAAGATTGCTACGCTGAAGTATCTTCATGTCAAATTCAAGACACACTAACTTTGTGTAACTGATTATTGTATGAGTGCATGGGATTTGCCCTATAGGTAAATTAAATAAGCCAAAACAGGTGTAGATCTATCCTTAACATATTTAACACAGAGAGTACATGCACTTTACACTGGACAGCAGTGCTAAAGTGCCCAAAGTCCTAGAACCACCAACACCATGTCAGAAAAAAGGCTAGGAGAAAGGCAAAACGTTTAGGGATGACCCTGCATAAAGGGCCAAGTCCAACATGCATCTAACACATGCTCCATTGTGGTGAGCTGCAAATTGCTCCTAGGTTCCTGTCTGCAATGGCCATTGGCTATCATTGGAACATTATGTTTCTTAGCGCTATTCCTACTTAAAACACTTAACATTCATATTTCTAATTCCCCTTATAGGACTTTTGTCATTTTGGTGTCATGTTGTTTATTAATATTTTGTAATAGGCTATTTTCAATGGGTTTTGCAAATACAAGGAACACTTCTTACTGAGACGCTCGAGAAATCGCCCTAGTTTCACTAAAGGGTCATATAATCAAACATCAAGTGACGGAGACCCCAAACTGTAAATATGCCACCATTTCCCCCAAATCCATTTCCACTTGTGGGGCAAGCTGCCATCTTGCTTTGTAAAGGGGTTCTTCCAGTTTCACTTACCAGTCCATGCCTGATACCCATTCAGTCATCGTGGCCAGGCCAGTTGTTTTCCATTTACAAGCTATGTCTCTTTTAGCTATCATCATGGCCATGCCAATGAAGTATCTTTCCCAAAAGGTGTGTCCTAGGCCATCCAGTATTCCCAGGAGCGCGTGTTTGGGTGTCAGCTCAAGGAGGTAGTCCAGGACTGGAGTCAGGGAGTAAGCTATATGCCTCCAATACTTCTCGATCATGGGGCATTGCCATGTCATTCTGACAAAATCGCTTTCTGTGATAGAGCAGCGGAAGCAGGGGTCGCTCGGTTGTTTCTACTAATGCCGTAGTTTCAGGTGAGTGAGGTAGGTGCTGCGTAATTAACTCAGTTGAATTATCTTAGTTGGGAGGATATGGTGATTTCACATGGGACCATGTGAGCAAGTTGCCAGTCAAGGTAATCCATGGGGACAACCAACCATCCCATTTCTGCCTCAGGGATGGTAAATACATCAGGGACATTGTCAATCAGGAAATGGTATATGCATGAGACTCTACCCCTGCCCAGTTTACCCATTAGCATCTTGGTTTTCAGAGACCTTTTTCAGGCAGGTCTTCAAGACTGTCTTCATACATTTCAAGGGTGTGTTTGAGTTGCAGGTATTTATGTAACTGGGTCTTATAGAGCGCATTTGGAACTAAAGGTCCTGGAATGTGCTATATATCTCCCAGGGCCATCATGCCTATTTTGTCCTAATGCCTGGATGCCTTGAAGGCTGGAGGTATGATGGAGCAGGCGTCCTCTCCACAATGGGGTCTGTTAAGTGAGTATGGGTTGCCAACACAGAGATCTTAGTGCCACCTTCCATGTAAAGGAAAATTACCTACGTGACTTCAGGGAAGTGCAAGGGATTTCCATACAATAGCCCCATTGCTATGTTGAGTCCAAGAAGGGAGAGTTCCACCTGGTTTGTGGCGTCGTCCAATCCCCCTGTCAGCCATTTGTTGACCACCAGTAGTTGAATTGGCCAATAATAAAGCTGAAGGTCCTCCATCCCCTAGTAAGACCGCGTAAGGCAACATTCTTTATTCCATACCGCTCACTCATTTCCACCATGGTATTTGGGCATCACATCTCAACAGATGGGCAAGTGGTTATAAGCAAAGAGGAGGGAGACAGCCATCTGGTCCCCCTACCAATGGAGAAGGGATCCAAAAGTGCTGCATTAACCAACATCTGAGCCCGTGGGCTTGAGTGCAAAACGTTAATATACCCTTGTATGTGAGGGCACAGAGTGACCCATTTGCATCAGAACCACTCTAAAAATGTTTCATTCCACTGAGTCAAAGGACTTCTCGAAGTTGAGGAGTAAGATTGCTCAACGATCGGTCAGTTAATGGGCTTGGGATAGTTCAATACGCATCCTGCATATATAGTGTTGAGTAAGCCGGTTGGGTATAAACACACACTGTTCTGGGTGGACTATGCTGAGTATAACTTGTTGGTGTCTAGTGGTGACAATCTTCACAAAGTTCTTGACCTCTGTGTTGCTAAGGGATATAGGTCTGTAGGAGCAGAAATGTGGCGGGGCTGTCCGGCCTTGGGAAGAACCACTATCGGGCCATATCTAATTCCGGTAGAACTTACTGGGCCGCTTCTGTATATAGGTTGAAGAGGTGATGGGGAGAGGACATTGCAGAATTTATGATAATATTCTAGAGGGTATTGCTCCACTCTGGCGCCATCCCGAGTTCAGGTGTGATATTGCTTTGTGGATTTCTTCCTCTCCCCAGGGGTTAGTCGGGGAGTGGTATGTCTGCCAGAATAGGTTCTGTTGTTTGTGACTGGGCTGCAGTCTGGTCGTGTATTGATTGTGGTAATATTCAGCAAACACTGCTGCTATCTCACAGGAAGTATATTTAAGAGAGCCAGTTGAGTCTAGGACTTCAGGATTTATTCTAGAGGCTGTATCTCTGGTGGCACGCCAGTAGAGGAGTTTACCAGATGTATCCTAGTATTTCTACACTCTCTGTGTGGAGGCCCTTCAAAATTGGCATTCCTCTTCCAAAACTGTTTGTTTGAAGGTAGACCTGGTGAGTGCCAAGTGGTGCTCTCTGGCCTAAGTGACATAGCAGGTATATTTCTGGTCCAGTGTAAGTATGTGGGCTTCCAGGTATGTCACCACTCACAGCCGGTTTTTTTTGATCTGTTGTATGCAATGTATGGCCTCTATGCCCATGGCACTGAAAGTGCCTGCTGAATGTGCTGTCCCTATATTTGTTTCGAAATAGGCCTGTAACTAGACAGCCAGGAGATCCATGCAACAGTCATCTTGAAGTAACCAGGAGTTAAATCGCCAGTGAGGTCACGCTGTTGTTCCATGGTTCCTGAAATTAACTTCAATTGGCGCGTGGTCTGAGATGCCCCTGGGAAGTATATCGGCAATGCATACTTGCTGAACATCAGTGGTGGGGGCCAAAGGGAGGCCTAGATGGGAGAGTATTTTATGTGAGGCTGAGGTGTGTTTGCATACATTATGTTGTGGGTGCCAGGTACGCCATATGTCACAGAGTCCTAAGGAGTTACTGGGGCTCTGACCCCATGTTTTTATGCACTTGCTTTATTGTACTGGCCTGCTGCCTGCTGGACTGCTGGAGGGCTGTCACTTTGAAAATTAACTTTATGTGCTGGCCTGCCTGCCTGCTGCTCCCTTTGTGCCCCCACGTGCTCTTCAAAGAGTTGTTGACTTGCCCCCTATTTTCCCAGAGTCTCAAGAACAGAAAAAACTCTCCCTCATCAATTCGTTGACGTGGGACTCTGAGTTGGCACCCCTACGCTTCTCTGATGAGTGGATTGGTCCCCGGGGCAGTGAGAACCTCAAGCACTTTGTGCTCAGCAGTGCCTCCCAACCCAAGAGGAGATGGACGCCAGTGCTCCCTTCTGCACTTAAGTTGAACATTGTGTGTGAACGAGCAGCACTTCACGCTGCAATAGTAAAAGTGCTTTGTGTGCCTGCCTACAGAGCACTCTGCGAGAAGAAAGAGCATAGTGTGTTCCCGTGGTAATAGCTAGCCCGACACTCAGCGTTGCCTACGGGAGGCCGTCGCAGGCTTGGAAGGAGATCCTGGCATCTGAGACCCCATCCAGCCCAAGACAGATTAGCACCACCATCGCCGCTACTTCTCCCCATTGAGAAAACCTCGAGGGACACGGATCCCTAAACCCGCAGTCCCCGGGAGCGAAGGTAATGTGAGCGAGGGCTCCGGTGGGAAGTAATCAATGTATTAGGGCTCACTGAAATCACCGCAATCATGGTAGTAGGCGCCCTGGTGTTTCTGTGCCCTATGCTTGCCTACTGTGATTCATGTTCTTTTCTTACAATATAGGTGACTGTCTCTAAATATACTGCATTCATTTGGAATGTATCTGTTTTACATACACGGAAAGTGATAGTTATGCAACGTTTGCTCCCTACATCTAATGTGGCACTTGAATCCTACATTTATTGCCAGAACTTATGATTCATGTCAGTTTTTTTCGTTGGATGTATAATATAGAAGTCTATTTTTACATAATCTTGTGTGGAGTCTCTTTTGTGGTGTTTTCATTGTGTTGCTATGTGAGTGTGCAAATGCAAAAACAACAGTTGATGGACAGAATGCAGAACAATGTCATACATTCACCCCAGTACAGAGATCTGAGCCTAAATCCATAGTTTTTTTGCTCACCATGCCATTCCAGTTTGAACCCAACCATATGCAAATCAGTCTTGACCCTGTGCCTCATGGGAACAGTCCAGCCCGAACTCCCAAGCCAGGTCCTCCCTGGACTGGAACCAAGCATCCTAGGACCGGTTTCGGGGTTTCACCCCTCTTCAGCCAGGATAGCTTGATTCCAGTGGCATGGAGAGCACGGGACTCACGTCTGAGCATACCAGTCCCACTCGGGGTGACAAATGCAAAAACAACAGTTGATGGACAGAATGCAGAACAATGTCATACATTCACCCCAGTACAGAGATCTGGGCCTAAATCCATTGTTTTTTTGCTCACCATGCCATTCCAGTTTGAACCCAGCATATGCAAATCAGTCTTGACCGTGTGCCTCATGGGAACAGTCTAGCCCGAACTGCCAAGCCAGGTCCTCCCTGGACTGAAACCAAGCCTCCTAGGACCGGTTTCGGGGTTTCACCCCTCTTCAGCCAGGATAGGGACTGTAACTGGGGGTGAATGTTTTGCCATTCTGCAACATTCCGTCCATCATCTTGTGTGTTTTGCTGTTCGCCCTATGTGGGAAGGGTATGCCCAGACGTGGGTCCCGTGCTCACTACGCCACTGGAGTCAAGCTATCCTGGCTGAAGAGGGGTGAAACCCCGAAACCGGTCCTAGGATGCTTGATTCCAGTCCAGGGAAGACATGGCTTGGCAGTTCGGGCTGGACTGTTCCCATGAGGCACAGGGTCAAGACTGATTTGCATATGGCCATGTCTAAACTGGGGTGGCGTGGTGAGCAAAATAACGATGGATTAAACCCAGATCTGTGACTGGGGGTGAATGTTTTGCCATTGTGCACATTCAGTCCATCATCTTGTGTGTTTTGCTATGTGAGTGTGCTGCACACATTCTTTACACATTGTCTCTGAGCCTTCCTGCTCTGCTCCAAGCTACCAGAGGGTGAGCACAGATTATCCTTAGTGTGTACTTGCCTTGCCCTGACTAGAGTGGTGGGTCTGCCTGGCTTAGGTGCATACCCTAGCCAACCAGAAACCCCATTTCTAGCAGTAGCCCCTTCTTGTTTACCATTTTGATCGCAGGTGAGCGAGGTGGGGATACAGTCTATATTTCAAAGTCTTAGTGGTTTGTGGATGTCCACCATCTCCCAGCCCGCCTACTCTCTCCATGCCACTAGAGTCAAGCTATTTGGCTGAAGAGGGGTGAAACCCCAATACCGGTCCTAGGATGCTTGTTTCCATTCCAGGGATGACCTGGCCTGGCAGTTCCGGCTGGACTGTTCCCTTTGGGAGCAGGGTCAAGAGTGATTTGCACATGGCTGGGTCCAAACTGGAAAGGCATAGTGAGCAAAAAACCAATGGATTTAGGCCCAGATCTCTGTACTGGGGTGAATGTATGACATTGTTCTGCATTCTGTCCATCAATTGTTCTTTTTGCATTTGTCACCCGAGTGAGACGGGTATGCCCAGATGTGGGTCCGGTGCTCTCCATGCCACTGGAGTCAAGCTAACTTGGCTGAAGAGCGGTGAAACCCCGAAACTGGTCCTAGGATGCTTGTTTCCAAACCAGGAAGGACCTGACCTGGCAGTTCGGGCTGGACTGTTCCCATTGGGCGCAGGGTCAAGACTGATTTACATATGGCTGGGTCCAAACTGGAAAGGCATGGTGAGCAAGTAAACAATGGATTTAGGCCCAGATCTCTGTACTGGGGTGAATGTATGCCATTGTTCTGCATTCTGTCCATCATTTGTTCTCTTTGCTTTGACCCTCAAAGAACGACGGGGTGGCACAAGCATCTAAGAATGGTCCAGGGGACCCTGGCCAGGGAGCCACAGGAACATTCCAGTGTTCTTGTGATGGCGTTTGGGTGATGGGGGTTTTTGCCCTTCCAGGTGCCTCCCTCCTAAGGGTGAATGTCTGAGCCTCCCTCTGCCACTATCTTCTGCACAGTCGACCCCAGACAGGTGACCAGTGGGCCACATGAAATGGCCCAAGGCCCTGCATCAAGGGGTTGATTGATGCCTCAGTCTGCTTGTCCCATCGGCCCAATGTTAGCAGCACATGCAGTTGAGAGATGAGGGCCTAGTTTTCTATGGAGTCACTTTACGGTCCATGGGAGGCATTCACCTGTATAGTTGTCCCGGGTGTCCCTCCCTCTCAAGAGTCCTTGCTGTGCATTTTTCATCCCAGGGAAGGAGCACCGGCCAGCATTGTAAGTGGGGCTGCATTCCTCTCTGTTTTTTTTTGTCCCTGCCTCACACCAGGGTGATTCCCTTCGATGTACCCACCCAGCACCTTCTACCAAATGTGGGTCTGCCATGGGGGAGGGTCCGCAGGATCCTCCAGGTTGCAGTGAAGCCACTCCTGCCCTCTGCTCTCCTAACCTTGTTATCTTTCTGAGGTAAGTGGACAGGAGGCAGCTTCCACTTCTTGTCTTGTCATGCAGGATGGGCAGCAGGCTCCCCCAGGGTAAGCCATGTCACTTGTCCTAGGGACTAGACACCGCAAGGCCGCTGGTCTACCCTGGACTTCAAAGCAAAAGAATGTCAACTCCTGACTACGGAATCAACGCAGCCACCACCTGGGTACCTCCTCCAGGGCAGTCTTTGCGTGATTGGTGCTAAGCAAGCCGGGGGCTAAAGGATTTTTGGAGATGGTCCAGAAGCACTTTCAACGCACATCCAGCATCTCGGTTGGACTAGCCACGCCCCCTTGTTTATTAAAATGTACTCTATTTTTCTAATTCTGTTTGGGATTTTTATTGTTTTGCATTTCGACATTTTTACTGTTTTAGTACTGCATAAATACTTTACACATTGCCCTAAGTTAAGCCTGTCTGCTTCATGCCATAGCTACCATGAGGTTGAGCCCAGGTTAATTTAGTGACTTTGAGAGTTAACCCTGACAAAGGCTGTCATTATTCATTGAGGTAGGTAGTCACTCATTACAAATAAACAGTTCTACATTTACTAAAAGGCTAAAACTTCCTATCCTACCTCCTACTCCTTTATAGGAAGTTGTTGTCTCACCACCCCCTCCCTCCTATGCTTCTCCAAATATCTGACAGATGTATAACTATACAATCCACTTGAATTGTGGCACCTCTGCATAGAATGCACACGTAGGGGCGTATTTATGAGGGCCTTGCATCATGTTTGCACCACACAATGTGGTACATGTTCAATGCAAAGCTCCAAGTCATATTTATAAAGCCATGCAAAGCCTCTTTGCATTGCTTTGAATGGCTTCATAAGTTCCCACGCAAATCCCATGGTTTTAGACACATTCACAGATTTCGCAAACCTGATAAACCTGGGAAAGTGGCAAAAAGATATACCTCCCTAGGTGATGTGTAATGAGGAGACATATCTTTATTTCTTCTCGTTTTTTCCTCTTTCTATGTGTCCTGAATTCTTCAGCACACATACGCCGAGGAACAAAATGCGTCTATCGATTGCTTTTGTACAGGGACGTGTCCCTTCCAGAACAAAAACAGACCTGTCTACAACACAGGCACCTTTGCACCAGGAATGTACCATATTGGATAAATACGGTGCATTCTTGCCCTTTCCCTGTGACGCAGGGCAGTGCAGCAAGGTAACTTGCTGTGCTGCCCTGCACCACAATTCCCATAAATGTGCCTATAGTTGATGTCAAGTCCCGCATACATTGAAACCAGGCAGAACTTCTGAGCAATAAATTCATTCATAATTGACATCGTTTGCATTCTCTTGAAAACATAATAACTATGTGATCACGGTACCCGACGATTTACTCTGAAAGCTAGTAGTTTTGCACGTCAGCACACTTTCAAGTGGTCAGTATTGGAATAGGTAATCTCAAAATAAATGCTAACCACAGCAATCACTGTTGAGGGGCTGCAGTAATTTACATTTCAATAATTCCGTCTTGAAACTAGCTGAGTAGTTAAGCAGGAGAATACATTTTCCGTGACGAGAGTTAATCATATGATGAATCTACATTCTCTAGAGACTGTAAAGACCAGGGCCAGTGTAAAGAACAAATATAAAGTTGCAATTGCTACCGTTGATGGATCAATTATTTTTGAAAAATCGATAAGCATACCCGAAAGGGACATTTAAGTATTTTAATTTGTGTTTGAGAAATCATAAAAATATGTTATAATGGAACTGTAAAATATATTTCCAGACATATGTTGGAGCTGTGAGTTTTCATGATTATTTTAAGTCTGCGGTTAACCTCCTGGCAAAAAATGAATACTCTCCAAAAATTGCATCAGTCACCAAGGCACGGTTTTCATAAAAGATAGTATTGTAGTCAATATATTTCCGAATTCTAAACAAGAGGAACATTGCCTACGGCAGTCTCAATTTACTTTTTGAATGCAGAATGCTACCACAACAAAACTGACGTCTGCCACAAGGAAGTATGTACTGTGCTCTGCCTCTGCCCAGCAATCAAGAAACAGAGATGCTTGCGTCCAGGCAAAATGTTTTATATTAAGAGAGGCATGTTTATGATGAGACTGTATCAACAGGGATTCTAAGAAGCAAGAATAGAAGTTAAGTATCTCTCCTGCACAATTCTTCCGACTATATCCACAAAACCGGATTAATCTAGCACTGAGCTACTGGGATGTGTGCTGCCTATCTATTAGGACCTTTGTTATGCAGTAACAGTCCATACAACAAGACACCATTGATAAAGTAATTCAGTAGTTACTCTCCTCTTGAGTAAAGGTACTTTTCCAAACATCAGTTTTCCCTTTTATTTACAACTGGTCTTTCTTGCCGGGTCTAAATATCTATTCTGTGACCCTTTTACAGTAACACACGCTGCATCCATGTCCATCTGGTTCACTATACCAATAATTTCTCACTTGACCTGGCTTCTTGTGCTGTCTTCACACTGTTTTTGTTAATTTATTGAACCCAATCCACAGGGAAATCCATTGAAAAGCAGTATACAGAGCGTTGGCATATTGTGATAGCAGATCCTCTAACTTTGAAAAGATAAGATTCTATCTTATCTATGCTCATATTTATAGATGAATTAATCAGGCCTGATTATGAGTTTAGGTGTTATTTAACACACCTGAGGATACCACAGGCAATGCTATTTATCAAGTGCGATAAATTAAAATTACGAGTTGGTGGGGAATAACATGCAGGTGTTGGTATTTAATGCGCCAAAATGTGCATGATACAGTAAACTCAGAGGACCTAATATACAAGTCCCCTGCGCTGCAGAGATTGTCACTTTTAGTGCCAGTCCGGTGGTGCACACTGCAGGGCCTTATCTATAAGGCCACGAAAAGCCACGCTGTGTGGCTTTTCATGGGCTTGTAGACATGGACTGAGGCAACACAGGTAAAGTCACTGCATTGCCTCACCCTGCAAGAGGGAGGTGTGCCATGGGAGTTACGGTGGGTGTTCCCACAAAGCACCCATGTCATTTGACACATTCCCAGATTTACAAGATTTTGTAAAGCTGAGAATGCATCAGAAGCCTAAGCCTCACTAGGGGTAGCGTAAGGGGGGAGCAGTGAGGAGAAGTAATATTATTTCTCCTTGTGTTTTCCTCCTTCTGTGTGTGCTACATCAAATCAAATCAAATCAAAATAGCTTTATTCGATTCTATATCATAAAATCATAAAAGCACAATGATAAAAGACTATTTAAAAAATACAATTCTCCAGATTCAAATACAATCAACAAAATCATAAAAAATACAATCAGGATAAAACAGAAATGCATAATATGATCCATATATATAAACAGGAAAGTAAAGGGGCACCGGTTATTCACAAATTCTTCACATGGTGTTCCGAAACCTTATGACAGCTTTTAAAAAGGAAGAGGTAGCCACGATAATGAATTCATTTTCTAGCATCTGTAATCTTAAAAAAGCTATTCTACATTGTTTTAAATTCCATCTTCTAAGAGTGGGCAATAAAAAAATATTCCTCGGTGCAACATAATATTTACAGAATAAGGTGCAATACCATTGTGGTCAATTCAGAAATATCATCGCATGGGCATATAGGATGGTGTTTAGACCAATCATTGATGTCAGGAAATGTACCATCCTAAAGAAGGACCCACTACGGAAACGGGCCAGAAGCATGTGAGAAAAACTGCTCTGTACCACTATTAAGTAGGGTTGTAGACCTATACAAGTGGACATCAAAGGATTTGCCATGACCGATTTCTTTTCTCTCTCAATTAGCCAACGTTTGTTCTCTAAGTAATTCAAACAGTGTGTTTTAAGGGATTTTCTGGAGACAGATTCCAAGCTGCTGGAATTATGAAAATATTCAGGGTGGCCTATGTCATATGTCGTGTCCTTTATATAACTAATCCAAGGCAAATTTGCCACCCCGTCCAACTTAAGACAGTCCATAATTACATCCCTATTGAAGCCCGTCTCAACCGATACCCATATCTTGTGCCATAGAAGGAGAGGGGTAATCTTTATAGTATCAGAGATATGTGCTAGACCAAGTTCCCTGTGAAAACAATAAGTGGCGGTCGAACTAGGGACTGCCAATAGATAACGCAAAAAAGTATTTTCACAGCGTTGTATTTGGTCCGAGCATTCAATACCCCATATGCCTGCCCCATATGTGCCTGTTGAAATGCATTTGAATTTATAAATGGCCAGCAACTCTGGGACAGGTCTTCCACCTAGTTTGTTTGCAAAGTTACTGACAGCTCCTATGGCTCTCGACAGGGTCAGCTTTCTGCTATTCATGGCTGCTGCCCAAGAACCCTTCCTATCCACGGTTATGCCTAAATCTGAAAATGTATCCGTGCTTGCAATTTTTTTGTTATCAATAAAAATGTCACACGTCTTTCTCAATTTTGTCCCGCAGCTCATAGTAAGTGTCTTGGCGATATTTACCTTATAATCCCGCTCTGACATGTAGGCGACAAAATTTGAGACAGACCTTTGCAAGCCCAGCTGTGTCCGCGACATTATAACAGCGTCATCTGCGTTTATTAAATTAGGAACAGGGGTACCCTTAATGGTTG
This sequence comes from Triturus cristatus, assembly GCF_964204655.1. Taxonomy (NCBI): domain Eukaryota; kingdom Metazoa; phylum Chordata; class Amphibia; order Caudata; family Salamandridae; genus Triturus; species Triturus cristatus. The sequence continues at coordinate 438,907,305 of NC_140582.1, read as the reverse complement.
GATAGTCATGATGGAACTCGCTCAAGTACTGCCCCAAGTTGTTTATATAGAGGGAGAAAAGGGGCAAGAATGCACCCCTGCCTTACCCCTCTTTTTATGGGGAACCTGGTTGAGCATTCTTCCTGTTTCCAATACCGTGCACTCACACCTGCCCCCCTGTATAATTCCTTTATGAACAGCAGCAAGGGAGGATCCAACTCTAGATCTTTAAGAGTGTCCCACAGCATGACATGTTTGACACAAACAAAAGCAGAACTTAAGTCCACGAAAGTGAGGAAAAGTTATCCCTTCTTCGCTTTTGTATATTTATCAATTATCAGAGACAAATTAAGTCCCTGTTCGATGGTGCCTAGACCTGATCGGAAACCATATTGAAAGACTGATAACACACCTGTCTCTTGGACCCAGGTCTCAAGCTTGTTTAAGATAACCCTTCCCGCTGTTTTCATAAAAGCATCAAATAAAGATATCGCACGGTAACACTTAGGCTCATTTCTATTCCCTTTCTTGAATATAGGTATCACAATGGCATCTGCCCAGGTGGGGATTAACCCATAACGGGTACAACTAATTAGTACATTAGTGAAAAGAGGGGCCCATAAACCTATATTAGATTTATAGGCATCCACCGGGATGCCATCCGGCCCTGGTGATTTCCTTGAGGCACTATCATTTATTGCCTTAATGACTTCCTCAAGGGTAATATTAATTTTTAGGGGGAACGGTCCACGATCTATATTATCATCTACTCTCAGTGCGACTATTTCTGTCACGTTACCATCTATGGTCTTGTCCCTATAGAGCCCTGAGAAGAAGTCTACCCACATATCGCCACTAATAGCCATGTCTATGATATCTGTCCCTCTGTTATTAAAAAAAGGGGCATTGACCACTCTCCAGAAGCCAATATTATCTTTGTTTATGCAAGCCTCATGTAAGGCGTCCCCCGCTTCCTTTTTTAATGTTGCCCTGCGATTTCATTGCGCCAACTGGTACAAAGATCTTGCCTGCCTTATTTTATCCCTTCACCTCGGTACGTTATGCAGAGCCTTTTTTAAGTGGGTATGGGCCTTCGTGCATTCTTTATCAAACCTGCCCTGGGAGGATTGCTGGCCATGTCGTTTTTGTCTTGTTAATAGCTTCCTGGCCTCAGGTGAAATCTTAAGGAAAGCGTTAATTATATCTTTATCCTCCCTATCCTGTGAAAGGCATATCGCTATATCCTCTGTGCTATTATTATTCAGGCCTTGGAGGAATGCCCCGGGATCCACTTTTGCCCAGTTTAACATATACCCGTTTATGCTGGCAAGATAAATATCTCTATTATATTGCGAATTCCTATCAAGTTTTTTCTCCTGCCCTCTTAGAAAGAGATCTAGGCAAATAGGGTAATGATCACTCATTAAAATGTCAGAAGTCTTACAAGAGAGTACATTACGGGAGTATCTATTGGATATTAGGACAAAATCAATGGTAGAGTTACATCCCCTTCCATTATAAGTTGATTGAAATGGAGTGGGAGACAAACATAATACACTTGCATAACCAAGATCAAATTGGAAAGCTACGTCATTCAACAGATCTCCCAAAGAAGTATGTGAAAAGTGTGAGGGCGTATCTTCATTTTCATTACCCAGCCCACAAATACCTTGTTCGCTAAATTGGCACAACGAGCAGCTGAAATCACCCATCCAAATAGTAAACATGTCTCCCTTCAATTTTCCTTCAAGATTTTTTAAGGATGTACCTAAGTTAGATAAGACATTCATTTGCTGGGCTTTAGGAATGTTATTATATAGATTTATTAAAACTGCATCCCTTTGCCCACATAAATTCATAGTCAGCATCTGATAGTAGTCACTGACCTCTCTAACTTTAACATGAGAGACCCCTGCCGAGTTGGAGACATAAGTACATAGTCCTCCTTTATTACGGCCCTGTTTACTAATGCACGCTGCGGTGTTAAATGTTTGAAAGCCGATTATATGCATCTCCTCTATTGCCCATGTTTCCTGGAGACAAACTAGGGCATAGTCATTAATGTAGGTTAGCCACTGAGGGTCTTTTACTTTAGCCGCTAAACCAGCAATATTCCAAGTTAATATTTTACAGTGTGTGCTACATTCTGCAGCACACATAGAAAGAAGAAAGTCGCACCATTGATTATTTTTGTGCAGGAACATTCCCTTCCTGCACAAAAACAATCATTTCATAAATTCAGACAACCTTGCACCTGCGTTGGTGCATGCCAGCCATTGGTGCGTCAGCGCAGGAGGAAAGGACAGAAATGTGCTGTATCTGGTTGTAAATAAGTATTTATTGTCTGATTAATAAAGATCCTTACAAAATGATGTTTTACAATACACATAAAAAACAAATTACAAACTTAAATGAGTGAAATAACGCGATAAAACATGAATGAATTTATCCTATTGCAAAAAAAATCATACAGGATTCATAAAAATGGCAAGAGGTTGAAACAGAGTACACACTACTAATCATAAATTCCCTATTTATAGACATTCATCCACATTAAAGTGAATGCTACCAGCAAGAAACCGTTCAAACCTTAACGTGCTACCAATGTAAACACCACAAAATAACTTTTTAAAATATTGTAAAGTGCCACGTGCTTAAGAACCAATAGTATTCTTAATATTGAGTAAAAAAAACACCACAAGTTGATGTTTTACACTACAAACAACTATCCAGTCATATAATTTATTCAGGTTATAGCCAGGAAAGTGCCAAGTGCATAAACGTATATGTGGAAAAGACATTTATGTTATAAAAACAAGAAACATACCAGTGTTTAAACTGCTGATGCAAGCACTCTTTGTGCAATGGTCAAAAACTTTATCAACTAGCAAGTTAATGAGATTGAAGCACCAAATAAACATAAAAGAAGAGCATGACGATTGGATCTCACCCCTATATTAAATAAGGAGGGTTTTAAAAGAATATGATGTGCATTAAGCAGGATTGGGTAGACACAAACAATGTTCAATAGAGTTTCTTGCAAAAGACCACACAGTCTACAATCCCTAGTTGTCCATTGCTGAATCCATTTTGGCGTGCTGTTTTTAGTGTGATACCTTCTAAGTTGTACCTTTAACTATTTGTCCCTTATATGGGATGAAAAGAAAGTAGTCATATAAGGCTGAATTCCCATGCTCCGATGTGTCTCGATCACCGTCCAGGCGTGCTTCTTTGCAGAGATAAACCCTCTTTATCTGCAATAAATGAATTCGTTTTTATCATTCTGTTTAAAAGCTGTGTAAAACTGAGCTTATTTATTTCGAGAGATCCCGGATGCAGATCAAAGCTTTGAAATCATTTTAAAAATGTAGGATCTCCAAGCCCCAGTATATTCAGAGTGATTTAATTCGTACCAATAGGTTTTTGCTAGGGAGCCAGGATCAGATAGGGACAGTGAATGTATGAATTTCAAAAATGACTCTTGCGCCACCATGGACTATCTTCGAAGACCAAACTCCAAGTGGATTTCTGCTTGGCCAATTGATTTAGGAATTCCAAAGACAGACATGCAAGCCCGAATTAACAATAGATCCAATAATTTAGAGTCTTTTCTTTTGGTGATGTGTGAGCCATAGGTAACAGTTGGTAGTAACTTGGCACTTATGATTTATAAAGATGATCATACGACTGACATCTTAATGAATTACGTAATGACTTAAAAGCATATATTAGAGATGATGTTTTTGCTTTTAAGACATAAAATGACTTTTAAACAAAACTTTATTATCAAATAAAATGCCCAGGTAATTGTAAGTCATCACAACCTCAATTGGCCCTCCTCTCGCTTTCCAGGGTCGAGTCTTAGAATTCACTGGGCCAATTTTCATAATCTTAATTTTCTTGACAATCATTTCCAAACAGTTGAATGTAATGTATTCATCAAAAGCAGTGTTTAGTCGTTGTAGGGCTATCAGGGTTTGGCTGAGTACAATCGTATCATCCACATACTGGAGATATTTAAGATGTTCTTTTCCAAGTTTGGGAGGGTGGGCATTAACAGTTTCAAAATGTTGTACCAGATCTGACATAAAAATGTTTGAGGCCATTGTGGGTTTTAATTCTCTGAGGCAGGCTGGATCCATCACCTAACTTAACCTGAGCATATTATTTCCCATGTTAGGCCCATGTAGCGAAGCAGTTTATTTCTTACACTGTCCTAGTTTTCAGCAGTGACCTTTTGCACATATTTGAGTGCGCGACAACGTTGGATTGGATTCAACATTATCACAATGCCCTGGACATCATGTACAGGGTCTCTTTTCTCATCATGTACAAATGTCATCTCTATCTTTATCTCTATCTTCATTCACACGGCGACAGGGCTATCTACATATACATAGCATCACTGATCTATAGGCACATTGCAAGGCTGCTTGCTAATTTAAAAGAAGAGCATTCCAATAAATTAGTTGAGGTGGCCCTTCAGCTGACACCAAATGTCCTTGCATGCTGAGAATTTACCACACAGCGGTGTAACATTTTGTGAGGTGTGTCCAGTTTGTGACCATGACTGGGTCCTTCATTCTCTCCTATCACGTAATGGGGTTGGATCGTCCCTTGGGGGTATTCTTGGCTCTACACCTACTCACACCCTAGGTGCACTTAGAGTAGGGTTTGCATTGTAGGAGATTTCTTGATTACTGCCCTGTATATTCCTGCATACATACACTGTTTTAGCACCATGGTAGAACTATATCTACTATTTACGCTATTGATGCTTGTAATCACTTTGATCTATTTCTGTCTATTAATCATTGCAACACAAGTATTTTATACAAGAAAAACATTGGTCCAATAAATATATTTAAAACGTCCCACTATATTCTCTTTATACCTATCTCAAGATAAGTGAGCACGAGTGATTGAGCGAAAGGTTCTGTACTGTTTCCACGATCCCAGAGGGGTCAGGGTCGTCATGTTCAGTGGTTGCCAAAAAACATTTGATCCCTTGTAACTCTAGGGGGGCTTACGGTGGCACTGTGAGATATCTAGTCTCTACGCCAACATATCCTGAAGGGGTGTCCAGAATCAGTGTAGGCACCAAGCCCCTAGTTTACGTTGTCCAACAAACACGCAGATCCTACAGATTAGTAGGAACTACACGATAAATCCAAGTGTTTGTTTACAAGAGTATGATAGCATTGAGTAGCTTTTGTGGAATACCCCATCCACCAAGTTTCTGTAATAGTATGGATATTGGAACAGAGTTGAAGGCAGCTTTTAGGGTTTATAGTTTAGTGATTGTAGATCGACCCTTACGAAATCCAGGATGATTAGTTAGTATTATTCCCTGGGATGTTGCCCATTCTTCCAGATTGGTCAATAATCAGGAGACAAAGACCTTTGCCTCTACATCAGCTAGAGCAATTAACCAATAATTTAAGGGATTATCTGCTGGGATGCTTTTATAAATTGGTTGCGCTATGCTTCCTTTCCAGGACGCAGGAGCAATGTTCATTGTTAAAACTTCATTATACAAAGGGGTCAGGATTTCATCCCACATATCAGGATTGTCTTGAAACATAGCACTGGTAGTCCATTGGGGCCAGGGCCCCGTTCAATATAATATGACGCAGACAATGTGCTATTTCTTTTCTACTCAAATGTTTCATATATAGTGCCTGTATTGGACTACTCCTTATCAATGCTGATCGTTAGAAATGGGGTCTCTAGTTGGCAATGGTTTTGCACCTTTGCCCAAGTAGGGACCCTTCTTCCTAGTCAGGGTAGGGGGATATACTTCTAAAATAACCTATGCTCACCCTCTTGGTAGCTTGGCATGGGCAGACAGGCTTAGCTCAGAGGCAGTGTATAAAGCATTTGAGCACACATACAGTAACACAGTGAATACACCACAAATGAACATCACACAGATTTAGAAAAAAAACAACAAAAATCCACAATACAGTAAACAAAATGTAATCCTTTGAAGGCAAAAAGAGTTCTGTCCATAGCAAACTATGTATGCAACACTTTCAACACAAAGTACCTTGGATGCATCACAGTCACAAACAAAAAAGTTACAGGGAAGGTGATGCGTCGTTTCCTTACTCCAGGGGAGGTGATGCGTCAGTCCCTTACTACCACGCAGGGGAGGTGAGGCATAGGTTCCTTCCTGAAGGGGGGGTGATGAGTCAGTTTCTTACTGTGAGGGGAGGTGATGCGTTGGTTTCTAACTGCGGCCCCAGTGTTCTTGTAGACTTGGCACCCAAGTGTGATGTGTTGCACACCGGAGGTGAGGCATCACTTTGTGAGGCTTCGCGTCGTCCTGCGTCAGTGCTGGGGGCTGCGCAGCGAGTCTTTGCATCGTCTGGCGGGACTCGGCACGGCTTCGCATCACCCGGCATCGGTGCTGGGGGGCTGCGCGGCGAGGCTTCGCATCATCCGGTGATACTCGGCACTTCTTTACATCCCACGGCGTCAGTTCAGAGAGGCTGTGCATGGTTTTGCGATGCTTTGCACCGGTTCTTGCAGAGAGCAGCTGCAAAACCCACTTCTGAGGCCTTTTGACTGCAGGAGGCATCTCAGGCAAGGGTTGGACTCACAGATGGCAGAGTGCAGCAGCACCAGCAGAGTTGCAGGAAGCCTTTTGTTTGCCTGAGACTTCTTAACAGTAGGCAAGCTCTATTTCAAGCCCTTGGAGATCTTGCTTAAGCAGGGGACACAGCACACAGCAAACTCCTTGTCCTTTCCTTGGCAGAAACAGCCACTGCAGGCCAACCCCAGACAGCAAACAGGAAAGGGGCAGTACTCCTCCTCAATTTCTCCAGCTCTTATCCTTGGCAAAATTTCCTCTTGATTCCAGAAGTGATCTTTGAAGTCTTTTCTATCCCTGACACTTCCAACAGGAGGCAAGCTCTACTTCAAGTTCTTGGAGAAAACTCTAACAGCAGGATGATGAAAGCACAGTCCAGTCCTTTCCCTGCCCAAGACAGAAGCAACCACTGCAGGCCAACCCCAACAGCAAACAGCACAGGGGCAGTACTCCTCCTCCAGCTTTCCCGGTTCTTCTTCCTGGCAGGTTCCTTAGTTCAGCAGTAATCTAAAGTTCAGGGGTCTGGGCCATACTTTTTATAGTACTAATTCCTTTGCTCTCTGGTGGCAGAGAAGCTCTTTGCCCAGCCAAAACCAGTTATGTTCTCCCTGGTGCAGCTGCCCGGCAGGAGGTGGAGACATCATTGTCGAAGGCAGACCAGGCCCACTATGGTGTGAAAGAAATCCCCTCCCCCTACTCTGAATGCAGCCCAGGTCTATTCAGCCAAGCATTGACTTACCCTGGAAAGGCAGGACAGACACCCCCAGCCCCTGTCACTCCAAAGTCAGACAGTCAATAAACAAACCTAGCAGAGGCACACTGGATGGCTAAGCAGGTTAATACCTACTTTCTAAAAGTGGTATTTTTAAATCCAGAATATAAAAATCATCCTTACTAAAAGATGCATCTTCATATTCTGAGTTTAGGCATACTAAACTCCATTTTCCTATCTTGTCCCTATGGGAAGTTATATTTATAAGATGTTATAAATAAACTCCCATTCTATCCTATGGGACAGATAGCCTTCCAATAGTGAAAAGCAAAAATGCCAGTATTTCACTATCAGGACATGCCACACACATCAGGGCATGTCCTACCTTCCACATACACCGCACCCTGCCCACAGGGGTACCTTGGGCATACCTTAGGGGTGACTCACATTTAAGAAAAGGGAAGGTTAGGGCTGCCAGGTCGACATGGCAGTACCAAACTGCACAGAGACACTGCAGTGGCAGGTGTGAGTTACATTTACAGGCTGCTCATGTTGGTGGCACAATCAGTGCTGCAGGCCCACTAGCAGCATTTAATTCACAGGCCCTGGGCACACACAGTGCACTGTATTAGGGACTTACCAGTAAATCACATATGCCAATCCTGGAATCACCAATCCATAACAAAAATTTACAGAGGGAATACTTGCACTTTGGCACTGAACCGTAGTGGCAAAGTGTCCAAAGCATCTAGACCAGCAAAAACGAAGTCCAACACACAGCAAAATAACAGGATGCAAAGGCAAAAATACAGGGGAAACCCAAGCCAAGGATGCCAGGTCTAACAATTATGGACATTATTTTAGTTGTAAATTACTTACAAGATAATTTGAAATAAAATAATAATCAATTGTAATTTATAGTAAGTTTTATAAAATATTTAATTGATTTTAATGATTTTCCTATTAAGTATTGTATTGGTATTATTTGTTAAACTAATGTGTATTGTTTCTTTTGGATATTATTTTTATTTGACTTTGCATGTGTAAATGGTTTTTGGTAATAGGTTCAGAAGATGCGCAATATATATTGTGTTTAATTAGATATTATTTTTAAATTACATTTTTTGTACTACTAATTGTTACTATATTAATAATAAATATTGTTATTTAATGTATAATGTAAGCAATAATGTACTCGGCTGCCTATTTATCTGCTCATATATTTGGCATAATCTCTGCACAGGAAGCTATGACCTCCATTATTTCTATCTCCATTGTTGGCTGGATTCATCACATTGAATTTGTTTTCTTTCCTGCCTAACATTTGTTGTAATATTTGTGTTCTGCACTTTTTAGAAGGAACGTCTCAAAACTCCTAGAGCATCCTTCTGTCTTCTATGAGTCCCTTGCCTGCCAACACTCTTAGTAATATTTGCTTGATGTCTCTCCTCCACAGAGAAGTATATTAAAAACTGCCACTTCATCTTTTCTCATCCAGAAGGGTTGGTGCTTTCCTCTAAGACACCTGACATGAAGAAACATAAATGTTTCACTTGTTTTTATTAGTCTCTTAATACACTCAAACATAGGGACATATTTATTACCTGATCTGTGTCGCTCTTGCACCCTGCAATGTGGGGCAAGAGCAATGCAAACCTTAAGTCATATTTTTTAAGCTACTTTGCGTGGCTGCAAAAATATGGAAAAATGCAACGCAGTGCAAATTGATGTGTTGCGTTAATCTGCCCTGGGTATGTGTTCCATGGGTGTTGTGGGGTGTTCCCATGCAACTCCCATGGGATTTGATGCATTCCTAGATTTACAAGACCTTGTAAACCTGGAAAGCGCCAAAAAGATAAGAGGTGCGTACCGAGGAGAAATATCTTTTTTTCTCCTCATTTTTTTCTCTTTCTATGTGTGCTCCATAATGCAGCAGACATAGAAAGAGGGAAAGGCATCTCATGATTGTTTTTGTGCAGGAGGGTGCCCCTTGCTGCACAAAAATAATTGTGCCTACAATACAGACACCCTTGCACCAGGGCAGTGCAACAAGGTGGATTGCTGCGCTGCCCTACGCCTCAAATGTCATGAATATGCCCCGAAATGTTAAACGTGCTGTGCGACTGTGGCGTTGAACTATGATACTTTAAAGAAATCGTAGTATAAGGTATCCTTGTTGAATAATATATTGGCAATATAAGAAGCTCACCACCAGCTTTCTTTTAGTGTAATTGTTACATCCAATAATAAAAAAGAACTCTTTGAAATCACTAACAAGCTATCCGTTCCAACAATGTCTCTCAGTTCTTTAGTGAACAATTAGCTAATTTATTTTTAATAAATACCAGTGTTATTGGAGACACCGTAGAGGAGGGAATTTGGCATCAACCTTTCTGGCACCTTCGACCCATCTGGCTGCTATAGGAATTGAGCTCAACTCATGTTAAATCACAGGACTCTATGCCGTACTCACTTCTTCTAATTTGAAATCTTGCTTGGTCACAATTTCTGTTAGATGTCTATCTGTAGTGTCCTCCCCAGCTTGGGCATTCATAAATGAATATGTCACACACGGAACTAGATATTACACGTCTTTATTCCTCTGTAACTGTGAACTCAACATTCTAAACATGAACTCTATTCACCAAACCGAACACTTACGTCACAGTTCTATGGAGTCCATCAGAAACCAAACGGCCTCATCTTTGCTAGCTCACAAGACACTTCATCTCCTCCCTTCTTAAAAAATTTTTTTTTTTACAGATATATATACATTACAACCCCTCTATAAGTCATTGTGGAGCTCTGACCAAATTCCCAGATCATGTCTTCTGAGGCTTGGAACAGAAAAGAGAAGCATCCATGACTGGCACTGGTGATGAAGGGACAGTTACAGTCAGGGGTCTCTCTATAATCCCAATCAAACTAGTCTTATATCTGTCATCAGGATCTCGTGAATGATGAGGCAGATGCTTGAAGTACAAAGAATCTTGTGTACTGTATTTTCCAGGATGGTGATCAGTCATCATGTGTCCTTTACAGGTCACAACTTTGAAGGGCGCAGCATCAAAGGGAGCATCAGATTTGCGTTTTCTCTGTTGTTGTACCAATACTCAATCTCCTTCATTAAAAGTAGTGTTCTTGGCACATCAACGCTTGTCAGTATGTATGTTCATCTTTTGTTTACGACACAAGTCTGTTTGACAAAGTTCACCATCTGTTGTACATATTCTGTTGGTCTATTGTGGTAACATTGTCATCATGGCTCTACTAAACATCAGGGTGGCAGGACTTTCACATGTCGTTGAATGAGGAGTCGACCAGTAAGATCGAAGAACAGCAGGGAGATTGGAGAGCTGACTTCAGATCAAGCTTCTCCAATGTAGCATGCTTTAACGGACTTTTTAGGTATGCTCATAAAGTGTTCAACAACACCATTTGCTTGTGGTCAAAGAGGTGTGCTTTTCTGATGATTCAAATTGAGATGATAAGAAAGTCTCTGAATTCTCGACTGTTGAAAGGTGGGCCATTGTCAGACTTTAAAACTGAAGGAAACCCCATGTTGCAAAAATCTTACCTCATATTGACACTTTCTTGAGTGATCGATGAGAGATCTTCTACCAATAGAAACGGAGCATTCATTGATAACCGCCATCAGGTGCTGTCCATTGTCAAGAAGACCCAAGAACTCAACAGCAATTTTCTCCCATACATGTTTTGGTAAATCAGACATGTTGAAGGTATGATGAATGGTTTTGAGAGATAAGCAATTGCACAAATGGCAGGCCTTCAACTCTCGTTCAACTCTCTTGTCAAGATGAGGAAACCAGACTAAGTCTCGGAGAGCTTGTTTAATGGCAACGATTCCACAATGTCCATCATGGGCCACCTCAATTACTTGTTGTTGCAGACTCTCTGGTATGACAATTTTTGAACCTTGTAAGAAAATACTTTCTTGAGTAATGGGAAGTTCATCTTTTACATTTTTGAAGTTCCGATATTCGCTGCCATGTGTGAGACGTAGAGTGTGCTGTTTCCAGGATTTATGTGCAATAATGTCTTTTAATCTCACTATCTTTGCTCAGTTTAGGAGTATTTTAGGAGTAGTAAAGGTTGGACTCCTAACTTTACTACTCCTAAACTGAGCAAAATCCTAACTTTAAGACTTTCGGTATTCACAGAAGGCATTTAGGAGTCCTAAAGTTAGGAGTTCTAACTGTACTACTCCTAAACTGAGAAAAATCCTAACTTTATGATAAGATGTACTAACACTAACACCATTAGATCAAAACATCATCTCCTTCATCACTTCAACTTTAAGAAGATAGCAGGAGAATATGCCCAACTGACCATACCACCGTTGAGGATGGGTACGTGCGTTAACATCTTTGAATTTAACTAAACCAAACCCAAATGGACCTCCTAAGTCCTTTAGAAATTCATAAAATTTATGCAGAGGGTCCGATTTACATTATAATTTTTGAAATCTAATTTTTGTAACTGTCGTGATTAACCTTGCTGACAATTACTTATATACACAACAGAGTCTTTTTTCGATGTCCACATACACTGATGGCCATAATACTTTGACACCAACTACCCCCCCAATGTTGAGTCCGTAGGTTCTGACGATGGGGGCAAGCGGAGCCATGTAGACGTTGAAGAGTGTAGGGCTGAGGGAGGGCCCCTGGGGGACTCCGCAGGTGGTTGGTGTAGGGTCCGAGAGGAAAGTGGGGAGTCTGAGCCGCTGTGTTCTGCCGGAGAGGAAGGAGCGGATCCAGTCGAGGGCCTTGTCTTGAATCCCTGCGTCGTGGAGTCTGAGTATTAGGGTGCAGTGAGATACTGTGTCGAACGCCGCTGAGAGGTCGAGGAGGATGAGGGCTGCTGTTTTTCCTTTGTTGAGTAAGGTACAGATGTCGTCTGTTGTGGCGAGGAGGGCGGTTTCCGTACTGTGGTTTTTTCTGAAGCCGGATTGGGAGGAGTAGAGGATGTTGTGCTCTTTGATGAATGTGGTGAGTTGGCTGTCTCGATGACTTTCACTGGGAACAGAAGCAGGGAGATGGGTCTGTAGTTTTTGAGGACGGTGGGGTCCGCCGAGGGTTTCTTCAGGAGGAGGTTGATCTCAGCGTGTTTCCAGTTGTCAGGGAACTAGGCCGTTGCAGGGAGCAGTTGATGGTCTGGCAGAGCATGGGTGCGATGGTGTCGACTGCTCTGTTGAAAATGTGGTGGGGGCAGGGGTCTGTGGGGGCCCCAGAGTGGATTGACTTCATCGTCTTCAGTGTGTCTTCGGTGGTGAGGGCTGTCCAGTTGTCGATCGCTGGCTTCAGAGTGTCAGGGTGGTTGGTGAGGGATCAGTGTGTTGGTTGTCTTCGTCGAAGTTGTCGTAGATGCTCTTGATTTTGTGGTGGGAAAAGGTGCTGAATTTGTCGCAGAGGTCTTGCGAGGGAGGGATGTCGCTGGTGGGTTGGGCAAACTCCTTGATAATATTGAAGAGTTCTTTGCTGTTGTGTGCATGAGTGGAGATTCTGTCTTCAATTGCTTTTTTCCTCATTTTTCTGATGAGTTGTTGGTTGGCGTTGGTGGCGGCTCTTGTAGAATAGTAAACTGTTTTTGGATGTAGGTTTGAAAAAAGTTTTTGTTTTGATCATGTCATTGTCAATATAAATAGTTATATCCAAAAAGTCCAGTTCTTTATTGTCTGCTATATAAGTGAACTTCAGACACTGATCTCTGGTGTTTATCCATCTATGGAATTCCTGTAGGCTGTCCCTGCTGCCTTCCCAGATCAAGATGATATCGTCAATATAATGCTTCCAGAAGCGTATCTTTTGTAGGAAGGGGTTAGTCATGTTGTGTATAAAATTATTTTCAAAATTACTCACGTACAGCCCCGCCACACTTGGGGTGAATGTACTGCCCATTGATGTTCCGTGGCATTGTTGATACAGAATTTCGTTGTGCTCAAAATAGTTCTCAGTTAGTGCTAGTCTGCAGCACTCCAGAACGAAGTGTCTCGGTGTTTTGAAATACCAATGTTGATTGAAGAGTAGTGTTTCCAGAGTGTCCAGAGTTTCTTGTTGGGGTACGCTTGTGTATAAGTTTTCTACATCGAGTCCAACTATGAGCATTCTCTCTTCTGAGTATGTCTGTTCTTTAAGGTGGTTGAGCATATCTCTGGTATATTTAGGTACGTTGGTGTTTTCTGTACCAACGGTCTCAGGTATTGGTCAGCAAATTGTGACAGTGGTTCTAGAACTGAGCCAATACCTGCGACAATGGGGCGTCCCGGCGGTGGTCGACGTTCCTTATGGGTCTTAGGGAGCGAGTAAAAATATGGTACTCTTGGTGTTCTCGTTCTGAGGAAATCCGCTTCATTTCTTGATATCCAGTTGTTAAGTTCTGCTTCATTGACCATTAATTTGATTGTTCTCTGCAGTCTCTCTGTAGGGTCTGTGTTGATTATTTTGTAGAATTTTGGATCCGTTAAAAGATCAAGGCATTGTTGGTTGTACCCTTCTTAAGTTAACAGGACAATTCCACTCCCTTTATCGTCTGGCTTGATCACTAGATCTTTGTGTTGTCGGAGTTCATCAAGCACCCGATCTTGAGATATTCATGAAGGGTTTCTTGGTGTGTTCTTTCATGTCCTCAATTTCTTTCATAACAGCTTGCTCAAAGGTTTGTATTTCGATTGGTATTTGGTGGTTGAGGGGGCAGAAAGTCGATTTCTGTCGTAATTTTGTATCTCCTTCTGTAACGTTTTCATCTTTGTCATTGAAGAACGCTTTCAGCTTTAGTTTCCTTCAGAATTTGGCCATCTCGCACTGTAATTTGAATATGTCCAGAGGTGGTGTTGGGACATAACCCAACCCTTTGTTCAGGACTGTTTCCTGTTTTTTGGTCAGCGTTATCTCTGTTAGGTTCACTATGAGCCTGTCGTGCTCGGTCCTGGTTTCGCACTGGTCATGCTCCTGGTGTGTACCTGTTGTTCTTGGTCTGTCCAGGTTATCCCTTTTCTTCTCATCCTCTGGTTGGTCTGGCCTCGCCCTAAAAAAGGTGGCCTTTGCATATAGTTGTATCCCATTGGTGATTCCATCGATGGTGGCCCTGGATAGTAGGGGTTCATCCATCCCTGGTAGTTGGGACTGAATTGTTGGAACATGGGGGGTGGTGGCTGATTTCCAAAATTAGGTGTGTGCCATATTTTGGGCCTGCGACATTGTTGGCGTCTATTTTGTCCTCTGTATTTCCTTTGTGTGGTACTCTCATCATCACTCCAATCTGAGCCTCCTGTGGAGGTCCCTCCACTGGAATCGTAGTCAGATTGTTGGTCTGGTGCCTTGTAGTCCTCTTTTGTATACGGGTAAATTTTTTCCATTGAGAACTTCTTAAGGTTTTTCCCCAGTTTTCGTATCTTGTTCTGTGTTATATATTCTCTTGTCTCATTCATCTCGCGGTTGATTTCCTCCAATCTCTTTTTATACACTGTGATGTGTACCATTCACTTCAGTTTTGTTTCACTCATCTGGATTTTAATTGTGAGTGCTTCCGTGAGTCTCATTGCTGTTTTAATGATGAGTACTAGGTAGTCTCTCGTGCATTTTCACGATATAGCTGACCAATCCTTGCGGAAGGCCATGTCTTGTAGGAGGATACATGGAGCGTTGTGTACCCAAAGTCCTTTGGGTGCCTCATTGGCGCGTAGGTACTCTGTCATGATGATTCCATGAATTGCAGTTCTTACTTGTTCCTTTTTTTTATCTCTGAGAGTTCATCCCAATCATTAGTTTGTGCTAATGTCTGGGTCAGATCGCTTTCTTGTAATAGTGAGGGTAGGGAAAGAATTGCATTTATTTCTTCGGTTGAATAGCTTAGGCCTAGGTTCTCTGCCATCTTTAGTTCCTAGGAGGATCTCTTACTCGCCGTACCAATTTGGAGGCCCTTGGAAGAAAGATCAATCTAAATAACTCAAATTGTTTTGGGGTTTACTCCCACAGCTGTTCGCTGCTATGGCTACCTTTAATCAAGTGGGGGGAGAGAGACGGGACTGTGATCCATTCAGCTTCCTTGCTGTAATAATTAATATCAATAGGGAATGGATCACTTGACCTGAGTAACCAGGGTTTGTAACATGTTAATTTAAAAACCCTCATTCACGTACATAGGTCGTTCGGCGGTATATCTTGGTTCACCGCCAAATTTAAAAAACGTGACAGCATCATCATAGGGCTTCTTTTTCATATGCTTACCTCCACCCGGAGGAAGACCACTGGATATTGCAGTAGTGATCAAGGAAAGGTGAGTGTTAAGTGCTCTAGTGAACTGAGTTAAAAAATGGGAAGTTGAAGAACCTTGTATGTCCTGGACAGTATTTTTTTTAATAAATCTGGAATTAAGGTAAGTAAAAACAGTGTTGTGCGTGGAAAGACGAGTTATCAGTCTAATGCACTAGAAATGTCCAAAAATAGGTCAACATGTTTCAGCCCTTAAAGTTAGCCCATGTGGGTCAGTGAGGCTTTCTACAGGACCTCAGAAAAGTGAAGGAGGCTGTATAAAATGGCAGCAGTCTTAGAGAACCATGCTGTGGTTTGCTATTTTCGAAGAAGTTCATTAGTACCTGTTCATTAAAGGGAAGAGGAAAAAGAAAAAGAAAACTAAAAAGTCACATATGGTATTCATTGCATGCTTCCAAAAGTAAGTGTACTTACAATGGTGTCTGCTGTCCTATAAATACATATTAGTATTAATGGTAAACTGAAAAGAATAGTAAGTGAAACTAAAAAATGGCAATTCTTTATCCCCATCTTAATCTAAAAAAGGGGGGGTCTCTCGGTTTAGCAGCCCTATTGTCATACTGTATGTCAAGTGTACACGGCTGTAGTCACACGAAACACATAGCGATGAGTCCAGTATGTGTGTATCAAAGCTGTAGGCAGTACACTATGAGGTTTGTAAGTGTGTGCAAGTTAGATTATGCATTGGGTTATTCGTGATGCTTTGGTAATATATTTGTGACAGTGTCCTGCAGAGTGCACAACCAGCTACGTACCTCAAGTTTATCATTCTCCTTCTGAATGGGGTGGCTTATTTACTACACTTTTTCTTTGGTTGACACTTTGATTTTTCACAATCCCAATTACTTCAGTGATGTAACATTGATGACAGCTCCTCACTCCAAAAACTGTTTCAGTAGCACTGCTTCCAGCTATCAGGCTTTTGGCCAGGCATGGTATGGAGATCTGTCTGCTGGCTGTACAGTACAATCTGCCCTGTATCATTTAAGACAGTGACCCATTGGGATGGGGTCCTGTTGGACCTCTAACCAATGTTTGAAATGGTGACAAATTCACTACTCATTCACCAGGTTAGATCTGCGGCAGGTAACTTTAGCAGCTCCTTGACTGCTATGCCACTTTTCCCCATGAGCATTGTTGGAAAAGCAAACAAAGGTCAATTATTTTGTAATTCCTCTCGGGTTCACTTGAGGGGTCAACTGAAGATCTTTCCTGTCTTCTGACTTGTTTAATATATGTCTAAAGCCACTGATAGATCTCATCAGAAAACAAAAGCTCTTTTTTTGGTATAATGCTGATGAAACTAGGCTTGTGGTAAAGATATAGAAGGTTGCCAGATTCTGAGATTCCTTTTTGGCATACTTCAAGAACATTGAGTTGACGATGAGTCACAGTTGGCTCCAGCATAATGTTGGAAAGACCATGACAATCCTTACTAGTGTCAGAGCCAGGCCTAATACACTGCTTCTTGAAGTGTTTTGCCTCTGTTTCTTTGATCAAGTAGTCAACAGCAAAACATAAAGTAAAAAGTGTGGTTTTCTATATTGATGAGACACAATTCATGAGTGCCCAGTGAGACTCCACTGTCAAGATCAATCTGTTTCATTTAGCTTCTGGGAATGGTTTATCTGATCTGCCTTCTCAGCACCAATAATACTGGTGCCATAGTCAACACTTTAAAGTAAACAAAACAGCGATGGGTAGAGCGCTCAAATTAATCTCAGTCACTGGTAATAACTTGGAGCTGCATACCAGTCTATCATTATTTTGCTCGCCCTGCCACCTCAGATTGGACCCAGCTGTATGCAAACCAGCCTTGGTCCTGCTCCAACAGAAACAGTGCAGCCCCAATTACCAAGCCAGATATACAAGCAACCCAAATCCGTTTTTACTCTGATTGGGGCTCGTCAGTCGAGAGCAGCTTGTCTCCAGTAGCGCAGCGAGAATAGGACCCCTGTCTGAGCTGCCCGTTGCACTTAGGGCATTGCACTGAAGTATGCAAAACAGCGATGGGTGAAATGCTGGAATTATTACTTACCCAGGGCTGTGTCCAAGTCCGTCATTTTATGCTCACCATGTCACCTCAGATTTGGCACAGCTATATGTAAATCAGTCTTGATCCTACTCCAATAGAAACAGTTCACCCCAAACTGCCAAGCCAGGTGCTCTCTAATTCAAAACACAAGCAGACCAAGACCTAATTTAGTTGGTTGGGGTCCCCATTAGCGTGCGCAGGTAAACATACGCTTGCTCCCATGCAGCATTTTTAAAGCTTCTCGCGGGTGGATGCAGTTATGCATTCTCTGCCTACAGGAGCATGGGCAGGGAAGGCATGTCCCCTCTCACTCAGTGGGAGCTTTAAACCTGCTCCTGCCATGTGGGAACAAACTTTTGTTTCGCCACCTGTGATCCTGCGGGCAGAGAAACACACACTGCTCTTGCCAGGTGGGAGCAAACAAAAACAGCTACTCTGGTCAGGTAAGAAGCAGGCTGGGGTTGGGGGGTTCTAGGGGGTTCCCCCTGTGACCCCCAACTTGCGGTTTGGTGGGCATGGGGCACCCAGTTGCAGGAAAAACTAGTTCTGGTGCATGGGGCTACAATAAGCTCAGGAAAGGGAGCAGTGTTCCCCTACTTTTGAAGTTAACTGCAGTTCCAGTAGATGGGGTCCCTAGAGCCTATTAAAGCTCAGGGAGGAGGAGTGTGCCCAGCTCCCTTTTATTTGAAAAATGGCCCTGCTAGGGTCCCAGGCTTCACTGTTGGCTAGGGCAGGGGGGCAGAGTGTCCCTTTTCCATTCATTTTTGCTTGGAGAGAGATGGCATGTGATTCCCTCCCCTGTTGGAAAAAAAGACAGGGCATGCCGATAGCTGTGAGTGTTAGCTGGCTGCAGGGGGTTGGTGACAGGGTCAAAGGCCATACTCTGTGGGGGATTATTTTTACATTCTTTTAGTCATCCGATAATCACATGGATAATCACAGTTTATTACACCATACACACATGACGCATTTCAGCCTCAGGGGGCTTTAATGACATGACCACCACGGTACAGAATAGTGATAACATAAAGAAAGGACTGTGAAAACATGTGTTGTCTATTAGAAGACAGATATTAGCAAAGTCATATAATGTGCTGTTAAACAATCTCACCTATCTTAAAATATAACGGGAAATCCTCGTAACTAAAAGAGAGGATAGCATTATTTGATAATTATAAAGCAAAACAATATTATTACAAATTCTGGTTTATTCCAGCTCATTAGTTACAATTATCTATAAGCAGTATGGATTTCCATAGTGGAAAGTGAACATGATTATCCCCAAACATATGTGGCATTAGTCGAATATGATGACGCAGTGTCTTAACATTAGAAAATAATATGGGGCAGATTTATGATCCCTGGCGCATCCCTGCAAATCAGCAGGGATGCGCCAGGAAAGATGCATCACGCAAGTTTGCCCTTGCGCCACCGCAGATGCGCCGCATTTACAATGCGGTGCATCGTGGCGCAAGGACAAGCAGATGCGTGACGCATCTGCCGGCGTAAGGTTGGCGCAGTGCTGAAGTTGTGTCGCAAGCGCGACGCAACTCCAGCACTGTTCCAACCTGCCCTATCCCTGACATAGTGCATCACGCCTTACGCCTGCTTGAAGCAGGCGTAAGGATTTGACGCACCAGCGTCGGAAAAGTGACTGCGTGAAATCTTGTAGATTTCACTGTGTCACTTTTCCGAGGCTTTTTCCGACATAACGCCCCCTCTGCATACATTAAACCTGACGCGGGTTTAATGTGACGCAGGGCTTTACAACATGACGCATCTCCCTAGATGCGTCACCTTGTAAATCTGTCGCTGCATGGCGCTAGCTTTGCGCCGCCGCTGCGTCACAAAAGTGATGCAACGGCGGCGCAAAAGTGGCTCACGGGGCTTGTAAATCTGCCCCTATGTACACAGTGGAAATTGCGTTGAATGTTGCAATAAATACATAGTGATAGTCGTGGAATGTGTCTTCTCTGAGCTTATAATATACACTTTGGTTGAACAAAGTATACGTTTATAGTGCAATAACCAAAGCATATTCAAGTAATACACAGTGGAAAAATCCAATAATGAGTGCTACCAAAATTCAAGACCACACCTAAATTCTGCGATGGCGCTAAACATACACACAGTAATGCAAATGAAAGTTCGGTACTCAAATACAGCCTATAAAATGAATGAAATAGCTGAATAATATAATAATATAACTATTCCTAGCACATCTATGCATTCAGGCACAGTATACAAATAACATATTATTAATGATAAATGAAGGAAACTAAACCATCTTATCTGAGAAAGTATCCACCACAAAAAGTGTGGTCGCCACTAGGTTGTTATAATAAGGTCTGCTTTGCCGTAGACTGCGCGTTTTCTGGTTTGCTAATAACTTTGGCCTCCTCAGACGAATCTTCAAAACACTTTTTAAAATAAGAGTTAATTCCACCTCAGCTCCTTCCTGGAAAGAGTCCAAAAAAGCAAAATCCCCATGCATTTTCCAAAGACATTTTTAGGTAGGGCTACAGCAAAAACTGCACTGAATTGCACCAAATACAACAGGAAGTTAGATCTTTGTCTACAGATTGTGCTTTTTGTGATTTGTTGCAAATATGTTCACTGGTTTTTTAGATATTAAGGGTAAAACATAATTATACATTTTGGCAGTTAGGCTTGCAAGAGTCTCGCGAGCGTCCCGCAACAGAGCTAGATCAAAAATAGAGGCAAATCATTGGTCAAGCGGCCCATTTTTCGCATTAACCGTCACGCTCTCATGGGATAAAGTGGCTCCCGCGAATCCTGTTAGAGAGAGCATTCTAATTGGCTGCCTTTTGGAATGTTAGAAATGAAAAGGTCGACATTACTGTTTACTGTGAAACATTGGAGGTGTTGTGGAAATGAAGTAAACAAGCATTTGCAATGCAATAGGTCTCGTATTTGCGAGAGTTTGAGCTATTGACATTGTAAAATGACAATGCTCTTTATTTATGTGTTTTGAAAACCTACAAGCGGTGCTTATAGTCCTTGCTTACGAGAAGCAAGGCTGGCAGTAATTGCGCCTCTTTTACTGCCAGCCTTGCTTCTATAAGTAAAAAGTGCGTATTTACACACCGTTTGCAAGTTTTCAAAACACATAAATAAAAGTCGTTGTCATTTACAATGCCAATAGCTCAAACTCTCGCAAATGTGAGACTTATTGCATTGCAAATGCTTGTTTTATATAGCTAGGCATAGCTATAGGCATTGTGTCCAGAAATTGTTTACTTTTGACGTGGCTCAAATAAACACTGATCAAAATAGCAAACAAAAATCCCATAAAAACACCTGAGACTGCTACCGTTGTCTATGTTTTGAACATTTAATTTGAAGTAGATTTGTGAAACCACTACTTTGATATATTAGTGAAAAGACGGAGGCACTTTTGAATACATAATTTGACGCATTGCCCCACTCAAACACCAGGCAGAACGAACTTAAGAATAACAGAGGACAACTTTGCAAAACAAAAATCGATTGTTATTAAGCACAGTGCGTGCTGTGCAACGCGATGACTATAAAAAAGCTATTTATAAATGCGCTGCTATTAGCCTGGCTCAGCTGAGGTTCTGGTCATATCTTAGAATCGATTAAAATACGGTAGCAATTGAGAAAGACCAACTGAGGCTATTTTGTGCGCGACTCGCCTGTTGGGATAAGATGGTTTGATTAATATTTATTCTTAGGAAGCAGACACACGGCAACTGCAGACAGCAATAAAGTACAATGAAGCTGCTTTTTGCCTAACGCATAAAAATGACATTTTTGCATAGCGCAAATGTACTTTTGTGCAGACCTCCCTGGAGTTCCCAAACGTCAATCCGTATAGTTTTGCTGCGCTTGCTCAGTATGCCACCGCTGGTTTACCCACCTCTTGCCTGGGAGCTTCACTGCGACCTGCTGGTGGGGAGAGAAAAAGAAACAGCAATCTCGGAGGCATAGCTGCCAAGGTTTGTGATTGCCATGTGTGACATTCTCCCCAGCTTCTAAATGGGCATCTCTGGTCGTTATGCCACATCTTCTTCCTGGTTTCTGAAAATGGGACCTCAAAATCACCGGCCATACATACACACAACCGTGTGCAACAGCCACTATTGTGTTTTTCACCACAGGTCATGGTTGAGATGCCCCTGCGGCTGCAGATGAGAGGCGCTTCTAGGCAGCAACATACTCTGGCCTGCAAGGGCAGGCTGAGGCACTGCAGGCAGGCTTAGCTCAGGCGAGGCTGCGATCCGGGACCATTAGCCACCCGGCCCGCGGTCTCCACACACACGCTGTTGTGAAAGTTCAGTGCGGGCCGCCCAGTGATACTGTCCTGGTGGTCGCTTGACGCTGAAATCCCCGGGTCAGTTCTCCGAATGGGCTGCATTACTAGGTAGGGGTAAAAATAATAACAGCGCTGTGGTAGCGTGGCGGCCGCCCGGTGCCAACTGCCTGCTGCAGCTCTTGGAGTTGCGCCATTACTGAATTTGCGGCGTAGCCCCAAACCATACATCTCGAAGCCGCCCGCCCACCTTATTTAAATCTTTTGGGAATCTCATACCACATCAAATAAAAACATAAGCTTTAGGCTCTTTCTGCAATTGAGACTCCACTGTTTGGACACCGGTGTCTCCTGAGCTGCATTCCCAGCCACATGCGGGACTCTCTGCTTTAGGGCTTCAGGCCACGCCCCCAACCAAGCACGGCCGCCTGACTGCCGACTCGGGTCGCGGCAGCGCCTTCCACAAAGAAAGAAAGAATACTTACTCTGATATACTTTTTTCTCCCTGCAGTTACATTTCAGCATTTTGTACTTTCTCCTCCTCTCCGCTATTGTTTTCTTTCCACCAGCTGAGTGCCAATAGTCTGACTAAAAACATAGAACCAACTGCTAGATGATGGACTGCGATGGCACAGAACGCGAAAATGAATCCATGCCTGCCCCACAACCAGTGAAGTAAGGAGCCCCGAGGGCGGGTCCAGCACCGCTTCCGGCATCCTATTGGCCAGTAGCATACGAGTCAGGTGCTCAAGGACGCACCTCTTGCCTCAGAATGTGCCATCAGGTGGCCGTTTTGGATGTGCTAAACCGGTATCTCAGTGTAATTGGAGCAATCCAACACCCGTTGTACCTAATGTACAGAATGCTAAAAATAATTTTCGACTCGCTCGAAAAACATTTTGAGTAATAGGTAATTGCTCCTATTGCATTATCTTTGTAAATATTTTGAAATATTCTTTTTATGATACGAATTAAACAAGATACTACAAGAATCCTATTGAAATAAAAAAACAATGCATTTTCTCACGTTTGCTTTACCTGATAATTGCATTAGCTTTCATTAACTTCCAATTCTGCCCTTTAAAGATGGCCGTCTTCATTGCAGTTATCTCCAGGAAGTAGGCGTGGCTGGTGGCCGGTGTAACTCCAGAGCTTGGAGCACTATCCCTCCGCAACGCAGACAGACTGAGGGAGGGGGCGGGAATAAATTGCCTCGCGCATAATGCGAAAATGAAACGAGCGTGCCTCACGGTAAAAAAAAACAAGCCGCCGCGCAGAACGAGGGAGAGGAGGGGGGCCACGTCCCCAATCAGATGGCACACTGCACACAATTAAGTGCGAGCGGAGTGAAACTGTAGTTAGGCGCCGCTGCCTCGGGACTACACGGAAGTTACCATAGGGCCAACAGAAATCAAGAAAACAACAGCAATGCCAGACTTAAACCAATCGCGAGGGGCAGGAGAAATTACACTGAGTTGAAGCCAATATACAGATTACTTTAAGTCTCGCTGAGACAGCGCATGCAGTGTATGCGCTGCCAAGGCGAGACATAAAAAACAATGTAAGGGGGCAGCAGAAAGGCATAATATTAATATCCCACTAGATTTAGAAAGTAGGTGTCTAAGGGACACCTACTGTGAAGATCATAAATGTATACTGTTTTAGGAAATTTACATGATCTTGTGGGACTCTCGCTGGATTGTGAATAGTAAAAAGGAGTAGGTGAGTTCTCAATAAACTCTATTAGTAGGAATACATATTGTAGCCCTTGTTTTTGAGGGGGATTGCTTAAGAGATAAGTACTGTGATGAGTAGATGGTTAATTCTTATTTTGAATGTTTTTTGCTATCTTGCGAGACCCTTGTGGGATCCTTTAAAGTAGAAAGGAGTAGGTAATCTTACTGGATATGGTGTTTATCAGAGTCTACTATTTATGCCCATTGGCTTGGTAAGAGTTGTGTGAAGAGTATAGTCTCTTTTCATACTCTACTATGCACACCCAAGATCAGAGAGAGGGGTGTTAGCAGGGAGGACAGTCGCTGAGCAGAGCATACTATGTACACTTGTCATCCAAGGTAGACGTTTCAGCGGAGTGGTCACTCTCTTTCCAAACATCATACTGTACCCACCTGACTTCTGAGAGAGAGGTCTGAAAGGACAGGCCAGTCCATGCACACACCTTACTACGAATACTCATCACCCGCGACGGGGTCTGGGTGAAGAGGTCGTTCCCTCCCCACACATTAAATATGCACATCCATCATTTGAAAGACAGGCCTGACAGAAGAGGGGAGCCCCTCTCCACTTACTACTATGCACACACGTCATCAAAGAGAGAGGTCTAAGCAGCTAAGCGGAGTGGCCAGTCTCTCTCTACACACCCTACTATGCACCCGTCATTTGAGAGAGAGGTCTGGAAGGAGAAGCTGGTCTATGTCCACATCTTAATATGCACACCTGTCATGTGACAGAGAGGTTTGATAGAAGAGGCCAGTCCATGTACACAGTCACACACTAATACGCACACCCACCGTCCTCTTCAGAGTCACTGCTCTCCTCCGTGCAGTTCCACCATCAACGGTCTGCCCTTAGCTCCAGCTTGAGCTCCTCAGGTAGGTGTTCGAGGCCCTCCTCCACTCCTCCTTCCTCCCAACTGATCGCCCTCCACTGAACCCTACCTAATATTGTCAGCTGCGTGTCAAAAAGAGCAAGACCTCTGACCTTCTGGTCAGAGTCACTGCTCTCCCCCATTAAGGGTCTGCCCTTAGCTCCAGCTTGAGCTCCTCAGGTAGGTGTTCGAGGCCCTCCTCGACCCACAGGCTCTTGCCTGTGCCTCATACGTGGTGGTCTAGTGGAAGAGCACCCTGCTCATCTGCTATTCCGCTCTGTTTTGTGCTTTTTCTCGTGTCTGCCTTTTTCCTTGTTTTGCCTTTTTCTTGTGTTTGCCTTTTTCCTTGTTTGCCTTTTTCTCTTTAATTCTTTCTTTCTCTTTGCCTCTTTCTCTACCTTTTCCTGTTTTGTGCCTCTTTCCCTTTGCCCTTTTTCCTCTTTTGTGCCTCTTTGCCTTTCTTTCTCTTTGCCTCTTTCTCTGCCTTTCTCTCTTTTGTGCCTCTTTCTCTTTGTCTTTTTTCCTCCTTTGTGCCTCTTTACCCCTTTTCACTTCTGCCTCTTTTTTCCTCATGCCCTCCCCGCACCCTTTTCCCACACTACCCGCCACTGCTGCCCCTTGTGGACTCTCTCTTCCCCTAGCGTGTCCCTCCCGCCTCCCAGATTTTCTCTCTCCCCTGACCCCCACTGAATGGCAGCCAATGTGTGGGTGCGCCACTGGCATGCCAAAGGCAAGCCCGTGTGCACCTGTCCACGACGTGCTAAGACAATAGATATAAATTAAACCAGTGTTATCCATGCCAGAGAATCATGCAGCATCCTGCGTCATCCACCCTCCACAAGCCACTACAACACTTCCCCCTGTGAGGGGAACCACTCCTCTTACTCTGGGGTTGCCTCCACCTGTTTTCTGCCTACATTGGGAAGCTGACAGCGATCTGAAACCTGAGATGACCACACATGGCTCTAGAGGCTTGTTTCCCCTACTTTTGTTGCCTTACACTGGTACCACCAGTTGTGCGCCTTGGTGTGAAGTGGCAAGTGGGGGGTCCTCCCTGCTTGTCCCCCACATCTCCCTGGCCCGATTATACATTAGGAAGTGTTATATGGCTGTTAGGGTCCTTGTTGACATTGCTAAGTTAGCATGAGCTCTGCTGCCATGATGCTGCTTTCACGCATGATACTACATGACTTTATTTTGCCAGACTCTGTTTGTGCCTGTCACATGAGAACAGTCTGCTTTCTGCATTCTCTGCCTGTTCATTGAGTTTAGTCTGAACACAATGTGCAAGGTCGATAAACAAAGCCCCTTGTTATTCTGTTCTGGTCAGTCCCTAGCACCTAGACAAAACAAGCTAACACAGCTGCACTGCTAGAAACTCATGCTTTGATATTACAGGGATGCATGTTGTTCAATACACACACTTGGAGAGGGACCTTTTCAGGGAGAAGAGCTATGCTGATCCTATGATGTAAAACCTCCATCTAGGCACTTAGGTATGGGGTCTGCTGACAAAGCCCAGAGAATTTCCTTTATATAATAAACTTCACCCTACCAAGGGGAGGGTGGTTAGGCCTTACAGTCCTTTTTCCACTGTCTATATATGATGACATCCCCCTTTATATTCTAAGGAATTGTAACAATGCTAACTGTTTTAGTTTATGAATTTAGCTGCTGGTAGTGGCTCGTATACTGCATTATAGAGCACTACAGTCAAAATAAACATTTTGAACTATAACTGTGACTCTGACCATTCTTTATGTGGACAAGTATGAGTGAGTGAGTTAAAGGGTATGTCTTGCTACCGCGATTCCTAAGAGAGTCGGGAGTGTTGTGTTCTATGTTGTCTAATCATTTGTAGCTTCGTGATTATGTAGGAAAATGAATGAGACACTATAGCTAGTCGGTTTGGGGATTTTGGGTACTATGGTGGTAGGAAGGTTCAACCCCTATACACGAGGTCCTGTTTCCCTGTGCATAGTTCTGCATATGTGCAGAATCCCCACAACATGGCGCCGCTAACATGTGGTCTGGTACTTATCTGCGAGACTCCTGAGTAGTGCTTGTGCTTGTCCACAAAACCCTCACTTCTGTTTCCGGAGACGGTTGTGACAGTTTAGCCTCCTATTTTGTCATATTTTATAGGTTTTTTAAGCTTGAATTTTAAAAGGTCTTTCTCTTTCTTTTTAACCTGTTATTGCGCTTCCACACATAGGTTGTTATTCTCTACTATTGATTTTGGCGGTTGCCATAACACCTCCTAACTGGGCACCGGTCACAACTTATTTAACTCAATATGGATTCCCTGCTGAGGGTGTTGTGCTTATTTTTGTTGTAGAAGCGGATGCAGCTCACCGCTTTGAGGTGTTTTATTCTTGGGTCACCTTTCCGGCAGTTGATGGGATAGATCATTTGTTCCAAGAATATACTGCCATGCCCTTCCGCAGAATTATCGACTTCATAGGTCTCTTGAAGTTCCACTAACGGCTTGGCAACATGCAATATGGTTTAATGGTGCCCTTCCTCACCCTATGACACCGGTCCCTTTAGGCCCCTTATCGATAGATGGGGCCACGTGGCCCATTTTGGCTGGGTATACCATGCAGCCAAATGATCTTAATGCTACAGTTGCAGAGCTACGTGTATTGCATACTTCGTTGATATGTGTACATAGAGCTGTTATTCAGTTCATGTTGCGCAACGTCCAGGTGGGACCACCTGGCGTTGCTGCTCAACCACCGGGACCTGATGGTGTAATCATCAGTCCAGTCATGACTAATTCAGTGATGGGCAAGCATCCACAAAATAAAGACAAACTTCCTTATTGGCTTGCTGAAAAGTTTGGACATCTCAAAGCTGTTTCTCCAAATACCACGCCTGTGGAGAAACACGGAATCCTGACCGTGAGTCTACCTAAAGGACCATTTCCCAAATTAGCTGATTGTAACACTTGGGGTAGAGTGTTTGCAGCGGTTTATTCAATGTGTTTCGGCACCCTCTCAATGACCGTTCTCCCTTTCGTGATTAAACATGTTCAAGATGAACATGGAGCCAAAGGCTCTGGAGTTGGGAATGAGACTGGTGGGAGTTTTCAATATTGTTTGTGATATAATCCTTGCTAATGTTAAGGGTGATGCTGTAAGCTTGCAAGTGGCACAATGCTTGGAGGCAGCACAAATTGCATAAGATTATTGCTACAGCTTATAAAACCTTAGTGCGCAATAGTCTATGAATTAAGCCTTTTACTCAAACGCAGACTCAAGCTCAAATTCAACAAAAAGCCCAGACTGATAAAGGTGGGCACCTGTCCTTTCCTAAAAAGAACTGGAGAAATAAAAAACAGGGGCAGCAACAACAGAAGCAGGGTTCGTGTGCTGGTTCACTGACACCTGAGTCATCTGAGCGTACTTATGACTTGCGTGACCGCGCAAAAATGTAAACTCCTGATAGATTTAAAGTCCCTGATCAGCGCTCTCCTCATTCTTTACAGGACACATCAGACTCTCAAGTCGGTGGTGGGGAACGCAAGGTTCATGGCAAAGGTCCGACCACACATCAGGACGGGATCCACCTCGACAGTTTGACATTAAGGCCAAACAAGAGGAGCTGCCTCGTTTTAAACCCCTGTATCAGAGGAAAAAGGTTGCCGCTTTAACAGCGAAGTATGCCTCAGACAGTGAGAACGCGGCTTCTTGATTGGACATGGGCAGTGATTCTGCTAGACAGCACAGCGGAGGTTACCATAGTGGGGGAGGCACTGCGTCCCTGTCTGGAAGCGAGAGCAACTGATACATTTATTACAATGGAAATAGCAAATGCAGAAGTTGCCCCACTAGATAGACTTTATGAAATTGTCTTCCAAATTGAAGGTGATATACAGCGTACAATCACAGTGGTTTTCTGGAAAAATCATACCTCCTCATTCAACATTTTGTTGACAGAGGCAAATTGGCCTCCACCATTTGTGCTAGCCGCTTCTAGAGGGAGGACGTGATCATTCTGAGTTTTTCATGTTACTTCCCTGAGGATCATGCAAAGACTTACGCATCTGAGTGGGCGTTGGCCCTTGCTCCGGCAGTGTACTGTAATCAGGTGGGCTGGGATAGAGATTCACAGGCACATGAGATACCTTTACGGTCTATGCCACAGCTGCAATATCCAATCAGACGAGAGGCTAAGGCTCCCGTTTGTGACATCCTAACTCAGTTGGAGTATCAAGGAGTGATTGAATCCTGAAATTTGAATAGTCATTGTTGTACATATGCGGTACAGAACACACACAGCTCTGAACTGGTGAATAGCCTTTTTTGTAAAAAACACAAAACTACACTGGATATATCCAATGGTTTCTACAGTCATAACTTGGCTTCTGAGAGCCGTGACCTGACAGCATTTACCGCTGTTGGAAATCAGAAAAAATGTACGCGCTCGCCTATGGGGTCCAGATGCGATCCAGATGCATTCTCGTACATGGAAGATATTTATCTAACGGGCGATAAACTGATGCCGCATTTTGTCCGAGTCGACTAAATTATTCTGTTGTTTGCCGACTATGGATACAAATTCAATTTTGCAAAATCACACATCGCTTGTTTTGCCGTGCTCTTTTTGGGCTACAAGCTCAATAATGAAGAGAGGGGGTTAGCCCACCTTTTTCTGGAGAAGTGTGCACAATTGCAACCTCCATCTACACTCAAGAAACTTCAGTCTTTGCTGGGATTTTTACATTTTGGGAGGACTTCTCCCAGATTATGCTCAGCGTATCAAACTGCTCTATGTGTTGATACAACCAACATATTGTTCTGCCAGCTGGCTTCCAGAACACACCACTATTCTGCAATCTTTGCAATCGGATCTGCTTGCGACTAACTACTTGTTGACGCGTGATAATACCCTGAACCTAGTAATACGTTTAGTACATGGGCCAGTGGGGATCCCTTCCTTGGCTTTCAATGAGGGAGACACAGTCCCTATTGCATACAAATCACATTTGTATACATCAGCTGAAATGCGATTCTCGAATGTTGAATAAGTTTTGACGGCAGTCCAAATGGCAATTCTGAAAGAACGCTCACTGCCGCAGGGAAAACGCATTCTTATGGTCACGCCTCTCCCTGCTTTAGAAGCAATGTCTAAGGCCAGTGTACCCAACTCTAAGGCACTACATCCCCGTTGGATACAATGGCCTACTTCTTTGACATCGGCTAATGTGAATACAATGGCCTACTTCTTTGACATCAGCTAATGTCACATTTATCTTTGAGCCTGATCTTCAGGCACAGGAGTTTTTATAGTATGAACATGTTCATCCTCCTCCGTTGTCGTTGCTTCCTTTGGATGAGTACAAATGTATCATTGGCTCGGCTCAACTGGCCATCGGTTCCAAACACGCTTATTTATTGGCTTGCGCTATCGTGGCTGGTTCAATTGTAAATGGTAAATTTAAGCCTTCCATAGTACATACACAGGCACTTGGGGACTATACAGTGCAATTGGCGGAGCTGCGGGCTCTTGTTCTAGCTCTCGAGTTTGCTGATCCTAATGTGAATAATCTTATTGTTTGCGATTCTTACTACTGTGTTCAGTCGTTTAATGACAATGTATTCTTTTGGTCTCAAAATGACTATAGAGACTCTAAAGGCAGCGCAATAAAGCATAAAACTCTGTGGGTTCGAGTTGCAGAACTTAAAGACCGTTGGCCACCCACACAGATTATACATATTCTTGTCCATCAGCTTGTGGGAGCACATGCTGTTGATAATTCTTTGGCTGATGAGGCAGCCAAATCTTCAGTAGCCACGTATTTTGTTGCAGCAGTTACAAGGTACATGACTAAGATAGATAATGACATTTTGGCAGCTGTAGCTACTACGAAGGGTCGAACTGCTTATCTGTAGGGCTTCCCTTAGAAGTATTCCTATCATTTATCTCCCGAACAAGTTTCTTATGCTAAAATACCGTCAGTTGGGGAATGGCTGATTCCCGACATGGACCGCAGACTTGCTTTGATCATTGCTGAACACAAAGGCATGGCTTCTTCGCATGCTGGAGTGTCTCGACTGTATCTATTTTACAGCAACTATATTGGTGGCGTGCTTTATATAAACAGACCTATAAGTATGTACTTTTGTGTGACATTTGTATGGAGTTCAACGTGCACTCAATAACCTCCCTAGAAGATCTCGAGGTGGGCGGACCCCATACAAAATGCTCTTTGGCATTAAAATGTTTGTGCCAGACCTTGATGGTCTAGACGTTGTGGTGGCAGCCGCAACCTTTGACGTAGATAATCATTCTACTATGTTACAGGAGCTACAAAAGACCCGTTACAGCTACGCAAATGAACATTTGCCCTCTTCCAATGATACAGCACTGCTGATTCCAGTCGCCGGCTGGCTTACTAAGATTGGAGATCAGGTATGAGGAAAGCTGGAGAACAAAAAATAATTTGGTCCCTCTTATCATACGCCAGTTCCAGTACTTGGATTGAAGGGTACTCGTACAGTAATTCTCCCAACTTTGCCTAGTCGCAAAAACAACAGATACATTTCAGTGGACAATGTCAAACTATACTGTCTAGCCGATTCTGAATAGTGTAACTTCTGCAGTTTCATGCAACACTATCTCTTTGAATCCGGTAAATTCATCCTCTTCAACTAATCCCTGTATCGCTGAGGGTGAGATGGAAACTATTATTGACCTTTTCCCTTTTCTGCCTCCATCCTCTTCCAACAATTTAAGTCGAGTATACTTACCCTGTGGATGAGTTCCACTCTGAAGTGCCGAACAGGCCTCAACAATATCAAGCTGATGCTGCCCAACCACCTTTAATGAACATGGGTGCAAGCGGTTGTTTTAGGGACAGTGCGCGCTTCTCTTATGACTCTTCCTCCTCAGCTTCCATTTTGGCACTTCCACTGACAAGAATAAGTATTTTCATCTCTTGGTTCAAAAAGACTTACCTGGTCCCACCCTTGACCTACATCTGGTTGGTACTTATCCTGATTTTACTCTTCATGGTGATTGGATTTGTGACAGTATTTTTCTTGCTCATCAATGGTCATTATTTTCCAGAACGCTCTGCTGTGAAGTTGGTCAATGGAATTCTGGACCCTCATACATCGTCCCATATTATGAAATGTGATCAAACTCTTGTGAACATTTCAGCTTTCCCGGTGGCAGATGGCATCGTTTAGGATGAAGTAGCATTCGAAATTCACGGCACGACGGAAGTCCTCAAGATACCATAAGTGTTCCACGTTCCTGTAGGAGATGTGGTAACACCGGACCTACATTCCGATGATTGGGATGTACAAGCAGTACATTCATTATCTGATTTAAAGTATTATGCTGCTTTTGATGCTGAAGATTTATATTTAAATTCTGCCAATTATGCTGATTTTTTCTGTTATCAACACTATGGGCATCATTTTTTACACAAAACAAATATGTTAAGACCTGTTTTTAATTACACACAATGGGAACATTGTTCAACTCCCATGCAGGGGAGTTTTCAATCCCTTAGGGATAAATTCACCTATTCCACAGATTAAAACACGTCCAATCCAGAATCCTATTTCTTTAAATTGCAATTGACATCTGAGCCCACATTTATTCTAACCCACACTAAATTAATCTATTCCAATTCCTTTTGAACTGAATTGGCCACACAGGGTTATGATCACTGGAGAGATACCCTTGATTTGAAATCAATTTGGGCACTAAGTCTTGGTAGGTTCAGGGAACTGAAGCTTTGCATTGTGTCTGCCTAATCCCGAATCAAATATTATTTTTAAATGATACAGTGCACCAAACTACTTGCTTTAGCCTGGCAACTGCCAACAATTTAAATATCCTATCCATTCTGTCTTTAGCCGAATATGACAAGTGGCGTACACAAACAAATTATCCGATCGATGTATTACAAGCTTTGTTTTGAAATGACACTTTCAAAGTCTCTGATGTTGACCCGTCTGGATGGTTGGTGTGGCAAACAACTTCAAATGCATGTCAAATGCATTTTTATAATGCAATGCCTAGTTTCACACAGACTAGACCAGATCCTCGTTTTCCACATTCACATTCGATCACCACATATTTGGTGGGTAAAGTGTGCCAAAAATGGCTGGAACACTCTACTTTGTCATCAGTAAAACAACACTTGTCACTCTTGTAGAGGGATTTCAATTTGGCTGATTTTATCTTAGGACTTAGGATTCCTAGAACAAAGAGGTTTATCTATGCAGCTTACAATTAAGTATGGAAACTTTTGCAGATTGGGGCAGCGCTTCGTCTGCGCCAAATTGACAAAGCAAATTTAGAAAAAGTCCTTGCAGTGGTTGACTATAGTATCAATACACTGTCTTCACGCATTTATACCTTGAATAATATTGTTTCATCTGTTATTGATATTGTTCAGAATGATGTATCTGTGTTATATCATGGTCGAATTCAATTACGATCAGTGATGCAGTTTGCATGGACGTTACAGACTCTAAAAATGGGAAAAGTCCCTTTGGATTATTTGAATGCTTCTGTTTTGTTTTTACTATTTAATCTAACTGATAAACAGAGATTTATGTCCATGAAAGATGCTACATACACGTTACTACACGTTGAACGAATAGAACACTTGCCATTCTCTGTGGCAGAAGCAGATTTAGCTGTATGGTTAATTCATGGGGTTATCTCTCTCCCATTTTCCCTGATTCAGCTTAAATCTTGTATGAAACATTTCCTAATTAGCCGCTTTGAACCCCTGGGCAGTGCATTTCTCCATGAATTATGGTCCCTACCTTTCACTTACAGATGTAAATGGGAGGATAAGAAGTTTTCCTAATAGGGGAGGACTGCGATTCCACAGTAGGACATTCCCTAGTTTCTAAACACGTTAAGTTGCACAGCGATTGTAATGTATCCGCACCTAATCTTGCTTTTATTTTTTAAGGATCTTCCGTCCCACCAATAATTCCCCCTTTTACATTGCTTACTAATGGCAGTTATCTTATTTTGAATAACCACGGCTGCTGTGGTTTACGGGCAGGAATACCATATATAGTCACAGTGTCACAATGTGTTACTTGTTGTAGCAATGTGCTTTTTCTGCCCCCGCATGGGAAAGTAGATAGTTCCATTTGGCCTTCCATTCCAACTTTGAAAATAGATTTCAACAAATTAAGCAGACTCAAAACGCTATTGTTTCAACAAGAAGTGGCTCTCACTTCGGCTCGAGAGACCTATGAATTGCAGGTGGCTAGAACATCTAGCGAGATTCAGTCACTTTTGAATATGAACCTCCCACTTCACTTTGGGTATCTTATACATCAAATATTTAGTACGTCTGACATCAAAGGCCTTGTTAATTTTTTTTACTTGTGGGATCCCACCTTGTGACTTCTCTTCAGATGATATTTGG
Organism: Triturus cristatus; assembly: GCF_964204655.1. Taxonomy (NCBI): domain Eukaryota; kingdom Metazoa; phylum Chordata; class Amphibia; order Caudata; family Salamandridae; genus Triturus; species Triturus cristatus. Next base: position 438,873,370 of record NC_140582.1, on the reverse strand, counting down.
AGTAATACTGGCCTTTATTTATTCTATTTTTTCTAGAGTCTTCGGAGGGTTCCCATTATTACTGGCGCTAGCTGGTGAAATCCTGTTTCTTCTGCTCCTGCTATGAGATGGCTGCTCATCTTGTGGGAATGCACAGACCAGTTCAATTGCAAATGTACTGTAACCGAATGCAACAGCTTTTTGGATGCTTGCCATTAGCAACGCTTAGCGTGAGTTATGGACTAACTTTTCGCTTTGCCTGGGGGGCGTTAGAGGGTGCAAGGCAAGATGTCCGCTCTGTAGAGCAGCTCCGCCGGCCAAGTCCATAATCCTTTAATTATTCTGAACATCTGCCCTCACTTACTGGCAAACTGGCGCAATACACGAGTGGGAAGCTGTGTAGCATCACATCGCCAGAAGCTGCAGACATCAGAGCTGTATTTACGGAGGAACGGTGGCTGGAGAGGTTCGGGCCTGCGCCGGCAGCGTTGTGAGCCGTGACCAGTCTTAGCGGTGGGGGCTGGTGTGGGCCGCGGTGGGCGCTGGAGTTGCGCTGCACTTGCTGTGGTGGGCGCGGTGCTGCTAGACCCTGGCCCGGTGGGGATGCAGGACGCGAGCTGAGGGCCAGTACGCTCCTGGCACTGTGGGGAGTCGGGTGGTGAGAGTAGGCCGCCCTTGACTCGCTGATCTCGCGGCCTGCCGGGGTGGGTGTTCGGGGAGGCGTGCTGACTGCCACCGATCGTGGCTGCGGTCCGATGCTGCTGGGGCTGCCCAGCTCTGAACCTGCGGGGTAGCGTGAGACTCACTGGTGCGAGGGTGGCGGCCCACCTTGCCTGTGAAGAGTTGTGGCACCCGTGGGTGCACGGGAGACCTCTCGCTGCTTGCCTGTGTCTGCTGCCTATGGGTGCCCACATGTGATTCCGTTGTGTGGACGGCAGCGCCCTTGGGTGACGGGGCAGTGATCCATCTTCTGCAGGCATTCGGTGCCTCCCACGCTGCCAATGTGAATATTCAGCCTCACCCTGCGATGCCTCACAGTGTACCTTACAAACTCTACACTTCGCTACTGGAAAAGCTGCCTGAGACGAGCAGCGTTGTTGCTGCATTGCAGTGCTTCTCTCCTTCTTCCTCGATTTTGTAACTGGGAGTTGATGTGGTAGGGAGACCCACATCAGTACACAATTGGTGAGTGAGACCTTGCAGCCATTGCATTCGGTCCTCGTGGAATTTAGTCCTCTTCTTGGGCTACGTGATTGCTGTGACTGCGTGATACCTCCATTGAGCAGTAGGGACTCTACTTTGGCTGCGTACTGGCCGTTACTTCTTCTGCTGGTCATCTCAGCTGTACTGATATATATCTACTGAGGTGCTGCTGCTGGAGATCTGAGGGCATACTGGCACGCACTGGGTCTTGCGATCTACGCAGCTTCTCCTTCCCCTTATCACTGGTTGGTCCCTTGTGCCATATCGCCTGATGGACAGTCTCGCTTTTTTTATTTTTTTCTGACTGGGCCTTGCTCCGACCAAGTTCGGCTGTGTCATCATCATGGGTAAATCTGAACGCGGCCAGTCGCGACTCACATTCGAACCACGGAAGTCACACCGGGCTCCTTAGCATGCAGCCTCTGACTCTGAGGTGGGCACTCCAAGTACTCAACTCTCTAACATTGACAAAACGCTCCTAGCGGTGAAGTTCCACTAACGGCTTGGCAACATGCAATATGGTTTAATGGTGCCCTTCCTCACCCTATGACACCGGTCCCTTTCGGCCCTTTATCGATAGATGGGGCCACGTGGCCCATTTTGGCTGGGTATACCATGCAGCCAAATGATCTTAATGCTACAGTTGCAGAGCTACGTGTATTGCATACTTCGTTGATATGTGTACATAGAGCTGTTATTCAGTTCATGTTGCGCAACTTCCAGGTGGGACCACCTGGCGTTGCTGCGCAACCACCGGGACCTGATTGTGTAATCATCAGTCCAGTCATGACTAATTCAGTGATGGGCAAGCATCCACAAAATAAAGACAAACTTCCTTATTGGCTTGCTGAAAAGTTTGGACATCTCAAAGCTGTTTCTCCAAATACCACGCCTGTGGAGAAACACGGAATCCTGACCGTGAGTCTACCTAAAGGACAATTTCCCAAATTAGCTGATTGTAACACTTGGGGTAGAGTGTTTGCAGCGGTTTATTCAATGTGTTTCGGCACCCTCTCAATGACCGTTCTCCCTTTCGTGATTAAACATGTTCAAGATGAACATGGAGCCAAAGGCTCTGGAGTTGGGAATGAGACTGGTGGGAGTTTTCAATATTGTTTGTGATATAATCCTTGCTAATGTTAAGGGTGATGCTGTAAGCTTGCAAGTGGCACAATGCTTGGAGGCAGCACAAATTGCATAAGATTATTGCTACAGCTTATAAAACCTTAGTGCGCAATAGTCTATGAATTAAGCCTTTTACTCAAACGCAGACTCAAGCTCAAATTCAACAAAAAGCCCAGACTGATAAAGGTGGGCACCTGTCCTTTCCTAAAAAGAACTGGAGAAATAAAAAACAGGGGCAGCAACAACAGAAGCAGGGTTCGTGTGCTGGTTCACTGACACCTGAGTCATCTGAGCGTACTTATGACTTGCGTGACCGCGCAAAAATGTAAACTCCTGATAGATTTAAAGTCCCTGATCAGCGCTCTCCTCATTCTTTACAGGACACATCAGACTCTCAAGTCGGTGGTGGGGAACGCAAGGTTCATGGCAAAGGTCCGACCACACAACAGGACGGGATCCACCTCGACAGTTTGACATTAAGGCCAAACAAGAGGAGCTGCCTCGTTTTAAACCCCTGTATCAGAGGAAAAAGGTTGCCGCTTTAACAGCGAAGTATGCCTCAGACAGTGAGAACGCGGCTTCTCGATTGGACATGGGCAGTGATTCTGCTAGACAGCACAGCGGAGGTTACCATAGTGGGGGAGGCACTGCGTCCCTGTCTGGAAGCGAGAGCAACTGATACATTTATTACAATGGAAATAGCAAATGCAGAAGTTGCCCCACTAGATAGACTTTATGAAATTGTCTTTCAAATTGAAGGTGATATACAGCGTACAATCACAGTGGTTTTCTGGAAAAATCATACCTCCTCATTCAACATTTTGTTGACAGAGGCAAATTGGCCTCCACCATTTGTGCTAGCCACTTCTAGAGGGAGGACGTGATCATTCTGAGTTTTTCATGTTACTTCCCTGAGGATCATGCAAAGACTTACGCATCTGAGTGGGCGTTGGCCCTTGCTCCGGCAGTGTACTGTAATCAGGTGGGCTGGGATAGAGATTCACAGGCACATGAGATACCTTTACGGTCTATGCCACAGCTGCAATATCCAATCAGACGAGAGGCTAAGGCTCCCGTTTGTGACATCCTAACTCAGTTGGAGTATCAAGGAGTGATTGAATCCTGAAATTTGAATAGTCATTGTTGTACATATGCGGTACAGAACACACACAGCTCTAAACTGGTGAATAGCCTTTTTTGTAAAAAATACAAAACTACACTGGATATATCCAATGGTTTCTACAGTCATAATGTGGCTTCTGAGAGCCGTGACCTGACAGCATTTACCGCTGTTGGAAATCAGAAAAAATGTAAGCGCTCGCCTATGGGGTCCAGATGCGATCCAGATGCATTCTCGTACATGGAAGATATTTATCTAACGGGCGATAAACTGATGCCGCATTTTGTCCGAGTCGACTAAATTATTCTGTTGTTTGCCGACTATGGATACAAATTCAATTTTGCAAAATCACACATCGCTTGTTTTGCCGTGCTCTTTTTGGGCTACAAGCTCAATAATGAAGGGAGGGGGTTAGCCCACCTTTTTCTGGAGAAGTGTGCACAATTGCAACCTCCATCTACACTCAAGAAACTTCAGTCTTTGCTGGGATTTTTACATTTTGGGAGGACTTCTCCCAGATTATGCTCAGCGTATCAAACTGCTCTATGTGTTGATACAACCAACATATTGTTCTGCCAGCTGGCTTCCAGAACACACCACTATTCTGCAATCTTTGCAATCGGATCTGCTTGCGACTAACTACTTGTTGACGCGTGATAATACCCTGAACCTAGTAATACGTTTAGTACATGGGCCAGTGGGGTTCCCTTCCTTGGCTTTCAATGAGGGAGACACAGTCCCTATTGCAAACAAATCACATTTGTATACATCAGCTGAAATGCGATTCTCGAATGTTGAATAAGTTTTGACGGCAGTCCAAATGGCAATTCTGAAAGAACGCTCACTGCCGCAGGGAAAACGCATTCTTATGGTCACGCCTCTCCCTGCTTTAGAAGCAATGTCTAAGGCCAGTGTACCCAACTCTAAGGCACTACATCCCCGTTGGATACAATGGCCTACTTCTTTGACATCGGCTAATGTGAATACAATGGCCTACTTCTTTGACATCAGCTAATGTCACATTTATCTTTGAGCCTGATCTTCAGGCACAGGAGTTTTTATAGTATGAACATGTTCATCCTCCTCCGTTGTCGTTGCTTCCTTTGGATGAGTACAAATGTATCATTGGCTCGGCTCAACTGGCCATCGGTTCCAAACACGCTTATTTATTGGCTTGCGCTATCGTGGCTGGTTCAATTGTAAATGGTAAATTTAAGCCTTCCATAGTACATACACAGGCACTTGGGGACTATACAGTGCAATTGGCGGAGCTGCGGGCTCTTGTTCTAGCTCTCGAGTTTGCTGATCCTAATGTGAATAATCTTATTGTTTGCGATTCTTACTACTGTGTTCAGTCGTTTAATGACAATGTATTCTTTTGGTCTCAAAATGACTATAGAGACTCTAAAGGCAGCGCAATAAAGCATAAAACTCTGTGGGTTCGAGTTGCAGAACTTAAAGACCGTTGGCCACCCACACAGATTATACATATTCTTGTCCATCAGCTTGTGGGAGCACATGCTGTTGATAATTCTTTGGCTGATGAGGCAGCCAAATCTTCAGTAGCCACGTATTTTGTTGCAGCAGTTACAAGGTACATGACTAAGATAGATAATGACATTTTGGCAGCTGTAGCTACTACGAAGGGTCGAACTGCTTATCTGTAGGGCTTCCCTTAGAAGTATTCCTATCATTTATCTCCCGAACAAGTTTCTTATGCTAAAATACCGTCAGTTGGGGAATGGCTGATTCCCGACATGGACCGCAGACTTGCTTTGATCATTGCTGAACACAAAGGCATGGCTTCTTCGCATGCTGGAGTGTCTCGACTGTATCTATTTTACAGCAACTATATTGGTGGCGTGCTTTATATAAACAGACCTATAAGTATGTACTTTTGTGTGACATTTGTATGGAGTTCAACGTGCACTCAATAACCTCCCTAGAAGATCTCGAGGTGGGCGGACCCCATACAAAATGCTCTTTGGCATTAAAATGTTTGTGCCAGACCTTGATGGTCTAGACGTTGTGGTGGCAGCCGCAACCTTTGACGTAGATAATCATTCTTCTATGTTACAGGAGCTACAAAAGACCCGTTACAGCTACGCAAATGAACATTTGCCCTCTTCCAATGATACAGCACTGCTGATTCCAGTCGCCGGCTGGCTTACTAAGATTGGAGATCAGGTATGAGGAAAGCTGGAGAACAAAAAATAATTTGGTCCCTCTTATCATACGCCAGTTCCAGTACTTGGATTGAAGGGTACTCGTACAGTAATTCTCCCAACTTTGCCTAGTCGCAAAAACAACAGATACATTTCAGTGGACAATGTCAAACTATACTGTCTAGCCGATTCTGAATAGTGTAACTTCTGCAGTTTCATGCAACACTATCTCTTTGAATCCGGTAAATTCATCCTCTTCAACTAATCCCTGTATCGCTGAGGGTGAGATGGAAACTATTATTGACCTTTTCCCTTTTCTGCCTCCATCCTCTTCCAACAATTTAAGTCGAGTATACTTACCCTGTGGATGAGTTCCACTCTGAAGTGCCGAACAGGCCTCAACAATATCAAGCTGATGCTGCCCAACCACCTTTAATGAACATGGGTGCAAGCGGTTGTTTTAGGGACAGTGCGAGCTTCTCTTATGACTCTTCCTCCTCAGCTTCCATTTTGGCACTTCCACTGACAAGAATAAGTATTTTCATCTCTTGGTTCAAAAAGACTTACCTGGTCCCACCCTTGACCTACATCTGGTTGGTACTTATCCTGATTTTACTCTTCATGGTGATTGGATTTGTGACAGTATTTTTCTTGCTCATCAATGGTCATTATTTTCCAGAACGCTCTGCTGTGAAGTTGGTCAATGGAATTCTGGACCCTCATACATCGTCCCATATTATGAAATGTGATCAAACTCTTGTGAACATTTCAGCTTTCCCGGTGGCAGATGGCATCGTTTAGGATGAAGTAGCATTCGAAATTCACGGCACGACGGAAGTCCTCAAGATACCATAAGTGTTCCACGTTCCTGTAGGAGATGTGGTAACACCGGACCTACATTCCGATGATTGGGATGTACAAGCAGTACATTCATTATCTGATTTAAAGTATTATGCTGCTTTTGATGCTGAAGATTTATATTTAAATTCTGCCAATTATGCTGATTTTTTCTGTTATCAACACTATGGGCATCATTTTTTACACAAAACAAATATGTTAAGACCTGTTTTTAATTACACACAATGGGAACATTGTTCAACTCCCATGCAGGGGAGTTTTCAATCCCTTAGGGATAAATTCACCTATTCCACAGATTAAAACACGTCCAATCCAGAATCCTATTTCTTTAAATTGCAATTGACATCTGAGCCCACATTTATTCTAACCCACACTAAATTAATCTATTCCAATTCCTTTTGAACTGAATTGGCCACACAGGGTTATGATCACTGGAGAGATACCCTTGATTTGAAATCAATTTGGGCACTAAGTCTTGGCAGGTTCAGGGAACTGAAGCTTTGCATTGTGTCTGCCTAATCCCGAATCAAATATTATTTTTAAATGATACAGTGCACCAAACTACTTGCTTTAGCCTGGCAACTGCCAACAATTTAAATATCCTATCCATTCTGTCTTTAGCCGAATATGACAAGTGGCGTACACAAACAAATTATCCGATCGATGTATTACAAGCTTTGTTTTGAAATGACACTTTCAAAGTCTCTGATGTTGACCCGTCTGGATGGTTGGTGTGGCAAACAACTTCAAATGCATGTCAAATGCATTTTTATAATGCAATGCCTAGTTTCACACAGACTAGACCAGATCCTCGTTTTCCACATTCACATTCGATCACCACATATTTGGTGGGTAAAGTGTGCCAAAAATGGCTGGAACACTCTACTTTGTCATCAGTAAAACAACACTTGTCACTCTTGTAGAGGGATTTCAATTTGGCTGATTTTATCTTAGGACTTAGGATTCCTAGAACAAAGAGGTTTATCTATGCAGCTTACAATTAAGTATGGAAACTTTTGCAGATTGGGGCAGCGCTTCGTCTGCGCCAAATTGACAAAGCAAATTTAGAAAAAGTCCTTGCAGTGGTTGACTATAGTATCAATACACTGTCTTCACGCATTTATACCTTGAATAATATTGTTTCATCTGTTATTGATATTGTTCAGAATGATGTATCTGTGTTATATCATGGTCGAATTCAATTACGATCAGTGATGCAGTTTGCATGGACGTTACAGACTCTAAAAATGGGAAAAGTCCCTTTGGATTATTTGAATGCTTCTGTTTTGTTTTTACTATTTAATCTAACTGATAAACAGAGATTTATGTCCATGAAAGATGCTACATACACGTTACTACACGTTGAACGAATAGAACACTTGCCATTCTCTGTGGCAGAAGCAGATTTAGCTGTATGGTTAATTCATGGGGTTATCTCTCTCCCATTTTCCCTGATTCAGCTTAAATCTTGTATGAAACATTTCCTAATTAGCCGCTTTGAACCCCTGGGCAGTGCATTTCTCCATGAATTATGGTCCCTACCTTTCACTTACAGATGTAAATGGGAGGATAAGAAGTTTTCCTAATAGGGGAGGACTGCGATTCCACAGTAGGACATTCCCTAGTTTCTAAACACGTTAAGTTGCACAGCGATTGTAATGTATCCGCACCTAATCTTGCTTTTATTTTTTAAGGATCTTCCGTCCCACCAATAATTCCCCCTTTTACATTGCTTACTAATGGCAGTTATCTTATTTTGAATAACCACGGCTGCTGTGGTTTACGGGCAGGAATACCATATATAGTCAAAGTGTCACAATGTGTTACTTGTTGTAGCAATGTGCTTTTTCTGCCCCCGCATGGGAAAGTAGATAGTTCCATTTGGCCTTCCATTCCAACTTTGAAAATAGATTTCAACAAATTAAGCAGACTCAAAACGCTATTGTTTCAACAAGAAGTGGCTCTCACTTCGGCTCGAGAGACCTATGAATTGCAGGTGGCTAGAACATCTAGCGAGATTCAGTCACTTTTGAATATGAACCTCCCACTTCACTTTGGGTATCTTATACATCAAATATTTAGTACGTCTGACATCAAAGGCCTTGTTAATTTTTTTTACTTGTGGGATCCCACCTTGTGACTTCTCTTCAGATGATATTTGGAGTAATACTGGCCTTTATTTATTCTATTTTTTCTAGAGTCTTCGGAGGGTTCCCATTATTACTGGCGCTAGCTGGTGAAATCCTGTTTCTTCTGCTCCTGCTATGAGATGGCTGCTCATCTTGTGGGAATGCACAGACCAGTTCAATTGCAAATGTACTGTAACCGAATGCAACAGCTTTTTGGATGCTTGCCATTAGCAACGCTTAGCGTGAGTTATGGACTAACTTTTCGCTTTGCCTGGGGGGCGTTAGAGGGTGCAAGGCAAGATGTCCGCTCTGTAGAGCAGCTCCGCCGGCCAAGTCCATAATCCTTTAATTATTCTGAACATCTGCCCTCACTTACTGGCAAACTGGCGCAATACACGAGTGGGAAGCTGTGTAGCATCACATCGCCAGAAGCTGCAGACATCAGAGCTGTATTTACGGAGGAACGGTGGCTGGAGAGGTTCGGGCCTGCGCCGGCAGCGTTGTGAGCCGTGACCAGTCTTAGCGGTGGGGGCTGGTGTGGGCCGCGGTGGGCGCTGGAGTTGCGCTGCACTTGCTGTGGTGGGCGCGGTGCTGCTAGACCCTGGCCCGGTGGGGATGCAGGACGCGAGCTGAGGGCCAGTACGCTCCTGGCACTGTGGGGAGTCGGGTGGTGAGAGTAGGCCGCCCTTGACTCGCTGATCTCGCGGCCTGCCGGGGTGGGTGTTCGGGGAGGCGTGCTGACTGCCACCGATCGTGGCTGCGGTCCGATGCTGCTGGGGCTGCCCAGCTCTGAACCTGCGGGGTAGCGTGAGACTCACTGGTGCGAGGGTGGCGGCCCACCTTGCCTGTGAAGAGTTGTGGCACCCGTGGGTGCACGGGAGACCTCTCGCTGCTTGCCTGTGTCTGCTGCCTATGGGTGCCCACATGTGATTCCGTTGTGTGGACGGCAGCGCCCTTGGGTGACGGGGCAGTGATCCATCTTCTGCAGGCATTCGGTGCCTCCCACGCTGCCAATGTGAATATTCAGCCTCACCCTGCGATGCCTCACAGTGTACCTTACAAACTCTACACTTCGCTACTGGAAAAGCTGCCTGAGACGAGCAGCGTTGTTGCTGCATTGCAGTGCTTCTCTCCTTCTTCCTCGATTTTGTAACTGGGAGTTGATGTGGTAGGGAGACCCACATCAGTACACAATTGGTGAGTGAGACCTTGCAGCCATTGCATTCGGTCCTCGTGGAATTTAGTCCTCTTCTTGGGCTACGTGATTGCTGTGACTGCGTGATACCTCCATTGAGCAGTAGGGACTCTACTTTGGCTGCGTACTGGCCGTTACTTCTTCTGCTGGTCATCTCAGCTGTACTGATATATATCTACTGAGGTGCTGCTGCTGGAGATCTGAGGGCATACTGGCACGCACTGGGTCTTGCGATCTACGCAGCTTCTCCTTCCCCTTATCACTGGTTGGTCCCTTGTGCCATATCGCCTGATGGACAGTCTCGCTTTTTTTATTTTTTTCTGACTGGGCCTTGCTCCGACCAAGTTCGGCTGTGTCATCATCATGGGTAAATCTGAACGCGGCCAGTCGCGACTCACATTCGAACCACGGAAGTCACACCGGGCTCCTTAGCATGCAGCCTCTGACTCTGAGGTGGGCACTCCAAGTACTCAACTCTCTAACATTGACAAAACGCTCCTAGCGGTGAAGTTCCACTAACGGCTTGGCAACATGCAATATGGTTTAATGGTGCCCTTCCTCACCCTATGACACCGGTCCCTTTCGGCCCTTTATCGATAGATGGGGCCACGTGGCCCATTTTGGCTGGGTATACCATGCAGCCAAATGATCTTAATGCTACAGTTGCAGAGCTACGTGTATTGCATACTTCGTTGATATGTGTACATAGAGCTGTTATTCAGTTCATGTTGCGCAACTTCCAGGTGGGACCACCTGGCGTTGCTGCGCAACCACCGGGACCTGATTGTGTAATCATCAGTCCAGTCATGACTAATTCAGTGATGGGCAAGCATCCACAAAATAAAGACAAACTTCCTTATTGGCTTGCTGAAAAGTTTGGACATCTCAAAGCTGTTTCTCCAAATACCACGCCTGTGGAGAAACACGGAATCCTGACCGTGAGTCTACCTAAAGGACAATTTCCCAAATTAGCTGATTGTAACACTTGGGGTAGAGTGTTTGCAGCGGTTTATTCAATGTGTTTCGGCACCCTCTCAATGACCGTTCTCCCTTTCGTGATTAAACATGTTCAAGATGAACATGGAGCCAAAGGCTCTGGAGTTGGGAATGAGACTGGTGGGAGTTTTCAATATTGTTTGTGATATAATCCTTGCTAATGTTAAGGGTGATGCTGTAAGCTTGCAAGTGGCACAATGCTTGGAGGCAGCACAAATTGCATAAGATTATTGCTACAGCTTATAAAACCTTAGTGCGCAATAGTCTATGAATTAAGCCTTTTACTCAAACGCAGACTCAAGCTCAAATTCAACAAAAAGCCCAGACTGATAAAGGTGGGCACCTGTCCTTTCCTAAAAAGAACTGGAGAAATAAAAAACAGGGGCAGCAACAACAGAAGCAGGGTTCGTGTGCTGGTTCACTGACACCTGAGTCATCTGAGCGTACTTATGACTTGCGTGACCGCGCAAAAATGTAAACTCCTGATAGATTTAAAGTCCCTGATCAGCGCTCTCCTCATTCTTTACAGGACACATCAGACTCTCAAGTCGGTGGTGGGGAACGCAAGGTTCATGGCAAAGGTCCGACCACACAACAGGACGGGATCCACCTCGACAGTTTGACATTAAGGCCAAGCAAGAGGAGCTGCCTCGTTTTAAACCCCTGTATCAGAGGAAAAAGGTTGCCGCTTTAACAGCGAAGTATGCCTCAGACAGTGAGAACGCGGCTTCTCGATTGGACATGGGCAGTGATTCTGCTAGACAGCACAGCGGAGGTTACCATAGTGGGGGAGGCACTGCGTCCCTGTCTGGAAGCGAGAGCAACTGATACATTTATTACAATGGAAATAGCAAATGCAGAAGTTGCCCCACTAGATAGACTTTATGAAATTGTCTTCCAAATTGAAGGTGATATACAGCGTACAATCACAGTGGTTTTCTGGAAAAATCATACCTCCTCATTCAACATTTTGTTGACAGAGGCAAATTGGCCTCCACCATTTGTGCTAGCCACTTCTAGAGGGAGGACGTGATCATTCTGAGTTTTTCATGTTACTTCCCTGAGGATCATGCAAAGACTTACGCATCTGAGTGGGCGTTGGCCCTTGCTCCGGCAGTGTACTGTAATCAGGTGGGCTGGGATAGAGATTCACAGGCACATGAGATACCTTTACGGTCTATGCCACAGCTGCAATATCCAATCAGACGAGAGGCTAAGGCTCCCGTTTGTGACATCCTAACTCAGTTGGAGTATCAAGGAGTGATTGAATCCTGAAATTTGAATAGTCATTGTTGTACATATGCGGTACAGAACACACACAGCTCTAAACTGGTGAATAGCCTTTTTTGTAAAAAATACAAAACTACACTGGATATATCCAATGGTTTCTACAGTCATAATGTGGCTTCTGAGAGCCGTGACCTGACAGCATTTACCGCTGTTGGAAATCAGAAAAAATGTAAGCGCTCGCCTATGGGGTCCAGATGCGATCCAGATGCATTCTCGTACATGGAAGATATTTATCTAACGGGCGATAAACTGATGCCGCATTTTGTCCGAGTCGACTAAATTATTCTGTTGTTTGCCGACTATGGATACAAATTCAATTTTGCAAAATCACACATCGCTTGTTTTGCCGTGCTCTTTTTGGGCTACAAGCTCAATAATGAAGGGAGGGGGTTAGCCCACCTTTTTCTGGAGAAGTGTGCACAATTGCAACCTCCATCTACACTCAAGAAACTTCAGTCTTTGCTGGGATTTTTACATTTTGGGAGGACTTCTCCCAGATTATGCTCAGCGTATCAAACTGCTCTATGTGTTGATACAACCAACATATTGTTCTGCCAGCTGGCTTCCAGAACACACCACTATTCTGCAATCTTTGCAATCGGATCTGCTTGCGACTAACTACTTGTTGACGCGTGATAATACCCTGAACCTAGTAATACGTTTAGTACATGGGCCAGTGGGGTTCCCTTCCTTGGCTTTCAATGAGGGAGACACAGTCCCTATTGCAAACAAATCACATTTGTATACATCAGCTGAAATGCGATTCTCGAATGTTGAATAAGTTTTGACGGCAGTCCAAATGGCAATTCTGAAAGAACGCTCACTGCCGCAGGGAAAACGCATTCTTATGGTCACGCCTCTCCCTGCTTTGGAAGCAATGTCTAAGGCCAGTGTACCCAACTCTAAGGCACTACATCCCCGTTGGATACAATGGCCTACTTCTTTGACATCGGCTAATGTGAATACAATGGCCTACTTCTTTGACATCAGCTAATGTCACATTTATCTTTGAGCCTGATCTTCAGGCACAGGAGTTTTTATAGTATGAACATGTTCATCCTCCTCCGTTGTCGTTGCTTCCTTTGGATGAGTACAAATGTATCATTGGCTCGGCTCAACTGGCCATCGGTTCCAAACACGCTTATTTATTGGCTTGCGCTATCGTGGCTGGTTCAATTGAAAATGGTAAATTTAAGCCTTCCATAGTACATACACAGGCACTTGGGGACTATACAGTGCAATTGGCGGAGCTGCGGGCTCTTGTTCTAGCTCTCGAGTTTGCTGATCCTAATGTGAATAATCTTATTGTTTGCGATTCTTACTACTGTGTTCAGTCGTTTAATGACAATGTATTCTTTTGGTCTCAAAATGACTATAGAGACTCTAAAGGCAGCGCAATAAAGCATAAAACTCTGTGGGTTCGAGTTGCAGAACTTAAAGACCGTTGGCCACCCACACAGATTATACATATTCTTGTCCATCAGCTTGTGGGAGCACATGCTGTTGATAATTCTTTGGCTGATGAGGCAGCCAAATCTTCAGTAGCCACGTATTTCGTTGCAGCAGTTACAAGGTACATGACTAAGATAGATAATGACATTTTGGCAGCTGTAGCTACTACGAAGGGTCGAACTGCTTATCTGTAGGGCTTCCCTTAGAAGTATTCCTATCATTTATCTCCCGAACAAGTTTCTTATGCTAAAATACCGTCAGTTGGGGAATGGCTGATTCCCGACATGGACCGCAGACTTGCTTTGATCATTGCTGAACACAAAGGCATGGCTTCTTCGCATGCTGGAGTGTCTCGACTGTATCTATTTTACAGCAACTATATTGGTGGCGTGCTTTATATAAACAGACCAATAAGTATGTACTTTTGTGTGACATTTGTATGGAGTTCAACGTGCACTCAATAACCTCCCTAGAAGATCTCGAGGTGGGCGGACCCCATACAAAATGCTCTTTGGCATTAAAATGTTTGTGCCAGACCTTGATGGTCTAGACGTTGTGGTGGCAGCCGCAACCTTTGACGTAGATAATCATTCTACTATGTTACAGGAGCTACAAAAGACCCGTTACAGCTACGCAAATGAACATTTGCCCTCTTCCAATGATACAGCACTGCTGATTCCAGTCGCCGGCTGGCTTACTAAGATTGGAGATCAGGTATGAGGAAAGCTGGAGAACAAAAAATAATTTGGTCCCTCTTATCATACGCCAGTTCCAGTACTTGGATTGAAGGGTACTCGTACAGTAATTCTCCCAACTTTGCCTAGTCGCAAAAACAACAGATACATTTCAGTGGACAATGTCAAACTATACTGTCTAGCCGATTCTGAATAGTGTAACTTCTGCAGTTTCATGCAACACTATCTCTTTGAATCCGGTAAATTCATCCTCTTCAACTAATCCCTGTATCGCTGAGGGTGAGATGGAAACTATTATTGACCTTTTCCCTTTTCTGCCTCCATCCTCTTCCAACAATTTAAGTCGAGTATACTTACCCTGTGGATGAGTTCCACTGTGAAGTGCCGAACAGGCCTCAACAATATCAAGCTGATGCTGCCCAACCACCTTTAATGAACATGGGTGCAAGCGGTTGTTTTAGGGACAGTGCGAGCTTCTCTTATGACTCTTCCTCCTCAGCTTCCATTTTGGCACTTCCACTGACAAGAATAAGTATTTTCATCTCTTGGTTCAGAAAGACTTACCTGGTCCCACCCTTGACCTACATCTGGTTGGTACTTATCCTGATTTTACTCTTCATGGTGATTGGATTTGTGACAGTATTTTTCTTGCTCATCAATGGTCATTATTTGCCAGAACGCTCTGCTGTGAAGTTGGTCAATGGAATTCTGGACCCTCATACATCGTCCCATATTATGAAATGTGATCAAACTCTTGTGAACATTTCAGCTTTCCCGGTGGCAGATGGCATCGTTTAGGATGAAGTAGCATTCGAAATTCACGGCACGACGGCAGTCCTCAAGATACCATAAGTGTTCCACGTTCCTGTAGGAGATGTGGTAACACCGGACCTACATTCCGATGATTGGGATGTACAAGCAGTACATTCATTATCTGATTTAAAGTATTATGCTGCTTTTGATGCTGAAGATTTATATTTAAATTCTGCCAATTATGCTGATTTTTTCTGTTATCAACACTATGGGCATCATTTTTTACACAAAACAAATATGTTAAGACCTGTTTTTAATTACACACAATGGGAACATTGTTCAACTCCCATGCAGGGGAGTTTTCAATCCCTTAGGGATAAATTCACCTATTCCACAGATTAAAACACGTCCAATCCAGAATCCTATTTCTTTAAATTGCAATTGACATCTGAGCCCACATTTATTCTAACCCACACTAAATTAATCTATTCCAATTCCTTTTGAACTGAATTGGCCACACAGGGTTATGATCACTGGAGAGATACCCTTGATTTGAAATCAATTTGGGCACTAAGGCTTGGCAGGTTCAGGGAACTGAAGCTTTGCATTGTGTCTGCCTAAACCCGAATCAAATATTATTTTTAAATGATACAGTGCACCAAACTACTTGCTTTAGCCTGGCAACTGCCAACAATTTAAATATCCTATCCATTCTGTCTTTAGCCGAATATGACAAGTGGCGTACACAAACAAATTATCCGATCGATGTATTACAAGCTTTGCTTTGAAATGACACTTTCAAAGTCTCTGATGTTGACCCGTCTGGATGGTTGGTGTGGCAAACAACTTCAAATGCATGTCAAATGCATTTTTATAATGCAATGCCTAGTTTCACACAGACTAGACCAGATCCTCGTTTTCCACATTCACATTCGATCACCACATATTTGGTGGGTAAAGTGTGCCAAAAATGGCTGGAACACTCTACTTTGTCATCAGTAAAACAACACTTGTCACTCTTGTAGAGCGATTTCAATTTGGCTGATTTTATCTTAGGACTTAGGATTCCTAGAACAAAGAGGTTTATCTATGCAGCTTACAATTAAGTATGGAAACTTTTGCAGATTGGGGCAGCGCTTCGTCTGCGCCAAATTGACAAAGCAAATTTAGAAAAAGTCCTTGCAGTGGTTGACTATAGTATCAATACACTGTCTTCACGCATTTATACCTTGAATAATATTGTTTCATCTGTTATTGATATTGTTCAGAATGATGTATCTGTGTTATATCATGGTCGAATTCAATTACGATCAGTGATGCAGTTTGCATGGACGTTACAGACTCTAAAAATGGGAAAAGTCCCTTTGGATTATTTGAATGCTTCTGTTTTGTTTTTACTATTTAATCTAACTGATAAACAGAGATTTATGTCCATGAAAGATGCTACATACACGTTACTACACGTTGAACGAATAGAACACTTGCCATTCTCTGTGGCAGAAGCAGATTTAGCTGTATGGTTAATTCATGGGGTTATCTCTCTCCCATTTTCCCTGATTCAGCTTAAATCTTGTATGAAACATTTCCTAATTAGCCGCTTTGAACCCCTGGGCAGTGCATTTCTCCATGAATTATGGTCCCTACCTTTCACTTACAGATGTAAATGGGAGGATAAGAAGTTTTCCTAATAGGGGAGGACTGCGATTCCACAGTAGGACATTCCCTAGTTTCTAAACACGTTAAGTTGCACAGCGATTGTAATGTATCCGCACCTAATCTTGCTTTTATTTTTTAAGGATCTTCCGTCCCACCAATAATTCCCCCTTTTACATTGCTTACTAATGGCAGTTATCTTATTTTGAATAACCACGGCTGCTGTGGTTTACAGGCAGGAATACCATATATAGTCACAGTGTCACAATGTGTTACTTGTTGTAGCAATGTGCTTTTTCTGCCCCCGCATGGGAAAGTAGATAGTTCCATTTGGCCTTCCATTCCAACTTTGAAAATAGATTTCAACAAATTAAGCAGACTCAAAACGCTATTGTTTCAACAAGAAGTGGCTCTCACTTCGGCTCGAGAGACCTATGAATTGCAGGTGGCTAGAACATCTAGCGAGATTCAGTCACTTTTGAATATGAACCTCCCACTTCACTTTGGGTATCTTATACATCAAATATTTAGTACGTCTGACATCAAAGGCCTTGTTAATTTTTTTTACTTGTGGGATCCCACCTTGTGACTTCTCTTCAGATGATATTTGGAGTAATACTGGCCTTTATTTATTCTATTTTTTCTAGAGTCTTCGGAGGGTTCCCATTATTACTGGCGCTAGCTGGTGAAATCCTGTTTCTTCTGCTCCTGCTATGAGATGGCTGCTCATCTTGTGGGAATGCACAGACCAGTTCAATTGCAAATGTACTGTAACCGAATGCAACAGCTTTTTGGATGCTTGCCATTAGCAACGCTTAGCGTGAGTTATGGACTAACTTTTCGCTTTGCCTGGGGGGCGTTAGAGGGTGCAAGGCAAGATGTCCGCTCTGTAGAGCAGCTCCGCCGGCCAAGTCCATAATCCTTTAATTATTCTGAACATCTGCCCTCACTTACTGGCAAACTGGCGCAATACACGAGTGGGAAGCTGTGTAGCATCACATCGCCAGAAGCTGCAGACATCAGAGCAGTATTTACGGAGGAACGGTGGCTGGAGAGGTTCGGGCCTGCGCCGGCAGCGTTGTGAGCCGTGACCAGTCTTAGCGGTGGGGGCTGGTGTGGGCCGCGGTGGGCGCTGGAGTTGCGCTGCACTTGCTGTGGTGGGCGCGGTGCTGCTAGACCCTGGCCCGGTGGGGATGCAGGACGCGAGCTGAGGGCCAGTACGCTCCTGGCACTGTGGGGAGTCGGGTGGTGAGAGTAGGCCGCCCTTGACTCGCTGATCTCGCGGCCTGCCGGGGTGGGTGTTCGGGGAGGCGTGCTGACTGCCACCGATCGCGGCTGCGGTCCGATGCTGCTGGGGCTGCCCAGCTCTGAACCTGCGGGGTAGCGTGAGACTCACTGGTGCGAGGGTGGCGGCCCACCTTGCCTGCGAAGAGTTGTGGCACCCGTGGGTGCACGGGAGACCTCTCGCTGCTTGCCTGTGTCTGCTGCCTATGGGTGCCCACATGTGATTCCGTTGTGTGGACGGCAGCGCCCTTGGGTGACGGGGCAGTGATCCATCTTCTGCAGGCATTCGGTGCCTCCCACGCTGCCAATGTGAATATTCAGCCTCACGCTGCGATGCCTCACAGTGTACCTTACAAACTCTACATTTCGCTACTGGAAAAGCTGCCTGAGACGAGCAGCGTTGTTGCTGCATTGCAGTGCTTCTCTCCTTCTTCCTCGATTTTGTAACTGGGAGTTGATGTGGTAGGGAGACCCACATCAGTACACAATTGGTGAGTGAGACCTTGCAGCCATTGCATTCGGTCCTCGTGGAATTTAGTCCTCTTCTTGGGCTACGTGATTGCTGTGACTGCGTGATACCTCCATTGAGCAGTAGGGACTCTACTTTGGCTGCGTACTGGCCGTTACTTCTTCTGCTGGTCATCTCAGCTGTACTGATATATATCTACTGAGGTGCTGCTGCTGGAGATCTGAGGGCATACTGGCACGCACTGGGTCTTGCGATCTACGCAGCTTCTCCTTCCCCTTATCACTGGTTGGTCCCTTGTGCCATATCGCCTGATGGACAGTCTCGCTTTTTTTTTTTTCTGACTGGGCCTTTCTCCGACCAAGTTCGGCTGTGTCATCATCATGGGTAAATCTGAACGCGGCCAGTCGCGACTCACATTCGAACCACGGAAGTCACACCGGGCTCCTTAGCATGCAGCCTCTGACTCTGAGGCGGGCACTCCAAGTACTCAACTCTTTAACATTGACAAAACGCTCCTAGCGGTGCAGGCAAGTCTTCAGACCATAGACGGTAAGATTGATAATCTGAATTTGCGCATGGACCACATGTCTGCGAAGTTGGATAAGCATGCGCAACGTCTGGGAGAGGCGGAGACCCGCATATCAGATGCGGAGGATGGTCTACAGCGAATTACAAATAAAGCAACATCTATGGAGAAAGTCCTGGCAATCATCCAGGCCCGTAATGAGGATTTGGAAGCAAGATCGCGCCGTAACAATGTGCGCATTACGGGCCTGTCAGAATCCACGAATACTGGAAGAATGGAAACCTACGTGGAGAATCTTCTCCGAGAGATTCTTGGGACGGAACAGCTTTCGCCGGTCCTGATAGTGGAACGTGCACATCGCTCATTGGCAGCTCGCCCACCTCCGGGTGCACCACCGCGCCCTATCATTGCCCGCCTTTTGTATTATAGGGATCGGGACACTGTACTCCGGCTGGCACGTGAAAAGGGAACCATCACGCATCAAGGGAACAATCTAGCCTTTTATCCTGATTTCACGATGGCAGTTCAAGAGGCTCGGAGAGAGTATCTACCTGTAAAGAAACTCCTCATCGCAGCATAGATTCCATAGGCTATGCTATACCGCGCAAGACTGCGCATAGAGGACATTGGGAAATACAAGATTTTCACCTGCCCGAAGGCAGCGATGACCTTTGCTAAAAATGTTACATGACGCAGCGGCTCTACATCTGCTAATGCGGGAACTGGTGCCGAGGGGGGTAGTGAACAGACAGACGAAGGATAGGATCCAATGTCGGCACGTGATGGCTTAAAGTTGGCTGATGTGCTAAATTGCATTCTTGCCTGCTGATTACACTGTCACAGTGGCCCCACATAACAATGTGTTAGTAATCGAAATGCACTGTTAAAAAGTTATTTCTAATATGTTGCTGAAAATGTTTACCTTGAATTCAGGGCTTGGCAATTGCATGGTGCGGTAACAATTAAGTGAACGGATGTTATGACATTGGCTTGGCCACCTCCTGTCCTTTCTGGGAGGGTTACTGTGCTCTAGCGCCCCCCTTATAGGGTGATCCTCGCAACTGGTTTCTCCCATGGTATCCCACTTGGGAATTGTGTTGGGGAGTTCAGGGAGGCTTTGGCAGGTTAGGGACGCTAAAGTGGGTGGGGGGTATTAGGGGGTGGGAGGGTAAGGTTGAGATTCTTTCCGTGACTGCTTTTGTTTTTAGATTTTCTAACTGTGGCAGATATGTTTGTGCTAACACATATGGCAATAATTGTTTCCTTGTGAGGATAATCACTGCGCTACAAGGGGCTGGTTGTATCTCAAACATGATGTGCTGCAATTATGTCTTGTGATGTGATGTCTGTCTCCTGTTTGACACGGAACATACGGGGGCTAAATTCACCAAAAAAGGTCCGTCAGGTCCTGGCGTACTTGGATCGCCATGGTATCGGTATTGCCCTTATACAGGAAACACACCTAACTGAAATAACAGACAGATCGGTGGGGGCTCGTTGGGCGGGATATCGTGTCACCTCCTCATATTCTTCCTATAGCCAAGGTGTCCTCACTCTTGTCAACAGGGGTCTCCCATTCGCTGCAATACAAACTCATACTGACACAGACGGGCGCTATACTGTCCTGCATGGGAAGCTGCTGGGCACGCTGGTTACTATAGTCAATAGCTATGGTCCTAATATTGATGACCCTGCATTTTATGAGCGCATTCTTGCTGTTATCCGTGCGCTCCCAGATGCTGTTATTCTCTGGGGCGGTGACCTCAACTCGCATTTAGATCCAATCAAAGATAAATCTAGTGGCAGAGTGGGGAAATCTCCCGGGGCAGCGCGTGCGATCAAGGATGGAATGGAAGATTTGGGTTTACTAGATATCTGGCGACATAGACACCCAGATGCACTGGAGGGCACACATATTTACACCACGCATGGCAGCTGATCCCGGCTTGAGTATTGGCTGATGAGTGAGGGGGCGGTGAGCTGGGTGACTGATGTGGTTGGTTTTACCGCGCACACTTTCGGATCACTGCCCTCTTCGCCTTGTCCTTTCTGTCCTGCGAATTGTTCCTAAGGCCTTCACATGGCGCTTCAAGTCTGAGGTGCTGTTGGACCCGCTGTACATGGAGACGATCCATGACGCTATAACGCAGTACTTCGAACATAACAAGGGATAGCGCGGGATGCTCTGGGAGGGTTTCTAAGCTACTATTCAGGGTACCTGTATAAGTACTACTTCTGGAAACTTAAAGTATTTAAGGGGACAACTGACTATGCTTGAGACTAAGTTAAAAAAACTAGAACGGGAATATGAAGCTGTGCCATGCGAGTCAACTCTGGCTTATATTAAGGAGGCTACCATTGAACACGCGAAATTGGCTGAGGAAGAGATGAGGTATATATCTAAACGATACAGAGCGCGTGCCCTTGGTGAGGGTGGCAGACCAGGTCACCATTTAGCTAATAAGATTAAAAACCGCGAGAGAGTTAATCACTAAAGTCACGGATGAAGAGGGCCAAGATTATCACAGTATTCCAGACATAGCCAATCAATTCTGCCAATTTTATGAGCAACTATACACCTCTCACTGTGAGACCGATCTCGATAACTACCTCTCACGGATATCCATTGCATGGGTATCGGATGGTCAGAGGGACTACCTTAGTCAACCGATAACGGTGGAAGATATTCACATGGCGATAAAAACATTACCTAACAAAAAAAAGCGCCGGGCCCCGACGGCTTCACGTGTGACTTTTATAAAACTTTTATTGAAGAACTCTCCCCTTATTTACTGGAAATGCACGCTGAAGCATATGAAGTAGGCAAACTGCCATCGTCGCTCCGCGAGGCACTAATTATAACGCTACTCAAGAAAGATAAACCCCCCACTAATTGTGAATAGTACAGACCCCTGTCACTCATTAATATAGATGTAAAAATCTTGGCGAAAATTCTGGCTACACGTCTCCAGACTGTGGTACTGTAAATTTCGGAACCATGTTGGTAGCATGGTCCTACCCTGCCGATTTTGGTATCAGCGAACCGCAAATGACTAATGCGGTATGTATGAGTGTTTTCGTCATATGTCACCGATGAATTCACTGTGTATATGATACAACATGTCGAACCCTCGGGTTCCATTTTACAAGGGTAACCATTTTGTGGTTGCCCTCACATAGGCTGCGCTTCGAGGCCATGCCTAGGCCTAAAGGACACGCAATCTTTCTTTGACTTCTTTGTGACCTATGCAAACTGACTCCACTGCCCGAGGTCAATCCTGCCCGGCCGGTTCCTTTTACTGCAGCCTTATGGGATTAGCATCAGGGCCCAACACATCATAAAGTCGTGTATCCCACGCGACTTCTGACTAATCCCTTTCACACCTGACTCTGTTTCCTACTTTATGGCTTGTTTTACGAGGAAGAGGTGTCCGTTTTATTGGAGTCTGCTGATATCTGATGAGGGTTCTGAGCCTCGCTGGGTAAATAATTATGTGCTGACCGAGCTGAAATGTGGGATTATCATCATGACTGTGCTCTTTCTTTGAAGCGAAAATATGTGAACGACCACTTGTAAAAGAGGGGCGGTGTTGCCCAGAGGGTAATGATATGGCCTCCATATTAATTGGTCCAAGTCGGTGGTGATGTCCCTGACGGAGTGCACTATTCCGTATGAGCTTGACTTTCCACTTCAGTGGACCACAGAGCCTGTAAAGTACTTGGGGGTGTGGATTCACCGAAATCTGGAGGTTGTTATTCGCGGAAACTACGGAACAGCTGCAGCAAGGCTGGAACAACAAGTAGATAGATGGATAAAACTCCCGCTTTCGCTTGCTGACCGTATTGCTTTGATCAAGATGGTGGTTTTACCTAAATTTCTATATCTTTTTAGTAATATACCGCTTCAACTCACGCAACAATTTTTTAAACAGGTGCGCACTCTGCTGCTTCGGCTCATCTGGGGTGTCCGGCAGGCACGTGTGGGGTGGAGGGCCCTCACACTGAATTACAAACACGGGGGCTTCAATGTACCTGATTTTTATCTTTACTATTTATGCGCACAGGCCCAATATGCACACTTCTGGTTTTCCCCGAAAGCATTTGTCCCTTATGTGGCGGTGGAACATTGGGATGCCCATCCTATCAGCTCCTTACTAACTCATAATCGCAGACCTTCCACTCGCTCCACATTTAACATCATTACCTCTACAGTTGCCGCTTGGCAAGCACTAGGTCGTGAGGCAGGTAAACTCCCATTATATTCCCCACTCTTGCCCTTACCACTCGAGCGTATCGGTGACACATGAGCAGGGTGCCCTGCGTACGCTTGAGCAAATGGGCATATCCAAGCTGCAGGATGTCTTTCCACATGGCACGTTTTTGACTGCTGCAGACATGGACTACATTCAGAATAAGACACCCCACTTTATGTTTTACATGTACAGATTAAAAAAGGCGTTGCAGATCCACTACCCCACATTCCCCACGGAGCCGCCCGAGGCATTGGCATTACACGCATTTCTCATTGCCCCCACTCTGCACAAGCTAGTCACTAAGTTATATCACGCTGCTCGTGCAGATAGGCCTCTAAACAGAGGCAAAAGCCTTGACACCTGGAATGCACATCTCGACCCGCCACTCACCCAAAAAGAATTTGAGATCTGCTGCCAACTGACTAGCGCCCTCACCTCCAATGGAAAACTCAGAATTATACATTTTAAATACTTGCTTCAGGTCTACTATACTCCAAATAAGCTTTTTAGATATGGGCTCAGAGACACAGATGCTTGCAAGCGATGTGGAGCTCTGGGGGCAGACTTCTGGCATCTGGCCTGGACCTGCAGACAGGTGTCGGATTACTGGGCAGCTGTGGTAGCTATACTATCGAAGATTATTGGGGCCAAACTGCAGTGTTCTCCACACATATGCTTGCTGGGGTTAGTTCCTTTTCTGAAAGGTCCGGTGGGTAGGTTGGCGAGGGTGGCACTGTTTGTTGCTAAGAGGCGGGTGGCAATGGTGTGGGATAGTACACTGAGCCCCTCCACGGAACTATGGCTTAAAGATCTGTCATTATGTAGAGAAAACCTAGCCCTATACGCGGAGGAATTACCAACACCCTCCAGTCCAAAAGACATTTGGGAGCCCTTTGTAACATACTTGCGTATTGCTACCCAGCAAGGTTCAAATGAAGCTGAAACTACGTAAACATCTATGCCATGTATTGTCTGTAATGATATCAGTTTGTTTAATCTTTTTCACAGGTATATTTCAGATTTAGTCACGGGTCTCTCTCCTTTATTATTATTATTATTTTTTTTTCTTTGCTCTCTTTTTTGTTGATGTAATTTGATTGTGTTTTATATATTGGTCATCTTGATTACGATGTATGGTATGCTGATGTTCTTTATACTTGGTGTCTCATGGGTTTATTGTAATTGTTTTCTGTATACAATGGTGTGAAAATCAATAAAAAAAAAAAGAGGGAGAAAAAAAACCCACATTATTTTTTCTCACTTTGCCAACTTCACTTGCGTGAAACCTGTGTTGTACTGTCAGCGGTGCCCCTTCTATTGGGCTTTGGATTTATGCCTCTCCAATACGTCATGTTTCGACCCAGATTATGACCAGTTAATGGGTCCCTTAGTGTGTGGTAAATATATCTATATTTACCCCAGGCAGAATTTCTATAATGATCAAATAATGAGTTGGGGAGTCCGTGGCGTTTTGAGTTAAAATAAGGACTTTATTTTAATAACTTGAGTTAAGGGAGAACAAACTCCATCACTGTGCAAGGTTCAGGAGTGGTCTGAATCTTTATTCACAGAGTACAATATATATATACATTTTCTGCACACACTCTGGGTGGACCCCTCCTTTACATAGTTAAAAAAAACACAGTGCAGGACATCCTTCGTTGTCTGAAGAGAGATAAGTTTCACGGCACATTCTTGCACAAGGTCGGAAAGTAACCTTATCTAAAACAAACATGTATGGTTTATGTTTCCTTGAAAGTTTCCTGAGCCTGAGCGAGGTCAGAGGGACCCTTATCTTTATGCCGCAAGTCTGGGATCAGTTCCTGTCTCTTTTTTAGCTCGGAGGCCCATTCATTATCTTCCCAGGGCTTAGAGACCTGATATGCTCGGGCTGTTGGCCTCGCCAGGGGAAAGGAATTTGCTCGTTAAAGAAATGTGGATGGGCTTGTTGCAGGGATTCTGCTCATACACAGAACTATGCGTAGAACCCCAGGACCTCAGTGAATTGTGGTGTACCAGAAACTCACCTCAGAACCCAGAACCCATTATCCGGCTAGCATAAGTGTCCCATTCGTTATCCGAGGTTTAGCTCGGCGGTCCCAATGAAAAGACAACCCAGAACAAGCGACTCAGTGTACTCTCAGGAATGGTGGGAATCGGAAATACCTGTTCGTATATTATTCTCACATCAGTCCACAACAAGAATAAACAAAGACACGGTGAAAATAAAAAGAGTTTATTTTATAGAACACGTGTCCTAAGATGCAGTACTTTGGCTAATACAAGCAGACAAATGATTATAATTAAAACCATCAGCATCGTTACAATACCATAGAATATAAAGGGAGTGATCATGTTATAAATGACAGTGGATACTACCACCTTCCCTTTACTAAGAAGCTAATATTATTATTATGCTAATAAAAGGTCTCTTAGGCTTGAATAGGGGACCCCATACCTCAAAGATCAGCTTAGTGAAATCACATCACAGGAGCATCAGAAGTCTTCTCGCAGGAAGGCTCGTCTTCGGTCTGAATATTAAACATGATGTCTGCAATATTAAAAGCACCAACTTTCAGGTATTCGCAGCTGCCTGTATGTTATGGCTAAATAGTGAGTCGATCAACCTAGAGTGGAAAACATGCATTGTCTAACGACCCAGACTGTTCTTGTTACACCATGTACAGACCAAGGTCGCTGCGCAGAGCTCGGGATGGTAACAACAGATTGCTCTCGTGTGAGGCAAAGCGCGAGCCAGCAGTTTGTTTAAACAATAACATGTAGATGCAGTGTCGTGCGCAAAAGCAGCAAGATGGCTTACTACATCTAACGTGGTTATGCTAACTTAACAATGTATGTACGTATTAAGGGATTCCTTACTACATGCCCCCTTGATCGAAGCACTAACCAGTAGGGAAGAAATGAGAGAACGCAGAGGTCAAATTCGACAGAGCAGAACAAGGTGTACTCAAATTGAAACCAAGAATCGGTGCAGAGAAAGTTCGAAAGAAAAAAGAAAAGCAAAAAACCTCAAAAAGGGAAAGAAAAAAAAAAAAAAAAATGTTGCTTTAGCTAGCAATCCAAAGTCACAGGTAATGTTTAAGACATGGTAAAAAAATATAGTGGATGACAGTTCACTCAATCCATGAACGTGTATGCAGCATACGTAGCAACAGCTTCCAACAGAAAATCGTTGGCATGGCCACTAAAAGTTTCAGCCATCCAGTTAATCAAAGAAAAGGAACATACATGTTCTTCAATAGGCGGAGCCTCTAGCACCATCAGAGGACAACCGACTTGTTCTTCCAGATAACTCATATCCAAGAAGTCATAGGCAGCCCTTGCGATGTCCCAATTACCCAGGATTCCATGCGCCGCACCACAGGCCATAATCCGAACACCAGAACAGGCAAACTCGTGAGACACTAAGGGACTCATCAGTCGATCAAAATCCGGGACCGGAGACACCGTGTTGGTTAAGCACAAATCCAGAGGCCATTCAAAGGGACAATCTAGGCAGTGAAAGACAGGTTGCACGCAGGTAAAGTAGGAATACCGGAAGGATAATCCAGGCTAATGGCAGCGTACCATAATAAGCAAGCATCCTGTCACGAAGAAGATGCAGACGGGGCAGGTTGTCGTGAGGCACAGAAAGTGCAGCCATTTCGTAGTATGAAAAGTAAAAGTAGCACACCTGCCACCAGCGCCAGAATCAGCGGGACACCGCCAAAGACGCTCGAAAAAATAGAATGAAAAAATGCCGGAATCACACCAAAAATAGCTTGGAAGGAGGTCACGAGGCCTGAGCCTACAAGTTTAAAAAAAGGAGCCAGGCCAGTTGTTGACGAGGCATTGAAGATTGTTTGGATCAAAGCTCCAAAATGCAGGGGGAGGTCAGTATTCAAAAGCGCCTGTACCTCAGTGCGCGTATTTGCCACGTGAAGGACAAATGTTTCTCGGGAGGAAGTCAATGGCACCGCCTTTTGGGACAATAGAGCTCTTATTCTGCTCATCTTGTTGAACTCTGCTTTCAAGGTCGGAATCGAAGGCCAGATGGAAACATCCAGCCGCCCATGCGGGGGTGGAAATAGAACATTATTGCAGCAGACTACTCTCTGCGATACAGTTACTATATATGGGATTCCCACTAACATCCCGCAGCAAGCCTCATTATTCAAAATTAAATAACTACCGTTTGCAAGCAGCGTGAAAGATGGTGTAATCACTGGCACTGGGATTCCTTTGAGGACGCAGGCCAAATTTGGGGCGTGTACATTGCATGCACCGTGTAACTGAATGTGCCTACATACTACAGAATGATCAGGTGTTGAGGTGCACTCCTCACCTTTCAGGTAAACCTCTTTACCGTCTCTTGTACATCTATACGTAAAAGGGAGAGACCAAACCTCATGTAGGAACGCGGTACCCAACTGTTCATATCTACCCAGAGCATAGTGTTTCATGCATGACGTAAACTTAAAAAGCGCGAAAGGGAGCGTGATCAACCCATGTACTAACCACACGGCGGAATTCAATTCCGCCACAGAGAAAGGTAACGGCTCCAATTTTTCAATGTGTAACAATGAATATGTAGCATCTTTCATGGACATGAACTGCTGCTTTACAGTAAGGTTAAAGGGAAGGAATAATGATGTTGTATTCATATAGTCCCAGGGGACCTTTCCTGCCTTTAACGTTTGTAATGTCCATGCAAACTGCACAACAGAACGCAACCGGTTTTGACCATGATACAATACAGACATATCATCATGTACAATATCAACAAATGAAGAAACAATATTGTCTAATGTATAAATTCTAGAAGAAAGAGTGTTAATGCTGTTATCTATAACGGCCAAGACCTTTTCCATATTTGCCTGATCAATAGCCCTCAATCTTGAAGCCGCTTCAATTTGCGACAATTTCCATACCTCGTTGTAAATAGCATACGCCCACCTCTTGGATCTGCCACCCACAGGACCTTTAACAAAATCATTCAAATCTATTTTGTCATGTAATTTTGATAAATGAACTTTGACAGATGCCAAAGTGGAATGTCGCAGCCAGGATTGACATAATTTCCCTACAGAGTAGGTAGTTACTGTATGAGAGGACTCAAACCGAGGGTCTGCGCGTTGCTGCGTATACCCCGGTTTCAGACCTAGAAAACCACGTTGACAGGCATCTGAACTGCTTTGCCAAATTAACCATCCTTCTCGACTAAATTTCGAAATATTGAAAGATGTATTAGAGACTAATGACTGCAAAGCATGAAGGGACAGATCCGTTTGGTTATCCCAATTTGGGTAAGCGCCCAGATCTGGAACAGAGGGGAAATTTAGTTTTTTAGAAGTGGCCAATCCGAAACAGGTGGTCTGGAAGATGGTTGAATTCAAAAACAACATATGATTTGGTATAAGACAGGCACGATGTAAAGCTTCAGTTCCCTGAACCTGCCACGGTTTGGAACCCCAAACCGATTTAAGATCAATAGTAGCCTTCCACAGATCATAACGTTTGATTGACAACTCATCCATGAAGGACTTAGAATATAGTAATTTGGTGTGTGTAAGTCTAACCTTCGAGGCAGACTCAGCCATCACTTTAAAATAAAAGGATGTTCGGCTGGAAACGCTGAAATCAGTAAAATAAGTATATTTATCAACCAATGTAGGTGAACTGCCTAAAGATGGTGTAGGACAGTGTTCCCATTGGGTAAAATTTACAAAATTGCGAAACGTATTTGCTTTATGCAGGAAGTGATTGCCATAATGTTGAAAACAATACTGTTCTGCATAGTTAGCCGCATTTTCATATAAATCTTCTGCATCAAAAGCGGCATAATATTTCAAATCAGAAAACAGTGCTTCAATGGCATGAACATCCCAATCATCAGAACGAATGTTCTGCTTAACCACATCACCCATAGAAACACGAAATACATTAGGTACATTGATGACCTCAGTAGGACCATGAATTTGGAATTTAACAGCATCCCACGCAATTCCATCCAAAACGGGCCAGGCAGTAATATTCACAAAAGTCTGGTCCCTTTTCATGATGTGAGACGAGGAGTGGGGGGCCAAAGTTCCATTGATAAGTCTAATTGTAGATCTCTCTTTGAGATAGTGCCCATTCACCAGACGGAAAAATACTATTACAAATCCAATGGACATAAACAAAAAAATACTTATAAGCACCAGCCAAATGTATGTCCAAGGGGGAATCAAAAAATGTCTTTTGAACCACCTAACAAAAATAGCAATGTTCGAAGGGGAAGTGGAAGGCAATGAGTTAGTGTCAAAGGAGAAACGTGACTGGTTAACTGCCGTAGATTGTAAAACAGGCGATTGACCATTAGTAGGATAAGCATACTCAGTCTCTTCGTGCAGACCACCAGCCGGCGGTATTAACAAGGGATCAGTAACTGACTGCATCTCAATGGCAACATCAGACAAGGTGGTAGAAGCAGGAACCAACACTGAATTTCTTTGCATTGTCTGGCATGAAACTGCTGGAGTCATACTAAGAAGTATCGGCCACTCGCTGAAGTTTGACATTGTCAATAGAGATGTACCTGTTATCCTTGCGACCAGGAAGTGGAGGTAAAATGACTGTTCTTGTACCCTGCACACCAAGCACTGGAACCGGTGCACGATAAGAGGGGCCGAACTCCTTCTTGTTCTCCACCTTCTCACGGACCAGGTCTCCAACTCGGGGTAGCCAGCCGACTACCGGAATCTGAAGCTCAGCATCAGACGTGGAGGGCAAGTGTTCCTTTGATAGAGTGTCTCTGGCTTCTTGTAGGGTCTGCAAAACAGCACAGTGATCATCTACGTCAAAGGGTGCGGCCGACGCCGCCATGTCTAGACCATCAAGGTCTGGGACAAACATTCTGATTGAGAAGAGCATCATGTATGGGGTCCGCCCACCCAGAGACCTTCTAGGGAGATTATTAAGTGCACGTTGGACGTTATACAAATGGGCTAGCCAATTCAGGCCTGTGCCTAAAACTCGTGCTGTCAAAGATTGCTTTAAGTCACGGTTCATTCGCTCCACCACACTATTACCCTCAGGTCGGTAGGGGGACGAAAATTTGACTTGGACCCCCAAATTTCTCATAGCCGCCTTGTAAGCCTTAGAGGCGAACGCAGGGCCCTGATCAGAATGGAAGGTACCACACGCAAAAGTTCCCACAAAGACACGCAAATCCCTGATGACAGTCCGTGAATCAGCACTCCTTTGTGGCCATACCCAAAGAAAACGTGTGCACGAATCCACTGCAACCAAGATATACTTGTACGCAGTATCAGAAGAAAAAGGACCGCAGTGATCTAATAAACACAACCAAATGGTTTATTAGATATGTACAACTGTGTTTGTGCGGGGCGCGCAACAGTGGAAGGTTTAATCTGTTGGCAAATGTCACAATCAAGAACACAAGCGCGCGTTTGTTTGTATAAACCGAACCACCAGTAACGTTGTTGTAACAGAGATACAGTAGCGGACACGCCGGCGTGGGCAGATGCCAACCCCTCGTGCGCTGCTAGTATCAGAGATGGTCTGCAGTCCGCGTTGGGAATAATTCTGTCACCAACGTCGTTAATCCTCACTAACGGGACGTTATCAGGACTTAAGTGATAAAAATAACGAGAAGGAAAACCCTTCGGGTAATCACTTCCCTTCTCTGTAGCAGCAATAGCTGCCAAGATGTCATCATCAATCTTACTTTTAGATCTTGTAACTGCTGCCACTAAGTATGTAGCCACTGCTGTTTTTGCTGCCTCGTCAGCCAAGCTGTTACCGACAGCATGGACACCAAGGCGTTGGTGACCAAGAGTGTGAATAACATTCACGAGAGGGAGACGTTCTTTAAAGTCTGCCACTCGAACCCAAAGCAATTTATGCTTAATTGTGCTACCTTTGGTATCGCGATATTCGTTTTGAGACCAGAAGTATAAATTGTCATTGTAGGACTGGACACAATAAAAGGAGTCACTTACTATAAGAGTAGTGACTCGGGGATCAGCAAACTCCAGTGCAAGCACCAGAGCCCGGAGCTCCGCCAGTTGCGCGGTACAATCACCCAACGACTGCGTATGCACAGCATCAGATTGGAATTCAGCATTTACAAATGTACCCACGACAATTGCGCAAGCCGCAGAATAGGCATGCTTCGATCCAATCGCCGGCTGCGCCGAGCCGTCAGTGTATATGACACAATGGTATTCTTCGAGCGGGCACAAAGACAGAGGAGCCAGATGAACGAATTCATACTGTAAATACTCCTGAGTCTGTAAAGAGGCGTCAAAGATATAAGTGACATCTGGTGATGTCAGAGTCGTGGCCCATTGTATCCACTGTGGATGCAAAGCTTTAGAATTTGGTACACTTGCTTTTGTCACTGCCTCTAGGGCAGGATACGGTGTTACAACCAGTATGTGTTTTCCTTGTGACAGTGCGCGTTCTTTAAGGATCGCCATCTGTACTGCCGTCAGAACTTTCTCGACAGTGGAAAAACGCAACTCAGCAGAGGTGTACAAGTGTGATTTATACGCAATGGGGACTGTATCGCCCTCATTGAACGTCAAGTACGTGAAACCCACTGCGCCTGGTACTATTCTTATTACCAGGTTAGTGCGGTTATCACGCGTCAGTAAGTATTGTGAAGCAAGAAGATCAGCCTGTAAAGACTGTAGAATAGCAGAATGTTCTAGCTGCCAGCTAGACTTCGAAAAAGAAGGTTGTACCTAGGCGTAAAGCGGCTTGATACGCTGGGCATAATCAGGAATATATGTACGTCCGAAATTCAGAAAGCCCAGCAAAGATTGTAATTTTTTCAGTGTTGTAGGAGCACGCAGGCATGCGCACTTCTCCAGAAAGTGAGGAGCCAATCCCTTACCTTCATTGTTGAGCTCGTAGCCGAAAAACAACACTGTATATTCCGCGATGTGAGACTTCGCAAAATTAAATTTGTAGCCATAGTCCGCAAAACTCGTAATGATATTGTCGACTCGAGACAGATGTGGCATCAGCTCATCATCCGTGAGGTAGATATCGTCAACATAGGAGTATGCGTCGGGGTCCATTCTTTCTAAGAGAGAGACCACGCGAGCGGCAAAGACGCCAGGGATGTTTTTATAGCCCATGGCTAATCTTGTGAACTGTTTTTGTTTGCCACCTGAAGTAAACGCCGTCCACTGGCTACTCAGTGTGGACAGGTTATGGCTAAAAAAGCCATTGGAGATGTCAAGTGTCTCTTACGCACGAGACTATCGACAAGAGCCGAACTGTGAGTATTTTGTACCGCGCAGGGCCGCCAATGCGAATTTAAGTGCCGGTAATCCAAAACTAAACGGTACGACCCGTCAGGCTTCGTCACTGTGAATAAAGGGTTATTCATAGGGGACACACAAGTTTCAATAACACCCTGATATTCCAATTGGTCAAGGATTGCAGCGACATGCGGTCTAGCTTCACGACGCATAGGATATTGGGGCTGTGGCTGGGGCATAGACCGCAATGGAATCTCATGGCAGGGGGACAACCGGTCCCATCCCACCTGAGTACGATACAATGCCGGCGCAAGCGCCAGTGCCCACTCCTCAGCGTACACTTCAGCCCGGTCCTTAGGCACTGTGTGCGCAAAGGACGGGAGGATTACCTCCTCCCCTCTAGGAGCTTCTAAAATGAAAGCTGGGGGCCAATCTGCCTCCGCTAGGAGGATATCATAGGTGGTAGTCAGATTATCCCAAAAAATCCCTTTTATTGTACGTTGTATGTCACCCTCAATTAGTAAGACTATTTCATAGAGTCTGTCAGGGGGAGCCACTCTGGTGTCAGCTGTCTCAACAGTAACCAATGTATCAGTTGCTGTCGCCGCCAGAAATGGACGCAGAGCTTGATGGACTATGGTAATTTCCGCTGCGCTGTCCAGTAGCGTCAGCGCCCATGTCCGGTTCCGAAGCCGTGTCCGCACTATCTGAGGCATACCTTGCCGTCAGAGCAGCAACTTTCTTCTTCTGAAACGGGGGTCTTTGTCTTGCGAATTCTTCTTGCTTGCCTTTACCTTCAGTCTGTCGGGGTTGGTCACGTGTTTGTGGAGCACCCCGACCTTTGCCACCGCCTCCGCCACCGGACTGTGAAGCCGATGTTTCCTGTGAAGAACGAGGAGAACGTTGTTCAGAAACCTGAAATCTATCAGGAGACTTAATAGTAGCACGATCACGCAGATCATAAGTGCGCTCACTACCTGACTGAACGGGTGAGGCAGGCCGAGACCCCTGTTTCTGCTGCTGCTTTCCCTGTTGTTTTGACCGCCAACTCTGTTTCGGAAAGTTTGGACGGTCATCCTTACCAGAGGCTTCTGCCTTACCCTGCTGCTTAATTTCGGGAGTTTTTACAACAGGTTTAACTCCTAAAGAGCTACGACCCACATCTTTGTATGCCGTTGAGATTATTTTCGCGAACTCCCGCGGCTTATCCTCTTCAGCAACTTTCTTCAGTTCATTACGAACTTGGAATTGAATAGCATCACCCTTAAGGTTACACATTACCATGGTAGCCACCAGGTCAAACTGTCCGAGGAGCCGCATGCCTAATTCTATCGCAGACTCCGCACCGTGGTTATCTTGAACACGTTTAATAACGGAGGGCAGTACCGACATAGACGGAGTGCCAAAGCACTGTGAGTACGTCGCTGCAAAGACCTTGCCCCAGTTTACACAATCATCAATGTCGGGGACCAAGTCTTTAGGCAAACTAATGGTAAGGATCCTGTGTTTCTCCACAGGAGATGTATTCGGGTAAACCGCTTCAATTTGGTCAAATTTTTCAGCAAGCCAAAAAGGGAAATCGTCCCTATTTGGGGGGCGCTTGCCCATAACAGAATTAACCATAACAGGACTAATGACCACTGCGTGGTGGTCAGTAGGCTGCCCCGCAACAGCAGGTGCCCCCACCTGCACATTGCGTGACACGTACTGCACCAAAGCCCTATGTACTGTAATAAGGGCAGTGTGCAGTACACGCAAATCAGCCACCGGCACCGTTAGGTAACGGGGATGAGGCGTATATCTGGCTAGTACCGGCCAAGTGGCCCCTGCAATTGACAAAGGGCCCATTCTCGGCGGTATAACCACATGGGGGAGGGCGCCATTAAACCAAATAAGATGCTGCCAAGCAGATATTGGTATTTCTTGTGTCCTATACGGTGTATAGTTCGCTGGCACGGCAGTGGCAGTGTAAGTATGAAAGGAGTTATCGTCCTCACTCACCGCCGGAAGCGTCACCCAAGAGTAAAACAACTCATAAGGATGAGCCGCATTGGCTCCTACCACAAAGATTACGTCCATACCAGTGTCCGGCACCCCATACTGCGTCAAATGACGTCTCAGAGGTGCCCGACTGTGCGCCGCTATATCGACCGCCATAAGGACAAGCTACACTCGAAGTAATCAGTAGCACAAGGGTTCAATAACCTTTTTAATGATCAAGCTTGAAGAAACCTATATCAACAGAAATAGGTAGGTTTAAATCCGTCAGACTTGTTATCCGGAAACAAGACTGAGGGTGCTGTGGACTAATATAAGCACTACTAAGGCGTTTCAACTCATAGACCAAACGTTAGGTGCGCCATTTTGCAGGGATTCTGCTTATACACCGAACTATGCGTAGAACCCCAGGACCTCAGTGAATTGTGGTGTACCAGAAACTCACCTCAGAACCCAGAACCCAGTATCCGGCTAGCATAAGTGTCCCATTCGTTATCCGAGGTTTAGCTCGGCGGTCCCAATGAAAAGACAACCCAGAACAAGCGACTCAGTGTACTCTCAGGAATGGTGGGAATCGGAAATACCTGTTCGTATATTATTCTCACATCAGTCCACAACAAGAATAAACAAAGACACGGTGAAAATAAAAAGAGTTTATTTTATAGAACACGTGTCCTAAGATGCAGTACTTTGGCTAATACAAGCAGACAAATGATTATAATTAAAACCATCAGCATCGTTACAATACCATAGAATATAAAGGGAGTGATCATGTTATAAATGACAGTGGATACTACCACCTTCCCTTTACTAAGAAGCTAATATTATTATTATGCTAATAAAAGGTCTCTTAGGCTTGAATAGGGGACCCCATACCTCAAAGATCAGCTTAGTGAAATCACATCACAGGAGCATCAGAAGTCTTCTCGCAGGAAGGCTCGTCTTCGATCTGAATATTAAACATGATGTCTGCAAGATTAAAAGCACCAACTTTCAGGTATTCGCAGCTGCCTGTATGTTATGGCTAAATAGTGAGTCGATCAACCTAGAGTGGAAAACATGCATTGTCTAACGACCCAGACTGTTCTTGTTACACCATGTACAGACCAAGGTCGCTGCGCAGAGCTCGGGATGGTAACAACAGATTGCTCTCGTGTGAGGCAAAGCGCGAGCCAGCAGTTTGTTTAAACAATAACATGTAGATGCAGTGTCGTGCGCAAAAGCAGCAAGATGGCTTTCTACATCTAACGTGGTTATGCTAACTTAACAATGTATGTACGTATTAAGGGATTCCTTACTACAGGCTCACAGAAGCAGGCTGGACAGAATGTCGGTGAATATACTTGAATGGATGCTAAAATATATGGATGCTGTATAGATCTGTTTTTAAAGGAAGTAGACAAGTGTGCGAGGGGACAGAACCGGGAACGTGGTCTTTTACTTTTTATTTCCTCATTCCCTCCTTGTCCCCAAGCGCGACTTATATTCTATTTTTCAGATTACTTCTATGGCCATGAGACCGTCCACATGTGCTTGCAGCATCATTTTCTCATTTTCTCTTGCTCTATTAATTGGTTTTGGGACGAGGCATGTAGCACAGAGACCACATAAAGCGGGCCGCACTGGACACAGAGACAGCAGGACAATACCATCATCAACACAAGGCCTAGTCCTGAAAGTACCTTCCAGCCCCATGCTGACAACATACCCCATAACCATCCCATTAGTGTCCAGGAGCCAGGCTCTTGGTGCATGTCTGCAGCTATTTTGTGCAACTTGGAAATTGCTGCATATACTGACGGAGAGTTTTTATGGAATATATACAACCGATCAATCTGCATGCACCACCCCGGTCAGCTAGTATGACGTCAAGGACAAGTCTATTTTGCAGCGTTACCATCCTTATGGCCGTCTGCTCCTCGGTCAAGTTCCCAAGGGCAGATATGGTTTGATTAATAACGGCCTCCAGAGTCCTGGTAAGCCTGCGTATTAATTTACTATTTTGTACAGGGCCTATGATAAAGAAAAATCCCTTATTAAAATCGGAATATTGTTCCCAAGTTGTTTCAGTCTGGTCAACCCCTGAGGCATCAATTGCTCTTTTCCTTCGCTTGTGCTGATATAGTTGGAGATCCTCATGATATGAAGGGGGGGCTATGAAAACTGGTGGGAGGAGGAACGCGATGTAACACGTGCCATCCCACCCTTGTGGTAATTGAAAATAGGCCATGGAGCAACATACAAAATAAGTATGTCGGGAGGCTAAGAAAGAGGACTTACCCCAATCCTCAAAATCTAGTATTGTGGAGCAATCACTGTGTCCTAATTTTAGGGACCCATTATTCCTGATACACAGATGGCCTTTAGTTGGTGTTACCAATATAGAGGGAGGGCCATTATTCTTTTTGGATCTTGTGTTCAAGAGCTGGAATGTCTTAGTCTTAATATTAAGCCTGGGCAAAGCACTCCGCTACGCTCGCGTAGTTTGCGAATTTCGCGCTACTTCGCACTACGCGAACTGCACGTAGCACAGTGCGCACACGCGTAGCGTAGTGTTGCGTAGTGCTGCGGTCATTTTTTGCTTGCTCACGGTCCTCAACGTCAAGTTGGCGACCGCGAGCAAGCAAAATGACATCCCGGCGAGACTTTTTCCTTGTTCACGATCAGCAACTTCAAGTTGGCGATCGCGAACATGGAAAATAAACCTCCCGGCGAGATTCCCAACGCGAGGAGGTTTCTCATTGCGAGTGGTCGCGTGTGCTCGCGACCGCTCGCGATGAGAAACTACCAGTTCGCGTTGAGAAAGCTGAAGCTCGAGTAAAAATCTACTCGAGCAGCAGAAAACTACAGCTCGCACTGTGCAAGATGCCATTTTCAATGATTGCACAGTGCCGGTTGCTTGTCCGCACTGTGCAATCATTGAAAACGACATATGGCACAGTGCGAACAAGGTACTACGCAGTTCGCGAAGTGCTACGCGTAGCTCGCGTAGTGCGAACTTCACTTTGCGTAGCTTCGCGAAGTGCTACTTCGCGAACTACGCCCAGGCCTAATTATCTCTCTGGTATTCTTCTCGTTCTAACGTGGACCCTCTTGCTTGCGGGTCGCCGTTATCATCAGGGTAACAGACTTTGTTCATGACAGCATTCAAATTTCCCGATGGCCATCCGTTTTTACAAGAATTCGCGGGGCAAACTAAGGAGAAATTGACATTCCATCTCAGGTCAGTCCATGCCTGGCATGACCCATTATAGGAGAATGGTAAGGAGGAGAGAGACATTCCTCTCCTATTCTGGTGGGCTGGGAGTCGGCCAAAAACCCAGCAATCAGTCGTGTTGCTGACCTCGTGTGTATGATGCAACATCTGTATAAAAGTATTATTCTGTAAGGCCAGCCGGTGACTCTGCTCATGGGGCGGTAAAGTGAGGTACGTGTGTTCTGCAGTTGTATTGACATGTCCTTGTTGGTGTGGTGATGGTGTCTTGGAAGGGAAAGCAACATGTAATATCCACCCCACACATGTCAATATACCACATATTAAAAACAAAATTATCAAAGTCATTATACATCTGCTACGTAACATTTTACAGTATTTGTTTTTCATTATTGTCTTTTTAGTCGGCCCCCAAACAGTCTGTCCTAAAGCAGTAGTCATTGTCTGACCGCTTCACCAGTCAGTCTATACCGACTGGACTTAATTGATCAAACTTGAGCTACTTTGGCAGATCGGAATTTTGACCTGTAAGTTTGTTGGGGGGTCGGATCCAAGAGAGGGGGCAAATAGTTCTTGTTATCTTTGTTTTGAACAATGTTCTCAGGATCCCCAAAGTACTTTTTACAATGGCTGGCATGAAGCCATCCTTTCCTTCCTTCAACCTTTACTGCTGTCCGTGTCGTCAGGAGGACCAATTTTGGCTGCTTCCACCTGGGCTCCAGGGGCGATGCTCGATCAAAGTTTCGGATGAGTACCCAGTCTCCCGGTTTTAATGCATGCTCTTCGGGACTGGTATGATCTGGAAAAGCATTCGCCACATGTGAACGACAAGAGAGGAGTGCAGACATCAAGGAAGCCAAATAATCTGTAAGCATAGTGCTGTCAACATCAGTTATCTTTTTCGGCATAGGCGTACCCCACATGTTTGGGGGTCTCCTGAACACGACTTCGTAGGGGGATAGGCCTGACCTGGAATGTGCTACCATTCTCATGTAAAACAGGGCAACGGTAAGAGCTGTGATCCAGTCAGTACCCTTTTCTGCACATACTTTTGCCAGTTTTGTTTTCAATGTCTGGTTATGTCTTTCCACTAGGCCAGCTGCCTGTGGGTGCCTGACACAGTGGAACTTCCAAGTATAACCCAACAAGAGGGAGACATGTTTCATCAATTCGGACGAGAAGGGCTGGCCGTTGTCAGAGTAGATGACACGTGGCAACCCGTATCTAGGAAAAAAGTCTCTCACTAATTGTTTAGCTGTTGTCACTGCTGTATAGTCAGGAACCGGGTAGGCCTCTGTCCATCGGGTCAATGCACATACTACAACTAGGACATATTTGTACCCCCTACATCTTTCCATCTGGATATAATCCATCTGTAGGACTTCAAAAGGATGATCAGGGGGGTGAAATCCTCCTCCCTCTGTCACTGTGCCTTTACCAGGATTAAATTGGTAACAGATCATACATGTTTTCATTTTGTTTTTGGCCGCAGCACGCAAATGTTTGTTACACCATATATTGCTTAGGCTATCCAGCATGGCTTTTTCTCCCAAATGTGCGGGACTATGTGTGGTGTCAATTATCACGGGGACCATAGAGTCCGGTAAAAACCAGAGGGCCCTGTCTTTTGTCATCCATCCCTGATCTGTTTCTACCCCTCCGGACATCTTCCAGTGTTCTAGTTCAGTAGTGGTAGCATGAGTCTGTATGTCTATAACATCCTGAGTAGGATCCTTTACCGCGCGGGCAGGGCCTTGGAATACTGGAAGTTGTAGTCTTAATTTCGAGATGGCCTGTAATGCTGTTTCTTTAGCAGTTTTGTCAGCAGGTCATTCCCTTTTGTGTTGGAATCTGTCACTTTAGTGTGTGCTTTGCATTTCATTATAGCCACCTGGTCTGGGAGGTGTATGACATCTAGTAATTTATGTATCAGGGCTGCATGCTGGATTTTGGTGCCGTGAGAAGTCAGGAATCCCCTTTCTTTCCAGAGAACCCCGAAATTGTGGACCATGCCAAAGGCGTATTGTGAGTCTGTATAGATGTTCACCTTCAAGCCTTTTGCCCATTCACAGGCACGTATTAGGGCAACCAATTCTGCCGCTTGTGCAGACAGTATCTCTATCTTGTGTGATTCTACCACTTTGGTCTCAGTAGTTATGGCATAAGCAGCAGCTAACTGCCCCTTGTCTGTCCTTAAGCATGAGCCATCCACATAGAGAGTGTTATCAACTATGGGGAGTGGTACGTCTGTCAGATCTTGACGGGGTTTGGTCACGACCTCCACTGTCTGGGCACAATCATGGATGTCCTTAATCTGTACTGTCTCAGGTAGGAGAGTGGCAGGATTCAACACGTTGCATCGCTTTATGGTTATGTGAGGCTGAAACAACGTGAGTTCGTATCCTGTCAGACCTGCTATGGTCAGATGTTGTGTCTGTGTTCTATTCAACAGCACCTCTACTGAATGGGGAACCTGAACAGATTGTCTTATCGCCAAAGCTATCCCTGCCACTGATTTTAAGCATGCAGGTAAGGCCTGGGCTACTGGATCAAGTGTACTGGAAAAGTATGCACAGGGCCTGTTCTTTCCTGCCTGCTCCTGTGTGAGGACTGAGAGTGCTGTACCATTTCGTTCTGTAACAAACAATGTAAATGGTTTGTCGTAATCAGGGGTAGCTAAGACTGGGGCTTCACAGAGTGCTTGCTTTAACGCCTCAAAAGCTTCTGTGTGTTCGGAGGTCCAGGGCAAGGTGTCAGTGGATGTCGCAGCTTGGGTCGTTAGCTGAATAAGGGGCTTGGCTATGTGTGCATATTGTGGGATCCATTGCCTACAGTATGATGTTAAGCCTATGATGCCTCGGACTTCCTTCAGCGTTCGAGGTTGAGGGATTTGGACAATAGCCTGCACTCTCTCTGTGGTGAGCTGCCTACCCTCCTTGGACAGCAAGTGTCCCACATACACCACTTGCTGTGCACAGAACTGTAACTTAGAAAGTGATACTTTGTGGCCGTTATGTGCCAGAAAACCCAACACCAGAAGGTGGGGGTATGCTTCACTGGTCGTGGAGAGACCGCTAATTACTGAGAAGCATTGTTCCAACCGGGCATAATAATCACTAGGATCCTCGTCAGGTTTCTGTTTGCATGCCGATATCGTTCCCCAATCCTCTTTTTTAGTGGCCAATAGACGGGGTAAGACTGCTATTAGTAGGGACGGTAAGTCTTTTTCCTTATCCGTAAGGCCTGCCGCCACTGGGCGGGTACTCTCTTCTGCTTCTATCTCAGTCCACCGTAGATGTTTTGTACCTACTTCCCAATCCTGTGCTTTTAATTTCTCAAACACTCCTTGTGGCAGTATCATACGCAGCAGTGTTTGTACGTCACTACACGTGTAATTTCCCATCGTCAAGATATCTCGTAGTTCCCTATAAAAAACAACTGGGTCCTTTTCGTGGGGAGGGACCATTTTCTTTAACTGTATCAGGTCAATTCTTGACAAGGGTTGGTACACATGAACCCTTTCGATGGTATTCCCTGGTCCCACCCGTGGGTGCACTTCCCGCATTGGGTAGTTTCCACGGTCAAAAACAAGCGGTTCAGCAATACCGGCAACGTACATATCATATCTATGTTTAAGATCCAAAAATATGTTTAGAAACTCGTCAGGCCTAGACATGAACCTATGGCTCACGCAGTCGTCTATGAATTCATGCAACCTATGCTGAGGGCAGCCTCGGTATTCGTACAATGTAGCCAAATGTTGAACCATATAGATACTGGCCAGTCGCTGCTGGAGCAGGGCTAGGCTCGAGTACAATTGTGCTATTATGTCTGGACCGTATACTTTAGTCTGAGCCACCCATTGTGTGGCTGACCGTGCTATCTCCTGTTCCTCATTGGTGAGCGGTGGCTCTGTGTCCAGCCACTCATCCAATGCCATGACCGTTGCTTGGTACAGTTCCTCAGGTGATGACTCTACCTTTTCTGTTCTTACTGATCTATACTTTATACCCTTTCTGTCTATGCATGTGCTTTTATAGACCGGTCGGATGACGAAGCCAGTATTCACGTTATTTTCGGCCTCCTCTGCTTTTAGTAACTTGTTCAGTTCGGTATGTACAGCCGCTATTTCCTTTTCCAATTTCTTTGTGCACTGTACCTGTTTCTGTCTTGCCTTGTAATCCCCAGCCACAATAGCGCGGTGCAAGTCCCATTGTCCCTGTGTTATTTCCATATTCTCGTCATCTGTCAACATGACGTAAATATATGGATATTCTGTTGGTGATCAATGCTCCTATTTTGCATAGCATTTTGTATCGCATTCGTGTTGTCACCTGTATGGACGTATTCATAAATATCGTCCAACAGTTTCTTTTTGTTCACTATGTCTCTTAGTTCATGTTCTGCCTGAGCCAATTGTCGTGAAATGTCCGCCATTGGACCGGTACCAGGACCAGCTTCGTAGGTGCTTGTGTTAGGTTGCGGGGGTAACGTATGATGTCCCCCTGCTGCCTCTGATAGATCAAGTGGGTCAGGTGGCAGTGGGAACTGATCTTGTTGATCAATTTGGGGTACCTGGTGTATTATGGCTGGGGGGGCGGGAGTCTCTACATACTGGGGGGTTGAGGCCATTAAATAGTTTTCAATGAAACTATCAACCGGAGCAGAGGGTACAGTCATCTCCCTCTCGGTCTTTATTGGGGGGTTGGAGAAATCCCTCTCCGTGGGTAAGTCTGTTAGCACGGGATAAATCCCCGTGATGAGAGCATTCTGCTGGCGGTCTTGTTGTTCTTTCTGAACCGCGACTCCTACATCCTGCAATTTCTTTTCTTTAGCCCCTTCTGACATAACCCTGCTTTTCTCCAGTTTATTAATTTGTTTCTGTACCCGCCTATGTGCTTCTTTTCGCCACATTTCTATAGACTCCTCTTGAGCCGGTCTCACCTTCCTCTTCCATAGTTGCTCCTCTAATTTCATTATACATTCCATGTCAAACGTACCGGTCTCAGGCCACCTATACTTGTTTTCTAACCCCTTGGTGTAATCAACCCATAATTCCATAAACAATATTGCACTAATTCCATGCTTTGTGTACATAAAATGTCCGGGCGTGTCTCGAGGGGGAAGTGGAACTGAATGTTCCAACAACCCCTTCTTGGTGCCCAGTTTGCGTAGGCGTGAAAACAACGGCATGTCTAAAAAAAGATACTTAACAATACACGCAATCAATACACTCGATATCTTTCTACACCGGAATTGCGGTGCAACTTTTTACCGAACCCACTAAACAAAACTGGACTCGTCTTTACCGTGCTCATTCATAGAGCCCGTCTTTATGCATTCCCAGGTGTACTCACCGAGAAGCAGGACTTGGAGACCTGGTCGTCGGGTTCTTGACGCTGCGCAGTGGGGGTGGGACTCCGAAATTCTCGGACTCGACGATCTCACTGGTCGGGCTCTGGGTCGGGACACTCCGCCAACTTCTTCACCGCCTCGTGTGGATGTCCGGCCGCAGTCCGTCTCCTCCCCCCTCAGCCGAGGGAGTTAACGGGAAACCCCATTTTCGTGCACGTGAAGTCCGTCGGGAGGGTCTGG
Organism: Triturus cristatus; assembly: GCF_964204655.1. NCBI lineage: Eukaryota > Metazoa > Chordata > Amphibia > Caudata > Salamandridae > Triturus > Triturus cristatus. Next base: position 438,830,143 of record NC_140582.1, on the reverse strand, counting down.
AAGGGACAAAGACCGGGCATACATTGCCGGCGCGTGGGGAAGGGGGAGTGTCCCTGTTCGAGCGCCAGAATATGTGGTAAATATATCTATATTTACGCCAGTCAGAATTTCTATAATGATCAAATAATGAGTCGGGGAGTCCGTGGTGTTTCGAGTTAAAATAAGGACTTTATTTCAATAACTCGAGTTAAGGGAGAACAAACTCCATCACCGTGCAAGGTTCAGGAGTGGTCTGAATCTTTATTCACAGAGTACAATATATATACATTTTCTGCACACACTCTGGGTGGACCCCTTCTTTACATAGTTAAAAAAAACGCAGTGCAGGACATCCTTCGTTGTCTGAAGAGAGATAAGTTTCACGGCACATTCTTGCACAAGGTCGGAAAGTAACCTTATCTAAAACAAACGTGTATGGTTTATGTTTCCTTGACAGTTTCCTGAGCCTGAGCGAGGTCAGAGGGACCCTTATCTTTATGCCGCAAGTCTGGGATCAGTTTCTGTCTCTTTTTTAGCTCGGAGGCCCATTCATTATCTTCCCAGGGCTTAGAGACCTGATATGCTCGGGCTGTTGGCCTCGCCAGGGGAAAGGAATTTGTGCGTTAAAGAAATGTGGATGGGCTCACAGGAGCAGGCTGGACAGAATGTCGGTGAATATACTTGAATGGATGCTAAAATAGATGGATGCTGTATAGATCTGTTTTTAAAGGAAGTAGGGAAGTGTGCGAGGGGACAGAACCGGGAACGTGGTCTTTTATTTTTTATTTCCTCAAGTGGCCCATGAGCAGGCCTGTTCTTTGAATGGCCGTAAAGCGTGTGCTGGTGTACTTGGAGTCTTGGCTGTGTGTTCGGAGGTCCAGGGCAAGGTGTCAGTGGATGTCGCAGCTTGGGTCGTTAGCTGAATAAGGGGCTTGGCTATGTGTGCATATTGTGGGATCCATTGCCTACAGTATGATGTTAAGCCTATGATGCCTCGGACTTCCTTCAGCGTTCGAGGTTGAGGGATTTGGACAATAGCCTGCACTCTCTCTGTGGTGAGCTGCCTACCCTCCTTGGACAGCAAGTGTCCCACATACACCACTTGCTGTGCACAGAACTGTAACTTAGAAAGTGATACTTTGTGGCCGTTATTTGCCAGAAAACCCAACACCAGAAGGTGGGGGTATGCTTCACTGGTCGTGGAGAGACCGCTATTTACTGAGAAGCATTGTTCCAACCGGGCATAATAATCACTAGGATCCTCGTCAGGTTTCTGTTTGCATGCCGATATCGTTCCCCAATCCTCTTTTTTAGTGGCCAATAGACGGGGTAAGACTGCTATTAGTAGGGACGGTAAGTCTTTTTCCTTATCCGTAAGGCCTCCCCCCACTGGGCGGGTACTCTCTTCTGCTTCTATCTCAGTCCACCGTAGATGTTTTGTACCTACTTCCCAATCCTGTGCTTTTAATTTCTCAAACACTCCTTGTGGCAGTATCATACGCAGCAGTGTTTGTACGTCACTACACGTGTAATTTCCCATCGTCAAGATATCTCGTAGTTCCCGATAAAAACCAACTGGGTCCTTTTCGTGGGGAGTGACCATTTTCTTTAACTGTATCAGATCAATTCTTGACAAGGGTTGGTACACATGAACCCTTTCGATGGTATTCCCTGGTCCCACCCGTGGGTGCACTTCCCGCATTGGGTAGTTTCCACGGTCAAAAACAAGCGGTTCAGCAATACCGGCAATGTACATATCATATCTATGTTTAAGATCCAAAAATATGTTTAGAAACTCGTCAGGCCTAGACATGAACCTATGGCTCACGCAGTCGTCTATGAATTCATGCAACCTATGCTTAGGGCAGCCTCGGTATTCGTACAATGTAGCCAAATGTTGAACCATATAGATACTGGCCAGTCGCTGCTGGAGCAGGGCTAGGCTCGAGTACAATTGTGCTATTATGTCTGGACAGTATACTTTAGTCTGAGCCACCCATTGTGTGGCTGACCGTGCTATCTCCTGTTCCTCATTGGTCAGCGGTGGCTCTGTGTCCAGCCACTCATCCAATGCCATGACCGTTGCTTGGTACAGTTCCTCAGGTGATGACTCTACCTTTTCTGTTCTTACTGATCTATACTTTATACCCTTTCTGTCTATGCATTTGCTTTTATAGACCGGTCGGACGACGAAGCCAGTATTCACGTTATTTTCGGCCTCCTCTGCTTTTAGTAACTTGTTCAGTTCGGTATGTACAGCCGCTATTTCCTTTTCCAATTTCTTTGTGCACTGTACCTGTTTCTGTCTTGCCTTGTAATCCCCAGCCACAATAGCGCGGTGCAAGTCCCATTGTCCCTGTGTTATTTCCATATTCTCGTCATCTGTCAACATGACGTAAATATATGGATATTCTGTTGGTGATCAATGCTCCTATTTTGCATAGCATTTTGTATCGCATTCGTGTTGTCACCTGTATGGACGTATTCATAAATATCGTCCAACAGTTTCTTTTTGTTCACTATGTCTCTTAGTTCATGTTCTGCCTGAGCCAATTGTCGTGAAATGTCCGCCATTGGACCGGTACCAGGACCAGCTTTGTAGGTGCTTGTGTTAGGTTGCGGGGGTAACGTATGATGTCCCCCTGCTGCCTCTGATAGATCAAGTGGGTCAGGTGGCAGTGGGAACTGATCTTGTTGATCAATTTGGGGTACCTGGTGTATTATGGCTGGGGGGGCGGGAGTCTCTACATACTGGGGGGTTGAGGCCATTAAATAGTTTTCAATGAAACTATCAACCGGAGCAGAGGGTACAGTCATCTCCCTCTCGGTCTTTATTGGGGGGTTGGAGAAATCCCTCTCCGTGGGTAAGTCTGTTAGCACGGGATAAATCCCCGTGATGAGAGCATTCTGCTGGCGGTCTTGTTGTTCTTTCTGAACCGCGACTCCTACATCCTGCAATTTCTTTTCTTTAGCCCCTTCTGACATAACCCTGCTTTTCTCCAGTTTATTAATTTGTTTCTGTACCCGCCTATGTGCTTCTTTTCGCCACATTTCTATAGACTCCTCTTGAGCCGGTCTCACCTTCCTCTTCCATAGTTGCTCCTCTAATTTCATTATACATTCCATGTCAAACGTACCGGTCTCAGGCCACCTATACTTGTTTTCTAACCCCTTGGTGTAATCAACCCATAATTCCATAAACAATATTGCACTAATTCCATGCTTTGTGTACATAAAATGTCCGGGCGTGTCTCGAGGGGGAAGTGGAACTGAATGTTCCAACAACCCCTTCTTGGTGCCCAGTTTGCGTAGGCGTGAAAACAACGGCATGTCTAAAAAAAGATACTTAACAATACACGCAATCAATACACTCGATATCTTTATACACCGGAATTGCGGTGCAACTTTTTACCGAACCCACTAAACAAAACTGGACTCGTCTTTACCGTGCTCATTCATAGAGCCCGTCTTTATGCATTCCCAGGTGTACTCACCGAGAAGCAGGACTTGGAGACCTGGTCGTCGGGTTCTTGACGCTGCGCAGTGGGGGTGGGACTCTGAAAGCCTCGGACTCGACGATCTCACTGGTCGTGCTCTGGGTCGGGACACTCCGCCAACTTCTTCACCGCCTCGTGTGGATGTCCGGCCGCAGTCCGTCTCCTCCCCCCTCAGCCGAGGGAGTTAACGGGAAACCCCATTTTCGTGCACGTGAAGTCCGTCGGGAGGGTCTGGAAGGGACAAAGACCGGGCATACATCGCCGGCGCGTGGGGAAGGGGGAGTGTCCCTGTTCGAGCGCCAGAATATGTGGTAAATATATCTATATTTACGCCAGTCAGAATTTCTATAATGATCAAATAATGAGTCGGGGAGTCCGTGGTGTTTCGAGTTACAATAAGGACTTTATTTCAATAACTCGAGTTAAGGGAGAACAAACTCCATCACCGTGCAAGGTTCAGGAGTGGTCTGAATCTTTATTCACAGAGTACAATATATATACATTTTCTGCACACACTCTGGGTGGACCCCTCCTTTACATAGTTAAAAAAACCGCAGTGCAGGACATCCTTCGTTGTCTGAAGAGAGATATGTTTCACGGCACATTCTTGCACAAGGTCGGAAAGTAACCTTATCTAAAACAAACGTGTATGGTTTATGTTTCCTTGACAGTTTCCTGAGCCTGAGCGAGGTCAGAGGGACCCTTATCTTTATGCCGCAAGTCTGGGATCAGTTTCTGTCTCTTTTTTAGCTCGGAGGCCCATTCATTATCTTCCCAGGGCTTAGAGACCTGATATGCTCGGGCTGTTGGCCTCGCCAGGGGAAAGGAATTTGTGCGTTAAAGAAATGTGGATGGGCTCACAGGAGCAGGCTGGACAGAATGTCGGTGAATATACTTGAATGGATGCTAAAATAGATGGATGCTGTATAGATCTGTTTTTAAAGGAAGTAGGGAAGTGTGCGAGGGGACAGAACCGGGAACGTGGTCTTTTATTTTTTATTTCCTCAAGTGGCCCATGAGCAGGCCTGTTCTTTGAATGGCCGTAAAGCGTGTGCTGGTGTACTTGGAGTCTTGGCTGAATGGGATATCTGGGTGCTGCGCAGAACCTCTAGCGACAGAGTTTCATTGCATATCACACATGTTGCCCGGCACTGCTATTGGAAGCACGTCTGCTCCTGCGGCCTACTTGACTGGATTTTTTTGGATTTTTTTGAATTTGGTTTTTCCAAGCGCTTCTGAACTCTGCTTACCATTGAACTTTGTTTTGGTCTTTTGTCTATATACTAGGACCTTAGGAAGGGGAGGGTGTTATATGGCCGTTAGGGTCATTGTCGACATTGCTGGATTAGCATGAGCTCTGCTGCCATGATACTGCTTTTGCGCCCGAGACTACATGACTTTATTTAGCCAGACTCTGTGCCTTTCACATGAGAATAGTCTGCTTTCTGCGTTCTCTGCCTTTTCCTGGAGTTTAGTCTGAACACGATGTGCAAAGTCGATAAACAAAGCCCCTTGTTATTCTGTTCTGGTCAGTCCCTAGCAACTAGACAAAACAAGCTAACACAGCTGCGCTGCTAGAAACTCATGCTTTGATATTACGGGGATGCATGTTGTTCAATACACACACTTCGAGAGGGACCTTTTCAGGGAGAAGAGCTATGCTGATCCTATGATGTAAAACTTCCATCTAGGCACTAAGGTATGAGGTCTGCTGACAAAGCCCAGAGATCTTCCTTTATATAATAAAATTCTCTTTACCAAGGGGAGGGTGGTTAGGCCGTGTAGTCCTTTTTCTGCTGTCTGTATATGAGGATATTCCCCTTTATATTCTATGAAATTGAAACAATGCTAACTGTTTTAGGTTTATTCATTTCGCTGCTGGTAGTGGCTCGTATACTGCATTATAGAGCACGATAGTTAAAATAAACATTTTGAACTATAAAAGTGACTGACAATTCTTATTGTGGACAAGTACGAGTGAGTGAAAGAAAGGGTATGTCTTGCTACCAAGATTCCTGAAAGAGTCGGGAGTGTTGTGTTCTATGTTGTCTAATCATTTGTAGCTTCATGATTATGTTGGAGAACAAATGAGACACTATAGCTAGTCAGTTTTGGGATTTGGGGTACTAAGGTGGTAGGAAGGTTCATCACCTATACACCGAGGTCCTGTTTTCCTGTGCATAGTTCTGTGTATGTTCAGAATCCATGCAACAGAAGGTCTCCGGATGTTGAAGCGCAGCTGAGTTGTGCAGCACAACCTATGCTGGAGAATCTGCATACCCTGGCGAGCATTAACGAGATACACCAGCCCTCACAGCGATGAGTTTGGGGCCCTCCCTGCCTGTCCCCTACATCACCGTGACCTGCTTGTGCCATGGGGATCATGGCTGCTGAGGACACCGCAACACCCACAGGTAATGCAGTGATCATTGGCTACTACGTACGTGTGGGCTGACCCTGATGATCACACTTGTTTAATAGTGGCCTTACTGAGTTTCTTGGGAGCTCTAGGCGTGGTGGCTTCCTTCTGCATCCGCTCGTTCATGCCATTTGCATATGCAATGCTTCCACTGTCTCAATCCCCAGTTGCTGATGGTCTGCAATTGTCACTTGACTGGGCGTAGTCAGGTTGGCCCTTGACCTCCCGAACTATGAAGTTGAGTGCCCCCCACTTGCCCCAGCATATTATGACACTCTACCTTCCTTGGTGTTATATTTCTACTGAACTATCTCCATCTTCCTTTTTGCTGGTCAGTAGAAGGGGATTATTGCAGCAAGAGTGCTTTTCCTTGTCACCAGCTGTGATTGTTGCCCCTGCGCTGCCCCCTGAGGAGAACTTTGACTTATCATGGAACTTATTGATCTGTTCTTCATCTGTGCATGTGATTCAGGACTTATTCACATTCTTATTACTTTTACACACTGCCAAAGGCCATGTAGTGCCCTCCGCATCACATCCCAACATCCATCATGGGCTGCACCAAGTCCACTGGGATGTCGACCCTGCCAAGTAGTGGGACAGCTCAACATAGCCACTCTCATGACTCCTCTACTCATACACTAGAGGAATGCATTTCACCCACGATCTTCAATCCCTGGTCCAACAAATTTGACATCATCCTACAAGAAATCCAGGACATCAGGTCCATGCACTACATTGGACACATTGATGGTAGATCTTGTAAACTTTCAGACAAGCTCAAGACTGCTGAAAATACACTGTCAACATTGGCCCCTAAGCAGGTATCGCAGTCTGCCGCAATTGCAGATTTCTGGAAACAACTCACAGTCTTGTAGGATAGAGCATCGGATGCTGAGGGCCATGCACACTGCAATAATGTGTGCATTGCACCACTGCTGGAGGGCACGGAGGGGTCCAACCCGACGTTGTTTATACCAAACGGTGATGACATCGCAGGGACTTTCTGCCTTATTTACTTTGGAACGGGCCCATAGAGTACCGACACGCCACCCTCCACCTGGGACACTGCCACGGCCCAATGTCACGTGGATTTGCAATGTCAGAGACATCGATGTACTGTTACAGAAGGCCAGGAAGAAAGTACCCATATTTCTGAACAGTACAACTGTATCTCTCTTCATGGATTGCACACTGGATGTTCAGAGCCTCCAAGCATCCTTCCTGGCAGTCAAGAAACAACTGCAGACTGAGGGGCTCCCCTATTTACTGATGTTCTCAGCATGCTTGAGAGTGAATCATGATCAGCACACTTTGTTCTTCGATACACCAGAGGCAGTATGCGACTGGTTGGAACAACACTACCCTAGCACATGCCGTCCTCCCCCATCAGAGCCTCCCTCCAGGGAGAAACAAGGTCCTCCCCGACGGTATTGTGTACTTCCCTGATGGAGGGCTTCTGGAGCGGTCCCTTCTCCTTAACAAGCCCTGGAAGGTAGATGGCCTGTGAAAGGAACAGTGTCCTAAATCAGGCCAGAGCAGATGCTGCCCCCTTCTAGTTCCTTGGCAAGCATTGCCTCCGAATCAGCGTGGCTCTTTTTTCCTCTGTGACACCACAAACAGCTGACAACGTGATTTAAATATGTGGCCACTGTGATGACCACCTTTTCTTCCCTGAAGATGTGTCATACTTCCTCAGTGAATAAGCCCTTCCCTTTGACATACCTTTTTCTCTCCCTCATTCCACCCACCCCCTTCCTTTTCTCCCTCCTCCTCCTCCTTCCTCCCCTCATTTCTGCTACATACAGTGAAAATTATCGACCAGGGTGAAAATGTTGTCCATTGTTTCCTTCCCCCCTCCTGGGCATGTCCTAGGTTCTGTAGCGATCCGAGCCCGTGTATTCGGTATCGTAGTACTGACACGATTTTGGTACCAATGAACCGTAAATGATCCATTATATGCATGACAGTGTTTTCGCTGCGCTCGAGCATCAATTCACTGAGAAACAGGGCATTCTGTTGTAAAATCATGGCATCCATTTTAGATACGGCACCCATTTTGTTTCTTGCCCTCACATAGTCAATGGACGAGCGATGACCCCGGCAGAATCACCTTGTTAAGGACACGTAAGCTCAAGCCCGAGGAAGCTGACACTGCGTGACTAGGCAGAATCAAGCTGCCTCCCCTGCCTGAGGCCAATCCTGCTATACTAGTTCTCGTGTCCATTGTCCTGATTGAGAGGCCGAATACGGTAGCCATGCCCGTTTACGATCCATAAACATCTCTTATCCTGCTTTTCTATCCCTTGCACCTGGCTCTGCTCCTCTCCTTCTGGGCTTTTACAATGGGGAGGATACGATTTTTATGATGGGGAGGATCGGTCAAAGAATGGAAAACTGACAAGGAGACGTGATCGAATACCGAAAACCTACAACTAATTATTGTTTGATGTCTGTTTATTGTCTGTTTGGGATACCGGATTGGGCATGAAAAATATTCGTGTAATGTTGCCTAAAGACATATTTTGTGTATTTAAGGAGCAACCCACTTCTTGCAATTTGAACAGTCTCGTAGATTCTGCCTTTGTGTGGTTCCTATGACTTCTGTGTCCCTGCAGTAAATAAATCTTGGTCTTTGACGCCACCATCGAGAAGCCCGCGTCTCTGTTTATTTGTGCACCGAGACAGGAAGGAACTCAGGGGTCTTTGGGTATTGTTTCCCTGACACCTCTGGACTCTTAAAAGTCCGGAACCTCAATTTGGCGCCCAATGTGGGGCGACGTCATCCGGTACCGGTCCAAAGCCTGAAGATTTCGAGGAGCTTCGTGTGAAGATTCCGGAGGGAGGTACCCCGCTTCATCGATCCCTGTATGTCGTAAAAGTGGCCCGACGATCTCTTCCACGAGGGTTCTCGTTTCTAGATGGCTACCGAGGACCGCTGCCCTGACTGTCGCCCTGTCTTGGACCCGAGGTGCAGACCTTAGTACGGCGAGACGTAGACGGGTTCTCCTTGGTGACGTCTTCCATATTTCAGTTAAGTATTAAGTGGGTTGCGCTCAGTCTGGTTGTGCTTTGTTGCTCTTGTTTTGCTCTCTTTATACGTTTGTTTTTGAATTCGTAGATTATCATTGGTTGCTCTTGTTAAGATAATCTTTGTTTTGGTATTGGTTCATTTGGTAGGCCTAAAGTTCTTTGCGCATTTTGGTTGGAATCTGTTCTTAGTTTATAATGACTAACAGTAGTAATTGTTTCCTGTCCTGGTTAAGTTGCAACGGGGGTTCCCGGTTGGAGGATCCGTGTTCGGTTCCTCCGATTGGAACTCCTACATATGAGCTCTATTGTAAACACGGTGTAGGTCCTATCGCTTATAATGAAGTATGGGTCCGTTATACCAGAAAAGATGGTGTCCTTAGTTGGCCACCGCATGGTAGCTTTGAAATTGAAATTCTAGACAATCTAGAAATGAAGTTGTTTAAAAAGAAAGCCCGGCCGGCAATGTTTGATTCTTTTCGTGTGTGGCGTAAAGAAGCCAAACAGAGAGAAATTAGGAAGACGAAGAAGGAACAGAAAGAGAAAGGGTTGACATTAATGGAGTCTGCTAGACAGTTGCATGTCAACGAGACTGAGAAAACAATAGAGATGGCGAATAGAAAACATAATTTGGCGATTGATAAATGCTACCCTGTCTTGCCATCTTGTCCTGCTAAGCCGATAGAGGACCCTGAAAAGGATCCTCTGTTGTCTTATCTGTTGAGATCACCCCCACTGTATGCACAGGGTATTACAGCACCACAGTTACTACCTGTTGTGCAGCCAGCTGCTGGTCAGCCTGGAATAGGTGCTCCACTTCCTTTGATTCAAGCTCCTGTCCTTCCTGTGGTTAATGTTCCCTCGGCACCCCCTCTTCCTGGGTCGCCTATTCCGCCTTTGCCTGCCGTTTCACAAACTGTTTTACCTGCCACTCCCACCCTTACCATTTCAACTGCTCCAGCTTCCCTGTTCCCGAACTCTGTAAACATTCTGACTCCGCTTTCCGTTCGTCGGAAAATAACCGACTCTGTAACTAACATCTTAACTCCCCTCTACAGGTCTTTAATTGGGACCCCCGTTTCTGACTCTACACAGAGACGTAGCCAGTTTCCTGGTCCCCAGGAACGAGAAATATTAGATTCGACAGCCCTTAGGTGGATGTCGAAAGCTGCGAAGTATGATGCATGAAGAGTGTCAGATACATTTATGCAATGGAATGAACCAACTCAACGTTATGTCTTTGACGTGATGTGTTCTCTTGTGCGTGAGGAATGGGACGATGATGACTTAGATTCCTTCCCCTCTGATTTGATAAATGTTCAGCAAAAGTTCGCCGCAGGAATGGTGATAGGTTCAGAAGTAAGGGAAGCGATAGAACTGATTTTAGCTTATAGGGATGATTCTCCTCTTCGAGCACCAAGAGACTCTGATGGTTCACCGATTACTAGGAAAAGACGAGGTCAATATCCGATGAGGGAAGTTCCACCCATATGGCGCGATGCAGTCCAAGCTGATGCGGCTAATGGTATTGCAGCTGCCCCGGCACATTTCCATAGAGTGTGGATACACATCCCTTGGAAGCGGGCCGAAGTATTAGCAGTAAAACAGGCGTTGCCGGACCCGCGTAAAAATCCTGCTGGTTATTATAAAGAGTTAACGCAGACAGTTCAAGCATGTGTCATGAATTTAGCAGACATCGAAATGCTATTTGGTAATGTAGTGCCACAACCCATATGGGCCAAGATCCGGCAAGAGAACCACCCAGTCGCCTTAGGAGGTGATTGGCCAGCTATTATAGCGGCAGACGCGCAACAAGTTTGTGGTGCTAAACCTGAGCCTCTGATTGCTGCTTTACCTGGCAGAATAATTAATTTGATGAAAACGCTGATGCCAGCGTTACGGGTCAATTGGGATAAACTATCAGCATGCAAGCAAAAGAAGGACGAAAGCGTCTCTGACTTTTTCACTAGATTTGAAGAGACCTTCGTAGACCACAGCGGGCAAGATATGAGTACTGAGGGAGGTCAGAGGTTGTTTGTCGACAAGTTTGTGTTTAATTTACTGCCTGAGCTTAGTAACAAGTTAAAGGATTCTGAGAGTGCATGGGCAGTGTCGACGACAGCACAGATACTTGCAACTGCTCAGTATTACGAGAATAGAGAGAAAGAAGAGAAGGAAAAGTCAGAAAAGAAGACAAAAGATTTAAAAACTAAAGTTCTTTTGCAACAGGCGTATCCGCCTCGCTCGAAGATTCACAGCAGCGACCCCAGTTTCAGCAACAACCACATTTCCAGCAAGGGACGTCCCAAAGATTTAATTATGGTTTTCCCCGACAACAGTTAGCATGGAATCAGTGTGCCTATTGTAAAAAGGAGGGCCATTATAAGAACGAGTGTCCAGTACTGCACGCACAGACCAGTGGTGTCCCAGCTCAGAGAAGTAGTGGTGGGTTTATGCAAGCTCCTAGAGGTAGAGGACGTGGTACAATGACTCCACAGGCTGATCGCCCATCAAATTATTTTGATCAGCGAAATGTACAATCTACGCAACTCGGTAGATCTTCACAGTATCATGTTGAGGATTACTATGAAAATAATGAAGAGATTCATAAAAGCGAGTACTAGGACAGCCACAGGCAAAGAGAGGGAGTAGTATCAGTTCCAGTTGATCAGAGTGGACCTTATGTCGCAGTAGTTACATCAGGCGTGGTCGAACCGTTTCTGTTGGATACTGGTGCGGCAAAAAGTTCAATTATGCATGCGAAACTCCCTGGCGCACCTTTGTCTGTCTTAACGAACACTTCAGTAGGTTTCTCAGGCGCCCCTGTTCACAATCCTGTTTCTAGTCCTTTGTCAATTTCTGTTGGGCCATGCGAACTAGAAGCACCCCTTATTCTAACAACCGGTTGTAATGAGAATCTGCTTGGTTTAGATCTGTTGAAACGCCTGCATGCGACACTGTACTGTTCTCCTTCGGGAGTACAGCTCACATTGGGTAAGAGAGTTATTTCTCCAATGTACATGTCGATGGATAAGCTCCCACCGGAGCTGCGTTCTCTCCCTGATACTCTTTGGGCGACTGGTCCTAATGATGTAGGTCTTTTGGAAATTCCCCCTTATGTGGTAAGTCTGAAAGCGAATGTTAGATTCCCACGAATCCCACAGTATCGGATTTCGAATGAAGGTGAACGTGCACTTTTACTGATCGTAAAAGACTTAATACAGAAAGATGTGATAGAGGAAACTAGAGGAAATGTTTGCAATAGTCCTGTTCTGCCGATTTTGAAACGCACGGACCCTTCCAAACCTCCGATCTATAGATTTGTGATTGACCTCAGAGAAGTTAACAAAATAGTGATTCCGCAGTTTCCTGTGGTCCCGGATATCACGCCATTATTGACGTTGATTCCTGCCTCAGCCTCATGGTTTACAGTGATCGACTTGAAGAATGCCTTTTTCAGCATTCCGATAGCCGAGGAAAGTAGAGACATTTTTGGTTTCTCCTTAGGTGGTCGCAGTTTCAGGTTCAAGCGCGCTCCACAAGGTTATTGTGAGAGCCCTTCAATTTACAGCCAAGCATTAAAAGGTCATTTGGATGCTCTTGTACTTCCTCCTGGTGTTGCTCTGATCCAATACGTAGATGATCTTTTACTGGCTGCTGATGACAAGGAAACTTGCAAAACAGCTACAATTTCTTTATTACGTCATTTATCAGACTTACATCACAAGGTTTCACCTTCTAAACTGCAATATTGTTGCCAAGAAGTGACCTACTTAGGTCATCTTTTGTCAAAGGAGGGAAGAAGGTTGACCCCAGAGAGAATCAAAGCAATTTCGCAGATGACTGTACCAAGCACACAGAGAGAAGTGCGTGCGTTTTTGGGTATTACATCATATTGCAGACAATGGATCCCAAATTTTTCTCTCATGGCAAAACCATTGGTAGCCCTGACTGGAAAAGGTGTTCCGAGCCCCTTGCCATGGTCTGATGGATGTCAACAGAGCTTCTCCGACTTACGTGATGCGCTGTGTTCAGCTCCTGTGTTGGGTACTCCTGACTACAGTAAGCCGTTTACTTTATATGTCCATGAAAGAGAAGGTTGTGCGTTGAGTGTTTTAACGCAACAATTTGGTGACAAACAACGGCCTTGTGCATATTTCTCATCCACATTAGATCCGGTAGCCAGAGCATTGCCAAGTTGTTTGAGAGCTACAGCAACAGCTGCAGTGTCTATTCGACAGTCTGCTGGACTAGTCATGAACCACATGTTAGTAGTCATGGTTCCACATGCTGTGGATACACTCATGAATCGAACGAAAACTCAGCACCTCACCAATGCTAGACTATCAGGCTATGAGCTGACACTTTTGGCAAGTCACATTCAGATCAAGCGATGCAACATATTGAATCCAGCAACGCTCTTGCCGACTACTCAAGAGTCGAGTGATTCAGAGCCCCATGATTGTTGTTTTAGAACTGAGGAAGAGACAAAAGGTAGGATTGATTTAAAAGATACTCCGTTACTTGATCCAGATGGCACTTTGTACATCGATGGGTCATGTTTTAAACTACAGAATGGTGATGTGACGGCCGCATATGCAGTTACGACCTTGAGTACGATTGTTGAGACCGCAAGAGTAAGCCAGAATTCTGCCCAAGCTGCAGAATTAATTGCATTAACAAGAGCATGTGTTTTAGCTGAGGGAAAGAGAGTGAATGTGTTTACTGATAGCCAATACGCCTTCGGCGTAGCACATAGTTTTGGACGTCTGTGGAAAGAAAGAGGTTTTCTCACGTCCCATGGGACTAAGATCCAACATGGACAGTTAGTCAACGACCTGTTGGAATCTCTGACCCTACCGAATGAAGTTGCGATTGTGAAATGCAGTGCACATCGAAAGATTACGGATGATGTTGGCCGTGGAAATGCGTTTGCTGATGAGGTCGCCAAAGAAACGGCCAAGAACATGATGAGTCGAATGTACGTTGCAACGTCTGCAAGATGGATTGCTGAATCAGGAATGTGTGAGAATACGATTGAAAGTGTGAAAGCAATCCAGAATGAAGCAACTAAAAATTAGAAGAATGAATGGAAGGAGAAAACGGGTAAAATGGATTCAAGTGGATGTTGGGTTGATTTGTCTGAACAGCAGCGTTGGATGTTATCTGATGCGTATGTACTCGCGGTAGTCGCGATGGCGCATGGAGCGGCACACATTAGTTCGAAAGGGATCTGTAAAATGTTAGCTCCAGTATGGAAGAACGATGGAATTACTAAGTGTGCGGAAAGAGTGGTGAAAAATTGTATGATATGCCTGATGCATAATCCTGGCAAGGGAACCCCAACCCCAACTGGTCATTTTGCTCCCCCTTCTTGTCCCTTTGAAGTGATTCAGTTGGATTTTATCCACATGGACAGGTGTAATAATCTCAAATATGTCCTAGTGGTAGTCTGTGCTTTTTCAAGATGGATTGAGGCATATCCGTTAAAGGATAACACTGCTATGTCTACTGCCAAAATCCTCCTCAAAGAGTACTTCCCCAGATATGGTATGCTTCTTGCACCGAGAGGTCGCTGCTGTTAACCTCGACTCCTCACGGCCCCCGCTTCGCGGGAGCCGCTCGAAAGTGGGTTAATTCCTGTCAAGGGCGAAGCGCTGGGACGCTGCTGGGCTTTTGGTACCCACTCGGAAAGGACGCCGTGATCGACATCCGAGGGACCCACCACCGAGGCTGACTACACGGGACTGCGAGGCCCAGGGTGCATTCTGGCAATTATTCTTGCACACCTGGTACCTCTTCCCGGCCCCGCCTCCATCGATTGCTTCCCCGTGCGTTACAAAGCGCTGGGACATTGTGGAGCTCGTTGCTTCTTGCACCGAGAGGTCGCTGCTGTTAACCTCGACTCCTCGCGGCCCCCGCTTCGCGGGAGCCGCTCGAAAGTGGGTTAATTCCTGTCAAGGGCGAAGCGCTGGGACGCTGCTGGGCTTTTGGTACCCACTCGGAAAGGACGCCGTGATCGACATCCGAGGGACCCACCACCGAGGCTGACTACACGGGACTGCGAGGCCCAGGGTGCATTCTGCCAATTATTCTTGCACACCTGGTACCTCTTCCCGGCCCCGCCTCCTTTATCTCCTCCTCCTTTTAAATATCTTGCCGGTCTTTTCGCGCCAGCGGAACGCGCGTGGGACGCAGATCGGGGCGAAGACCGGGCAAAGAGCGGGCCCTCTGAGGCCCTCAGAGTCACGAGGAGACCGGGCCGGGTGAATTCCTTTACCTTTCAGCAAACGTGAGTTGTGTGTGCGATAATTGAATCAACAACCATGGCCGAAACTGTCCCTACAAACGCACCCACAACCACTGGTGGTACAAACAAAGGTACATTGGTTGATTACTTTATAAAGGGTGCTGCGCCCACGGACAAGGAGACCACGCTCACTGAACGAAGGGCTGAGCGACGTCGGTCCATAGAGTGTATTAAAAATAGGACACCATTGGATAATTTGTCTCCTCCGACCCCCATCGAGCTAAGTTCTCCTACCCTTACGCAGGAGGCATTAGCTATTGATAGTGTTCCTGTGCTGCTTAGAGTCATTGATTCTACATCGGACAAACCTGACTGTCCGCATGGCTCCATTGATCTGCCCCCTTCCAGTACTTTTATCAAGGAAATTGACATTATTATTAGTCCGTCTCAACCTAAGGCTAAGGCCCCCAATAAGAAGGCGGGGAGGGTTGTGGTACCCAAAGTTCCAAGGCCCCCTCCCTCTAAAAGAAGAAAGAGGCTAGGTGATCTGCCAAAGGACAAGATTTATCACTCTGACTTTGGCAAAGGACCCACTCAAACTTCAGTAACTACACCTCTGCCAAAGGCATCATCCACTTTACCAATAACACACACCATGGCCATAATATCTCCTACTTCTTTGGCACCCCCCCTTTTGATCTGACCTGTCTCCCGCTGCCCCTACCCAATGTAGGTCCGATGCCACCCTATCTCGAGGGCATCGAGCAATTGATGAGGTCATTTATCCTACCCATTATCGAAAGATTAAAAAACATAGAACAACGCCTAGGGGACCTAGAATCAGCAATTATAAAAAACCCGGGGGCACGCAAAGATCCTGTACAACCAGTCCTGCCCCCCCCTGTGGTACCAGCCTTAGCTCCTATTTACACTAGGAAAAATGACATGGCTAGTCTTAATTGCCAGTCTAGGCCCAAGTCCTCTTCCAACATAGCCCATCAATGTTTCGGACAAAGCGAAGTGGGTGAATTAATAAAGGAAACATCATTCCCTATCATAGAAACGACACCAAATGAGAGGGGTGGGGATCAGCCTTTAGCTAGGGTAAGAGACCGACCTAGGCATCAAGTCGATCTACCCCCAGAGGCGGTTCCATACGTGGTAGTGCTCACAAGAGTCCCGCCTCTGGAAAAGGGCAAAACTGAAGGTTTTCACGAGCTCAAAAATAAAACCATGCACTGGCTCATGTCAAACAGACCCCTCCCTTTTAACATCAATGGGGAGATATTACATGTCCGTAGACTTCCTTGGTTAGGGCGTAGAAGCAAGGACATCGAAGGGGATGTAATAATCATTAACTTTAGAGACCCTAGAGCAGTTAATTACATCTTAGACTACCCCTTGGGTAACACCTGTCGGTCCATAAATCCCCGCGAATTGTTATACTTCTATCCAAGACCTTTAGTCTCTTATAATGTATATCCCAGGGCCCCAGCACAAATGACGACACACCGCGCACTTTCTGCATTCTCTGCTCCCCCTGTTAAATACTGTAATACCTATGCACCCACCTCTGCGGCTCATGAAACTGTACCAGAATGGGTTACGGTGTCCCATGAGAGGTACAGATATGGCCCAAGGAGGGTGAACCACAGGCTACCATTTACTCCCCTTGAAGTCGCAAATAGATTCGGCGCCTTATCAGGAGTCGATGACTGCGACTGACATAGGGGTCTTTCCGACCATGGGCCTAGTTCCTTGGTGTACCAGGCTTTGGACATTAATCCGATTCTTCAACTGCAGATTTCTTGCCCGCAATACTCCATCACTCCTGGGCTATCTCCGCCTCCACCTGAGACTCATACAACGCCCCATGAATACGCTCCTTTGGTTGCAGAAGAGTCAGCTATAAATCCCTATCATCCAGTACTCAGGGTGGAGAGGATAAGGCGCAGGGTGGTTGTTTGTCAAGACAGATTAATACGATACAGGGTTTATTAACCAAGGATCGCGATGATACAGGGGTTTGTGCCCTTTTAAGGCCGGTACAATGCACTCCGGATGAGATTGCTACGACCACAGATAGGGCTCTGAGGTCATTGGAAATCCTATCGTGGAACGTCGCTGGGTTGCCTAACAAGTTGGATAGTAGTGAATGGGAAACCTTCATTAAAGAATATGATATATGCATGTTCCAAGAGACGTGGGCCAGAGAAAACCATTGTTACCCTGGGTTTGCAACTTTTAACGTCCTAGCCAGATGGGGAGGGAAGGGACGCCCATCTTGCGGTTTATCAATATGGATCGCTTCCCATCTAGGCTGTACGGCCGAGATGGTAGAAACAAACTCATCTGACATCCTGTGTGTGGTCTTACGTTGGCCCACTGGGATGGGCATGACCCTGGTAAATACATATTCCAGACCGGTCGGAGTTGCGGCCACCTCAAGGACAATGGAGGACTTACTGATATTCCTTGATTCTCTCTCTGGCTCAGAATCACTCTTGGTTGGAGGTGACTTTAACATCCAGTTTGAACCATTCCCGATCCACCTAGACGGGCTTAGTAGTGAGGAGGATGATCTCTGGGAAATCCCAAGTATTGCCGGTCCGCCAGTTAGGTCATCATCACCTCTCCTACTCCAAGTCATAACAATGACCCTGGCAAACTCACTTAGAGCTTGCAATGGTAGGTTCCAAGGGGACATACCGCCACAACCAACTTTTAATAGACTAGGCCAGGAGTCCCGGATAGATTATGTAATGATCAAACTTCAGGACTGGAAACTGGTCCTAGATTTTAAAATAGTCCCCAGGCTAGACAGCGACCACAATGTTCTAACCCTTTCATTAGCCGCTGACGGATTTTTTAATGCTGCTGCTCCAGAGAATAGATTATCTGCCCCAAGTCTTACCTTATCCAGCAATAGGCGAAGAATAAGGTGGGACAAACTGCTAGAGAAACCGGATTGCATAAGGACCATCTATGAGCTAGTGGTATCAGCTCTTGAAAAAGTGGAAAGCCTCCTCCCTCAATTGCCCTCGTCAGATGGATGCCTCTCCCTCTGGGACACTCACCAGACCCTTTGCGATAACCTTGCTGAGGTATTGAACCCTGTGGTCCGGGATAGGAAAGCGGGGAGAGAAAGAGCCTCATGGTTCAATGCCAGCTGCAGGGAAGCTAAGAAAGACCTTCTTCGGGCATTTAAAAACAAGGAGGCCCCCTCGGTAATTAGGGAAAAGAGGGTTGCTTACAAGCTCCTCCTTGAAAATGCCAAAATCGACTGGGACTGGGAGAACTGGGCAGAAATGACATCTGCACTTAAAACCAGAGACCCAAGGAAATTCTGGCAAATAGTCAAACATGGCTCAGCCGAGCCTGTTACGGCTATAGAAGGAAATATTGCGCCAGAAGTATGGGAGGAACATTTTTCTTCGCTTTATAGTAGGGCTGGGCTGGACCAAATAGGAATCCAGGCCGGGACCCCAGCTGCCCTAATCATTGATAATCCTTCTGAGATGGAAGATTTCAACTTGGAGGAACTGGAAATGGCAATAACTCGCCTTTCCACAGGAAAAGCGCCAGGTCTCGACAAGCTCCCAGGTGATCTCTTCAAGCACGAGGTTGGAATTTGGGCTCCCTACCTCTTGGTACTGTTCAATGCCATCATCCATGGGATGGCGGTCCCTCCAACTTGGCTCGGAGCGGAGATTGTCCCTATCTTTAAAAGGGGCTCACCTTTGCTCCCTGCCAATTACAGACCGATCAGTCTGATAGACGTCCCACAGAAGCTTTTCGCGAGGCTTCTGTTGGATCGTCTCTTGGACTGGATCGAAGAGAGGGACATCCTGAGCCCCCTTCAGGCAGGGTTTCGTCAGAAGACCTCCACCATAGACCAGGTCTTTAGGCTGTCCCTTTTATACTGGAAAACAATACAGCTGGAGGGTGGCAGCCTCTATACTGTATTTGTGGACTTAAGGGCAGCCTTTGACCTGGTTCCACGCGGCAAGCTCTGGGAAGTGCTGGCGAATGTTGGGGTGCCAGCTGATCTTTTGACAATGATCATCCGCCTCCACACTAACACCTATGCTCGTGTGAGGTGTGGTAGGCAGGGTGCTCTATCAAATAAGTTTCCCGTTGACAGAGGGGTAAGACAGGGGTGCGTACTCGCACCAACCTTGTTCTGCCTCTTTGTCAACGGTGTTATTGATCACCTCAATGGGGTCCCAAATTCGGATGTCCCAAAGCTGGCGGGAAGGAGGGTTCCGGCAATCATGTTTGCGGATGATACCCTCCTTCTCTCCAAGTCGCCGATGGGAATCCAGCGTGTGCTGGATGGTTTCGGGGACTTTTGCAGAGAGCACGGATTGGAGATAAACACTCTAAAGACAAAATTCATGGCCTTCAATCCGCCACCCAGGTTTCACCGCATCCCACGTATAGGGAATAACACACTTGAACGAGTCAACACCTTTGAATACCTTGGTGTTACCCTTAATGAGGAATTGGGGTGGGGTCCGCACCAGGAGAAAGTAAGGATGAAACTAGTGCAACATGTGGGTGGGATACTAAGGATGGTAGGGAAGAATAGGTCGACCCTCAAACCCATAGGCCCACCACTCCATATTTACAGGGTGCAAGCCAGAGGAGCTGTTACATATGGTAGTGAATTATGGGGTCATAAAGTCTTGGATAGTCTGACAAAAGAGGAGAATAGATTTCTTAGGTGTCTAGTAGCTCTTCCTCCTAGTACACCCCTAGTGCCTCTAAGACTCGACCTAGGCATTAGACCCCTGGGAGAAGAATTGGCACTTCGCCCTGTGATCTACTGGCGCAGATTGTGGGCGGTGCCCGAATTGATTCATTACAGACAGGGCCTGCAGGAAGTCCTTAGCTTTCCAAACTCGGGGAACATTGCTTGGCTTAAATTTGTAAGGAACAGTCTGGTGGGCCTAGGTCTAGATGCACTTTGGAACGACCCTCAGGATGCCTGCCTCAGGCTTCCCAAAAAAGTTTTAACCAAATTGTATTATAACTCCAAGGCTCCCACACTTCGACCTTTAAAATCTCTAGGGTCCTTAACGCATCAATTCCTTTACATGAAGAATACCTACAGCTTTGAATCGGCCCTTGACAACGTCTACCCTGTAATAATTAGGAAGCTCTATTTGCAATGGAGGCACGGGTCCTTGCCAATTCGTGCACTTACTAGTCTTTGGTCTGTGTCGACATCCAGTATTTGCCCGGCATGCGGAGTAAGCGATGAAACTGAACTGCATATTATATTTTATTGTCCGGGCTATACTGAGGCGCGCAGAAAATGGATCATTCCCGCTTGTAGGAATCTGGGTTTCACCAGGTGTCACGAAGCCTTTAGAATTCTTAAGAGTGAAATGGCTGTTCACATTGTGTTTGCTGTGGCCAAATTTCTGGGGGCTTTATGGCACAAGCGGAAACGGTATTTAAAAATGTTATTATGATTCATCTTGCACTGTGTTAAATGGCATATGATTTTATGTAATCAGCAGATATCTAGTTGTGCGGCTGCACCAATGTTATATTCTCTTTTTTCCCCTTTTACTACTAATTTTAATTACCTAATGTACGTTTTTTTAATGCTTTTATATTCATCTTATGTACCTTTTATGGAGATTCTCCGAAATAAAGTTTTCTGAATTGAATTGGTATGCCACGGATTGTTTGGTCGGACAATGGAAGTGAGTTTGTAGGGAAAGTTATGAAGAGTGTGTGTGCGGGTCTGGGAATTACCCAGAAATTCCACAGTGCGAATCACCCACAGTCAGCAGGTTTGGTTGAAGGGTACAATGGTACCTTGAAGCTGAAACTTGCTAAAATTCAAGCTTCCACTGGTCTATCTTGGCCAGACGCACTGCCTTTAGCTTTACTGTCCACCAGAGTGACTGTACACTCTCGAGTAGGGCTTAGCCCATATGAGATTGTGTTTGGTCGTCCTGCTAATGTTTGGGGAGTCCCCAGGCCAAAGGAATTCAAACAGATCGAATATCCAATGTTGATTGATTACCTTTTTGACCTGACTGCTAAATTGAGCCTTATTCATCAACAGGTATTCGAATCCTTGCCTAAACTGCCAGAGAGTCCAGGCCACACATTGAAACCCGGTGATCAAGTTGTGGTGCGGAATTTTGAACGAACCCGGAACCTCCAGCCAAGATTCGTGGGCCCGTTTCAAGTGCTCCTGGCCACAAGAACTGCTGTACACCTAGCTGGAAGAAAGAATTGGGTGCATGCTAGCCATACAAAGCGTGTCCCTCTCCCACTCCCCTACGACAACTGGGTTAGACAGGGATTTGGTGTATCCGAGACAGAACCTGTTCCTAGGCTCATCCCCTTCAGTGATGCAGAGTATGTAACGGACAAACGAACTAAAACGCAGAACTCTGATACCCCACCAGGAACTGTGCCTTCGAACCCTGAACAGAGTGTTATACAAGGCGAACATTTGTTACCTGTGGACTCGAACATTACTGTACCTGTAGAACAATTGTTTCAAGATCAAACAAGACCCGGAAAGTACAGATATAACCTACGTTCTCACTCTATGAACCAATAACATTGCATAATTACCTTTCTATTTGAAAACTGTTTTGATCTTATCACATTCCATTCAGTCAGGATGTTCGCTCTATAATTTTTATCCTTTTTGTCTTTGTTGTTCTCTCACCTTGCCATCTGGGTTACCGTAGGGTCGTAACGTGTGCCTTGTTTTAACTTGCAGGGAACCAGACACAAGGTCGGTTTCTTCTGTTTATTTTGGGAACTCCCAGGGTAGACAGAGGCAATTTTTTAACAGGTACAAACCATCCGTTGCGAACGGTTGTAGAAGATGGAGCTTCCTGAACTGCGACGGGCTAACGTCATAAATGCTCGCAAGACGAGACTGTATGAAATATTGTATAGCAAATGTTTCCTAATGCAATGTGCTCTGACATTTCTGATTGTTTTAATAACTCTGGTAGGCGGAATTATTTTTGGTCTTCAACTGATCTTTGCACCTGTTACATCTACAGTATCTTCCCATGTTTCTGTTTCTCCGACTGTTGTTTCTTTTCATTCTTTCCGTCCTTTTCCTGCACATGAGCAAGCTCGACGCTCTGAGTTTATAAATAACACTTTCATTCAGCTCTTGCACCAACATCAACTAGTGGTAAACACAACAAACTGCTGGGTGTGTGGCTTGATACCACATACCATGGACAAAGGTATCCCGTATCTAGTTCTGCCCTTTAGTTATAATGGATCATTCTGGGCATTTCAGACCATGTTCGCCTATGCTCTAGAGACCTATCCCCCACGACCTCCGCATTCCACTAGGTATAACTCCGCTAATAGAGCCTTGGTAAAAGGAATTACTGACATGGTTAGAGACGTCAATAACACTCCGTTTATTCCCAAGGATGAATTGCGAGTTTACATGGGTTGGAATGTTACGGAATATGGCATTATTTTGGGTGAGAACAAACGTAAAAGCTCGACTCCGATCTGGGTCGTACCCCACCAAGGTCAGGTCTGTTTGCAAGGAAATGGGAGGAATCCGAAAGCTCGACTAGGGAAGAGTGACTGTACCGAAACATACGTTTTCCCGTCACAGTTTTCCCCTGCATTCTTAGCTGCTAAGGGCACCTATTTTGTTTGCAAAGACAGAGCATATACATGGCTACCTGCTGACTTCTCAGGCTCATGTTATATCGCTCAACTATTGCCTCCGACATACACTGCTGCACCGGATTATCACAAAAACTAGAGTTGTGAGAGGTGTTCTCAATAGGGAAGACACTGCTGGCCAAGAAGCAGGAGACTTCTTCAAGGGTTTCCTTCCGTTCTGGGGGCCTATGGCCAACAGTAGAAACTTACGTCAACTAACACGGGTAGTTGAATCCACTATTACCGAAACTGCGGGTGCCCTTAGTAACCTGACAGCTGAACTTCAAGCGGATCGCCTCATGACGTTACAGAATCGTATGGTCCTTGATGTATTACTTGCAGATCGAGGTGGGGTATGTAAGATGATCCAATCGAGTTGCTGTGTTTTTATCCCAGATAATGCGCCAACGGTATATAAGGCCATTCCTAAGTTACACAAAATCTCTGACTCTATTCATGTAGAGGAAGGTAACTGGTCACTAATGGGATGGTTCTGGAGTCTGTTATCTGCATGGGGATGGAAGGTTCTGATAGTCACTGGTGTTGCGTTGGTATTTTTATTCTCATGCTGTCTCATTGTTCAGTGTGGTCCTGCCTTATGTGGCCTTTGTGTTTCAACATGCGTAAGAAGACCACCTGTTTTTGGAGATACGCCACAAGATAGAATAATGCTCCAGCAACATATCAGTGACCTGATGAACATAGAGATGGACTCTGATATAGAGTAAGTTATTGCCTATGTAAGGGCAAAAGGACGTTCTTAGGTTCTGTAGCAATCCTAGCCCGTGTATTCGGTATCGTAGTACTGACACGATTTTGGTACCAATGAACCGTAAATGATCCATTATATGCATGACAGTGTTTTCGCTGCGCTCGAGCATCAATTCACTAACAAACAGGGCATTCTGTTGTAAAATCATGGCATCCATTTTAGATACGGCACCCATTTTGTTTCTTGCCCTCACATAGTCAATGGACGAGCGATGACCCCGGCAGAATCACCTTGTTAAGGACACGTAAGCTCAAGCCCGAGGAAGCTGACACTGCGTGACTAGGCAGAATCAAGCTGCCTCCCCTGCCTGAGGCCAATCCTGCTATACTAGTTCTCGTGTCCATTGTCCTGATTGAGAGGCCGAATACGGTAGCCATGCCCGTTTACGATCCATAAACATCTCTTATCCTGCTTTTCTATCCCTTGCACCTGGCTCTGCTCCTCTCCTTCTGGGATTTTACAATGGGGAGGATACGATTTTTATGATGGGGAGGATCGGTCAAAGAATGGAAAACTGACAAGGAGACGTGATCGAATACCGAAAACCTACAACTAATTATTGTTTGATGTCTGTTTATTGTCTGTTTGGGATACCGGATTGGGCATGAAAAATATTCGTGTAATGTTGCCTAAAGACATATTTCGTGTATTTAAGGAGCAACCCACTTCTTGCAATTTGAACAGTCTCGTAGATTCTGCCTTTGTGTGGTTCCTATGACTTCTGTGTCCCTGCAGTAAATAAATCTTGGTCTTTGACGCCACCATCGAGAAGCCCGCGTCTCTGTTTATTTGTGCACCGAGACAGGAAGGAACTCAGGGGTCTTTGGGTGTTGTTTCCCTGACACCTCTGGACTCTTAAAAGTCCGGAACCTCAGAAAGTACCCATATTTCTGAACAGTACAACTGTATCTCTCTTCATGGATTGCACACTGGATGTTCAGAGCCTCCAAGCATCCTTCCTGGCAGTCAAGAAACAACTGCAGACTGAGGGGCTCCCCTATTTACTGATGTTCTCAGCATGCTTGAGAGTGAATCATGATCAGCACACTTTGTTCTTCGATACACCAGAGGCAGTATGCGACTGGTTGGAACAACACTACCCTAGCACATGCCGTCCTCCCCCATCAGAGCCTCCCTCCAGGGAGAAACAAGGTCCTCCCCGACGGTATTGTGTACTTCCCTGATGGAGGGCTTCTGGAGCGGTCCCTTCTCCTTAACAAGCCCTGGAAGGTAGATGGCCTGTGAAAGGAACAGTGTCCTAAATCAGGCCAGAGCAGATGCTGCCCCCTTCTAGTTCCTTGGCAAGCATTGCCTCCGAATCAGACTTCAAAGCAAGCGTGGCTCTTTTTTCCTCTGTGACACCACAAACAGCTGACAACGTGATTTAAATATGTGGCCACTGTGATGACCACCTTTTCTTCCCTGAAGATGTGTCATACTTCCTCAGTGAATAAGCCCTTCCCTTTGACATACCTTTTTCTCTCCCTCATTCCACCCACCCCCTTCCTTTTCTCCCTCCTCCTCCTCCTTCCTCCCCTCATTTCTGCTACATACAGTGAAAATTATCGACCAGGGTGAAAATGTTGTCCATTGTTTCCTTCCCCCCTCCTGGGCATGTCCTTTCTGTAGTTCTATAAAATTATTGCCTTCCTCATGGCTCGATTACGTCGTTCTCTTGATGGCAGGGTATCCACACTTTTTGAGACGAGTACACCCATGTCATGTCTTTCATTATTGTTGGCCTCCCCCAACGTGTCTGCACAGTGTATTCAGAGTCAAATTTACTTTATTCGGCTAATTGTAGCCATCAAAGTACATAAAATAAATGAAACAGTGTATTATTTTGTTATAATAGTTTTTTTGTTAGTTACAATTTGGTCAAACAATCGTTTTTCGCTGAACCTAGTATTGGGGAAATGTTCCTTTCTTTTTTGCCATTTCCTGTGCTCCGATGCCTCATGTGGTACTGTCCATAATGTGTGAGATCTCCCCATTTTCACTATCTATATGTTGTTTATATCACCTGTTATACAACATTACAAGATACTGACTGGAATGTCAGGGATATGGGGTCTGTCCACAAACACCACAGAAGTTTAACACAACTCCATCACTCCAAGCCAAATATAGACTTTATGCTACGAAACCCATCTCTCTGCCCCAAAGCACTTAAACTCCAAACAAAATGGAGAGGTCAATTATTTGATATTACATATTCAGCATTGGCCCATGGGCCAGCTGTCTGGCTGCGGGCTAGGGTCCCATTTGAGGCAAATGACACAAAAAGTTACTCCAGGGGGGCCCGTCTATGTTGCAGGGCCATTGGGTTGATGGAGTGTTGATGTGGAGTTTAAACAGCCTGTGCTTTAGCTTGCCTAACCAATTTAACAGTTGCAGGGGAGGGGAAGGTGTGGTGTGAGGAGTTTGTACTGTTTGGAGTCCATCACTTTCACTGACTATGAGGACCCTCACAGTTGTGCTTGCAACCTTGATGGTGCACACCAGGGGCAGCCACCGCCTGTGATCTACACATCCAGCAAACAACACCACAAACACATCTTCCTCCTCACCGTCCACATTGAACCTGGAACTGTGCACACTGGTACAATCTGGAGCTGGTGTGTTCTCCAAAGACAGGTGTTTGAGGGCTGCAGCTGTCTCTCATGATTTGCCAAAGGGGTTTGAAACCTCCCGCTGCTGCATACTTTGGCGAACTGATTTGGCTTCCTACATTTGTAGTATGTCTTGCCCTTCACGAACCATGCACCTGGCTTGGAATGTTCCAGCCAATAGTTGCCGCAGAGTCCACCGGGGGGCTGTTTCTGTTAGGGGATGCATTGGTCCTGGGCATCTCTGTATTGCATTGACCATTACAGCTTTAAGGGCGATGGGACTGGAGGAAGACGACATGGACAAGTGCTTATTGAGGGCTACTTCAATTTCATCAGCACTGGAGTTTGACAGATAATGGGACCGGGCCAGTATGAGAATGTGATCCAGGGATTTTCCTGGTTGTCTTGAAATTAGCTGGCGGAGCACTGCAGAAGA
Organism: Triturus cristatus; assembly: GCF_964204655.1. NCBI lineage: Eukaryota > Metazoa > Chordata > Amphibia > Caudata > Salamandridae > Triturus > Triturus cristatus. Next base: position 438,803,465 of record NC_140582.1, on the reverse strand, counting down.
CACCCTTGGATGACCTACACTTGGATTTCCTCCTATTGATCGTGGAAGGTACCTGTGCTCGCCCCCTTACTCAGCCGCACATATAACATGTCCACGGACTCTGTCAGACTGCTTGGCTTGCTGCAGCTTGAAGCACTCAAAATCCAGGTGAATATTGGGATCAAATTGTTGATTGAGGGCTCTTACTGCATGTCAAAGTCGTCCTCCTCACCTGTGTCTGGTAGCGCTGCAAACATTTCAAATATTTTAGCACCCCCATAATGCATGGCCAGGAACTTCTTGATGGCACCATCTGTCTCCCTTGTGCCTTGGAAATATTGATTGAAGTGTCCTATTCATGACCACAACCACGGGGCAGCAGTTGCGGAGTCTGCTTGTTCACTGAATTGAGGAAGTGGCGTTACTGCTGCGTGGTTATGGTGTTGCAGGACCTGTGGTGCATCTCTAGGGAGGCCAGGCGCTCCTCCCTGTTGCTGAATGCTCATGGCGTGACACTTCTGCAGGTTGTGCAGTGACTTCTATGGACCTTACCCACTTCTGTATGTGCTCTGTGACTTTGTTTTATTACCTTTCAGATTTGCACTTTACCCCCTTTCTTTTCTTTTCTTTGTGTGATTTGAGCAGTCCTGTTTCTGTGTATGCATGCACAGCACCCAGCTGCTAACAGTCATGCTCCATCGAGGAGTGACTGCCTTTTACCTGGTCAGTGTAAGGTCAGGAGCACACATGTGGGCGGGCCTCGCAACAGGAATACCTTCCTCTGGCCTTTTGGTGCTTAACTTACCTCCGTCGGCAAGAGGAGGGAGTCACGTATGCCAGGCCCGATCCAGACTGCTGCTCAGCCGCTAGGCTTGCAGCTGTGGGTGGCAGGCGGGTAGTGTGGCCAGGGAGGTGATGGATTGCGATTTGGCCAGGCCTTCGGACGTCACCTACCTCAGGTGCTGATGTCCATGAGACTGCAGGACCTAATGCAGGAAACCATGCGGGCAGTGGGATGTCAGGTGAGCATGGAGGTTGCGCCGAATGAGCCGGGTCACCCTGCCCTCGACGTGGAAAGAGAAGGCTGCTGTTGACAGTGTGCCCCTCTCTAGGACCATCACCGAGGTGGCATGGGACTGTACCGGCCTTGTTGCCAGCGTTACGGGGGAGGTGGTACTCTGCTCCCGCTTATGCCACACTAGCAGTGGTGCTGAATATATTACATGCACACATATTGTGCACACAGCTGGTGAAGACCGCGTGCAGTTATACTCCCCTTTATTTATCACCTTGGGCCGCGCCCGGCCCGAGGAGTGTAACAGGTGGAAAAATTGTATTACAGAGGCCGGGTGGCTCTCTACAATGCTGACTGCCAAGCCCAAGAAAGTGAAAACGATGGTCACAAAAGCAAGATATAATCAAAATGCAAGCTCACCTAAGAAGTTACCCTTACAATTCTGCTGTGTTTGTCTAGTGACTTATTAAACATTAAAAATCTCTCATGCAAGTATAGTTGTATGTAGAAAAGAAGGAAGAAAAGTGCAGAATGAGGCAAGAGAATTGCTGAAAGAAGCAACAGAGGTGAAAAAAGAAGCAAGAGAAGTGCAGAAAGAGGCAAGAGAGGTGCAGAAAGAAGCAAGAGCAGTGCAGAAAGATCCAACAGAGGTACAAAAAGAGGTAAGAGGGGTGTAGAAAAAAGTAGGAGGGGTGTACAAAGAGGCAAGCGAGATACAGAAAGAGGCAAAAGATCTGCAGAAAGAAGCAACAGAGGTGCTGAAAGAGGCAAGTGAGGTGCAGAAAGAAGCGAGAGAGGTACAGAAAGAAGGAAGAGAAGTGCAGAAAGAAGTAACAGAGGTGCGGAAAGACGCAAAAAGGGTGCAGAAAGACATGAGTGGTACAGTAAAAGGCAAGAGAGGTGCAGAAAGACGGAAGAAGGGTGCAGAAAGAAGTAACAGAGGTGCGGAAAGAGGCAAAAAGGGTGCAGAAAGACATGAGTGGTACAGTAAAAGGCAAGAGAGGTGCAGAAAGACGGAAGAAGGGTGCAGAAAGAGGCAAGAGGGGTACAGAAAGAAGCAAATGAGGTGCAGAAAGAGGCAACAGACGTGCAGAAAGAAGAAAGAGAGGAGCAGAAAGTAGAAGAGATTTGCAGAAAGAGGCAAGAGAAGTGCAGAAAAAGAAATGTGCAGAAAAAAGCAACATAAATGCAGAAAGAGGCAAGAAAGGTGCAGAAGGAATCAGTAACAGGTGACCATTCTAAGTTTGCAAAGGGCCTTCCACCACGCTGTGACACTTGTCGCTGCATGTTTGGTAATGTTTGAGCCGTTTGCGATAGAAAGAAGGCTTTTTTTGTTCAAATCTGCAGATTAGGGAGCAGATGATGAATTATGTAGTTAATGCAGGAAATGTATAACTGTGCGAAAGTCGGTGCAGCCGAACAGTCACATAATTCCAGTGGCCCTGCTCATACCTATGACTAGGTCCACTGAGTTCATAGTTGAGCTTCTGTGGAAACGAGGAAGACTAAACCCCTTTTACCACTCAGCGGCGTCACTATGGTGGTGCGGGGGGTGCGGACCGCACCGGGTGACACCCTCACATGGGGTGACACCAACAGGGCCGGTGTGCGCCTAGCAACCTAACCTTTCAGGAGGAGGAGGTGCCTGTGCGCAGCGCGCACTGTCTCCTCTCCTTTCTTTTATTTGCTTCCCTGTGAAATGGATCCAAAAAAGAAAATCACTTTCGTATTTTTCTGACATTTAATTCCAAAGTGCAGCATCTGGAATAAAAGTTTAAAAATATGAAAAATAAATAACTAAATAAAGAAAGACAGAGTGGTAGCAAACTGGCCAGATTCATTTTATTCACACCCAAACACATTAGCGCCACTTTTACAGAGTTTGCCAGTGAAGCGCTATTTTTGTTGTCTTGGCTTTGTTTTCCCTGGGCTTGGAACTAGTGCACCAATCCTGGAGGTACTGCAATGTGAGGATTGAAAAACAAAATTTGTACTGCTGCTCTGTATCTAGGGACATTTTGTAAGGATATAAGCAATGGCCATTGAAATGGGTCCATTCAGGGCCCTGTTGTCATGTCCTTAACTTTTCAGGCAAAAGCACTCACTGATTTCTGAACAGTGAGTGTAAAAGCGTTAAGGTAACCATGTTGTTCCTGCTTACATTTCACATGGTTTGCAACATTTTGCATTCCCTATGATTGTTTGCTTTTTCCAGGTGTATGAGAGTATGAAAGTAAGATTTTAGAACTCAGAGCGCATGGGGTTGACCAACTTCTTTTGTCTTATGTGAAACTTCATAAACCGGTTTCCACAGCAACGCTTGCAAGATGGGTATGTATAATTATGAGTGAGGCGAGAGTTGACCTTTCATGGTTTGGAGCTCACTCTTCAAGAGGAGCATTGTCTAGTAAGATCGTTTGGTCAGGTGGATCTCTGCCTAAAATTCTCAAAACAGCTCACTGGTCAAACGCAAACACGTTTGTTAAGTTTTAGCAGAAACCAATAGAACATGTTAGTAATGTAGCCTATAGGGGCTTTAAACATGCATAATGGTAGCCTCTGGTCTTGTAATGAAAAGTCGATTCTCCAATTGATATGCAGAGAGAATCGTGAATTCATTGAAGACAGCGGAGGCTAACATTATCCCACCCTCCTCTCCCTTTAGAAGTGGTATACATATATATGTTGAGATTTACCTTAAGTACGTATTTAAAACTTAAATAAATTGTCTCAACGAAACGTTTGAGATTTCAAATGATGTTGTACATTTACTTTGGGACTGTTTTTTTCCTTTTTTGATAACACCTTGTAGGATAATACAAAAAAGTTCAAGATGGATCGTCGTCTTCTTGTGTTAGCAGCTAAAAGAGGAAGATTATATTTTGCACCAGATACTTGTACTCTGCCATGAACAGTCTTATCCTTGTGATGTGTTCACGTTCTTTAAAGGGCTGCATTTGGATGTGGCAATAAAAGCCTTTGCATAATGTTAGCCTCCGTTGTCTTTAATGAAATCAAGATTCCCTCTGCATATCAATTGGAGAATCAACATTCCGTTGGATCATATGAAAGTTTAATATTTTGTTTTTGGAAGTCTGTGATTACTGCCTAGCATTCCCTCCTTTTCCCCAAAATATCTGCTCTGTGTATATAATAACATTGACTGGTCAGACATAGAACCCAAGGCCCATGTTTACAGGCAATTAACACAATGATGTTCCATGCTGTGGTGCATGAAAGGGAGCAAGGAGAACAGTGCCATTTCTACTCAAATATAGTGCTGTTTTCTTCCCTCCCTGTGCTGGCACTCTTTATGCTGCCATCTGCCAATGCACACATCATTGTGCCATTGTACAATGGTGTGTGGAATAATCTATGTACATGAAGAGGACTTCTCCAGCACAAAAACTATCCTTTAGCACTTTCCAGCTTTGTGTGTAAGCTGTACACATCCGCACACACGTGAAGTGGTAAAACCAACGACAAATGAAAAGATTTGATTTCATTATTACTGCTTCGAGGAGGCGTACGTTTTGACATCCATGAATGTCTTAGACAGAGAGTTGCATCAGAACCTATGGGTGGTGGTATGGGGACGCCCATGTTCCACCAATGGACATTCCCTGATGGGGAAAATAATGCAAAGCAGCGCATAGTGCAACTTTGTGTTATTCGTGAAACTGCCCAAAATAAATCCTCTTTTTCTTTGGATAGTGAAATCCCAGCATAACACTTTATGAAGATTTGCATTACAAAAGTAATGCAACCCTGGTGCAAAGCATTAGTAAATCTGTACACAAGTGTTGTGTGTGTCAGCAGCACGAGAATCTTCACATTATATAACAAATGCTTCCGGATGGGATATCATGATTTATAGTGCACGTATTTTGGGGCAATCATGCCCATTACCACACGAATGAGTGCTCAAGCGTGTGCTGGTGAACTAAGATCGATTATAGATGTTATGGTAAACAATATTAATATCGTGTTCACCCACTGTTAGTGTTTCTTGATGGAATGAAAAACAGGCCCTTAGTTAATGCTTGACTATAAATAGAACAGCTGTGCTTAATTATTTTCTGAAGGAAGTAGGTGGGCTTTTTCTACAATGAATAGAAACTGATTTCCTCAAAGGTAAGGTAATACTAAAAACTATCACCAGCTAGTTCTGCATTTTTAAAGTGAGAAATCATCATGAAAAAGTCATTGGGTCAATACTAAAGTGGGGGTAGGATTTGCCAGGTGACACATTTTTGTAGATATTTGGGGGAATTGCTGAAGAGGGATCCTTGTACTATATGCCGAACTTTGAACAACCCCCAGTTAAACTAGCATTCAGTGGAAACTCTTCAAAATATGATTAGCGTAGCTGAAACCCACACCATTCACTGCAGTTTTAGCTATGTTGTTTTTGAGAATTTGTCGCCACTTTAACGAGGAATTTGTACAATACATCACTCATGAGAGTCAAGATCTTTCAGGAAAATCATGCCATTACGTTCACAACTCAATTGCAAATCATGATAGCTAATAACTAATTACATTGTTTTAATTTGGCACATTTGGCATGAAAACAATGTGAAATGTTACCATCAAAGAATGGGATTGAAGCCATGTAGGTGAATGCCTGCAGATGGCTGGAGATTGCTTAGCATATTTGGAAGGATCCTCAAAGTGTCACAATTTTATGGGTCGCCTATTGAATGTGGTGAAATAAAATGACTTTTTTTTTTGGAGTAAATAAAGCTAAGTCTTACTTTATGAAACTTTGAATAACAATGTTTTTTGTATTTGCCTCATGTATCGCTCACAGATTTTGTGACATATACAAATATAAGAATAACCTGATGTACCTCAGGAGAGAGCTCCTGAGGTGGCCTCCCTCCCACACTGTTGAAACAGGGTAGCAGAGCCATTAAAAGGTGTGAATGTGGTTCACTCCCATAGAGAAAAAAATGCACTACAGCTGAGCTCAAACACATAACGGTTCATATCTCAACTCCGCAAAAAAAGTGATAGATAGCAGTAGTTTAAGTTTACCACTGTTTTAGGGCAGGGTATCTGTACTCTGTGAATTTGTTTTTGAGAGCACTTTACAATCAAAACTTACTAATTTAATACACCATTATGCTTTACATAGCAAGAATATGCCCTGCTGCAGAGTCTGATAGGAATGCATTCTATCTGGTATTACAGTTGCCCGAGTCACAAAGGTAAACTGAGACAAAAATAGAACTTTACGACTTTCGGTATTCACAAAGGGCATTTAGGAGTAGTAAAGTTAGACTTTTGTCTGAGTTACACTTACGTTTTGGGCTTAAGTTTAACTGAGTTTAACTTAAGACCAAAACTATCCGTTAATGCCCTTTGTGAATACTGAAAATTGTAAAGTTAGATTTTCGTCTCAGTTTACATTTGTAAATCGTGCCTCAAATGTTTTAGAAGCAGGTAGAAAAAATACATCGGGCCCCATTCACAAAGGTAAACTGAGTCGAAAGTCCAACTTTGCGACTTTTGGTATTCACTACGGCATTTACAAGTAGTCAAGTTAGTCTTTTGTCTCAGTTAAACTTCAGTTTTGGTCTTAAGTTTAACTGAGACCAAAACTGAGACAAAAGTCTAACTTACCTACTTATAAATGCCCTTTGTGAAAACCGAAAGTCGTAAAGTTAGAATTTTATCTCAGTTTATCTTTTTGAATAGGGCCCATCATTCGCTCATACTTTCTTTATCTGTGCAGATATGCTGAGCACCTGCACATCAGTGGTGCAATGCAAAATGATGATGGAGGCCTCCCTGCACCACAGGAACAACATGGACGTCCGTCTCTGCAGTAAAGACAAACGTCTTACGGGAGTGACAGAACACGGGTATGGCCCTCACCACCCCACAACCTCATCGCAAAAGGGTACTCACCACCCTAGGAACAGAACTGGGGCACTCACCACCCCACCACCTCAACGTAACATGGTACACACCTGCCTATAAAACAGAAAATCTTACGCCCCAGAAGGAAAATAAGACTGTACCACAAGCACACAAAAACAAGCACACTAGACAGGCACAGAACAAAACTGAACTAACCCATGGTAAGATAAAGGACTCAACAACCACTCAATGAGAAATGCACACACCATTACATGACGTCAGAGATTACAATAAATAGCAGATTGCAAGTCTTATACTCCGGTGAGCGATCTCTCACCCAAAGTCCTCACCCAAAGTGAAGCCCTTGTCCATGAGCTCCATGAAGCTGTTGCCACCCAATACACTGTGGCGTGACTTCCTCCCAGTTGACATCTCACGTATTGTGTGCAAAGTAATTAAAGATGTGCTGTGTCTTCAACACACCACACAAACTGCAAACAAAGTCCTCACCACCTAAACCTCATAGAGATGATAGAGATACAATCCGGTCTTCACAAACGTTGCGCTTAGTTGCAAAACGTAATGCCACAGTCCTGGTAAAGCAAAAGTTGAAGATGAACTTTATTGAGAGGAGTAACACAAAAATAAAACAGATTGTGGTTGGCAACGCGTGTTAACTCCGTGCTTGAAACAGCAGGAAACCAAGTAGATCAGAAACTCCTATTGCAGGGGTTCTGCACATATACAGAACTATGCACAAGAAACCAGGACCTTGGTGTATAGTGCTTTACCAACTACCCACCTTAGTGCCCAAAATCCCAATCCAACTAGCTATAGTGTCTCATTCGTTCTGCGTACTACAGTGAAGCTAACAATGATTAGACAACCCAGAACATGTCACTCCGACTCTCTCAGGATTGGTGGGAGCAAGAACACTCTTTCGCTCACTCACTCATACTTGTTCACAGGGGGCCTCATGTAGGTAGCCAAATACCGGTCGGTAACGGCCGATTTTCGGTAATTATACCGTTACCGACCGGTATTTTGGCTTTTGAGATGTAGGGGGAGAATTTCTGTGTTCGGAATTTACCGAATCGGTAAAATTACCGAATCGGTAAAATTACCGATCCGGTAATTTTACCGATTCGGTAAATTCCGAATACAGAAATCAGATGTAGGGGGACTGTGTGGTGTGTGTGGGGATTCGTTATTTACCACCAACTAATAGTTGGTGGTAAATTACGAATATGTGTGTAAATGCATTATTTTGCCCGTAGATGTGTGCAATGTGGCAGACACACATGCCCTCAGGGCATGTATGTGTGCCACATGTGCACACATGGCCGAATCAGGGGTGCAACAGGGTGTCAATGTGACACCCTGCCACCCTTGCATGTGCTCCCCCATTACCGAATCAGTATTTACCGATTCGGTAATGAGGCATACCTTCCCATCAATGGGAAGGTATGCCTCATTACCGATTCGGTAAATACCGATTCGGTAATTACCGAATTATTCCGAATCGGTAATATTTACCGACCAATTACCTACATAGCATTTACCACTTCATAAATACCGAATCGGTATGATTCGGTATTTATGAAGTGGTAAATGCCAGCCCACCTACATAATGCCCAACATGAGTAATCAGAGACACGGCATAGTTTAAAATGTAGCGCACGTGCCAGTACGATCAGCATAATTAATAATTGTTACAATTGCATGGAATATGATCGGGGATATCATTTTATAAAGCTGGTGGAAAACGGCCTACTGTGCCTTGCCACCCTCCCGGTGCTAGGAACTAGTTTAATATAAAAAAAGAAGACCTCTGGGCTTTGTCAGGGGGACCCCATACCTCCAAGTCTATATTCAAAGGTTTACATCTCCAGACAAGCACAGCTCTACTCTCTGGAAAGGTTTTTCTCCAAGTGTCTCTCACATGCATGCATGCAATATTAAAAGCGCTTGATTTTCAGCAGTGCAGCTGTGTTTCATGTTATGTCTAGGTGCGGGGGACTGACCAGAGCAGACTAACAAGGGACATTGTTTTTCAACCTTGTACATCATGTGCAGACGAAAACCACAGAGAACTGTAAGGAACGCGAAAAGCAGACGGTTCTCGCGAACAGGCACAAGCAGGGTTTAGTGAAAACAAAGTCATGTAGGAACGTGTGCAAAGGCAGCAACATGGCAGCCAAGCTTGTGCTAACTTTTAGCAATGTAGGCCATGAATCCACTACCCTCACTACACTCCAATCTTAAAATGGCTAGACGCAGCGTACGCTGCACCGGGTGGCTCTCAGCACGTTTGTGCTGGACAAACGTTTGTGATCGGCATTGAAGCAGCTAAGCTTCCATGGACGTCAGAAAAGCACGGCGCTCCTCCTCACGTCAATCGAAGCAGTTATGCTTTATGCGCATTGCCCGGCTTGCACACAGTTTTCAAAGACAATGCGACAGTTGAACTGTCCACAGCAGGGCAGGGAAAACGATCAAAAAGTAACAGTAAATTCAACAAAACGTAACACACAGCGCCTCACCACACTGGCCCAACGCTGGTACATGGGCTGACCTCCTCGTGGCAATAGCTCCAGCGATACCACAGTCAGAATTCAAAAGGTGTCACACATTAACACTCCCAGCACAAGTGGTGGGCCCACATCAAACAGAAAACAGGAAGTGCCAAAGCTGTTGTATCTCAGGGAAACTCTTGTTACTGAAGAGACTGTCTCACGGCAGCAGGACAGGGACAAGTCTTCCTGGGCAGTAGGATGACAGTAGGCGCCACAGTAGTAGAAGGTCAAACGCCCTAGGCTGCAGACTGTCCTGTTGATAAGGGACACTGGTGGGGCTGACAAGGGCGTTTCCAATCTCTTTAGTATGGTCCTTGGTTCCAGTAGCAGGGTATACACAGTCTTTCTTCCTCAACGCGTAGGTTCTCTTTAAATCGTCACCAAAAATTTGGTAAATAGAAAGTCCATTAGCCAGGTGTATAAAACAGGATAGGTTCATTCAGGCTTAGTTCCAGGGTAAGTTTAGTAGAAGAGGATAGGTAGATGGAAGTATGGCCCCACCAGGAGCAGCCTCCCTGCTGCTCAGCCTGCATCCACCCACTGACACTCCACACGTAACCAGGCAACCAAGCATTACGTGACATCATCACACATTTCAGCACTCATCCTGGCTGAGAAGCAGGGAAGTCACAGCTAGGGAAGAGGAATGGCAACAAGTAATTTATAACAAAAGCTCATGTAGGTGGCCGAAAGAGCAGGCTCAGCCACTTCAGAGGAGAAGAAATATGAAATCTACTGGGCAAGAAAATAAGAACAAGGAAAAGATGGATGCCTTTAAAATTACAGTATATAGGAGAAAATATGTACAAACTGAAAATGAAAGGATACTACTACTATGGATTCTGCTAACCTCGAATGTGTGCTGAGTGCATTGTTACCATCGGATACTCTTCATTCTCGGGGATCTGTAGATGGTGGGAAGCCTAGTTTTCCTCGCTGCTTTTTTATGAATGAATGAAAATGGAAGCGTATCATGGATCGCTCATGTCAAACAGAATTATGCTGCTTTTAAGTAGCCTTTTCAAGTTTTGAGGCAATGGAGCTAGAAGCAAGCGTGATGAGGTGCTTCGCCCAGAATTGCCCAGTTTTAGTGAAGAAGGGGTCAAGAATTAGAAATCTGACACTGTTCTGAATTCAGAATTAAGACACTACACCACATTACAGCTTGCATCCTATTTCTAGCTAACAGCAGCAGTGAACCCAGGTCACCGAGGGGGAGAGGCTTGAAAAGAGTGAAGCCTTTGTGGTCTTATTATTCCGCTGAGGACTGCTAGCTGGCATTCTGAGGTTCTGTAACAAGGAACACACGTGGCAAGGTCTTCACGGCTGCATAGCAACATGCAGTAAAGAAATGTATTTCATATTGTTAAAGGGATAACAATGGTAAAACACATCTGTTAGGGAAGTCCTCAAGTACTTCATTGTATATCGCCATGATGTAATCTCCCCACAGAGATGTTTGCACTTCTAAAATGAATAAAATTGTGGGGGCATATTATCATGCACGGCGTTAAAATTATCGCTGCTTTAGCGGCAAAAACTGTAGTTAAAGCGGCGATAATGGGCTTGATAATATGCCGCAGAGAATTCCAATAGAAGCCCATGTTGAATCCAGAACATGGACTTCTATGGGAATTCTCGAGGGCATATTATCATGGCCATTATCGCCGCTTTAGCGGCAGTTTTCTGACGCTAAAGCGGCGATAATTTTAACGCCGTTTCTTGATAATATGCCCCTTATATCGTCCAAATTCCACTGGATCACGTTATTACTGTGCTGTCTGTCCCCTCCGTGTATGAACAAATGCCTCACCGTACTGTAGACGGTCCCCGCAATGTTGCTCACTTCGAACGGGATGCTACTCACTGTTCTTTTGTTCCTCCTTCGATCCGGTGATCAAGTGAACGCCGAACTCCGGTTCTGAAATTAGATCCATGTGTTTATGTTGCTGTAACAAGGCCAGGTCATTCTCCCTCTTTCCGCTGAGTAGGGCTCTTCGTAATATACATTTTTGAGTCACTCGATTTAGTTTAGCCAGCTTCTCCAAGTTAGGTAGACTGTACGTTTTTGGAGCCTTTTTTTGATGATGCTACGTTCAAATCCCTATCCTTGAATGATGTTTTCTTAAATTCCAGGTAGATTAGGGATTTTAAGGTTGTAGGATCGGCACCTGCACAATCACATGAACGATTCAAGGTAGCCCTGTATTAGAGAGACGTTAAAGTTTTTAGATTCAGCTCTAGCTTGATGACGCAATGAGGAGCGGCAGTGTGAAGATGCAGAAGATTTGGGGCATATTATCAAGAAACAGTGTTACCCGCTAAAGCGGCGATAATGGGCTTGATAATATGCCGCAGAGAATTCCAATAGAAGCCCATGTTGACACCAGAACATGGGCTTCTATTGGAATTCTCTGCGGCATTTTATCAAGCCCATTATTGCCACTTTCGCGGGATATTTGCGATAATTTTAACGCCGTGCTTGATAATATGCCCCTTCGTACGCTCTGTATATAACTTTTATCAAGGTTGCATATGACCAGAGCCACTGGAATTATGCCATTGTGCAGCAGCGGCGATATTAGCATAATTGTAGATTTGATGCATGTGCTACATAATAAATAACCCACTGCATAATCTGCAGATTTTAACAACAAAAAATTGTTTCTAGCTCAAACAGTTCAAAAGTTAGTAAAAACGCAGCAACACATTATATTTCGGAATGGAAGACCCTTTGCAAAGGTCCAATGGTCTCCTTTCCGAGCTTATTGCCATATTTGTAAGGGTGGGCGTAGTTCGCGAAGTAGCACTTCGCGAAGCTACGCAAAGTGAAGTTCGCACTACGCGAGCTACGCGTAGCACTTCGCGAACTGCGAAGTAACATGTTCGCACTGTGCAAGATGTTGTTTTCAATGATTGCACAGTGCGGACAAGCAACCGGCACTGTGCAATCATTGAAAATGGCATCTTGCACAGTGCGAGCTGTAGTTTTCTGCTGCTCGAGTAGATTTTTACTCGAGCTGCAGCTTTCTCAACGCGAACTGGTAGTTTCTCATCGCGAGCGGTCGCGAGCATACGCGACCCCTCGCAATGAGAAACCTGACCTTCTCGCGTTGGGAATCTCGCCGGGAGGTTTATTTTCCATGCTCGCGATCGCGAACAAGGAAAAAGTCTCGCCAGGATGTCATTTTGCTTGCTCGCGGTCGCCAACTTGACGTTGAGGACCGCGAGCAAGCAAAAAATGACCGCAGCACTACGCAACACTACGCTACGTGTGTTCGCACTGTGCTACGTGCAGTTCGCGTAGCGCGAAGTAGCGCGAACTTCGCAAACTACGCGAGCGTAGCGTAGTGCTTCGCCCAGGCCTACATATTTGAGTGTTAAACTAGTACTAATCAGGTCCAACAGTGTTAACAAGCTTCAAAATCACAAAAGAATGAACTAACACTATCCCAAAATGTGATGCATAATGCTGCAAAAATTGCCTGGTATACATCCTAATGCGGTGTTTGGACAGCTCGCAGTTTAGTCTGTCAGAATCTCACTATAGCCATGTTGGCTGGATAGTCATTCCGACCGACATTGTAATCAGGCCCTATGTGGTTATCTCAAGTAAGGGTAGACATCTGTACATGCACACCTGCATTTGTATTAAGAAAAATCTGTCTTTTCCTGCCACATAATTTACATAACCCTGCTGCATAACTTGATCCTTCCCAGCTACATAATTCCAGTGGCCCTGGATATGACTCGGCTATGTAATGCAGGCGATGCGTAAAGAGAAAAAGGGATATGTTTCATATTTAACACATGATGATTTAATTGCTCTATCTCCAAACAATTTGGAACATCTTGTCATACATTTATTGATCATAGTTGATTTGAGCTGGTTTAACCAAGCCTATAGAAATGCTATTTGGGCCCACAGCTTTAGAAGGATAATAACGTTTGATTAACTTTGCTATCTCTTCCTTGGTAATAGTTGGATATGATACAAAGTTTGGTAGATAACCGGTAAGTTATAATTTTACTTAGCGCCTAAAAACATTAACATAACTTTAACTCTGTTTTTTTAAAAATTTCGCTGCTTACTAGAGGGAGGTATAGTCAAATATACATAATTGAAAATCAGTTCCGAACCTGGACTGTGTAAGAGCATCTTTATAAAATGTCAGTGGTGAGATACGTAAATGGATCGAAACATAAATTAAATCTTTGACCTGTAATACAATTGCATGTATAATTGTAAATTTTGAGCTCCACAAATAAAAGTAGAAGGTCTGTCAAAAGCGAGAAAGGTCTGTGTAAAACTGAGATTTGTTTCCAGGAAACTCTCGAGTTTGAATGGGATTTTTCTTGATACAAATGCAGGTGTGCATGTACAGATGTCTACCCTTACTTAAGATAACCACATAGGGCCTCATTACAATGTCGGTCGGAATGACTATCCAGCCAACATGGCTATGGTGAGATTCTGACTAAACTGCGAGCTCTCCAAACACCGCATTATGATGTATACCAGGCAACTTTCTGACCGCATCAGTCGGATACAAGTTAGACAGGACTGTGTAGGTTGGAAATGAGTCCGTCACAACCACGTCGGTCGGAAAGGCTGTTCTATGGGGATTCTGAATCCACAAATGCATCAGTTGTACCGCCTAGCCGATTATGATGCACCTTGCTGCACTGCCCTACACTAAAGTGAAAGGGCAGAAATGCACCGTAATTAAGCAATACAGTGGATTCCTGTTCTTTCTGCCTGTGCTGCCACTGTTTTGGCCGCCTAGCGCCAACGTAGGCACCCTTGCACCATGGTGCAAAGGTGCCTCTGTTGCAGGCAGGATTGTCTTAATGCAGGAACAGGCAACTTCCTGCAAAAAACAATCCTAGTAGGCATTTTATTCTTTCAATATCTGATGCAGAATGCGGTACACATGAAAATGGAAAACACGAGGAGAAATGAACATATTTCTCTTCGATACATCTCACCTCGGGAGGCGTATGGATTTTATGCTTCCCCTGGTTCACATCGATTTGTAAATCTGGGGCAGCGTCACATTCCATGGGTGTTGCGTGGGAAAAACTCCTGCAATGCCCATGCAATGCCCCCTGGTTGCCAAGTAAGGTGATGCTGTGATTTGTACTGTGTCGGCTTAATCACGATTTATGAGGCCACTCAAAGCCAAACAAGGTGGCTTTGCTTGCTGAAAGATTGGAGAACATGGCAGCCAGTGGCTAGCAGGTCGCGGAGGCTCCAGAGGAATGGGACGGATTGTGTAATGACGAACGGCTAATTCGACTTGTAAATGTATTAACCTTACCGGAGGAGAAGGAGTGAGGCTGCAAGAGGGCGTGATGAGAGCGCTGCAAGTGCCGTCTGCTTAACAGGCTATCAACCGGGGAACCGCCGCAGCACGCCGGAGGATCAGAGTTAATGAAGACGCTTGGGTTTCGGCGCTTTGTGTTTTCTCCGGGGGGGCTTGCCATTTTCCAGCTGAGGAGGCGTCTGCACCAGCGCCAGCACTGGTGTAGGCAGTTTGTGTTCGGCGGTCTGGTGAGTTGTGATTGTGTTGGTCTTGCCAGAGTAGAGGGTGCCGTCTGCTTGGCGGGCTGTCAGCCGGGAGGGCGCCGCAGCACGCTGGAGCAGCAGGGCTGCTGAAGTCGCTTGTGTGCGCTACAGAAGCTCGCAGCGGCACGTAAACAGCGACATTCCAACTGTGAGTCTGTGTGTCCGTTCTACTGGCTTCATACCGAGTTTGTTTGTCGCGGATTACCCCTCGGGAGAGGCGCCAGCGGTGGTGGGGTTGGTCTCCCCTGGTGCGGCAACAGCCACAAACGAGTCGGGTGGAGGAGCCGGAGAGGAGGCTCGTGTAATACAACAGGAGGGGGTTGCACAGTGGTCGAGGGCATCCCTTGAGATCCGGCGTGGTCGCAGAGTGGTGGCCAGACTCTCCCACAGTGGGAGAGGCAGGGGCTTTGTAGGACTCAATGTCCCTGAAACCGCCAGAAATAGCCAAGACTTAGAGGGAGTAGTTAGTGATCTTCCAGACAAACAAAGCCAAGTGAGGTTGTTGCAGGGGGCAGATTTTGTTGTCAAACTTCGGGAACAGAGAGTGGCTATAGAGAGAAATCCCTTAGTGAAGGGCAGACAAAACAGCATAGTGGATTCTATAGAAGAGTCTTCTTTATCAAGATATGCTTTAAGAAGCACAAATAAAACATCTGACATTAAGGTTGATAATATACTCAGTGGGTCTGACAGGACATCTAAAGACCTAAAACTTGCAGTTTCTGTAAAGCACCCCAAGTTTGCAAAATCAACAAAGTTAAAGAAAAAAAGAAAAAATCTGAAGGCGACTCTACCAAATCTGCCAACCCAATCATTTCTACCAATTCAACCCAAGGTAAAACCTATACCTTCGTTAAAAGATTATTTCAAAGTAGTGCCTAGTACCCTCATAATGAAGCCAATAGTCAGCTCTCCAGATAAATCAGGTATCTACCTAGAACAGCCTCACAGCTACCCAGAAGGAGTTTTAAGTCCGAATAAATTCCAATTATTGGAGGGGCAGCTGGAAGGATCCGAAGTAGAAGGTTTCATGATGTCTTTGAAAGGCGATAAAGTAGGGGATAAGGCACTCAATGCAGGCTCTGACTCTACAGGCGAGAACGTGTTAAGGGCGAAACAAATTATGGCGAAGGAAGCAGGGAACACCTCTTCACCTAAAAGGAATTTAGGAGATCCATCCATGCATCAACCTGTCTTGCAACTTTTAAATTCCTTAAGAGAGGAAATGAAGATCAGATTCCAGGTTTCGGAAAAAATCAAGGTGAAATTATGACTATTTGTGAAAAACTGGAAGATAAGCTTGATTCCCTGACAGCTAGGGCCTCTGCTCTTGAGTCCACAGTGGCAGAACTGACAGTTCAAACCTCGGAAAATTCAAAAGAACTCGCTAAATTAAAAGAACATGAACTGGGGCTCCAGGAAAAGATTGAATCTATTGAAAATTCCCAGAGAAGGAATAATTTACGCTTGCTTAAAGTTCCGGAAGGAGCAGAGGGGAATAATATCAAAGAGTTTGTGGCTAAGCTGATCAAACAATCGACTCTAATTGACTCTTCAGAGCAAGAACTCATGAGTGATATTCAGAGAGTCCATAGAGATCCATTCAGACTAAACCCAAACAAAACTAGACCTAGGAAAATGTTGGTACACTTCTTAACCTATAGCCTCAAGGATGAAATACTAAACAGAGCCCTAAAGAAGAGTTCACTAAATGCAGAAGGGATAACGTTCCAGATAAGATCGGACGTTTCATCATTAACAGCCTCTAGACAATGGGAGCTAGGCCAGCTATTAGACCCCTTTAGACAGTAAGGATCAACAGCCCAGCTAAAATTTCCCGCAACCCTGAAAGTAATGTTCAATAATAAAATGCAGATTTTCAAAAGGGTGGAAGAAGCAGAATCCTTTTTACAATCAATATCAGAGGCGGATGGCGAGCCAGCTGCCCGGTAGCATTGCAGGTCTCTCTGAATCTCTTCTTCATTTCTCTTTTCTTCTTTCTTCTCACGTTATGAGTCTTACACCTTTTTCTTTTTATTTTTCTTAGCTAAAACAACAGATACAAATCTAACTACCGTCCCTTGTACCTGGGAGGGATGCCTCAAGGCCAGAGTAGGGCCTCAAGAGGAAGATTGGGGGTTCTACAGGGGAGCACTAGGGTGGGAAAGTGGAGGGGAGGGGGCGGTCACAGGGTGGGGAGCATAGGGGAAAAAAAAAAAAAGTCCAAAGCGCCAATATATGTTACTCAAACAACACTCTACCCATATCTTGAGAAATGGCACAAGACATGACTGATCAGGCATTACATCTAAAGGTGCTGTCTTGGAACCTTAACGGATTAAGGGTAAAATATAGAATGGAGAGAATTTTACAATATTTAAAAGATACACCTGAGCAAATTCTCATCCTACAGGAGACACATCTTACAGAAAAGGAGATGAGGGGTTTATGTAAGACCAAAAAATGGATCCAGGAAGTAATTTGTACTACACAACAGTTGACTATGAAGGGAGTGGCCATTCTCATTAAAAATAATTCAGCCTTAGCGGTGGAAGGGTCTAAAGTTGATAAGATGGGCAGATGGGTCATAGCCAAGGTACGGTTTCATATGTACAAATTTACAGTGGCGGGCTACTATGGACCCAATCTGGATGACCCAGCTCCGCTGAGGGAGTTGTTGGCTGAGCTACAAATTTTTCAAGATCCATTAATTCTGGCCGGGGATTTTAACTTGGTGTTAGACCCCTTGATGGATAGAACTTATAAGAGTAGATCGGCACAAAACTGTAAAATGAGATCTTCTTTAATAAGTGCAATGAAGCAAATGGGATGGATAGATATAGGGAGGAGTAGAATGGGGAGCAAAAGGGGATACACCTTCCATAATAAAAAATATGGTAATAAGTCCAGATTAGACTTCTTCTTGATAAGTGTGGAGTTTCAAAGACGGGTGATAGATTCAAGACACATAGGAAGCCATCTATCCGACCATTCGGCCGTATCGCTAGCTTTGAAACTCTCTATAAAGCAGGCCACTAAAAGATGGATCCTGGACAGAACTATTTTATTAGAGGAAGAAGTGGTGCAAAAATTGGTAGCTGAAACAGAGAACTTCTTCTTTATCAATCTAGGGACCACTTCAATAGAAATGGTGTGGGATGCGTATAAAGCCTTCTTGAGAGGTCAGATTACATCTATACAAATAGCCAGGCAAAGGAAATACAAGGCTGAGATAGAAGAAATAGAGGCAAACATTTGTAATATAGTGCAGGTTCTCACTTGCCTGAGGGATACAGTTCAAGGGGATATTGCTGGGACTCTAGCAGCATGTAAACTAGAGTTGACAGGGGTGTTAGACTCCAGGTTGAGGAAAAGGTGAGAGGCCAGTAAAATGGCCCACTTTGAATACGGGGAATCCAGCAGTAAGCTCCTGGCCTGGAAAACTAAACAGGACCTGAGTAAAAACAGTATAAAGGAAGTATTATGCGAGTCTTCCGGCAAGTTACTGGATAATCCCAATGACATTGAAGCAGCCTTTTTTAAGCACTCTACAGGGAAGATCTAATTCCACAAGAGAACTTGATTTACTCTTGGCTTGACCAATGGCCTTTAAATACAATTGAAACGGGCAAGTCTACCAATCTCAATAAAACGATCAGCTCCAACGAGATAATCAAAGCAATTGCGTCAGGAAAAAAGGGCAAGGCACCCGGACCGGACGGGCTGCCAGCCGAGTTGTATAGAGCTCTAGCGGGAGCCCTTGTCCCTGTGATGTATAAATTATTTTTCCACATTTTTGAGAACGGAGGAAAGGTGCCCCCTTCATGGAATGAAGCAACGGTGGCCCTGATTTTAAAGCCACCAAATCAGTGCGACTCATATAGGCCTATCTCTCTGCTTAATCTTGACTATAAGATTTTTGCCAAGATTTTAGCAGATAGATTAAATGGGGTCATAGGAGACGTACTACATAGAGACCAAAAAGATTTTGTCAAAGGCAGGAGCATTCAGGACTTGATTTACAATCTGGTTGGGGCCATAGATATAGCGACATTGCATAAATTGCCTCTGGCTATTATCACTCTAGATGCCACTAAGGGATTTGATCGTGTGAATTGGCAGTACTTATCCCAGGTTTTAGATAGATGCAATCTGGGTGACATTTTTTGTAGAACAATTTTGTCAATTTATCAAAAGCCCATAGCCAGAATTCTGGTTAATGGTAATTTGTCGGCGGCTGTAACTATCAAAAGAGGGACAAGGCAGGGGTGTCCCTTGTCACCGCTGCTTTTCAATCTTTACATAGAGCCATTAGCAGAGAGGATTAGAAAGCAAACCAGTATAACTCCTTTCAAGTTTAGATATTTGGAAAAGAAAGTATCCCTCTACGCTGACGATATGATGATATACACGTCAGATGCCGCAGCAGCCATCCCAATAATATACAACATAGCCTCACATTTTGGACACATTTCAGGATATGAGATCAACCAGTCAAAGACGGAGTGCATGGCATGGAACATGAATGTTCATCTCCCTATTTTGAAAAATGAGATAAGGTATTTGGGCATCAGAATCACGCAAAACATCGACTATATCCCTGAAATAAATCTACGCAGAGTAGATAAAGAAATTGCTGATTCTCTAAAAAATTGGGCGTTTCTCCCTTTGACATTAATAGGTAGAGTCAACTTAGTGAAAATGATGCTTTTACTTAAACTCACATTCCTATTCCAGAATATACCACAAGGAGGAGGCTTTAAGGAAAACACAAGCCAAAATGAATTATTTTATTTGGGCCTGTAAGGGCAAAAGAATTTCGTGGAAAAAATTACGAAGGAAGAAAAATAAAGGGGGACTATGTGCACCAGACTTAATTCTTTATGCATGGGTTTTCTTAACAAGGGCAGGGAAAATGCTCTTGAGCCAGCCAGATGACTCATACATAGGCAAAATGTTTAAAGTAATGCTATGGGAGATAAAAGGAGGTGACCAAGCTTTCCTGTATAAGTTTGGAGACCCACGCTTCTTCAAGAAGGTCCGCTTAAAGACACTAAGAGATATGGCGACTATTTGGTATAAAGTCAGAAAGATTTTGAAAATTAGTTACAATAGTGCCTCGGTCCCATATGGGAATCTCCAGGATCACCGGAGTGGACTAAAGATGCATTGGCAACTCCTCTGAAAGAGGCGGGGTTGGAACGATGGGAGCAACTAATGCCGGAGGGCTCCCTGTTATCATGGGAAGAGCTGAACAATATTTCGGACTGCAAAGTATCAAAATTTAAGTACCTATAAATAAGTAGTTGGAGTCAGGCAATCGGCAAAATGGCAGGCATCTCAAACGATTTGGAGAAAGCACTACTCATGAAAACTTGGAACAAGAAACAAATAGCACATTTTTACTGGATTTTGATATATATGGCGGATGGAGATTTCACCTTACCATTCCAGCTCTGGGGAGACTACTTGTCGGATCACAGCTCAGAAGATATTTGGCAAGTATCCTATGATTTACTACACTCTACAGTGTCAGCTGCCATTTTAAAGAGGAACCATCCCTTTTCTCTTCACAGAGTTTCTTGGTCCCCTCTTAGTTTGTCTGAATTTTCGAGGGGACCTACTGCTTGCTGCCCGAAGTGTCAGCAGGAAAAAGCAGACGATATCCATATGTTCTTGAGGTGCCCAATGCTACATACATTTTGGGGAGCGGTCATGGAAGGTATGAAAGCTATGTTCAGTTTCGACATCCAGGTGAGCATAACTTTGGTATTTTCTGGTATCTTTTCGAATTATGAGTCGCTACCTCGGGATGTAAGCAAATTGTCTTTTTATCTAGTTCTACTGGCTCGCAGAGACATCTGCAAATGTTGGTTCAAGAATATCTCCCCGACCTTTTTAGACTGGGTAAACGTGATCAAATATACAATAAAACTAGATAGAGCCATCTGGAAAAGGAGGAAAGATTTCTGGTTGCCATGTATGGGCTGGATTAATAAGCTGTGATTATAGAGATCCATTTTTCCAATGATTATGCCTTTGCACAGATGCATTGACCTCTCGGATCAGTTTTAAGGGTCATCTAGCTAGAAAAACTGAAATGACTAATCAGGAGAGGCCCTATGTAAAGTGCTTCCATTAAGACCAGATCAGTATTTGTAAACTGTTGGCGCTAATATAATGAAAGGGAGGCCGCAGAAAGAGAAAAAGCTGATTCTGGACACATATAATGGTGTATGAGGACTAAAGAAAAAAAAAAAGGTGGCTTTGCTTGGCTTCATAAATCATAATGAGAGCCCTGCGTCACACATGTACCACTTTATGTGGTGCATAAGTGACACAGGACTCTCATAAATAAGTCTCACAGTCCTTGTTAGGGTGAACCACAAAAATCACGAAATATACCTTAGCCTAATCCTCTAGTAACTTGGCACAAAAGCAGACAGGCTGAAAAGAGACATAATATTTAATGTATTTATGTAGTGCTGAAAAGTAATAAAGTGAAAACACAACACAAGAAAAATCCCAAACCGATTTGAAAAAATGGAGTAAAACGTAATAAATAAAATAACACCAAATTAATAATAACCAATTAGTAGAACCAGAGTTATGAGATTGAAAGTTTTAGGTGAAAATAGCTCCAAAAAGCCTCACTTGTGGTTATCTGTTCGTGCCGGACCAGGGGAAAGTCACAATTTCAGGTTGACTGCGATGGAGCATGGATTCGATATAGGGACAAGGTTTGTCCCACTGAAGAGTTTCTTTCTCAAATATGTGTGAGGAGCTGCCATTCACTGTGGCTTGGATGTTGCTGTTAGCGTGAGGAGCAGGTCGAGCGTTGCAGATGATTTCTGTCAGCGTGAAAAGCAGGTTGTGCTGGATCTTCACATTGATGGTCATCACAGCTGTTGTTTCTCAAAACAAGAGGTTGCTTTGTGGTCACAAGGAGACCAAAAGTTCTGTATCTTCACCTTGAAATTAGGTTGTGCACACTGATGCCAGCCAATGGTTGAGGATCTGGGGGACACTTTGAGGATCGGGACTCACTCCATCAGAAGCCAGGAGCAGGGCTCAGGCAGATCCAGACAGGTCCAGTTGGTGCAGGTCAGCTGGGGAGTTGGAGGAAGGTCTCAGGAAGGTTGTTGTTTAACTGTAGCGCAACCAAGAGGTCAGCCAACCGACCATTGGAGTCACTTCAGGGGAGCCTGGGTATAAGGCAAGCAAGTCCAATCTTCCTTCTTCTTCAGATGGTAGTTCAGTCCTTCTTCTACAACTTTTATAGGTCCAGGAGTCTTCTGAGAAGAGGTTCCCGGCCAAAAGCCCTTTTATCTCCAGTATCGGCCTGAGGGTGGGGGGTGATCCCTTTGTCTAACTTTCCCTCTTTGCTGGGTTTTGCTCCAAACTATCTAGGGTAACAAAGAGCAGTCAGGCCTAGGTGTGAGTAGTATTTGTCAGTGTCAGGCCAAGCAGTCCTTAGACGTCAGGTTGGGGGGGTGAAGAAGCCCTAACGCTACCGTTTGAAGCACAGTAGGACTGAGTACAACCCTCAGGTACATTTTGCTCAGGAGAGTAACAACCTGCCCCACAACCAAGGCCCATTTGATTCCATGTTTCGAAGGAATACAAAAAACACCTCAGGAAAGCTATTTACACTCATGTGACAAGTCACTGGCAGATTGACACATTTGTTTAGCCAGCAAAAATGCCAACTTTCTATAAGTGGCATTATCAGAATAGTAACATAAAATTCAGCTTTACCATTAAAGAGGTGTGTAAATTACAATGTATTTGAGTGTAAACAGCATTTCTGTATCTATAGGAGTGTTGTACGTTGTGCAAGTCTCCTCACACAAGCCGAGTTGCAGTTTGATGACGGTGGCTTGCTTCAGCTTCTGTGATTCCTGGATGTCTTGGTTCTCATTGCTGGTGACGAAGAGCTCCGGAGCGTTCAGTGTGGCAAACCTGGATTTCAGGCTGAGTCGTGGTTTGGCGCCGCCAACTTGACTCTCATCATCTGGATCGGTCAACTTTTTAAGCTTTTTGACAAAAGTTGTCCAAATGTTTTCAAACTTCTGGATCTTCTTCCAGAAGGTCTCTTATGGGTCTTTGAGAGTCCACATCACCACCCATGTTTTGCCACTACATTTCCCACAATGCACCTGGCCAAATCCTTAAAAGTCCAGGTGAAGCTGGTCAGCTGGGCTTGTCTTGGTGGAGCTGATACAGGTGACTACTTGAAGCTCTTTATCTCTTTATATACATGTTGATTTCAAGGAGTACTCTTATTAAACTTTAAAGCAAGGCAAAACATCGTTTGTGAAGCCCAGAGTGTGCAGCAGGTCAGTTCTTATGAGTGCAGTCTTCTCTTGGTGCAGCCCAGGGGTTCAGCAGGGCAGTCCTTCTTCTCTTGATGTTTCTAGGCAGGGATCTGAGTTGCTGGACAGCTCTCCTATATTAATTACAGTTTCTGGGCTGGCAAGAGGGGGGCACCTTCTGTAATGACAACTGCCTTAGAAGTATGGCATACGTTTGTCCCAGAAAGCTCTTCTAAAAAAAAATTGTAATGGAGAAAATCTCTCCTGGAGGTTTTGGTCTAGCTAACCCAACACACAGGTGTGGCTAACTTTTCCTTACACTCCCTTTCCAGCCTCTCTCCTAATTTAACTACAGGGGCTCCCCTTTGGCTGGGGGTGCAGGAAGTGGGGGTGGACCTGGTTCCGATCCTAACTTTCTCCCTTTGAAAACCAGTTCGGCTACCCAGCCCCCTTCCTGTCTTGGCATCTGCAGCTGTAGATCTCCTCCTACCAGATGGTCTCTTTGTCTCAGCCTAGGCCACTTCACACCTCATTAAAGGAGCTTGGCTCAGTCTGTCAAAGACTGGCCAACCAGAAGAGGCGGCTACAGGGCTGATTTTAGGTAATTTCTGGAAAACAGTTCTATAACCTCTTTTCTGCAATCGTTATACTAAATCCAACCACCTTGGCAAGTTGCTGGATTTATTGTAACCATTGTTGTCATACTTTAAATTGTATTTCTAGCTCACTCCTGTCAAAAGATAGGCTATTTTAAAGTTAATAAAGCCTTCCTATGTGAGCCTATGTAGCTAGCAATCTACAATGGGAAAAAACGAAACAGGAATTTATTTCTTCCATTGGGCATAAAAAATATCTTTTATGATGCCCCTGCTCATTATCACAATTTACCCTACCACTGGGGCACCTAGGGTAGACTTTAGTAGTGACGGCATATGTAAAAATGAGGCAGTTTAAGGCTTTGGAGGAACTGTTAATTCCAATGTCAAATTTGGACATAGATTTACTTTAAAAGCAGCCCGCAAAGCACGGCTGCCTTTAAAATGACAGCAGGCACCACAGCAGTGCACATTTTAGTGCATTAAATCCACTGGCCCTATGAACGAACATGCCCTACCATATACTAGGGACTTACAGGTAGGTTGTCAGTACCAATTGAAATCACACCTAATTACCATATACCTTTTAAACAGAGCAGTAGCCCTGGGCCTGGTTAGCAGAGCCCAGGACACAAACAGAGTCAGTAACCACCAGTATCAGTCAAAACGTGAGGGTAATCATTGCAAAAAGGATGACTTTCTCACAGGGAGAGATAGCCTCACAACAGTGAAAACGACTTCAGGAGATTTCTCTGGCATAGCATATAAAACTTACACCCACATATCATACTGTTTAAATACTGTGCACCCTTCATTTTGAGCCTTTAGGGTTTACCTTAGGAGTGACATAAGTTTTAAGTAGGAAGGTTTAGGCCTGGCAAAAGGTTTACTTTCCCAAGTTGAAATGGCAGTTTACAACTGCACTACAGGCTGCAGTGGCAGGCCTGAGATGTTTTAAAAAGGTACTTAAGGGGTGGCACACTGAGTGCCGCAGCCTACTAATAGCATTTAATTTTCAGGCCCCGGGTTCCATATACTAGGGACTTACAAGTAAATGAAATGTACCAATCACGTGTAGGCCAGTTTTACCATGTTTAGAAGGGAGAGAAAATCTGGGGTGGCCCTGCAGAAAGGGCCAGGTCCTGCAATGTGAATCAAGACTTTCATGTTTGAAACCAATCATATCCTAGAGGACATCGGATGCTGCATTGGAGAGCCACACTAATAGCAAGAGGCCATCAGAATTACAGGTCACATGTCTGTTGTAGTCCTCCATGATATGTGAGACCACAGAAAACTTTATTTCATAGCCGGATTAGCAGTTGCATGTAGTACCAGAATATCATCATAAAAATATATTGTCTGATAGAAATATCATGTCCTAAATATCATTTACATATCATTTAATAAGAGAAAATCTACACCCAACAGTACACAATTTTGTAACAGATATTTAGAACACAATGTTGATGTATTTTAGAGATTTTATTAGAACTGTAATTAGTATGACCTTGCAGCCTTGTCAGAGTTCAGCTACCTTTGTGTCCTGGTCTCAAGGATTTTGTCACAGAGCCAAGTGTGTTTTCCAAATACTTGAATTGGATAATCAGTAGTATGGATGTGGTGAATCTAATGCTATCATGTACATGTTTATCTATATATGTGTGTTGTAATGGTTAGTGGTGTGGGTGTGGATCTGTGGCTGGAGGTCTTTATAAATTTCAGTACATACTACCATGGAAGATTTGTGTGTTCATTGCCCACTTTTAAGTATGTGTCTAAGGTAATAGTACATATGGTATCTTGTTAGGGTCCACATATCCCTTCATACCAGCATACATGTGCAGTATTGAGTTGTTGTTCAATCATTGTGTCAAGTTTTGTCAGAAGCAGTATGTTGTCGACCATATAGTGAATCTGAGCTATGTTGGATATGCATGAGTTGCTTTGACTAATGCTTACTGTTGGGTATTGTGACTGTTTATTTATTGTAGTTGGCACTGTTGTGAGCCCATAGTCAGCTATATAAACTATTTGAGCTCTGCTGGAGGTGTCCTCAGTGCTTTCTTTACAGTCTTGTTTTGGGTGTTGTATATTGTTTTCTAATGAAAGGTGCTATTGCCTGGAGAGTCACATGCAAGCTCCTTGCACCTCACTACTGCTCTGCACGTATATGTTCAGCCTTGTCTATTGTGTGTGAGGGGGTGTTTAGTGTGTGTGTGTGTGTGTGTGTGTGTGAAGAGTAGAAGAGTAATGCAGCAGCAGCCAAAGTGGAATCCTGCACATTCCAGGGAGAGACTCAAAACCAATGATAAACTACTGTCCTACCAGAACAATACTGTGTAGCATCCTTCCCTGCCTCAGAGAATGCAAATGATCACACCGCACATGGAGCTTGGTATTACATGTCTTTAGTCCTCAGTGTGTAACTAATAACTGAACATTCTACATCATGAATTCTATCAACCAGACCCAAGCACTAATGTCACTGTTCTACGGAGTCCATCAAGAACC
This sequence comes from Triturus cristatus, assembly GCF_964204655.1. Classification (NCBI taxonomy): domain Eukaryota; kingdom Metazoa; phylum Chordata; class Amphibia; order Caudata; family Salamandridae; genus Triturus; species Triturus cristatus. The sequence continues at coordinate 438,777,033 of NC_140582.1, read as the reverse complement.
AATGGATGCCCTCATGTCTAACCCACAAGACACTGTATCTCCTCCTTTCTTAAATAAAAAGTACAAATAATACATATATTCATCATAACTCTTCAATAAGTTGTTTGGTGCTTGGATCAATCTCCCAGAGCTTGTTATGTAAGGCTGCAGAGATAGAGTAGAAGAATCAATGAATGGCACTGGTGACAGAAACACAGGTGCAGTCTTTGGGCTCTCAGGTGGAAAGTCTCACTTCTGACATCTTCTGTTTTGAAATGCAAAGAATTTGGCCTAATGACTTTCCAGAACGGTGAGCAGCCACCATGTGTCCTTTAGTAGTCATAACCCTCAGTGGGTTAGCATCAATAGGAGAATCAGAACTGCATTTTCGTTTCTGTCTGGCAAGTATGTGGTCTGCTTCTGTAAAGACACTGTTCCTCACACATCATCATTTGTCTGCGTAGGTCTACATTTTGTGTTAGTGACATGAATCTGATTGTCAACGTTCACCATCAGCAATCAATCTTGTAGTGATTCATTGTGGCAACTTGGTCTTCATTGCTCTCACAAACTTCATGGTTACAGGACTTTCACATGTAGTTTAATGGGGATTTGACTGGTATAAATGAAGAGCTGCTTTGATACCAGCTTTTCTAGTACAGCACGCTGAATAGTCTTTTTATGGTGCTTATAAAATGCTCAACAACGCTGTTTGATTGTGGCAAAGAGTTGTGCTTTTCTGATGCTTAACGTTCAAATGAGTAAGAAAGTCTTTGAATTCTCAACTATTGAAAGGTGGGTCATTGTCAGATTTCAGAATTGAAGGAACGACCCATGTTGCAAAAATACCATCTAGGTTCTTGATTACTTTTTCCTGAGTGATTGATGAGAGGTATCCTATCATGGGAACACAAGAATACTCATCAAGGACTACCAATAAATTATGTCCGTTGTCAAGGGCCCCTAAGAAGACAATAGTGATTTTCTCCCACACATGCTTTGAAAGATCAGACATTTTCAGTGGATGCTGGGTTGTTTTGAGAGAAAAACAGTTGCACAAATGACAGGCCTTTTTCCCTTTCAACCCTTACATCAAGATGAGGACACCAAACTCGGTCTCGGAGAGCTCGCTTAGTGGAGATAATTCCACAATGTCCCTCATGTGCCACTTCAATAACTTGCTGTCATAGACTCTCTGACATGACAATTCTCAAACCTCATAAGACGATATCTTCTTGGGTAACAGAAACTTCATCTTTCACATTTGTGAATTTCTGATAATCACTGTCATTTGAAAGAGGTCAAGTGTGCTGTTTCCGGGATTGATGTGTAATAATGTCTTTGAGTATTAGCCTTTTACTGTCTGTGCTGGGGCAGCAATGGTTTGTTCCACTAATACAGTAGCAAGTGTACTGATCTTTATGATTGAGTTAATGTAAGCTTCAGACATTTTGGAAGTGGTAGTATGAAATTGTTCTGGCACTCATGAAAAGTAGTCAGCTGAGTTTTGATCTTTCCTGGGCGGGTGCACAATAGTATAGTCATAGTCCTACAGCCACATACCTCACCTTTTAATGAGAGGGGACATCTTGGTTTTGAGATTGCCAAAGACGGTAAACTATGCTTGGTGATCTATGACAAGAGTAAAATGCTTTCCATATACAAAAACATGAGCCAAAATATGCCTTATAGCATTTGGATGTCCGTTGTGTTGGGCACGAATTGCACCTAACCATATTTTGGGCTTGTGTCAACAACCACTTCTGTAGTTAGCTTTGAATCGAAGTAGGCCATTTCAGTGGCATTCTCCATTGCATGTCTGATTTTCTTGAAGCTTTGTTCACATTCAAGTGACCATTAAAATGAAGCATTTCTCTTAATAGGGCATTTACTCTGGCAAAATCACAGATTTACCTAGAGCAGTTGCTGGCCATGTCAAGAAAAGAGTGTATCATGGTAACATTTTATGGGGGACAGGTGGCTCACAAAGCCTGCACTTTAGCCAGATTTAGAGTCATTCCCCCATCAGAGATAATATGGCTAAAGAACTTGAGTTGTGTTTCTCTGCATTCAAAGTGAGACCTGCATCACCAAGTAAGCAGCACACTTGGGTAAGAGCTTTATCATGTTCCTTTCGTGTGGCCCCAAAGACCTATATATGATCACTGTAATGAAAAGCATGCTTGACAGGCGGTATTATGCAGCTCATGACATCTTGAAACAGTTCTGTAACTGATAACATGCTGAAACTTGACCTTTTATATCTGAACAAACCAATATGGGTAGAAAAGGGAGTAATGTACCCGGAATTTTCTTCTAGTTCCCACTCATGATTTCCTTTATTCAAATCAAGGCAAGAGAAGGCTTTGGCACCATTCAGCTGTGTGATCATATCTGCAATGTGTGAACCTGAATGTCATTTTCTTTCAATTGCCTTTTTGGCATGATGCATATGAACACAGATCCGCACTGCTCCTTCACTGTGCTTTTTAGGCACTACCACTATGAGTGAAACCCATGGTTTCGGGCCAGTAGATCGCTCAATGATATTATGCTTTAGTAATGTCTTAAGTTCTTTTTCAAAAGCTTCCTGTAAATGAAATGCAATTGTATGATGTCGCTGAGCAATAGGACAAATGTCCTCATTAAAATGTAGTTGCACTTTCATTGTCTTAAGTTTTCCTAGTCCCCAAAACAATGATGGAAACTGACTCACTATTTTGTGATCAGCATTTATGTTGTAATTTACAGATATCAGACCCACTGAGTAAACAGGGACTTGATGAAGTACGTTGAAGTACGTGAATTGATGTTTGTACTTTCGTCTTTTTGTGCCTCATGAATGCTACAAATGAACCTTGACTTTTTAATGGCATCAATGTAGCCCATGTTTGCACTTTATTCTGTAACAGTGTGAGGCGGGGCACTGAAGACAGTTTGTTACTTCTCTTCATGCATGATGTTTATCGATGCACCAAGGTCTATAATAAAATGTATGGAACAACCATTTATCTTTAGTGTGATTTTAGGACAGTGTCTAAATGAATTTCGTGACTTCATGTGTCGATCTTTCTTCAACTCACATTTTTCCCTTGAATGCTGCCAATCCAACAGGTGCACATTTCTCTTTAGTTAACATCAACAGCGCACATCTATCTTCTTTACTGCCAGATTTAGACAGCAATCGACTTCGTTCAGTTTCCATTTGCCTCAACTGATGTGGCCACTTGGCCTTGTGAGCGTGAGTAGAATGTCGCTTCTGGAATGTTCAGTCGTCCATTCTGTTTCCTCAATGTGACACATTTAGTTTTTCCTTTGCTTTGCAAACCATTACAAAATGGTTGTCTTTCTCTCAGCCCTTGCATACGTGTCCAATGGTGGGATATTTACCTTCATGTGGAAAGAAAAGTTGCATCTGAAACATAGTTTCTTTTTCTTTGGAGACATAACTGTGTGGCCCTTGACCTTGTATCTCTGTTTTCTCTTCATCTTAAGTGCTGACTCACTCTGGGCTCCTCCAGGCTCCATGAGAGTAGCTTGTCTTCTTTACGTTCTTCACTCTTGAATCCATGGGTGGTCTCTCCAGACTGTGCTTTTTTCTCAGCATTCATCGTCTGAATGAATTGGAATAGCAACCGTCTATGACTCTGAGATGTATGGCTTCTTCATCATTGAATTCACTAAAAATACAATGTTTGATGAGCGTGTCAAGTCTTTCGACAAACTCGTCAATCATTTCACCAGCTTTTTGCCTTTCTTAGTTCAAAATGTATCTTTCATAATTGACATTCGCATTGGATTGGACTTGATATGTAGCACCTCTTTGATTTGATGAAATGAAACTTCATCAGCATGTAGAATTTTCTTTATTACTTCCTTTACTCTTTCACCTGCAAGATTCTTGAGATTTTTGATGAGCTTTATGTTATCTGCTTCTTCCAATGCATTAATAAAATCATCAAAAGTTTCAATCCAGGCAGTCCATCTTGCACCAATACTCTGCTTTTTGGCGGGATTTAATGGAAGCTGTGGTTTCAGGAAAGCAGCAGCGTTATGACCAGTTGTGGAACTTACTGACGTGAAGAGTATGTGCTGTTCATACAGTGTTTGATGAGCACCTACTTCTGTACCTTCTGGAAATACTAGCTCAGTACTGGAACTCAGGTAATCTGGCCCACTCATCAGACGTGCAGCGCCTTCTACCTCTTACATGGTAAGTACTCGTTTTGTCTCTTGCATGTGTCTGCCACCATTTTCAGTCTTCTGCAATGCATATGTTTTACACTGTTTTTCATGTTACTCTGTAGCTGTTATTTCTCTTTTAGTGCTTTCTTGTACCTGGCTATCGCTGTTTTTAGCTCTTCGCTGTATCAGGTTGTCGCTGCCTTTCGCACTATCATTCCCAAGTTACATTTTGGTGCAGTACTTCTTTCATGGTCTCAAAAACAGGTCCCTTGCCAATAATACGCAAATTCCTTTGTAAGGCCTTTGTCTTCATCGAAAGGTTTTGCACTGGCTGGGGCGGTGCTTACTCCACATACGCCAACTGTCAATCTTCACTTTGATAGAGGTGCGAGTGGCATGTACCATCAGTTTGTTAGACCACAGCAAACCTTCTGGGAGAGCACTGTCAGTTCTTTGGGTTACGCATCCCCTATCTTGTCACCAATTGTAGCATCCTCCCCAGCCTGGGAGCATGTAAATGATTATGCCACACATGCAGCTTGGCACTACATGTTTTTATTTCTCCGCGTGCAACCATTAACTAAACATTCTACATCATGAATACTATCAACCACAACCAAGCACTTATGTTACTGTTCTATGACGTCTGTCAGGAACCAAAAGGGTCCCATTATCTCTAACCCACAAGACATTACATGCTGATCAAGGCAAGCATATATCATCCGACAGCCTTCACCACCTGAATGGCATACAGATGCATCTCTACTTGATGAGTGGCAGAGCAGTCTACTATCTGACACTCTTTCAATGCGTGCAGACCTCAACCTTTCTCTTTGACGGAGTCTATAAATATGCATGAGGTAACTAAGTAAATCCAACATTATGAGGGCCTCTTGCCTCCAGGCCTTCAAAGGACAAATCAAGAATTTATTTGACTACAATTAATTTTCATGTTCCTGATTGATTTGCCTGACGTTATGCAGGAAACCTCTAGCACAACTTGTAAGGGTAACATGGCCTCTGAGGTGGATGTTATCAGTGGCGGCCACTGCAAAGTTCAAATAGGGTGCAGGGGAGGGGGGACGGGACAGGGATTAGGGAAATAATTATATATTTTTTTTAAGTACCTGTTCCTATGCTGCCAGCCGCCTCAGTACTACTCTTCTCTCCTGATGGTTTCCCAGCAGTCCCTGGGAAACCAGCACAGGCTCCCCACCCAATCCCGGTGCTGCTCTCAATAGTATGAGAGCAGCGCCAGGATTGGTCTGAGCAGCTTGGTTTGCCATTCAGATAGTGCCTCAGAGTCTGTGCTGTTTCTCCAATCCGGTTGTAAAACACAGCTGGGTTGGAGAAACCAGGCTAAGACGGCCGACCTAACCGTCATGTGCACTTACAGTGAGTGTGCACTACTCCTCCCCTGCTGGCTGTGACGACAGCCAAGCCCCGCCCTGCCCAGACTTAGCTGGCTCTAGAGGGAAACAGGAAAAATAAATTTATAATAAAACCAATTTATTATCATTTAATTTTTCCTGTTTCCCTCAGCTGGCTTTCAGCAGACGGGTGGCAACACTCCTCCGCCATAGCAGAAGAGCTGCCGCTGCATGGCATAAACCCTCTGAGCTCCCAAGAAGGAGACCTTGAGGCTCCTTTGGACCTATTTTAATGTCCCTTGGCTCGTTTAATGTCCCCACCTTCTAATTGGTCTATATTTTCCAGTGATGGTATAGTTCATTGTATGTAGCTTTATGAGAACTTGGGAACATCATGCTTTGCACGGGGTAAGCCTTATGCACAGCTGTTTATTACCATTTTGAGTGTGTGCTGGTGTTTTGAGCATTTTAAAAAAAGCAGCAAAAAGCACAAAGTGCTCCTCACTCAAGGGTCATGTTATAATGCACACTCAGAGTTTTTTGTCATGTGAATCCTCAGATGTAGGTTAATTTTATTATTATTATTATTTTTATTTATATGGTGCACAAATCATCCCCAAGGGGATCTCTCGGCGCCTGGGCGGCGGGCTTCTGCAGCGAAATGTATCAGTTAAATAGCCAGGTTTTTAAGTGCTTCTTAAAAATGGTTAACGAGGGGCAGGAGCGCAGTTCTAGAGGCAATGAATTCCAATGTTTCGGAGCCAGATAGGAAAAAGCACGGCCCCCTATCTTTACTTTTTTGATTTTTGGCACTAGGAGAAGCTTTCGGCTGCTAGACCTTAAGAGTCACGATGGTATGTACCATTCCAGCTTTTTCAAGACGTATTGAGGTCCCTGTCCATGGAGTGCCTTGAATACTAAGCACAGAAGTTTAAAGAGTGCCCTTTTTCTAATGGGCAGCCAATTAAGCTCTTTTAGTAGTGGCAAGGATGCCGTCCGCGGAGGTTTGTTTAAGGCTAAGCGGGCGCCGTGTTTTGCACGACTTGTAGCCTGGAAAGTAGGTCTTCCCTTGACCCCACCAGGAGGGCATTCCCATAATCCAGTCTACTTACCAGAAGTGCCTGGATCAGAGCCCTTCTGGCAGAGATAGGAATCCACGGGAAGACCTTCCTTAACATGCGCATTAGTCCGAAACATTTACCCGAAAGGGTTTTGATCTGATCTTTCATGGATAGATTGTTATCCATTAAGATACCTAGGTTTTTTACCCCTTTTTTGTCCCGTTTTTGTTCCTAATTCCTCTGGACACCACTCATCTGTCGAAATATCTGCTGCTTTGCTTTGATTGAAACTTTTAAAGCACACAATGTGCCATTAGTATGACAATGCAACACCTTCTGGTAGTCTGGGAATTTCAGCAGATGCACCTAGGATAGATGGAGCTGGGTAATTATGTGAGTCCTCTAGCCTTTTATGCTTGTAACAGTGGAAGTGGGAGAGGCCCGTGTTTAAGTCTGGTCTTTGAGACAGCTTTAGTTGTGTCCCCAGATGACTGTTTTCCGAAATATCCATACACAATGCACTTACATAGAGAGGGTCAGCAGGTTTCATTCATTGGTCTGTTGATTTGTCATTTACAGTTTGCTTCTGCTCACCACAACATACAGTATGTGGCAGTGGGACAGCCCACTTTTTCTATTGGCTACTTTCACTTTGAGTGGCTGCATGGGACTTGTCTATATTGTTCAAATCCGTTTAAAAATAGTTTATTATTTACAGTGACAAATCTCTTTCAAAATGTTCTTTTTTATTTTAGTTTTGTGTATTGTCTTTAAATGACACTATTTTTTGTAAGGTTTATATAGCTGGAACTACACTCGAAGATATCAGGTTGATATTTTCGGGTCTATAACGCTTCACATGACCACCAGTTGCGTTACAGACGGGCACATTCATTTTTATTGGGCACGTGGGGGCATATCATCAAGCCCCTGAGATAAAATTATCGCCGCTTTAGCGTCCGTTTTCAGACAGAAAGCGGCGAAAATTTTATCGCCTAATCAGCAAGGTCACACTATTGCGTGAATCCTTGCATTATCGCCCTTTCCCCCAACGCCCATCTTTGCATCTCTAATGAGTGGGCGTTCCTGCCCTGACATAACTGGAGAAATGTCGCTAATGGGCACACTAACCTGCAGAGCGACAAGCAAAGTAGCAATAACCTCTGTTATTGCTACTTTCCTTATTCCTGCTTCAAAACTGACTTAGCCATGATATCCTATGTAAGGTTGATATCATGGCTAAGTATGCCTTGCCCTATCAGCAAGCTTTCGCCAAACCTTGTGCGATTATCTCTGTATTTCCAGCAATAATTGCACAATTGGCAGCTTGCGCTCTGAATTTTATCGCTTTGGAGATAAGCGTTGCTGATAGCACACTATCTCCGCGATAAAATTCAGAGTTGGCTGGCGATGATCACCCTCGTGCTAAGAGCGCTGAGCGATAATTATCGCATGGCCTTGATGATTTGCCCCGTGGAGAATAAACGATTTGCTCAGAATCACAGGATGTTGAGCGTCGTTGCCCAGACTCGAAACCCGGTTGCCCCGCTTTGAGATCGACCCCTCTAGCCGTAAGGCTACATCCTCTACTTATTTATTTTTGCTGTACTTTGATACCCAGTTTGATGGTAATTTACGTCCTTCTGCTTTCCAAAAATGATTGTTATATGAGGTTTACGTGATATTGTGACATTTTAGTAGTTTGCAAGTTGAGTGGTTGCATGGGCGATAATGCCTTCTTGCCACCTTTGTTAAAATAACAGAAAAATCATGGCACAAGTGAAACCGTATTTATTTTTTTACAGCAACGCTAGAAAAAATCTACATCACTGATTGTTTTTATTACATTTTTTAGTGCGCACATTGTCGGCCATATTTGGATGCCATCGTTTTCTCTTTTAAAAATGTTTTTGCGGCATGTTTACAATAAATAAAATGTTTTTTTTTTAAATTACCATTGCAAGAGCATGCCAGGCTAGACCTACTGACTTTACTAATGCTTGTTCTGATTTTCTGTGGCAAATGTCCCGCTGGACACCGAGATAACGAACCAACATACTGGAAACAACTTACATGGAGTGCTTTCTAAAGGCACCTTGACCTCAGTAGCCACTAAAATCTGCGTTTTATTGGCACAGTCTTGCCTCTTGAGCTCCACGTGTGAAAGAAAGTAGTTGATGGGAATTTGGGAGGCAGAGAGAGAGGATTTAGACGTGACTCACAAGTCGCTGCTGTTTAAGTCCACCAAAGCAGAAATGGGAAGCAATGCAATAATTGTACACCAAAGGATACATTTACGCAGCGGCATTTGTTTTTTACTTTGGACTCCAGTACATAACCGTGACCTTTAGATAAGAACCCAAGTATAGGGTCGTGTGCTCTAGTTATTTTGTATTCTCTGAGTCTTGTCTTGATGTGTTTTGGAATCGATCGAAGTCGAAACATCCTGAAAGAAGAAATCCTCTTGCTGTCCTGGTTTGAATTATTTTTGCGTCTCACGCACAAACAGTGCATTTAAAGATATGCGACGACCCTGCCAAGTGAGAATCTTTTGTTTTCCCCCCCCCAAATACATGTGGTTGAAATCTGAGACGTGCTGTTTGCCAAGCCACAGTATTTTGGATACAGGCCTGGTCCAAGAACATACGTTATTGTTCAGAGGGTTACATTAAAAGGGACATTTCTGCAAGGAAGAGCCTGTAATTTCTTAAGCTTTTGCTTACAGCTAGAGAATAATTCCCTAATAGTTTGTTAAAAATTGGAAGTTGAAATATCCACTCAAATCCTGTTTATTCAAGAGTGCAAGCAGCATCTCTTGATCCTTGTCATACTTGGCATGGTTTGGTTACTATTGAATCAAATGGCGTTGATCATAGCTGGTTGTTGTCTGGCGCTTGACCAGCAGTCATTGCGGAAATGAAAACACCAGTGGCTGAGTGAGTTCATCTCCTGGCAGAAGATTATCTGGTAGAAGAAGTCAGCCCTCACATTCACGGCGCCTGGACAATAACAAACAGACAGGGCCGGCTTTAGCGTTGGTGGCGCACAGTGCAACAGTGTTTGTTGGAGCCCCCCAATGACCACCTCCACCATGGATTCCCTCACTACCACCCTTTAAAAGGGCCCCCCAAGTCCCCATACCCGCTCTATCTCAGATGCATTTAATTAGTTGTTAGCGCCGCCGCCACTCATACCACTGTTGGGTGTAAGCAGAGCACTTTACATCACACACAGTACACAGAGACAATCAATCATAGGTGTGCAAATCAGAGTATAGGAAATGTTACATAAGACAACAAGGTATAGGAGCCACGTGTCATCCATACAGGTAGGCAGTATCGTTTAAGAGGTCATGGGGGCATATTAATAACGGCCAGCGATAATTATCGCTGGCCGTCCTTAGCGATAATTATATTATCGCAGGCTATCTCTGGTATTTATCACCCTGGTAGCGCGTTATTAACAACGCGTTACTCCAGGGCGATAAAAATTCCAGAGATAGCGAGGTTATCGCCCTTTTGCAGGGAACATCTCTGGTTTTCCAGCGATGTTCCCTGCAAAAGGGCGATAACCTTGCTGATACGACCCACAGGGTCGTATCAGCATAATCCACCCCCTATGTTAGGGATGGCTAAAAGTCAGGATTTTAGCAGACGTTAGGTTTTGGCGAAAACGGACGTTTTTGCCAAAATCGAATGTGTGTAAATATCTCGATGTAAACATCAGCAATATTTGCAAGGTAGTCCATCTTGAGTACGCCCAGTAACGCCCGCTTTGCATCTCATTGGAGATGCAAAGGGAGGCGCTGGGAAAAAGGGTGCTAACATGCGATTATGCATGTTAGCACCCTCTTGTAAATAGGGCGCAGGTTTTATCTCTGCTTTTTTGGCTTTGTAAGCCAAAAAAGCGGAGATAAAGCCCTTGTAAATATGCCCCTTGGTCTGGAAAAACACAAACTCATAATTTTAAACGTGACACCATGGTTGGGGGTTCTCTTTAATAATCAGAACTGATTTCTATCTAAATCAACCCTTTTTCCAACATTACGATAGCGAAAGACTGGAGAAAAAAATCATAAGGCTCACATTTATATTCTCTGTTTGCATGCAGCTCCTTGATGACAGTTAATAAATAGCTCACTGTTCTATGTTAGGATTATAACTTATGAACTGCAAGTGACAAAAGAATCTCAGACAAAAGCAGTATTTACATTACATGTACTTTGTGATCTGAATGGTACACGTTCTTTGCAGCAGGCATATTAACATTAAGCACTAAGCAAAACTCTGATCTCTCTCCTGGGAGAACTTTAATCATGGAGGTATCTTGAGATTTTTAATGTTGCCTGAATAGCAGGAGGCCAGGGATGTGTCAGCAGGTACTCCAAACATGACGACCCTACCCGAAGTCAGCGCTGCACCGGTTGCACCCCTCTAGAACTGGTCCTGCAAACAGAAAGAGGTCTAATAGTCCCTGAGCATTCTTTTTCTTGAGCAGTTCATCCTTCTGCGTAAATGAAATCAGGCCAATCAGAATACAATGACCCGCATAATATAAAAAAGTAGAAATATACCCCACCTCCCAAACACATTCTGTCGTAGTTTGAGACCAAATACTCAATTTTAATAGCAAATACAAAGGTTTCCAGACATTTCTGTGAATTACAATTTCATGCAATCTAAAGATATTTACGCATGCGTAAATTAAAATGTATGTTTACAGTTGGAAGCTTGTCTTTCATGAGTGCAATTGCACTTTTTAAGTTCTTTTGTTCTCTACAGAGATGTATTGTCTCTAGAATGAACCCTTTCCCTACATCCCCACCACTTTGACATGATCAATTACCATAATCTTCTTGGAAATAGATGCCCTTGACAGAATTATTATCTTTGATCGTTTTCATAGTCATCATCAGCCCCTCCCAGGAACTCTGTGACGACCTTTCAAATCATTTCAGCAACAAAATAGAGAAGATTTACACTAACTTTGAAAAGCAACCAAACCCAGAGGATATCATCAGAAAACTGCACACCTACCACTCAGACAGACATCTAACCAACTAGAGAACACTCACTGCGGAAGACACCACCTCAATCATGACTCCAGGCCTCCACAGACTATATCCACACCATATCTATAACCTAGGAGGACCTGTGATCAGCAAATTCCTCACCCACATCATCAACTCCTCCATTAAGTCTGCAACTTTGCCAGAGGACTGGAAGCAGGCTGCAGTTACAGCCCTCCTAAAAAACACATTTGCTGACCCCGTACTAACTAAGGGGCATATTATTAAGCACGGCGTAAAAATTATTGCCGCTGTAGCGGCAGAAAACTGCCTCTAAAGCGGTGATAATGGGCTTGATAATATGCCGCAGAGAATTCCAATAGAAGCCCATGTTGACACCAGAACATGGGCTTCTTTGGGAATTCTCATGGGCATATTATCAAGCCCATTATCGCTGCTTTAGCAGCAGTTTTCTGCCACTAAAGCGGCGATAGTTTTAACGCCGTTTCTTGATAATATGCCCCTAAGCAACTTCAGGCCCATCTCCATCCTACCTTACTCAGCATAGGTGATAGAAAAAGCAATCAATCAGCAACTCACCAACCACCTGGATCTCCACAATCTTCTCGACCACTGCCAATCCAGATTTCGCAGCAACCACAGCACAGAGACAGCCTTATTGCTGGACCTTTCTACACCAAGGAGATACCACCGCCTTCATATTGCTAGACCTCTTGGTAGCATTCAACACCGTGTCATACTCAAACCTCATCAAACGATTACACAACACAGGCATCCAAGGCCCAGCCCTCGACTGGATACACTCCTTCCTCACAAAGAGAACTCAGCAAAACAAACTCCCCCCACAGATCAGTGCCCAAGGACCTGATCGGAGGAATCCCTTGTGTCCCGTCCCCCGTCCTCACCTTGTTGAATATTTACATGACATCACTCGTGGACGTCATCAGATCCCATGGCATCTCCATCATCTTCTATGCGATGAACACAACTCATCCTCTCTATGTCAGAAAACTTCCCCATGACCAGGTCCTACTTCATCAAATGCATGATCCAGGTAGCAGAATGGATGACAACTAGCTGCATGAAACTCAACATGGATAAGACAGAAGTGCAGATCTTTGGGAACAAGAACTCTCCCTGGGACTCCACCTGGCGGCCATCAGAGCTCGACCCTACTCCATCACCCACCAACCACACATGCAACCTGGGGATCATCACCCACATCACACTTGACTTCAGAGGTCTCCACTGGCTGCAGACACACAGATGTTGCCAATTCAAAATCCTCACACTTGCATACAAGGCACGGAACAACAATGGACCTGCTCCAGCCAGTGCCTGTATATCCCGTGGATGATTAGTCACACTTTACAAATCCCTGCAACATAACATAGTGGTAATGGGTTGTGGAAAGGTTTGTGAGTGTGGCTGTGTCCAAACGATTGGTTTTTAAATGATTTGCATTAAAACAACATTAACAGAGACACACAAATGTTAGTTTATGGTTTCATTCACATTTAGATTGACGGTAGTTAATGTATGCCTGATATTTAAAATGGTTATAACTGGTGACCATCTTGGTTTGTGGTATGTAAACATTTTATTTCTAGGTGAAGCTGGAGTCCTAATAACAAATGCAATGTTCTTTTCCCATGTGAAGAAATGTTTTCTTTTCTTTGTGGAAATCATGGAATGTCTTAATTAATGGTGCTGTCAGAAGACATCTGCAGAGTACAGCTTGGTACATGTGCCTCATCCTGGTACAGATAAGTGTAAGTCTGAAGGACGCTGATAGAAGCCTTTATTGTGACGTGTCCTGAGAAATTAACAAGCATATTGCTATAACCCGATTGCACAGGCTTGTGAGAACTGTGTGTGTGTGTGTGTGTAGGTGGGAAAACTGTGAGAATGGTGCTTTTAATATAGTGCAGATTTGAATTCAGACTTAGACTTAGATTTGGAGTTAGAAAAGAGCAAAGCAGGAAATGTTAGAGTGCTCTGACAAGTGAGAGAACTGACTTCCTTTTGTCCTGCCCTTTGAGGCAACCCCATATTGGTTCGACCTCTGCTTTATAAGAATTTGAATTGATTTGAACTTCATATTATTTGGTGCATTCGTACTTTGATCACAATCGATAGACATCAGATTTTTGCTTTCCCTAATCTTTAGTAAACCATCATTGTTTAAAAACTAAAAAAACTCTGTCTTTTTTGTGGAGCCTAATGTGCTTCACGGTCATTGAATGTATTGTATTATTAACCGAGCTCAGTTGTGAAATTATTTCCATTTGATAGCCCTGTATATGCTCTGAAATGTGCATGAAGAAAAGTGCTAACACTTTCCCGAAGAAGAGGTTCCTTACTCCGGCAGACACTTAGACGACTTGACACTTTCATTTTTTCATCATATGGACACCATATTAAACCTCTGGGTGTTTTGCCTTGTATGCAGGACATACATGCCAATCCTCCCAATTCAGGTGGGAGACTACCGATTTCAAGGCTAGTCTCCCGTCTCCCGATTCCTTGATGCAAAATCCGGATTCCTCTGCAGGCTTCTGCCCATATGGACTGGTGTTATTCGGAGTCTGCAGTGCCAGTAACCTCCTCCTGCAGGCCAGGGCACCCGCATGTTTGTCAACCTCTCTCTCCCGGCCACAGCTCTTTCTCTGTGCTCCTGACAGGTCGGGCAAAAAACGTATGTTTGCATATCAGTTAGCCAATCCTGAAGCAGCACACTTGCCTGTCCCTTACATGCCAAAATACCCTATTCAGGCCTCAATATAAATCAATGGGAGAAATACGTTCTCTCGACTATTTCTTTAAAATCTCCCACTTTCCTTTTCTAAAATGTTGGCATGTATGGCAGGGGCACTTGAATTATGTGCCAAGGTGGCTGAAGTTATGCAGCAGGGTTGACTAAATGATGCAATAGGAAAAAAGTGGCAAGGAGGGGTAAAGTATGTGCTGTATTGCACAGATAAATACTAATTATGTAGGATTATATACTGTGCCAGTTTATAGCTATTTTGAAAGCTATAACATATTTATAAAAATAAGATCGCAAGTGTAAAAATACACAGGCTTCTTATACGATTCACATTCAGCAGACCATATTCAAATGGGAAGCAATAACAATGTTTTATTTTGTCTTTTATGGAAAATGTGTGTTAAGTGAAAGAAGACATTTGGATGAAGCATTTCCACTATTTGTGAAAGAAATGTAAGCACTTCTAATTGTATCAGGGTGCTAGACTCCCTGCTCCACTTTTTTGATTTTATTGTACAGAAAATGATTTCCGGTGCCTAGAGGCCATAACATATCCCTTAAAGAACCCATACTGGAAAATATTAATCTGAAATATAGGCATTTTGTAGAGATTGGAGAGAGACATGTTTTTTGCCCAGATGTTTGCCCTCTGCACATAAAAAATAAACCCGTGATCCCAGAGGAATTTCACCTCCCCAAGGAGGGCACATCCAAAGTAGAACTCCAATCTGTTCCTATAGGAGCAGATCAGAGGTATTGGGGTGCATAAAGTGCAGATAAAGGGTGGAGGACACAAAGAGGAACACCCTTGGAATGTAGCCCTGGCTCCCTTCTCAGTTTGTTTTAAATCATTTCATGTTTCCAGGAGCAAAGGGAGCAGATCGGGTATGCCTCTGATCTACTTCCCTAGGGGATATGAGCTGCAAGCAGTGTGTAGAGGACAGATCAAAGCCCGACTTGTTTCAAGGTGCCAGTATCATTCTGTGTTTCTATTTATCATTAGATATTAAATAATTCCCGGTACCATGGAGACATTAAGTGTCCAGTTCCGGGACCAGGGTTTGGGAATCTGCCCAACCTACTCTCCTAGTTTGCCGAGAATGCAGGTGTATTGTATTAGCCAACAAGAGGTGCATTTTGTACCACGATGTGCAGGTCACTGTTCTGTGTCTTTTTCTTTTCATTAGACAAAAATTAGCCCTGGTGGCCAAGGGTTTTTTAGTCTCTCAAGTGGTATCTTGGGGGTGTTTGTGGTTAAACTTCCCTGATCCCACCCCTGTTCGAGAAGATAGGCTAACATTATGGCTGTGGGTGGAGGGAGTCGGTCCCTAAGCCAGCCGCCCTGAGCCCACGCCTTTCATTGCTGGGTGTACTGCGCTTGCACCTTCCCCACAGGAACGCATAAGAGATAAACTCTCTGAATCTGTCCCCCATGGGAAAAGGAAAGGCTATTGATGTGTGGTGATGGGGACTTGGATCTGTACTGGGGTGGATCTTGAATCCCTAATTTTACAATCCTTAGCAACAAGTGGACTTTCCCTTTCGGTAAGTGGGCAAATCAGTGCGAATTTCTGATCTATCCCTAGGCAAAAAAGAGAAGCTATTGAGATGTGGGATGGCAGGAGTTGGGCCATCTGCTGGGGTTGGGGCTTTTCTCTTAACTATATTGTTGTTGGGGTTCGGTGGGCTTTCTTCAGCAGTTTGGTAGGGAAAATCACCATAAGGTTTCCCCCAAGGAGAGGGGAAAGAATGTGGAGCAGCATACAATTGGCTCCGCCCTCATTATTATTGAATAGGCCACATATGTATAATGAGGCCTTATGTATTTATGAGATATAATGTAACTTGCAAGAGAAAAGTGCAATTAAAGCCACATACAATGTTTTGCTTTTTGCTATATAATTGACTGTGCATTCATGAGAAATGTTTTTACTTTCACAACGTGACTGTTCATGTATTAGCATTTATTTAGTTATAACATGTATTAAAGTCTAGAGTTTGTCAACTTGACCAAAGGCCTTAAGCATTTGGATTTTGCAGCGTCTGACTTTCAATGTGAATGTTTTCTTGGATGAAGCGTTTTTCTCCCCTCTCCAGGTGCCTGGTATAACGACCCAATGAATGGAAAGAAGGCTCTTTGGTGTGAAACAGATAATGAAGGAGAAGGGAGTCAAGGGCGAAAGAAATTACAGCCAGAGGGGAGGCTTACTACCTGTGTGGAATGAAGGCAGAAACTTATGGTCGTCTTGTAAAATGTGGATCAAAGAAGAAAGAGTTATGGTCGTGTTTTCAAAACATACATCAAATAAGAAGGAATCATGACTGTTTTGCAAAAGAGAGTATTGTTTGAAGGTGGTCTTTAATTGGTTCCATGACAATAATTTTGGAGGGTCTTTGAGGGCATAACGAGGCAATGTTCTGTGGCTTTGAACGCACACCACGCTGAGATTTGTTTAAGATAGGAGAGGTTAAGACCTATGAGCCTTACATTCTACACTTTGTTCTCATTGTGTGGCTTCGTGCTATGCAATGCTTTGCTTTAGAAACTTCTACTGAAGTTTCACAGTAACACCTTTCTTTTTATTTTATGGATCTAATTGAAAATGAGTTTAGCATTTTTAGTGTAGTTTAATTGGGGAATTAGAAATCTTAATGCATCATAGACAGGATGATTGGACGTTTCAATCTTCTCATTCTGCCATGTTCCTTTTACTATGTACCATTGCTACTGAGGCTCTCATTGGTTATTTACTACTGACAATTAATTTGTTTTGCAGAGTTGGAAGTACTTTGATAATTCTGTATTGCTATGCAATGTTTCTGAGGCTGATTTATACAAAGTTGGCTTTGAATTTGTAATAAATTTAAGTTTAACCTGACTTTCCAACTTGGAACTTTACTTTGTCGCCAAATGGGCTGCACTGCATTTGTGAATTTGAATTGAAACCTAATTCCACAAGCTCCCTAAAAAGATCAGAGTTGGAGGGGACAAAACGAGCCCAAATCCCATCTGCTGGAGCAGATGATAGCAGAAGTAGGATGGTTATGGTCTAGAAATAGGGAGTAAGTGGGTTTTGGTGAAGACAGTTATTACCCCAGGTTAAGTCGGTTTCAGCCCTGAAGTTCATGATTCGGTTTGGTAAATAAGCGCAGTTCCAGTTTCGCTGTTATGTGTGCTTGAGGAGATTTTCTAATGAGACAGAATTTTGTTGATTTCTTTAGCAAAGCAGACAATTGTTGTATTGTATTTGGCTGTATGTGTGAGGCTGAAAGAATACGTTTATGAAAAATTATAAAGGAGGGTGAGCACTGCAAGGAGTGAGATCAGTGTCATGCTGGGCCACGCTGGCATTGGTCAGTTGGTTGTGAAATCGTACTGTTATTGGTTAATTATGTCACACTGTGCCGCGCTGGTATGGCTTGCTGATTCCAAAAATACATTGTGTAAAAATCATTGTTTTACTCTTTAATTGGATAATATTGATTGTTGTTTTTGATATATTGTAATAAAATGTAAATGTTTTAAAGTGATACGGAAGTTGATTACAGGTGATGTGTCTATTCCCATAAGAGAGGGAGAAGTGGCGCCACCTGAGGATACGGCAGGTCATTATGTGGCGATAAATATAGGGCTCCTTACTTGTGTTTGGCTTAAACAATGGCACAACATCACAGAAAAGGAGGGTACATTAGCATTTCCTCGCTATGTACATTTAATATACGAATCATTGAAAATTTGAGATGAATTTTGTATGGAATAAAGCCACATGAAGTAACGGAGATGAGACTTTAATAACTGAGGAGCATCAGTAAGGTACATCTTCCATCTCCTATCCAGCAACGATTCTGGTGAACCACACAGTGGAACCAGAATCCCCACCAAACCCAAACATTCTATGAAACACGAGGATGCAAGGCAACTAGTTGCCAAGCAACACAACACTTCCCCCCTCTATATATAAAAATAAGGAATTAAATAATATATACAAAAAGAAATAAACAAAAATAAAAAGGTGGAAGACAGGAAGAATAACCAGGAATAAGGAACATACATATTATCATCATAACACGGCATCACTCATTGTTAACCACAAAATCTCTAAGCCAAGAGGGAGCTTTCCTCTCACGAGGAGCCCTCTGGTTAAGAGCAGGGAGATCAGAAGACGGAATGTTCTCACCAGAGTTCAGACCATCCAACTTTGAACCCTCCGGGACCACCCCATCCCCCTCCTGAACCACAACAGGCTGCTGCAAATTGGATCCTTCTGCCATTCCAGAGGAAAAACCAGCAACATCATTAAAATCATCTTCCAGCCACTCTGAATTGTAAGGATTATCACTGATTCTCCTACTACACTGACCAGGGTGATCCATAGCAACCCTTTTTAAATTCCAAACCTCAACGTTTTTAAGTCTCACAGCATTGTGGAGCACCACAACAACTTCCTCAGCGTCAAAGAAAGCGCTCTCACCCTTGCATACAAACCCAGGCCTTTTAACCCTAACCCAATATCCCACTTCAATCACAACTGGTTTGGTGGAATGTTTGACATTGTAATATTCTCTGTTTTTTTCATGAACACGCTGCATCCTATTCCTCACTTCATCCGTAGACCAATTAACCGGACCAGAAGAAAATAACCAACCAGGGTTAAATTTAGACCGGGGTTTACGTCCACGCATAATAACAAACGGGGGTAAACCAGTCGCCTCGGTGGCAGTCACCCGGAAGGCCAAGCAACACAACACCACAGCTCACACCTGCACAATTCAAGGCACTTAATGCAATACAAGCAGTGGGAGATACCTTTACAAATTGGGCCCAGAATATGACACAAGCTAATTCAGAAAATTGTGTTCTTTGTTACCCTATAGCCCCAAACAATTCTACTGCCTCAAATATACTGGATACCCTCACAGTTCCAGTCATCATTTCACCCATCATCCCGATATATAATCCTAGTACTACAGAGAATGTTATGTGTGATGTTTCCATTCCAAGTGAGACAAGACCCCCAGAAAAGGCTTTGACTAGATTGAATGCAGAGTTTGTTCCCTTAGTTCCCATAAATGAGGATTCTCCTTGTGCTGCGAATAAAGATCCATCTATGAGTCAGAGAAGATTTAGACCTTTATAGTCATTTGTGGGAATGCTAGAACTGGGTTCCCTTGTATGGGAAACACATTCGAATGTACCCAAAATCTCGCCTAATTTTAATGTAGTGTCCATGCCACTTGAGATGACATGCATACTGACAAATGAGAATATAGATGAGTAGTTGAGGGAACGCAAAGGTTTTTTAAGGGAATGTAATGTTCCATCAAATGAGACTCAGAGTACAGAAATAAGTCAGGGGATTCAGTAAGCTTAAAAGGTGAATTTGGAGGAGGAGCCTAGCGCGCAACCAAGATGGCCACGTAGGTGCGAGGCTCCCGAGGACCTCCGCGACCTCCTACGATTATCCTGAACATATCCTGTCCCAGATGAGGGGACTGTGTTGGTGAGCCTGGGCTGAGGTGGCACCCGTTTTCCGCTTCCAAATCGGACCTCGGACACCGGCTTGAGCGTCGATCGAGGTTTGCGGCCTTCTCCTAGCCGAACCCCGGATTTGCGCTGTGGGGCGATCCAGTGACAAAGTGAACAACAGCGGCGGGCAGGGCTTGGTGGCTCGCGTACCCCGCACTTTCACTTTCGCTTTCGCACCCCCCTTGCTGTCTCTGCGAGGTTGGGTCGCGGGGCTCTGTGTGTTGGTGTGGCCTCGCCGGGGGACCCTGCCTGCCCGCCGGCTGTGATCCGCCCCGCAGATCTGAGGTGGCCCCCCCCCGGAGCCCGTGGACCGGTTTGCCTGCCCTTCACGACGTGGCTGGTGCGACCGGGAGACTGGGACCATGGCCACGAAACAAGATGGTGACCGTGCAAAGATAAAATCGACCCGGCGTGGCGCAGTCCATCAGTCCAACAGCATGGACCGATATACCCTCCAGAAGGGATCTCCCGAGGTGCCACGCAGGTCCCCTGAGGGCCCTACTGATGCCCCCGAGCTGCCCACGGATCTGACTCTGCGGGATGTCATGGGCGCCATCGCCGAGATGAAGGCCTCGGTGGGCCAGCGTTTCGATACACTGGCGCAGAAGATCGACTCGGTCCTCGTGGATGTTGGCCTGGTAAGGGCCGATCTCTCCAAGACCAACGACCGAGTCGATTCTTTGGCCCACACCGCATCGGGCCTTACGACAGATGTGGCGGCCCTACAAACGGAGGTGCGCCGGCTTGCTCGGGCGAGTGCGCTGATGGATTGCCGCCTGGAGGACTCCGAGAGTCGGGCTCGGAGGAACAACATCCGTATCATCGGGGTGCCTGAGGGACGTGAGGAGGCGGCGGCGGACCTTTTCGTGGAAGACCTGATTGTTACCCATCTCCAGCCACGGGGGCTGAGTAAATTCTTTGCTGTGGAGAGGGCCCACAGGGTTCCCGGGGGAAGGCCTAAGGTCGGAGCCGCTCCGAGACCTCTCATTGCCCGGATTTTTAATTTTCGGGACAGAGACGCTATCCTGCAATCCTCCAGACTACAGGGACCGATTAGACTTGACAATATGGACATAAATTTTTATCCTGATTTCACCCCAGCGGTCCAGAAGCAGAGACTGAGCTTCCTCGGTGTCAAACGCCGTCTCCGGGATCTAAACCTCAAATACGCCATGCTTTTCCCAGCTAAGCTGCGAGTGGAGGTGGATGGTCGCACGCACTTTTTTGATCGTCCCGAAGCGGCCGGGGACTGGCTGGATACTCTGTCTGGGGATCGGGATCGGGGGGGAGGGGGGGGGAGCGGCTCGCCGGATCAGGACTGAGGGACTAATATTAGGCCTCCCTCGGGACAAAAATGATGCCACTTTTGACCATACGTCTGTTCGCTTAAGTTCCCCTCCTATGGAGGTTGTGTGGGGTTTCTTGGGGGTTCTCCCTCCTCCTCTGGGGGTCTAGTTAGTTTAACTATCTATGGGGAGACAGGCACACTGCACGTTGGGGGGGCTGTTTGGGCTCATGCAGGGGTGCAGGGAGGGGGGAGTTTTGTTGGGGTGGGTGTGGTTCGTTATTATCACAAGGCAAACTTATTTTTGTGTTGGTTCTAAGGTGCTCTCGGGGGGACGAATGATGGTTTCTCTGTATGATGGGGGGTAGGGAATTAACTTTGTTGTCTTGGAACGTTAATGGACTGGGGGACAGGATCACACGAGGTGTGGTCCTGCAGTTTTTGAAGCGACTCTCGCCCGATGTAGTCTTTCTGCAGGAGACACACCTTATTGGCAATTCCTTCTGTGCCATGAATCGGCGTGGCTACCGCCTCGTGGCCCACTCGGGCTTCACGTCAGGCTCAAGGGGTGTGGGTATCATGGTAAAGAACTCGCTCCCGTTAGAAATTGATGAGGTGCTCCACGATGATAGGGGACGTTACACTGTCTTGGTGGGGAGAATGGAGGGCAAAGTGGTTGTCTTTGTGTCAGTGTACGTCCCACCGGGGCTGCAGTCGACCACCTTTGCAGACCTGGGGCGCCTCCTCCTTGGTCTTCCGGGGGGGCTTCTGGTGGTGGGGGGGGATTTCAATGCGGTGGTTTCTGGGACTGTGGATCGTCACCCCCCTAGGGACCTCCCCCGGGCACAGGCGTGGCTATCCGGCCTCTTGGACACACTGGGATTTGTGGACTGCTGGCGTTTAAAACATCCCACGCAGCTGCAGTACACTTTCCACTCGGGGGCCCATGGTAGTCTCTCCCGGCTTGATTATGTCCTTGTCCCGGCGGCCTATGTCGGGAGGGTGGGGGAGGTGCGCCATTTGGCACGGGGTATCTCGGACCACTCCCCGCTCCTGTTACATTTCGATGTCTTTCCGAGGGGTGAGGGCAGGGTGGTCCCAATCAATTCCTGGTACCTGCGCGACCCCACCATTCGCGCGGACTTGATTAAATCCCTCCAGCGATATTTTGATGAGAATGTGGGGTTAGTGCCTTCGGCTATCTCCCTGTGGGAGGCCTTCAAAACAGTACTCAGAGGGGAGGCCCTATCCCTTATTTCCCACGCCCGGAGGCGCGAGCGGGAGGAGGTGACCCGGGTGGAGGCTGAAATAGCCGAGTTGGAGGGTAATCTAGAAGATGGGGTGACGGATGCTGCACTACATGTCCTCCAACTCAAACAAGCGGCTTATAGGGCCCTCGTCACGGAGGCGGCCAGGGGCCTTAGTAGAGAGCAACAGGGGCGACTGTATGATGTGGGTGATAAGGCTGGTAAACTGATAGCGTGGTTGGATAAAAAGGAGAGAGCGAATCGTGTGGTCCCGCTGATTGAGAAAACGAATGGTGTGTGTGTAACTGAGCCAGAAGAAATTGTCTCCTGTTTCGCGGATTATTTCCGCGAGGTGTATTCCCCGGTCTCTTCTTGCTCTGAAGAGGATTCCCGTGCCCTGCTCAGGGATATCGCGCTGCCGTCCCTTTCCGGGGAGGACAGGGTGTCGCTGGACGCTGCTCCCACCTCCGACGAAATCGCCCTCGCCGTACGCTCGGTCGCTTCTGGCAAGGCCATGGGCCCGAATGGTATCCCTATCGAGTTGTATAAGTTGCGACCGGATACACTGGCGCCCCACCTCCGTGCAATGTTCCTGGCGGCCCACTCGCTGGGCTCCCTCCCGCTTGACCAACGTCTGGCTACAATCGTGGTGATCCACAAGGAGGGGAGACCTCGGGACCGGGTTACTTCCTATCGGCCTATCTCACTACTGAATGCGGAGCCCAAAATTCTCGCCAAGGTACTGGCCAATCGGCTGGTCGGGGTGGTGGGAGATCTGGTTCATCAGGACCAGTCCGGCTTTATTCCCCACCGCAACACAGCCCTTAACTTGCGGCGTTTGCATGGGGTGCTCGCGCGCGTCCCATTTATACGGGAACCGGCCATTTTGGCGTCCTTGGACGCCACCATGGCGTTTGATACGCTTGAGTGGCCATACATCTGGGCGATGCTTGCGAAGTTTGGATTTGGCCCAGGATTCATCAGCTGGGTCAAATTGTTGTACTCGGGCCCATTGGCGCAGGTGGTGGTGAACGGAAGAGTATCGGCCCCGTTTGAGCTGGGCCGGGGCACGCGACAGGGCTGTCCCTTATCGCCGCTTCTTTTTGCGCTTGCCTTGGAGCCCCTGGCGGAGTGGCTGCGGTGGGAGCCTTCCATCCGTGGTCTCCGTTGGACCCCCGAGTATGAGGACCGCGTATCCCTATACGCTGATGACATCCTTCTGTACCTAGCCTCCCCACGTAAATCACTTATAGTGCTGGTTGATGTTTTACACTCATTTGGTCGCAACTCCGGTCTCGTCATCAACTGGGCTAAATCGTGCGTGTATGTTCTCTCTGGGGAGGCTCCTATTCTCCCGCGGGGCTGTCCGATCCAGATCGCCCCGCAGGGATTTCGGTACCTGGGTGTCTTCATTACTCTGGACCCGGAGGCCCGCTATGAACGCAACCTGCTTCCCCCCCTCCAGCGCCTGCAGGTAGATGTCGCACGCTGGCGGCGCCTGCCGCTTTCGCCGCTCGGCCGGGCGGCATTGTTCAAGATGATGTCTCTGCCGCGTTTCCTGTACGCTTTGCAGAACACTATGGACTTAGTCCCGGCGTGCTACTTCCGTGAGGTGGAGAGTCTGCAACGCCGCCTGTTCTGGGACGGGAGGCCGCGTATTGCCCTGGCGAAGTTGACGCTCCCATGGTATGACGGGGGGATTGCCCTCCCGGATATTAAACGGTACTATTGGGCCTCCCAGCTCACTGCAATTAACCATGGCCTATACGGGCCCGCCTTAAACCCGGCATTCGAAATGGACAAGATGCTCCTGCCAGGTGGCGACTATAATCGAGCGCTCTATTCTAGCGTGCCCGACGCTCGTCTGACGGGCCCCACGCGTGTCATGGTGCAAGTGTGGCACGCAGCCAATGCAGCTATGGGGTGGAAGGACCGTTTGACCCGGGCGTCACCACTATACGCGTCTGAGCGGTTAGGCTCCCTGTGGACCTCTAAGGGCTTTGAGAAGTGGGACATAATAGGTATCAGTAAAGTGGGGGATCTGTGGACGAGGGGGGGATTTAAAACGTTCGATATGCTGCAGACGGAATTTCAGTTGCAGGGCAGTGAATACTTTCGGTATTTGCAGGCCCGTCATGCGCTGGGCTCCGTCTTCTCGGACGTTGCCTCCATCCCGGAATATTCCCCCCTGGAGGATAGAATGCTGGATGGGCACGTCCCGGACAGCACGATCTCACTGATATACAAAAAGCTGATAAATGACCGCTCGGGCCTGTTGACTGCCCTTCGTGCGGCTTGGGTTGCCGACGGGCTGGAGTTGGACGACAAGGACTGGACCTCCGCGGTGGCCTCCCCGAAGGAGGTGGCCATACCGGCTCGCCTTCGCTTCGTCCAACTCAAGATACTCCACCGGGTCTACATGACGGGGCCAAAGCTTCTGCGTATGGGCTATGCTGGAGATGGGTTGTGTAAGCGTGGGTGTGGTGCTTTGGGGACCTTTTTGCATATTTTGTGGGAGTGCCCGGAGGTGGAGGGGTTCTGGCGTGGTGTACATGAGGTGCTGCGACTGGTTACGCATGTGGCGCTGTTGCCTGAAGCGAGGAGATGCCTGTTGAATGTGTGGGAACCGACTGATTACTCGGCGCCGCAGACGTGGTGGGTGACTCTGGGATATATGATAGCCAAGCGTGATATTGCTCAACTGTGGGGATCCCAGAGGCCCCCGACGGTCTCGGCCTGGAAAGAACACATGGACTGGTGCATGTTTCGAGAAAAGGTGGTGTATGTGGCGAGGGGTAAGCCTGGGACATGGGTGAAAGTATGGGGCCCCTGGAACGCCTACCGCGGGGGTATCTGTGCACCACCGTTGCTGCCTGATACCTCGCCAGCCCCATCCCCCTAGCCGACTCATTCCCCCGCTGCCGGGCATTGGGTTCCCCCAGTCCTCGCTCTGCTCTCTTCCCCCTCTTTAGACTTCTGTGGATAGTTGGGATCCCCCCTCTAGGGGAGCACGTGCTGCTATTTCCGATTGTGAGTTGCCTTGTGGGTGTGGTTTTTCTTGTTGTTCTTAATTTAAAATGAAACCGTATAGTGGGGTCTGGATGATGTGGCCTTTGACGTTGTTACCTCCTGAGCATGCTCCTCTGCAACACCACGTGTTCCATAAATGTATGTCGTATGTTCCTGTCATTGCTAGCGGCCGGCCGGAAGGTTGTAGGCCCATACTTGTATACTCTTGAGACTTGTAATAAACGGTTTAAAAAAAAAAAAAAAAAAAAAAGGTGAATTTGGTAGTCATATGCAAATTAAAACTTGAAAAGGGTGAAATGATAAGTGGAAGTTTGGAGTTAAATCAGATTGACACTCATCAAACAAATGAGCTTTTTAATAATGAGCAATAACGTTACTCGAAAGGAGAGACAGGCTCATGAGAAATTGTCCAAATTGGCCCAGAAATACAAAATAGATTTAGAAAGAACTAAAGCTATACAGAAAAGTCATCACTTTTTTCGATCAGGACTTGGGAAACATGAGGATGATAGGTAAAAAATGCTAATTAGGGAACTAATTCAAAGTATTCTAACTTGGGGAACATTGGAGAAGTGGGAAGTGAGATGGTCAGAAGAAAAGCCCACGAAGACTGTTAGGAGAACCACCTCCTCTGAGAGATGGTCGAACATGTGTGAAGAATCTACCTTTAAGAGAAGTGCCTATTGAAGGTTATGTTCATGTACCATGGAGTCAAATGATTTTCCGAAGTTGGGAGATAAACTTGTAGATTGGTACAAAACATTTGAACAGTTTTGTGAAGATTTTGAAGGTTTTGTGGACCAATTTGAATACTTTGTTAGATATTGTGGTTCTCGGTGATTTTTGATTGGAATGCAAAATAGCCAACGGATGGCCTGAGAGAAAACCAGAGAGAGATCCAATTACTAATTGTCTGTTCGATATTGTGAAGAGGAGGTATAATCAAGTGGTGATATGGTTGAAATCTAAGGTGTCACCAAAGGATGTTGATTGGGTTAAAACTGATTTTACAACTCAGGAACCCAAGGAAACGATTCATGCTTACTATGAGAGAATGTTACAGGCATTCAAGCATATAGTGGAATGGATACAATAGAACCTAAGGATATGGGACATTTTGTGTCCAGGTTTGCGACAGGATTGAGAACTGAGATTAAAATGATGATACAGCAGCATTTGATATGCTGGCAGAATAAGTCAATCGAGAAACGTTTGCAGTATGCAAAACACTGCAATGACGAGATTGAGTTGAAGCAGAAAAAGTTGAAAGAGAAGCTCATGGTGGCACAAATTAAAGCAGTACAGAGAGGAAATCAAGTTCCACTATTAGTTGTGAATGCGCTTCCTATGCAGGGAGTGTATCAGCAAGAAGTACCCACCGCCCAGGGTGGAGGTGGATTACCATCTCAACGTAGAGGTAGAGGTAGATAAGTTCCTATTGACCCTAGTACTGGAATTGATGTGGCCACATTGAAAAAGTCTAATCCATGCCTCATCTGTATTAGTTTGGGGCACTTGAAGCGTAAATGTCATTTTAATCCAGTAAATCAAGGGCAAAATACAGGGTTTGTGCTTCAACAAGGTAACAGACCTATTCAGATTCCGAATGTGCCTAGATCGTGAGTTCAAAATTTCAATGTACCTCAAACCCCAGTGAAGCTGGTTCTACAACCCTCCTTTTACTATGTAGCATTGCTACTAAGGTTCTCAAAGGTTATTTGCTATTAAGAATTAATTTATTTCACAGAGTTGGAGGTCATTTGATAATTCTGCATTGCTGTGCAATGTTTCTGAGATTGATTTATATGGCGTTGGTTTTGAATTTATAATAAATCTATGTTTAACCTGACTTCCCGACTTGAAGCTTTACTGTGTAGCCAAATGGGTTGCACTATATTTGTGGATTGGAAATTAAACCTGTTAGACCTGGCTTTTTCAGTGGGTTCATCCACAGACTTTTTGCTTATCAGCCTCCTTTTTTTGACCTTGTTTTTGTTGGTTTTAGGACTCTGGGCACTTTACCACTGCTATTCAGTGCTAGAGTGCATATGCTCTTCATGTAAATTGTGTTTATGGATTAGTATTTCCATGATTGGCTCATTTGATGTACTGCTAAACCCTAGCATAGGGCACTGTGTGTGCCCAGAGCCTGTAAATCAAATGCTGATAGTGGGCCTGCAATACTGATTGTGCCACCCACACAGCAGCCTTTCAAAGGTGTCTCTGACCTGCCACTGCAGTGTCTGCGTGCAGTTTCTACTGCCATGTCGACCTGGCAAGGGCATCCACTTGCCAGGCCCTAAACCTACCTTTTCGTACACTAGAGTCACCCATAAGGTAGGCCCAAGGTACCCCATGGGCAGGGTGCAGTGTATGTGAAAGGTAGGACATGTACTGGATGTGTTACATTCCCTGATAGTGAAATACTGTGTGTTGGACCTGGCCCTTTTTGCTGCGTCATCTCTAAACCTTTTGTCTTTCTCCTAGCCTTTTCTCTGATATGGTGTTGGTGGTTTTAGGCCTCTGGGCACTTTAGCACTGCTGTCCAGTGTAAAGTGTGTGCGCTCTCTGTGTTACATTTGGTAGGATTTGCCTGTCCTCCCATAGGAATGCATTGGGGATTCCCTGATAAGTGTGTCAGTGGTAATTCCTGGGATGAGAGGAGCAGCGTGGTTGAGTTTAGTTTATTTGGAATTGTCATAATAAATGCTGCACAATGGTGTGCGCATATTTCTTAAAACTATTTTAGAAATGCCACTTTTAGAAGTTGGCATTTCTGTGTCCTATGTGTCTGCCTGCCTGATGTGAATTGCATATCTGGTTTTTGAGTAACAGG
The DNA here is from genome assembly GCF_964204655.1 of Triturus cristatus. Classification (NCBI taxonomy): domain Eukaryota; kingdom Metazoa; phylum Chordata; class Amphibia; order Caudata; family Salamandridae; genus Triturus; species Triturus cristatus. Next base: position 438,748,714 of record NC_140582.1, on the reverse strand, counting down.
GGCTGGGAGGTATGTGTGGCTCCAGGAGGGGCAGGGTGGGTTAGCACTAGGCTGAATGGGACATCTGCATTGGAAGTAGTGGGAGGAGTAATCCCCTGACCCTGAATAGATCTGTACCTAGCCTGAACAATGCTGTCTATCCCCCTGTGGTGTGTCTGATCACCTAGCCCCCACCTGACAAAGGGGAGGAGGAGCTTGGTAAACAAAGTGTTCCAATTCCCTCTGAACCAGTTGCATCTGGTTTCCTCAAACCCCACACTGCAGACAAAGGAGAGATGTGGTATAAATGTAGGGGCTGTGACCCCATGTTTGATGTGCTGGTGCGTGTTCCTGAACCTGCTGGTGGGGCACAGGAGGCTTGCCTCCCTGGGCCCAGCATTGCCCCCTTAATCTCCCAGGACTTTTCCTGCATCTAGCGCCTCATGAGCGCTATATTTTAATTTAGCCCAGCTATGCCCCATGGACTTAAGGGCTCCTAGCACATGGGGAGCGCTATATTTTAAATTCCCCAAGAAGAGGAATGCGTGGGTTTCGCAGTGCTGAGCTGCCCGTGGAGGAGGGAATCCCTGGTGTAGGGATTCCCCCGTGTTGTCAATGAGTCGGGAGCCCACCCCGCTTTTGGATTTTAATTGCCTTTATTTTGGAGAGCGGGTGCCCACCCCGGTCTCATGCCATTTTAACTGCGGGTGCCCACCCCACTTTTATGGTGCCTTTTGTGGGTGCCCACCCCAGTTGTACTGTTAAGGAGATCACCGCCGCGGCCTGAGAGTACCAAAACCGGAAGTCAGGCACCCGCGCCTGACTCTGGGCGGGGCCTACAGCGTATGGCCGGAAGTCTGTGCGGGGCTCCCGTGAGCATGGGAGAGCCCCGCGGTAATGACCAGAGGAAGCCCCGGTGAGAGAGGACGGAGCCTCGCAGGCTCCCGTGGGGGCGTTCCAGCCATCCCCCACCTGGCTGGTGACCGGAGGAGGCAGAAAGCCACAGAGAAGACTCCGGTGAGTGGGGCTGAGTTGGGAGTCCAGTGGAGGGGGGTATGTCGGGGCACATTGTCGGTGCCCACCCCCTGTGGTCGCTCCTAAGGCCCGGCTGGTGCCAGTCCCTGATTGTTCTTCACAGCTGCCCCCTAGACAGAGGGCAGCTGCAACATTGGCAAAGGCTACTTTGGGAGTCTCGGAGTGGGGCTTCCACGGCACATGTAGTGCCAGTGACATTTTTCTTTGGGGCAATTCTTGTGATATGAGCCCCAGAGTGGGGCTCAGGCCATTCTTACAGCTGCCCGGCCTGCAATAGGGCAGCTGGACCGATGGGGGCAATTTGAGTTAGAGAGCCCCAGTGGGGGCCCCGAGAACACAGTCATGCCTGGGCCCCTTTGTTTACAGCTGCCCCGCCTGATAGAGGGCAGCTGCAACGTTGTGGCATATTTGTTTTATAGAGTCCCAGTCAGGCTCCCAGGGCACAGTCAGTGCCAGTGCCCGCATTTCTTCATCACAGCTGCACGGCAATAAGCGCCAGCTGCAACGTTTAGGCTATCATTTCTTTGGGGGCATTTTTGATGAGATAGGTGTAAGATACACTCCTCTGCCCCAGCGAAATGGCGGACTTTTGATGTTGCTGCATTGGCAGCCCAAGCCCTGATATTATGGACATAGGGCATTTGAGCCCTCTAAGAAGGCCAGTTGGCCAGGGGGACTGTTAGGTTGATAGGGTGCCAAGTCCTAATGTGATTTAAGTGGTGCGCAGGAAATGTGATTTATGTACTGTGATTTATGCACCCTGATTTATGCTTATGTTTATGAGGTTATTTACATACTGTGGTTTATGCTTGTGAGGTTATTCTCTACTGTGATTTAGGCCTCTAATATGATTCATGACTAGGAGGTTATGGTCTAAAGTGTTGAGGCTTATGAGGCTGGCACAGAATATATTTCATGCCTAATGTGATGCTGATTGCATACTATGATTATGTTACAGGATATAAAGCTGAGTACAGTGTTTGACAATAATTACTGGTTGTGTTCTACGTTTATTTGGTTCTACATTTACTATCTTTACTTTGTGATGGTTCTGACAGGGGCCCAATTGACCCTGTCAGGTGTATATAATCCCCTGTAAATATTGCCTAGTGCCAGTTGGCACAGTGTATATTGTTTGATTGCTATTCTAATGTGTTTATGATAATACAACGGCTATTTTTATACATAACCTTGTGTGGAGTTACTTTTGTGGTGTACCTAGTATGTTGTTGCTGCGAGCGTGTTGCGCAAACGCTTTACACATTGCATCTGGGATAAGCCTGACTGCTCTTGCCAAGCTACCAAGGGGGTGAGCAGGTGTTATCTTCAGCGTGTAACTCCCTTGCCCTGACTAGAGTGGTGGTTTCTGCCTGGCTTAGGCGCAAGCCTTAGCCAACCAGAAGTCCCATTTCTAACACTGTGTATTTCGTTTTTCACTATTGAAAGGCTATCTGTCCCATAGGATAGCATGGGATATACTATGTAACATCTTACAAGTATAACTTCCCATGGGGACAAGATAGAAAAATTGAGTTTAGGTTCTCTGAACTCAAAATGCATTAAGACATCTTTTAGTAAAGATGGTTTTTAAATTGGGGGTTTGAAAATGCCACTTATAGAAAAATGCTAAGCAGGTGTGCAACTGCTTCATTTTTGTGCATTGACAATGAATTTCTTGCCTCAAAAGCAGGGCTGCACCCAACAATGAACAGGTTTGCAATGATGAATGGAATTTATATTGTAACTTCTTTGCGATTATAGCTGTCACTATTCATGTAGAAACATAAGGAACTCATGAACTTTCTTCCGTGCACGAGGTTTTTTGACACTGAACTGGAATGCAGCAATCACACGGACATTTGCAAGCTGGTTTAGATCCAAATGAAAATGTATCAATTGTTATTATTTGCGATATGACTTGTGTGAAGACTTTATAACACATGGGTGGTGATTATGTGCAGGACATCATCATTTTTTATATAGTGTTAAGATCACGTTGCCAGTATAAACTAGCTCCTTTGCAAGGGTTTATGGGACGTGTAGTTTAGGAGGATGGGCAGGAGGAACGGGGTTGTTACACAAGAGTTAACGGACTCGCAGTTTTAATTGGATGCAGTTGGGGTGGAGGAAAGTGATGTAATCACGGAAATTGGCGCGAGAGGAACAGTTTAAATTGCGCGCCTAACTTTTTTATAGTCGTTAGAGCAATTGGCTGTAAAGAAAGTAGAGAACAGGTTCTAACAGCGTCCATAAGCAGGTAAATTGGCGATTTTGAAACTGTGAAAAGCCTCGTTGTTTAACAGCGTAGGAAGAAGGTTGGGGCACTTAACTACCGTTAGAATGTTGAGAAAACAGTTTTATTCATTTTTAAATTCAGTGGTGAACACATTGGGGATGTCGAGTGTTTTACTTAGGAACGCAGGCATATTGGCAAGTTAAACATCGAGGATGGAGTGGGGGAGGGTTCTGCGTTTAGTAAACTCTGGATATTGTTAGAAATTCATAGAGGGTTTGTAGTTGTGTTTGTTACCGTTTAGTTGAAAGGGCAAGATATTCAGAAATGTATCGCAAAATGTATATCTGTGACAAAACATTGTAGTGTGGTAGTATGGAAGAATAACATGAGCTGTATCTTATTTTTACATCTTAACAGCTTCCGCTGAAGAAGGGCATAGAAAAGGTCCAAAATGCATTGGGATAAAGATTTTAGCTGCTATTCATGAATGTTATGTCCTTACGCAAAGTAGTAAGAGGCCTGGATTGGCACAACTATCTTGTGAGAAGCAAATAGACATTTGGACAGTTTTATTGTGTACAAACAAGTCAAGTTGGATAAAATTTGAATAAAACAGAATAAAAGCCAGTTAAATCAGAAAAGTTTGCAACGTATTTTGTTGAAAGCGGTGCAACTGGGTATGCAGTGCAACTTTGCTGCCCTCTTTGTCGTTTCACTTATAGAAAGACAGCATTTTTTTGTTTAGCCATCCTCGGTTCCTCTGCTGAGTTGTGTATTGACTGTCTGGTTTTGGAGCGACAGGGGCTGGGATGTGCATTCACTGCAGACAGCCACTTGGGGGGGACACGTTGAGGTGTGGCCTGCCTTTCCTGGGTGACTCAGAGCTAGGCTGAATAGTCATGGGTTGCATCTAGAGTAGGGGGAGGAGTTTTTCTTGCACCTAGATAGGCCCTGTCTCGTGTGCACAATTCTGTCTCCACCTCCTACCAAGAAGCTGGACCAGAGAAGACAGAACTGATTTGGACTGAGCTGAGAGACTTTTTGCCACAAGAGAACAAAGGAAAATGTGGTATAAATATTGGGGCCAAGACCCCAGAACTTTAGAATACTTCTGGACTCAAGAGGAACCTCTGCCAAGGAGAAGAGCTGGAGAAGCTGTAGGGAGGAGTATTGCCCCAGTGTGGATACTTTGCTGGGTTGGCCTGCAGTGGCTGCTTCTGCCAAGGCAAGGACAATGACTGAACTGTGCTGTGTATACAGCTTGAAGAAGATCTCCTAGGGCTTTGTGTGGAGCTTGCCTCCTGTTTTGAAGTCTCGGGGACACAACGACTTTACTTCATCTGTCACCCTGCACCTGGAACTTCTATTTCAGCTGCCACAGAGGGAAAAAGCAACACCAACGAAGTCGTGGGCACTGTTTGTGAAGTGCACAACACACCTCCCCAACTTGTCGCTCAGCTTGTGATGCTCATGATGCATAACATAATATTTGTATTTGTAAAGCGCATGTTCACCCGGAGGCATCCTGGCACTGAATAACAGATGTTTATTGTTACCCAACTCAATTGACCTCACCGACATCAGTGCTTCACCCTCGTAGAGTCAATACCTGACATTGGTGACCTCCGAATACATCAAACCCGCACCCTCGTAAGGAACTGATGCTTCACCACCATTGCGATGTCATCTCCCTGGCAACAATAAGTAACCAACGCCTCACATCCCCGGCAACAGTAAGGAACCAATGCCTCACCTCCCCTTCATCAAAGTAAGGAACCAACGCCTCACCTCCCCTGTGGTCGCAAGGAACCAATGCCTCACCTCCCCTGCGGTCCTAAGGAACTAATGCCTCCCCACCCCTGTGGTCGTAAGGAACCAACGCTGGTTAGCGACAACGACGCATCACATCCCCAACGTCTTGCACCGTCTTTGTTTTCTTCGTTTGTCAAGGTACTGTTTGTGAGTCCATCCGACTTTGGGATTTTCATCTGTCACAACGTCGTAATAGCCCTAGGGGGAGCTATTTGTTGCAGCAAGCCTTATTTTGATGATATCTTGATATGCGAATGGTGGATTTTTGTCATTTTGGTCTTGTTTTGTTGAGATACAGATTTCTCCTTTAGGGCACAGATAGTGAGATAACTCCCAGTGAAAGATGGAAGGCATTTGATGGTGACTGGAGGGATTGAATAACATTATTGTTCAGTTAATCAAAATGTGCAATAAAAATAGTTTAAAAAGAAGGAAGCACACACTCATTACATTGTTCAACATGCCACGCAAAGAGGGTCAGTTTTCTGTCTGCTAAGCCCATTCAATTAAAAACTTACAATTAAAACACTTTAAAAGGAAGGAAGCACACAACAATTATATTATTAAGCAAACCATGATAGAAAGAAGCAAATTTCCGTTGGTTTTTGTCTCATCAGGCCGAACTCGTAGCCCCGCCAACAACGTTTCTTTTAAGATGCCCTTCCATTTGTTACAGATTCTGATCCTCAAGCGGTGTGGTTTCAGAAGCCTCTTTTGCTCAGCCTTCAGTACCGGGCAGAGACAAACAATATAACAGATGTCTTTGTTTAGATATTGCCATATTGGTATGCAGTCTCCATGGGTTGTCTCAGTCAAGCAGTGGAGTAACATAAGGTGGTAAAGCAACCCAGCCGGTAGCATAAAAGCCTTAACTTTACCCTCAATCCAAGCAGGTCACTTAGATAGGACTGTGATTTAAAGAGGCCGTCTGAGCCAATTGTCATACATGCATTTGATATTTTTGACAACAAGGCTTTGTCAATGAGAAAGGGCAGTTTCTTAGTTGCTGAGTTGATTGCTCCGTGGAAAGCAGCTTGGGTGAGGGATAAGGCCCAGAGCGCCTGCAATATTGTTAAGGCAAAAGTCATGTAATTATGTGCCTGGGTGTTGTTAAGATCGTCAATGGCTCTCCATACAGTGCTGCCTAATGTGTCTCCCATCTCATTTTTCAGTTTATAGCAAGTTTTTAAGTATGAGCCAAGGTGGTTGTATGATGGAACTACTCAAGAAAATACTTTGCATGCCTTTACAAAACATTATTTCCCCCTAATGTTTTTAGAAGGAATATGCTTTTACAGCACATGCCATTACCACGCATTGTTCATATATATTTTTATATATAAAAATAATTATTTGTGGAGGGAGGCCACTCACGCCCCCAGCTCACCTTAAATGCATGGTAAAGGCATGCGTTATAAAGGCCTATATGTGGTAAAACCATGTGTGATAAAAAATGCATGGTAAAGGCACTAAGTGGGCACAACGTGGGAAAAACCTCATCGTAAATTGCTGTTTACCAGCCAAAGCTGTTTATATTCTGCCTCCGTGGTCTGAATTCAAGCATTACTTGAGCTGTGGAGGTATGCCGTGGGGGGTGGAACACTCGCTGATAAGTGCCAGAGGTTTCATTTTTTATTACTTTGTCTGTGCTTCCCCACAGAGTTTCCACCCCATATGCTATTGAGGGTACATATTTTGCGGCCATGACTTGCAGCAAAGGTAGGAGAGACAAACCTTTCAAGGTGTTCCTCAGGGAGAAGAAGGCCAATATTAGGGAACTGCCTTTCCTTAGGATTGAGCGACGGTGGCGGGCAAATGTGCCATTTGAATCAAAGATGATCCCCAAGTACCTGCACTCTGTCACTAATTCCAAGGGTGAACATTCTAGTTGAAACATTGGTGGAGGGCTTCTTCTTGTAGTAACTGTCAAAGCTTTTGTTTTACTATGATTAACTTGGAGCCCATGGTTTGGCACATATGTTGCTGTAGCATTAATTAGCCTCTGCAGGCCAACCTTCGTGTCACTGTTCAAACTACTTAAGCGGGGAACAGTATATGTGAGATATTAAATCCAGCCTGTGTAGGGGCATGTGAGTTGACTTTGTTGAGAATTTTAGTCACCTCAGCCAGATACAAGTTAAACAGAATGGGGTAAGGACCCATCCTTGCTTCAAGCCATTGTTTGTGTAAATTTTCCTACAGATAACTTACCCGGTGCCAAGTCTTACCCATGTGCATATGTTGGTATATAGCGGTTGAATTGCTCTGAGGAGAGTCAGAGGAATTCCCCAGCCTGAGAGCTTCTGCCAGAGAATGCTGTGCTTGACCGCGTCAAAGGCGAAGTGAAAATTCACACAGCAGAGAGAAAGATTTTGAGGGCGTGACCTGGCTTTGTCGATTAATAAGCAAAGCTTTAGGATATTTGTAGCTGTTCCTGTGTTTTTAACGAAGCCAGTTTGTTTCACTAGGACCGGCGAGTCGTGAGCTGCCCATTTGACCAGAACAACCAACAACATTCTGGCGAAATATTTAGCTTCTCCATCGAACAATGCAATTAGCCAATAATTTGGCACCAGTGAATTGTTTTCTGTTTTGTAGAGTGGGACAATAATCAAGCCCTGCAACTGTCAGGTACAGCCTGGTGAATAAGGACATAGTTATAAAGGTGGCACAGATGATTTGCCCAATATTGGTGATTTTCTTTGAAGATGGCCTGTGGCAGGCCATTGGGGCTGGAGGCTCCATCATGCCGGCCTGAGGTAATTGCTTTCTTAACATCCTCTAACAGGATGGAACCATGGGAGTTGTTATCCATCAAGCGTATAGAGGTGCTTTCAGGGTTAGCCGAACTGGTGGAACTGCCACCAAACATGTCCTGAAGGTAAACAATCCATGCATCTTCTGAGATGTTAGAGGATGCAGGGGGAGGCCTAGCTCCTGTAGGATGGTTCCCTGGCATCCTTTGTTTTTGTGGTTATAAGGAGCTTAGGCCAAAATTGGTCTGTATCAGATTTAGTGGACTCCCATGTTGTTTTTCTTTAGAAGGATCTCAGCTTGGGTAACGCTATCCTCCAAGTTGTGGAGTTAGGGGCATTTCGAAGGAACCTGAGAGCATGATTTTGTTTCTTTTCACTATAATAAGATCTTTAGGCCTCCTGGGACAATCCCATGTGAAATGTTTGATTTTCTCAAGAGGCGTCCTTGGTCAGTCAGGATGAGGTCCTGCAGCGGAGACCATAGCTACAGCAAGTGGTTTGGTGCCTCCAATATGGCCCCCCATTGAGGTCTTGCTTTGGTTTCCAGACGGACAATATATCTTGTTGTCCAGTTTGGACTCCTATAGTTGGTAGTGGAGACTGTGTCCAAGTCTGGTTGAGCTCATTGTGGGTCCTAAAGTGTAGATTTAATAGGCTCTTTTGGGGTTGGTGGTCACTTTCAAAGCAAATTCCAATCTCATAGTGATGGGCCCTATAGAAAAGAGGGAGGATACCAGCATGTAGCCTAAGATCGAGTTCTCTGTTGCCGAGTAGACGGTCATTTGATCAGCAATAAATGGTAGTAGAAGATTTGTTATTTTCTTCTTCCTGGCTGGCTTGTGATTGATATTGGCTTTCAGTGCACTCAGCTGTTATGGATTTGATCTTTTTTAGAAGATCAAACTCAACAGGGACTTCCTTCACCCTTTCTCATCTTCGCCTAAACCTTTGGTTTGCGAGGTGCCACAGGGCTCTGAACTCAGTCCGATGCTATTCAACTTTTACTTGGCCCCTTTGGCCACCCTTATTGAGACCTGGGGAGTGAAGGTTGTTTCATATGCAGACGATACACAACTTGCATTCTCATTTAAAAAATATTCTGAAGCTGCCTTTTTCAATTTTAACCTGCTGCTGGTAGACATGAAAGATCGTAGTCCATGCGCTTGGGACATCCCGCTTGGATTACGCCAACAGAATATATTTGGGACTTCCGGCATTCCTGACTTATAGACTCCAAATAATATAGAATGCAGCGGCCAGGTTGATTTGACGGGTGCCCTTTCGTCATCATATCTCCCCTCATCTGAAGAAGCTTCATTGGCTTCCGGTGGCTAGGAGGGATGAGTCTAAAGCCCTGACATTGGCATCTAGAGGCATTATGAGCAAACAGACAAGATACCTGAGGAACAGGTGTAGATATGAGTGGAAGAGTCTGTTTGTCATTCTTGCTTTCGAGCACCGGGATGCCTTGGCTGAGGAAGCCGTGCGCTGTACAAATGTCTTTGATTGATTGATTGATAGGCATTGATTATTAACAACGGATGTGCAGAGCCGTGGAGACATTCTGATACTTTCACAGCTTGCAGATTGGGGTGATCCTTTTGGAGCTCTTCTATTTTTGCATTGAATTCTACAAATGCATAGATTGTTAGGCCCTGAGCAGGGTGCCCGACCATGTGTGTTTTTCAGCAGACTTACTGAAGCCCCAGATGCTGGAATATTCAGAGGAAGCAATGCTCAAGTTTCTTAGGGCCAGATGTACGACCCTCACATTTTGCGACTCCCAAATTTTGGCGCTTTGCGACTCACAAAATGCAATTTACAACAGTGTCTAAGACACTGTTAGTGATTCCTAATGGGGTCGCATAATGCCTGCCTCATTAATATTCATGAGGCAGATGTTATATGTGACCCCTTAAGGAATGGCTAGCACTCCAAGGGATGGTGGCCTGCTGGGGTCAGCAGACCACCATGTCTGTGACTGCTTTTTAAATAAAGCAGTGTTTGTTAAATGCAGCCCGTTTTCCTGGAAGGAAAACGGGATGCATTTAAAAAAGAAAACTGAAACATTTCTGTTTCATTTTTTAAGAGTAGGCAGTGGTCACTGGGACCACAGCCTGCTCTTAAGAAATATTTTCACACACACTCACAAAGGCGAAGGGGTCCCCTGGGGACCCCTTACAGTTTGCGAGTGGCTTACCACCTACATGAAGTAGGTGGTAAACTGCGAGTGTTTTGCGACCACAAATGGGGTCACAAAACAATCGTACATAGAATTGCGAGTCACTATTAAGAATGGATGCCCTTGGCACGCCCCTTCCTAATAGAGAGTCGCAAACACAATTTTGCGAGTCGCTAATAGGTTACCGACTGGCAAAATAGGGTTTGTACATGGGGAAGACCAATTTTGCGGTCGCAAACGGGCCGATTTCCCGTTTGCAACCGCAAAGAAACAGTCATACATCTGGCCCTTAGAGTATTCTCACATAAAAAGAGCTTATGTAAGCGAAGAAGTGTGCTTCCTCGATTTTACTTTGCAGGCCCTCAGTGTTCCAGGAGCACATTGCTAGAGGTTTGCCTGGTGATACAGCAAGTGGTTGTTTTGTTTGTCAGTATTTCTCATTACTGTTAGGTTGTGACTGCAGCATGCTCGGTAGCCATGCCCACTCAATTGGAACTTGACTTAGCTTCTGGGAGCCGACTCCATTGTTGTCACTGTGGTTTTCCTTGACATTTGACAGCATCGCCGAATAGCTCCTTGATTGGACCCAGAGTTTATTTTTTACTCAGTGTTCTGAGTGAAGGTGTTGGAAGGGGCTTTTGATCGAAGCAGGTTCGAGGATGAAGTGTATATGCTTTGAACGGGATTGGAGTGCCCACTTTTCCATTATTGTCCTTCGGGCTAGATGGTGTTAGATAGTGACTCCTTGCCTCTCCAAGGAATGACATTGGCCGATGTTTTTTACTCATTGCTCTTGTTGAGTCTGAAGGATGGAGCCTTCAGTTGGAGTGACTTGGTATTAGGAATTGAGGGTATGCTGTGTCCCCTGGACTAGTTCACATCACAGAGTGACTTCTTGCCCCTCTGAGGACTGTTGGTGGCTGATCTTTTTTGCTATTTGCTCTTTGCTGAACTATAGAACAGGACCTTTGGTCGGGGCCACTTGGTGTCAATAATTGAGGGTATGCTGTATTTTCAGGACCGCAGATCACTTTACCCCAGTTTCCAAAAGATGACCTCTCCTTCCAAACCTAGTTTGCAAGCAGTGAGTTTGCCTAGGTGATTACAGTGGCTTCTTCCAAATTAGATGTCAAATTGCGGCAAAAAGAAACTGATTGGATATCAGATGTCATGATATGCCACAAGACGGAATTTCTTGGGCCATTCGGAGCATAGTGCCTCTGTTAATTATGTCATGCTGTCCACAGGATTTATATTTTGGGGTGAAGAATAATATGCATGCCCTCTCAGGGGTGTTGTGATCCTTCATCTCAGTTTTCCTGACGGAAAGCATGGTGAACTCGGGGGTAGATGAGATTTTTAATAGTTACCGATGGTTCCCTGTTCTGTAGTGATTGAACGAATGATCTGCCTCTTAGGAGGGGAACGAGAGTTATATGCCTGCTCAGGATTGTGACAATCCCACGTCTCTTTATTCATATCAGTGAGCATGTTGGGCTCAGAGGTGGATGTGAGCTTTATAGTTACTAATGCATCCATTCTTGTGGTGGTGATTGAACTCTCTGTCCACCGCTTAGAATAGGTGCATGGAGTCAGTTGCTGTAGGTTTGTCTTCTGTTGTGCCCTTTTCCTTTGTTTGATGTGGATGATTTGTCCAATTTGCATCCGTTTGAAAGTGATGCATTGATGATGACCGTAGAATTACTTGTGTAGGTTGATGACGCAGAGTTGTGCCTGCAGAGGTCGGAGGATGTCTTACTACATCTATGTCTGGTTAGTGTTCTAACGCGTTTGGCCATGGGCCCCTGAGGTGCTTGATTTGCCGCTTGATCATTTCATGTAAGTGGTGGATTCATTTGCCCGGATGATACATAAGTTGCAGAACATTCATCATTGCCATTGCTGTCAGGGATTCTCCCACTAATCAGATTCAGAGTTACAGGTATTTTATTGGTGGACTTCATCACCTCTTTGTCTGCAGTGATGATGAAAGGCCTGCTAGGCACCCTTCAGGGCAGGATCCACCTTCCTCCGATTGTGGTTTATTTACTGTAGCAATGGTCCTGTCAGCAGGTCTGAAAATCAAATATATTTGCTCCTGCTGAGTAGTTAAGGCTCATTTTGTAAGCTGTTCATTGTGTGCCTTTCCAAGCCTCTTATATTGCTTTCTTGCTGGTAGCTCTTCTCCAGTAACCTGGGAGGTGACTTGCCAGGGTTGTGTATGACCGTCCCAAGGGGTTGCTGGATGCTCACCCTGGGAAGAGGGGATGTTTGTGTCAACCCTTTGCAGCTTCCCAATTGTAATGCTCTCCCTAGAGTTTTGAGCAATTGGTTTGTGTGTTACCACAGTTCTTGTATTTTGTTGGAACTTTATTTCAGACAGCACCATGGCTAGTGTAGCAGCGAGACAAGCCAGTTTGTCCAACACTGGTCCACATGAGCAGGCTAAGGGCAGTTGGTCTGTTTCCGACTGTGCTTGTTGGATCATGAGTTCAAGGCACCAATTTTGGAGTCAGTTGCTGTGATGTAAATTGCCATGGCGTTAAGGAGGTTGACCTGTGAGTCAAGTTTGCATGATTGGTATGTTAGTGCATTAACTACTGATTGAAATAAATGAAGCAGAGATTCCAAAGTATCCTATGGCCCTGCTTTTTGACCGGACACTGGAGTCAGGAAATCACCTAAGTTAGGTCTAGGCTGCTTCGAGCCACGGAGAGGGGAACTATAAGAGTCCGCTGGGTGACTGTTAGAGTAAAAAACAACGGGGATTGATTTGTGAAGTTGAGAAGTGGCTTCTTGGGACAGTATTGATGCTCTTTTGTAGGGAGGTGATCCATATCTTTGCTGATTGAGGGCAGCAAATGATTTATTCAAGGACTGATTGATGAGCCTGCATAGATTTGCAGGGGGCACCCTTCGTCACCCTCAATGTCAGGAGGAAAGTTCAGGGTTTCGATAGCTGGTGCTGTTTGAGTAGAGGCACAGTGCAGGTCATCGAGAAGGCACCCGTCATCATCCTTTATGGCAGATGGAGAGTTCAGGGGCTCTATTGCTTGCACTAATTGAGTGGGAGAATGATTCACCTCTGGGGTGACTAGGTAACCCTTCAGTTCTTCCAGGGAACTAGAGCAGGCAGACATGGAATTGCTTTTTTTGTATCGATACTGCCAAGCGGGAAATACCACCAAAGAATTTAGCTATATTTGCATGTGTGAGGCTCAGCTCTGCAGAATCCCCTGCCAGCTCAGCGTTAAAGAAATTACCTGTTGTCGGGGTTAGCTGCATGTCTCTTACTGATAAGCTTTCCATTGCCCATTCTGCCCATTTTAAAGGTGCCTTTTTCTTTTACTCTGTTGCTTCCTGTGGCCAAGGGACCATTTGGGCACCTGTCAGTTGTTGGCCAGTGGTGGGGGAGGTGTGTGGCTGTAGAGAAGGTTGTAGGTCTCTCATGACCCTGTTGTTTGAGAAGAAGGCATCCACTGGGTTGTTTAGAAAGTTGAATTTGATCAAAGAGCCTGGCTGATGATCTGGCAGCTGGCCAACAAGGCTTGAGGAAAGAAGAAGACCATCACCCTGGGATTTCTGTGTAACTTGCAGGGAGGTCTCCGATGAGTCGGCATACTTGGGCGCACAAGTGTTCCTCTGTTTGTGCCTCGTGATTGTCAGGACAGCCCTTGACTTCCCTGAACACATATTCTCCCCTCCAAGTGCCTGAAATTCCACCAGACTGAAGGAAACTCCGACTTACAACTAGCCTTTGGGCTGTGTTCATGGCCGACACGCTACCAGTGCGCTACAGTGGGTATTGAGGGTATTTTAGTTGTTCAAAGGATTTGCAGTGCTTGTCCTTGAAAGCTTTCCTGTGGCTATTATTGGGAATTATTGGCCATTTATTGAAGACTTGTAAAGCCGGAGGAGGAATCTGAAAGTGGAGAGTGCTGAGGATGCAGAAAGTGCAGAAAGTACCAAGATAAGATGCAAAGGAAATGTGTGGCAGGGAGTGAGCAAACGCCGGCTGCACAAGCCACACCCCAACCTGGTGGGGCCACTTTTCTGTGGCCAGACTCAACCCTTGTGGAGCCCTAGGCAACCTCCCTACCATGTCGCCACCACCAACCAGAAACCACGTGGAAACTTTTGAGAAAGGCCAACTGACTCCAGACACCAGCTTAGCACGCTACAGCACTTTGCTCTCACCTGCTGCTGCTTCGACCCAGTTCCAGATAGGCAGTCCTGGCACCACTGTTCTGCTGTTCTGCGCCTCAAGAGTAGATTACCACTGCATAGGGCCTAGCACTTGATGAGCAGAGTAGGCAGTAGGGGAGCCCGTAACGCTGCTGCTCCTTTCTTTGCCCAGAGACCGGGGACCACATCACCCAGACTGCTCAGCAGCATGCATGCCACCAACAGGTGATCTACGCGCCAGGAGGCGCTTAAGAGCAGGCAAGGGCTCCCGCTGCAGGAACCTGTAACGCTGCTGCTACTTTCTTTGCCCAGAGAGTGGGGACCACATCACCCAGGTTGCTCAGTGGCATGCACGCTGTTCTAGTTCCTGTTGACCGAAGTAGACTTGCATAGACGACAAACAGACAACAAGAAGCCACCGAGCGGAGTAAGTTTGCCTTGCCCCTATTTTCATCTATTTACCAAGTTTGTCCTGGGGAAAATATACCTAGTAAGATGGGCAGGAAAAAGGTGGGGGTCACAAAGCCAATAACGGAACCGCTGTGTACCCCCAAGCGCACTATCATTGACAGTTACCTGGCCTGTGCTGTTGGGGCACTATCCAAAGAAATTGATATTGCCTGTCCACTAACTCACTAGGTCACAATGGGGGGAGTGGAGTTAGCAAGAGTGCCCAAAGCCCAACATCTTCAAATGAAGTACTGAGTCTAGATAACGACCAAGCTGACCAAGCCGGAGGTACAAGTACATCTATCTGCCAGACTTCTACACCAATTGAACTAGAACAGGGACTAAAACATATCATCCGGGAACCTATAACACCAAGGGCTACTAAAGCCAAAGCCACAAATAGGACCCACCAACCAGCAGCAAAACGGAAGAGAAAGTGCCTTGCCGATTCTAGAACTCCAGATGAACTTATCCCAGTGAGAGGGGATGATGATGGACGTAATTCCATGGACTCTCACATTTGGACACAATTTTGGGACAAATTAACGTCTGTTATTAGTAACCTAGTAAACCCACTTAAAGAAAGGCTAAGTAGGGTGGAGGACTTGAATGCAACAGGCTGAGAGCCTTGGACCAATAGGTACTTTTACGAATAAGATCTTAGGTGGTCAGCCCCTAAACCCCGAAGGCCCAAATTGCCCCAGAATAGATGTGATACCAAGGAGAAACACACCAGAACCTAATAGTAAAGTTACTAGGACTGAACCTAGAGTACAACATAAAAGATGTCCTAATCAACACCCCTCTAATAATGACATCGGTCTGCCCCCACAAGACCTAGTCACTATCAATTTGCCACCCGCTAGTTGTCCATATGTGGCTGTTCGAGTAAATGTCCCCCCTCTGAAGCCAGTGGTCAGGGAAACCACAGAATGTCAGACGAATAAGGTAATTTCACTGGCTTAGTAACAGACATTTATTTTTCCCTAGTAGAGCACATGAAATCTTGCTCACAAGGAGAGTTGGGTGGATTGGGCTTCTGGAAAAAAACTCTTGGGGGCGACTTCGTCATAATTAACTTTAGAAGCCCTGGAACTGCTGGTGGTATCCACAAAAAGAAAGAGGTACTACCGTTTGAGATACTAGATGTGAGTATACTCTCATTGGGCTTTTTTTACCGTCACTTGAGGGGCTTAGATCAATGCCACAGAGTTGTATTGCACTTCCCAGTAGAGAGGGCCACCCAAAACTTGTACCCGCCCCATGTCCCGGAATTTGCTATGTCCAACAGAAATGAAGTACTGAGGAGACTAGATGATAACGAATGACTTAGAATAGAGTCAAGTCGTGCTGACGATTCTAGGGTTCATCAACCTGTGTATGATAAAAGCATTTTCATAGCCAACCACATAAAGCAGCAATCCCCGAAAGTCCGTACACCTATTATGCAGGCTCCCTCCATCCATGAGTTGGTAGTAACTAATAGCGGTATAATTTGCAGTGATGTTAACCTTAGCATCCCTGAAAGTGTATCAATCACTCATTTAGTAGAACAACCCCATATAGAAGGGTTTGAATTTGCAACATGGAATGTAAATGGACTAGCAAATAAGGTCTCAAATATTGATTGGGTTAGTTCCATGTCCAGCTATGTCATTATATGTCTACAAGAGACCTGGTGTGTTAGCCAGGTACACGTGGAAGGATATTCCTCCTAATTCCTAGCGGCCATAAGTTCACAGCCTGGAAGAGCAAAAGTGGGACTACAAACACTTATTTCGAATAAAATTTCTGTCAATGTTAAAAAGTTGCAAACGTGGGCCCCCACAAACAAATGTTGTGGTTAAGCAAAAAGGGGGCGAAAGACCTAATAATTGTAAACTTTTACAATAATGTTTTTGATTCTTCAAGAGCTAATGTGGTAGCAGCTCTTGACCAAGGCCTAGAAACTTTTTTTTATCTCCAATTAATACGGAGTATGTTTCATTGTGGGCTGGAGATTTTAACCTACAGGCATGCAGAGTATCCAACAGCAAGGCATGTGGTCACATATATATGAGGAGGGTGAGGGAACTGATCACTTTTGTCATAATGACTATGGGGAAGCACTTAATCAGATGATTTTAAAAAAAGATTTTCAACTTCTTAGGGGGGGTTGTGGTCCGAATGGGGATTTAGCCCCAACGTTTATAGGGAGAAACCTATACTCAATTATAGACCATGTGTTAGTATCTGCCCCTGGTGTATGTGTGGCAACCTTAGTGTCGTACCTTCTTTATTCAGTGATCATAATTTGTTAAAACTATCTTTTTTCTTCTGGGACAAAAGGCATGATGTTTTTAAATTAGGAAACCATATTAATCTGGTTAGGTTAAATGGTGTTCGAATTAAATGGTCGGGTGTGGACCCATGCTTGAATATGAGGGAAATAGTTGTCTCTAATCAAAGGGAAATAACATACTGCCTCCAGGATGAAATTATTCCACTACTAGTGACTGAGAATGTCTCTATCATCACAAATTCCATTAAATCACTTTTAACAAAGAACCCTGGGCCTCTATGCAAAAAAAGAAGGGGTGGTTCGACAGCTCTTGCACCAAAGCCTTACAGGGTTTGAAGCATGCCCTGTCTAAATCACCACAAGACCTATTAATCATTCAAACCCTACTGCGTGAGTACAAAATAGCTACATCTGCCCAGGAAAGAATACTCAAGGCCGAGGCATGGGAAAACCTGATTATTTCTGCAAAAACCAAGACTAACATTTTTTTGTTTGGGACACAGTAAATGCTCCAATTCGGGAGAGCGACAACATATCATAATTCTGTTCTTTTGTTTCTTCAGATAGCTGGGTGAAAAAAATGTCTGACATTTTTAATAATAATGAGGAGATGACGAGAGTGTCCGAAGGGTTGATAGGAGAGGGCCGAAATCTCCCTCTGAATATCACTGTTGAGGAAGTCCTCCAGGCAATCCAGGCGAATGCCAGGGTGCACGCCACATGACGGGATGGTGTTCCAGCCTATGTGTTTAAATCGACCCCTATATTATGGGGACCCATTCTAACTAAGAGTGTTTAATTCAGCTGCTATTGATAAAATCCCAAAGTCATGGGGAGAATCGATCATCATACCCATTTTTAAAAAAGGTAATAAAATGGATCCCAGAAATTATCTCCCAATCTCACGCTTAGATACTGCTGTAAAAGTGATGAGCAGGGTTCTGCTGCTAAGACTTGAGGAATGGGCATCTGAATACTCGGTTTTAAGCCTGGCACAGTTTGGGTTCAGAAAACAATTAGGGACCACTGAGCAATGCATAAACCTAGAGCTACTTATCAACAAGTATACTAGGGCAAAGGCAGGCACTATGAGGCAGATTTATGAGCCCCTTGCGCCACTTTTGCGTCACTTTTAACATGGGAAAAGTGACGCAAAAGTGGCGCAAGGGGCTCATAAATCTGCCCCTATAGATTTATGCTTTGCCGATTTAAGTAGTACATTTGACCTGGTGGACGATAACTTACTTTGGCCCACCCTAATCTCTATGGGAGCCCCAAGGGCAATTGTTGGGTTTCTTTCTCGTTAGTATGAGAATCTAACTAGCCAAGTTCGTTTGGGCCCCCAGGGGGAAGGTTCATCTAAATTTAAATCTAAATTCAAAGTGGGGCGGGGGATCCGGTAAGGATGCATGTTAGCACCTATACTATTTTCCCTATTTATCAATGGGATAGATAACCCTTTGCAGACAATACAGGCCGATGCCCCCAGGGTGACAGGTCGTCCGATACCCGTCTTACTATATGCGGACGATGCTGTATTACTAGCAAGAACTTTGGTAGGCCTCCAGAGACTAATGGATGCATTCTCAGCTTTCATGTTAAAAAGGAAAATGGTTATAAATAAATCCAAAACATATACCATGATCTGGGGCCCAAACCTAAACCCCTCAAAACTTTTTTTATCCAGAATAGCCCTATTAATACTG
The DNA here is from genome assembly GCF_964204655.1 of Triturus cristatus. Lineage (NCBI taxonomy): Eukaryota > Metazoa > Chordata > Amphibia > Caudata > Salamandridae > Triturus > Triturus cristatus. The sequence continues at coordinate 438,730,092 of NC_140582.1, read as the reverse complement.
TCAAATCCTTTTGTTATCTTGGCAGAATAGATGTGATGCCAAGTAGAAACATACCAGAGCCTAATAGTAAAGTTTCTAGGACTGAACCTAGAGTACAACATAAAAGATGTCCTAATCAACACCCCTCTAATAACGACATCGGTCTGCCCTCACAAGACCTAGTCACTATCAATTTGCCGCCCACTAGTTGTCCATATGTGGCTGTTCAAGTCAATGTCCCCCCTCTGAAACCAGTGGTCAGGGAAACAATAGAATGTCAGACGAATAAGGTAGTTCACTGGCTTAGTAACAGACATTTATTTTTCCCTAGGAGAGCACATGAAATCTTGCTCACAAGGAGAGTTGGGTGGATTGGGCTTCTGGAAAAAAAATCTTGGGGGCGACTTCGTCATAATTAACTTTAGAAGCCCTGGAACTGCTGGTGGTATCCACAAAAAGAGAGAGGTACTACCGTTTGAGATACTCGATGTGAGTATACTCTCATTGGGCTTTTTTTACCGTCACTTGAGGGGCTTAGATCAATGCCACAGAGTTGTATTGCACTTCCCAGTAGAGAGGGCCACCCAAAACTTGTACCCGCCCCATGTCCCGGAATTTGCTATGTCCAACAGAAATGAAGTATTGAGGAGACTAGACGATAACGAATGACTTAGCATAGAGTCAAGTCGTGCTGACGATTCTAGGGTTCATCAACCTGTGTATGATAAAAGCATTTTCATAGCCAACCACATAAAGCAGAAATCCCCGAAAGTCCGTACACCTATTATGCAGGCTCCCTCCATCCATGAGTTGGTAGTAACTAATAGCGGTATAATTTGCAGTGATGTTAACCTTAGCATCCCTGAAAGTGTATCAATCACTCATTTAGTAGAACGACCCCATATAGAAGGGTTTGAATTTGCAACATGGAATGTAAATGGACTAGCAAATAAGGTCTCAAATATTGATTGGGTTAGTTCCATGTCTAGCTATGACATTATATGTCTACAAGAGACCTGGTGTGTTAGCCAGGTACACGTGGAAGGATATTCCTCCTAATTCCTAGCAGCCATAAGTTCACAGGCTGGAAGAGCAAAAGTGGGACTACAAACACTTATTTCCAATAAAATTTCTGTCAATGTTAAAAAGTTGCAAACGTGGGCCCCCACAAACAAATGTTGTGGTTAAGCAAAAAGGGGGCGAAAGACCTAATAATTGTAAACTTTTACAATAATGTTTTTGATTCTTCAAGAGCTAATGTGGTAGCAGCTCTTGACCAAGGCCTAGAAACTTTTTTTATCTCCAATTAATACGGAGTATGTTTCATTGTGGGCAGGAGATTTTAACCTACAGGCATGCGGAGTATCCAACAGCAAGGCATGTGGTCACATATATATGAGGAGGGAGAGGGAACTGATCACTTTTGTCATAATGACTATGGGGAAGCACTTAATCAGATGATTTTAAAAAAAGATTTTCAACTTCTTAGGGGGGGTTGTGGTCCGAATGGGGATTTAGCCCCAACGTTTATAGGGAGAAACCTATACTCAATTATAGACCATGTGTTAGTATCTGCCCCTGCCATCTGTATGTGTGGCAACCTTAGTGTCGTACCTTCTTTATTCAGTGATCATAATTTGTTAAAACTATCTTTTTTCTTCTAGGACAAAAGGCATGATGTTTTTAAATTAGGAAACCATATTAATCTGGTTAGGTTAAATGGTGTTCGAATTAAATGGTCGGGTGTGGACCCATGCTTGATTATGAGGGAAATAGTTGTCTCTAATCAAAGGGAAATAACATACTGCCTCCAGGATGAAATTATTCCACTACTAGTGACTGAGAATGTCTCTATCATCACAAATTCCATTAAATCACTTTTAACAAAGAACCCTGGGCCTATATGCAAAAAAAGAAGGGGTGGTTCGACAGCTCTTGCACCAAAGCCTTACAGGGTTTGAAGCATGCCCTGTCTAAATCACGACAAGACCTATTAATCATTCAAACCCTACTGCGTGAGTACAAAATAGCTACATCTGCCCAGGAAAGAATACTCAAGGCCGAGGCATGGGAAAACCTGATTATCTCTGCAAAAACCAAGACTAACAATTTTTTGTTTGGGACACAGTAAATGCTCCAATTCGGAAGAGCGATAACATATCAGAATTCTGTTCTTTTGTTTCTTCAGATAGCTGGGTGAAAAAAAATTCTGACATTTTTAATAATAATGAGGAGATGACGAGAGTGTCCGAAGGGTTGATAGGAGAGGGACGAAATCTCCCTCTGAATATCACTATTGAGGAAGTCCTCCAGGTAATCCGGGCGAATGCCAGGGTGCACGCCCCATGACGGGATGGTGTTCCAGCCTATGTGTTTAAATCGACCCCTATATTATGGGGACCCATCCTAACTAAGAGTGTTTAATTCAGCTGCTATTGATAAAATCCCAAAGTCATGGGGAGAATCGATCATCATACCCATTTTTAAAAAAGGTAATAAAATGGATCCCAGAAATTATCTCCCAATCTCACGCTTAGATACTGCTGTAAAAGTGATGAGCAGGGTTCTGCTGCTAAGACTTGAGGAATGGGCATCTGAATACTCGGTTTTAAGCCTGGCACAGTTTGGGTTCAGAAAACAATTAGGGACCACTGAGCAATGCATAAACCTAGAGCTACTTATCAACAAGTATACTAGGGCAAAGGCAGGCACTATATATTTATGCTTTGCCGATTTAAGTAGTGCATTTGACATGGTGGACGATAACTTACTTTGGCCCACCCTAATCTCTATGGGAGCCCCAAGGGCAATTGTTGGGTTTCTTTCTCGTTTGTATGAGAATCTAACTAGCCAAGTTCGTTTGGGTCCCCAGGGGGAAGGTTCATCTAAATTTAAATCTAAATTCAAAGTGGGGCAGGGGATCCGGCAAGGATGCATGTTAGCACCTATACTATTTTCCCTATTTATCAATGGGATAGATAACCCTTTGCAGACAATACAGGCCGATGCCCCCAGGGTGACAGGTCGTCCGATACCCGTCTTACTATATGCGGACGATGCTGTATTACTAGCAAGAATTTCGGTAGGCCTCCAGAGACTAATGGATGCATTCTCAGCTTTCATGTTACAAAGGAAAATGGTTATAAATAAATCCACAACATATACCATGATCTGGGGCCCAAACCTAAACCCCTCAAAACTTTTTTTATCCAGAATAGCCATATTAATACTGTCAAATCCTTTTGTTATCTTGGCAGAATAGATGTGATGCCAAGTAGAAACATACCAGAGCCTAATAGTAAAGTTACTATGACTGAACCTAGAGTACAACATAAAAGATGTCCTAATCAACACCCCTCTAATAACGACATCGGTCTGCCCCCACAGGACCTAGTCACTATCAATTTGCCGCCCACTAGTTGTCCATATGTGGCTGTTCAAGTCAATGTCCCCCCTCTGAAACCAGTGGTCAGGGAAACAATAGAATGTCAGACGAATAAGGTAGTTCACTGACTTAGTAACAGACATTTATTTTTCCCTAGTAGAGCACATGAAATCTTGCTCACAAGGAGAGTTGGGTGGATTGGGCTTCTGGAATAAAATCTTGGGGGCGACTTCGTCATAATTAACTTTAGAAGCCAATGGGGGATGGGAGCACACTGCCTCACCTCCCAGCACAGTTCGCCCCTTAGCATTGTGGTAAATGCAGTTCACAGTGATTTCTTACTTGAATTTTAGCTGTAGTGGTTCACCAAAGTTGGTGCAGGTTAGTGCTGTGAATCTCTAGACACATGTGTTTCTGGATATTATCCGTCTTCAGTAGAGATAAAAAACGAAAAATCCTTCTGGGGTTGCTGGAAAGGCTGCCATAGTCTCTCAGGTCTCAGTACCTCTCTGGCGCACAAGTGCATCGCCAAGAGCTTGTCAGCTCAGTGGCCCAAGGAAGCCTTTTCAAACAAATGAGGGATGGGAGCACACTGCCTCACCTTCCAGCACAGTTCGCCCCTTAGCATTGTGGTAAATGCCAAGAGCTCGTCAGCTCAGTGGCTCAAGGGAGCCTTGTGCTCCCATCCCCCATTTGTTTGAAAAGACTCCCTTGAGCCACTGAGCTGACGAGCTCTTGGCGATGCACCTGTGCGCCAGGGAGGTACTGAGACCTGAGAGACTATGGCAGCCTTTCCAGCAACCCCAGAAGGAATTTTTGTTTTTTTATCTCTACTGAAGACGGATAATATCCAGAAACACATGTGTCTAGAGATTCACAGCACTAACCTTGGTGAACCACTACAGCTAAAATTCAAGTAAGAAATCACTGTGAACTGCATTTACCACAATGCTAAGGGGCGAACTGTGCTGGGAGGTGAGGCAGTGTGCTCCCATCCCCCATTTGTTTGAAAAGGCTCCCTTGAGCCACTGAGCTGACGAGCTCTTGGCGATGCACCTGTGCGCCAGAGAGGTACTGAGACCTGAGAGACTATGGCAGCCTTTCCAGCAATCCCAGAAGGAATTTTCGTTTTTTATCTCTACTGAAGACGGATAATATCCAGAAACACATGTGTCTAGAGATTCACAGCACTAACCTGCACCAACTTTGGTGAACCACTACAGCTAAAATTCAAGTAAGAAATCACTGTGAACTGCATTTACCACAATGCTAAGGGGCGAACTGTGCTGGGAGGTGAGGCAGTGTGCTCCCATCCCCTATTTGTTTGAAAAGGCTCCCTTGAGCCACTGAGCTGACGAGCTCTTGGCGATGCACCTGTGCGCCACAGAGAGGTACTGAGACCTGAGAGACTATGGCAGCCTTTCCAGCAACCCCAGAAGGAATTTTCGTTTTTGATCTCTACTGAAGACGGATAATATCCAGAAACACATGTGTCTAGAGATTCACAGCACTAACCTGCACCAACTTTGGTGCACCACTACAGCTAAAATTCAAGTAAGAAATCACTGTGAACTGCATTTACCACAATGCTAAGGGGCGAACTGTGCTGGGAGGTGAGGCAGTGTGCTCCCATCCCCCATTTGTTTGAAAAGGCTCCCTTGAGCCACTGAGCTGACGAGCTCTTGGCGATGCACCTGTGCGCCAGAGAGAGGTACTGAGACCTGGGAGACTATGGCAGCCTTTCCAGCAACCCCAGAAGGAATTTTCGTTTTTGATCTCTACTGAAGACGGATAATATCCAGAAACACATGTGTCTAGAGATTCACAGCACTAACCTGCACCAACTTTGGTGAACCACTACAGCTAAAATTCAAGTAAGAAATCACTGTGAACTGCATTTACCACAATGCTAAGGGGCGAACTGTGCTGGGAGGTGAGGCAGTGTTCTCCCATCCCCCATTAACTTTAGAAGCCCTAGAACTGCTGGTGGTATCCACAAAAAGAAAGAGGTACTACCGTTTGAGATACTAGACGTGAGTATACTCTCATTGGGCTTTTTTTACCGTCACTTGAGGGGCTTAGATCAATGCCACAGAGGTTTATTGCACTTCCCAGTAGAAAGGGCCACCCAAAACTTGTACCCGCCCCGTGTTCTGGAATTTGCTATGGCCAACAGATATGAAGTACTGAGGAGACTAGACGATAATGAATGACTTAGCATAGAGTCAAGTCGTGCTGACGATTCTAGGGGTCACCAGCCTGGGTATGATAAAAGCATTTTCATAGCCAACCAGGTAAATCAGCAATCCCCGAAAGTCCGTACACCTATTATGCAGGCTCCCTCCATCCATGAGTTGGTAGTAACTAATAGCGGTATAATTTGCAGTGATGTTAACCTTAGCATCCCTGAAAGTGTATCAATCACTCATTTAGTAGAACGTCCCCATATAGAAGGGTTTGAATTTGCAACATGGAATGTAAATGGACTTGCAAATAAGGTCTCAAATATTGATTGGGTTAGTTTCATGTCCAGCTATGACATTATATGTCTACAAGAGACCTGGTGTGTTAGCCAGGGACATGTGGAAGGATATTCCTCCTAATTCCTAGCAGCCATAAGTTCACAGACTGGAAGAGCAAAAGTGGAACAACAAACACTTATTTTCAATAAAATTTCTGTCAATGTTAAAAAGTTGCAAACGTGGGCCCCCACAAACAAATGTTGTGGTTAAGCAAAAAGGGGGCGAAAGACCTAATAATTGTAAACTTTTACAATAATGTTTTTGATTCTTCAAGAGCTAATGTGGTAGCAGCTCTTGACCAAGGCCTAGAAACTTTTTTTATCTCCAATTAATACGGAGTATGTTTCATTGTGGGCAGGAGATTTTAACCTACAGGCATGCGGAGTATCCAACAGCAAGGCATGTGGTCACATATATATGAGGAGGGAGAGGGAACTGATCACTTTTGTCATAATGACTATGGGGAAGCACTTAATCAGATGATTTTAAAAAATGATTTTCAACTTCTTAGGGGGTTTGTGGTCTGAATGGGGATTTAGCCCCAACGTTTATAGGGAGAAACCTATACTCAATTATAAACCATATGTTAGTATCTGCCCCTGCCATCTGTATGTGTGGCAACCTTAGTGTCGTACCTTCTTTATTCAGTGATCATAATTTGTTAAAACTATCTTTTTTCTTCTGGGACAAAAGGCATGATGTTTTTGATTTAGTAAACCATATTAATCTGGTTAGGTTAAATGGTGTTCGAATTAAATGGTCGGGTGTTGACCAATGCTTGATTATGAGGGAAATAGTTGTCTCTAACCAAAGGGAAATAACATACTGCCTCCAGGATGAAATTATTCCACTACTTGTGACTGAGAATTTCTCTATCATCACAAATTCCATTAAATCACTTTTAACAAAGAACCCTGCGCCTCTATGCAAAAAAAGAAGGTGTGGTTTGACAGCTCTTGCACCAAAGCCCTACAGGATTTGAAGCATGCCCTGTCTAAATCACCACAAGACCTATTAATCATCCAAACCCTACTGCATGAGTACAAAATAGCTACATCCGCCCAGGAAAGAATACTCAAGGCCGAGGAATGGCAAAACCTGATTATTTCTGCAAAAACCAAGACTAACAATTTTTTGTTTGGGACACAGTAAATGTTCCAATTCTGAAGAGCGATAACATATCAGAATTCTGTTCTTTTGTTTCTTCAGATAGCTGGGTGAAACATCTTTCTGAAATTTTTAATAATAATGGGGAGATGACGAGAGTGTCCGAAGGGTTGATAGGAGAGGGACGAAATCTCCCTCTGAATATCACTATTGAGGAAGTCCTCCAGGCAATCCGGGCGAATGCCGCCAGGGTGCGCGCCCCAGGAGCGGATGGTGTTCCAGCCTATGTGTTTAAATCGACCCCTATATTATGGGGACCCATCCTAACTAAGAGTGTTTAATTCAGCTGCTATTGATAAAATCCTAAAGTCATGAGGAGAATCGATCATCATACCCATTTTTAAAAAAGGGAATAAAATGGATCCCAGAAATTATCGCCCAATCTCACGCTTAGATACTGCCTCAAAAGTGATGAGCAGGGTTCTGCTGCTAAGACTTGAGGAATGGGCATCTGAATACTCGGTTTTAAGCCCGGCACAGTTTGGGTTCAGAAAACGATTAGGGACCACTGAGCAATGCATAAACCTAGAGCTACTTATCAACAAGTATACTAGGGCAAAGGCAGGCACTATATATTTATGCTTTGCCGATTTAAGTAGTGCATTTGACCTGGTGGACCATAACTTACTTTGACCCACCCTAATCTCTATGAGAGCCCCAAGGGCAATTATTGGGTTTCTTTCTCGTTTGTACGAGAATCTAACTAGCCAAGTTTGTTTGGGCCCCCAGGGGGAATGTTCATCTAAATTCAAAGTGGGGCGGGGGATCCGGCAAGGATGCATGTTAGCACCTATACTATTTTCCCTATTTATCAATGGGATAGATAACCATTTGCAGACAATACAGGCCGATGCCCCCAGGGTGACAGGTCGTCCGATACCCGTCTTACTATATGCGGACGACGCTGTATTACTAGCAAGAACTTCGGTAGGCCTCCAGAGACTGATGGATGCATTCTCAGCTTTCATGTTACAAAGGAAAATGTTTATAAATGAATCCAAAACATATACCATGATCTGGGGCCCAAACCTAAACCCCTCAAAACTTTTTTTATCGAGAATAGCCCTATTAAATCTGTCAACTCCTTTTGTTATCTTGGCATTTTATTTGTGGATAATGGCTCTTGGGCGCAACATATTCTGAACACCAGAGCGAAAATGAGCAGGGCAACTCAGGGAATTTTTTAATTTTCTTTCAAACTGGGGAATCGACCAACTAATGAGATGGTAGCAATATATAAAGCTAAAGGGGCAAGTATAGCTATTTATGGGGCAGGGCTTTGGGGCCATGCATATAGCAAGGCACTGCAAACGCAAGAAAATTTGTTTCTGAAATGTTTGTTATATTTACCGTCATCTGCTCCAAACACAATTACACATCACGAGGTGGCTCTCCAGTTTTTAGAAGATCTCTTAATGGCCAGACCATTGCTATTGTGGGACTCAATTTGGAAATGGGAAGAAACTGCTTTTACTAAATCGATTATTTTAGATTGTCTTAAAATGCACATTGTATTAAAAATTCCGTGGTTACTATATATCAATTCCTCTCTAGAAAATATGTACAAAACATCAGTATGGTCAGAGACATCCAGAACATTGCCCTACAGAAAGAAGAAGATCAGAGACACCTATTTACAATATAGGTCAGATTTGAGATCTAAGGCTGAGAGGAATAAATCTACCGCTGCTTTTTACTTATCGTACAATTTAGAGGTGGGTGCCAATAATTATTTGACATATGTGACTTATGCCCAGCACCGTCTTGTGCTTTTAAAATGGAGATGTGGCATCGTTCATCACCTTGTAGCACTCCCTAAAATGAGGATCAATCCGCCTGATGAGGTACCTTGTCCGTGCAATAATAAAAGTAAACAGAGCACATTGCACTTTATGTTGTTTTGCAACTTTTCTCAGAATCTTAGATGTTTTTATCTCAAACCATTGTTTGTCACCCATAATATTAGGTCACATAAAGTTGTAATGAAATTCCTGGGGACACTAGGTGAACCCCTGATATGTTACAGCATTGCCCTGTTCATACTGAAATCAATTACCTTGAGGACAAATATCAGAATATAGTAGAAAAGCACTGAATTGATTTTATTGATTTCATAGTTGATTTTTCTCTAACCAATAATAACGTCATGTCTGTTTTGAAGCCTATTTAACTATGTCTTGATATAATACAAGAAATGAAATGTTTTTAGTAATTGTGATTGTGTCTGACTTTTTAACTTGTCTTTTTTAAATGCATTATAATTGTACTTTTATGGCTACTTCTCTTGTTAGTCAAATAGAGATTTAAACGAATGAACAACTTCAGACTCCAGCTCAGCTACAGCAGTTTGCTCACACCTGCTGCTGCTTCGACCCAGTTCCAGATAGGCAGTCCTGGCACCACTGTTCTGCAGTTCTGCGCCTCAAGAGCAGGTGCCCACTACATAGGGCCTAGCACTTGATGAGCAGAGTAGGCGGTAGGGCGCAAAGGGTCAAGTCGGCGGATGGGTGGCAGACCGGACTGATGTTCCTATGTGCGGCAGGCAGCAAATTAAAGGCAGTGAGCGCCAAAAGCGGAGGCAGGCAGGGCAACAAGCGAGGCAGATACAGCCACTGCAAGCCCAGGCTACTCCAGGACCCTGCCTCATTCTCCTATAGTGATTCTGGCTCTGTGTCAGCTGCCTCAAATCAGCCTTAGGGGATAGCACAGGGCTGCACAGAGCAGCTAGAGGCGAGGTGGCAGCATTTCCCTAACCCGTGACTCCTATGTCTTTCTCCGTGGATACCTGATCCTATTAGTGGAGTCCTCAACCATACAACAACTCACGGCTCATGGCTAGCTACTTGTGACTCGCTCCATGCTCCTTTGCTCCCCAGCTCACTCCTCCTGCATCTTTGCGGCGTTGCATAAGTCTCTGTGAGGGAATGTGCATCTCTATGTGGTGCCTCCTGTTTGCGGCCGCAAAAAAGGGTCATATATCTGGCCCTTGGTCCCTAGTAATTGTCTGTAGTGCAGTTTTAAAACTGCCATTTCGACCCGGCCAAATAAACCTATTGCCAGGCCTAAACCCGGGCTACACCTTCTGTATGAAAATGTATAATTCATCCTTAAGGTAGGCCTTAACCACCGCTAGGGCAGGGAGTATGGTTCTTAAAATGTAGAACTTGTGTGTTTACAATTTACATGTCCTGGCAATGAAGATTTCCTAAAGTCGTTTTTCAATGTTGTAAGGCCTATCTCCCCCCTAGACTAAAAATGGTTACCTTATTACACACAATCAGTGCTAACTTCACCTCTGGGAGCAGGTAGAAAAGTGATGCTTACACTCAAATGAATTGCAATTTTATATCCTCTTTAATGCAAAGTGGTGTTTTAGCTTAAAGTTTTAACCAAATGTGCCTTTCTGCCAGTGTCCTGGGTCACACGCCAGTGAATGGTTCTGCTGTTGTGGGTTGTGTATTTCTTCCAGACCGGACAATGGAACCTTAGGTGTGACTGTCTTCCTGACAGCATGGGGAAGAGCTACCACTGCCCTGATTGCATTTCAGAGGAACCTGCCTGCAGCACCCACAAAGGAAACTAACATCAGGCCTACCATGCCTGTTGTCACCCTAGACTATTTGGAGCAGAGACCAGGGAAAGGGAAAGAACTGACCAGAACCAGGTTTGGGGGTAGGTCAGGGAATTCTCAAACACAAAGGCTGGTACCAGGTATAAAAATAGGACCTTCAAAACCACTCATTAGAATGCTCCTGGACCTGTGGAAGATTTAGAAGAAGGAATCCGCTGCTGCCAGAAGGACTGCCTTCTTGCTGAAAAGACTGTTTGCTAGAGAAGGAGGATTGGGCCAGCTTGCCTTGATCCCAGGATAACCAGAGTGACTCCAAGGATCAGTTGGCTGACATGCTGAGTGAGCTATAGGCACACAACAAAAGTCCAAATACCTCCCTGCAACTGACCAGAAGACCAGCACTAACTGGGCCTCCCTGAGCCATTCTGTTGGTCCCTGTTGTTATGGGTCCTGACTCTCAAAAGGTGGCCCCCGTGTTCTGGACCCTTGACTGGCATCAGTGAGAGCTTTTCCTGAAGTAAAGTTGAAAATCTTGAAGCTTTGGGCTCCACGCAACCACAAAGTAACCTCTCGCAATAACTGCCAACACGAAGCTCCAGTAGGTCCTGTTTATACTTGCACACTCACAAAGGTTTTCAAACTATTATTCCATACCCCCAGAAAAGCTGGGGCCAGAGCATGGAGGTAAGAATGTCCAGACACCTCTGTAGGTGGAGGACTCTGGAAGTTTCTCACTATTCAAAGTGTGCATCTAGCTGTAAATAGTGCACCCTGAGTACCAACTCTTCAGTACACTTTTGCACCTGTGGAAGACTCAGAAGAAGGATTCTTGTACTGCAAGAAGAATTGCTTTGCTGTCCTGCTACTCTGCTGCCTGAGTGAGAAGGACTGGACCTGCACCTTGAATCCAGGACCACCAGAGTCACTGCAAGGGCTAGTTTACTGGCCTCCTGATCAGAGCCTGAGGGACAGAAAAAGGTCTACCCATCTTGAATCCTGCACCTGGACTCTGCCTGCTGTGAGTCCTAACCCCTCAAATGGTGACCCTCCAGTCCTAGATCCTTGGATGTGGGGCTAAAATTGCTCTGCAAGCCCATCTATGGTTCCATCAGAACTGACACAGTGTTATGCAAACCCCATGCAACTATTCGCAGCGCCTCATCAGAACAGACTCAGTGTGGGGTAGCCTAAATGCAAGCCCACATCGCAGCCTGCCCACCTCATCTGAACCACTGCTGTGAGATGCATATTTGATGTGGACCTCGCAGCTTCTCATTTGATTCAACGCAGTGTGATACAGCCTCAATGCAAGCCCATACCGCAGCCCTTGACCCTCACCACTTCCCGGGACTCTCCCCCCTGTGGAAGGCACCACTCTACAACTAGGATTTAAGGTGCATTTCTCAGTGGGACTAACTTAGTCCAAACCAAATCATTTTCTATAGAGCACGTCAAAATACCTGTAAGAGTCTCGAGGCACTGGAGGTGTTTGGTGCTGCATGGTAGTCTGATCAGTCAAACATCCAGGTCTTTAGTTTTCTTCTGAATTGCTGGAGTGATGGAGCAGTCCTGAGGTGCAGGGGGAGGCTGTTCCAAGCCTTGGCTGACAGGTGCGAGAAGGAGCATCCTCTGCTGTTGGCTCGGCGGATCCGCAGGGTGTCCGTGAGGGAGAAGGAGTCTGATTGAAGGGTCTGGTTGGTTGGTAGAAATTCAGGCTTTTGTTGATGTTTGCTGGGCCTTCATTGTGAAGACCCTTATGGTTCCTGTGTCTGACCGACGCTCCATCATGGTCAGCCTGAACTTGTGACCAGATAACCACCGTTGACAATATGTGCTTTTCAGCACTATTTTTACCTAAATCTGTAATCTGGTTCTACTAATTGGACTTTTGTTGTTTTGGTGTTAAATAATTTTTTTGATTTTAATAAAAAATTTTGTCAGATTTTTCTTATGTTGTGTTTTTACTTAATTATTGTTTGTATCCTGCATGAATTCTTTACACATTCACATGGGACGGGTATGCCCAGACTTGGGTCCTGTGCTCTCCATGCCACTGGAGTCAAGCCAGTCTGGCTGATGAGGGGTAAAACCCCGAAACTGGTCCCAGGATGCTTGTTTCTGGTTCAGGGAAGACCTGGCAGTTCAGACTGGACTGTTCCCATAGGGAGCAGAGTCAAGCATAATTTGCATATGGCTGGGTTTAAACTGGAATGGCATGGGAATCAAAAAGTAGGATGGATTTAGGCCCAGATCTCTGTACTGGGGTGAATGTTTGACATAGTTCAGCATTCTGTCCATCAATGGTTCTTTTTGCATGTGCTTTTAAGCACTATTTTTACCTAAATCTGCATACTGGTTCTACGAATTGGATTTTGTTGCATTGGTGTCAAATTATTTAATACATTTTTGTGGGATTTTTATTTTTATTATTGTTTGTATCCTGCATGAATACATTGCACATTGCCTTTAAGTTAAGCCTGACTGCTTTTCTGCCATGCTACCAGAGGGTTAAGCAGAGGTTAATATGGGATTTGCTTATGTTTCACCCTTACAAGAATTGAGGTTGCTGCTTGAGTAGGGTTTCACCTCCTAAAGCATTAATTCAATTGCTTGCAGTGCCGAACATCGTTTCTAGAGAAATTGGTGCTGTGTGTCTTTTTCAGTGTTTTCTGTTGATGTATTGCACATAACTTGGAATGGTGTGATACCATGTACTGTCAAACAAAAGCAATCCCACTATTATTAAACCACATAGAGGTATACATGAACAATCCGTATAGAGCACATTTCTCTTGTTATGTTTAGTTGGTCCAAGTTCGCATTTAATCTTTGCATCGTTCCATGCACTTTTTCCTTCAAGGGAAGAAGACACCGTTACAGGGGAGCCTGCAACGCCCGTTCTTCAATAGGGAATGTGTGTGACACATACAGCAGATACGTATTCAGATGGGGTGTTCCCTCATTTCTGGGAGGATATGGAAATTAGGAAAATCCCATTGGTTATGTGTTTTCTCCATATCACCAAAGCATGAGTGCAAAGAGTACCCAGGGATGTGGCGGTATACCGCACATGCATTAATCATGCGGTGAAACACATTTATGGAATTCTCCTTGGAAATTTCACTTACAGAGAGGACATGGAGGCATCCAGGAAGCATATGACCAACCTCAGGGCAGACTTTTCACCCCTCACCCATTCAGAGGAGTCCTAAGACTCCAGCCTTTTATGCAGACACTAATAATGGAGCTGGTGCAGTGACACAGTGTGTCCTTGTCATTGAGGGGACTGGGAAGTGAAGAGAACCCACTCTTGTGGCAGTTGTGAGGACTCTGCCATGGGTTAGGAGAAGATGCATTCATACAGGCATGTGTGGCTAAAGAACCGCTGCTGTGTGTGCTGTGCGCGCGCTGGCAGATCCAGTTAGCACTTGTAGAAAAATGTGTCTTTTGAGAATAACATGCTCGGTCCTGCACAGCACGTGCATTTCACGTCCAGGTCCATTTATAGTTGTACCAGATCCGTCGAAGTAGCAAAGAATGGTCATTGTTCCCCATGCCCGGGGCATTTTCAGGACTCACGCTCGTGCTGCAACATTTATATATTTTAAAGAACGCCCGAGCGACAAGGTAGAGAGCACAGCAAATACTACTACAAGACATCAGACGCTGGACCTTTTGGAGTTTCTTTTTCTCCTCAAAACTTTTTTCAACTCTGAAACCGATTTTCTACTTTGGGGGCACCGCTTGAGTTTGTAGACACCGGGCCCGGCAAAAACGCCTCACAACATGTGAGTCACATGCGTGGGTTAAATTGGGGTGTGGGCATATTTGATAATCTGACATCTTTGCTCTAACACATGGTAATTATACTAAAGCATTGTCCCCTTTCCGAAGAGCTCTGCTTCACACCATTTTTCAACGGAGAACAGTAACTTTCATTCTCCGTTTAACATGTCTATGAAGCAGAGAGTCTACCTGTTACATACTAAAGGAAAACCTCACCATTTGGACCAGCTACCCAGTGTCTGGGATTTTCGAAGTTTTCCACATGTCAGCAACCCACAAAACCCATGCTTCGAACAAGCAGAGACTGTTGTCTCTCAACGCCCTCCGCGTGAAAGAATTTGCTTCCAGAGCTTTGCCGGGGATTTGGACTCCAACCCACCTCTGCGTCCCCGAGTAGTCTTTATTTTCCAAGAGCCCAGACGAGGTTGTCTTTTTTCCAAATGGACTTGCTTTCTACCCATAATTTATGAATGTTCTGTACTTTCTGCGGGAGGGACTTTTACTGAACTGCGGAAATCGGATAATAGATGCACAATAGAATAACATTTGAAATAAAATAATCCAAAACGGGTCTGCTTCATCAGAAAACACACATGATCAAGTCACTTTGGTGCACAATGGGCTGGTGGGCTTTAGATACAGCATCACTGATCAATGGGCTGAAAAAAGGATTCGGGATATTCCATTGTCTAAGAAAGGGCCCATAATATAAATATTATATTTTTAGTATGACTTTGAGGAATGCCGTGCTGCTGTTCACAATATGCCTCATCCATGCTCCATAAATCGATTCAGTAGTTGCAAAAAGATTAATGTTGATAAGAATTCTGGATTCATTTTGCGTATATTTCATAAAGAAAGTTTCATTTCTAGAAAGAACCATGGCCCATATGTACGACCAAGTGGCGGAGCGTGTCGTTAGCCTTCTGGGCTTAACGACATGCTCCGCCACTTCGGAAACGCAAGGCTGCACCATATTTACAAGAATGTGGTGCAGCCATGCATTTCCCCCTGAGATGGCGCTAAGTTTAAAAACTTAGCGCCAACGCAGGCACCCGTGCACCAGAGTGCAAGGTTGTCTGTGTGCAGGGGGGTATTGGTTATGTGTAGGAAAGTGTCCCTTCCTGCACATAAACAATCCTAAAATGCCATTTTGTAACTTTCATGTGTGCTGCTCCATTACAAATGGCATTTTTAAAAAAGGTTTGTTTATGTACAGGAAGGGACACCTTCCTGTACATAAACAAACCATGACATTTAGCTTTTTCCATGTGTGCTGCACAAGGCAGCACACATGGAAATAGCAAAAACGAGGAGAAATAATGCATTTCTCCTCGTTTCGCCACCTTAAGTCCAGTGTTTTCTAGGTCTAAGTGTTGGCGCTGCCTCCTATGAACCCCACCCTTGTACATAGGGGGCAGCGTGAAATACAATGGGTGTTGCGGTGGAACGCCCACCACAACACCCACTGCACGCCCCTTTCACACTAAACATAGCGTGAAAGGGTGCCTTATGTACAAGTCAGCGTTAAGCCACGTTAAGTGGCTTAACGCTGCCTTGTACAGAAGGCAAGGCCCCTATCGCCACGGGAACTTCACAAAAAGTGACGTTCCCGTGGCGATAGGGGCTTGTACATATGCCCCATGTTGTGCAATTCACGTTTTCTGGGATTTATGTTTAATCATATCACTTTAATCCG